>NC_135880.1:111603548-112878135 GCF_964194155.1 Cetorhinus maximus
GGGGATGGGGGGGAGGGGGGATGGGGGGAGAGGGAGATGGGGGGGGGAGGGGGGATGGGGGAGGGGGGATGGGGGGAGAGGGAGATGGGGGGGGGAGGGGGGATGGGGGGAGAGGGAGATGGGGGGGGATGGGGGGAGAGGGAGATGGTGGGGGGATTGGGGTAGAGGGGGGGATGGGGGGAGAGGGAGATGGGGGGGGATTGGGGTAGGGGGGGGGGGGATTGGGGTAGGGGGGGGGGGATTGGGGTAGGGGGGGGATTGGGGTAGAGGGGGGATGGGGGGGGATGGGGGTAGAGGGGGGGATGGGGGGAGAGGGAGATGGGGGGGGGGATGGGGGTAGAGGGGGGGATGGGGGGAGATTGGGGGGAGGGAGAGGGTGATGCGGGGAGGGGGGATGGGGGGGGGAGAGGGAGATGGGGGGGGAGGGAGAGGGAGATGGGGGTGGGGGAGAGGGTGATGCGGGGAGGGTGATGGAGGGGAAGGGGGGGAGGGAGAGGATGATGCGGGGAGGGTGATGGAGGGGAAGGGGGGAGGGAGAGGGTGATGCGGGGGGGGAGGGGGGGAGGGAGAGGGTGATGCGGGGGGGGAGGGAGAGGGTGATGCGGGGGGGGGAGGGGCGGGGAGGGAGAGGGTGATGCGGGGAGGGTGATGGAGGGGAAGGGAGGGAGGGGGAGAGGGGGTGTGGGAAGGGAGGGAGGGGGAGAGGGGGTGTGGGGAGGGGGAGAGGGGGTGTGGGGAGGGGGGGTGGGGAGGGGGAGAGGGGGGGTGGGGAGGGGGAGAGGGGGGGTGGGGAGGGGGGGTGGGGAGGGGGAGAGGGGGGGATGGGGGATGGGGGGGATGGAATGGGCGGGCGATTGATGGGGGGGGGATGGATGGGTGATGGGGGGGCGATTGATGGGGGGAATGGGGGATGGGTGGGGATGGGGGATGGGGATGGAATGGGGGGCGATTGATGGGGGGGATGGATGGGTGATGGGGGGCGATTGATGGGGGATGGGGGTGCGATTGATGGGGGGGATGGGGGGATGATTGATGGGTGGGGTGTGATTTATGGGGGGTGGGGGGGTGATTGATGGGATGGGGGATGGGGGGTGATTGATTGATGGGGGGGTGATTGATGGGGGTGGGGGATGGGTGGGTGATGGGTGATTGATGGGGGGTGTGATTGATGGGGGGATGAGGGATGGGGGGGGAGGGGTGAGGGGAGTGATTGATGGGAAGGGGGGAGGGGTGAGGGGGGTGATTGATGGGGAGGGGGTGATTATGGGGGGGTAGTGATGGGGGTGGTGATGGCGGGGAGGGGGTGATTGATGGGTGATGGGGGGAGGGCGGAAGGCGCGGAGAGGTGTTGTGGGGGGGAGGGGTGATGCGGGGGTGATGGGGAGGGGTGCTGCGGGGGTGATGGGGAGCGGGTGGGGAGGGGTTGGGGGGGTGATGGGGAGGGGGTGGGGGGTGGTCGATGGTGAGGGGGGGGCGATGGGGAGGGGGTGAGGGGGGTGGGGGATGTGGGGTGATGGGGGCGGTATTGAGGGAGGGGGGGCTGTATTGGGGGAGGGGGGCGATGGGACGGTATTGGGGGATGGGGGGCGATGGGGGCGCTATTGGGGGATGGGTGGTGATGGGGGCGCTATTGGAGGGGGGCGATGGCGTTATTGGGGGAGGGGGGGGCGATGGCGTTATTGGGGGAGGGGGGGGGCGATGGCGTTATTGGGGGAGGGGGGCGATGGCGTTATTGGGGGAGGGGGGGGCGATGGCGCTATTGGGGGAGGGGGGCGCGATGTGGGCTGAGGGTGATGGGGGTGGTATTGGGGGAGCGGGATGATGGGGGTGCTAATGGGGGAGGGGGTTGGGGGGTGATGGTGGTGGTAATGGGCCAGGAGGGGGTTGGGGGTGATGGTGGTGGTAATGAGCCAGGAGGGGGGTGGAGGTGATGTTAATGAGCCAGGAGGGGGGGCGGGCGTGATGGTGGTGGCAGTGAGCCAGGGGGGAGGCGGGGCTGATGGTGGTGGCAATGACTCAGGGGGAGGCGTGGGGGTGATGGTGGTGGCAGTGAGCCTGGGGGGTGTGGCGGTGGCACTGGTAATGAGCCTGGGGGGGCAGCGTTGGCGCTGGTAGTGAGCCAGTGGGGAGGCATGGGGGATGGCGGTGGCGCTGGTTATGAGCCAGAGGGGAGGGGAGGTGTGGGGTGTGGCGGTGGCGCTGGTTATGAGCCAGAGGGGAGGTGTGGGGTGTGGCGCTGGTAATGAGCCAGAGGGGAGGTGTGGGGGGCTGGCTGTGGTGATGAGCTAGGGTGGGGGTGGTGTCGTGGTGGTGATGAGCTGGGTGGGTGGGGGGTGGTGGTCGTAATGAGATATGGGGGAGGGGGGCTGTTGGTAATGAGGGTGGGGGGGTGCTAATCAGCCAGGGTGGAGGGGGGGTGCTGGTAAATGAGCTGAGGGGGAAGGGGCCACAGGTGATAAGCCAGGGGCGAGGGAGGGTGGTGGTAATGAGCCATGTGAGAGGGGTGGGGTGTGGTAATGAGCCAAGGGAGAGGGTGGGGGTGGGTGGTAATGAACCAAGGGAGCGGGGGGTAGTGTGGTGGTCATGTGGCTGGGGCAGGGGGTAATGAGCCATTGGGGAGGGCATGGTGCTAATGAGCCAGGCGTGAGTGTGGGTGGTGCTAATTAGGCAGGGGGGAGGGGTGATGCTAATGAGGCAGAGGGGAGGGGGGAGTGAGGATGGTGGTAATGAGTCAGGGGACGAGGGGTGGTGGCGGTTATAAGACGGGAGGGGTTTGTGATATATGGGGGAGGGCAGTTGCGAACCAGGGCGAAGGGAGGGGTGGGGGCAGTTGCGAGCTGGAGGAAGGGGGTGGGAGTTGGGGTTGCGATCCTGGGAGGCGAGGTAGGCCAGGTGGTGAGCTGGGTTTGGTTGGGATGTGAGTTGGGGTTGAGGGTCTGGGTGTGAGGTGGGGGTGGGGATGTGGTGTTGTGAGCCATGGGAATAAACAAATTGAACCTGTGAGCTTCCTAACTATGAGCCTAGTGGATATGTTGTTAAGCCTTCAGGAACTTGTCTGCCAAATTTAAGTAAATGAGCCTGTAGTGGTGGCGATGTTGGGTCCAGAGGCAATGACCAACGAGAATTTAAAAATTCTTTCATGGGATATGCACGTCGCTGGCTAGGCCAGCATTTATTGCCCATCTCTAATTGCCCTTGAGCAATTGGTGGTGAGAAGGTGGTGTAAACTGCAGTCCTTATGGTGTAGGTACACCCACAGTGCTATTAGGAAGGGAGTTCAGGATTTTTATGGCTGGTCCAGTTTAGTTTTTCTAGTCACAGGTAACCCCCAGGATGTTGATAGTGGTGGTGATAATCAGCAATGGCAATGCCGTTGACTAATGAGGGTAGAGGTTAGATTCTTTTGTTGGAGATGGTCATTGCCTGGCACTTGTGTGATGCGAATGTTACTAGGCACTTATCACTCCAAGCCTGAATGTTGTCCTGGTCTTGCTGCATATGGGCACAGACAGCTTTAGTATCTGAGGAGCTGTGAATGGTACTGAACATCCGTTTGGTCAAATGTTGCCTTGATGTCAAGGGAAGTCATTCTGAACTCCCCCTCTTGAATTTTAGCTCCTTTTGTCTATATTTGGATCAAGTCTGTTATGAGGTCAGGAGTTGAGTCTGGTAGAGCCCAAACTGAGCTTCAGTGAGCAGGTTATTGCTGTGTAAGTGCTGTTTGATAGCACTGTCAACAACAGTGGGACTCAATCACCTTGTCTTTATACATGATAAGCAGAGGCTTTTCAGATGGCCACCATAGCCCTTTGGTGGTGACGCCATGCCCCCAAACTGAAGCTTCTCTGCCTAACTCTACTTTCCACAACCTGCCCTACCCAAACTAAAATGTGGCCTTTATCACTAAATTACTTCACGGTTGCCCTCCTAATATCACTCATGTTGCCGTGTCCATTTTTCTTTGGTTACTGTAATATATTAGGACTTTTTACATTTCAAATGTGGTATAGAAGTATAAGTTATTGAAATCTATTAAGGAACAGCAGATATCTTATAATTTGGCAGTAAGATACTAAATTTAATGAAGAGTTTTTGTAAAACTTTAGATGACTTTGAATGGCTTATTTGATAGGCAGATGCTGTGTCTGGTAAGTCTCCCATTAGAGAAGTTGTGCAATGGCAAAAGAAAATCATCCAATAGGGATTTTTTTATTTCTTGAGTATGCTGCATAAAAGGAGTTAGTCTTTGTAACCATTTTTGCTGCATGGGCAGGTTCTGACACAGCTTTAATAGATAGACCTTTCATTGTTCCCAAAATTATTTTTAAAATAATCTTTGACCTTTCACTGTCCCTGAAGTGATTTTTTTAGTATAACCTTTGGACAGTTGAAAATTTCCTTTTGTGAGTTAAAAAAAAATAGTGTGCACATTTTTTTTTAGCTCCAAGTCACACTTATAAATGCCAGAAATTATTTAACAAGCATACAATAGAAGTCCTTTTCAGTTTTTCTGTTAGTATTTTGCATCATTTGATAAGATTAACCAGAAATGCCTTCCAGGAACACACAAGATTTCTTAAAAGGGAATGGAAATTGATAAATGATCCCTGTACCAGAAAAAGCAGTTAAACCTGCTTATGTTGACCCATTGGATTAACAGGGTTGCTTGTGGTGTGGTAATATATTAGGCCATTCAGAACCACATGCACTGAGGATCAGGCTTCCTTTTTGAGGGAAGGATTTTGCCAAAACTGGTAAATGTTTGAAATAGATGCCTTTTGAAAATTAAAAATAAGGATTTGCAGGTGACTGGAATTAGACAGACAATTGGGGTCTGTTGCAAATGGCTGTAAAATGGTAATAGGTTTCTTAATTTTATCATTGAAGTGAGAGTTCATTTTTGCTGAGTTGTAGCTCTGCATTCATTACCCAGGCCTTTCCATAAAATTCTACCACCCAGTTTAGGGATGTTGATTTTTTTTAAGACACCCTGTTTTAGGCATATTGTATCACACCAGATTGTCTAGAGGCTGCTAAAAAATTCCTCTTCTTGCCCCAGTGTGCATTCATATTTATTAAAAGCACTAGTTGACTTTTAAGCAGTTTGCCCACTTGCTTACCTTTATGGGGCACTGGAAAGGAATACCAGGTCAACTTTAAACTTTTACTTAAAGCAAACTCCCTTGTTTGAAACTCTGGAAGGAAGTCATCGGTGTATCGCAAAATAAAAACAGACAATGCTGGAAACGCTTATCAAGGCAGGCAGGCAGTTCCTACGGAGAGGTAAATGTTTCAGGTCGATGATCTTTTTTGTCAACTGGAAAAAGACAGGTCTGGGGGTGGAGAAAACAAAAGGGAAAGTTTGTGAGAAAGATATAAATGCAAGTCTTCCTTTCTTTCTATAGAGCTTTTCATGATCATTGGATGCCTCCCAAGAGCTTTGTAGCCAATGAAGTACTTTTTGAAGTGTAGTCACTGTTGTAATGTGGGAAACACAGCAACCATGTGTGCGCAGCAAACTCTCACAACAGCACTGTGATAATGACCAGATAATTTGCATTTTGTGATGTTGATTGAAGGATAAATATTGGCCAGGACACCAGGGATAACCCTCCAGCTCTTCTTTGAAATAGTGCCGTGGGATCTTTACATCACCTGAGCAGGCAGATAGGGCCTTGGTTTAACGTCTCATCTGAAAGACGGCCACTTTGCCCTTTCTGTCCTTGCCCTCCTATGTTATTCCATTGAAGCTCAATAGAAGCTTGGGGAATAACACCATGTCTTTCTATTAGGCACTTCACAGCCTTGTGGACTCAATATTGAGTTCAACAATTTCAGATCATAACCTCTGCCACAATTTATTTTTGTACACCAGCTGTGGCGATGATTCTGCATTTCCCATTTGCACCTTCTCTAGACTCATATTTTTGTTTCTTTACTTGTCCCATCACCATATCCTTTTGCCTTGCACAATCATTCCGTTTGTCATTTAAGCTCTTCTGCCCTCTTGCAGATCTTCCTTTTTATTCTTCCCTGTCTCCTCTTTCCTCACAATTCCCTGCCTCTGTACTTGCTTAAAACCTGTTACATCAATAGTGATGAAAGGCCTTAAACATTGACCTTAAACATTAACTTGATTTCTCCCTTCGAAATGCTACCTGTCCAGCTGAGTGTTTCCAGCATTTCTGTTCCTATTTCGTCAGTACATTGTTACCTTAAATTCACCGCTAAATGGTACATGAGAATGGTTTGAGTAATAATTTCTCACAGCACTGTCTCTGATTTTGGGAGTTCTGCAAAATAGTAATTAAATCTGTGACATACACAAGGATGCTGTTTCATTATCAGTTTAATATAGAGTAAAATTAACATTGCAAGACATACAAGCTTAACTGAGATTGGTTTCTGGTGGATTGTCCTTGTGACGTAAATGGCCAGTAACAAACATTAAAAAATTGCGGTGCCTGACACATTGCTGATTTTTTTTCTTACGAGTTGGCGATTTTTAAAAAAACTAGCTAAACGTTCTGCAACAAAAATTAATTAACTTATTTTGATGCAGGAGTCACTTTTGAAGATTGTGATTTGTGGGACTCCTAGTACTTATAAATCTGTTTCATTGAGTAAACTGCTTCAGTGAGTTATGAAAAAACCTGTCTTGGCCTGTATGACTTCTGCAAGTCAGTATCATCACGATTTAATGGATAAGGTACCTCAGAGCAGCACTGTAAACATGGGTTGCATTTTTTTAGGAAGAAAAACAAAATGCCTAGCTGCTTCCTACATTAGAACAGTGACTACACTTCAAAAGTACCTCATTGGCTTTGGACTTTGGGATATCCCTTGGTTATGAAGGCACTATATTTTTTTCCTTTTTCAGACCTTATCTTTGGAGCTGTTTAGACTGCCTTAACCTTTGCATATGTTTGACTTGTGTTTCTTTAGGTCCAAAGAGGGGCCCAAAAAGGGCAGAAATGCGAGGACAGAATGAAAATCAGGATATTGAGAGAAAAACAGAGAGGCCAGAGCGTAGAGTTGTATTCCGAGAACGGCGCCCTAATGAAACTGAAGGAGCTACTGACTTTTCAATAGAAGCGTAAGACATAAATCTGTGTTTGTGGAATATGTTAGTTTTGATCTAGGTAGTTTTTCAACAATGTTTCCTGCATATTTGGTTTTAACCTTGATGGAGGGGGGACTGTTGGCAAAGGAGGTTAGAAGAATTCACAGGCTTTGCTGTCATTTAATACACTGTAAGGCTGTTTGTAGCAGTTTCTCTAATCTTTAACTTTCTTGTTTTGGCACCCATGGAACATTCCTCATTTCATCATTTTGTAACCAATAATAAGTTGTCAATAGTGACTTGTCCAACCACATTCCTTTGCACTTGTGTCTTTTGTCCTTCCATTCCCTGTGAATTGAATTAAATGATCAGGGCCGTTGATTTACAGTGATTGAACATGTTACATCCCAATTTCATATAACAGGATATTTACTGATGTTTCATGGATTATGAACTTGTTGACAGCTGGCCATTTGTTTACAAGGATGCTTGCATTTTTTAATGTCATTCTGGATATTACTGGTATTTGGGGATTAAATTCAATGATTTGTCCATTTTTGTGAAAACTGAACGTGGTAACAATCCTAGTGATTGTGAATGTATACTTATAATTCTCAAATACTGTACTTAAAAAGTAAATGCTTCTTATGGATCCATGATCATCCCACCACACCACTACCACTTCTCCATACCCGCACCCCCCGCCACCCCCGTGCCCCCACCCTACTGCATAGTCGGGTCATGTAAAACAGAAATGGCCAAGGTTTGATCCCTGAGCAGTGGTAGGTGCATTCCATTCTTCCATTCTGCTTCGGCACTCCTGTACTCCAAAAGGAGAATAGCTGTTCAGTATCCAGCAAGCCCTGCTGAAAATGTGTGTGTTTCTTTTTCATTCACGGGATATGGGCTTGGTTGGCTGGGACAGCATTTATTGCCCATCCCTAGTTGTCCTTGAGAAGATGGCGGCGAGCTGCCTTCTTGAACCGCTACAGTCCATATGGTGTAGGAACACCCACAGTGCTGTTAGGAAGAGAGTTCCAGGATTTTGACCCAGCAACAGTGAAGGAACAGCAGTATATTTCCAAGTCAGGATAGTGAGTGACTTGGAGGGGCACATCCAGATAGTGGTTTTCCCATCTATCTGCTGCCCTTGTGCTACTAGATGGTAGTGGTTGTGGGTTTGGAAGGTGCTGTCTAAGGAGCCT
Organism: Cetorhinus maximus; assembly: GCF_964194155.1. NCBI lineage: Eukaryota > Metazoa > Chordata > Chondrichthyes > Lamniformes > Cetorhinidae > Cetorhinus > Cetorhinus maximus. The sequence goes on from NC_135880.1 coordinate 111,611,817, forward strand.
TGGTGAATTCCTGCCGTGCATTTTGTAGATGGTGCACACTGCTATTACTGTGTGTTGATGGCGGAGGGGGTGAATGTTTGTGGATGTGGTGCCAATCAAGCAGGCTGCTTTGTCCTGGATGGTGTCAAGCTTCTCGACTGCTGTGGGAGCTGCACTCATCCAGCCAAGTGGGGAGTATTCCACCACACTCCTGACTTGTGCCTTGTAGATGGTGGACAGGCTTTGGGGAGTCAGGAGGTGAGTTACTAGTCGCAGGATTCCTAGCCTCTGACCTGCTCTTGTAGCCACAGTATTTGTATGGCTAGTCCAGTTCAGTTTCTGGCCAATGGTAATCCCCAGGATGTTGTTAGTGGGGAATTCAGTGATGGTAATGCCACTGACCATCAAGGGGTGATGGTCATTGCCTGGCACTTGTGTGGTGTGAATATTAATTGCCACTTGTCAGCCCAAGCGTGGATATTGTCCAGGTCTTGCTGCATTTGGACATGGATTGCTTCAATATCTGAGGAGTCGCGAATGGTGCTGAACATAGTGCAATCATCAGTGAACATCCCCATTTCTGACGTTATAATGGAAGGAAGGTCATTGATGAAGCAGCTGAAGATGGTTGGGCCTAGGACACTACCCTGAGGAACTCCTGCAGTGATGCCCTGGAGCTGAGATGACTGACCTTTGCTAGGTATGACTCCAACCAGTGGCGAGTTTTCCCCCTGATACCCATTGACTCCAGTTTTGCTCGGGCTCCTTGATGCCACAGTCAATCAAATGCGGAATTGATGTTAAGGGCAGTCACTCTCTCCTCACCTCGGGAATTCAGCTCTTTTGTCCATGTTTGAACCAAGGCTATAATGAGGCCAGGAGCTGAGTGGCCCTGGCGGAACCCAAACTGGGCATCAGTGAGCAGGTTATTGCTAAGCAAGTGCTGCTTGATCGCATTGTTGATGACCCCTTCCATTACTGATGATCGAGAGTAGACTGATGGGGTGGTAATTAGCTGTTGGATTTGTCCTTTTTGTGTACAGGACATAACTGGGCAAGTTTCCATATAGCTGGGTAGATGCTAGTGTTGTAGCTGCACTGGAACAGCTTGGCTAGGGGCGCGGCAAGTTCTGGAGCAGAAGTCTTCAGTACTAATGCCGAAATATTGTCAGGGCCCATAGCCTTTGCACTATCCAGTGCCTTCAGCCGTTTCTTGATATCACATGGAGTGAATTGAATTGGCTGGAGACTGGCATCTGTGATGCTGGGGACCTCCGGAGGAGGCCGAGATGGATCATCCACTCGGTGCTTCTGGCTGAAGATTGTAGCAATTCAGCCTTATCTTTTGCACTGATATGCTGGGCTGCAGATGTGTGTGTTGGATGTCTGAGGAAGGGATTGTATCCCTCCCTCTCCTATGAGCCCCTTTAAGAACTCATTCCTCTGCTAAGCTAATTTTTAAAGGAGAAAGCAACTGGTGCCCTTTTTAAGGTTTCATCACCGAAAATATCAAATAAACAGAAAAATATTTTACTTAACTAATATGGTGTATACATTTGAAGAATGGGTAAGCTTCAATATATGGTAGTGTTTATTTAGTGTCTATTAGGGATTACTTTTTGAAAAGATTCTTCTTTCCCAGTATCTGCATCTTAGGTTATGACTCAAATACAGTTGAACATAGGAACCTGCTCCTGGAATTAGGTCTCCTGCTCTTGCACCAGTTATTAGGAACTTATAGGAGCTAAGTTTCATAGCTCTGTGTCTTCTACTAATGAGAAGTTAGATTTGGAACATGGTTTAGGTGTGGATGGGTTGCCAATTAATGGTATTGTTTAATTCTCAGTTTACCATTGCACCGCCCATAATTTCATAACCCTTTTAAGGATTTGATGGGATATCTACCTTGTAGAAATAGGACATCTACTCAAGAAGACCAAAGCTGTGTGCTCCAAAAGTGAACAAAATTTGAGCACATCATTACTAGATAATTTACAGAGTTTAAAAAATAAACTTGAAGAATTGCTGCTCGTTAGGTTTAACATGACGAGAGTATAAGATGTTTAATGTCTGTCTTTCATCTTAAACAATTGAAAATTTCTTTTTATTCTAGGCCTTTCCTCTCCCTGCTCCCCACCTTTAAATTTGCAGGAAGGATCTAAATAAAATTGAGTTTAAACTTAATCATAAGCTTCTGCTCAAATAATCATGAAATACTGTTCCAGAGATGTTTTTTTAATAAAGAAAAGGTATAAATTAGCTAAATGTTTACAATTTATATTTCTTTGCTTTCATTTAAAAGATAAATGGACAGGAACAGTAAAAGCAGCTTCTTATTTCATGAAGACAATTATGTAGCCTGAATGTGAGAAGAACATAAAGGCCCAGATCTTGCAGTCAGTGGTGAAGCTGTGGTTTAGGCTGCTGACTGCATGTTAAACTGCGTTCTTACCATTTTCATAGGCTGCTGCAGCAGGAACATGCTCTCCTGGCTGCAGTGTGGATACATCAGCAAAGTAAGTAGTGCGCAGTAGTTGTGAGATATAATTCCAATGAAACCATGCCCTCTTTCATGTCATGAATTGAAGAAGTGTCCTTGAAGTCTGCCTTCAGGTCACTGATATTGTGTTTTTAACCTGTCTTGTATTATGACCTTTGACCCAGAAGCAGTACAGTAAGGGAACATTTGTAATTTTTTAAGAATGTCTTGGTGCAAACATGGACAAAAGAGCTGAACTCCTGAGGTGAGGTGAGAGCGACTGCCCTTCACATCAAGGCCGCATTTGACCGAGTGTGGCATCAAGGAGCCCTGGCAAAACTGGGGTCAATGGGAATCAGGGAGAAAACTCTCTGCGGGTTGAAGTCATACCTAGCACAAAGGAGATGGTTGTGGTTGTTGGTGGTCAGTCATCTCAGCTCTATGACATCACTGCAGGAGTTTCTCAGGCTAGTGTCCTCGGCCCAACTATCTTCAGCTGCTGCTTCAATGACCTTCCTTCCTTCATAAGGTCAGAGTGGGGATGTTTGCTGATGATAGCAAAATGTTCAGCACTATTTGCGACGACTCAGATACTGAAGCATTCCATGTCCAAATGCAGCAAGTCCTGGACAATATCCAGTCTTGGGTTGATAAATGGCAAGTAACATTCACACCACAAAGTGTCAGGCAATGCCCATCTCCCACAAGAGAGAATCCAACCATCACCCCTTGACGTTCAATGGCATTACCATCACTGAATACCCCACTATCAATATCCACAGGGTTATCACTGACCAGAAACTGAACTGGACTAGCTATATAAATACTGTGGCTACAAGGGCAGGTCAGAGGCTAGGAATCCTGTGGCAAATAACTCACCACCTGACTCCCCAAAGCCTGTCCACCATCTACAAGGCACAAGTCAAGTGTGTGATGGAATACTCCCCACTTGGCTGGATGAGTGTAGCTCCCACAACACTCAAGAAGCTTGACCCCATCCAGGACAAAGCAGCCTGCTTGATTGGCACTACTTCCACATACATTCACTCTCTCTATCACCGATGCACATTAACCGTAATGTGTACCATCTTCAAGAAGCGCTGCAGGAATTCACCAGGGCTCCTTAGACAGCATCTTCCAAACACACGACCACTACCATCTAGAAGGACAAGGGCAGCAGATACATGGGAACACCACCACCTGGAAGTTCCCCATCAAGTCACTCACTATCCTGACTTGGAAATATGTTGCTGTTCCTTCAATGTCACTGGGTGAAAACTTTGGAACTCCCTTCCTAACAGCACTGTGGGTGTACCTACAACACATGTCAGCGGTTCAAGAAAGGAGCTCACCACCACCTTCTCAAGAACAAATAGGGATTGGCAATAAATGCTGTTCCAGCCAGCGAAGCCCACATCACGTGAATGAATATATTTTTTTAAAAATGTCCAGTTGTTTTAAGAATGTTTGTTTGAAAAGGACTTCTGAAAAGTTTGCATCAGTGGTAAAGGGATCAATTATACCTTTCTTGAATAATAAGAAATGCTACTTCATGTGACCTGATGACCCTTGACCTGGAAACAGTACCAACAGGAAGAAAGTTTAAGATATGATGCTGTGAGGTTGGTAGATACAAAGGAGAGCTACAAGTTGAAGAGCTGGAGGGTGAGGGTGATCAGTGTACGGATGCAGACTCCAAGACAAAGGAGATGGAGAAAGAAAGAAGAACATAGAGAATTCTTCTAAGGAGAAGCAGCATAATACTTTCAAGAAGAGGTCAGTTTTTCTGTTTGGATGAAAAGGAGACAAGCTCTTGGAGGTACTGTGTGAGTTGGCCAAAAAAAGTCTAAAACCTAGAAAGCTGTGCGACTAGTTCAGAGAAGCTAGAGAGCTGGGTGTTTTCCCAGATGTGGCCAACCTTAAACAGAGGTATTACTGGTTGGTCAGTAGAAAAGGAACTCTGGAAAGCTACACCATCAAGGTCGTTAGGACCCTAGGGAGAGAGGTTTCGTAGAAGTGTGCCTTGCTGATGGACTCCTGAACTACCTTGTGCGAATAAAGAACAGCATATCGTGGAACTGTGTAGCTACGTAGTTGCACATTTGTGTGGGGGGTGATCAGATGAATCTCTATTGTATTTAATCTCTATTGAGTATTTAAAGTGAAATTTACTTTTTTTATTTGGAGTTTCATATGTGATTTGTGTTATAAATAAAAGCTGCAAGAAGTGAAATTGTGGTTGGTAATTTCTTCATTTTGTGGGCCATTCAGTAATTTTTGGTTTAGGGTTCTCCCACGGGGATTGTAACGCTTACATCTATTTTTAATTGTAGGTCCTTGGTCCTGTTACCACTCAACCTTCCACATCCCCAGCCCTTAGTCTGACTAATGTTGGAACAGAGCGGTGTTGCCAATGGGGATGTGGGTGAGCAGAGCCGAGAGTACTTTACATTTGCGAGGAGCAGCTCTAAATAAATCTGGATATAAAACAGTCTGGATATCCAGCAAAGAGCCCAAACAGGTCCTGGCAGGACCACCAGCGTAGGCTCCCATAGAGCCATTCCTGGCAAACTGCAAATTCTGGGTTCTGGCTCAAGTTGAATCCCTGGAACTTGTGGTTCCATTGTATCCCTCAATAGCAGTGAACATCTTGGTGTTTGCTGCTATTGGGAGCAGAAGATCTAGGCTATTTACCTATCTGCAACAAATATGGAAAATAATCTTTTGGAAGATCTCTTTTACATCTTCACTAAGAGCACTTGGAGAAAAGTTTAGCTCCATGTGAGAAGAGCCAATTTTTCTCATTCTTTTGCAAGGGGCATGAAATGTATTTCATGAGCCACAAGAACAGCTTCTGTTTTCCAAACCCTCCCCAGCCAACCTCCACAATGGCTACAAGAAGAAGCTTGACTTTCACTTAGCAACCCCTTGCACATCACATCACCACCATTTTTGAAATTGGAATGTGTGTGTTGTGGTATATTAATATGACGGTGCATTGGACCATCATACTGCCAGTTGGAGCTCTTAACATGGAATGCCAGCAGCAAAAAGAAAATTCAGATTGAAGCTCAATGTTGTTTTACCAGTGCAAAGCAATATGATGAACAATTAAGGATTGCAATAAGTACAATACACAAGCTAGGCGTTACAGTATTTTTTTGTGATGGACGTCACTAATAACTAATGATTTGTGTACCTTAATCTCAGTCTAACTTTTACAAGTAATTTAAAAACAAAATGTATACCCTATATTCATTTTGTTTTTTGTTTTGTAGTCCAATTGACAGAATGGACAGGGCATCAGTGAAAGGGCGTGGAGGTGGAAGAGGACGTGGTCGAGGACGAGGTGGCTTTCCCAGGAGCGTTGATGGATTTGACCTGAGAGGAAAACGAGAGTTTGAAAGGCATAGCGGAAATGACAAAGTGTGAGTTGCTTGAACAGTACAATAAGTAAATTGGGTGGGAATGCTGTAGAAATCAAGGCAACATATCGGATGTGAGGTATGTCTTTTACAAGCATGATACAAATTAGTTATGATCAAGACTTGTGAATGGAGAGAGCTTATATCGATTGTGGTGTTCTACTTGAATGCATGCTTAATTTAAGAAAAAATTGGGATTTAATGCTGTAATGTTTGCATTGTGTGAACATGCACAGAGGTGGCCTGCTGCTGTCTTATTTGGTTCCTGGTACTGCACCAAAATTAACTGTGGGTGAAGTGAAGCACACACATTGGGAGGCGCATGATTGTAATAGTTCTGTGCAGTGGCTGACAGGTCCATTTGAACCTTTATAGACGACTTCGTGTATGTCTAGTTTATGTAGTTTAAGAAGTTACATTATCACACGTTAAGGCCCGGTACTTGTGATCAGCAGTGAAGCAGAGGTGTTTGCCGTTGACTGGGTGGTGTGGTACGACCTTACCTTGGTCGTAGGCTGCAGCAGGAACTTGTGCTCCCAACTGCAGCATGGGTCCAATGGCAAAATCAGTGGAGAGGCCTAGTGGCACATTGTGGTGAAGCCATGGCCCCTCCTGATGTCACATGCTGAAGACACACCCTTTGAGGTCTGTGTTCAGCTCAAGCACAGGTAAGTGTTTCTTGACTCTTAACCACCATCAAATAAAAAATTCCAACGTAGCTGTGTATATGTTTTAATTACAGCTCCTCCGGTGCATCCCTGACACTTCTCTACTCTGGTTCCTCAGCCCTGCTGATCTCTGAAACAACACTTAATGGGTTAGGGGGAAAGAAGAGCCAGGATTCTGATGGGGGAGCAGAGCTGGAGGAATGGGGAGAAGAGCTGGGGGAGCTGAAGGAATGGGAGAGTTTGAACACTCTCTTGTTGGTCTAAAGGAATGTGCTCCGAGCAGGCTCTGCATCTGCTAGGAGCAGCCCTAAAAACAACTATGTCAAAAAAGGTTGTGTAACTGCTTGGAAATCCACCCAAATTCCCAAATGGAAGGGTCCCGACAGGATCATTGGTGTTGGATCCTCCCGAAGCCCATTCAGGCACACTGCAGATTCCGGATTTGAGTGTAAGTGGGCTCCCTGGAACTTGTTAGTGTTCACTGCTATTGGCACCACAAGATCTGGGCCTGTATTCATAGCATACCAGGTATGTGGTAGTGTGCATGATGCATTATGATATTGGGGTTTAAGTGTCTTGTTGAATGTTCCTGTGGAGTGGTTCTAGGGAACGTAATTGTTTGTTTTTAAAGTGTACTGCTGTGTTGTTGTGTTCTGGATTTTGAATGCAGCTTTGAATTCCCAGAGCTGGGTGGAATGCACTGCTTGGCATTTGTGCTGCTGATGTGCTAAGCACTTGCTAGCAGTTGGCCAGAAATGGTGAACCGATTTTTAAAAAAAAATTATCATGGTTTTGGCCTTGGAGAGTACTTGATTTTTCTCAGACTTGACTGCTTTCCGAGACTGGGTGGCAGTGTCCTCCTGCCCCTCTGTATGTGTGAGAGAGAGAGAATGATTTAAATAGCTATATGATTCACTTGATGCTGAATTGTGAAGAGATTTCATGCAGTTTATTTGTGGACTATAATTAATAAGGAAATGTTTTAGCCTCCACATCACAAAGAAATTAAATTATTTGGATGGTGGTTTTACATTTCTGGACTTGTAGTACTTGCAGTGTTTACTATAACAATTGGAATGAATTTGTTGATGTTTGATGCAGTTATTTTTTTTCTTATTTTGAAAAGTTCAAATTCAGTGTAAATTGAGATTGCAGTCATCCCATTTCAAGAGTTGGTGGGCTTGCGGGGGTGGGGGGGGGGCAAACTAGGAACTAGTATACCTTTTGTAAGGAATCCACGCGATTTATCATTCTTTTTCACATTTTTTGTTTTTCATTTCTTCCATCTCTTTCCTCCCCTCCCCCCTCATGTTCATGTATCACATTGACAACAGGAGGCAGCTTTCACCCATTTAGTAGTAGTACCTGTAGGTCAGAAGGTTATGGATGCAAACTGCACACCAGAGGTTGAGTGCACAATTGAGGCTCTTCAGTGCATATCTTTGCCCTCTTATCAACATATTATTCTATTCCTTTCTCTCGTGTGTGTGTGTGTATATCCAGCTTTCCCTTAAATGTATCTATGCTGTTTGCCTCAACTGTTCCTTGTAGCGAGTTTCACATTCAGCCATTCTCTGGTTAAAGAAGTTTCTCTCTGAATTTCCAATTGAATTTATTGTGGGGAATCTTATATTTATGGCCCCTACTTTTAATCTGCCCTGCAAGTGGAAATATCATCTCTATGCTTAACCCTATCAAACTCTTTCATAATCTTAAACAGCTCGACCAGGCCACCCCTTCATTTTCTTTCTACAAGAGCAAGGAGTTATCCCAGCTTTCTAGTTGATCTTTATCCATCAACAGATGAATAACTTTAGCTGATACTGTAATGAGAGATTTTGCTGGTGTGTAATGGCTGCTGTGTATGAGTAACAGTACTGTAAAGTATGATTAGCTATGTGCTTTGGGAAAAGCCTGTATTTTCGTTTTGTGCGATGCCCCCTTTAAGACCAAGATGAACTGAGGGTTCTGAAAGAGGGTTAAATGGTTTCCTGACTATGACGACATTAGGGGCCAAAAAATGACCATAGGACCTGAAGTTACCATGGGGATGAACAACCATGAGCAAAGGGTGTTGGATTTCAGCCTATCTTTTTGTTTGGCAGTTCAGAACACAGAGAATCCACGTGAGAGGAAGCAAGCAAGGTTCTCACCGAATGGATCTGTTTTCTGTTTGGCAGTTCAGAATAGATCCTTGTGCTGAAGCAGGTTTCTGGGAATAGAATGTTCCCCTTGTGTGTTATTTAGTTGGAAAGGACAGAGAGCTGAGGGCATGAAGAGTAAATGATTGTGGATTGAACAAGACTCATTGCTACTGTTTGTGTCACCAGAGCACCCAGACCGTTTAAAGGGTTTGGAGAAGGGAGTCTCTGGGGATTCTGTGCCATCAGGACTGCCACAACCTGAGTGAGAGGGGTTTCATAGACGTGCAGCTAATGGGCGGTAACTGTGTCTGGGGCCTTCGGATGGAATAAGGTTGCTGATGAATGGGACTTGAGGGTCAAAACATTGAGTGAGAAATTCTGCTTAGCAGAGGCCGAGTTGGAAAGACTGAGATTGCCCACGGTGCTGCATTTGTGCAGGAAGTAATGTGAATGCTTGTAACTTATGTGATGCGTATCTTTGTATTGACTATTTAAAATGGAATTTGCTTTTTTATTTCAAATTTCCTTTGCTTGTTAATACTTGAATCAGTTTGTTACAGTAAATGTTTCAGAAAGTGAAATCTTGTTCATTGTTTTCTTTCCATTGGCATAATTGGGATACCTTTCTTTAAAGAGTTAACGTTCTCTAAGTGGATCGTAATGAAAGCATTGAGATTTTTTGACTTGAAAGGTGCTATATGAAAACCAATATTAAACCATGAATTATTGAGAGTAACGGTGCAAGCAGCATAATGTATTTGTTTTTCTTTTGGAAGAAAATTGAGAAATGTAACCTGGAACTCTGCTGGATTATTCGCAATCAACACATTGAGTAGAAGTAATAGTGAATTTGGCAGCTGTGAGGAGGCTCTCTGCACATAGATTGAAATCTGTCAACTGCTTAGGACTGCAAAGTAATGGGGTTTTTTTGTTCCTAATGGTATTGCTTCTAATTCTTGCCGAGGACAGAGCCAAGTGGAGAAGAATGTTGGAGTCTATGGGAACCCTTGAATGCATTCCTTTTCTTCTTGTTAACTTTGAGAGGGTGAGGCGTTTTGGCAGGGGACCCCTTGCGATTTATCTACTTTGGATGCTGATGGAACATGCCTAGCTCACTACAATTTGAAGAGATGCCAGTCATGAGCTGTAAAAGACTCTCTGGTTGAAACCACAAAGCCAGATGAAAATCTGGGCAGACTCATTTCCTTTTTTGCAAAGATGTCTAGCAGTCAAGATTACTTTGCCCTGTTATACACCAATGATAGAAGTAATTTGAGGTTGGAACCTATTCCAAATACCAGATGACTGAATTTTGAGTGATGATAAACCACTGAGCATTGGCTCCAGATTTTGCTGTAGTCGCTTGCTGAAAACCAGAACTGGGTGGCACTGAATCAATTGAGGTTGAGAAGACTTACAATTCTCCTTTCATTTTTAGATTGAGTCTAGAGGATTTCTTGTGCTGCTTGGTTAATGCTTCTGATATGGAACTGGTAATTTGACCTTTGGTAGTGAAAACAATATAATATGGCCTAGGGTGAATCAGTACGAATCCATGTAATGAGGGCTGCCAGAAATACATGGATCATGCCTGAAATGAGTGCTGCTTATAAAACTCCGAATAGTGCTGTACGACTGCTTTGTGTGCTCCTAACCTGGTTTGGCTGTTTCTTTCGGAATTGCAAAGCTGAAGAACTGAGATTTTAAAATCTTTTTAAATCTGCAAGCTAGCTTGAAAGCTTGAAAACTTATTTCATTCTGAAATATGGAACTAGTGCTAATTATGCGTAATAGTAATTTGGATGTGGCCACGTCAACACTTGTAGTTCTGATGCAGAAAATGTGCCAGTCTTGGTCATAGGAGATGGTGTTTGGAGCTCAGACATCTCCCAGATGAAGGGAAGCTGAAGCTAGTCCTCCTCAGTTGTACTGTTATAAATCCTAATAGTGTTAGATTTCATATAAGATTGCAACACACATGGAGATAGAGAAGTATGCTGGCTCTTGACATGCACAGCCACTGAGTAGTGGAATGCAGACTGATTGGGGTCATGAACATTCACTTGGGGTTGGCATCTAGTGTAAATGCCTGAGATTTTACCTGTTGATCCTGTCAAAGGGAAGACTCTTAGTTGCAATGCCATTGGTGCCTGGCTTGTAGGGTGGAGAGAAGAGGAAACTTCCAAACAAAAGTTTTTTTTTAAAAGCTCGCAATGTTAGCCTGGACCCATTTGAGGCCAGTTTGGTGGCTTGCCGTACCTGGCCCTGATAGGCAGACCACTGACTGCATTTCAGTTGATGGGAGGCATGCGATGCAGAAACTCTGAGAACTGGGAAGCTCCAGTACACTCTTAAAATAAACCTCCAACCTCATAGTATCCCAACCCATGCAGCCCGCTTCTAGCTCCTTCCCAAAATCCACAAACAGGACTGTCCTGGTAGACCCATCATTTCAGCCTGATCCTGTTCCACTGAACTTCTTTCTTGACATTTTTTTTTCTTTTTTCCCCTTGCCCACTCTCTTCCTACCTACATTTTGTAATTTTTCTGACACCCTACGTCATTTCAACAATTTCCAGTTTTCTGGCCCTACCCTATCCTCTTCACTATGGACGTCCAATCCTGCTACAACTCCATCCCCCACCAGGATGGTCTGAGGGCTCTCCACTTCTTCGTTGAATGGAGGCCCGAACAATCCACATCCTCCACCACTCTCCTCCCTCTGGCTAAACGTTGGACAATTTCTCCTTTTGGAGGAAGTAAGACAAATTGAAGGCGTGGCTATTGATACCACATGGGCCCTAGTTATGACTGTATTTTTATGGGGCATGTGGAACATTCCTTGGTTCAGTCCTACTCAGGCCCCCTCCCAGAACCCTCTTTCAGTACATCCAATACTGTTACTGTATCCATGCCACTTATTGATCTGGTCCGGAACTGGAAAAACCATGAATTTTGCTTCCAGTTCCACCCCTCTCTTGCTTGCACATGGTCCATCTCCAACACTTCCCTCCCCTAATTAACCTCTCTGTCTCCATTTCTGGGATAGACAGTCTACTAATATTTATCACAAGTACACTGACTCTCACAGCTACCTTGACTACACCTCTTCGCACCCTGCTTCCTGAAAGGACTTCATTCTGTTCTCTCAGTTTCTCGGTCGAATCTGTTCTGATGACGCTACCTTCCACAACAGCGCTTCTGACATTCTTTGTTTTCTCAGCCAAGGATTCCACCCCCCCTGCCCCCAGCAGCTGACGGGGCCCTCAACCAAGTCTCACCGATTTTCCCAACTTCTGCCCTCACCCCTTCCGCTCACTCCCAGAACCATGATAGTGTTCCCTTGTCCTCACCTTACACCCCACCAGCCTCTGTATTCAAGGGCTTATCCTCCACCATTTCCACCAACTCCAGCATGATGCCACCGCCAAACACATCTTCCCCTGTCAGCATTCTGAAGGGATTATTTCCTCTGTGACATCCTGTCTACTCCTCTATCACCCCCAGCTCCTCATCCCCTTCCCACATAACCTTCCCATGATATCACAGGAGGTGTAACACCTGTCCCTTTACCACCTCCCTACTCTCCATGTAAGGACCCAAATATTCCTTCCAGGTGAAGCAGCAATTTAATTGTACTTCTTTCAATTTAGTCCACTGAATTCACTGTTCCCAATGTGGTCTCCACTGCACTGGGGAGACCAAATGCAGACTGGGTGACCACTTTGCGGAAGTATGACCCTGAAGGTCGCTTGCCATTTCAATTCACCATCTTGTTCTCATGCTCACATTTCTGTCCTTGGCCTGTTACAATGTTCCAGTAAAGCCCAACGCAAGCTGGAGGAACAGCACTTCATCTTCGCGATTAGGGACTTTACAGCCTTCTGCAGTCAATTAAATTCAACAACTTCAGACCATGAAGTCTGTCCTCCGTTTTGAATCCCAACCCCACCCCCCCCCCACCCCTGCCAAGTGCCAGTTTGTATCTTGTTCTCATATTTTTGCTTTCAGACTGTGCTGACCTTTTATTCTGCTGTTCATACCTATTCTGGACTATTTAATGCTATCATTACCACTCCCTTTGCTTTTGGTTTCATGACATCTTCGTCATTTAACCTCCCCGCCCTCCAACCTATTGCTGACCTCTTTTGCTCCACTTGACCCTCCCTGCTTTTTCAAAATCAAAAAACCATCGCATCTCTACCTCTCTCTAGTTCAGAAGAAGAGTCATATTGGACTTGAAACTTTAACTCTGTTTCTCTCTTTCCACGTATGCTGCCAGACCTGAGTTTATCCAGCATTATCTGTATTTATTCCATTTCAGTCTATGTTGGTCTTGTAAAGGATAGGTGGAGGCTCTGCCCCAATAAGATCCTGTGGAATCCCAAGCACCAGATTGAACCCAGTGTATCTGAGATAAATACAGAAAAATGTGGAAATACTCAGGTCAGACAGCATCTTTGGAAAGAGAAACAGTTAATGGGGAAATTTTACGGTTTTTGCAGGTGGTGGGGGAGGGGGGCATCTAAAATAGAACGGGTTGCTAGCCTACCACCTTCCTGCCCACCCCTGAGCTGTCCCCCATAATATGGTGGGTGGGTGGGTAAGAGACCTGCCAGCCTGCCTGCCCTTAGGCCTATTGAGACCCTTAACTGGCCAATTAATGGCCTGTTTTCACCTCTGCCACAATAATATGTGTGGCTGGGGCAAGAGGCCAGACCACTCTTTTGGGGCCTCTGGCTAAAAGGCAGAAAGGAAGGGGGAGGTTCCACCTCCTTGGGGGAGGTTCCACCTCCTTGGGGGAGGTTCCACCTCCTTGGGGGAGGTTCCACCTCCTTGGGGGAGGTTCCACCTCCTTGGGGGAGGGGTGCCCTGTGCCCATTGGGGACCTCCTCGCCCAAGTTAGTACCTCTCTTTTGTGCCTCCCTTTGGCCCCTGGTCTGCAGAACCCGACCCACCCCCACCCCCAGGGTCCTGATCCCTCTCCAAACAAAAACCCTGGTCTCACCTGTAAATCTGGCATCCATGATCTTCTCCTTGGGACTGCTTGTAGTTCCAGGAGCGGCCACTACTGAGTTCTGGCACTGCTGGGGCTACTTGACAGCCAGCCAAAATGTAAAATTCACCCCAATATTTCAGGTCAATAACCTTTCATCAGAACCAGTTTATCTGAGCCCTGGCCTAAGTTTTTGACCTTCTGACACTTTTTCTTGTTTAGGTATGGTGTGAAGTGCAAAATAGCAGGATTTTAGAATTATAAGCCCTATCTTTGCACTACAGCTCTGATGCCTCCCCACGGAGGCAGGAGAGCCATTCTTGAACATATGCTTGCATGTCAGGACTGTTTTTAGTGGCATTGACTGAACTTTGGGAACATCCTACTATCAAGTCAGACATGCTCCAGAGGGCATGAATAATCTTTTCAGGAGGTTTGGAGGCAGATTTTCTGCTTGTTGGCTTTGGCTGGAATGGTGTCTGTTATTGGATGACATTTTGGGGGGTGGGGAAAGAAAAATGGTATAATTGTTTCTTTTTGAAGCAAGTGGTCAATTGGCCTAAATCCCCTTTTGTCCTCTCCTTTCAGAGAACATTATTGAGCCAAAAGAAATAGCTTTTAGGGTTGTAATTTAAACCAATATTTTGAAGAGATTGAACAGCTGGGTTATACTAAGAAACTTTCTCTTTTAGGGGATTGAAACCAGAGGACAAAAGGGGTGGAAGTGGATCTCGAAACTGGGGAACAGTCAGAGATGATCTGAGGTATGAACTTGTACAGCAATGTTCAGGAAACTGGAGCGGAAATATGTAGCAGCTGTATCCATTTTTACTAAATTAAAGAAGTTCCTTTATTTGGGGAGAAATGTTATATCTACACCATTTCTAACACCCATATGGCATTAGTGGGTGAATAGTGCACCTGGTAACAATATCATTGTTCTTTAACCAGCTGCTAGGAAATGTTTTACTTACTCCCAGCTTCCCACCCCCTCCTCCTTGTATGGTCAAGCTCTTCTTCCTTCTCTTCTGGCTAGTATTGGATGTAGAGGAAATATAATGTGAAGTGTTTAAAAGGCAAAATGGCACCCAACTCCACCCCTTTTTTAAAATAAAAATTGCAAATGATAAATCAGTTCTCCATACTCTTGATTTATATTTTCAGGAGTAATTTTTTTATTGCCTTTATGCTGCATCTGGAACAATGCAGTTGAAGAACTGTTGCCTTGTGTAATTGTGATGCAGGAGAGTCAGGTTGGTGGTGTAAGTATACCTGCCATGTTTACTTGGCTGTGATGGCTGATGGGAAAGTTAAGGGCAGAAATACCACAAATTTATGGGCAGGACTTCCATCTATCGCTTTGGAAAGTTGCAGATCCTGCCCCCAAATCCTGGTGACCAGGTCAGCTGAATATTTGAGGCAGATATCTGCACCTGTAGTGACACAGTAAAGATGTCCACCCTGCTGAGGATGTAGAAATTAAGAGTGGCGCTCTGCACTTTGAGGAAATGTTCTAGTCCTGAGCCAAGCTGGAGGAAGTTCGTCACAATTTTTTTTAAAAAAAATTGTTTTCCCCTGTCTGTACAGAGGGCCAATTTTACAAGATCATCAATACTTCTGTGATTAGTTACCTTTTTTTCCTCTTGGTGTCTTTAGTAAACCCACAACAGAATCTATACCTGCTTTCAGCAGGCATATGTCGCACTGCGCATATCCCGATTTAAGCTAGGCAGAACTCCTAAGACTAACCCCAAAAGTTGCTTTGTGGTGTTATACCGACTTCATCCAGCTAGCACAATTTTTTAACCTTTTTTTTTAAACTGGTCTGAGGGTTCTGCCCCAATTTGCAGCTCCTCATCTGAAATTGCATTGTGGCTCCTTCGCCACTGTGCATCAGGCAAGCTTGACCCTCTAGCTATTGGAGATAGTAATTTTTATGGGTTGGGGACAGGATGGTTAAAAGCACTGACACTTGTGCCACTTCACTTACATAGTTTTTGCTTCATGCTCATGAATGATCATTTCTTGAACATAGTCTCCATTTATGTGAGTACTAGCCCACACCAATGATCTTGTACTAACTGCATTCCAAAAGTGTCCTGATGGCAATGAATAAGTGGTTATCGTGCAAGTTCTGCATCTTAGTAGTTAAACAAATGGTTTTCAATCTTTTTTAGGTTAAGGAATCCTGTGATATATTATGAAATTCTGTGGAACCCAACACATTCTCCCTCCTCTCCTCCTCCTGTGTATATATTAAAAATGAAAACAAAGTAAAGCACGATTGAATGATTGTTCTTACATTTAATGAAAAATAATGTGTTTCCATGACCTGAAAATTGTGCAGAACCCTTTAAATGATGCTTGGATTCCAGGTAACTCTGGTTGAAAAACACTGAGTAAACTTTCTTCCGAGGTTGCATGCATTTTGCTATTTCATTTTGTCTGCTTAGACAAGGGAGAGTGGGAAGGTGACCTCTCCCCAAACCTCTGCCAGTAAGTATCCTTTTTGCCCAACAGATGGGGGCTACGAGACACTGCCCAGCTTCTGCGTCAATTCGACCTGAGTGGCAGATTAAATCTGTACCTTCCTCTTCTCTCGCACTGAATTTTAATGTTCTGACTCATGATGTTGTTGAGATACTTTTTATTTATTTAAACTGGTATACTTATTTGTCCATTGGTACAATTTAACAATTGGTACAATTTAACAATTTTTTGGTATCAGTGCTGACTATAAAAACAGACAACTAATGTGATTCGCAACAATTTTCGTGCAAAGAATTATACCACTGCTAACCACAGATAAGGGTAACAATGTAAAGATATGGTCTAATTACCATATTATTCTTAAGGGATAGGAAAGCATTTGTAAAGCTACAACACAAATGTACCATTCTGCTCAGTCAGTGCATGGCTTCATTTACTCTCTAGATGAAGAGATGGTTCAAATCAACACTACTTCACTTTTTTTTCATGTGCTTATCTTAACTTTTGCCTCAACTGCTAATTTTTAAAGTAGCTCCACGCTATCACTCTCAGCTCATCTGCTGCTGAAACTCTCATATCCTATCTTTGTTACTTCTAGACTTGACTATTCCAATGCACTCCTGGCCCATGAAATAGGAATAGGAGTAGACCATATGGCCCCTTGAGCCTGCTCCACCATTCAAATCAATCATGGCTGATCTTTGGTTTCAGCTCCACTTTCCAGCTCCCTATTTCCTTGATTTCCTGCAAGACCAAAAATCTATCTAGTTCAGACTTATATTTTCAAGGATGGAGCTTCCACAACCCTCTGAATCCTAAATGATTGGTCCCTTATCCTGAGACTCTGGTGTTCTAGATACTCCAGCCAAGGGAAACAAGTTCTGTGTTTACCCTGTCAAGCCCCTTCAGAATCTTGTATGTTTCAATGAGATCACCTCACATTTTTCCAAACTCTCAGAGAGCATAGGCCCAATTTACTCAGCTTCTCATCACAGGACAACCCTCTCATCCCAGGAACCAATCTAGTGAACCTTTGCTGTACCACCTCCAATGCAAGTATATCATTCCTTAAATAAGGAGACCCAAAACTGCGCACATTATTTTGGGTGTGGTCTGTGCAACTGTAATGAGACTTCTTTATTCCTGTCCCCCAGTCTCCTTTCAATAAAGGCCAACATGCCATTTACCTTCCTAATTGCTTCCTGTACCTGCATAATAACATTGTATTCCTTGTACGAGTACACCCAAGTCCCTCTGAACATTGCCATTTACAAATTTCACAAGTTTTACAAATTTCACATCTTAAAAAAAAAATTCTGCTCTTCTGTTCTTACAATGAAAATGAATAACCTCACACTTCCACACACACACACCATCTTCCACTTTGTTTAATTTGTCTATATCTCTTTGCAGCCTTTTTGTGTCCCCTCATAGCTAACATTTCTACCTGGATTTGTATCATTAGCAAACTGAGATACATTCTATCTCTTCATCTAAGTTATTTTGATTGTAAATAGCTGAGGCACTGATACTTACAGTACTTCACTAGTCACAGCCTGCTAACTTGAAGATGCCCTGTTTGTCCCTACCTTTTGTTTACTATCTGTTAACCAATCCTCTATCCATGCTAATATATTACCCGTAATTCCATGAACCATTATCATGTGCATTAGCCTTTTGTGTGGCACCTTAATGCCCTTTGGAGATCCAAGTATACTACATCTACTCGTTACACTTTATCTACCTGACTAGTTACATCTTCAAAGCTCTAATAAATTTATCAAACACGATTTCCCTTTAGTAAACCATGTTGACTTTGTCTGATCACACTATGATTTTCAAAGTCATTGTTAAGACTTCCTTAATAAGAGGTTTCTGCATTTTCTGGACAACTAACGTCAAGCTAACTGGCCTATATTGTTCTCTTTTCTCCTTCACTCCTTTCTTGAATGGTGCTGTTGCATTTGCCAACTTCCAATCCACTGTAAAATTGAGGGCATCCAAACTGCCCATGTCCTAATTCGCTCCAAGTCTTGTTCACCAACACCACAGTTTCCCTTGATGTACATGGCTCCTCCCTAAGCAATACCCTAAGTTTAAAATTCTCATCCTTGTTTTCAAATTCCTCCATGGCGTCACCCCCTCCCTATGCCTGCAGTCTTCTCCAGCCCTACAATCCTTAGTTGTTTGCACTCCTCCAATTCTAGCCTCTTGAACATCCATCATTTTAATTGGTTATGATTAGCAGCCATGCCTTCTGCTGCCTAAGCTTTGGAACTCCTTCCCTAATCGATGCTGCCTGAACTCTTTTTAAATGCTTGTTAAAACCACCTCTGATCAAGCGTTTGGCCATCTACCCTGATAATCACTTTTGTGGCAAATTGTATAGTTTTGCTTGATGAAGCATCTTGGGACATTTTTATTATGTTAAAGGTTCCACATAAACACTAACTAGTAATAGCAGTAAAAGTAGTCTGCAATTTATCACTGTTAGCAGTTTCTTCTACTCTATTCTAATCTCTTGTAATTCTGTTTCTATAATCACTTATTCTAGACGTTATAACTACTTGGAAACAGTCTGCTTCTGCCCTAACCTCTCCTCCTTGTGTGACTGTTGAATTTTGTTTAACATTCCTGTTGAAATATCTTGGGATGTTTTACTACATTTAAAGGTGCTGTATAAATACAAGTTGTTCTATCTACCATGTCCCATCCTTTCATCTTACTAAACACTTTGAACACACTTTAAAGGAGCAATACCAAATGGTGGGAGGAGGAGGGAAAAGCTCCAATTACTGAAGTCTTCATATTTTTAATTCCTTAAACCAGACAACAACCTTGTCAATTTGCACAGTACCCTTTTTAATCCTAATCCTCCCTAATCAATCTGAGATGTTGCCTGAAGGGTATAGAAAAGACCAGAATATTGTCACTAAAGTCCTATAGTTGTATACACTGTGGGCTAGTGGATATATTTTTGTCTCACCAGCTGTGAAATCCAAAATATATTCCTGTATGAGGGAGACTTTTGTTGTCTGGTCGATGCATAAGAAATAGGAGCAGGAGTAGGCCATTCGGCCCATCGAGCCTGCTCCAACATTCAGTAAGATCATGGATGATCTGATTACAACCTTAACTTCACCTTTCTACCTGCCCCCCATAACTCTGCACTCCTTTGC
Organism: Cetorhinus maximus; assembly: GCF_964194155.1. Classification (NCBI taxonomy): domain Eukaryota; kingdom Metazoa; phylum Chordata; class Chondrichthyes; order Lamniformes; family Cetorhinidae; genus Cetorhinus; species Cetorhinus maximus. The sequence continues at coordinate 111,631,177 of NC_135880.1, forward strand.
CAATCAAAAATCTGTCTAACTCAGCCTTGAATACAATGTCCCAGACTCCATTGTTTGCTGCAAGCAATTGGTATTCTAAGCACTAATGACTCTGAGAGAAGAAAATATTCCTCATCTCTAACTTAAATGGGAGACTCTCCCTGGTTTCTTGAAACTGTGCCTTAGTTCTAGATTCCCCAATGGGATGGAGGGGGAGAGACATACTGTCAGCCCCTTAGAATATTCTGTTTCAATAAGATCACCTTTCATTCTTCTAAACTCCAATGAGTATAGGCCTAAGTTGCTCAACCTTTCCTCGTAAGACAAAAACCCCTCATCCCAAGAATCAGCTAGTGAACCCTCTCTGGACTGCTTCCAATGCAGGAGACCAAAACCGCTCAAGGTGTGATCTCACCAAAGCCATCTACATCTGTAGCAAGACTTCCCTACTTTAATACCCCAACCCCCTTGCAATAAAAGCCAACATTCTGTTTGCCTTCCTAATTACTTTCAGACTCTTTGTATCCTCTTCACAACTTGCTTTCTAACCTATCTTTGTATCATCAAATTTGGCTACAATATAGTCGGTCTCTTCATCCAAGTCATTAACATATAGATTGTAAATAGTTGAGGCCCCAGCACCGATCCCTGTGGCACTCCACTAGTTAGTTTGCCATCCTGAAATTGACCCATTTATCCCTACTCTCTTTCCTGTTAGTTATCCAGTCCTCTATCCATGCTAATATATCTATACTATTCTATAATTTTGTGCTGTGGGTGAGGAGTACAGCTCTTAGAAAGGAAATTGATAATTATTTAAAGAGGAAAAATTGTTTGAAAGGGCAAGGAAATGGATCGAGATCTATCGGCTGAAAAGCTGCTTTCTCTGCCAAAATAGTCTGGTTCTGTGATTCTTCTGTCAAACCAGCCTTTTATTCCAAAGTTTCCTTTTGACATGAGAAAGGCTTCCTTTGGCTGCCTGGCGGATAATTTGCATTATTATAAGTTATTACCAAAGGAAGTAAAATAGATTTGGGAAATATTAGAGAAGTGGCTTTGTTGAATGTTTGGGCATAACATTTTTGTTAAAATGCTCCCGCTGAGCTGCGGGGCCACATAGTAGCATGGAAGGTATCGTGCAGGCCTGGTTTTGGGATAAATACCACATGCATATTGGCAGCACAGAAAAATTTATTAGGCACTACGCACTGGAAGTTTCGGCCACTCACAACAATTAACTTTAAAAGGGAACATTGGTCATGGCTGCAATGGGATTGGACTGAGAGTAAACATTTCTTTTCCTCCCCACGAATTTAGAGAGACTGAGACAACTCCAGCTGATGAGACAACTGAAATGGAAGAGCCCCAAGAAGTGCTTGAAGGCGATGCAGAGAACAAGTGAGTTCGCTACTTTTAGATTTCTGTACTATGCAGCATTTTTCATTTTTCAACTTCACTCATTTTTGTACCTGCTCAGAAGATACTTGTGGATGTTGGAGGCAATTCATATTTGTTCATTCATCTTTAAAAGTCATATTTTTGTTTTTAATTCTTTCTTGAATAGTTTGAGGTTTTTTCACTACTCTATCCAGAAATCCATTCCATGTATAAATCACCTTGTGTGATCAATATTTCACCTCTCAAGGTACCTTTTAAAAGCTGAAAAGTCCAAGTTTCCTCAGTGTTTCTTCAGTCTTTCCTTATGGCTCAGATTTAAAGCTATGGATCAGTTTTGGGGTTTTTCTGCATACTTTTCCTAGTAATTGAATGTCTTGAGGACCAGAACTGGACACTATACTCAAGGTATGGTCTGATTAGGCACTATACAGTTTGCACATGACTTCATCTGACTTGTGCTCTGCTATTTTGGTTATATAGGTCAGCACTCTATTTACTTTGTTGATTGTGGCTCTGCATTGATTGGACATAGTGTCAAGTCTACTAAGACTGGTAGGTCTTTTTAAACTTCATCCTAGGCAATTTCAACACCATTCGGAGTACATGTGTCACTGATACTGGGTCATGAATCAGTCACTAATTACATTTGTGATCTTGAGCTGTGAACCCTTTGGTTATTACCAATTTATATTTGGTTGATTTGAAGTTACCCATTTAAACTTTCCTTTTCTTACACATCTTTCCTTGCATACCCTTTTATCTCGTGGAGCAATCTGTCTTCCTTCATTAGTTGATGTGGAGTCACTAGGTATAGCCTTGGTATTAGTTTTGCTCTCCCTGCATTAAAGATGTCTGACAAGAATAGTTGATCATCTAGTTTTTTGCATCGCACAGGAGCAACTTGTGACTCAGGTGTTCTTGACATATAGGACTACGCCACCACTTTTTTCTATCCAGCACCTTTTCTGACTCTGTGTTGTATTCGTTACCATTTCCTAGAGTAAATATCATTTGATAATACTACATTATAGCTCCCTGCTGCCACAAAAGCCTTCCCTCAGTTCTGGCATTTTTTCTCTAATGCTTCCAAGTGTTTGTTTCTATACAGCCTCCTTTTGACCCCCAGCATCTGTCTGTTTGGTGTGTAGTTCCCTTAAAACTGAGTTACTGTGTTTGCACCCACCTGTTCTTGGGGTGGAGTGGATAAGGGAGGGTTAAAGAAACTCTGGGTGAAGCCAAAAGATTGGCTTCCAGCCCAGTTTAGTTTGTCTTGTACTGATTGTTTTAAAAGACTGCACTGCCTAATTAGAAATCCTTGGTTCAGTTTGGAGGGTAAATAATATCACAAAACAAGTCATTTTTTTTCCAAGGGGGGAAAAAAAAGCAAATTACTGCAAGGTGCTGGAAATTTGAAGAGAAAATGCTGGAAATGCACAGTAGGTCAGGCAGCATCTGTGGAGGGAGGTTTGGCATTTCAGGTCAGTGACTTTTCATCAGAACTGAAAAGAGATGAATGGCTTTTAAGCAAATATAGAGCCTGGTAAATAAACAGAAGGGAGAATCTGTGAATGGGGTGGAGAGTAGAAAAGTGATTAAATGACAAAAATGATGTGACATTATCATCCCTTGCCTTGCATCATTATCAAATATTTTTAGGAGTTAAACATTACTTTGCCCATTTTTTTTGTTATATTGTAGACTGAATGAAGGGGAACATGAAGCAACAGTAGATGATGGTCCGCACGAAATGACTTTGGATGAATGGAAGGCACTTCAGGAACAGACTCGCTCTAAGAAGGAGTTCAACATCCGCAAACCAGATTCCAGTGTTTTGTCAAAGGCAGTTGTGATCCATAAGTCTAAATATGAGGGGGATGTAAGTGGATTAGATTGTAAAACTCCCAACAGCTATTGGTATTTATCAAATTATATAGATTTGGTAGGCATGGAGCTTTGTCTGTGACATGGTGCCAGGCAGCCACCCACTCTGCTCAGTGTCTGACCTCAACCACCCTGAACCTTTTGGTGTGGGAGGCTAATCAGACACTGCAATATCTCTCTAATCATGAGAAAGAGAATCAGTGTAGGTAGTCCAGCTTGGTCAGCAACCTGTTTCATCCACTAGATTGTTTGCAGCAGAGCCTGGAGTCCTGTGAGTCCAAAGAATGGAGATAAATTGGAAGTGATACCACCAGCTTATGCATATTTTTGAAAAAAAAACTATTCTTCCTCTCAGCCAATATGCTTGTTATGTCAATGATTGAAAACTATTTGTTGCTTCTACATTAGGAACAGAAGGAAGAATCTGATGAGGAGGATCACCATTATTTTAGAAGATCAGCAAATGACATCACTTCTAAACTGGACATTAACTTCGGCAGTCTTACACGCCCTGGACGAGGACGAGGTGGTGCTAGAGGTCGTGGAAGAGCCAAGCGAATCAGTGAAACTAGGCCAGAGGTGCCAGCTGCAGAGATGGTAAAGGTGGTCTTCATTTTGGAGATCGGGAGGGAGTGATGGGGGCAGAAGCTAGGGGAAAGGGGAAAAAAAGAAACATTTCTATATGGGACAAGCATGAATAAATGACTGAGACACTTAAGGCAGTGAATGCTCCCTTGATAACAGCGGCTTGCATTTATGTAGTGCCTTTAACATGATAAAATGTCCTCAAGGCCTTCTGCAGGAATTATATCAGAAAATTTGACACCCAGTTACATAAGAAATATTAGGATAGTGACCAAAAGCTGTGTCAAAGGTTTTAAGGAGCGACTTAGTAAGTAGAGAGGTGGAGTGGTTTAGGGAGGTAATTCCAGAGTTTGGAACCTAGGCAGCTGAAGGCCAATAGTAGAGCAAGGGGAATCTGGGGTACACAGAGATCTAAGGGTTGTAGGGCTGGAGGAGACTACAGACATAAGGAGGTAATGATTTTATATAATGGTTAAATACCATGCAATATAGTATGACTCGTACAGAGTAGTAACATTTTGGTTTCAGTCCATGTCCTGATCTGAGCCAATTTGTTCATGGCAGTTTTACAGTTCACCTTGGCATTTCTGTTTTAGCATTGTAGTTCATCCAGCCCCTAAATGGGTGTTGCATTGAATTGGAAAGAAATGATAATGTGAAAACAGGGCATTCATCCCAGCCAGTCCGTGTGAAGGATAAATATCAGCATGAACAGTACTTCTCATTTCATTTACCTGATCAATTTGCTTTTTCTCTCTTTTCTTGAATTGCCCATTCAACTATTCTCTGCTTCATTAAATAACGTTGGTAGAGTGTTCCACATTTTAAAAAAAATTCATTCACTGCTAGCATCTACTGCTCATCTAATTGCCCTTGGGAAGGTGGTGATGTGACACAATCTTGAAAACATTGTGATGCATCTGGTGAAGGTACTCCCACAGTACTGTTTGGTTACCATAATTAGTTTTATCAAAATACTACGGCAGAGTTGGCTTACTAAGCCATTTCAGAGGGCAGTTAAGAGTCAGCATATAGGCAAAGGAGGGCACGTTTCTTTAATTGAGTGAATTTAAATTCCCCAGCTGCCATAATGGGATTTGAGCTAATGGCTCTGGATTACTAGTCCAACAAAGTTGCTTCTATTCTCGTAACTATAAAAGTTTGTAATACTTAAATCTGGTTCTATGTCCAGTTGTTCACCAAAGCAAGAAACTTTGTTTCTTTCTTTCAGGTGCTAAGGAACGCAAGCTTCAACAACTCATTGATACCAACACCCATCCAGGACCCTTCACCCCTTCCCGTCCCTCTGATCTCATCCCGTCTTCTAATCCCAGCCCTGGCCGTGTATTCACCATACCTCCTGACCTTCCCCTCTCTGGTGCTGAACGTTTAGTACTCGGCAAAGGACTCAGTTTCATACCCTTACGCCCTCACCTCCAATGAATTTCGGGTTCGGCATGATGCTGAACTCTTCTTCCGCCGCCTCCGTCTCCGTGCTCACCTTTTTGGGCAGGAGTCCTACCCCTGTTCCATGGATCCTTTCACCCGCCTCCAGTATTCTCCTTCTACCTGGTCCCCTCCCTCTGGCCTCTTACCTGCTCCTGATCTTTTCATTGAGAAAAGCTGTCATCAGCTGTCTCAATTTCTCTGCTCCTCTCACCCACACTAACCTGTCTCCTTCTGAACTTGTTGCACACTGTTCTCTCAGGACCAACCCTGACTTTATCAAACCTGCTGAGAAGGGTGGTGCTGTTGTTGTCTATCGTACTGACCTGTACCTTGCAAAGGCTGAGCGCCAACTCGCAGAGGCTGAGCGCCAACTCGCAGATACTTCCTCCTACCTCCCCCTGGACCATGACCCCACCACTGAATATCAAGATGTTGTTTCCAGGACTGGCACTGACCTCATCTCCTCTAGAGATCTTCCCTCCACAGCTTCCAACCTCATAGTCTCCCAATCCCGCTTCTATCTCCTCCCCAAAATCCACAAACAGGACTGACCTGGTTAACCGATCGTGTCAGCCTGTTCCTACCCCACGGAACTAATTTCTTATCGTGACTCCGTTCTCTCTCCCCTTGTCCAGACTCTTCCCACCTACATCCGCGATTCCCCTAATGCCCTACATCATATCAACAATTTCCAGCTCCCTGGCCCCAACTGCCTCCTCTTCACCATAGATGTCCAATCCCTCTACACCTCCATTCCCCACCGGGATGATCTGATCGCTCTCCGCTTCTTCCTTGAACAGAGGCCTGAACAATCCCCATCCACCACCACTCTCCTTTGTCTGGCTGAACTTGTTCTCTCACTGAACAATTTCTCCTTAAACTCATCTCACTTCCTCCAAATAAAAGGTGTGGCTATGGATACCTGCATGGGCCCCAGTTATGCCTGTCTCTTTATTGGATATGCGGAACATTCCTTGTTCCAGTCCTACTCTGGCCCCCTCCCACAACTCTTTCTCCGGTACATCGATGATTGTTTCGGTGCTGCTTCATGCTCTCATCTGGACCTGGAAAAATGTATTAATTTTTCTTCCAGTTTCCACCCCTCCATCACTTTCACATGGCCCATCACTGACACTTCCCTTCCTTGACCGCTGTCTCAATTTCTGGTGATAAATTGTCCACCAATATTCATTACAAGCCCACCGACGCCCACAGCTACCTCGATTACAACTTCTCACACCCTGCCTTCTGTAAGGACTCCATCCCATTCTCTCAGTTCCTTTGCCTCCATCACATCTGTTCTGATGATGCCACTTTCCTAAACAGTGCTTCTGACATGTCTTCCTTCTTAACCGAGGTTTCCCACCCACGGTGGTTGACAGGGCCCTCAACCGTGTCCGACCCATCTCCTGCGCCTCTGCCCTCGCACCTTCCTCTCCCTCCCAAAAGCATGACAGGGTTCCCCTTGTCCTCACTTTTCACCCCACCAGCCTCTGTATTCAAAGGATCATCCTCTGCCATTTCTGCCAACTGCAACATGATGCCACCACCAAACACATCTTCCCTTCACCCCCCTGGCGGCATTCCGCAGGGACCGTTCCCTCCGGGACACCCTGGTTCACTCCTCCATCATCCCCTACACCTCAGCCCCCTCCCACGTTACCTTCCCATGCAACCGCAGAAGGTGCAACACCTGCCCCTTTACTTCCCCCCTCCTCACCGTCCAAGGGCCCAAACACTCCTTTCAAGTGAAGCAGCATTTCACTTGCACTTCCCTCAATTTAGCCTACTGCATTCGTTGCTCCCAATGCAGTCTCCTCTGCACTGGAGAGACCAAACGCAGACTGGGTGACCGCTTTGCAGAACACCTTTGGCCTGTCCACAAGCGTGACCCAGACCTTCCTGTTGCTTGCCATTTCAACACACCATCCTGCTCTCATGCCCACATGTCAGTCCTTGGCCTGCTGTAATGTTCCATTGAAGCTCAATGTAAACTGGAGGAACAGCACGTCATCTTCCAATTAAGCACTTTGCAGCCTTCTGGACTTAGCATTGAGTTCAACAGCTTCAAATCATTAACTCTCTCCTCCAACCTCACCCCTTTTTGATCCCCTTTTTTCAAATAGTTATTAGTTTTTATATATACTTTTTTTCCCCTACCTACTTCTATTATTTTTAAAATTTATTTCCATTCATTGTTTTATCCCCACCTTTTAGCCTATTTTGATCCTTGCTCCCACACTCTCCCCTCCTCCCACCACACCCCCACTAGGGCCATCTGTCACTGGCTCATCCTGCTTTCTACTCTTTGTTACCATTACCAGCTCCGTTAGCCAGTATCACCACCATCAACACCCCTTCGATTATTTGTTTATGATATCTTTTGCAACCTCTCCTTTACCTCCACCTATCACTGGTCTTCTATCCAGCTTCATCTGTCCCAGCCCCTTTAACAGTATATATTTCACCACATTTCTACTCCTCTTTAGTTCTGAAGAAGAGTCACCTGGACTCAAAACGTTAACTCTTTCTCTCCACAGATGCTGTCAGACCTGCTGAGTTTTTCCAGCAATTTTTGTTTTTGTTTCAGATTTCCAGCATCTGCAGTATTTTGCTTTTATCTTCGTGTTTAATTGACTGCCATATCTCTTCCAGGAATGCCTACCTTGAAGAAGTACTGCTCTTCTCTCTGACAGGATATCCGCTTGTCTGTTTTGCCCTGTTCACCTTCATTGCTTTCCATTTCCCTCCTGGTGTTCACTAAAACTTGCTTTCAAATGCTTGTATAAAATCACCTTATAATCTCCACTGTTCTCATGAAAAGAGCTGCAGTTGTCAGTGGGGTTATCCCTCAGATTTGTCTTCCCTCAGAAAGCAGAATTCTATTGAATCTGTACCTTTTTATTGCATAAACATCCATCCTATTGTGTGGATCCCAAAAACGTGTACAGAGTGCTCCAGCCGTGGTTTCACTTGTTTTATATAGATTCACCATTGGACCTCCAACTTTTATATGCCATATCTCAAGCCATAAAACCTGGTAGTCCATTAGCTTTCTTTATGGCCTTATCAATATGGTTTTAATGTAATGTGAACCTGAACACACGAATCTCCTCCTCATCTATTCCTCCCCATTCAAAGCATGGTACATCTACTGGCATTAAATTCCATCTGCTTTTTTGCCAATCCCACTGTTTAAACAATATTCCTTTTACTTTGGTCCTCATTTATTTATTGTACCTCCCCTATTAGTATCTTCCTCAAATCTGTACACCACTCCTATCCATATATCCAAATCATTGATGTACACAATGAACAGAAGCGATTCCAGAATTGAACCCTGTGGGACACCAATACTCATTTCCAACTACTCTGAGAAACTGCCCTTAACTCCCACTCTCTTTTCTCCCTTCCAGCTGGATTTGGAGATCAGCCACTTGCTCTGCGGGCTATTTTTACTTGTGGATAAAAAATACACACTTGCTCTTTTTGTTCTTGCATTCGAGGAGATGGTGGTGTAGTGGTGATGTCACTAGGCTAGAAATCCAGAGACTCAGGTTAATGCTCTGGGGACATGGGTTCAAATCCTACCACAGCATCTGGGAGGATTTGAATTAAGTTAATAAATTCTGGAATTGATAAAGCTAGTCACAGATTGTCATAAAAACACATCTGGTTCACTGATGTCCTTTGGGGAAGGAAATCTGCCATCTCTAACCCGGTCTCGCCTGCATGTAACTCCAAATCCACAGAAATGGTGTTGATTCTTAACTGTCCTCTGAAACGGGCGAGCAAGCCCCATTCAGTTCAAAGGCAACTAGGGACGACAGCAAATGCTGACTTTGCCAGCGACACCCACATCCACAAAATATTCAGTGCAAAGTAATGAGTACGTACGGCTGTTACAGCCAAAGTTAATAGAGCATTAAGATGCTTTGAAATTTCAAATTAATGTTGATCAAAATGGCTGCATGTTATGGCTTTTTCGCCAATTAAATGCAATTGCCTAAACAAAATCAGAATTACCTGGAAAAAGTCAGCAGGTCTGGCAGCATCGGCGGAGAAGAAAAGAGTTGACGTTTCGAGTCCTCATGACCCTTCAGCAGAACTGAGTAATATTAGGAGAGGGGTGAAATATAAGCTGGTTTAAGGTGGGGGGGGTGGGGGGAGAGAAGTTGGGGGGGGGGTGGGTGGGGTTGTAGGGACAAGCAAGCAGTGATAGGAGCAGATAATCAAAAGATGTCACAGACAGAAGAACAAAGAGGTGTTGAAGGTGGTGATATTATCTAAATGAATGTGCTAATTAAGAATGGATGGCAGGACACTCAAGGTACAGCTCTAGTGGGGGTGGGGTGGAAAGACTAACAGGGCATAAAAGGTATAGGTTTAAAAATAATGGAAATAGGTGGGAAAAGAAAAATCTATATAAATTATTGGAAAAAACAAAAGGAAGGGGGAAGAAACAGAAAGGGGGTGGAGATGGAGGATGGAGTTCAAGATCTAAAGTTGTTGAATTCAATATTCAGTCCGGAAGGCTGTAAAGTGCCTAGTCGGAAGATGAGGTGCTATTCCTCCAGTTTGCGTTGGGCTTCACTGGAACAATGCAGCAAGCCAAGGACAGACATGTGGGCAAGAGAGCAGAGTGGAGTGTTAAAATGGCAAGCGACAGGGAGGTTTGGGTCTTTCTTGCGGACAGATCGCAGGTGTTTTGCAAAGCGGTCGCCCAGTTTACGTTTGGTCTCTCCTCTACATTGAAGAGACCAAACGTAAACTGGGCGACCGCTTTGCAGAACACCTGCGGTCTGTCCACAAGACAGACCCAAACCTCCCTGTCGCTTGCCATTTTAACACTCCACCCTGCTCTCTTGCCCACATGTCTGTCCTTGGCTTGCTGCATTGTTCCAGTGAAGCCCAACGCAAACTGGAGGAACAGCACCTCATCTTCTGACTAGGCACTTTACAGCCTTCCGGACTGAATATTGAATTCAACAACTTTAGATCTTGAACTCCCTCCTCCATCCCCACCCCCTTTGTTTCTTCCCCCTTCCTTTTGTTTTTTCCAATAATTTATATAGATTTTTCTATTCCCACCTATTTCCATTATTTTTAATTTTTATGCCCTGTTAGTCTTTCCACCCCACCCCCACTAGAACTGTACCTTGAGTGTCCTGCCATCCATTCTTAATTAGCACATTCGTTTAGATAATATCACCACCTTCAACACCTCTTTGTTCTTTTGTCTGTGACGTCTTTTGATTATCTGCTCCTATCACTGCTTGCTTGTCCCTACAACCACCCCCCCCCACTTCTCTCTCTCCACCCCCCCCCCACCACCTTAAACCAGCTTATATTTCACCCCTCTCCTAATATTACTCAGTTCTGTTGAAGGGTCATGAGGACTCGAAACGTCAACTCTTTTCTTCTCCGCCGATGCTGCCAGACCTGCTGAGTTTTTCCAGGTAATTCTGTTTTTGTTTTGGATTTGCAGCATCCGCAGTTTTTTGTTTTTATATGCAATTGCCTATTTTTAAACGTGCTTTTAAGTGGTGGGGACTGGATCTGAAATATTGCCTGCCAAGCAACTGAACACCTTTCATTAATATTTGAGAATTTGAAACACGGAGTTGTTTTGTAGCATTATGTAAATGCAATTAATCAATTATGGAGCTTGCAATTGTGAAATTAGTGGAATCAGCATTTATGCTCTTCTAAGAGTTTTTTCTCATTGGTGAGTGCAATCCTATTTTGCCAATGATCATCTCCAAGAATATATTGCTAGTGGACATGATTACTCTGTTTATATTGTAGGGACCAAGTAGTATAGAAGTTGTTGCTTTAGAGTGGGGAGGAAGGTTGTGATTGGAAGCAGACTACAGGGGTCCTACGGGGGGGAAAAATAACATTTTTGGTATACTAGTTGCGTAGCCCCAAAATAGAAAGGTAGAGAAACTACATATAATCCATTTAATCATTTAGACTTCTGGTTCTAGTTCTTACTTTCCTACACCATTATTGGTTTGAATTGGGAAGTGTAAGTGAACAAACTTCTCAGTCATCTCTAATTTGATCTTGGTCTAGTATTTGGGCTTTGTATGCTTAAAGTTGACTTTGAGTTGCAACATTTAAAAATAATTAACTGCTCTTTCTCCAGACACAGGTAAGTGCTCCCAACCCTGATGACCCTGAGGACTTCCCAGCTCTTGCTTGAAACTGCATTGAAGTTTAGGAATTGGCACCAGTCTTGAAGAAAATAAGTTTTGGCACATCAAAATGAGAGGCTTTTTGCTTCAGTGTGTAACACTGACTACAAGGAGTGGTAGTTGGCTCGCAACTACTGAAATTGGACTTTCCTGTTCACCACTGGGTGTGAATAGACCTCACTTAAATGTGTGTGGATGAAAGATGGGTGGAATATGGCATTACTACTGAGTTTTCAGCACCTCCCTTTGTGCTTACTTGTGTGATATTGGCAAATGTCTTAAACTGCTGAAGAGAGAGGTATATTTGATGTTTAAAAAAAAGCTATATATTAAAAATATTGAATTGTTTGCTTGATTTGTAATGGTTTCCTGAAAAAGCACACGGGTAAGAGAATGCAGCCTATATTCTGACAGACAAGATGGTTCTATCATTTGGTTAACTGTAAATTTTGAAGTATTGCAGGCATGTTACAGAAATGGCCTACTTTGGTGCCTATCCAGCAGAAGTAGCTGCAATTGCAACCTTGAAGCCATTTTGAACATTATGTGCACATGTCCTTGAACTTGAAGAGTTGCTTATTAGATCACAAATTAAAAAACACAACCAAAAAAACCTTTTTCCCCTAGTGTCAGTTTTTGGAAGCCAAGTGTTAAATTTGTGAAGTTTGGACTAACTTATGTAAAGGGGAAAGACTGCAAAATTTGCCTTTTTGGTGAATATGATTGTGAAAACTTGATAGAATAAATGCAGATTTGTTGAAAGTTAGTTCTTTTATCTCATCTCTTCCCAAATTGCCAAAAACTAACTCATGTACCAATATTTTAAAATCCAGTATCTTCCAATGTATAAACTATTAAAGTGCAATGTGAGGGAATATCAAACAGCAATTTAGAGGTGCTTGTTTTTCTAAGTATGCCAGATGAAAACCACCAAGTATATACCCAGTCACTTTATGAAAACATTCAGATTTTTGTTAACTAAGTTATGGAATTCTATTGTACATCTGTGTAAGAAACACTTGGGTAGAATCAATTTGTATTCGCAGTTGTGCATCTCCCAGTATCTGGCTTGAGTTGTCTTGCGGATTCCTTGAAGCCGTTTGCCCATCTGACACTTGAACAAGTATGACCCCATTTGGGAAAATGAAAACTTCTCTCCCCTTGCATAACGTGTAGCTAGAGGCTATTAATCAATTTGTAAAAGCCTACTTACAGTAAAATGGTAGCATTCTCCCTTGTTATAACACCTTCAGTATTATTGCCGCTTGCCTTTCCTAGAGTGCCTGAGGCTTTTGCAGGGTACTGCTTAGAATTCTGCTGATTATAGTTTATGTCCCAAACTAGGACCCTGGGTGGAAAAATCCAACCTTTTGTAGGTATTGGGGCAGGCTCTATTTTGTTGGGGATTCCTCTCGTGCAGTTTCTTAATAGTCATCTCATTGCACTGTTACTCCATCATTAGCAATAGAGAGGAAAGGGGTGTGTGTGGTTGGAGTCAAGTTTGCATGACCAGAGGCTATTGAGTTTGTCACTACAAAAGAGACAAGAAATAGGAGTAGGTCATTGTTCCCTTGAGGCTGCTCCACCATTCAATAAGATCATGGCCAATCTGATTTTGGCCTTAACTCCACTTTATTGCCTGCCTGCCCGCCCCTTATAACCTTTGACTCCCTTGTAGATCCAGGACTACCTGTCCCAATATCAGTATTTGCGGATCTTGTATGCTGACTTTAATCTGATTTAATGCTTTGGTCTTTGGCTTCAGTAACTTAAAACTGGCCAACAATCGTTTGGAAAATCTGCATGTGTAATGGATATGCTTTCTTCAACCCACATGACAGCCAGAACCAAGCTGCAAGATGGATTTATATCTTTAAGGTTGCATAGAGGTCTAAAACAAGTCTTACACGGAGTAGCTTGACCTATTAGCAATTTGAGGTTTAAAGCCTCTTGAGGACCTGTATTAAGCAGTTGATTATGGTGTAAGCTAGGTTTACAACACTGTACAATTGAGTGATGATAAACTCTTGACCACATTAAAGACTTCTATCAGTTACAAAATCTTTGAGATAATAGCTGTTGGAAGATATGAGCTAGTGCATTCTTTTTGGTAATGAGTTGGTGAAGCTTGGCGTCTCTACTGGAGCCAATAAGCTTTAATTTATTTTGCTGTGCCCAAAGGTCTGTAAAGCTCCACAAGTGGCCTTTTTTTTGGGGGTGGGGGAAAAAGGAAGAGAGCCTTATCAATAGAAACTTGCAAGTGAGTCTACTCTGACAGATATGGTAAAATAATTGAGCCAAGCAGAACTAGCACTCCAGGTCATTTAGAGATTGACCCGTGAGCCCGGTTGGACCTAGAATTCTATCCACTCTATTAACCGGCCCTATCAGATGGGATAATTCAAGCATGAGCGATGGGCTTTTTATGTTGACACACACACACACAAAAAGGGAGGCTTGTGGTGCTTGGCTGTGGAGTAAATAAACTTTCCATTTGGAAATGAACAGATTTCAACTTGCCAAAAGACCAAGGGGAATGAGTTTTTCTTAACATGGAATGCACTGCCTGAAAGGGGGTTGGAGAATATTCAATGGTAATTTTCAAAATGGAATTGAGTTTATTCTTATGGTGGTGGGGGGGGGGGCGCAAGATAGAGTCCTATGAGGAAAGAATGGGACTAATTGGATAACTTCAAAAAGCAAGGGCTAGTATGATAAGGCAACTACACTGGCGATTTTGAGTCAGATTATGATAGACTTGTATTTATCCCATCGTTATTGCATCTCCACTCCCTGGAACCGAAAGATGGGATATTTAAGGTATCATTTACAAATGGGATTTAAATCTCCAGTCTCATAGGAAACTTTGAATGCAAGCGCTGAAAATGCCATATGTTTATTTCCTGTCATAAAAGGTTTATATACTGCATACATACATTTCTGTACAAAATAAGTATATATCTGTCTATATATATATATATATATATCAATTCCAGATTTGCATTGTGACAGATCAAATGTTAACAGATTAAACCAGAGAAAAGATACAATGCCATAGTTAAAAATACCCTCAACCCAAATAATGTAAAATTAGAAAACAGAAGACAGACACCAGTTATACTGGATCAGAGATTCCAGTCATGACTTTGACACAAGCAAATGCACAGTACAATTATCAAACTGGAATTAAAAATCCATTTTAACTTGAAGATAAAAATCTGATTCCTAGCATTTTGTGAAGTACAGTATTGCTTTATAGCAGTTTGAGTACAACAAGGATAAAGCTTATTTTCTGTAACAAGTTACAAAAAATTGTTGGCTGATGCTATTACAGTACTGTACCAGACAAACTGCACATTTCCAGTCTACACGTAATTGTATAGCTAAAATCCATTCCAGAAGACATTCACTGCAAAAACAACTGAAAATACAATTTGTTCATGCATATAAAAATATTATCCTTATACCCCAATTTGGGTCAATTTTTTATTATTCCTCTCCCATAAACAACAGCACTCCTATTGTTCTAAATCAACTCTACCACACGACAGAACAGTTGTCTAAATGGTAGCTGATTACAAGGTCACTTGGCTTTTTGTAGGTTTTGGACTTGAACAATATTTTAAAAATAACATGATTTCTTTTTAACATTTAATGTAATTTTGATATTTTATGTATTAAGTAATGTAGCAATTTATTTCAAGAAGTAAGCCCAGTAATAGTTCACTGTTACACATTCTGCTCATCAAATAAGTTTAGAAATAATTTAACTATTCATTTAAAACTGTACAGCTACAGGCTTTAGGATCTTTGCTATGGATGGCGGCCTGTGTGGAATGACACTGGGTTCTTGCCTAGGGCATTTTGTTTTATTGCTAACATTAGAGATTCAAAAATAAAACAAGATTCCTTAGTATCTGTAACACTATTACACAAACACCATAAATTGTTACAACCGACAAGAACCTCCATGTGGAAAATGTATGTCCAAGTTTAGAATTGTAGGAGGCAAGATCTGGTATTATGGAATGTATTCATAATTAGGAGGGAAAAAAAGGGATCAAAATAACTTTCATAGTTGAAAGTTTTTTAAAAAATCATGGAATCAAATTCCAAATTTCCTTCAATGTCTAGATCCTTCATGTTTACCATTATCTGGAAAACAAAACTAATATGAAAATACATGGCATGTAGTTTTCACTTCATACCAAACAATTATTTCATTTTACTATTCTACTTTGGCTATAAGATGGTGTTAAAGGTCTGACTTCTGCCTGACAGCTCAGGTACAACAATACATTGTGCTACAGGACAGAAAACACATCTGCATTCAAAAATGTTTCTTAATATTCTTTACAGTTCCTTTAGTACGACAGTTTTGCAAATGCTTATACAAGATCCATTATCACCACTGCTTATTTTGTGCGCAGGAAATTCTCAAGGTGGAATGGCAGCTGAGTTCAAGTTCAGGACAGTCATTTTGCAGAATCCTGGTGACACAATAGGGTGCTGCTCTGGCATAAATTCGTAGTTCTGTATATAATTGAGGAATAATCTCATTCTCCAGTTTCCTCCGCAAACGTTCCAAGGTGTCACTTCAAAATGTGAATGTTAACGGAGCAACGGTACTTTAGTGCTAATAGTAGAGTGACTTTAAAAACAGTAGATATAAAGAAAAGTTAGTGTGCATCACAGGAAACCAAAATTTATAATGCATTTTATGTTATCTGTACACAATCAGAACTAATTCAAGAAATTGACCCAAGGCAATACTGTATTCATAACAGCATTTCTTTGAAATACCAAAGTACATGATGTACAGTGCACTGCATAGTGCAATACTGTATTGTATCAAACAGTTCAAGTTTAATCTTAGTCTGTGATGAAATCACCAAACATCTGTTCTTTCCTCCTCCAAAAAACATTAAGTCAACCAACATGTAGATTTAGGTGAAGACAGGATTAGCCTCAATGACAATG
The DNA here is from genome assembly GCF_964194155.1 of Cetorhinus maximus. Lineage (NCBI taxonomy): Eukaryota > Metazoa > Chordata > Chondrichthyes > Lamniformes > Cetorhinidae > Cetorhinus > Cetorhinus maximus. Next base: position 111,647,649 of record NC_135880.1, read on the forward strand.
CCTTTTAAAAAGCATTAGGGCTCACATTAGCATGATGGAATAAATACAAACCCTCTTTTGCCCATCAACCTTCCACCCCCAACCCCTCCAATGAGTAAATGTAAAAAGGGTTTGTAATGAGGAGGTACAACATTTCAGCGAACCAAAACAAATTTGATTTCTGCAGTAAAAAACTTTATATACTTGGTTCCAATGGCAAAACTATACAACTATTTCAGCAAATTAGGATCTAAACAAGTGATAGGACTCCAACTGTATTGGTAGTCATAATTGTTTTTCATATTTACAAAATAAAACAGGAAAAAAAAAGTTAAAGTGCCATATTCCCCCGATAGGAGTTTGTCACCCTCTTTCACGAATCAAACTGGAAAGTGTAGAATGAAATGAGAATACTGAATACATTTTAAAAAGTTGAAGCTTGAAGGTAAAACTAGGAAAATAAAACAAGACCATAGCCACATGTACCTCTATCTTTGAATGAATTTTTAGTAATGTTAACAAGGTCAACTGAGAAATAACCAGTATCTGCAATTACAGTACCTGCACATAAAACACAACTTGATAATACAAGAACAGGATGAACCTTATGGCAGCAACAGAACAGGCTCAAATTGTTCATCTGCATCAAAGCAGTGACAATACAGGTTTAATACAAATACTAGTTCTACTGATAGTTAGATGAAATGTAACGTGTAGACTAGATTAAAACTAGGTTAGTATCCTTTCAAGGAAGGCCTCACAAATCACTAAGCTATTGCATTGCTAATAATTTCTTGGAGCGAAATATTTATAGATGATTTATTCAATCTTGTAGGGAAGTATTCACAACATTTTCAACAACTCAAATGAACAAGATGGTGATGGACCAGATAGACCATTTTTGATTAATTTCTTTTGGAAAGAAATTTGTTGGCACTTAATACCAGGCTATCACTAATAAGTTACAAGATCTGGGTACGATCACATACCAGAGCACGTCATTTAAACAGTTACAAGTATGTTCTTTTTTTAATTTAAAAAGCCAAAAATTAAGTTTTGTCATAACTATTTTAAGCCCAAGATAGTTCTCAAATCAATTTCAAGATGAGCAGCAGACATTTACTGGGTTACAGCAGCTCTACATCAGGGTGGGTATAGCACAGACTTGACTGGAGATACCAATAAAGGCAGCAGAGGATAAAAAGAGAGCAGGGAAACAGCTGCTGCAGCAGCAGAGGATGAGAGAGATAAAGCACATGGGGAAATAGCAGGGGCATGATCGGAGACACCAGCAGCAAATGATGAGGGAGAGAGTGTGCATGTAAAGCATGGACCTGATTGGAGACACCAGCAGTGGCAGCAGAAAATAAAAAGTGGGAAAAAAGAGTAGGGAACAGTGTGAACTTGATTTGGGGTATTTAAAAAAAAGCAGAGTGACATCAGGATAGGAGGTAGGTGATTGGTTGGTGATAAGTATTTAGTTTTAAAATAAAACCAGGACAGTACTTTAAAGTAGGACCGGAAAATATAAAGTACTGTATTAAATTTATTGTTTAACTAGTTAAGCTAATTAATAAAATTTAAATCAGGAAACCACAGATGTGCAAGAACTAGAGTGGTGATATTGGGGGACTTTTAATTATCCAATATTGATTGGAAGAATATTAGAGTAAAGGCAGGAGGAATTCATGAATGTGTTCAGGAAAACTTTATTCACTAGAATGTTCTTGGTCCAACTAGGAAGGAGGCATTGCTGGATCTGATACTGAGCCAAGTGGACCGAGTGTCTGTGCAGAGCACTTGGGTAAGAGTGATTATTGTATCATAAGGTTTAAATTAGCAATGGAGAAGAACAAGGAACAATTTAAAGCAGAACTTCTGAGTTAGAAGATGGTTAACTTCAAAGAGATGAGAGGAGATCTAGCCAGGGTAAAACAGAACCAATGGATTTAGAGGAAAAACTAATGGGGTGATCTATAAGGAGATGATATTTTGATTACATTCTAAAAAAAGTGTGAAAGATAAGGAACTAAAGCTCCTAGTAGGATGAGGGGAATGGAGAATATAATGGAACAAGAAAAAGACAGTGTATGATGCATGTCAGGTAAATTCTTCAAATGAGAACCAGGCTAACTTAATAAATTGAGAAGGGAAGTGAAGAGGAAAATACCATTGGCAAAGAGAGTATGAAAATACAATGGCAATTAAATTAAAAGAGAACCTAACAATCTTCTGACGGCATGTAAACAGCAAGTGGGTAGCAAAGGTGGGGTGAGGTCTATTAGGGACGAAGAGGATGATATATGCTTAAAGACGCAGGGCAAGGCTAGAATACTTGTCATGAAGGTATAATAATTTTCATAATATTGTGATTTATTGTAAAGTAGGCTTATGGGGGGGGTTGTGTTTTTGTGTGTGTAATTTAATTACATTTTCTAGCCAAGCAGACTGCAAGTTGAAGTTATCAAAAGAAGTAAAGTGCAGAAGTGTTTTTGAAATGCTAAGTAGGTAAACATGGTTGGGGGTCTTAGCATGTAAGGTGTGAAGGGAATTTGCATTTTTAGATAGATGAAGGGAGGTTTGAATTTCGAAGAGGTTAAATGAGAATATTGGCAACATGAAAAGATGTATATTATGAGAAAGGTAAAGTTCCAAAGACATATGGAAACAATGGAATTTACTTATTAGAAGGGGAGAAATATATATAAAAGGAGAGTGAGGCTGTGTATCAGGAGAAGGCATTGTAAGATCTAACAGAAGCATGTGGAACAGCCTTTATGAAGCCTCCAGTGTTTGTGCATAAGTCTGCTGTGTACAGAAACAGAAGCTGGAGAAAGCCATTTTGAATTCCACTGTCCAGGGTATTATGTTAATTTGCTGGATCTGTTTAAAATCCAAAAATCTGTTTTTGGACCGTTGCCTTAAAAGGGGGTGTAACTGGGAGCCAGGTTAATTAGGGATTTTAGGAGCTATTATAGTAGTAATTTGTAATTCTATGTATGTGCTTGAAATCTCTTTTGTTAATAAATATTTTAATTTAGTTTTTTTTCTAAATCTCAAATCTCGTTGGACTTATTACTTCTGAATTCAGTGCACGCATCTCAAAATAAATACAAATTGCCAGACCGTTGTGATGGCGTGATCAAGTTTCCCTCATGGATTTGATCCGTCTGGCACACATCATCTGCCATGTCATAATATACTTAATGAGTACTTGGCATCAGTGCTGACAAAACATCAGAAAGTGGGAAAATTAATAGGAAGGATACATTGGAAAGGCTGGTTATTGTTACAATTGTGAAGTTTAAAAGATTATGTTTTGCATTCTATGCTTTAAACTTAGGTTAAAATGAAGGGAATCATGTTACTATTCTGAATTCTGCCTGACAACAAGCCTGGCTTAGTCAAGGGACTGGCTGAGCAGGGTGCAAAGTTCTTACACCTTGGATAAAGGGCAAGGGCACCTGTGCTAACAGTAAACAGACTTGCCAGCTCCAAGCTTCTGAGGCAGAAGGAAAAGAGGCAGGAAAAGTACAGGAGTTGGTGTGGTCAGCAGATAGAAGAGGCTGCAGGTTCTTTGCGAGCTACCAAAGCCGGATGTGGGAGGGGGTGATCTCTAGTTGAGGAGGCGCATTTTTCAGTCATTTAAGGAATTTGGGAGATTTGTCCTGGCGTGGCCAGGGAGGAAGAAGAATCATTGGAGTGGGCTTTACTGCTGGTAGTGGATTTGGGAAACTCTGAAAACTAAAGGAAGCACCTGGAGACAGTCACTTGAAGTTACTATTCGGTAATATAGGAAAATATAAACCAATTGGAAGCTGGGAGCAATTGTGAACTGTTTGCTATAAGGACTGTAATTCTGTGGGGAGTGTAATGTGTGATAAGTATAAAAGGGAAATGTTCCCATCTGCAAGTATAAATTGTCTACAAAAATATAGTTTAGTTCATAGTATTTTTAAGCATTTGTTACAGTAAAAATCTTAAAACATAAAATCTGTTGTGTCATCCTTTTCAGCTGTTAACTGGAAGTTGGAATTTCTTTTTAAACCTCATTGGTCCCTACGGGAATCATAAACTGTTTGGAGGGGGGCTCTTGCGGGATTTTGAATCCACAGGCGGAGATGAGTATGCTGGGTTTGGCCAGAGTTTACACGTACCAAGATTTCACTGACTTGCTATATCTATTGAAAACTTAAAAATGGCTATATCTATTGCTGAAGCTTTACTCAAAAGAGAGGATTTGTCTTTGAGTGCCTTGCAGCAATTATCAAAGCTTAATTTAAAAGTAGTGGCAGAAAAGTTAGAAATAGATTTAAAAGTAGGCCATAAAAAAGTAGATATAGTTGAGGTATTGTCACAACACTTAAACCTTTAGGAAGACTAATACAGATGATCTGCAAATTGAGTTGGCTAGCATTCAGTGGCAAATGAAGCAGCTTGAAGTGGCAAAAGATGAAAAAAATGTGAACTCTGAGGAGAGAGAGAAAAGAAAAGGGAAATGCAAAACTTGAACTTGAATTGCAAGGAGAGGGGAAAGCCAGAAAATTTAAACTAGATATGGAAAAGCTGTTATTATGTGAACAGAGAGTAGCAGGCAGGCTTGACAATGGATCAGATTTAACTTCTATTTTGATTTGGCAAGGAATATTCACCTCGTGCCTAAATTCAGTGAGGAAGGAGTTGAAATGTATTTGAGAAAATTACTACAAAGTTAGAGTGACCACAGGAAATCTGGACAATCCTAATACAAAGTTTTAGTAGGAAAGTGTTGGGAGGTTTATTCAACTTTTTCTACTGAACAGTCTAAAGATTATGACTATGTAAAGACTGCTGTGCTTAGTACCAGAGGCTAATAGGCAAAAATTTAGAAATCTGAATGAGACAGAGATTTGGATGTTTGTGGAATTTGCTAGAGAAAAAGAAATAGTGTTTGATCAATGGTATAGGGCGATAAAACTTCATCAAGATTTTGAAAACCTGAAGAGAGATTATGTTAATGGAAGAATTTATAACCAGTACTCCGTTAGGAATCAGGTTCAATCTAGAAAAAATGTAAAGTTTCAAAACCAAGGGAAGCTGCAGTTTTGGCAGATAGTTTTGAATTATCCCACAAACATGCAGGGAACAGCAAACCCACACACAAGCTGAAGAGATAAACAAGTTGATAGTGAACAGGGCACTAATTGCAATGCGAGGGATAGCAGAAAAGACCTATGCTTCTTAGAGAAGTGAAAGAGACAGTGTGAGATAAAAAGTGACTCGAAGAGACCGACACTACTTTTGCCATGAAGCTGAGCATGTGCTGGAAGTTGAAAGCAAAGTCAGTAGCCTTCATGGGAATGTCTAGTGTTTTTCCAGAAAATGCTGTACCAGTGAGTGAAGCTTGTGACAAATAGGTACCATCTGATGTATTTACAGTAGCGCAAATCAGAGACAAAAGATAATGGAAGTATTTGGGGGTAAAGTAACACAATTTTTGTCTGATAAAGGAGCCAGAAAGATAGTTAGTTATTCTTCGGGATACAGGATCAGCTCAAAGCTTGATGTTAGCAAAAAAATGAATTTCTTTCCAGAGAGCTCGCTAAATAAAGTATATTGATCGAGGGTATTGATGGAAATTGTTTACCTGTTCCCTTGTGTAGAGTGAATTTGAATTGTGCTTTAGTCAATAGGTCTGTTATTTTTGGAGTGGTCTCAAAATTGCCTACAAATGATATTGATTTTATACTAGGAAATTACCTGGTGAGCTATAAAGTGCTACCATCTCCAGAAATGGTAGACAAGTATATTGAAATTGACAATATACCAGAGGAATCAAGGACTATTTGTAACCCTGCTTTAGAAAGTACTGTTTTCACTAAAGATATGTCCAAAGAATCAAAAGCTCAGACTTCTGAGAGTAAAGAACCCTTGAAATCTTTGACTGGTGACAAAGGGGTCATGCCAAATGCATATGAACTGAATCTGTCTGGTTTGAAATTACCTGCAGATCCGAAGCTACAGGTGTCAAACTGAATACAGCAGAGGTGCTCTAGGCTAATGGACAGAGAGACAGTGCTTTAACCCAAAATGATTTGGCTCTAACTGATGCTGTTACTGTAGAATTACGAGGCCAGTTTAAAATTCTGGGGCCTAAAATGAAACTTCAAAATGAAGACGCCGGGGCTCTTGCTCCAAAAAAATTAAACAAAACTTGCACTGAATGGGAAGGCAAAAAACAAAGAATGTAACAGACTGCGAGAGCTGATTATATAAGAATGTCAAGAACTTTTATCAGAACATAAACATAATGTCAACAAGATTCTTAAGGAAGGAGAACCATAATCCTGTGTTTAAAAAAGAGAGAAAAATGACTTGGATAGTTGCCAAACTGAGACTTTTTTTGTGGAGTTAGACATTAAAAAACCTACAGCCGTGGAAGAAATTGGAGATCAGATGTTAAAACCTGGGCCACGTTTCACAGACGGTTTCTAAAGGAAAACAAATGGAAATACCGAGTCCGGAGATGGGTAAAAAGAGAATTTCTTCCAAGTCTACGATTTATACCTGCTGGGATTCAAAAGCCAAGGGGACTACCAGAAGTTAGCAATATTGTTCTTGATGAAGTTTCCCAGACTGAATCAATTACACCATCCTTTAACCAAGCATATCATGAATTTTAATCGTCATGAGAAAGGAACCTCTAGCAATGAAACCAATCCTCAGTCATAAGGGAGGACTTTCAGAAGAGTAGCAAAGAGGACTTTAAATCCTAACTGTTACATGTATTTGGATTAATACAGGTTAAATCTTGTGATGCTGCCACGGTGGATTGTTTAATGGGAAAAGTGACAGCATGGTGGGAGAATGATACTTGTATGTAGTAAGTTAGTTGTTAAAGTGTATGAATGTTATAAGTTGTTATATTTTGGCTAGTGTTTTTGAAGACTCATTACTATGGCGATAACTCTTCATTTCTTAGGAGGAAGTGTTACAATTTGTGAGGTTTATAAGATTATTATATTTTGAACTGTGCCTTTAAACTTAGCTTAAAATGAAGGGGGTCATGGGACTGTTCCAAATTCTGCCTGACAACAAGCCTGGCTGAGTCAAGGGACTGGCTGAGCAGGGTGCAAATTTCTCACATCTGGGAACGAAGAGCAGGGCACTTGTGCTAACAGTAAACAGGCTTGCCAGCTGCAAGCTTTTGGGCAGCAGGAAAAGAGCAAGGAAAAGAACAGTAGCTGCTGTGGTCAGCAGAGAGAAGAAGCTGCAAGTTCTTTGTAAGCAAATGAAGCCGGCTGCGGGAGGGATACGATCTCTAGTCGAAGAAATGCATTCGGAAGCCACCTAAGGAATCTGGGAGATTCACCCTAGTGTGGCCAGGCGGAAGAAGAATCATCAGAGCGGGTTTTCCTGCTGGTAGTGGATTTGGGAAATTCTCTGAAAACTGAGGAGTGCGGCAGGAGGTGGTCACTCAAAAGATTGGAGTGTGGCAAATATGACACTCTTATTCAAGAAAGAATGTAAGGACAGTGCTAGTAACTACAGACCAGACACTTTAACATCAGTGGTGGGTAAGGTTTAGAAACAATACCAGGGGGGAAAAAAATCAACAGGCATTTGCAGAGTGAGTCATATTTGCAGAAGAGTCGTATGGGCTCGAAGTGTTAACTCTGTTTTTCTCTCTCCATAGATGCTGCCAGACCTGCTGAGTTTTTCCAGCATTTTATGTTTTTATTTGAGTTAATCAAGGATCGCCAATATGGATTTGTAAAAGACAGATCATGCTCGACTAATCTAATTGAATTTTTTGATTAAGTAACAGGGAAGGGTGATGAAGGGAATACAGCTGATGTTGTCCATATAGATGTTAAAGAAGTGTTTAATAAAATACCACAAAAAAGGTTGATTACCAAAATTGGGGTTCATGGAATAGTATCAGCTTAGATTAAAAAAAAATGGCAGCTCCATTTAGAACTGGAAATTCCAGTCAACAACCTAAAAACGTCTTAAATATTCTGCACCCCACCAAGCCCATGCACACTTTTTCTTTCAAATGAATATTTTGTGCTTTCTCTTATGACCATTTGTCATTAATTAGGATCATGCTCTGAACGTATTCATTGACATCAAGACATTGTGAATCCTTGACCATCTCAGTTTCTTCCCCCCAAGCATTTTCAGGAAGAAAATGCAAAAGAAACTGCTAGCAATGATGCCACCATAGCTAAACATTAAGTAATTCATTTAACTACTTTCCTCTCTAAGCCAGTGGTTCACAGACCTTTTTGGTTGAAAGATCTCTTTTCAAATAGATTAGAAATCACAATCTCCTATCTAAATAATATTATCTTATACCCATAATATGAAAATGCTGCATGTAAAGAGTTTTCTTTATAATTCTTTTAAAAGAACAGATATTTACGTACAGCTATCAATGATATGGATGTGCCTGTTTCTCCCTGCAGTTTCTGTCTATCCTTGACAGTAGCAGAGAGTGATCAAGAACCCAGGAAGAGCAGAACCTGGTAAAAGTCCTAGGGAAGCAGGGGGAAAACAGGAACCTGGGGAGATCGAAGAGAAAAGTGGGGAGTAGGAACAGAGTGCACTACAACAGCAGGGGTAGAGAAGCACAGGGGTGGGCTGACAGCAGAGCACTTCTGGCCATACCTCACTGGCTTACTCTTAGCCATGCTGCCCTGAGCAATCACCCACATCACCTGGGTTGATCATGCAACACAGAACCCCTGAATGGTCTCTGCGGACCCTCAGGAGTTTGTGCACCCCAGTTTGAGAACCACTGCTCTAAACAGATCATTTAGATTGTCCCATTACAGTAAAGATACCACCCCTAAAATATATACATATATGTTCCTAAGTTTGATTTAAACAGCACAAAGAATAAATATTTTAAGACTGTCTGTAGAAATATGGAAGTTATCTATAAATTGCCTTTGATAATGCAGACCTATGGCTTATAATGGATACTGGCTGGCGTATGTACTTTAAATTGAACTACCAAATAGAATATTTGAGCATGAATGTATTCTCCAGGTGTTTTACAATATTGAACAGCAGCACTTAATCTATTCCTAGATTCTTACTATGCAGGAGTTGCCAGAGTATGCAGCATCCATTCTCATTTTTCCAACGGTATTAAAAATATTTCATTCTGACGGTAATTGACAGCATTGCTTCCACCGATGCAACATCAACAACTTATGCCGGCTTCTATTTTACAAGTGACTGCTTTTGCATAACTAGACTATGCTTGTTTAGTTTTATCCAGGTCCCTAAGTTGCCAGTAGAAATTTTAAATCGGAGCAGAAAATTGAGAATCCATTCATGTTTCATTATGTGTGGACAATCGATACATTTTTAAAACTAAAACATTGACTTTTTTTGGAAATCTCATACTTAGTACTGTTCAAGAGAATATTAGGTTTATTATATTAAGCTGCTTTTGAGAAATTTACTCAAAAAATATTTCCTTACCTCAGATTATTGTTTGCAGCCATGGATCTGGTTGTCCGTTTGCTCATAGAGCTTATGCCAGGAATGGCACATGGATTAGGAGGCTTGCAACTCTGTGTGCTAGACTGCAGTATTATCCTATGTTTGTTTGCAGTTAAAATGGAATGCAAATAGAAAACATGTGCATTTAAAAAAGGTCACCAAATTAGCAATTTGTTTAAAATGAAGTGCAACCTGATAATTTTTACTGTTTGTGAAACATGTACATTGATTATAATTTGCTGCTTCTTGTGGGTTAAATAAAACAGTTCAACTTTGTGTTATTGCAATTTTTTTTTTAACCCACATCAATATTATTAGGGACAAACTGAATGGAATTTTGAATCACAATTTAATATATATTTTAATTCAATTCAAGAACAGCAGGGTCAATTCAGATGTCTCTTAATAAAATATTTTATGCTTAGGGATATCTTGTTTACAAATATTTTGCACATATTTCAGTATTATACTGGCAACAATATACTAAAGCTCTTCCTCTTCCCCTCCATTGTTTGCATGCTTCTGGTATTGAAATGAAACATCTTATAGGAAGCTTCTCCCTCATCATCCTCCCTCTTTTCACTCCTACATTTTCAACATGATCTGTTAGTGCTTACTTCAAGAATGGCCTTGCAATTATATACTGTCTCCACAACATCAGGACATTCCATAGAGCTTCACAGTCAAGAAAGTACTTTGAATTGTAACCATGCTGTAATGTAGGAAAGTGCAGCAGCCAATTTGCTCACATAAAGCAACATCTCTTAAACAGGAATAAGATGAAGAACTAGATAAATGGTGAGCATAACACGGGGAGACTCCCCCTACCCCACCTTCCCCGCCAAATCCTTGCTTTTATTCAAATAGTGCCATGGGGTCTTTTACAAATTTCTGGCTTAACATTTCATTTGAAAGACAGCATCTCAGACAGTGCAGCACTCCATCATTACTACACTGAAAGGTCAGCTTCGATTATGTGGTTAAATTCTACGAAGTGGGACTTGAACCCGTGACCTTATGATTTGGAAGCAAGACTGTTAATATAGAGCAAAATCTGACATAACGAAGATGCTCCATGTTAACCAAAGCCCATATTCTACACATCTCTGCCTCACTTCTTTTCCTATTCTCTTTAACTTGAACCTGTTACTATGTTTTACCTATACTCTGATAAACTGACAATTTAATTGGCTGTAAACAAATCGTTCTTAAAATTATGTAAACTGGTGACTCAATTATAATGCTATTTACATATGGATTTGCTTCAATCATGTCCTTTGAAGCTTGAAATTTTGGAAAATTAATTCCAAATGTTGGTTGAATATAGATGGTAAACTTTGTAAAGCTTAATATCAAAGAAAAGACAAACTTTATTAAACACCTAAATGAAACAGCACTACCTCAATGCCATGAACTCTCAAGATAAAACGCTAACAAATTATTAAGTATTTTTTAAAATGGCCTTAGTTTAAATGATGTGTTTATCTTAGTGGCTGCAGGTTGAAGATTACATACCAAAAGGTAATTAGAAGAATAAGTGCATCTCGGAATTACAAGTACAAAATCTGGTAGATCTAGATAACATTTTTTTTTAGTAAAATTCCTAGTTACCACATTCTTAACTTTACATATACATGCTGGTAAATCATTAAGAAAATATAAATTTCACTACAAAACTGTACTAATGCAAAGCAAGTTCACTTCATATCCAGAAACTCTGCAGTCTTTCCACATCCAGATGGTGGTGGACAATTAAACAACTAATGGGAGGAGGGAAGTCCACAAATATCCCATCACAATGATCAGGGAGCCCAGCACATCAGTACAAACCACAAGGCTGAAACATTTGCAATCATCTTCAGCCAGTAGTGTTGAGTGGATGACTCGTCTTAGTCTCCTCCCAAGGTTTCCAGTGTCACAGATGCAGTATTTGGGCAATTAGATTCACTCCACATGAGATCAAGAAACAACTGAAGGCACTGGATACAGAAGCTATGGGTCCTGATAACATCCCAGCAGTAGTACTGAAGGCTTGTGCGGCAGAACTAGCTGCACCACTAGCCAAGCTGTTCCAGTACAGCCAAAGCACTGGCATCTACCTGACAATGTGGAAAACTGACCAGATAGGACCTGACCAGAAAAAACAGGACAAATTCAATCCAGCTGATTACTGCCCCATCAATATACTCTCAAATCACCAGCCAAGTGATAGAAGGTGTCGTTGACAGTGCTGTCAAGCAGTATTTACTCAGCAATAACCTACTCATCGATGCTCAGTTTGGATTCTGCAGGACCATTTGGCTCGACTTCATATAGCCTTGGCCCAAACATGGACAAAAGAATTGAATTCCAGAGGTGAGGTGAGAATGACTGTACATCATATCAAGGCAGCAAGTGTCCAAGTGTGACATCAAGGAGCCCTAGTAAAATTGAAGTCAATGGGAATTAGGGAAAATTCACCACTGATTGAAGCCAAGCTTCCTTCGACAGCATCTTCTCCACAACCTCTACCGCCTAGAAGGACAAGGGCAGCACTGTATGGGAACTCCACCATCTGCAAGTACCCCTCCAAGCCAAACGCCAGCCTGACTTGGAAATATATCGCCATTCCTTCACTGTCACTGGGTGAAAATCCTGGAACTCCCATCCTAACAGCACTGTGGGTGTACCTACAACACATGGACTGTAGCGGTTCAAGGCGGCAGCTCACCACCACCTTCCACTTTCTCAACAGCAATTAGGGGTGGGCAATAAATGCTGGTCTTGCCAGTGATTCCCCTTGGGAAATTGGTGTTGAGCTGCCTTCTTAAACCACTGCAGTCCATCTGTGTAGGTACACCCACAGTGCTGTTAGGGAGTGAGTTCCAGGGTTTTGACCCAGTGACAGTCAAGGAACGGCGACATAGTTCCAAGTCTGGATGGTGCATGGCTTGGTGATGTTAGTAACTCGAGAGGTTAAGTAAGTTATATGTGTATTTGAGAGTGTTAGGAATAAGCTATAGCTTTAAGATTAAGTTTTAGCTTCAAGTTTAATGTACATTTTTCTATTTGTGGGCTAAAAAGGTGAAATCTGGGATCTAGTTTCATTTTAGAGTGGAGACAGCAGGTCTAAGGCTTTGTTTGTGTACCTGCATTCTAATGAGATTTTATGATTCTTGAAGGGAAGATAAAACAAAGTAGAAAAAACTGTACTGTTGCCTAGCAATAGGGGTCCTCTCTAGCTGGCATACTAGCAGTCTGCTGAAGAAAATAAATCGAAGAATCTTAGATAAGTTGCTCTAAAGTTAAAGTAACAGTGAATGTCAAGTGAGCGCAGGATCTCAAGGGAGATACCAAGTTGTCAGCAGTCTACAGAGAGAGGGAGCTAGAGAGAGCAGATTTGCCATAAGAACTGAAAGCTCCCAAAGCCAAGTAGTGAGACAGAAAGGGGGGGCCCCCAAGAAGGCCTTCTGGTCAAAGGGAGAACAGGAGATTGGAAAAGTTCCTAACCTGTGGAAGTGAAAGTAAGGAGCAGAGAGGGAGGCGCTAAGCTCCAAGCTTAAAGGGAGAAGCTGCAGGACACAGATTTAAAGCAATATCAGCTTGCCAGAAGCCAGAAGATCCAAAGAAACAGCTGAAGGTCTGTAACTCTTTACCATGGGCACGTGAAGCAGTGGTGTTGTGTTGGCACCACTGAACATTTGAGAGTGTGTAGAAGGAAGCTTGAATGCACATGGTGATCCAGGGGAAAGGAACATTGGAAGGAGAATTCAAAACCCTGGAGGTGGATCCTTGTGGAAGGCGTCTGAGAGGATTTGAGAAAGGATTCCAAAGCGAGTTCTTAGACAGCGGAGATTGGAAACCCTCATGTGAAAGACAATTCAGTGAGACCAGTTGGCTCACGGTGTGACAGGCATCTGGGAGGAGGTGATGAGAGATTCATTGCATCTGTTTGGGGTGGCATCTGTCACGTAGTTTCAGGGTGTGGTTTGCCTGACTACAGGTTGCCTATTGGTTTACATGGACTGTGTACTTATTGTGAATGATAGAGTAGAAGATAGCTTTTGTAACTTGTGCTGTCCTAACGTATCTGAATATATCTGTGAAGGTAAAGTTGTGGGTGAAGGAGTATTGTAATATAGTTCATCTTTTGTTTAATAAATGTTTTATTCTTTTGTTAAAAATTCATCAGCTGACTCCTGTGACTCTGTTCAGTAGCCACTCTCCACATATCTAAACAAAAAATAAAAATTTGGATCAATCAAGTGGGGTTCCACCCTGGGATCTGGCTTGTCCAGGAGTAACATTAGCTGGGATCATAACAGTGTTCCCATGCATCTGTTGCTCTTGTCCTCCTAGGTGGTAGAGGTCGCTGGTTTGGAAGGTGCTGTCGAAGGTGCCTTGGCGAATTGCTGCAGTGTATCTTGTAGATGGTACACACTCCTGCCACTGTACATCCGTGGTAGTTGGGATGCTGATCAAGTGGGTTGCTTTGTCCTGGATGGTGTCGAGCTTATTGAGTGTTGTTGGAGCTGGACTCATCCAGGCAAGTGTGGAGTATTCCATCACACTCCTGATTTGTGCCTTGCAGGTAGTGGACAGGCGTTGGGGAGTAGGAAGTGAGTTACTCACCATGGAATTCCCAGCCTCTGACCTGCTCTTATAACCACAGTATTTATATGTCTGGTCCAGTTCAGCTTCTAGTCAATGGTAACCACCATTGGTGGGGATTCAAATGTTAATCCAGTTGAATATCAAAGGGAGATGGTTAGATTCTATCTTGTTGGAGATGGTCATTGCCTGGCACTTGTGAGGTGTGAATATTACTTGCCACTTATCAGCCTAAGTCTGAATGTTGTCTAGTTCTTGCTGCACATGGATACGGACTGCTTCAGGATTGGAGGAATCGTGAATGGAACTGAACATTGTGTAATCATCAGCGAACATCCCCACTTCTGATGTTATAGAATCATAGAATGGTTGTAGCGTGCAACTCATCACGTCTGTGCCATCTGTTATGATAGAGGGTAGACCATTGATAAGCATAGTTGGCCAAAGGCACTACACCCCAGAGGATTGCCTGCAGCAATGTTTTAATGCTGAGATGATTGGCCTCCAACAACTACGACTATCTTCCTTTGTGCTAGTTAATACACCAACCACAGAATCGTTACGGTACAGGGGCTGCCATTTGGTCCATCACGTCTGTGCTGACACTCTGAAAAAGCAATTCACCTCATGCTTTTCCCCCACCTTCTCCACGCAGCCCTGCGCATTCTTCCTTTTCAGACAATAATCCAATTCCCTTTTGAACACCTCCAACCACACTCCCAGGTAATCCATTCCAGATCATAACCACTCGCTTCATGAAAAAGTTTTTCCTCATGCCGACACTGCTTCTTTCACCAATTATCTTGTATCTTGTGCCCTCTGGTTCGCGATCTTTCCACAGATGAGAACAGTTTCTACCCAGCTACTCTGCCCAGAAGCTTCTCCCTAGCTAATCTGTCCAAACCAGTGGAAAGTTTTCCCCTCGATTCCCACTGACTTCAATTTCGCCAAGGTGCTGCATTCGGTCAAATGCTGCCTGATGTCAAGGGCAGTCATTCTCAGCTCACCTCCAGTTCAGCACTGTTGTCCATGTTTGGACAAGGCTCTAGTAAGGTCAGGAGCCAAATGGCCCTATGGAACCCAAACTAAGCATCGATGAGGTTGTTGCTGTGCAAGTGCCACTTGATCACATTGTCACCAATACCATCCATCACCTTGCTGATGATCGAGAGTAGACTGATGGGGCAGTAGTTGGTCATTTTGATTTGTCCTGCTTTTTTGCGGAAAGGACACACCTGGGCAATTTTCCACATTTCCTGGTAGATGCCAGTGTTGTAGCTGTGTTGGAACAGCTTGTCTAGGGGTGCAGCCTGTTCTGGAGCATGTCTTCAGAACTATTGGCAGAATGTTGTCAGGGCCCATAGCCTTTGCAATAGCCAGCATCTTCAGCCATTTCCTGATATCACAGAGTGAATCAAATTGGACATATGCAATTCTGGGCACCTCAGGAAAAGGATTATCCACCACTCTTCTAGCTGAAGATGATTGCAAAATACAAGGCTGAAGCACTTGCAATGATCTGCTGGGCTCCCACATCACTGAGGATGGGTATTTGTGGACTCTCCTCCTCCCATTAGTTGTTTTAACTGTCCACCACCAATAATGATTGGATGCAACAGGGCTGCAGAGCTTTGATCTGATCCATTCACTGTGGGATTGCGGATTGCAAAGCTCTGTCTATCACATGCTGCTTCTGCATGTACTACTGTGTTAAAACAAAGGCAATTATAATGGGGTAAGTCGAATGACATTCCTTATTTAAAAGCTGTCAGTTGTGACACAATAAAATACCACCAATGCAAAACAGGCAGACACATACCTGAATGCCTGGGATGATGACCGTGTGTGCATTTTGTTCTCTTCCAATCTGAAATGGATGATGCAAAATCAATTCATTAGGCAAGCAAGTGCAAGTCAACTAATAAACAATTAGCTGGCAGAACAGAAACCTCTGATTTATATAAGAGAAAAAGGGGACACACTACATTGAAATGGTATAAGACAAGCAGTTAAACACAGGAGTAAATACTATGCCTTACAAACATGAGAAATTTAAAAGAATCAAATAATTTGTTTTAAGGCCTATAGAGTGAAACTAGCTGTGAATTTTGAAGTTTAGATTTAAAGGAGAGGAAACAAAATCCATTAGTTGATACATTTCTGTCCCATGCACTCAATTACACATCTCAAGCTCTACAATATTGTAGGAAGACAATTTTTAAAAATTATTCATTCATAGATGAGGGCATTGCTGGCTAGGCCAGCATTTATTGCCCATCCCTAATTGCCCTTGAGAAGGTGGTGGTTCAGAACATCCAATAAATATTTGCTCTTTTTAAATATAGTTTAAGATGCATGGCTTTTAATTGGGAAGTTGATAGCTGCTGATTTCAGTGAGTAACCCAAGAGTAGATTCTCAAACACATACTAAGTTCTGCAGGCACTGCACTGCATTTGCCATTACCTAATAACATGCACACGGACCCTCAGGACTCAGAATTCAGCACTTTGCAAGTTTATCTAAAAAAGTATTAGAGACACAGAAGCTATAGAACCACTGAGTTTGGCAATACCACCTCACAACTGACATTTATCATATAGGTAAATCAGAAAGCTGACGTTCTCTCTTAAAAGCCACAAAAAAGTACAATGACAAAAACAATGTAAACAGTTAAGAAGGCTAACATAAGTATTAGGCAACAGGCTTCAAGTACTTTGGGCTACACAGATATTGAGATTTACAAAAATTGCACATAAACAGCACTCAGATTCACTGAATTAATTAAGGTAAAGTACTTGGGGTAGGGGAAAGAAATGAACAATTGCTCAGTTTATGACTCAATTTAAAGTTTATGACTAATATGATCACACACATCAACCTAATACTGCCTGTCTGCTACAGAATTGAAGACTAACCATTACAAGATACTGCACTGAGACATGTAAGCTGCTAGCCAAATTACTACATGCAGGTTGTTCTTAAAACGCAATGGACGAGTAACAGATTCCAGTAGAACAACTTAGTTGCCAATCATCTGGAACCATAAACTTAACTAGAAACGCTTCTGCCATAGGCATATATATTATACTAAAATTACATTAATGCACAATAGTGAATGAGCTCATGGCAAACTGAGTATCCTTGTAATCAAATTCAGTCAACAGTTATGAACCATTTTTTAAAAAAGCAGTTCCTGAGGCAAGACCAAGTGGATAAAGATACCAAATGTTATTAATGTCTTAAGTCCCTACTTTTCATCATTTTTAAAATATTTGTTCATAAGATTGGGTATTGCTGGCAAGGGCAGCATTTATTGGCCATTCCCCAACACCCTTGAGAAGGTGGTGGTGAGCTGCCATCTTTGGCCTCAAGGACCTTTGCAGTCATTGTACTGTTAGAGAGGGGGGGTTCCAGGATTTTGACCTAGCGACAGTGAAGGAACAGTGATAATAGTTCCAAGCCAAGGTGGTATGTGACTTGGAGCAAAACTTGCAGGTGGTGGTATTCCATTCACCTCTTACCAAGATTGGTGCTAAGTGGTCCATTCTGATTTTTTTCCTTATTTGACTTTTCAAATGACTAGACCATTTCAGGGAGCAGTTAAGAGTCACCCACAATGCTGTCACATGGAGTCACATGTAGGCCAGGCTAGGTAAGGACATCTCATTTCCTTCCTTAAAGAATATTAGTGAGTCAGATGGGTTCATTTAATGACAGTGGTTTCATGGTCATCATTACTGAGACTAGCCTTTTATTCTAGATTTTATTTTAATTTATTGAATGCCCTCAGCTGCCATG
This sequence comes from Cetorhinus maximus, assembly GCF_964194155.1. Taxonomy (NCBI): domain Eukaryota; kingdom Metazoa; phylum Chordata; class Chondrichthyes; order Lamniformes; family Cetorhinidae; genus Cetorhinus; species Cetorhinus maximus. The sequence continues at coordinate 111,665,515 of NC_135880.1, forward strand.
CTAAGATTTCTACTCATGTCTGTGCAGCATTAGTTCAGGCCTCTGGATTACTAGTTCAGTAACAGTACATTATGCCACTGTCCCTGTTAGAAGTTTTCTCTAGTTTAAAGGGAAAGTAATGGCTGGGTGAACCAAGATGTCAGAATGATGAATCATGTGAAAAACTGACCATCAGAGTGCCACCACCTTGGGACTACTTTGTGTTTTTCACATGCTTTGGTCATCATATTGCTCCAGTTACAGTTGTACATACAACTGTATGTACAATAAATAAAATTGGTGCCATTGCAAGGACCTTTAGAAGGCCATTCAGAAACCTTTCACCTCAGAAATCTTGACCATCTGCACAGAGCAAATGGTCTCCAGGATTCCCTCTTAAAATTCTATTCTGCTTGTCTACCTGTAGTGCTCTCAAGTATCTACTAATCATCATAGGAATGCCAGTTGAATCTAATAGGAGCAATAAAATTGCCAAAATCCTGATTAATTTCTGTGGCATTACAAGTGCTAGTACTATCCCAAGGCATGCCTCAAGCTGCTCCAACTGTTTTTTTTTTCTTGCCGTCAACAGATGGCCAGTTTTGGAACCTCTGCTTAGAATGCCAAGTTTTTGTCAAGCGCATCACGTGACCACTTTTCATGAGCAGTCAGAATCTAGTCCACTTCCCTAACTTATGTCAGTGTTTGTGAAATCATTGAAAGGTCACATTTATATAATATTTCAAACTGAACAATTCAATTTTCCATAACTTTCTGGAAAGGAAAGTCTTTTTAATACTGGAACAGGTTACTAGTTCAGTAAATTGCAGGTTACACTGTACAAGTGGGAAAACTTGGAATGGAGGCCAATGGTATTGGAGTAGGGAGGCTTGTGTGAGCAGTAGTGAAAAGTCTGATAAAATGAAGCAGTCAGTTAAAGGATTTGGGGGAGATGGAGGAAGGGAAAAAAAAAAGTGGGTGGGCCCCAGCCCCATTGTGGCGAGTAGCCTCACGGCAGACACAGCAAGCCAGCCAAAAGTCCAGTGACCTTGGCGGGACCAGAAGATCCCACTAGTGGACAGGGCTGGAAAATTCCAGCCTGTGTTGCTGAATTCTGAACAGCACAATGTACAAAGGACACACGGACAGGCAAATGTATCAGTAAGGTACAGAAATTCCATGTGTCTGTAAAAGATTGATAATGTTCCTGGTGAACTTGGAGGTGTGCAAACAAAGTTTTGAGCAGATCCAAAGCTAGAGAGAGAGATCGGCAAACGGCTGAAGCAGGGGAAAAATGAATAGAGTAATTTGCAAGATTGTGTAGGCAAGCTTACAGGCAAGACTGAGGATTTGTTAATTTGAGATGTTTAGTACTGTAGTCTACAAGTTGTAATTTCATTTATGTCTAAACTTTGCATCAGAAGTGCACTTGCACTCAGGGCTGTAGAGTCAATGAGTCATATATGTCACAGAAGGAAGCCACTTGGATCATTGAGTCTATGCCAGCTCTCCATAGAGCAATCCGTCAGTCCCAATCCCCCACTCTATTCCCAGAGCTTTGCAGGGTTATTTCCTTTTAGTGCCATCCAATTTCCTTTTGAAATAATTTATTGTCTGAGTTTCCACCACCCCTGTGGACAGCAAGTTCCATGCCATTATCACTCATTGCTTAAAAATAATTTCTTCCTCACATCCCTCCCCCCCACCACCGCTCCTCTTGTCCAAAAACTTAAATCCGTATTCCTTGGTGCTTGTACTATCAGCTAATGTGAAAAGTTTTTCCTTGTCTAACTTACCTGAACCTGTTATAGTCTTGTACACCACTATCAAATCTCTCCTCAATCACCAGCTTCTCCAAACTAAACTTTTGATTAAAATCCCCCAAGTCTGGAACCATTCTGGTAAATCTCCTCTGCACCCTCTCAAGGACCTTCACATCTTTCCTAAAAGAGTGACGACCAGAACTGAACTCAATACTCCAGCTGTGGCCTAACCAAAGCTTTATAAAGGTTCAGCATAGCTTCCATGCTTCTGTACTCAAAACCTCATGAATAGAGGCCCAAAATCTCATATGCTTTACTAACCACTCTCTCAATATGTTCTACCACATTCAAAGATCTATGCCAGTGCACCACCAGGTGCCTCTGTCTGTGCACACTCTTTAGAACTGTGCCATTAAGTCTATATTGCCTCTCCCTATCCCTGCTGCCAAATTGCATAATCTCACACTTCTCCATATTAAATTTCAGCTGCCACTTGCCTGCCCAATCCCCTTGCCTATTTATGTCCTGTTGGCAGTTGATTTGTATCATTTCACTGTTTGCTACACTTGCAAATTTGGTATCGCTGGCAAATTTTGAAAATTTACTCTCTATTCCAATATCCAAGCGTCATGTCCAGTGAAGGCATGTCCTATTCATAACTTCAAACGTGGACTGTATTCACATAGAAGCTGCTGGAACTGTCTTTTACCTTTAAAAATGGAAACAGTTTGTTGGGCTGCCAAGGGGTAACCTGACTCTCAGTCTATGGATTCCAGGAAACACTGCCACACTGTCTCAACAGGACAAAGGGACATTCCAGATTAAAGAGTTGAGAACACCCATATCCTGAAGCCATCCTAACTAATTTTCATGACTTGAATGGATCATTGAGACCAAGATGATTGACTGAAACCTCTAGGGGGGATATCTGCAAAACAAAGACCTAGGTTGTAGTGAACTTGCTGAAATCCAACATCATATTTTGAAGAGAGCTGTGAAGGATGACATGATAGGCAGCCATCTTTGCCACCCGTTTTAAAAAAAAAAGGCTTTTAAAAGTGCAGCCTGCAGACGATACCTCAGGCTGCAGAAAATCAGCAGTAAAAAGGTCCTGTCATCTTTGCCAGAATCTGGAGGCTGTGATAATCTTAAAAGCCTCTCAGCCTGATTCCTTTTCTCTCAAAAAGTCCACCTGTACAAAACCCGACCTCCTGGTAAGGAAGCAACAAGGAACTGGCTTCATAAGACCATAAGACGTAGGAGCAGTAGTAGGCCATTCAGCCCATCGAGTCTGCTCCGCCATTCAATGAGATCATGGCTGATCTGATGATCCTCAACTCCACTTTACTGCCTTTTCACTGCAACCCTTCATTCCCTTACTGATTAAAAATCTGTCTATCTCAGCCTTGAACATACTTAACAGCTCAGCCTCTACAGTCCTCGGTGGTAAAAAATTCCACAGATTGACTGTCCTCTGAGAAGAAATTCCTCCTCATCTGTGTTTTAAATGGGCACCCCCTCACTCTGAGATTATGCCCTCTGGTCCTAGACTCTCCCACAAAGGGAAACAACCTCTCAGCATCTATCCTGTCAAGCCCCCTAAGAATCTTATATGTTTCGATAAGGTCACCATGATCTTTTGAGAAGCCATTTCTTCAAGGAAATCCTACAATAATCATGATATTTGACTCCAGCTATTTGAACTCATCTAAACTACAATTCAAGGGTGGAAAAGACTCCTTTACCAGGCCTGCAACAACTGTTTTTCTACAACGAGCCAATCACGTGAACAATGATTTATTCTCTTGTTTACAATTTGTAAAAGTGCCCTATTCTCTTTAACTGTATTTTTCTCAAGTGTGTATGTTTGTGTCCATGTGGCATTTAGGGTGATTGTATGAATAAACAATCCTCTTTATTAAAACCCACAAAAGCTTGCTGTTGTTATTCAAATTGAGTACATACTCGAGAGGGGTAAAAGACAAGCAAACACCTTCCTTTCCAAAGCCATACTGATTACAAACAGTAAGGGAAAGGGTACAAGGGTTTCAGTACTCTCCTGACCCTGTCCGTAACACAAATGAATTAAATATCAAAAAAGCAATGATCCTAACACTGACCCTCCATGTCTGCAATCCTTCTAGTCTGAAAAATAGCCACTTACCATTACTGACTATTTTCTGTCCTTAAGCCAATTTTTTATCCAAGTTGACACTGACCCTCTTTTTCCATGAGCTTCAATTTTGTTAACCAGCCTTTTATGTTGTGCTTTGTGAAACGTTTTCTTAAAATCCATATAGACAGCATCCATTGCACTCCCTACATCAACTTTTCCTGTCGCATCTTCAAATAATTCAGTTGGATTAGTCAAGGATGAACTGGCATTTACAAATCCATGCTTGGTATCCTTAATTAACTCCAACCTCTGCAAATGTCTGTTGATTTTTTATCTCCCAGCTATTGTTTCCAAAACCATACCCACAACTGATGTTACAGTAATTAGCCTGTAGTTACTAGGACTGTCCTTACACCCTTTCTTGAATAAGGGTGTCAACATTTGCCTCCAGTGCTCTGGCACCTTCCCCATATTGAGCGATGATTAGAAGATTTTTTTTAAAATTCATTTACGGGATGTGGGCTTTGCTGGCTGGGCCAGCATTTAATGCCCACCCAGAGTTGCCCGTGAGAAGGTGGCAGTGAGATGCCTTCTTGAGCCACTGCAGTCCATGTGCTGTTAGCAAGGGAGTTCCAGGATTTTGACCCAGTGGCAGTGAAGGAACTGCAATATATTTCTAAGTCAGGGTGGTGAGTAACTTGGAGGGGGACTTCCAGGTGGTGGTGTTCCCATCTATCTGTTGCCATCGTCCTTTTAGATGGTAGTGGTCGTGGGTTTGGAAAGTGCTGTCTAAGGAGCCTTGGTAAGTTCCTGCAGTGTATCTTGTAGATGGTATGCACAGCTGCTACTGTGCTTTGATGGTGGAGGGAGTAAATGTTTGTGGATGTGTGCTAATCAAGCGGGCTGCTTTGTCCTGGACAGTGTCAAGCTTCTGGAGTGTTGTGGGAGCTACACTCATCCAGCCAAGTGGGAGTATCCCATCACACTCCTGACTTGTGCCTTGTAGATGGTGGACAGACTTTGGGGAGTCAGGAAGTGACTTACTCATTGCACAATTCCTAGCCTCTGACCTGGTCTTGTAGCCACAGTATTTATTTGGCTACTCCAGTTCAGTTTCTGGTCAATGATAATCCCCAGGATGTTAATTGTGGGGGATTCAGTGATGGTAATGCCATTGAATATCAAGGGGTGACGGTTAGATTCTCTTGTTGGAGATGGTCATTGCCTGGCACTTGTGTGGTGCAAATATTACTTGCCACTTGTCAGCCCAAGCCTGGATATTGTCCAGGTCTTGCTGCATTTGGACATGGAATGCTTCAGTATTCGAGGAATCGCAAATGGTGCTGAACATTGTGCAATCATCAGCGAACATCCCCACTTCTGACGTTATGATGGAAGGAAGGTCATTGATGAAGCAGCTGAAGATGGTTGGGCCCAGGACACTATCAATAGGAACTCCTGCAGTGATGTCCTGGATCGGAGATGACTGACCTTCAACAACCACAGCCACCTTCCTTTGTGCTCGGTATGACTCCAACCATTGGAGAGTCTTCCCCCTAACTGCCATTGGCTCCAGTCTTGCTAGGGCTCCATGATGCTGCACTTGGTCAAATGCTGACTTGATGTCAAGGGCAGTCACTCTCACCTCAGAGTTCAGCTCTTTTGTCCATGTTTGAACCAAGGTTGTAATGAGCTCAGGAGCTGAGTGGCCCTGGCAGAACCCAAACTATGCATCAGTGAGCAGGTTATTGCTTAAAGTACCGTTTGATAGCGCTATTGATGACTCCTTCCATTACTTTATTGACGATCGAGGCTGATGGGGCGGTAATTGGCCGGGTTGGATTTGTCCTGCTTTTTGTGTACAGAACATACCGGATAATTTTCCACATAGCCGGGTAGATGCCAGTGTTGTAGCTGCACTGGAACAGCTTGGCTAGGGGCGCAGCAAGTTCTGAAGCACAAGTCTCAGTACTATTGCTGGAATATTGTCAGGCCCCATTGCCGTTGCAGTATCCAATGCCTTCGGCCGTTTCTTAATATCATGTGGAGTGAATTGAATTGGCTGAAGACTGGCATCCATGATTCTGGGGACCTCCAGAGGAGGCCGAGATGGATCACTCAGCACTTCTGGCTGAAGATTATTGCAAATGCTTCAGCCTCATCTTTTGCACTGATGTGCTGGGCTCCCCCATCATTGAGGATGGGATATTTGTGGAGCCTCCTCCAGTGAGTTGTTTAATTGTCCACCACCATTCACGACTGGATGTGGCAGGACTGCAGAGCTTAGATCTGATCAGTTGGTTGTGGGATCGCTTAGCTCTGTCTATCACTCGCTGCTTATGCTGTTTGGCACACACAGTCCTGTGTTGTGGCTTCACCAGGTTGACACCTCATTTTTAGGTATACCTGGTGCTGCTTCTGGCATGCCCTCCTGCATTCTTCATTGAACAAGGGTTGATCCCCTAGCTTGATGGTAATGGTAGAGTGGAGAATATGTCAGGCCATGAGGTTACAGATTGTGTTCGAGTACAATTCTGCTGCTGCTGATGGCCCACATCACCTCATGAATGCCCAGTCTCGAGTTGCTGGATCTGTTCGATTGTAGTAATCCCTTTTCGCTTCCTCCACCCCCACTTCCTTTAGCAACCTGGGATGCAAGCCATCCTGACCAGATGACTTATCCAGTCTAAGCATAACTAGCCTTTGCAGTACCTACTGCTTTTCAATTATCACCCCATCCATTATTTGTACCATCTCCACTTCTACCAAAATTTTGTCATCTTCCTCCTCCTTAGTAAATATCGATACAAACAACTCTAAGTATTCTAACCTTGATCAGCACCTCCAAGCACATGTCACCCTCCTTGTCTCCAATAGGGCCCATCTACCTCTTACCACCCACTTACTATTTACATGCCAGATGATGATTTTTGGGTTCTCCTTTACATTAACTACCATTCTATTCTCAGATTTTCTATTTGCCAGTCTCATTTTGCCCTTTACATCCTCTCTCAACCTATTGTATTTGACCTGGCTCTTGCCTGAAGAATTCACCTGACTTGCATCATACACCATCCTTTTTTTTTTGTTTCATCATATTCTCTATCTCCTTCGTCACCCAAGGAGCCCTAGCTTTGTTTCCCCTCCCTTTCGCCCTTGTTGGAATGGACCTAGCCCATACCTGAAGCATCTCCTCCTTAAATGTCACTCATTGTTCCATAACAGTTTTTCCAATCTTTGGTTCCCATTCTCATCCCATTGAAATGAGCCCTCTTCCAATAAAGATGTTCTACTTTAGATTGTTCCTTGCTCTTCTCTATTACTAAGCCTTATGATATGATGATCACCTACCCCGGGCACTTGGCTCATCTCATGCCCCAGGATCAGATCCAGAATGCCTCCTTTTTTAGTTTGGTCGAGAACAAACTGATCAAGGAAGTTCGCCAGAACATATTTCATTAACTTCTTTACCCTTTACTCTAAACACTATCCCAATCCATATTTAGGTAATTAAAGTATCACAGAATCAGAATCACAGAATTCTTATGGCACAGAAGGAGGCCACTTGGCCCAGGATAATGCGCTGGGGTCCCTGGTTCAAATCCCACCACTGCGGATGGTGGAATTTGAATTCAATAGAAGTTGGGAATTATAAATCTAATGATGACCATGAAACCATTGTCGATTGTTGTAAAAACCCATCTGGTTCACTAATGTCCTTTAGGGATTGAAGGAAGATTAGTGGGATTTAGTCATTTGAGGAATGTAAGACCAAGCGCGAGAAAGAGAATGATGATGTTAGACAACTTGAAACTGAAAATGGGAGACTACTATGAGCAACTGAGGAGGAAAGCACAAGAACTTGGAGGTATGGAGAAATAAGCAGAGGAGCTGACTTTAGGCAGATCATTACTCCTTCTATACAGAAAGACTACCCAATTCCAGGGAACTTCATTAAAAAAAAATCCCAACTTAACTTGTGACATACCTACGTACATATTAATTCAGAGCAGGAGTAGGCCCTTCGGCCCCTCGAGCCTGCTCTGCCATTCAATAAGATCATGACTGGTCTGATTATGGCCTCAATACCACATTCCTGCCTACTTGCGATGCCCTTTCTTTCCCTTGTTAAATCAAGAATCTATCTACTTTTGCCTTAAAAATATTCAATGAGTCTGTCTCCACCACTTTCTGGGAAGAGAATTCCACAAACTCATGACCCGCAGAGAAAGAAACATTCTCCTCATCTCCATCTCAAATGGAAGGCCCCTTAGTTTTTAAATTGTGTCCCCTAGTTCTGGTCTCTCACACAAGGGGAGGCATCCTCTCAGCATCAACTCTGTCAAATCCCCTTGGTATCTTCTATGTTTCAATAAGATCTCCTCATTCTTCTAAACTCCAATGGATACAGGCCCATCCTGTCCAACCTTTCCTCATAAGGTAACCCCCTCATCCCAGGAATCAGTTGAGTGAACCTTTTCTGAACAGCTTCTAATGCACTTATGTCCTTTCTTAAATAAGGAGACAGAAACTGTACACAGTGCTCCAGATGCGGTCTCACCAACTGTACAACTGTAGCAAAACATCCCTACTTTTATATTCCATTCCCCTCATTTCCTGCCCTACCACCAAAAAGGTTGGAGAGGCATGCACCCTGCTCCTGATGGCTGCCCCACAGCCATATAATGCTCTATGGAACAACAATCCACTTGCCTTCCTAATCACTCGCTGTACCTGCATACTAACTTTTTTTGACTCATGTACCAAGACACCCAGATCCCATTGTACATCAGAGTTTTGCAATCTCTCTCTAGAATTCACTAGAAAATCACATTACTATAATATGTTACATACCATTTTATACAGTTATCATCTAGGTCAGAAATTGCAACAACACAGTACGCAGCAGCACAAGCAGTAATTTCATCATCAGGCTTTCAGGCCAATTTTACCCACACAATATCCAAATAACACAGCTTAAGAGCCTCCAGCTATAATAACCATTCTCTTACAAAACAAAGATAGGCACAAGCAACCATTTGATTTAAGTGGAAGGACATATGCCTTACTTCGTAAAGTGCCACATTCTAATTACGAAGTCCTAAAAGCAAACACAATACGGCAGACTACCAAGCAAACAAGCTTTGTGAGTCAAATCTTCTCTTCCAGTAGCGGTTGCATGACAGGCATACAGGCAATGATTAATTTCAAAACCTATTTTTATTATCTGGCCAAAGCTTATATTGTACATAAAAACCTCCACTGCAGCAGCTAATTAATCTAGTTAATTACACTGGCCACAATGATAATTGCTGCAATTGAAACTTTATGTAATAACTGTACTCTATTTTCAGCATGCAACCAAAGAAACAGTGAAAGTAGAAAGACCACATTCACAATGAAACAGCTGCTAAGGAAACGTGTGCAGTAAAAGACAAAATTATTAAAATAGTGTAAAAACAAGTAGTAGAGTACATGGGAAATATGCATAAATAACTTCAAAACCACAACACGAGATTTTTATTTGTGAAACCAGCACGAGAAATGGTAGGAAGCACTGATAAGTTTTGTGCTAACCAATGATTAAAAACCTTAAGAAACGTAACAAATCAAACAAAATACATCCCCACTGAGTTTAAGAAACAGAGAATAGTGATAATTTTTAAGCATGCAGTGGAAGAAATTTGGAAAATGCGGCACATTGCGCAGTGATTAGTCTTTTAAGAAGAAATGGAAGTGGCACACTTACAGTGCTACCTGCCTGGGTCCTGAAGGTTACTAGTTTTCTAACCCATCTAGACAGATTAGCAGGATGGGAGAAGGGTAGGCACAAACCATCCACCAGATGACAATGCTACACAGTGTAGATACCAGCATAGCTAGGAGCCATCTAGAAGGGGAAAAAAGATGAACAAAAAATGCAAATGGAAGAGCAGAAAATTTAAGCTAAAATGACATTGGCAAAATAACCGCTGTAAAGCTGTTAATTTTGGAACAAAAACACAAATCAGGTGCCATGCAAAATGTGGATATTCATTTCCATAGGAGATATACAGAACATTTGATCATCTAGAAAGGTGTTATTTAGTCTTTGACAACTTCAACATCCAAGTACAAATTAGGAACTTGTGTTCCATGGGGTGGGTAGGGAGGAGCACAAAAGGATGAACTTTGATAAGCAAAAAAAAGCCTTTACACATCATTAGCACAAGTTCTTAGGGATCACATAACATTTGAGGCATGCGTGGTTCAAGTAACCTTCTTCCAATCTGCTGTGTGCAAGACGTCATTCTGGCTTGCTCCCTTAAGTCTTAGGCTAGAGAACAGTGTCTCAAGATGACCTTTTCGCACACTGGCCCGAAAAGCAGCATCAATAGCATGGAAACCTGCATTTTGTCCACAAGATCTATGCCTCCTCCCACCCTACTTCATTTAACCCTATCATTTCTATTCCTTTCTTCATCATGAACTTAGCATAGCTGCATTAAAGGAGAAACTAGCAATTTGTCTGAACCACTCCATTTTGTAAAAAAAAATCCACAGTCCAACCACTCCGGGTAGTTCCCCCTGAAATCTTTCTGGATTTATTTGGGACTGTCTTATATTAAGAACCTTTTGTTTTGGATTCCCCCACAATTGGAACAATTTTATCTTAATCTACAATAGCAACCTTCTTCAAAATTTTTAAGGACCTTGGTCAGGTCATTCCTTAGTCTTACATTTCCTAGAGAAAAGAGCTCCCAGCCTGCTTACCCATTCCTGATATTGTAACCTCTCAGGTCAGGTATCATCCTTGTAAATATTTTTTGCACATTCTCCAGGCTTTACTTTACAGGAATTTTCCACAAGTCAGGAAGTTATCGAGTGCTCTCTAACATCTGCTCCAGTGGCAGCAATATGGATTCTCGTTGACCTCAGAGAACACAGATACTGCAACATTTGCAACTACTACATCACTTTCCAACTGCACAAGCTATGATCCCAGCAGCAATGGGAGTTAATAACTCCACTTGTAAGTATTCTTTGTAGATGCTGTCCTAAATGCCAATAATAAGTCACCAATGTCTTGAACTCTTATTCCACTCCGAAGGGCCAGCAGTTGCAGGTCTGAGGGTTGATGCGTAGATAGAAGCTGCCAGAGGAAAAAGAGAGATACCAAATTGGATGGTGGATTCAAGTCATTTGATCTTCCCCATAGAGGATGCCAATAGCCTAATGAATGCTTTGATTGAGATCTAAGCCCTGCTCAGCCAATAACAGGCCACAAGAATCACCATATTTCACTTATTCAAATTTGAATAACCTATGCTGCAAACAGGCAAACACAAAGACAAAGAAAATTCCCCTGCCTGGGCTTTGTGTTAGAAAGGTTCTGGAAACCCTATTCAAAAAGTAATTTAATTATGAAAAAACTGAAATAAATTATAGAGGAGTTAGCTTTAACTGCACTTATTCCGAGATATGCGCGAACAAAAGTCCAAGGAACAACCCAGAATAAGGCTTTACAACAGCAGAAGGAAAGGTGGTCATCTGATGCACATGTGGCACCAAGTTATTATAGGAGCAAATCTATACCTAGCAATCTATCAATAGGGTGGGTGGGTGGTGTAGTGGTAATGTCACCGCAGAGGATTACTAATGTTCTAGGAACATGGGTTCAAATTCCATCGCAGTTGGTGGAATTTAAATTCCATTAATAAATCTGGAATCAAAAGCTCATTTCAGCAATGGTAATCATGAAATCATGTTGATTGTCATAAAAACACATCTGGTTCATTAATGCACTTTAGGGAAGGGAATCTGCCATCCTTGCCTTGCCTAGCCTACATGCAACTCCAGACCTACAGCCTAATAAGCCACTCAAACTGTTACGAAGTGTAAAAGGAATGAAACTGGACTGACCACCCGCATCGACATAGGCACCACAAACAACAACAGCAAACTCAGCCCTGTTGACTGTGCAAAGTTCTCCTTACTAACACCTGGGGCTTGTGCCAAAATTGGGAGAGCTGTCTCACAGACTAGTCAATCAACAGCCCGACACAGACACACTCACCAAATCATATCTTACAAACCATGGTCCCAAACATCACCGTCACCATCCCTGGGTATATCCTACCCCACCAACAGGACAGACCCATCAGAGGTGGCGACAGAGTGGTATGCAATCAGGAAGGAGTGGCCTTGGAAGTCCTTGGCACTGATGCAGGACCCCATGAAGTCTCATGGCATTAGGTCAAACATGGGCAAGGAAACCTTTTGCTTATTACCACCTACCGCACCCCCCTCAGCTGATGAACCAGTACCTCCTCCCCATGTTGAACACCAATTCGAAGAAGCACCGAGGGTGTCAAGGGTACAGAATGCACTTTTTGTGGGGGGCTTCAATGTCCATCACCAAGAGTGGCTCGGTAGCATCACTACTGACCAAACTGGCCGAGTCCTAAAGGACATAGCTGCTGGACTCTGTGGCAGGTGATGAGGGAACAAACGAGGGAAAAACCTACTTGACCTTGTTCTCACCAATCTACCTGTTGCAGATGCATCTGTCCATGACAGTATTGGTAGGAGTGTCCACCGCACAGTCCATGTGGAGGTGAAATCTCAACTTCACATAGTGATACAACACAATGGAGGGTATCGTCAATCACCATGCTAAATGGGATAGATTTCAAACACATCTAGCAAGTCAAAGCTGGGCATCCATGAGGCACTGTGCGCCATCAGAATTATATTCAACCACAACTGTAACCTCATGGCCCAGCATATCCTCCACTCTACCATTACCATCAAGCCGGGGAATCAATCCTGGTTCAATGAAGAATGCAGGAGGGCATGCCAGGAGCAGTAAGATAAAAGCAAAATACTGCGGATGCTGGAAATCTGAAACAAAAACAAAAAATAGCTGGAAAAACTCAGCAGGTCTGACAGCATCTGTGGAGAGGAACACAGCTGACGTTGAGTCCGTATGACTAAGGAAATAGAGACATCAGGTGAAATGTAAGCTGGTAGAGGGGGTGGGACAGGTAGAGCTGGATAGAGGGTCAGTGATAAGTGGAGGCAAAGAAGAGATTGCCAAAGATATCATAGATAAAATGACGAAGGGGTGTTGACGGTGGTGATATTATCTAAGGAATGTGCTAATGGGGACATTTAGGGTAGCAAGCAGGAGAAGCAAGTAGCAGATGGCCCTAGTGGGGGTGGGGAAGGGATCGAAATGGGCTAAAAGGTGGAGATAAAACGATAGAATGAAATAAATTAAAAATGGGTGGGAAAAGAAAAATGTATCTTTTAAAAATATAAATTATTGGAAAAAAGGGGGATCGGAAAGGGGGTGGGGATGGAGGAGAGAGTTCAAGATCTGAAGTTGTTGAACTCAATATTAAGTCCAGAAGGCTGTAAAGTGCCTAGTCGGAAGATGAGGTGCTGTTCCTCCAGTTTGCATTGAGCTTCACTGGAACATTGATGTAGGCCAAGGACAGACATGTGGGCATGAGAGCAGGGTGGTGTGTTAAAATGGCAAGCGACAGGGAGGTCTGGGTCATGTTTGTAGACAGACCGAAGGTGTTCCGCAAAGCGGTCACCCAGTCTGCATTTGGTCTCTCCAATGTAGAGGAGACTGCATTGGGAGCAGCAAATGCAGTAGACTAAATTGAGGGAAGTGCAAGTGAAGTGCTGCTTCACTTGAAAGAAGTGTTTGGGCCCTTGGACAGTGAGAAGGGGGAAAGTAAAGGGGCAGGTGTTGCACCTTCTGTGGTTGCATGGGAAGGTGCCGTGGGAGGGGGTTGAGGTGTAGGGGGTGATGGAGGAGTGGACCAGGGTGTCCCGGAGGGAACGATCCCTGTGGAAAGCCGCCTCCACTCCTCCATCCCCCCAACACCTCAACACTGATATCTACCCAGCTATGTGGGAAATTGCCCAGGTATGTCCTGTACACAAAAAGCAAGACAAATCCAACCCAGCCAATTACCACCCCATCAGTCTACCCTCGATCATCAGAAAAGCGCTGGAAGGGGTCATCAACAGTGCTATCAAGCGGCACTTATTCAGCAATTACCTGCTCACTGATGTTCAGTTTGGGTTCCGCCAGGGGCTCTCAGCTCCTGATCTCATCACCGCCTTGGTTCAAACATGGACAAAAGGGCTGAACTCAGGGAGTTGAGAGATTACTGCTCTTGACATCAAAGCAGAATTTGACCAAGTGTGGCAACAAGGAGCCCCAGCAAAACTGAAGCCAATGGGAATCAGGGGGAAAACTCTCCACTGGAGTCACACCTAGCACAAAGGAAAATGGGTATGGCTGTTGAAGGTCAATCATCTCAGTCCCAGGACATCAGTGCAGGAGTTCCTCAGGGTAGTGTCCTCAGCCCAACCATCTTCAGCTGCTTCATCTGACCCTCCCTCCATTGTAAGGTCAGAAAGTGAGGGTGTTGGCTGATGATTGCAGAGTGTTCAGCAGCATGCGCAACTCTTCAGAAACTGAAGCAGTCCAAATTCTTATGCAGCCACATCTCAGCAACATTCAGATGTTTGGTTAATAAGTGGCAAGTAACATTCATGCCACAAGTCCTTTAGGGAAGGAAATGTGCTGTCCTTAACTGGTCTGGCCTAAATGTGATTGACTCTTAAAATGCCCTCTGAACAAGGGCAATTAGAGACAGGTAATAAATGCTGGCCTAGCCAATGACGCCCACATCCTATGGACGAATAATTTAAAAAAATCTCTAACAAGAATCCAACCATCAACCAATGGCATCACCATGACTCAATTTCTCCACTATCAACATCCTGGGGGCTACCATTGACCAGAAACTGAACTGGACCAGCCATATGAATACTGTGGCTACAAGAGCAGGTCAGAGGTTGGGAATCCTGCAGGTAATTCACTTTCTGACTCCCCAAACCCAGTCCAGCATCTACAAGGCACAAGTCAGGAGTGTGATGGAATACTCTTACACTTATCTCCAACAACACTCAAGAAGCTTGACAGAATCCAGGACAATGCAGGCTGCTTGATTGGCATGCGGTCTGCCACCTTAAACACTCATTTCCTCCGCCACCAATGCACAGTGGCATCAGTGTGTACTATCTACAAGATGCACTGCAGCAACTCACCAAGGCTCCTCTCGACAGCACTTTCCAAACTCGCGGCCTCTGCCATCTAGAAGGGCAAGGGCAGCTGATGCCAAGGAACACCACCACCTGCAATTTCCCCTCCAAGCCACACATCCTCCTGACTTAGAACTACCTCTCTGTTCCCTCACTGTCGCTGGGTCAAAATCCTGAAACTCCCTTCCTAACAGCACTGTGGGCACTCCTACAACACATGGAGGCAGCTCACCACCACCTTCTCGAGGGCAACTAGGGGTGGGCAATAAATGTAGCCTAGCCAGCGAAGCCCACATCTCATGAATGAATAAACAAACAAATCTTCCTAAAGTAAATTTTTCCCAATGAGGTAAAAGTGCCTATTTGTATGATTTGAAAAGATTAACCTAAATTTTAAATCTTGCCTATATGATTGCACTTCAAATACAATTATGTGAGAAACTTTGGGATATCTGAGATGTGATAAGGCTACACACATGTAAATTTTTAATTCATTTTAGTAGCTAATTATACCACAATATACTTAAATTTCAGTCATGTTTGAATTTGATAAAATGCAGAAAAACTGGTCAATCGAAGACTTTGTTAAAGTCTATACAGCAATATACAATTTATATATAAAACTAGCATCACTGTCATTGAAGCCAAGTGAATTGTGAAGCCAAGCCATTGAAGCTCTCATTATTCACAAGAAAGATCTGAGCGACAAGATTCTGAATGCACTAAAAGCCGCTCAAAGTAAAGTCCAAAAACAGCTAGGCAGTGCGCCAATGACTACTTGTTACAACTTTGCTGTGTATTCACCATATCCTCTCTGATGCTGAACATTCAGTACGCAGCAAAGGACTTTGTTTCATCCCCTTACGTTCTCACCTCAATGAATTTCGGGCTCGGCACGATGCTGAACTTTTCTTCCATCCGCTTCTGTCACCTTCGTCTCCGTGTTCACTTCTTTGGGCAGGAGTCCTCCCCATTTTTAACAATCCTTTCACCCGCCTCCAGTATTCCCCCTCGACCTGGACCCCTCCCTCTGGCCTCTTACCTGCTTTTGATCTTTTCATTGAGAACTGTTGGCGTGACATCGGCCGTTTCAATTTCTCTGCTCCTCTCACTCACTCCAACCTGTCTCCTTCTGAACTTGTTGCACCCTATTCCCTCAGGTCAAACCCTGACTTTGTTATCAAACCTGCTGACGAGGGTGGTGCTGTGGTTGTCTGGCATACTGACCACTACCTTGTAGAGGCTGAGCGCCAGCTCGCAGACACTTCTTTCTACCTCCCCCTGGACCATGACCTCACCACTGAACATGAAGCCATTGTTTCCAGGACGGTCACTGACCTCAATTCCTCTGGAGATCTTCCTTCCACAGCTTCCAACCTGATATTCTCCCATTATTGGACAGCCCGCATCTACCTCCTCTCCAATATCTACAAACAGGGCTGTCCTGGTAGATCCATCGTGTCAGCCTGTTCCTGCCCAACAGAACCCATTTCTTCCTATCTTGACCCCGTTCTCTCATCCTTGTCCAGTCTCTTCCACCTACATTTGCGATTCCTCGGATGCCCTACGTCATATCAAGACTTTTCAGTTCCCTTGCCCTAATCGTCTCCTCTTCACCATCGACGTCCAATCCCTCTACACCTCCATCCCCCACCAGGATGGTCTGAGGGCTCTCCGCTTCTTCCTTGAACAAAGGCCTGAACAATCCCCATCCATCACCACTCTCCTCTGCCTGGCTGAACTTGTTATCTCACTGAACAATTTCTCCTTTAACTTGTCTCACTTCCTCCAAATAAAAGGTGTAGCTATGGGTACCCGCATGGGCCCCAGTTATGCCCGTCATTTAGTGGGATATATGGAATATTCCTTGTTCCAGTCCCACTCAGGCCCCCTCCCACAACTCTTTCTTAGCTAGGTTGATAACTGTATCGGTGCCACTTCATGCTCTCATCGGGACCTGGAAAAATTTATTGATTTTGTTTCTAATTTCCATCCCTCTCTCACCCTCACATGGTCCATCTCCGACACTTCCCTTCCCTTCCTTGACCTCTGTCTCAATTTCTGGTGATAAGACTGTCCACCAATATTCATTACAAGCCCACCCACTCCCAGAGCTACCTCGACTATAGCGCCTCACACTGCTTCCTGTAAGGACTCCATCCTGTTCTCCTAGTTCCTCCGCCTCTGCCGCATCTGTTCCGATGATTCTACCTTCCAAAACGGCACTGCTGACATGTCTTCCTTTTTCCTTAACCTAAGATCACCCCCACTGTGGTTGACAGGGCCTTCAATTTTGTTCGATCGAACTCCTACACCTCTGCCCTCACCCCTTCCCCTCCCTGTCAGAACCATGAGAGGGTCTCCTTGTCTTTACTTTTCATCCCACCAGCCTCTGCATTGAAAGGTTCACCCTCTGCCATTTCCACCAACTCCAGCATGATGCCGCCACCAAACACATCTTCCCCTCACCCCCATCAGCATTCCGTAGGGACCGTTCCGTCCATGATGCCCTGGTCCACTCCCCTATCACTTACTCACAATAAGAGGTTGTGGTGGAGGAATTAATCCAGGCTGGTCTCTTGGTTGAAGCTGGTTTATTTCCAAGACAATTCCTCTGTGCTACTAACTTCCTTGTAGCTTCCAAACAAAGTGTTCCAGATGTACCTTTTTATTCTATTCAGTTGAGATAATTAATGCCCATCACCTGTTTAACAGCAATTGGTTTTAACAAGATGATTGCCATATTAACCGGTTCCCTTCTTTTCTTAAAAAACTTGAACTCTTTTTTTTAAACAAACAGGAAATAATGTCACGTATTTCCAGATCTATAATTCCCACGTTTCTTTTGTAGCCTTTCTTCCGTGACACTTTTCGTGGAATGAGTGTTGTCCTAAAGAGACCGGTTACCAACATAACATTCCATGGGCAAACTTTTCCCACATTGCCCCTTATATAATATTTATCAATATATTGGATAAGTAAAGCCCCGTATCTAATGCCTCTGCTAAAGCTAACATTTCAGCAGCTAAGGTGCTTTTCACTACCCTTTTTATTTTCTTGGCCTCCCAAGCCAGTGGGCAACAGTTATCATTCTTTCCCACCAAGAACATGATGAACCCCTGCTGTGCTAGAGTACCCATCTGGAAGATTGGCATGTGAAGCATCATAAAAATGACCAACCTCATATCTTCTGGATCTTCCAAGGCTGGAAACTTGAGCACACATCTCAGAATTTAATTATTATTTTTTTTTTTTTTTTTTAAGTGTTTTATTTGCTCTGAGGACTTGCTCAACTGCAGCACGTTTCATCATGGTACTCAGCTCCAACACATCATAACTAGCATCAGGCCTAGTCTGAGTGCACAACCAGTTCAACTGCCCAATTAAACTTCTCAACTGTTCCATTTCTTCCTTGGTAGCAGGATCCTCTTTTTGAGAGGATCTACCACGAGTTATTGGGATATAATTAACATTTTCTAGATAAGATTTGTGATTCAATGTCACTCCTAACTTGCTCTGCTTAACATCTAAACCTATGTATTTAAAGGACCCAGAAGCCTGACTTCCGACCTGGAATCCTTCATCATCTTCTCGCTTACCCATTGTTCAAATTCTACAGATCCTCCCCACAGGAAATCATCAACATGCATGATAAATATTCCAGCTAGTTTCTCCTTATGGTACCAGTAGAACATTGCGGGGCCTGCCTTTAACTGAAGGCAACCTATTTTCAACAAGACAGACCTCATGGAAAAATACCATACCCTTGATGCATCACTCAACCCATAAACACACATTCAATTTCCATAGTTTTCCTTCTATATCCCCGGCTTCTTTGGGTGGTTTCAAAAAAACTTCCCTTTGAAACTTCTCCCCCTGTAAAAACACAGCCTTTATATCAATCGATTTGCACTGCCAGGAATGGGATGCTAAAATAGCTTAAAAAATCTTCAAACTCACTTCCCCCACAGTAGGCGAGTCCACTCTGACATCCTGATCGTCTAGTCTCAATTCAAAGCCTCGGACTGCTAATCTCGCTTTGGTCTTATATGTGCCATCCTGGGAGTACCTTTTCTGTACAGATCCATCTGTGAGATAAAGCTGGCTGTCCTGTGTCAGGTATTTCAGAATATATTCCAAATTCCTTCCAACTTTCTAACTTTTTCTGTTTGGCTTCCTTTATCAGCTTACTTTCCAAATTATTAACAGCTACTAGAATCTCTCTGTCATAAGGACTTCTACTTCTATTCAGATTGCTAGCTTGCTCTCTAGTCCTCCTTGTTAAGCTACGGCATCTATTCACATTCCTTTCCCTTTCTGGACTGCTATTACATGATCGTCCTCCCGTGTGAAAGAAACTCCGTGATCTTTCCACCCACGGTGGTTGACAGGGCCCTCAACCATGTCCGGCCCATCTCCCGCACATCCACCCTCACACCTTCCTCTCCCTCCCAGAACCATGATAGGGACCCCCTTGTCTTCACCTATCACCCCACCAGCCTCCGCATTCAAAGGATCATCCTCTTCCATTTCCGCCAACTCCAGCATGATGCCACCATAAAACACATCCTCCCTTCACCCCCCCCGGCGGCATTCCGCAGGGATCATTCTCTCTGGGACACCCTGGTCCACTCCTCCATCACCCCCTACACCTCAACCCCCTCCCACGGCACCTTCCCATGCAACCGCAGAAGGTGCAACACCTGCCCCTTTACTTCCCCTCTCCTCACCGTCCAAGGGCCCAAACATTCCTTTCAAGTGAAGCAGCATTTCACTTGCACTTCCCTCAATTTAGTCTACTGCATTCGTTGCTCCCAATGCGGTTTCCTCTACTTTGGAGAAACCAGACGCAGACTGGGTGACCACTTTGCAGAACACCTTCGGTCTGTCCGCAAGCATTACCCAGACCTCCCTGTCGCTTGCCATTTCAACACTCCACCCTGCTCTCATGCCCACATGTCCGTCCCTGGCCTGCTGCATTGTTCCAGTGAAGCTCAACGCAAACTGGAGGAACAGTACCTCATCTTTCGACTAGGCACTTTACAGCCTTCCGGACTGAATATTGAGTTCAACAATTTTAGATCATGAACTCTCTCCTCCATCCCCACCCCCTTTCCGATCCCCCCACTTTTTTCCAAAAATTTATATAGATTTTTCTTTTCCTACCTATTTCCATTATTTTTAAATGTGTTTCCATCCATTGTTTTATCTCTACCTTTTAGTCTATTTCGATCCCTTACCTTCACCCCACCCCACCCCCACTAGGGCTATCTGTACCTTGCTTGTCCTGCTTTCTAACCTTAATTAGCACATTCCTTAGATAATATCACCACCTTCAACACCTCTTTGTCCTTTTGTCCATGACATCTTTTGGCTATCTCCACCTATCACTAGCCCTCTATCCAGCTCTACCCCCTCCTTAAACCAGCTTATATTTTACCTCTTTTCTATTTTTACTTAGTTCTGTTGAAGAGTCATATGAACTCGAAACGTTAACTGTGTTCCTCTCCGCAGATGCTGCCAGACCTGCTGAGTTTTTCCAGGTATTTTTATTTTTGTCCATGATCTTTTTCTAGGGTCACGACCACTTTCTGGTCCACTGTCAGAACTCACACTGCACTTTCTGGGTTTCCACATCTTTACCTTGGTTTGCCAATCGATAGGTCTTGTCTCCCGTCCTTCATCCTGCACATTTAGCCAATATTTGTATTTACCAGTGGCCTTTCTTGCTCTCCCTATGATGGTGGCATCCCTCTACATACTGGTTCCTTCTGGCATGTATGTTACCTTTGTTCCTACTTTGGGTAATTACCCTTTTGGATGAATAGCGTTGTCCTGTACCTCAGTATTACTTTGTTCATAGTCAGTCAACCCTGTATCTGTCGTTGTCTGCTCCTCATAACTACCCAGTGTATGTGTATGTGAAGTGCATGGTGCCTCCTCACGTTCTATGTCCTGTTCAGAACCTGTAAAGGTATTTTCAGTACCAATTAACTGTGAAGAATGTACCCTAACAGTTTGATTACTGTGTTGCACAATTACTACTTTCCCATCACTCCCTATAACGTTGCCAGGTCCTTTCCACTCTTTTTGGCCTTCCCTTTTATAATATACGTCTCCTTGTCTAAACTATTCCCGATGGTCTTATGCGGTACCGTAGGGCCCGCCGAATTTTCTCCAGAACCTCAGCTTTAATGAAAGCTTTTCTGCCTGCATTCAAAGTGTTCAGATGAGCAGAAAAAGTGGAGCTAATGCTTGTCCCTTCTAGAGCAGGGGGAGCATCTGACAACACCGAAGGTAACTTCGGATTTCTTCCGTACACCAACTGATACGGACTGTATCCCCCAACCATTTGCAGAGAGTTCTTTGCGTGCACCGCCCATGCTCGCGCTGTTTGCAATTTACAAGCTGGTTGATCAGCTAATATTTTATGTAACATGTCTTTGTGAAAGAAACTATGCAGTAATAGATGACCATTACTAAATGGGTTCACAGCTGCAGTGTGCCTAACTATGATGTTTAAATTTTCGCATACATCTCGAAATTCCTCATTGGCGAATTCCCCACCATTATCTGAGAGGAACTTCATTGGTGTTCCTAATCCTGTTCCTACCCATTTCTCCATGACCTTATTGACAATGGTCCTTTTGTCTTATCACAGTGGATAGGCTAAATCTGGTTGCCATATCTACGAAGTGTAGTAAAAAAAAATACCCCTATCCTTGTCCTAAACTTTCAAGTCATTGCCATTGCATTGTTAAACTCCCTGGCTAGTGGCAAGCTCACAACAGGTCGTGGTGGTGTATTGTGATATTTAAGGCAAATTTCACACTGAGCAGTGATTTGTTCAATATCATCATGTCCTTTATCAACCACTTCTGCACCTCGAAGCAGAAACTTCAGTTTCTGTGGCGTCAGATGTGCAAACTGTCTATGTAATTTCCAAATGATCTTCTTTTTGTCCACCAAATTCTTATTCTCAGCAGTTAACAAAACTTCATGAACTTTTTGATGAGAAATCTCTGCCTTCCTTAGTGGCAAGCAGTAATGGCCTGAGCGAGTAAAATGGAGATCCACATATTTCCCAAACATTACTGCTCTATCATTTTTCATACCTAGTGTCATCTGATCCTTCTGCATCACAGATCGACTCAACAATAGCGGTGTCTCACTAGAAACCACATCAGGCTTGATAAACAGGTTGATCCTTGCTATCTTACAAGGGAGGACCACCCATTTGGAGGGTGTTAATATTTAGTCATCTCCGAACCTGAGGCATGTAGAGCTTTCATAGTCCTTGACCTTCCGCCGGTCTGCCTCATAGAGATACTCCAGATAGCAGTCAAGCCAGTCCATGTCGCACACCGTAGAAGTACAACCACTGTCCAGAACTGCATAGTTGAAGGAATCTACCATCAAGATACTCATCACTGGATTTAAACTATCAGTGATCAATACAATTCCATCATGGCAGTCACCATCATCATTTTCAGTTTCAGATGAATCCGTCTCATGGGTCACTTCAAAAACATGATTCCTTCGCTGTGAGCAGTTCATTGCGCAATGGTACTGGGAATCACACCAAAAACACCGATTAACCACTCCCCGTGCATTTTTTGGGTTTTTTGGTCACGACCATTTTCAAACCTCTTGTCATTAATCCCACCTTTGTATTGGAATCTTCATCTAATATTTGGTCGACCACAAAATTCGGTCACCGTTGAATCCTCTATCCTTTGTTTTACAGTGTAGTTGTTTGTATTTGCTAAAAAAAGTGGCAGGGAATGACTTGTTTCCCCAGAAATTATTTTAGGGCAGCAGCCATTTGATCCAGGAGAGATTCTTTCCCCCGGAACTGAACCCGTTAGTACGAAAAGACTATCAACATGGGAAATGCGAGCACAATCCAGTAATTTAAATGCCAATACTGATTCTGGAATTTCAAGTTCAAATCACTGTAGTCTCCTGTACTGTTTATCAAAATCCATGATACATTTTTCCATGGACTGATTATCTGATTTCCTAAACCTATCAAAGATCGTCCAAGCTTCATACGCTTCCAATAACTCATCCGTTTTGTAGAACTTACCCAAAAATTGTATCAGACGGTTTAATCCCTCTTCATGGTCCAAATCATCCACTTTCCACTCTGAAAATACTTTACTCCTTACCTTACTTTTGGCTGGTAATGATAACGCCAAGCCATATCTTGCTTCTTCCGGGCTATAGCAGTAACCTGGGTCCACACTTCAACTTCCGTTGCTGATAAGGTTCAGAGTCAGAAAAAATTGGTGGATAGTCAAAGCTTGCGATTTTGCACCGTCCTTCCGCCATTCCACAACTTAAATTGTTAGCAACAGTACACTTCCCTCAGAGGACTGAGACAGAAAGCTTCATATACAGCAATCAATCAGCAAAGCTTAAAGTTCTTCCTCTGCTACCATGTTACTCACAATAAGAGGAAGAATTAATCCAGGCTGGTCTCTTGGTTAAAGCTGGTTTATTTCCACGACAACTCCTCAGCGCTACTAACTTCCTAGTAGCTTTCACACAAAGTGTTCCAGCTGTATCTTTTTATTCTATTCAGTTGAGATAATTAATGCCCTTCACCTGTTTAACTAGTAATTGGTTTTAACAAGATGATTGTTAATGTGGCAATCACCCCCAACTCCTCATCCCCTTCCAACAACTCCTTCCCATGCAATCGCAGAAGGTGCAACACCTGTCCCTTTACCTCCTCCCCGTCCAAGGCCTCTACAACACTGGCATCTACCTGGCTATGTGGAAAATAGCCCAGGTATGTCCTGTGCACAAAAAGCAGGACAAATCCAACCCAGCCAATTACCGCCCCATCAGTCAACTCTCCATCATCAGTAAAGTAATGGAAGGGGTCATCAACAATGCTATCAAGCAGCACTTGCTTAGCAATAGCTCACTGACACCCAGTTTGGGTTCTGCCAAGGCCACTCAGCTCCTGACCTCATTACAAATGAGTTCAAACATGGACAAAAGAGCTCAAACTCCCAAGGTGAGGTGAGAGTGACTGCCCTTGACATCAAGGCAGCATTTGGTCGAGTGTGGCATCAAGGAGCCCTAGCAAAACTGGAGTCAATGGGAATCATGGGGAAAACTTTCCACTGGTTGGAGTCATACCTAGCACAAAGGAAGGCGGTTGTGGTCGTTGGAGGTCAGTCATCTTGGCTCTAGGACATCACTGCAGGAGTTCCTCAGGGTAGTGTCCTGGGCCTAACCATCTTCAGCTGCTTCATCAATGACCTTCCTTCCATTATAAAGTCGGAAATGGGGATGTCCACTGATGATTTCGCAATGTTCAGTACCGTTCGTGACTCCTCAGATACTGAAGCAGTCTATGTCCAAATGCAGCAAGACCTGGACAATATCCAGGCTTGAGCTGACAAGTGGCAAGTAATATTTATGCCACATAAGTGCCAGGCAATGATCATCTCCAACAAGAGAGGATGCAACCATCGCCCCTTGACATTCAATGGCATTACCACCACTGAATCCCCTACTATCAACATCCTGGGGGTTACCATTGACCAGAAACTGAACTGGAATAGCCATATAAGTACTGTGGCTAAAGAGCAGGTCTTAGGCTAGGAATCGTGCAACTAGTAACCCACCTCCAGACTCCCCAAAACCTGTCCACCATCTACAAGGCACAAGTCAGGAGTGTGCTGGAATACTCCCCACATTCCTGGATGAGTACAGCTCCCACAACACTCAGGACAAAGCAGCCCACTTGATTGGCACCACATCCCCAAACATTCACTCCCTCCACCACTGATGCACAGTAGCAGCAGTCTGTATCATCTACAAGATGCACTGCAGGGATTCACCAAGGTTTCTTCGACAGCACCTTCCAAACCCATGACCACAACCATATAGAAGGACAAGGGCAGCAGATAGATGGGAACACCACTACCTGGAATTTCCCCTCCAATACTCACCATCCTGACTTGGAAATATATTGCCGTTCCTTCTGTCGCTGGGTCAAAATCGCCAAACTCCTTTCCTTACAGCACTGTGGGTGTACCTGCACCATATGGACTGCAGCAGTTCAAGGCAGCAGCTCACCACCACCTTCTCAAGGGAACTAGGGATGGGCAATAAATGCTGGCTTAGTCAGTGAATCCCACATCCTGTGAATGAATAAAAAAAAAACACTCCTTTCAGGTGATGCAGCGCTTCACCTGCATCTCCTTCGATTTGATCTACTGTATTCGCTGCTCCCAATGCGGCCTCCTCTACATTGGAGAGACTAAACGCAAACTGGATGACCACCTTGCGGAACACCTTCGCTCAGTCCGCAAGCATGACCCAGACCTTCCTGTCGCTTGCCATTTCAACACACCATCCTGCTCTCATGCCCATGTGTCCGTCCTTGGCCTGCTGCAATGTTCCAGTGAAGCCCAACGCAAACTGGAGGAACAGCACCTCATCTTCCGATTAGGCACTTTACAGCCTTCTGGACTTAACATTGAATTCAACAACTTCAGACTGTGGACTCTCTCCTCCATCTTCACCCCTTCTTTAATCCTATTTTTAAAAAATGTGTATTTATTTACTTTTTCATTCATTTATTTTTGTTCTCCATCTTTATTTATCTTTATCCTTTTTCACCCCCCCCCCCCCACTCCCCCACCTCCCCCCACTCCACAGGGCCATCTGTCCCTTTTTTCTATTTTGTGCTTTCACAGAGCTCTGACCCCTTGTTCTGCTACTAACACCTTTTGCTATCTTACTTTAATGTCACTCTCAGCGTCTTCTTTAGTCTTTAACACTGCCATTAACACTCCCTTTGTCTTGTGTCCAGGACATCGTTGTCAATTGCTCCGGAGCTCCCACCTATTCCTGATCTTCCATTTTGCTCCACCTGCTCTACCCCGACTTAAACAATGAAAAATCCATCACATTTCTACTTCTCTTGAGCTCTGAAGAAGTCATACAGACTTGAAACATTAACTCTATTTCTCTCTCCACAGGCGCTGTCAGACCTGCTGAGTTTTTCACACAAAAGTACGAATCAGGAGCAAGAGTAGACCACTCGGCCCTTTGAGCCTGCTCTGCCATTCAATAAGATAATGGCTGATCTGAATGTAACCTGAACACCATATTCCTGCCTAACCCCGATAACCTTTCACCCCCTTGTTAATCAAGAATCTATCTAGCTCTGCCTTAAAAATATTCAAAGGCTTTGCTTCCACTGCCTTTTGAGGAAGAGAGTTCCAAAGACTCTCAACCCTCAGAAAAAAATTCTCATCTGTCTTAAATGAGCAACCCCTTACTTTTAAACAATGACCCCTAATTCTAGATTCTCCCGTAAGAAGAAACATCCGCCCTGTCAAGAGCCCTCAGGATCTTAAAGGTTTCAATTAAGTTGTCTCTTACTCTTCTAAATTCCAGTGGATACAAGCCTAACCTGTCCAGCCTTTCCTCATAAGACAACCCACCCATTCCTGGTATTAGTCTAGTAAACCTTCTCTGAACTGCTTCTAATGCATTTCCATCTTTCTTTAAATAAGGAGACCAGTACTGTGCACAATACTCCAGATGTGGTCTCACCAATGCCCTGTACAACTGAAGCATAACCTCCCTATTTTTGTAATGAATTCTGCTCACAATAAATGATAACATTCTATTAGCTTTCCTAATTACCTGCTTTACCTGCATACTAACCTTTTGTGATTCATGCACTAGGACACCCATCCCAGAGCTCCTCAATCTCTCACCATTTAGATATTAAGCTTCTTTTTATTCTTCCTGCCAAAATGAACGATTTCACATTTGCCCACATTATACTCCACTTGCCAGAACTTTGCCCACTCACTTAACCTATCTATGTCACTTTGTAGCCTCCCTACGTCCTCTTCGAATTTACTTTCCTACCTATCTTTGGGCCGTCAGCAAATTTAGCAACCACTCCTTCGGTCCCTTGTAAAAAGTTGAGGCCCCAGCACTGATCCCTGTGGCACACCGCTTGTCACATCCTGCCAACCAGAAAAAGACCCATTTATGCCAACTCTCTGCTTCCTGTTGGTTAGCCAATCTTCTATCCATGCCAATATGTTACCCCCTACACCATGAGCTTTTATTTCCCACAATAACCTTTGATGTGGCACCTTATCAAATGCCTTCAAGAAATCTGAGGAACAGCACATCTACAGGCTCCCCTTTATCCACAGCACATGTCACTCCCTCATAGAACTCCAATAAATTGGTTAAACATGATTTCCCTTTTACAAAACCATGCTGACTCTAAGTGCCCTGCTAGAACATCTTTAATAATAGCTTCTAACATTTTCCCTATGACAGATGTTAGGCTAACTGGCCAATAGTTTCCTGCTTTCTGTCTCCCTCCCTTTTTCCAATCTAATGGGACCTTCCCCAAATCTAGGGAATTCTGGAAAATTAAAACCAGTGCAACAACTATCTCGCTAGCCACTTCTTTCAAGACCTTAGGGTGAAGTCCACCTGGACTTGGAGATTTGTCAGCTCGCAGCCCCAACAATTTGCTCAATACCACTTCCCTGGTGATTGTAATTTTCCTCCCTCTCTTCCATTTCCTGATTTACAGCTATTTCTAGGATGTTACTTGTATCCTCTATAGTAAGGACCGAAGCAAAACACCTGTTTAATTCATCCATCATCTCCCTACTTTCCATTATCAATTCCCCAGACACACTTGCAATAGGACCAACGCTCACTTTGTTAACTTTTCTTATTTAAATTTCTATAGAAACTTTTACTATCCGTCTTTACATTACTAGCTAGCATTCTCTCATATACTAATTTTCCCTCCGTGTCATTCTTTGCTGTTCTTTATATTCTTTTCAATCTTCTAACCTGCCACCCATCTTTGTGTAATTAAATGCTTTTTCTTCAAGTTTGATACTGTCTTTAACTTTTTTAGTTAACCATGAATGGTGGGCCCTCCCGTTGGAATTTTTCTCTCATTGGAATGTATATATTCTGTGTATTCTGAAATATCCTTTTAAATGTCTGCCACTGAACTTCTATTGACATATCCCTTAACCTCATTTGCCAGTTCACTTTAGCTAGCTCTGCTTTCATGCTCTCATAATTGCCTTTATTTAAGTTTAAAATACTAGTCTTGGACCCGCTTGTTTCTCCCTCAAAATGAATGTAAAATTCAATCATATTCTGATTGCTGCTACCTAGGAATGCTTTCATTAGTAGGTTATCAATTAATCCTATCTCGTTGCTAAATATTAGGTCTAGTATATCCTGCTCCAGAAAGTGCTGTTTTAAGAAACTATTCTGAAAACATTCCGTGAACTCCTCATCTACGCTACCTTTGCCCATCTGATTTGTCCAGTCTGTTATGTAGATTAAAACCCCCTATGACTATTGCCATACCTTTCTGGCAAGCTCCCATTATCTCTTCTTCTATATTCTGTCCTACTGTGTAGTTACAATTAGGGAGCCTGTACGCCACTCCCACAAGTGACTTCTTGCCTTTATCATTCCTCATCTCAACCCAAACTGCTTCTACATCCTGGTTTCCTGAACTTTGGTCTTCCTTTTCTAATGTGCTAATACCTTCATTAATTAACAGAGTCAACCCTCCACCTTTTCCTAACTTCCTGTCCTTTCTGCATTTTCTGTTTTTATTTCATCTACAGAGGGTGTGTATTTCATACCAGAACCGACACAGTTGTTCACTGTTGCTCACCTGAGACCCAAGACAAAGTTGTGCCAAGTTCTGATCAGAGAATTGCTCTACACAGACGATTCTGCACTAACATTCCACACTAAGGAACACCTTAAGCAGCAAATGGAAAGACACTCACACCTGTAAAGAGTTTGGTTTGATCATCAGCAAGACAAATGCTTTGGCCCAGAATATTGTCAGTGCTGATAGTTGGCAATGTGAAGCTGGAGGTTGTTGATAGCTTCACATATATAGGCTCCACATATCTAGGCTCAACACATTTCAGCTGCAGCTTTTGCAATGTATGTCCAAACTAAGTAAGAGTGTGTGGAACAACAGCAAACTGACTGATAACATCAAACTGTGAGTCACAAGAAATATGAGGAGCAGACCAAACTGCCCGTTAAACCTGCTCTGCCATTCAATATGATCATAGCTGATCTCAGGCTTCAACTCCGCTTTCCCAGCCACTCTCCATATTCCTCAATTCCGTGAGACTCCAAAAATCTATCCACCCAACCTTAAATGTATTCAACAATGGGACATCCACAACTCTCTGGGCTAGAGAATTCCAAAGATTCACAACCCTTTGAGTGAAACAATTTCTCCTCATCTTGATCCCAAATGATCATCCCCTCATCCTGAGCTCCCGTGTTTTAAATTCCCCGACCAGCAAAAACAACTCTCTCAGGATATGTTCGCACCTCATTCCTTTAACCTCCAGATAAAAAAGCCCAATTTACTCAACCTTTCATCATTAGTCACTGCAATGAGAGGGTTGTCCTATCTAGTGAACCTTCACTGTACCGCCTCCAATGCAAGTATATCCTTAAATATGGAGACCAAATATAGGATAGAATAGCATAGAATATTCCAGATGTGGTCTCACCAAAGCCCTATACAACTGTAGCAAGATTTCTTTATTCCTATCAAGCCTGTGTCCTCAGTGCCCTCCTTTACAATGGTGAGGCTTGAACAAAATATGCTAGATAGGAGAATAGGCTGTACAGTTCCACCTTCACTGTCTCAGATGCATCCTTGGACAAGATCATCAACTCAGAGGTCCTGGAACATGTTAATTCCATCAGCACATACTCATTGCTAAACCAATGCGCTGGGTCGACCACATTCATCGCATGGATGACGGTCATAAAAGTAAATACCTTCTCTACAGTGACCTGGCCACTGGGTACAACCTCTTAGTGTCCCTATCTCCATTACAAGCTCATCTCCAAGTGAGAAGTGAAATTGGTAGACATTGACACTAACAACTGGGAGACAGTCACTGATGGCCATGACTTCTGGAGGCTGACTGTTTGGAAGGGAATTGGAAGAGGCAAGCAGAAATGAAAAGCACAGCTGGTTGAGTGAGATGCAAGCGAATCCTGTGCCTTCTCAGCAAAGGCAGCGATACTTAATATAGTTTGCACTGTGGTGGTCAACTCTACCGTCTTACAAAGACTGCCACTGTGAGATACAGGATACATAATCCTAAATGCTTCTCAAAGTGCAAAAAGGTAGTGACAGAATAAAATACTTGTCACCCAGAGTTGTAGTCTGGAGTCCTACAGGCATTACACTGGTCTATGAACATGGTTTTTGGCTTTCCAGTGAAGGGAGCCCTTTCTCTCCTCCCATTACAACATGTCACAAGTCACCTGGTGTTGTCTAGAGGAACAACAGCAAGTCACCAAGAAGTCCATTACTCAGTTATCCCCAACCTCCATCGCTAAAGGAAATTGTGTGTGGACCAAATACTTATCTGCAGAAAAACTATGGAGAGCGACGGGTAGGAAGAACTAATTTTTAAAAAAAAAATACCTGTTTTTGTTTATCCAGGCTAGACATTAGTCTATAGACTGAAAAAAAATTGTCAGTATAGAGAACACTATTGTGCATCATAATAAATGATGGAGATTTCAGAATTACCCTTGGTTGCTTTTTTTGGCTGCCTGATTAAATTGTGAGTTTTTGCTTTCTGTTGCAGGTTAAAATGATCTTAACTATAGATTATTCACTGCCATGTCCTTTTCTTTAATTCAGGATGTGGGTGTTGCTGTCAAGGCCAGCCTTTATTACCCATCCCCAATTATTCTTCAGCCTCTTTCTTGAATCGCTGCAGTCCGTATAGTGAAAATACACCCACAGTGCTCTTAAGTAGGGAGTTCCAGGATTTTGACCCAGTGGCAATGAAGGAACAGCAGAGGTATCCAAGGCAGGATGATGTGTGACTTGGAGAGGAATTTGGAATAAAGTGGTGATGTTCTCATATGCTTGTTACCCTTGATGATTCAGATTGTGGGTTTGGGAAATGCAGAAGGAGCTTGGCAAGTTTCTACGGTGGATTTTGTAGATGGTACACACTGCAGCCACAGTGCACCAGTGGTGGAGGGAGTGGATTTTTTAAGGCGATAGATGAGTGCCAACCAAATGAGCTGCTTTGTCTTGGATGGTATAGAGCTTCTTGAGTGTTCTTGGAGCTACACTAATCAAGTGGGTAATACTTCAGTAAACTTCTGGCTGTGTCTTGCACAAGGAGGAAAGGCTTTGGGAAGCTAGTTACTCACTGCAGAATACCTAGCCTCTGACCTGCTCTTGTAACTGTAGTATTTATATGGCTGGTCCGTTAACTTTCTGGTCAATGGTGACTGCCAGGATGTTGATGATGTGGGAATTTGATGCTGGCAATGCCATTCAGTGTCAAAGAAAGATGGTTAAACTTTCTCCAGTTGAGAATTGCCTTTGCCTGGCATGTGTGCCACAAATGTAGCTTGCCATTTATCAGACCAAGGCTGATAAACACTTAAGGGCCGTTTCCCACCCAGCTTCAATTTTTAGGCTGGCTGGAAGAATTGCCAGAGAAGGCCAAAAATAATCGGGTTCAGGGCTCGGGCAGGAAGTGGTGTGGGGCGGGTGGGGGAGAGCACCTCCATCAGAAGCCCCCTTTTAACTTTAGGTGCAACCTCCCACTCCTCCCCGTCTGCCATAACATCTGGTAACCACAGGACCTCCCTGCCCCCTCCGGTCTCTGACCTCCCTCCCAACATCCCAAACACCCTGCTGTCCACTCCCCCAGGCCCCTCCCCACTCTGAGACCCTCAAAACCTGTCTTCCTGGAATCCTTTGGGGTGCGGGGGTGGGCCTGACATGCCGAGGCGTAAAATGACGCACGGCAACGTCAGGCATGCATCCCGACATGCAGATCAGGCAGCGATCAGCTCTGAGCCCGCCCGCATCTGACATGCAGAAAATTCTCCCCCGGGACTTAGGCTCTGGGGACTACATGAGGTCCCAGCCTGTCCACTGCAGCTTCTGGTGCTGCAGGGATTAGAGGGCTGCTGACCAGTCCAATTGGCTAGCAGCTCTCTGAGGCGGGACTTCTTCCTCAGTGAGGGCCGGAAGTCCCGCCTGCAGCCAATTAATGCTTGTTGGAGCATGAAATGGCTGCAGGGCAGACAGCATCAGCGGGGATGTGTTTCCCACTGACTCTTCGGATGGCGGGATGGGAAACCTCACCATCCTAAAAGTTCTGTCCAAGTTCTGATTAATCACGTAATTGGGCCCAGTTCCTTATAATCCAGAAACAGACTAGTTAATTGTGTATAAATTAATCATAGATGAATGCACTGGACAAAGTCTTCATAAGTTTAAACTGCCTATTGGAATTAGATTTCTTATTGGGTACATGAAGAGGAAGAAACCAGAATCGCTAGTTGTCTCCAGGTGGACAGAGTGGTTGGTGCAATAGTTTTAACTACACTGCCCTTTCACCTCCAATATAACTGTTCAAATTAAGTCACATCAAAGGATGAAAATTTCCCTTCTAAATAAATTTATAAGGATTCCAATTTAAATTTGTTGAGACATTTCAACTTATAAGACATGAGTCTCCACAGCACAAAAATGTACACATTTCCTGTCTAACTTGCACTAACTGCATCACACAATTGTCCAAAGGTGCTGATGTTAACAATGTAATGATTATACAGGTGTATAATCAGTATTATTGATACCAATATAACTGCCCCAGGCGTGAAACACATTCAGTTCCTTAGCACTGACAACATTGCTCCTTTTGGTAATACTTCCACACACATCCAATAAAGCGGCAGCTAAAAGCCTGGACTCCCAACCCAAATACAGTGTGACATTTTAGCCATATTCACTATTTGGATACTCCCACCCTCACACTGACACCATGTAGATGGTCTTTACTATATGACAGCAGAGTATTCCTTCTTGGGTAGAAATAATGTAATAAGAAACCAATCTTCTGTTGAAGAATTACATAACTAGCATTATTTGTGAAGAAGTGCTGTTGTCAAGTTGACTGAGAAAATATGGTGCCAGAAAGCAGCAAAGGTATGGTCAGTGAGGGGGAAAGAGCCAGGGAAAGGGAGAATAGAATTATTAGAATTTACACGACCAGACAGAAACAGGCAGAAAATAAACTCAAGCTGGGATGAAAATGGGCAGCACAATTAAATCTTCCGATTTCACTCCAAGTTTCACAACAACAGCCATTGTTGGTCGACATGAGTCTTACTGGTCACAGCACCAGTCCTGGCTTACAATGGTCTACTGGCTGCCTTAAAGATAACAACTACACCATGGGTTAGAAACACTAAAGAGCATTTTGCAAAGCTGGAACTTGGAAAAATTGGAAAACACTTGGAAGCCAAATGATTGCACCACCACAAAAAAAACTATAGCTAAAGTACACTGAACAGGATATTTTTGAAATAAAAATGTGAAAATATGCAAACAATCCATCTCCTATTCATATACTTTAAAGAGCACAAGAACATTTAAGAATAGGGTTATGATACCTTTAGGTGCAACAAGTCTACCTTTCCAGAAAAATCAACTTCACTTACCCACTTTCTCCTGACATTCCTTAATCTCCTTCTCTGCAAATGTACTCAATTACCTCATTTAAACTGTCCACTTCAATAGTTGTCCCTGCTAACCTATTCGAAAAGCCTATTATCCTTTGAACAAAAGGATTCTTCCTAGCTTTTTTTATTATGATTTTTTAAGCTTAATGTTTCCTGGTTCATACAAGATTTATGTTTTATCATCCTACACACCTCTCTCCTCTGTTGTCCAGCTGGGTGGGACTACCCTTGCCTAGTTCCATTCTTATCTATCCAGGATTAGGCAGAGAATCATGTACAATGGCTTCTGTTCCCCTATTGTTATCTCTGAAGTCCCCATGGATCTTTTCTTGGCCCACTGCTATTTCTTATCCACATGATCCCCTCAGCAATATCATGTCAGTGTACATATGGAAACCGACAATACCCTGTTCTATCTCACTACCACCTCTGCTGACTCCTCCACTGCCTCCAATTTGTCACGCTATTTGCTCGATTGGATGAGCAGAAAGTTCCTTCAATTAAATATTGGGAGGACCAAAGCCATTGTCCCTTGGTCCCTGCCACAAACTCATTGTCCAGCCACCAATGGCATGCCTCTCCTTGGCCACTGTCTGAGACTGAACCAGGCCATTCGCAAACCCTAGCATTTTATTTGACCATGAGCTAAGAATCTGACCCCATAACCTCTCCATCGCTGAAACTGCTTATTTGCACCTCCATACCACTGCCATCTCCACCCCTTCCTCTGCTCGTCTGTGACTGCCACCCTCACCTATGCATGTTACCTCCAGACTTGACTATTCCAATGCTCTCATGAACTCCCACCTTGCACCCTTTGTAAACTCAAACTCATCCAAAACTCTGTTGCCTCAAGCCATAGAATTCTTTCACTGCATCTCTATCTGTCACCACCTCCTCTAGGTTATTCCTCAGAATCTACTTCTTCAGTCCAAATGCTCCTGTGAAATGCCTTGGGATATTTTACTACCTTACAGGTGCTAGATAATTGCAAGTTGCTGCTGTTATGCTGCCCATACCATTTGCTCATCAACTGCATCAATAGCCTTCATGCAATTTAATCTGATGCCCAAGTATTCTTACAAATTAATTTTAAAATGTTCTCTTTCCTGCCCCACCACCTCAGCAAATGTAATTTGAATTAGCTTGTGAATAATAAATTCTCTTTCTTACTTGTAAACTTCGCACATACAACAAAATTTCAGTATGCTTAGAAATCTGGTTCATTCAATGGAACTCAAGAATTCTAGGCAATTAAATAACTTATTGCCTACAAAGATGAGCAAGCCTTTAGTAACTGACCTACAAGTTCAAAAATAGTGTATAACGAACACAAAAAGAAACCATATACCCCTAACTTGAAAATGGTGTGTGTTTCTCTCCCACGCATTTTCTTAAACATATTAATTCATGCTGGGGTAAGGTAACATAAGCTGCAGTTATCTTCCAGTATTATGTTCATGTGACAGTCTTTGACTGAGAACCTAAACTGCAAGTTTCAGAAGGTTATTCAAGCATAAAGCCTAATCCTAATTCTATCCCCACTCAGGATTTACATGTACATTTTTCAGCACAGTCACTGGATAGTGCTTAGGTGCACTGCTCAATAAAAAATAGTGCTATGTTGTTGGGGTGAATTCATTATGGGATACTTTCAGCATCAAGAACACCATTTGAAATGCTGGTCCTGGAATTATCAGGAAATGATCAGGTTGATAATGTTGGCTTGAAAACTCATCTCTTTTTATTATCCTTCCACCAAATTGTTCTATATATCATGTGGCAGAATACTGAGCCATGGTGATCAAGATAATTTCAAGTATGATCCTTGGACTGCAAGTCTTGATTTTCATCATAACAATAATGAAGGAAGAACAACATGTAGAACAAGAGCTTAGGAGGAACTTGAGGAAAGTTCAAAAGGAACAGAAGCCACAGTAATATTGATAAAACAGAAAAAAAGACTACAATGAGAAAAGAGAGGTAGGCTGGATATAACAAAAGGATTATCATAAAATAGTGTTTTTATGTATGCAGTGTAAGCAACCTACATTGAGATTATAAACCTGCTGCTCAGTTTGAGCCGCTCATTACTCTACACTATAAAGCCTCACTTTTGGTAACCCAGTGAATGTAGAGTTATGAAGAGAGATTTGAGAAACAAGGGCTTTCGCACCCACCACCCCAGGGCTTAGGTGGTCAAGTTCATAGAGGGTTATTATAGAATGGTACAGCACAGAGGGAGGCCATTTGACCTGTTGAGTTTGTGCTGGCTCTTTTGAAGACCAGTCCAGTGTGTCCCACTCCTTCCCCATACCCCTGTCAAACAACTCTATCAAATCTCCTGTTAGCCTTCTCTACTCTAACAACAACAACCTGGCTTCTCCAGTCCATCCACTTAACTGTAATCCCTCATTGCTGGAACAATTCTAGTAAAACTCTTCAGTATCTACCTCAAAGTCTTCACATCCTTCTTAAAGTGTGGCGCTCAGAAATGGACACAATACTCCAGCTGGGACTAAACTCCACCTCCTTTAGGTACCATGCCCTAAGAGGGCGTTGGCGACCAAGGACTTCCAGTGGATTAGTCCATGATTATGCTTGACAAGGTACTGCAATGGTTTGCCATTGCCTTCTGCAATATAGCTGAGCAGGAAACTCTCCCACTCTCACTGCCTGTCATCATGCGTATTGAAAAAAATGGATATGAATTAGGAGTAGGCCATTCAGCCCCTTGAGCCTGCTCCACCATTTAATATGATTATGGCTAATCTAATTGTAACCTCAATTCCACATCCTCAACTACCCCTGATAACCTTTCACTCCCTTGCTTAAAAGATTGTATCTAGCTCTGCCTTGAAGATATTCAAAGATTGCTTCCACTGCCTTTTATGGAAGAGTTCCAAAGACTCATAACCCTCAGAAAGAAAAAAATTCTGCTCATCTCTGACTTAAATGGACTTGTAAATAGTGACCCCTAGTTCTAGATTCTCCCACAAGAGGAAACATCCTTTTCACACCCACCCCGTCAAGTCCCCTCAGGATCTTATATGTTTCAATAAAACCTGTTTGGTCACATTATGAATGCACCTTCTGTGGCCATAAAGTCCTGAAGTGGGACTTAAACCCAGAGCTAGGGACACTACCACTGCACCACAAGGCCTCCTCTGGGGCTAATGTGGTGCCTTATAGGTTCAGTGCTTCCTGAATTTTGTACTCTTATGCCTTTATTTATAATAAAGTCCAGGATCCTATATGCCTTATTAACCTGTCCTACCACCTTCAAATATTTGTGCACAAATGCCCCTGTGTTTCTCTCCTCTTGCACCCCCTGTAAAATTATACCATTTAACTTATACTGTTTCACTTCATTCTTCCTATCAAAATGCATCACCTCACACTTTTTCTGCAACGGATTTCATCTGCTATGTGTTCACCCATTCCACCCTTTGTCCTCTTGACGGCTTTTGTTATCTTCCTCACCATTTAGCACACTTCCAAGTTTTGTGTCATCTGCAAATTTCAAAATTGTGCGACCCCTTATCCCAAGTCTTTATCCCATTAATGTACATCAAAAACAGGAGTGTTCCTGGTACTGAACTTTGGGGAATACCACCGTAACCCAGTCTGAATAACAGCCACTTACCACAACTCTGTTTTCCAAGCCTTAACTAATTTTGTATCTGCCCCTTTTAAAGGTGCTCCAATTTTGTAAACAAGCTTAATATGCAGTACTTTATCAAATGTCTTCGAAAGTCCATATGCACAACATCACCTACACTGCCCTTATCAACCCTCTCAATTACTTTGTCAAAAATCTCAAGCAAATTGGTCAAACATGATTTGCCCTTAAATCTGTGCTAACTCCTTCATTAGGAGCCATATGATTAAAGTGCCAATCAGTGGAAACAACCTGTTTCTGAAACAGCAACAAAGGGTCACAAAAAGAATTAAATAAAAGGTCAGAGGGAAAAAAATCTTTACAGAAAGTAGTTAGAATATAGGCAAATAGCATATTGTTGAAGCAGAGCCTGTAAATTTCTTCAAAGGGGAATTAAATAGTTGCTTGAAAAAAAAGAGATTGACTTGTATCTGGTGAGTGAGCAGAAGGGTGGGACTATACTTGATGTCTAATGGAGAAAGAGAGACTTGATGGGCTGCACAGCCTGTTTCTATGCTATAATACTGATTTAGTTGTTGGCAGTGGGTTGTTATAACTAGCTTCAATGTCCTGTGAAGGGAAGACACGAGAAAATGAGGAGGGAAAATTGAAAGTCAGGGCTCCTGCTCCGAATCACTATGTAGTAATTCCAACTGAGGATAGAATCATTTATTAATCTGTCAATATTTATAGTTTACATAACTCATGAACACATCGATACTTAGAAAAGCATCAGATTGCTGCCAGCATCGATTCATCTGCACCCTACGATGTTATTCCCATCAGGTGGAGGAGGAGAGGGCACAGAAAAGATGGCGGGTGGGGAAGACATGCTATGCTGGATGCTTTTCTAGCAATTCTGATTGAACATTAGAAGTTCATGGAAAAACTCAGCAGGTGTGGCAGCATCGGTGGAGAAGAAAACAGTTGACGTTTCGAGTCCTCATGACCCTTCGGCAGAACTGAAGTATAGTTAGGAGAGAGGTGAAATATAAGCTGGTCTAAGGTGGGGGGTGGGGGGGAGAGAGAAGTTGAGGGTGGGGTGGTTGTAGAGATAAGCAAGCAGTGATAGGAGCAGATAATCAAAAGATGTCACAGACAAAAGGATCAAAGAGGTGTTGAAGGTGGTGATATTATCTAAGAAAAGTGCTAATTAAGAATGGATGGCAGGATACTCAAGGTACAACTCTAGTGGGGGTGGGGTGGAAAGACTAACAAAGTTGTAGATTTAAAAATAATGGAAATAGGTGGGAAAAGAAGAATCTATATAAATTATTGAAAAAAAAGGGGAAGGGGAAGAAACGGGGTGGGGATGGGGGGAGGGGGAGTTTAAGATCTAAAGTTGTTGAATTCAATATTCAGCCCGGAAGGCTGTAAAGTGCCTAGTCAGAAGATGAGGTGATGTTCCTCCAGTTTGCGTTGGGCTTGAGGAACAGCACCTCATCTTCTGACTAGGCATTTTACAGCCTTCCGGGCTGAATATTGAATTCAACAACTTTAGATCTTAAACTCCCCCTCCCCCCATCCCCACCCCGTTTCTTCCCCCTCCCCTTTTTTTCAATAATTTATATTCTTCTTTTCCCACCTATTTCCATTATTTTTAAATCTACAACGAATACTTTGTTAGTCTTTCCACCCCACCCCCACTAGAGCTGTACCTTGAGTATCCTGCCATCCATTCTTAATTAGCACTTTTCTTAGATAATATCACCACCTTCAACACCTCTTTGATCCTTTTGTCTGTGACATCTTTTGATTATCTGCTCCTATCACTGCTTGCTTATCCCTACAACACCCTCAACTTCTCTCTCCCCCCGCCCCCCCACCTTAGACCAGCTTATATTTCACCTCTCTCCTAACTATACTTCAGTTCTGCCGAAGGGTCATGAGGACTCGAAACGTCAACTGTTTTCTTCTCCACCGATGCTGCCAGACCTGCTGAGTTTTTCCAGGTAATTCTGTTTTTGTTTTGGATTTCCAGCATCCGCAGTAGCTTTTAGCTTTTTGTTTTTATTAGAAGTTCATGTTTCAGCGACAGCATGTGCAGTTATCCTAACCAATGTCACGGCAAGACACTACGCCATCTACGGGAAAGTTTGCCTTACTACTATTAACAGCAGTCACACCAGCACTGAAGCATCAGTTTCATGCATCATATTAATATTAAAATGGGAATACATATTTTTTCTTTTTACGTACATATTTTCAATCTAGGTTCTTTATCACATCAGTCCCAGAGGTGTGAGGCCCAATGGCAAGACCCAAACTCTAGGCTTATGGTTTTTGCACCAAAGATTAATTTCATTGTATTTTAAGCTGTGTCCTTCTTTATTCCATCCAAGCACAAAATACACTAAGATTGTCATAACGTTTCTTTCAAATAAGAGGGTAACATTCAGTTTAGATGGCTTTAAAGAGGATACAGCCAAAAATACAAAATAGATTTCACAGCAATAATCAAAACCCTAGCGGCTGGGTGTTGCAGTAGATTGGCACACAGTTCTCACACTTCAGACTAGATTCAGTCAGCCCAGACTGATAAGATGGAAAATTCCTCCTGTGTTTGTTTTAAGGGCCACAAGAATTATTTTGGGCAAAATACAACCTAGTTCTCAACAACTTTGTGATCCTAGCACAAAAATACTCAGCCAACCTGGCACTCATTTGAAAGACTACACGGATGATTGTTGTGGGATATGGAGCGATCGATAATACAATAGAGATGTTCCTGAGATTAATGTTAAAGCGCATTACTGGGCTCAGCAAAGGAATGTTTGCTCTCCAGCTAACTGTGTTATTCTTGTCCCAGGAGTACATGCGGTAAACACTTGAGTATCTGAAATAGCATTGTGTTCCACTCTCCAGAAACAACATCCTTTATCCGGATAAAAGGACAACCATTCATCCAAAAGTAAAAACTCAAACTTTTCCACAGGATTTCTGGCCACAAGTCATCGGATACAAATGTTTATTTTTGACAGCACTACTGTTCCTAAAAGATACTCACTTCATTGATCCAGTGGTCACAGCTCTTGCTGGTCTTCTACTCTTTAATACCCTAAGTTTATCACCTTGGGTCAGTTCATTTTTATTAGTGCAGTGATCATCATTATCATTGTACTATGGAGAAAAGAATAAATAAAATCAGAACAATTAATAAATTTTCCAAAATAAACTAAATCAATATGTAGAATCACACCAATTGCATGTATGAAAGACCAGAAGGCTACAATACCACCAAGCGTTTTGCTTTATGTCCTGTTTATGTTGTGAATGACAACTTCAGATTAATTGTCTGCTTTTGTTTTGCCATTTTCAAATCTACAGTTTAAATTACAGGGTGGATTCCAGAGTAAGGGCAGCAGCAATTTAAATTTACTGTAACCAACGCTGCTTCATCTGGGCTATGGAGAAAAAAGCCACCCAAGTCCCACTCTTTGGAGCTCCATTACTAAACTTTATCAATGTCTCCACAAAATAAAACATTGCAGATGCTGACTGGAAATACTCAGCAGATGTGGAAGCATCAATGGAGAGAGAAACAGAGTTAATGTTTCTGATGATAGGACACTGAGTTGAAACATGTTTACCTGTCCACAGATGCTGCCAGGCCCACTGAACATTTCCAGCATTTTCTGTTTTTATCTCATGCACCTCTCGCTGTCCCTTTAAAAAAATCTTCTCAAAACCAATGGTTTTGATCAAGCATCTCAACTCTCTGACCATGTTCAGCATCTACTCCTATATTTCTTTTTTTTATTCTCCTTTCCACCTATTTGTTTTGTAAAGAACATTAAAACATGTTAGAATTTAAAAGGTGTTATATAAATACAGGTTGGTATGTTCGTATTTTAGGCCCAATTCATTTCTGCCATATTACAAAGCTATAAAAAAATGCAACACCAGAGCTTTTTATTATTAACGTGTGCAAGGTCAGTCGCACACCAATTAAATATTCCATGCCATAATTTGTCTTTTTGTAATATCACTGAGCCCTACATCGTATTACAGCCAAGTGGACTCTTCAGCCCTTCATGAATGTGCTCTCAACGGAACACAAAATGGCATGCAAAAACAGCCTCAGACACCCTTCTCCATTCCTCTGAGTTAGCTAACCTGTGTAGTCCTTCTCTTAATAAAGGACTTTCCGTTGTGGGCAGGAAAACCAGGAAGATCCCACATCCAACTATTTAATGGGCAGGGTTTTTCCATCCCGCCACAGGAGAAGTTGGTGGGGAACGCATCCCACTGATCAGGAATGCCCCACAGCCATTTGATGTTCCTTGCAGCATTAATTGGCTGGAGGTGGGCTTACCGCCCCTCACTCAGGCAGAAGTCCCACCTGATAGAGCTGCCGGCCTCTGTCATTTCAGCAGTGCCCAGGGTGCAGTGGTGACTGCTGGAATTACTAGTCAAAGTGCTTGAGCCTCGGGATGTGTGTTTTTGTGCAGGGTCTTGTGGTGGGGAGGGGAAGGGAGGCCTGGTGGATGGGAGAGATGAAGCGTGGGGTGGTGGTGGGGCGTGCATTGAAGGCCAGTGAGGAGGGTTCAACAGATTGGTAGGGTGGTGCCAGATTTTGAAAGGGGACCAGTAATGGGAGGACAACACCTGCCCGCCTGAGGGCCAAGCAGGATAACCTGCCAGGCTTATCCCCCATGAAGTGTCCCTTAGTTGGCCATTTAAGTGCCTCAATTGGGGAGAGGGCAGGTGGGCCACTCTAGGCCTCATCTGCGCCCACCACCCCCCACCCCCTGTAAAATTCCAGACAGATCAAGGGCGGGCAGAAGAGCGATGGAAAGACCACCAAAGGAATTTTATGGATCTCCCATCTGCAAACCCACTGGTGGGGGGCCCATAAAATTCTGCCTCATGACACGGTTAGCTGGCACCTGCTTTTTCAATGTGCTCTGGAACTGACTTCTAACATGAGGCGATAAATAAATTGGAGTGAAATTAAATTGCAACTGAGC
The DNA here is from genome assembly GCF_964194155.1 of Cetorhinus maximus. NCBI lineage: Eukaryota > Metazoa > Chordata > Chondrichthyes > Lamniformes > Cetorhinidae > Cetorhinus > Cetorhinus maximus. Next base: position 111,707,707 of record NC_135880.1, read on the forward strand.
AATAAATGAATGCCACATAAAATAGTAAATAGGAAAGCTAGCATGGGTTAGAAATTACGGAGGCAGTACTATGTAACATCATAACATTTTAACACAAAATTCCTGCTCAACCGATTTCCAACCTGGAACAGAAACACGTCTGGCAGTGCAAGTTGCCTCACATCTGTTGATGAAGTGTTTGGTATTAATGCATCTATTGTAGTTCCAATAAACAGAGCAATATAAATAAGTTAGCATCTGAGGAAATATCCTTGTAGTTCACTTAAGCATTTTCAATGAGACTACTTCTCCTTATTAACGGACAACTCAAATACCATTTTTATCTCAAAAATAATCCTTCACATCAATTTTAAAAAAATGCTGTTGTGCTGTCAGCCCAGACACTTAATTGGTATCACTTTCCATGCACATTTTTTGTAATTTTACTTTTCAGCCATCAATTTTACATTCAGAATTCTGTTTAGAATATTACCCGAAATCACTGCTTGCAATTTTTGTGCAGCACACCAATGTCAAACATTCACAACGATATAGGACTGGATTTTACAGGGCGCTGTGGACCCCAACTACCAGGCTAAAAAAAAAATCGATGGTGAACCCGCCCACCAAATGGATGGCCGCCCCTCAGCAATTCATTGCTGGGAGCAGCATTCATCGCTTTACTGCAAGACCTCCACCCCTATCTCGGGAGCAAGACCCACCTTAGAGAGCTGCTAGCCAATTGGATGACTGGCAGATCTGTAATCCCAGCAGCGCCAGGCGGGAGTGGTGAGCATGGCTGGGACTGCAGGCAGTCCTGATGAAGAGGAGCCCAGACAAGTCCGGGGTATCACTGGGGCCAGGCTGGCAGGCCCCAGCAAGAGGTTGAGGGCGATGTGGGGCTGGCTTGGTGTGAGGGGCCAGGCGGGGAGGATAAAGGGGGGAAGAGAGGCCTCCGATGGGCACACGCAACCCTCAAATGAGGTATTACCCCCTTGCCCAACATCAGCCCACGCAGCTAAAGCTGCTGGGACACCTGCTTGGCATGAGTGGGAGGAGGCTCTTAGATAGCCATTAATTGGTCTCCACTGCTCCATGTTAAATTTCAGACAGGTCAGGGGTGGGTGGTGGGCAGGCCAGATGCTGGGCTTTACCAGCTTCCTTGACTTTAAAACCGCCGGTATGGGAGTGGAAAGTCTAGCTCATGGTGTTGAAATGATAGCAAGGTGACCAGAAAAGGATCATGCATCATAGCGCTAAACGTTAATACTCAAGATAACACCAGGTAGCGATTATGTAATGGGCAGTTCAACTTCATAATTCTCAAGTGAAACAAGATTAAACTGCAACCTTGAATAATCCCGAATTATTCTGCATGTCAAGATACGCACAAAGTATAAGTTTCATCAGGTGAGATTATCTTCAGTGTTTGCCAAAAATTTGGCATCTTTTAAATAACTAACAGAAAAAGTAACTAATAACCACCTCTTTCCTGTCATCCAGAAAGCAGAGCTCATAAAAGATTTATGGTTGAAGAGGGCTGCACAGCCCATGTTGTTCATCTATCTAGGTGGACTCAAGTCCATCCTGGCCATTGCATCTAAATGATTCTAGAGATTTTGGGCAAAAATTTTCGCTCAGCAGGTGGGTGTGCGCTCGACCCACTTGAGTGTGAAATGATGTGTGATGACATCGGCCGAGCATGCCGACATCAACGCGCAGTCGCGCAATAGTTTGGTCGGTGGGCACGTGCCGGAGTCGGCAGTGCACCCGCCGACAATTAAAAGGCCTGTTAAGGCCATTAAATGATCAATTAACCTAAATTTTTCACTGCCCGTCCAACCTAATGGTTGGCGGGCAGGCAAAAATGCCAAGTGGCCTTTGCATTTTTTTGGAAACCTCATCCATGGGCGGGATGAGGTTTCCAAAAGCAAATAAAAATAAATTAAAAGTTTTACAATTGAATGAAGCACATGCCCCTGCTCATGTGACAGAGTCACATGAGGGGGCATGTTTTATTACATTTTTATTTTTTTCATTTTTTTTTTTAAACATCGCTTCATCTCTGAGGCAGCTCTGTGCCTCAGGGAGATTATGAAGCGCTCACTTGTGCGCATACGCGAAGTTCGCGCTCGGCCAGCTTGCCCTCCACACCCCCCCCAACCCTTGCACAGGCAGTGCTGAACACTGCCACTCTTATTTCACGCTGGGTGGGCCTTAAGTGGCCCTCCAGCGTGAAATCGCCTTCCAGTGCCTTTCGTGGGCGGCTTCCCGAACACCCCCGCCTGCCAAGGGCAAAATTCTGCCCTTTGAATCCACTGCACATTCAGGAACAACAACAATTTGTATTTATATAGCTGCTTTAACAGAATAAGGAATCCAATCTACGTATTGATCACTTAAGTCTGTCCTAAGTTTGGCTTTTGCCATTTTGAGCCAGTGCCCCCTTGTTATACTCTCAAGTTCCATTGAGTAGTTTGCTGGGTCTATCTTTTGCCCTCATCATTAACTATTTTATACACACAACAAAATCACCTTATAGATGCCCCTTGCAATACTAAATAGACCATTTCTTCAGGCTTTCCTGAACTTCATACCTCTGTTACCAGTGATTAGTCTCATGGCTCTATGCTGCATTGCCTCCAGTGCATCAATGGCCCCCATTGCATTTTAGTGACCAAAACTGGACAATGTATTCAAAATGTGTTCTGACCAGAGAATTAAACAATTTGACCATGACATTCATAGATTTGATTTGAACAAGGCCGGTTGTAATCTAAGTGTTCCACTTTACCCCAAGCTGACCTTTCAAGCCTTTGCTCTTCCTATCATAAAGATCACCTTACGTGTATGCGTAACATTGGCTGCCTTCACCCCTATCTCAGTTCATGGCTTCCAAAACCATTCTCCATGCCCATTAGATGCAGACTTGACAATTCCAATGCCATTCTAACCAGGCTCCCATCCTCCATTCTGTAAACTTCAGCTCATCCAAAACTCTGCTGCCATATCCTATCCTGCACAACGTCCTACTCACCTGTCACTCCGTCCTTGCTCAGTCGCACATTTATCCCCGTCAGCCAAATTTAAAATTCTCATCCTCACATTCAAATTCCTTCATGGCTTTACCTGTCCCACATCTCTAACTTCTCAAGTCCCACAACCCATCCCTGTTCCCCAGAACTCTTACTCAGACTCTGCCATCAAGTGACTCCTTTTGTTCCACCAATGCCATTAGCTATCCGTACTGCATACTCTGGAATTCTAACCCTAAATCCCTCAGACACTTCACTGTCCCTGCTTGCTTTAAATCCCTCCTTAAAACCTACCCCTATGGCCAAGTGTTTGCTTTTCCCCTCCTAATAGTCCCTTTGTTGGCTCAGCATCTACCTTTCTGGAATTGCTCTTCTGTGAAACATCTTGGGACATCTTTCTACATTATAGGCACAATATAAATGCTACTTTTTGTTTTGGAAACATAGTTCAATCCCTGACTTTGGTGATTTTAATTCAGTACTGGATGGACATGTAGGTAGCTACTAGGAAATATCAACAAAAGCCAGGCATAACCTTTCTTTCCAATTTTCCCTTTACCCCACGGAGACACATTGCTTTTTCTTTTTAGAGCTCCTCCCCATTCAATGGGTGGAATTTTATCTCAACAGATTCATTCGCAGCAGGGAGGGCAGTAGCAGGTCGGCAGCTTCTGTCAAACAGGCTTTGCCGTGGCTCTTTAATTCAGCATTGGCATCCCGCTTCTGGGTTTCCTTGTTAGAGAGGCTCAGCAGGATGACGCCCAGAATCTGCCAAAGGAAGGATTTCTAGTTAAAGGGACTTTAGCAGGGGTCAGAATTGCTGAACTGTATATTAATTATTGTGGCTTTAGCAACCACAGGAATGGAGAGAACCTGGGAAGAGTCTCTAAATCTTACCTGGAGGCCCTGCTGCAGGATCCTAGGAACTGGTGAGGTGAGGTTTGGCAAGGGCGGAAGGAAGAGGCCAGCCACTCCAACCAAGCAGGAGTGGATGCAAGTGGCCGATGGAAATGGATAACAGCAGTGTGGCTCCTCAAACCTGGATAGAGTGCCCCAGGAGGGCGGGAAAGGTAAGTGGTATATCACTTGCAGGTGCCAACCTTCTCACTCTGATTTGCCAGTTTTCTCCAGCACAACACACTTCAGACCAACATACTTTGCAACTTCACTCATTCCTCTCCAGACACCTGAACAGCCAAGACTGACACTCACCTTCAACTTTGTGCCCTTTTGCATCCAAGCCTCACAGGCATCCTCCATTAATATTGTCCCTCCCGCCTCTTCACACGATCCATTCCCCACATCCACTGCTTTCACTCTTCGTAGAAGAGAGCGCAGAACTCCAGGGAAGGGCACAGAGCAAGTGGGGTGGGATAGAGGTATTTTAAAATTTATTTATGTATTCATGGGATGTGGGCTTTGCTTGCTGGGTCTGCATTTATTGCCCATCCCTAATTGCCCTTGAGGTGGTGGTGCTGAGCTGCCTTCTTGAACCGCTGCAGTCACTGTGGTGTAGGTACACCTACAGTGCTGTTAGGTAGGGAGTTCCAGGATTTTGACCCAGTAACAGTGAAGGAACGGCGATATATTTCCAAGTCAGGATGGTGAGTGACTTGGAGAGGAACTTCCAGGTGGTGGTATTCCCATCTATCTGCTGCCCTTGTCCTTCTAGATGGTAGTGGTTGTGAGTTTGCAAGGTGCTGTCGAAGAAGCCTTGGTGAATTTCTACAGTGCATCTGGAGATGGTGCACACCGCTGTTGCTGTACGTCGGTGGTGGAGGGAGTGAATGTATGTGGATGTAGTGCTAATCAAGCGGACTGCTTTGTCCTGGACAGTGTCAAGCTTCTTGAGTGTTCTGGGAGCTGCACTCATCCAGGCAAGTGGGCAGGATTCCATTACACTCCTGACTTGTGCCTTGTAGATGGTGGACAGGCTTTGGGGAGTCAGGAGGTTAGTTATTCATCGCAAGATTCCTAGCCTCTGACCTGCTCTTATACCCACAGTATTGGTATGGCTAGTCCAGTTCCATTTCTGGTCAATGGTAACCCCCAGGATGTTGAAAGTGGGGGGTTCAGTGATGGTAATGCCATTGAACATCAAGGGGCGATGGTTGAATTCTCTCTTGTTGGAGATGGTCATTGCCTGACATTTGTGTGGCACGAATGTTACTTGCTACTTGTCAGCCCAAGCCTGGATATTCTCCAGGCCTGTCTGCATTTGGGCATGGACTGCTTCAGTATCCGAGGAGTCGCGAATGATGCTGAACATCGTACAATCATCCGCGAACATTCGCACTTCTGACCATATGATGGAAGGAAGGAAGATCATTGTTGAAGCAGCTGAAGATGGTTGGGCCCAGGACACTACCGAGGAACTCCTGCGGTAATGTCCTGGATTGGAGATGACTGATCTCCAACAGCCACAACCATCATCCTTTGTACTAGGTATGACTACAACCAGCGGAGAGTTTTCCCCTCGATTCCCATTGGCTCCATTTTTGCTAGGGTTCCTCGATGCCACACTGATGTCAAGAGCAGTCACTCTCACCTCACCACGTGAGTTCAGCTCTTTTGTCCACGTTTGAACCAAGGCTGTAATGAGGTCAGGAGCTAAGTGGCCCTGGCAAAACCCAAACTGGGCATCTGTGAGCAGGTTATTGCTAAGCAAGTGCTGCTTGATAGCACTGTTGATGACCCCTTCTAATACTTTACTGATGATGGAGAGTAGACTGATGGGGCGGTAATTGGCCGGGTTGGATTTGTCCTGCTTTTTCTGTACAGGACATACTTGGGCAATTTTCACATAGCTGAGTAGATGCCAGTGTTATAGCAGTACTGGAACAGCTTGGCTGGGGGCGTGGCAAGTTCTGGAGCACAAGTCTTTTTCTGGAATATTGTCAGGGCCCATTGCCCTGGCAGTATCCAGTGCCTTCAGCCATTTCTTGAATACACATGGAGTGGATCGAATTGGCTGAAGACTGATACCTGTGAAGCTAGGGACCTCTAGAGGAGGTCGAGATGGATCATCCACTCGGCACTTCGTGCTGAAGATTGTAGCAAATGCTTCAGCCTTATCTTTTGCACTGATGTGCTGGGCTCCCCATCATTGAGGATGGGGGTATTTGTGGAGGCTCCTCCTCCAGTGAGTTGTTTAATTGTCCACCACCATTCATGACTGGATGTGGCAGGACTGCAGAGCTTAGATCTGATCTTCATTGTGGGATCGCTTAGCCCTGTCTATCACTTGCTGCTTATGCTGTTTGGCACGCAAGTAGTCCTGTGTTTTAGCTTCATCAGGTTGACACCTCATTTTTAGGTATGCCTGGTGCTGTTCCTGGCATGCCCTCCTGCACTCATCATTAAACCAGGGTTGATCCCCTGGCTTGATGGTAATAGTAGAGTGGGAGATATGCCCATGACATTACAGATTGCGTTCGAGTACAATTCTGCTGCTGCCGATGGCCCACAGTGCCTCATGGATGCCCAGTCTTGAGTTGCTAGATCTGTTCAAAAGCCATCCCATTTGGCACAGTGGTAGTATCACACAACATGATAGAGGGTATCCTCAATGTGAAGGCGGGACTTTGTCTCCACAATGACTGTGCAGTGGTCACTCCTACTGTTATTGTCATAGACAGATGCATTTGTGGCAGGCAGGTTGGTGAGGATGAGGTTAAGTATGTTTTTCCCTCTTGTTGGTTCCCTCACCACCTGTGCAGACCCAGTCTATCAGTTATGTCATTTAGGACTCGGCCAGCTCGGTCAGCAGTGGTGCTACTGAGCCATTCTAGGTGATGGACATTGAAGTCCCCTGCCCAGAGTACATTCTGCTCCCTTGCCACCCTCAGTGCTTCCTCCAAGTGGTGTTCAACATGGGGGAGCACTGATTCATCAGCTGAGGAGGGTGGTACATGGTAATCAGCAGGAGGTTTCCTTGCCCATGTTTGACCTGATGGCATGAGACTTCATGGGGTCCAGAGTCGATGTTGAGGGCTCCCAGGGCTACTCACTCCCGACTATATACCACTGTGCCCCCAGGACAGAACATACCCAGAGGTGGTGACTGGGGCATTATCTGTAAGGTATGATTCCGTGAGTATGACTATGTCAGGCTGTTGCTTGACTAGTCTGTGAGACAGCTCTCCCAATTTTGGCACTAGCCCCCAGATGTTATTAAGGAGGACTTTGCAGGGTCGACAGGGCTGAGATTGCCGTTGTCGCTTCTGGTGCCTAGGTCAATGCCAGGTGGTCCATCTGGTTTCATTCCTTTTTTGTGATTTTGTAGAGGTTTATTACAACTGAGTGGCTTGCTAGGCCATTTCAGAGGGCATTTAAGAGTCAACCACATTGCTGTGGCTCTGGAGTCACATGTAGGTTGGCCCCTCAGTGACAGCCTCTTTGACAACTCCCACCTAATCCAATGAGAAGGTGGTCTTTTTCATAGGGACTGCAGATGTTAGCAATGGCCTGCTGTATAAACCCAAGCCTCATGATGCACTGGTGTTCACACATGTCAAGAGAGCTGATCCTTTGCCTGTACACCATGCTTTGGGAGTCCCTTCTCCTTTGAGCTGGATCTGTGTCCAATTCCTCTGTCCTGTTGAGCAGCATGTGGCTGAGAAGCTTGTTTGTGCTGATGCTGGAGTTGCTGTTGCTCTTGTTCCTCACCAGAGGTCTAAGGTAGAGCTGCACTAAATGCTCCAACGATACAGTGAAGGCTGACAGCAGGGAAGTGCAAATCAAGGTTAGAGTGAAGTACAAGATTGTGAACTAACTTCCAAGAATCCAAATCACCTCTCAAGTTGAGTCTTGTGTGTCAGAAGAAGTTCTGTGAGCAGCACCCTCTCATCTAGACACGGCTGCAGCCCTTCAGTTTCACTGTTTGAAGGCTCCCCAGCCTGTCAGTTACACAGTAGAAGCATTCCTCTCATCTAGTTAATCCTGGTGAGTTCCTCACCACTTCGGAAGTACATGTGCTGCCTGTTAAACCCAGAATTCTGGGCTAAAACCCAAATTAATTGGGGATTTACATATTGAAATTACTCACCAGACAGCTTCATAGAGGTTCTCTGTTCGCCTGCAAACCACTCCAATTTAAACCAGGAAGTCGACGGGATCATGACATGTTTCCCAAATAACTTTCCAGGGCTTTAACCTCCCTCCCCCAATCCACAGCCGAACCAGTCTCTCCTTGGCATTTAAAATTCTGCCCAATGTATCTAAAATAGAGAACTTTCAAGCCAGAGCTGAGTTTGTGGCAACCTTAGCTACAGGGTGCTGAGAATTTGTCAATTAATGCCAAGTATTAAAAGTATAATATTTCCCGATCCATTTAAAATTAGCCATGTTAATTATAAGTTTCAAGCAGTTGGAATCCGCAGTATGGCACATTGGACAATCAAGGCATGGTTTGTCTGTGCCCATTTGGTTCGTGGAGCTGCAGTTGCAGAATCACAGAATCACACTGCAGAAGAGGCCCTTCGGCCCATCGAGTCTGCACCAACACATGAGAAACACCTGACCTGCCTACCTAATCCCATTTACCAGCACTTGGCCCATAGCCTTGAATGTTATGATGTGCCAAGTGTTCATCCAGGTACTTTTTAAAGGATGTAAGGCAACCCGCCTCCACCACCCTCCCAGGCAGTGCATTCCAGACCGTCACCACCCTCTGGGTAAAGAACTTTTTCCCCACATCGCCCCTAAACCTCCTGCCCCTCACCTTGAACTTGTGTCACCTCGTGACTGATCCTTTCAACTAAGGGGAACAGCTGCTCCCTATCCACCCTGTCCATTCCCCTCAATCTTGTACACCTCGATCAGGTCGCCCCTCAGTCTTCTCTGCTCCAACGAAAACAATCCTTCTCAAAAATACATCTAGTTGCGGTCTGCCAAGAGGTGAGAAAAGGGGGGATAAGTTATCCCACCACCTCTCCCCATCCGTAGCATGCAGCTGAAAAAGAACTTTAGGGCTGGATCCGGGAGCAGGCAATACGCAAATACAAGGTTGTTGCCACTGTTTCTGTTACTTTAATGCAACTGAATGACCAGAATTGGCCAATCAACGCAGATGACTCTGGTGGATCCATGCAACCAAGACCGACGGGAAAGGAGCCAAGAAGGTTCTAGAGAAGTCTGCTATTTTGTTGACGATTGTACCCGTGGAACCTAGGTTGACTGGGAGCTGCTGTCGGGTGAGAAGCGGTGGCTAAATCCTTGTTAGAAAGGAGCTGGAATTCTACCGGAGGAAGATCAGAGTCTTGAAGGACTTTTGAAGTTGGTGCCATACAATATTTCCCAATCCTTTTTAAAATTAGCCTTGTCAATTACAACTTTCAAGCAATTGGGTATCTGTGGTGGAATCCATGGTAATGGAGCATTGGGGAGCCACACTCTCAGGGTGGTGTGGGGTGTGGGGGGTCGGGTCAGAAAACTTTCCAGAAAGTTTTGGGGACTTACGTTGTGATTCCTGCGGTGATGATTGTTCTTGCCCATAGGTGCTGAGTGATCTGCTTAATAAATCCGAGAGATCTATCTTTGTTGTATCTGTTACTTAATATGTAATTGACATTGACCGTGATTTGCCTTTTAGTTCATGTTTGACTTATGTTCATTGTGGTTTGAATGATAAAGTAAAAGTTATAAAAAGATTAAATCTTGTCCATTGGTTTTCATTGGGATCAGCTGGTAAATTAGGTTCTTTTAGTTTGTTGATCTCCACAGGGAGCATAACAGTACCTGTGAATAATACCTCAATTTAATATTACCTCCTGCTTACAAGCTGACTCTCACATAATTATTGACTAATTCCCAAAACAGAAAAAATACTGTAAAGGCACAGGATGTAAAACTCATCATGCAGTAGCTGCCCTCAAAATCCACTTCCAACCTATATCTAAGGTTAGAATATTAATATCATTAATCTTCCATTTTCATTCTCAATATACCTTGCTTTCAGGGAACCTGCAAGATATTGGCAGAGTGCTCAAATAGGCAATTTTATCTTAGTCTGAAGAAAAGTATAAGGTGGACATTATGAAATTAAGAAAAGTTGTTAACTAGTATTGTTGGTGTTTTTTAAAAATACATTTTTTGGACAATATCACTGCACAGGACTATCCTTTAATAAACATTTCTGTGATATGCAATGAAGCTGAAAAACTTGATCAATACTGTCCAAAAATTGGACCACGTCATACCAAAATTTCACTTACCATGTGACATTCTTGTTCGTCAATCATCTTGTTTTGATTATCATTAATGGAAATATCATCAACCCCAGAAAGGATCCGGGTAACGCCAACCTTATCCTTTCCATTCTGCTGTTCTTTTAATTTTGCACGGAAAAGGTCACCCTGGGTCCACAGGTTAGCTTGTTTCCTGCCAAGCAAAATATAAACAATATTTAAGAAGAATATGAAGGATGTAAGAATGAGAATGGCTCTTCTTTTCTATATGGAACCTGTCCAGACCATTCGCACTCCTCTCCTGCCAAAGTGCTAAACCCACAATTCCTCTACAGTCCACTAAATCAGGAACTGACCACTCTGTTTACTGTGCCATACATTCATTTCCATTAGTTTTTAAGCCAACATTTAACTAGCACAGCTCAATTTATCCAATTTACCATGTACCTTTTTTTAGCTTTCAGGTCCACGTAAACATCAGGGTCCCAGGACCACATCGGCTCTTTTAATTAAAAAAAGAGCTTTAGCTCACAGAGACATTCGGCTTTATAATAGTAATAAACTATTTGGGTGTCACTACTTCATTATTGAACTACAAAACCTAACTTCTGAATAAGCAATCTGCTTTGATCATCACCTTCCCCCATCTATTTTCCCCCTCTATTTTTATTGTTTTTCTGTCTGATCTAATATTCTTATTTAACACTGTTAAAAATTTACTTTACTTGTCTTATTTTCTTTTCTTTGGTTTCCTGCCTTGCCAAAGTGGATAGTGGCTGGGTGGGGTTGGGCAGAGGAGTAAAGTGGATGAGGTTTCCTAAAAAATGTAAAGGCCGCTTGGCCTTTTTGCCCGCCGGCCAACTGTTAGGTTGGACGGGCAGCGTAAATTTCAAGTTAATTAGCTCGTTAATGGCCTCAATAGGCCTTTCAATTATCGGCAGGCGCGCAGCCGACTCCGGCGCGCACCTGTCGAACAAAATATCGCGCGAGTGCACGATGACATGGGGACACATGCCCGACGTCATTGCATATCATATTATGCTCGTGCGTGTCCGGCATATGCCTGCACGCCAAACGCAAAATTCTGGGCCATATCTGCCTTCTTGTTTCTAAGGTGGTGGCTCAGACTAAAGTAAAATAGCACAGGTGCTGAATGCTCACATTTTTCACTTGTGGACCTAGAAAGTGGGCATCAACAGGCTTGTGAACCATGAAGGGCACTGATGTAGATCCCAATCCTGTTCCTTATCCATCCACACATTTGCACTTTCTTCGATGGATGGGCATCATGTATCAGAGTGAGAATCATAATGATTGTTTTTTCCTTCATACTCTGGAGCAAAGAGGACAATTATAGTGCTCCACCACTTCCCAAAGACAATGCATCAAACAGTGATCTTCAAACTCTGTATGATTTAGTCCAAAGCTATATGGTACCGTACAAAACTCTTTAGACCTCCCATGTCAGAAAGGCTGTCAGATCTCTGCCACTTTCAAAAGATATCTGGAACTTGTAAGAACAGATCAAAGACTTTAGATCTGCTCTTCAATTTTCCCCTCCACCCTCCAAAAGTGCATTTACTTTGCTCATAAACAAACCACCACATGGCTCGCCATCACATTATGGTAATCTGTGATTACAAGCTAGTGTTTCAGCAATGAATGCACATCTCTTAGAACCCCAACACATTGCTGATGTAAAATTGTTAATGTCTACGTACCAACTTATTTTTCCTGCAGTAATGCAGGATTTAGTTCAAGCATATATCAGTTATGAGCAAATACCTTTTGTTAAACTATACTTAACATCCCTTTCTGATATTTTCATTAAGTATGGCAAGGTACTCACTCTTCTAAAAAGTGCTGTTGCGGTCCTATAACTGATCCTGGTCTACATATTCTGATCCAGGCAATGGCTTCCGCGGCTGTCAATTTGTAGTGTTTCATGATATAACATGCTATTAGAGTACCAGTTCGGCCTAAGCCAGCTACATTTAAAGAAAAGTACACAGTCAATTCTCTCGTGTATGAAAGCTTTAAAATCTGGTAAAATATACATAACTATGCTAACGGGAATTCACTGGGAAACAAATAGAATGCATAATTCAATAAACAAAACTGAATACTTCCAATGTTTCCATTAAAAACTGAAGGATAGAATAGAAGCCCTAGCACTGGAAGCAACTAAGTTACCGCCTGTTTGCCCACCCGCCCCCTCCCATCCCTAAAATTGTACCAGCAGCAATACAGAATATTTGAATTTGAAGTTGGCAACCTGCTACTACTAATTACAGGTTTAACATTGCAAAATATTGAATTTCCAAGGCAGAATACAATCTTTGTATAATCTCGAAATCAGGAGCAGAAAATGTGATTCATCTCCATTACACTTCTAAAAGATAAAGACAGACTTAGGTGGGACTCTTCATTTCAGAGGCTAACTAACTGACACTTTGTGTTTTGTAATTTTTTTTTTAAAAAGATGTTTTCAAATTCACATTTTTCCTTTCTAGCTCTACCACTCAGATAATACTAGTACTGTTAACGTCAATACTGAATCAGCAACAATACCTTTACAGTGCACGGCAACGACACCCTCTGCGTTTTCACAGATATTCAAGAACCTTTTGACTATAGCATCACTAGGTGTACTTCCATCCACAAAGAAGAGATCGTAATGCTCAAAACGAGCATCTGTGAATCGCTTGGCATCATACATTTTCTTGTTTAAACGGATAATTGTGGTGACATTGTGCTTCCGGAAGTACTGAAAATAGGCCTCTGGAGCGTGCAGAGGGTAGCCTGATGCAGCAAGGAGGAGGGAAAGAAGAGATAGCCTTGAGTTCATTTCCACCATTTAGTTAATTTTCAACATTTAGTACAGTTTCACACTCAACACTAAGAGTTAAACCAAAACTTGCTGAAAATACATATCAGCGTTCTGATGATGTGTTTACACCCAAAACATTCATTTGTCTTTACTCTTTCCACATGCTGTCTGACTTGGTGTGTTGCCATCATTAGCAATTTGTTTCTTTTGATTTACAAAACAGTAATATCTGAAATCAAGTGTTTAAAAGAATGTTAACTGGGCTTCCATTTAGAAAAAATACATACAACAGTTTATTGACACCTACAGAAAACCATCTCCAGCATAAATGATTTACTGTGTTTAAGAACAAATGAATTTAAATTCAAAACAGCTTATACATCCTTATCATAATCAAATCTGGTCAGGCCAATATTGTGAAGTGTCTCACAGTGACCATTCATTAGTTATCTCCAGATTTGTAAATATCATATATTTTCCAATCAAACACACTATGGATGAACACAGAATGCTGATTTGAACACACCAGCTTATCTTCAATAAGCTGTCTCTTTCTCTGAATGTGCAGAATCAGAAACTATCCAAATGCATATGAATATAAATCAGAACTTTCATTTAGCTGGGTAATGAGTAGGCAAGAGACAAAAAAAAATTAAGAAATTCAAAACAACAATTTGCATTTATATAGCATCTTTAACACAGCACAATATTCCATGGCATTTTATAGAGATGTATGAAAAAATGATGAGTCAAAGCAGAAATTAAGACAAATTTAAGTCAAGTCTTAAGGGGGATGGTGGAAGGGGCCTGTGTGTGTGAAATGGTTTAGGTTGGGAATTATAGAACCTGGGGCCTAGGGAGATATCAACGGTGGGGCAAAGGCCAGAGTTAAGGAACAAAGAGTTCAGGGGCAGAGTGGTTGCAGGACTGGCGGAAATTACAGAGTTAAGCAGAAAAGAGGCAATGAAGCAATTTAAGCACAAGATGAAATTTTCAAATTTGAAGTGTTAGAGAACTGACAGCCAGTGCAATCATTAAGGACAGGGGTGAGCTGAGCTTGGTGTTTTTGATATTTTTGAATGAGCCGCAAGTTTTGCATGAACTGATGTTTGCAGATGATACAGGAGGGGAAGCTAATCAGGAGAGCGTTGGATTGGTCAAATCTGGGAGTGACAAAGACATGGATGAGGTTTTCAGCAGCAGATGGGAAGAGGGAGAATTGGTTTACATCATGGTTAATGCTCAAAGATCATATCCTTTTAAAATAAGCATTCCCCATCTTGCTTTCAGGTATTGACGGGTTAAATGGGGTATGGTTCCATGGATACCAAGAACCCTTCAAAATTTTTCCCAAGGTAACCATCATTCATTTGTAACTTGACATCATTTATTATTAATGACAAAGGACTGTACAGTAGAGATTGATTATGTTCTCACCCAAAGTCCACATAAATTTACTTCCGCACAGGAATCATTGAGTAGTGATTAGGAGGGGGAAACCTACTGTTTTTCTAGTCTCTAGGACTTGGTTGTGTGTAAATTTATTAAATCAAACTGCTTTCTTTCAGAAGTTTAATATTGGTGGGAAGAGAAGTGATGGGAGGAGAATGAGCATACTGAATACAAGATCAGCTATTACAGTAACCAGATGATTCAACAGATGTGATCTTAAGCTAGCACACAGTATATTTATTTGGATAGGCACCATACTAATTTTAAAGACAACAGCTGTAATCTCAGTAGCGGCTTTTTGGAGGGGAGTAGATGCTGCATTCAGCATTCACCTCAATAGCCAGGAAGACTGTGAAGAGTCTAGAGTCAACAAATGAGGGTCTTTAAGTCTGATTTCAACTGATAGATTAGCTGCTCCAATGCAGGAGCAGAGGGCTAGAGAAAAGTGTTGCTGGAAGGGAATTGAAGGCAACAGATTTAAGATTCAGAACAGCTAACAGTATAATTTGGCGACTTTATTATCTATTGTGTTTTGGGTGGGTAGTGGGGGGAGGTTGGAGTGGGGGCGGAAGGAAAAGGAAGATTCCTCCACCACTTCATGCCAAATAACTAAGGTTCAATTGTACTTTGTTAAACTGGTTAAAAACAGGACAATAGTAATGACTTTAAATTTACACAATATCAACATTCTCTAGAATTTTCCAATTCGAATTTAAAAGGAATAAAATCCCAATTGCAAAACAAAGAAATTTTTGGTATCTTTCTGGACTAAATTGGCATTTATACTAGATTACCATTAATGTGATTACAAATAATCTATAACAGCAACAGCTACTACATTTTTGGACCTTTTAACATAGAATAAAGTCCCAAACTTCAGAGCATTGAGCCTTTTTTAATTGGATGTTGAGCCAAAAATGCTTTTAGAGGACTGGTAAAAAGCTTAGTCACAGGGGTATGTTTTAAGCAATAATATAAATAGAGAGAGATAAAGCTTAGGGAGTAAATTCCCGAGTGGACTCAAGGTAGCTAAAGGCACCACTGCTGTTGATGGAGTGAAGGAAGGAGAAGGAGATGCACTAGAATAAAAGTCAGAGGAAGAGAGAGATTGTGGTGGTGGGGGACCAGTGAAAACACATTGTAGGGAAGAAATTTAAACACAGGACTAAGAATTTCAAACTTGAGGACTGGAAGTCGATGATGATGCAAGTCCGAAAGGACAAGGATTGATGAGCAGGACACAGTACTGGAGAGGATATGAACACTAGAGTTTTGGATGAGCTAACAAGAGTGGAGGGAAATAGGGCTAGCAAGACAGCACTGGAGTTGGTAACATTAAAGATGCAAAGTACGTACATTACTGAGACAGGCCATTCAGCCCAACAGGTCCATGTCGGAGCCTGATTCTACTGAACAGCCCATCAAAATTTCATTCAAGTCTTTTCTTCCTTGTGTACTTATTCAGCTTCCCCTTAAATGCACCTATACTATTTGACTCAACTGCTTCCTGTGAGTCCACAAAATAAAAACCAAACAAATCACTTTCATGGCATTTTGAAATTTGTAGGCACCATTGCAAATACTAATTGCACATCTCAAGTGAAGGGTTAAGCAGGTAAAGCAACATATTCACAGGTCCAAGTAACAATTAATTAATTAACGATTCAATACCTACCATTTTCTATTTTGCTCTTTGGATGTGGTCCACTAAAGGCCAAGAACTTGCTGGGGATTATCCAGTTAAAATCTCCATTTTCTGCCCTCTGCAAACAAATAAAAAGTGTTCATTTATTCATATGTGTCAGTCTTGAATAATATTTAGGCGCTCAGAAAATTTGTTTTGAAAATGCAATCTTCTTATCGATCTAAAAGCACTAACCTCATAATGTTCATATTCATCTACATCAAATGTATTAAAATTAAAGAATTCATACTGCAGGGCCTGCAAATGAAAGGGTTAAGAATTATGTTTAATAACCGACAAGAGTATAAAGAAAACAGTCAATAGGAGAGGTTAACCCAAAGCACTATTTCAACTAAAATCACTACTACAAAATAAAGAGATGCTGGCACAAATGGACCAAGTGCAAATTCAGAGCTGAGGTCAGGAAGTACTTCATGCAAAGAATAGTTAGCACTGGAAATAAACTTCTGGGTAGAACAGTGGAGGTAAATCTTTGGAATCATTTAAAAGTCTCTTAAATAGGGGAGGGGATAATGGCAGGACAGGTTTCTGTGTAAGGATGATCCTGTGGCCTCACATCCAAATTTTGTGATCTTACCACGTGCATAAACAAGAATTGACAATATTTTCTACCAAGCTATTAGCAAGAGCATTATTAAGCCACACATGGCAAATTGCTGAAAACACACAATGCCAGGAAATGCTAATTGATACTGTATTTGTCACTTTACCTTGCTAACTGCATGTAAACAGTCCAGAACTGTTAGATTATATGTGCACGTGCCAAATGAAGCATCCCTGCAATGAGAAGTTTTACATTTGTCAAAAAATGAAGTAGGAATTGTATTTTCTGTCAAACACAAAACCCAAGAACATAAGACATAAGAAATAGGATCAGGAATAGATCTTACAGCTTGTTGGGCCTGCTTTACCATTCAATACTATCATGGCCGACCTTCGGCCTCAACTCAACTTTCCCGTCCACTCCCCATATCCCTCGATTCCCTACAAGCTCAAAAATCATGTTTTCAATGAAGCAGCACTGACAATCCTCTGAGGTAAAAAAAATTCCAATCATTCACATCCCTTTGACTGAAACAATTTCTCCTCTTCTCAGTCCTAAACAATCAGTCCCTTATCCTGAGACTGTGCCTCTTTGTTCTAGATTCCCCAGCCAGGGGAAAGAACCTCTTGATATCTACCCTGTCAAGTCCCTTCAGAATCTAGTGTACAGTAAAGTCCCGCCTTTCGCGACTTCCTTGTTCATGTTTCACTTACCCGCGCTTTGTATGCCGCACCGCCCATCGCGTGAGCAATGTTTGCTTATCTGCGTTTTTGTCTCCCTCTCTCCTCTTTCCCCAGGAGATGACAGCCATGACGGAGCAGAGGCTGGACTGGCTGCAGCTGAAACGCAGCCCAAACGAAGGGATTAAGCCGGAAATGTCAGCCACTGGCAGGAAATTCACTGCTAGTGAATCTCTGCTGTACCACTTCCATTGCAAATATATCTTTCCTTAAATATGGAGACCAAATGGCACACAGAGGGCTGGATTTTACGGTTTCAGGCGGAGAGGAGGAGGCGGAATGGGAAATGTGCAGTCCACTTGCTCCCGCCCCTGCCGCTTCAGCACGGTGAATCAAGTGTTAGCCAGCCAATTAGCATGGGAAGGGGAGCTCCATGCCTGATAGGGTGTGTAGGGTGGGACATTCAGCAGGAGCGGGGTTAGACTTTGAACCGGAAATCGGTCACGCCAAACATTTAAAGCCATGCTGGCATTGGGTTGGTGGCAGCTTCACGAGAAATCCAGGTTTGCTATCAGCACTCTTTGAAAAAAGCAGTATCCATAGCTGACACTGAAGCAGTGGAGCAGCAGGTGAGAGCATGTTTTTTCATTCTGTGGACGATCATGCCAGCAGTGCTTCATTCAGGATCCTCGTCAGGGAGGAAATAATTTGAGCACACGTGTTCAATTCGCCTTCTGAATAAGTGTTCAGAAAAAGAGTCATATTCTATCCTTTAACTCTAAGTCTTTCTCCAGAGGCTGAAAGACCACCTATTTCCGGCACTTTCTGCTATGAATCCTTACCACTTCTTGCAGCTACCAGGCCAAATGGTGGGGCTCAGACTACAGAGGGCTTTATGAATCGACGATGACTTCCTACTTGTCTTCAGACTCATCAGAGTATAGGGCTCACTCCATTAGATCAGTTCTACCAGGGCCTCCCCTCTCTTGGGTGTCAGGTTGTGTAAGGCGTAGCAAACCACGATGATGAGTGAGACACAAGCCAGAGAATATTGCAGAGAACTGCCTCAAAGGTCCAAACGTCAAAAGGCACATTTTGATTAGAATAGTGGTCTCTCAATGATGGCCCTGGTAGAAACGAGGCTCTCATTGTAATGCATCTCTGTCTCTTGTCTGCAGATTTCTCACCGGGGTCATGTGCCCTTCAGCAGGTATCCCTCATCTCCAAGATGCCAACTTTCCAATGGCTCTGGTGGTTAGAACATCCATGGCATCTGGGAGTACCTAAGGATGTAAGAGTTGTGACGACTCCCAGGTTAGCGGGCACAAACCTGCATGATCCTTTGACAATGGTCATTAACAAGGTCGACACTGATGGAATGAAAAGCTTTACAATTGACAAATGCCCCAGGCTGGTCCAATGGAGCTTTGATAGCCACATGTGTGCAATCTATCACACCTTGGACTCTGGGGAAATCAGCCATACACGTGGAGCCTCTGGCTCTCTTGGCCAGGCGAATGTCATCGGTGGTGAATGGGATGAAGTCATCTGCTCGCCTAAATATTGCATCAGTGACCTTTATGCAATTGTGAGCTGAAGCTTGAGAAACACACTAAGGCTTCCAGCTGGTTCCTGGAATGACTGCAATGCATAAAAATTCAAGGCCACAATCAACTTGAGAAGAACAGGCATAGTGTGGCCATCAATGGAATTTGAACGGATCTCCCCAGCCAGCAATTCACAAAAGGAGGTCACTGTCTTCCTGGAGAAACGCAGTCTGTGAAGATACTAGCGCTGTGAGAGCTCAAGGTAATTCATCCATCATCTGTAGACTCTCTGAGCAGGTTAGTGTCTTCCCTCACCACAGACTGGCTGTCGTTGTTGTCCATCTTGTTCTGGCCCTTGCACAGCAGCGGTTCCCTCACCTGGTGTACGGCCCCTGGATGGCTGGCCTCTTTTCTCTCCTCATTTCCTCCTCACTGGAGGAGCCTCCTCCTGAGTGCACAATCCCCATGGGGACAGCGATGTCTGGTTCCTCTGCTGGATTCCCTTGCCCTCTGGGATACCCGTCTCCAAACCCCCTTCTCTCTCACTCCCTCCTTATTTACAATGTCAGCCCATAAAAACTGAACAAGTAAATTCTAACAGCCAAATGTTGCTACAGCAGCAGACTCTGCTGCTACATGCAGCCATGGTCTCGTTTGTAGATCTTTTCATCTGCCCTTGTGCAGTCTCTTCATACCTGGCGTTACTCACTTCCAAGGTTTATTCCATGCAGCTATCAAAAATAGACTGGGCAACATAAAATTGCAGCCAATTGCCTCTTTAAAGAGCCCTATAGCTTGCTGATTGATTTTTTCAAAATGGCAGGTGGGCTTAAGATTTTGGTGCCCTCTTGCCTTCTGTATTATTGGAAACTGGCAGGATGACATCGGTTTGACAACCCAAATCGTGCTGTATTTTATGTAAGCACAGGGTGTGGGGGGCCCAGTACTCCTGGTACAATCTCACCAAAGCCCTGCACAATTGTACCAAGAACTCCTTATTCTTGTACTCCGATTCCCTTGCAATAAATGCCAACATGCCATTTGTCTTCCTAATTGCTTGCTTTGCCTGCATGCTAACTCTGTCTTCCTGTATGAGTATACTCAAGTCCCTCTGAGCATCGTCATCTACAAGTTTCGTGCCTTTTAAAAAATATTCTGCTTTTCTATCCTTACTATCAAATGAACAATGTCACACTTCCCCACATTGTACTCCATCTGTCACCTTGTTGCCCACGCAATTAACCTGTTTATATCTATTTGAATCTTTGTATCCTCCTCACAGCTTGCATTTCCATCTAGCATTACTCTGTCTCTATCATTAATATCGCTTACATAACTCCACTAGTTACAGCCTGCCAACTTGAAAATGCCCTTTCATCCCTGTTCTTTGTTTCCTGTCCATTAAACAACCCTCTATCCATGCTCATGTATTACCCAAATTCCATGAGCCCTTATCTCATGTGTTAACCTTTTGTGTAGCACCTTATTGAATGCCTTTGAGAAATCCAAATACACTACATCTACTGGTTCCCCTTTATCCACCTGACTCGTTATATCCTCAAAAAACTCTAATAAATTTATCAAACACGATTTGCATTTTGTAAAACGTTGTTGACTTTGTCATACTATGATTTTCTAAATTCATTAGGAGTCCCTTAATAATAGCTTCCAGCATTTTCCTGACAACTGATGTCAGGCTAACTGGCCTGTAGTTCTGTTTTTTCTCTCCCTCCTTTCTTGAATAACAGTGTTACATTTGCAAATTTCCAATTTACAGGGACCATTCTAGAATTTAGGGAATTTTGGAAAATCATAACCAAAATTATATACTTGTATATCACCTCAGAATATTTAAAACTTGCTGATGAAGTGAACAGGAAATATTAAGTAAAGCTCAGATTTGTTTTCCTAAACTCATTCTTCCCTCCATTACTGGATTTTAAATATTTTGCACCTCAGAAGCTTGAGCATATAATTAATTTACAAATCCTGCTGTAGTTCCTGATCTAAAGTTGATCTATTCATAGATATGCTACGATCTAAAGATATACATTGCCTCCAATTAATTTTTATTATTTGCAAAGTTGCTGTAGTTGAAGCACTGTAAATATGCATCCTTGCCTTCTGCAGTATTTTGGTAAGGATTTGAGGGGAGATGGTAGCATAGTGTTAATGACACTGGACTAATAATCCAGAGGCCCAGGTTAATGCTTTGGGACATGCGTTCAAATCCCGACACAGCAGCTGGTGGAATTTAAATCCAATTAATAAGATGGAATTAATAAATTTAATTCATAACATGGAATTGAAAGCTATTGTTGATTGTCATAAAAACCCATCTGGTTCACAAATATCCTTTAGAGAAGGAAACCTTCCATCCTTACCTGGTCTGGCCTACAAGTGACTCCAGATCCATAGCAATGTGGTTGTCTCGTAACTGCCCTCTGAAATGGCCTAGGAAGCCACTCAGTTCAAGGGCAATTAGGGATGGTCAGCAAATGCCGGCCTTGCCAGTGATGCCCTCATCCCACGAAAGAATAAAACAAAATTGCTCATAATCTAATGTAAACCCAAAATCTGTGAACCAGTCAGAACCGAACATGTTCTGACTTATTTCAGGAGGACAAAAAAAGAGAACAAGGGGAAAAGGAATAAAATATTTAATATTCATCACAACAAGATGCAATAGTTGCTCACCCAACAGAATGCTTTCACACAAGTTACTTCTTGCACTTTGAGTCACTGTCCAATTTCTCTTCCCTCCTTTCCCATCTTCATAAATGACACCCTATGTGATTGTTACAAACCTCATTGCCCTTCTCGATCTGTCTACGGCCTTTTACATTGCTGATCAAACAATCCTCCTCAAATGCTCCTCCTTCATCATCTAGTTGGGTTAGGACTGTCCTCCTCTGGTTCTGTTCCTATCTAGCCAGTCAGACCCTACAATGGCTTTCCTTCTTGCTCCTGCACCCATTACCCTGAAAAGACCAAGGGGAGAATTTTCCACTTGTCGGGCGGGCGTGTGCCCGCCTACCCGACCGAGTGTAAAACGATGCGCGATGACGTTGAGTGAGCGCCCCGACATCATCCCGCATTTG
Organism: Cetorhinus maximus; assembly: GCF_964194155.1. Classification (NCBI taxonomy): domain Eukaryota; kingdom Metazoa; phylum Chordata; class Chondrichthyes; order Lamniformes; family Cetorhinidae; genus Cetorhinus; species Cetorhinus maximus. The sequence goes on from NC_135880.1 coordinate 111,729,767, forward strand.
CACGATATTTTGGTCGGCGGCGCAGCGTGCCCGCTGACAATTAAAAAGCCTATTAAGGCCATTAAAAGGGTAATTGAATGAAATTTTTCCCTGCCTTACGGTGGGCGGGCAGGCAAAAAGGCCAAATGGCCTTTGCATTTTTTAGGAAATCTCATCCACGGGCGGGATAAGGTTTCTAACAGCAAACAAGATTAAAATAAAAATTTTAAAATTTAGTTAATAACATGTGCCTGATCATGTGACATAGTCACACGAGGGGACATGTTTTATAACATTTTTCAAATATCTTTTTCATGTTTTAAACTCTTCATCTCCCTGAAACAGCTCTGTGCCTCAGGGAGCTTTTCCAGCGCGCAACCGCGCACATGCGCGAACTTGCACTCTCACTCTATTCCACGCCCCCCGCCACAGGCAGCACTGAGCACTGCCGCACGTGACTCATGCTGGGCGGGCCTTACTTGGCCTGCCAGCATGAAATCGCGGTCCGTCCCCGATCACGTGCGCGGTTGGCTTCCCGACCATCCCCACCTGCCCCCGCCAAGCCCGCCCGACGAGGGAAAAATCCTCCCCTAAGGATCCATTCTTGGCCACCTCCTATTTCCCATTTACATCAAAGAACAGTATGACATTTTCCAAAAATACATCAAGTTCCAAATGCTGACAACTAGCTCTGTCACCAACTTTCCTGACCACTCCACTGTCTCCAACTCGTCACACTGCCCGCTAAAGATCTCATAATAGATAAGCAGAAATATTGGAATGACCAAAGATATCGCTCTCCTTGGCCACTGACTTAGGCAGAACCAGACCATTGTAACATTGTTGTGCTATTTGAGGCTGGGCCAAGCTTCTGACTCCATATCCTCTCCATAATTAAAACTGCCTACTTCCACCTTTAACATCACCCATCTCTGCCCCTGCCTCAGCTAATCTGCTGTTTAAAACTGTATCCTTACAAATTAGGAGGAGTAGGCCACTAGGCCCTTCAAGCCAACTCTACCATTTAATAAGATTATGGCTGATCTGATTATAACTTCAACTCCACGTTCCCGCCTACCCCCGATAGCCTTTCACTCCCTTTCATCCATGCCTTTGTTACCTGTACACTTAACAATTCCAATGCTATGCTGGCTAGCATCTCACTTGCCACCTTCCATAATCTTGAAATCATCTAAAACTCTGCTGCCCACATCCTAAATTGCACCAAGTCTGTTCACCTATCACCCCAGTGCTCACTGACTTACACTGATTCCTGCTCTGGCTATGTCTCAATTTTAAAATTCTCATCCTGGTTTCCAAATCTGTTCAAAAACCAGCCAATGTCTAACTTCCTCCAAGCTAACAACCCTCTGAGATACCTATGCTTCTCCCATTCTGGTCTCTTGCACACCCCTAATTTTAATTGCTTCACCACTGGTGGCCATGTCTTCAGCTGTCTTGGCCCTAAACTCTGGAATTCCCTCTCCACCTTCCTGCAACATGCTTCTTAAACCCTACCTCTTTAATCATGCTTTTGGTTATCTGCCCTAATATCTCCCTAGGTGGTTTAGTGCCAGATTTTGTTTGCTAATGCTCTTGTGAAGTGCCTTGGGACATTTTACTAATTTAAAGGCACTACATTAACGCACATTGGTGTTAATTTCAATATTAAAAATTAAACAGTTTGTCACTCTTCAAATAGGAGTCTCTCTGGTCTGGTGTGTTTCTAACTTCCTGGTATTCTCAGGTCAGATCACAAAACTTATCATTATGGATAACTAGTCCAAAACAAATATAAATCAAATTCAATATTTTGCTACTAAAGGATGGTAAAGACCCAATCAGAATAAATAGTAGCTGCTGCCATAATTAAATGTCTAACTTCATCATTAACAGTACCACAAGAAACTCAATTTATACATACAACAGTTGGTACTTCAAAGAACTTCCACATCATGAGAAGGTAACCAATCCAACAACAAATGGCTTACAGGCAGTGGGTATGAATTTCTGCAGAGGTTTCCTCACTCATCTACTGTTAGGTCAGTGAAAAAGCTGTGGTGATGATGATGTTACTACAGCTTTTCCACAGCAAATGATCACAGATAACCTTGTGGAAATTATCTTTCAGTAGCTCTTGTCACTGCTTTAAGTCATGTATGGCCTTGATATTTACATTTTTAACATTCCCAAGGCATCACAGGGGTGGCTTCATTGCTATTTCCTTCCTTCGCTATAAACTAGTTTCCATAATAAAAAGATCCTATATGAGATGTATATTTACATTAATCACAATTGTTGCTCTCCTATAATTTTAGGCTGCATGGATAATGACACTCTAAGGGGGAAAAATACTTAGAACGTGTGATTATTTAGAGAATAAGCGCAAAATTTTCACCCCAATATAGCGACGAGGTCAGAGGCAGGCGGGCGCCAAGCTAGGCAGTGTGCTGGTTAGTGGCCACTATCCCACTCCCAGCCTGTTTTCCTGGAGATGGTTTGGGGGCAGAGAGGTAAGTGGCAGTATCCAATTAAGATAAGTAATGGGCCAATTATCAGAAGTCAACTGGAATTTTTTTAGTCAGCATGTGGGCTCCTTGTGGCGTTGGGAACTCAGCCACTCACCTGGAAGCAGCCTCCCAGTTGCAGACCGTGGATGGGGAAGTGGGAGGCAGTGCTCCAGGCAGGCTTCGAGGTCCTCGCCACTTATCTACCTACAGGCCTAGCAGCTGTGGCCATTTTATTAGTTTAAAAGTTTTAGAAGTTGCTGATAGCACACATCAAACTCTTTCAAGTACAATCACAGTTCTTGGTTTTCCGGGAGTGGGACATGAACCCACAACCCTCTGGTTCAAAGGCGAGGGTGCTATGAACTGAGCGCACATCAAGGTGGAAAACCCAGCCACCGTTCTTAATTGGCCGCAAGTCTGCCCTCATTCCTTGAATTGGCCAATTTGGCAAATATTACTGCTGGGTGATTGTTTCATACAGTGCAGGGCTAGGGTCCCCATTTGATGCTGACGTCGGGGTCTCGGTACAAAACCCAAAATCCTGCCTATGTCTCAGAGTCTAGTTGTGACAAAGGAAACAACAACTCTCATCAGAGAGAGCAGGATACTTTTTAGGAGGGTAAAAGTAGCCTGTTGAGAGACCCACCACAGATATCTTTGGCTGCAAGCAAACCAAATAGTATTTGTCCAGCAGTCATTAGTGAGCAGATCTCAGTGTCCTCCTTCCTTCTACACATCGATTTCAGCTTTCAAAAAACCCAAGTAACAAAGGTTGGTATCAGATGGAGCCAATTTCAGTGAATCATTGGAGGAAACCACACCAGCTTTCCATCTCACTCTTTCCTTGGTATAAGTGAGAATATAGTGTTAGTGAACAAACATGTCAGAGTTTGGCAATGCATACTGTTACACTTCCAAATTCCAGTTTTGAGATGATTTGATGCATTGTTCTGATTAGGCCTACAAGCTATTCAATAGCACAGACAGGGAAAGACATTTTAAAAAGTGTTACCTAAAAGGTTGGTATGTGTTATTCCCCCCCACCAACAGTCTGTAGGTTTCCTCTGGAGACTTTTTCAAGTAAATTACCTGGAGGAAACAAGATTGAGAAAGTGAAATTTTAAGAATCCTATTGCAGCACCTTAATAACAAGTTTTAATTATACTATACTGCTGTAGAAAAGGCTTGAATGTACACAATCCAAACACCGATTTCTTAGCATGCACAACAGAGCTTAGTATCTTCAAAATAAAAAAGATCAAAATTAGCACTCCTTCCAGAACTCCCAGGTAAAGCCATAAGGAAAACTCATGAATATCTTGACAGAATTTAGCACGAAAAACAATCATCATGCAACACCAAATTGTGCAATGCTGTGTACGTTTATCTATAGAATTGGGAATAATGTGTATAACACTGCATAGAAAGATTCTCTTTCCAACCTACTCCACAAAGATTGCAATAAATAAAACTAGCCTTGGAGTTATGTTCTAACATCATAACACATGATCAACCATGATTTATTCTCTATGCATCAATTCTAGAGCTAATGTAAAAAATAAGTTAGCCAAAACAGTCTTTTAGGAACTATACACTGGGGTTAAGTATTCTTGCAGTCTGACTTGTTTTTCTTCTGTGGTGTGTCCTACTCTGCCAGATATGTTCTCCATCCCGCCTCAGGACCTAGCACAAAGGTTGACAGATCTTAAGAGTCCAGTGCACTAACAATATATAGATTTAAATGAAAGCAAAAATACTCAACAGCACAAGTACTGCACATTTTTTCTTTTGATTACATTCTAGGCCAAAGCCTTCTCAAGCTGTCGAAGGGGAAGTTGGTGCTAAAATAAAGAAATGTAAGTGAGTGAGTTAAATTATGTCTTATAGAAATGCAAATGAAATATACAGATGCTTCCGACCAGGCACGAGTGCTTAATCTCAAATGTCAGTAAATCCCAGGAGTGCTTAGATCTGCCAATGGAACACAGAACGAAACAAAAATGATAATGATGATTAGTACAGGCTTCTTTAAAAAAAAAATGTTAGTTCCAATCACCCAATGTGAAAGACAGAAATTCACTGACAATGAAATTAAGTATAACAAAACTTTTCTACATTCTTTATTGTTTATATTTATAGAGCATGAAAGAGACTTGCATTTATATAGTGCCTTTCATGACCACAATGTCTCAAACGAAGCACTTCTGAAGTCTGGTCGCTGTTGTAATGTAGGAAACACAGCAGCCAATTTCCAAACAGCAAGCTCCCACAAATAGTAAGGTAATAATGCCCAGATAATCAATTTTTGTGTGTTGTTGATTGAGGGATAAATATTGGATATGGGGTAACTCGTTGATCTTCTCTGAAATAGTACCACAAAATCTTTTACGTCACCCCAGGAGGGCCGGAGGGGCCTCAGTTCAGCGTCTCATCCGAAAGACGGCACCTCCTACTGTGCAGCACTCCTTCGGTAACTCTGTCTTTCTCTCCACAGATGCTGTCAGACCTGCTGAGTTTTTCCAGCATTTTTTTGTTTTTGACTCCCTCAGTACTGCCTTGATTTCAATAAATCCAGTGTTTGGTACATGGAATCATGGGAATCATTGTCACTCCGAGTGGCTGTTTTGGATTTTACATTTTTAGTTGCTCTGGCACAAGCCATGAATGTTCAATACCAAACTTAATACTCCCTTTGCAGATGGAGTGATCAAGATTCTAACTTATCAAACGCTTGGCAAAGACTGCCACAAGAGAATTGGTCAGATGTAAAGTTGCTATAATCACAGCTCCCCAAATTAACCATTTCAGACCTGCAGTACAACCCACCCAAAACCACATGAAGCAAATCTTGGTGTTAACTAGACTCACCTGAGGGTAATTTATGGTATCTACACTTTTACCAATCAGTACAGTGACTCTTCCAGTGCCACTATGTTTTCGAATAAGGACATAATTTATTCCCAGTGAAATTCCATTTGGGAGTCTCTACATTCTAAGCTCATCAAATCCTTTTTTTTTCCTTCTGTTTACTTTGTAAGACATTATTTATGTTGCTGTATTCTAATTAAATTTTAGAGCAATGTGGCCTTGAGAGCATGCCAATATTTTTAGGGGATAATCCGACAAAAAAAGTTATAAACCATTCCCATTTACTTTCTCCTTCAAAAAGTGTTCTCCAATATTTTTGGAATGATATTCATGAATGCGTCAGTATAGACAAAACAATATAACTCATCAATAGCACACCAAACAAAGTTTTCAAGAAATAAATCCAGAAAATACTGGATAAACTCAGCAGGTCTGGCAACATCTGGAGAGAGAAACAGAGTTAATGCTTCGAGTCGAACATGACTTCTTTAAAATTTAGTTTTTATTTCAGATATCCAGCATCTGCAGTATTTTGCTTTTAATAAAGACTTTCAAGAGTTGGAGTGCACATTATACAGAGCAACATATTTATTAGTGTTACTTGGTTAGGTTTTGAGAACATAGTAGAGCTTTCTACACCCTATCCTGATTTCAATCCTTAAACCATTGCTCATTTTAGCTGAACCAAGTGTATAACCTTCTACCAAACACCAAGATTATCTATTTTCACCTCCATACTGATCACTTCCATCATTATCTCAACCTCACCAACAACTGAAACCCTCAACCAAACCTTCAGATATCTCAGGACTTTAATCAGTTGAAGACAAGTTCTGGAAAAATTGTTCTGCAAATGAAAACATCCAAGTTGACTGGTGTGAAATCATACCGAATCAAAGATTTACAATTAAAAATTTCGCTTGGGTAGAACAGCAAATATACCTAACAAGATTGAAACTAGTAATAAAATAAAATATGGGAGTTTAAGGGATAAGTCAACTAAATTCTTTTATAGTGTTGTATCTTAACTTTCATATAATTACTTTGTGCACAAATATGTGATTGTCCTGTGGAAGGAGTGAGAGAAACACAAAAATTGGGAAGCAGAATGCTGCAAGTACTGGAAATCTGAAATAAAAAAACAGAAAACGCAGGAAATAATCAGGTTAGGCAGCATCTGTAGAGAGAAAAACAGATGACCTTTCTGATGATGTATTTGCAGCATTTTCTGTTTTCATATAAAAATTGCATGTTTGTAATGAGTATTTGGATTTGTAATGGCTTAAGATAGTGAGTTCAGGACTATAATATGTTTGAACCCCTAACAACCATTCGGTCTTGTTTTAAGTATTACCTTTTAAATGTGTGCTCAAGTACGTCTATGCATGTACTGTATACTTAATAAAAGTGTGCTATTTGATATTCAGTGTATAAGAACCTTATTAATTTGAGGAGTAAGTTATAAGGCTGAGTTTGGTGACATCACAACTGCAGGGAGGACACATCCCACAAAGGCGGGGGGCGGGGGGGGTGGGGATGCACATTACATCCGGCAGATGGCCTGCCTGCCACCCATCATTATCCACAATTTTACCAGCAGCTGGGGCAGTGTCAGTTGACCTGTTCACCAGTGGGCTAATTCAGGCCCATTAAGTGGGCAATTAATGTGGGGGAGGCCCATGCCAAGCAGCCAGCCCTGTGTGGGCTGGTGGTGGGTCCCTCCTTATCCAGTCAACCTAGGTATTACCCCCCACCCAAGGTTCCCTTCCCCTTCAGGCCTCTCAAATCCAGCCCCCACAGCCTTTGCCAACCCCCCTTCCTGGCCTCCTAACATTTACAAAGTTTGGATCCATCATTGAGTGCCTCTTCAAGCCCTGAGTGCAGTAACAGCAGTGGCCAGGGTGGCACTGCTGATACTTGAGAGCTGCCAATCTCAGATTGCTCAGCAGCTCCCTGAGGTGGGACTTCCTGTTCCTGAGGAGGGGAAATCCCACCGCCAGCCTATTCATCCCCTGAGTGGGCAATCCCCTGACTTTTTAGCTGGGGATGTGGGGGGTTGTTGTGGGCAGGGACCACAATGCCTTGTACAATTCAGCTCCTAGTTGCAGTGCCTGTGATATCTTATCGATAGCACAGATTTCACCAAACTCAACAGTTAGGAAAAGGCTAAAGGCTAAAACACAGGGTGTAATAGTGCTGGGACACCTACAGGCCTAATGCTTTAGGTATTGATACAAGCATCCAAGTCTCAATCAGCCCCCCTGTGACCCCCATTCCCTGTGAATCATCTTGTACTTGATTTTCTGAAATACATCATGCAATTCCACTCAGTAGAAGTGGATGATAACAGGTTTTGGTTTCAGACCTCAAAAATGGTTTAAAAAGGACGAGAAGCTGTTTTTCTTTGCAGAACGTTTTTCCTGCACTTGTCATCAATTGATTAAAATTATGAGATATGTGAATCAGTACGCACTGCCATGTCTTTCACTGTAATGAATAAACTAGCCATTGCTTTAAAATCAGCCCTGGCTCAGGCACCCAGTGGGTCTTTAAAATAGACACCAGTCCAACAAATACCTTACACATTTTAAATCTCAGGTACTAATTAAACTACAAAATTCTTACACTCCAGAAATAGAACCAAAATTACATTTAGTTCGCTAAAGATTTGGCCTCTTTATCTACAGGCAAGTGTTAGAATGACGTGAAACAAAGCTGCAATAAGAGGATCTCCTTTAACTGCCCTTTAAATCTCCTTTAACATGAAACACAAAACGTTAGCACACAGGTGCAGCAAGTAATTAAGGCGGCAAATGAAATTTTGGCCTGTATTGTTCAGGGGTTGGAGTTTAAAAATAGGGAAGTCTTGTTACAACTGTACAGGGTGTTGGTGAGGCTGCACCTGGAGTACGGTGTACAGTTTTGGGCCCCGTATTTCAGAAAGGATATACTGGCATTGGAGGCAGTTCAAAAGAGATTCATTAGGCTGATCCCTGGGCTGAAGGGGTTGACTTATCAAGAATGCCTAAACAGGCTAGGCCTTCATTCATTAGAGTTTGGAAGAATGAGGGATGATCTTATTGAAACGTACAAGATTCCGAGGGAGCTTGACAGGGTAGATGTTAAGAAGATGTTTCCACTAGTGGGGGAATCTCGAACTAAAGGACAGTTACAGAATAAGGGGACACTCATTTAAAACTGAGATGCAATGGAATTTCTTCTCTGAGGGTAGTGAATGTCTGGAGTTCTCTAGCCCAGAGAGTTCTGGAGGCTAAATCACTGAATGTATTTAAAGAAGAGGTAGATAGGTTTTTGAAATATCGGGGAGTTGAGGGCTATGAGGAATTGGCACAAAAGAGTAGAGGCCTGGGGCAGATCAGCCATGATCTTATTGAATGGCGGGGCAGGCTTGAGGGGCCTAATGGCCTACTTCTGCTCCTATTTCTTATGTTCTTATGTCAACCCCCATAATAGAAAGTAGTTACTTTATGAAAGTCATACCTAAAATGTCACCTGTGCCGCAGGTGCCGGTGGATACAGTGGGAGCTGATTGCACACCAACAGCTGCCAATTGGCATCAGGAGTTGGTGAAATTATAAATAAGAATACCTTTCCTCCAACATTCAACACTGTCATAATTAGATTAGTTGTCTCTCCCTCCTGTCAATCAACCATAGGTCAACGCTATGGGAGGTGCTTCCAGTAGAGAGATGGCGACAAGCGTGTAAGCATCGTAACGTGTGTCCTCAATAAAAGTTAAGTTTATCTGCACTAAACCCGCTCCTCCCTCAAACACTATATCATTCTTCCCTACCCAATCTCCCATTTAGTTACATTGAGTGCATCCTCTGCCCTTCCAATTTTGAGCATCTCTACATCTTCACTCTCTTGCTCCACCTTTAATGGTGGCTCCATTACTCAGCTTGTAAACCCTTTCATCTTGCCAACTGTCCCCACATTCAACCACTGCTCAAGCTTCAGGCATCTCCCATAGTAAATTTTCCATAACTTACTAAATACTGCACGAACACAACATCTTAAGAAAAAAAGACAGGTTTACTGTGTTATTTTTGTTAAGTAACTGGGTTCTGGCTTACAACTATCTAGCAGCCTTTAGATCTGCAGATTGGCCAAGATGTTAAAGCTTTACTCTAGGCTAATCTGATTAAACAGCAGAGAATTTAGCAGGTGAGCTTTTCCCAGTGTCCTGGCCAATACGTATTCATCAACCAATGTCATTCAGAGAGGTTATCCGATTACCTGGCCATTTATTGTTCCATGAAAGAGGCATTCAATTCGAAACATTAACTCTTTTTCTCTCTCCACAGATGCTGCCAGACCTGTTGAGCTTTTCCAGCACTTTCTGTTTCCATTTCAGATCTCCAACATCCACAGTATTTTTGCTTTTATTCACTGGAATGTGCTGTGTGCAAACCGGCAGCTGCATGTGTTACATTGCAGCCATAATTACACTTCAGAAGTACATTAACTGTAAAGCATTTTTGAATATTCTGATGTTGTGAATGGTGCTAACAACTACAAGTTCTTTCATTATTTTAGAGAAAAAGGTGTACATCCCTGTGTGCATGTTACTCTCAGGACTTGTACTCTCAGATTGCTGCTTAAGCCTGTCACTTTCTATTCAGAGTACAATGGAAGAACAATCATGCTAACAAAGTCATGGCACATGGTAACTGGGCAGTCCCATCATGATATAAAAAAATTCCATTGCTTTACAGACCCTTCCCAATTTTTTGTCCCAAAATGGAATCAGATCCAGGAAAATAATTTTGCAAACAGCTTCCATTCCAATTCATCACTGATCAGTACTGTTTAATTTCTCTGGTGGTTTAGTGTTTTTAACTGTTAAAATAGCTGTCTCAATCCCAATCTCGCTCCCCTCAAATAACCTAAGAAGGAGTAGTAGTAGGCAATTTGGCCCTTCGAGCTTGCTGAGCCTTTCCACAAGATCACAGCTGATCTTGTAACTCAGCTCCATCTTCCTTAATTTCCTTACTATCCAAAAGTCTATGGCCTCTGTTTTGAATATACTTAATAACTGAGCATCCACAGCTCCCAGGTAAAGAATTCCAAATATTCACAACCCTTTAAGTAAATAAATTTTTCCTCATCTCAGGCCTAAATGGCCAACTCCTTATTCTAGGAATGGGAATTCTTAGAACACAGAATGGAACCACAAGTGTGCCCCAGAATACAAATGAGCAGCACAAGAATATATCAGCTAGTATACCAATATACACATATTTGCAAGAACCCCACTTATATTTTTGAAGTGTTTCTTCACAAGTTAAAACCTCAGGGTAGTGTCCTCAGCCCGATCATCTACAGCTGCGTCATAATTTCTTCCATCACAAGGTCAGAAGTGGGGATGTTTGCTGATGATTGCACAATGTTCAGCACCATTCGTGACTCCTCAGATATTGAAGTAGTCCATGTCCAAATGCAGCAAAACCTGGACAATATCCAGGTTTGGGCTGACAAGTGAAAAGTAACATTCACATCACACCAGTGCCAGGCAATGACCATAGAATCACAGAATCACACAGTGCAGAAGAGGGCCTTCGGCCCATTGAGTCTGCACCGACACGCAAGAAACACCTGACCTACCTACCTAATCCCATTTACCAGCACTTGGCCCATAGCCTTGAATGTTATGACGTGCCAAGTGCTCATCCAGGTACTTTTTAAAGGATGTGAGGCAACCCGCCTCCACCACCCTCCCAGGCAGTGCATTCCAGACCATCACCACCCTCTGGGCAAAAAGATTTTTCCTCACATCCCTAACCCTCCTGCCCCTCACCTTGAACTTATGTCCCCTTGTGGCTGACCCTTCAACTAAGGGGAACAGCTGCTCCCTATCCACCCTGTCCATGCCCCTCAATCTTGTACACCTCGATCAGATCACTCCTCAGTCTTCTCTGCTCCAATGAAAACAACCCAAGTCTATCCAACCTCTCTTCATAATTTAAATGTTTCATCCCAGGCAACATCCTGGTGAACCTCCTCTGCACCCCTCCAGTACAATTACATCCTCCCTATAGTGTGGCGACCAGAGCCGCACACAGTACTCCAGCTGTGGCCTCCCCAAGGTTCTATACGACTCCAACATGACCTCCCTACTTTTGTAATCTATGCCTCGATTGATAAAGGCAAGTGTCCCAAATGCCTTTTTCACCATCCTGCTAACATGCCCCTCTGCCTTCAAAGATCTATGAGCACACACGCCAAGGTCCCTATGTTCCTCAGAACTTCCCAGTGTCATGCCGTTCATTGAATACTTCCTTGTAAAATTACTCCTTCCAAGGTGTATCACCTCACACTTTTCAGGGTTAAATTCCATCTGCCACTTATCTGCCCATCCCGTCTATATCTTCCGGTAACCCAAGACACTCAACCTCACTGTTAACCACCCGGCCAATCTTTGTGACATCTCCATTACAGCGGAGGTGGTGGCATAGTGGTATTGTCACTGGACTGGTAATCCAGAGACCCAGGGTAATGCTCTGGAAACCTGGGATCGAATCCCACCACGGCAGATGGTGAAATTTGAATGCAATAAAAAGTCTGATGACGACCATGAAACCATTGCCAACTGTTGTAAAAACCTATCTGGTTCATTAATGTCCTTTATGGGAGGAAATCTGCCATCCTTACCTGGCCTATGTGTGACTCCAGACCTTAACTCCTTGACTCTTAAATGCCCTCTAAACAAGAGTAATTGGGGATGGGCAATAAATGCTGGCCCAGCCAGTGACGCCCAGATCCCATAAACCAATTAAAAGGAAAGAACTAACCCTGAAAAAAAATCATGGCGTGTTGTTAATTGATTAATTATTAGGGGGAGGTGGTGGCATAAAAAGAGAGAATCTAACCATCGCCCCTTGATGTTCAATGGCATTACCATCAATGAATCCCCCACCATCAACATCCTGGGGGTTACCATTGACCAGAAAATGAACTGGACTAGCCATATAAATACTGTGGCTACAAGAGCAGGTCAGAGGCTAGGAATTCTGTGCCACCTCCTGACTCCCCAAAGCCTGTCCATCATCTACAAGGCACAGGTCAGGAGTGTGATAGAATACTTTGCACTTGCCTAGACGAGTACAACTCCAACAACATTCAAGAAGCTTGACACCATCCAGGACAAAGCAGTCCACTTGATTGGTACTCCCTCCACCACCAGCAGTGTGTACCGTCTACAAGATACACTGCAGAAACTCACTAAGGCTCCTTAGACAGCACCTTCCAAACCCACGACCACTACCATCTGGAAGGGCAAGGGCAGCAGCATGGGAACACCACCACGTGGTAGATTCCCTCCAAGCCACTCACCATCCCAACTTGAAACTGTATCACTGTTCCTTCAGTGTTACTGGGTCTAAATCCTGGAACTCCCTCCCAAACAGCATGGTGGGTGTACCTACACCACATAGACTGCAGTGGTTCAAGAAGGCAGTCACCATCACTTTCTCAAGGGCAATTAGAGATGGGCATAAATGCTGGCTTAGCCAGCAATGCCAACATCCCACAAATGAATAAAAACAAGTTAAAACAATTCTTAGATGTCTTTATTCTCCATTTACTCTTTGTACCACTGTTGTTTTAGAGGTTCACAACTAATACACTCATAATTTCTAGTTTCTACACAGGAATGTAGTGGCTTTGCTGTCCATTCCATCAATCGTTACCCATGTTCTTCCTTGCCCACTTCTTGATCAATTAGGCTCAACTGTAGCACACAATTTTCCTTGCAACTCTCAAATAACTTGATTCTTGTCATAATCAGCCTCACACATTTTTAGTGCTAAGTTCAATCATTCATCTTGTCCAACTAATTGTCAAATTACCCTCCTTCCTATTTCATTTGCATATTATTCTGTCCTACATTTCATCTTAATCTTTTTCATATATTTTCAAGTTATCTATTTTTCACACTCATATTCCAACAATGAAAGCTTCCATCACAGTATTTTATCATTTGGCAATTTCCTACTGATTTGTCAAGCTGTCAGCAAACTCAATTGAGTAATCCAGATTCTAAATCAGCTGGTCCTGGACAAAACCTATAATTGAGATAGCATTATAACTGAACTCTCTAATAAGAGAAACAGCATATTCAACATTTAGAAAATTGCTATGATCAAATCATTTCTCCCCCCACCAGGTTTAATAACATTTATTTCTCAGTTTCAATTCAAAATGTTCTAGCCTACAGCAGGCACTATTTTTGGTTGGGATTCCATAGGTCTCACCAAAAGGCTACATTGAAACTTGAGTTTTAATCTGCTATGTGAAACTGGAAGCAGTACAACTAAGCCTGATTCTGCCTTCACCATAAAATCACACACATGCACCATCCAAGGGTTACAAATCAGAAATGGCACAGAAACATTGTAATATCTTCGTCATTTCCTATTTATTAAAATGAAGTCTGGACATTATTGAATAGGTATGTTTATTTAATTTCAATCAGAGCTATTCTGTGCTTTCAGGTGCTTCATTAATCCCATTATGTCCTTGTCATCCAAGGCAACCAGCTGCTATGTTGAAAATCACATTAGCATGGTAGTAGCATTAAATTCACAAGCTAGTTTGTTTTCAAATGCTAATTTCTTAGTAAACTATGCAGTAAGTGTGAATAATCAACTGCAAGACCTCAAACAAATAACCTTTTATAAATTCTTTCACAGAATGTGGGTGTCGCTGGCTATGCCAGCAATCATCGCCCATCCCTAATTACCTTGAGAACCTGAGGGTCATGTCCCGTTTAATCTAGAAGAAATGGTCTATTGAGTCAGAAATGGAAAAGTTGCCCAGTCTTTGCATTCAGCATAGGTGAACAAGAAATTAGTTCAAGCTTGGTGATCAATGTAAAGGCATTAATGTTACTTTTCCTCTGCTTACATTGCAGGAATATGAAGAATTATTTGCAATACAGCTTAGCAATACAGCTTAAAACACATTAGAACTTAACTGTGCTGTGATCCTTGGCAAGGCCCTGGATTGTGGGTGATATCTGGTTAGAGTCCAATAATGTTTTGTTTAAAGTAGACAAAGTTTGAGATTCAAGATGCTTACTAAGTGAAGGAAGCCACCAGATTTCACTGGTTTTGAACAAACAAAAATAAACTTTACTATTCAAAGTGAGAAAGATAAAACAATTTCCAATATGTATCTTATACTCTGATATACAGGCCAAGTATGAGGTACATATGAATTAAAAGGCAAACTGGTTGAACGCGCCACATTACACAATAAATGACAGGTGTGACCAAAATGGATTCCATGGATTTCTCAACAACCCACCCAGACGTTAATCACACTGTAAGTCAACCAATCTCACTGAAACTCTATCTCTCACGAGGGCTTCCATTCTTCACTTTGGAAGATCTCGTCTAGAATTATTTCCACAAGTCACTCCCACTCGGCAGCTTCAACAATGGCCCACCTCGCAGGGTTTCAATCCCGCCTTCCAAGATTATGTTCCGCTGGATTTCCAAGTACACTCAAGCATCAACTTACAAGCACAATTTCTGATCTTTAGCCATACCAAGCAGAATACCACAGATCCAAAGGGATACCTTTGCCTCAACAGCCCACAGCACAGAGTCACCAACCTTCAGCTGCCTTCTTGGCTCTTCAGGGCTTCTCCCGAGCCCACTTTACTTAAAGTTTGCTCCCCGCAGCCTTTTCTTTAATTGGGGTCTGTTTCTCCTTTTCTTAACTGAACTGGGACCTGTTCCTATCCCTTGTCTCTAATCCCTGCCTCTGGGACACTTCATGAGACCATCTCCCTGTTCCCCCTCCCTTGTCTCACTCCCTGGGACACTTACTTGACTTTGGCACTCCGCACCTGGTCCACTGACTGGGGTTTTCATGCTGTTCTTCCTTCTTCTCTAGGCGCAGGTGCACAGGGCCTATCCTAGGCCCAAAAAATGTGAAATATCCCAAACTGCGCATGTGCAGCCT
This sequence comes from Cetorhinus maximus, assembly GCF_964194155.1. Classification (NCBI taxonomy): domain Eukaryota; kingdom Metazoa; phylum Chordata; class Chondrichthyes; order Lamniformes; family Cetorhinidae; genus Cetorhinus; species Cetorhinus maximus. The sequence goes on from NC_135880.1 coordinate 111,745,117, forward strand.
GTTCCTGGCCCATGCATGCGCCTGAGTTCCAAGGTTCATGGGAATTGGAGTTCCCAATCTCACAGGTAAATTTGAGTTTCTTAACAACTGTAAGAACCATTTAACTCAAGAGTCTGCAAGGTAGAATGGGGAGGGGAAAAAAAGCCCTGAAGAGTGAAAAAAGTGTCAGGATTTTAACATCAACTGTGTTCACATGCAAGTTTCTCTGGCATTTGGGTGTCCAAGTGTTCCGTCAGCACTAAAGAAGTCTGATTTATGATTCCTAAGCACTTTGTGCAAATGTATCTGTCATTACAATGGAGTAAAGGTAAACCAGTCAAACACATGGAAAAATGGATTTTAGAATCATAGAATGGTTACAGCACAGGAGGCCACCGTTCAGTCCATCATGTCCATGCTGGCTCTCTGCAAGAGCAACTCAACTAGTTTTCTCACTGTAACCCTGCAACTGTTTTCTGTTCAGATAATTATCCAATTCTCTTTTGAAAGCCTCGATTAAATCTGCCTCCACCAAACTTTCAGGCAGTGCACTCCAGATCCTAACCACTTGCTGCATGAAAATGGTTTCCTCATGTCACCATTGCTTCTTTGCCAATCACCTTAAACCAGTGTCCACTGGTTCTCAAACATTCCACCAATGGGAACAGTTTCTCCTTAACTAGTTTGTCCAGGCCCCTCATGATTTTAAATGCCTCAATCAAACCTCCTCTTAATCTCTTCTCTAAGGAAAACAGCCTCAGCTTCTCCAATGTATCTAAATAACCGACGTTGCTTATCTCTGAACCTTTATCTTGAACCTTTTCTGCACCATTTCTAATGCCTTTGCATACTTTTTAATGCAGTTTCCAGAGTTGGACACAATACTCCAGATGAGGCCAAAACAGTGTTTCATACAGGCTTGTTGTTACTTCCTTGCTTTTGCACTCTATGTCTTCATTTATAAACCCAGGATCCTGCACACTTTATTAACTGCTTTCTCAACCTGCCCTGCCACCTTCAATGAGTTATGCAAATATACCACCAGGTCCCAATACTCCTGTACCCTCTTTAGAATTGTATCCTAATCATACAGTGCCTCACCTCATTCTTCCTATCAAAATGAATCACTTTACATTTCTTTGCATTAATTCTCATCTGCCATGTGTCCACCCATTCCACCAGCTTGTCTATGTCTTCCTAAAGTTTATCACTGTAGTGTAAAGGGTTAACAGATGGGATGTGCTGATGTGTGACATGGGTGGTGGTACACTACTGACATCAATCAGTAATGTCTTAGCCTCTCGAGGGGGAGGGTAGAACACTATACCTAGGAGCAATGTGCCTACTCTGTAACCTGTTTAAGATGTAGTGCTAATAAACAAGTGTTAAGCAGATATCAGAGTATATCTACAGTCTGTCTACTAACCAAGTCCCACGCCTAGAGTGCAATCTGAGGAGTGCAGTGGACATCCCTTCCTGATGTTCCTGAGCTTGCCTTTGCAGCTCCAGCAACTGAGGAATGACTGAGTACAGAGGCTCCTCATGTGACTCTGACTCAGCAGATTTCTGGCCTCCAGCAGTCCTCCAAATGCCAGAAACCTGGGAAGTCCCTGCCGCAGATCAGACAGTGCGATGTGCTCACCAGATTGTGACCCCGAGGCTACTCTAGAACTAGGTCCCATCAAGGTGTCTCTCTGCGCTGGTTGAGGATGTGGGTGAGTGCCGTGACGGGTCCTGAATGATGGTTTCAGCAGATTGGGGGTTAAGTCGAGGGCCTGGGTCATGGACTCCCTCAGCTGTTTCCTAGACGTGCTTGCGAAAGCAAGGAGAGATAATTAGTGCATGGCAGTGGACTGTGAAACAGGACACACCACTCACAGCATGGTTGTCTGACAGATGTTGCACTGCAGAACCCTCACTTGGTTGAGCAGCGCCGACCTCATCGTCAGCACAGCACAGGAACGGTTCAGATTGTCGCGGGCCAGATGGATGGCCCTGCTTTCAAAGTCTGTGAGGACCTTAATGTCAGGCATGCTTCCACCAGTCTGTGACCTCTCCCTTTTGTTGTGTGCTAGCTTATCCTGCAGATGGAGAGAGTGTAAGCAGGATGCCCGCCAGGCCAGATGATAAGTATGCCTGGCATGTTTGGGTGGTGAGTTGTCCCATGGATGGGATGAGGACAATGAAGGTGTGCGTGAAAGAATGAATGGTGATGCCCCTTGAACTGGCAGTGAGTGAGATCTCTGTGGATGTGTGATGGGTTTGAGTCTGAGAGTTGAGAGTGACTTACCCTGGCGGAACAGAGGAGATCATTCATCCTCTTCGGCACTGGGTGACTGTCCACTTTTGCAGGGTGTTGGCACTGACCACTACTGCCATCACCTCCCAAGCCAGATTGGTGATGTTGCTGCCCCTCCTGCAGCCAGAACGGGGGTAGAGGACATCACAACAGGCCTCCGCTGCATCCAAAAGGTGTTGCAGGGACGCGTCACTGAATCGGGGTCCTGCAATCTTCTTGGGGGGCCATGTCTTCTGAGCAGCAGTCCTGGGCTGAAAACACAGAGGAGTGCACGTGGCTGCACTTTAAATATGGCAACCGGCATGAGGAAGTGGTGAGGTGATGGTGTGGCAGGCAAATGAGAGGCTGCCTGCCAGCGACCCGGTGTGTTTCCTGGGAATGCATGCTTAATGAAGCAGGTATGATACGGCGTGAAAAGCCACCTTTACGGCCGGGGGGTGTTAAAACTTAAATTTTCCCACCCGCTACCGCACTTAGTGCAAATCTGGGACGATTCCACACGATCACTTTGGCAGCATCAGCATCCGTCTTTACCAATACTTCAGCTAAGCCTCTGCCACCATGTGTAAATCCCCTTTTTGGTCCCTAATCAGATACCCTCCTCTTTGCACCGCCCTTTTATCATTTAAATGCCTACAAAAGACTTTTGGTATCCCTTTTATGTTAGCTGCCAGCCTCTTCACATACTCTCTCTTTGCCTCTTTAATTCTTTTTTCGATCCTCTCTGAATTTTCTATATTCAGACTGCTTCTCAATTATATTATCTACTTGGCACCTGTCATATGCTCCTTTTTTCTGCTTCATCTTATTTTGGCTCTTTCATCATCCAGTGAGCTCTGGCTTTGTTTGGGCTACCTTTCCTCTTGTGGGAATGTGCCTTGAATTTACCCAAATTATCTCCTCTTGTTCCATTACAGTTTTGCCTGCCAATCTTCGATTCCAAATTACCTAGGCTAGGTCCCATTGAAGTTGGCCATCCCCGAAATAATTTACTCTGGATTGCTCGTCTTTTACCACAGCATGAACCTTATGAAACAAAGATCACTGTCTTCTGAATATTCCCCTACTGACACTTAATCCATTTGAACTACCTCATTCCGCAGAAACTAGAAAGGGGTGGCGGGGGTGGGGGGGAGGGAAGGGTAAAACTCCAAGAAGTATGACTAATGGGAAACAAAACAGCAGGTTAGTGTGGGGGGAGGGGGGTTAATTCAACTTCAAGGAAAATTATGAAAAAACTGAAAAGAAAGGAGAGCCCAGGAGAGGCTATTAAAGTCCCTAGAACACAAAATAGGACAGAGTGTTTGGAAAGGGCTAGGAATCTAACTTCAAGCACATCAGATAAAGGGACGACAATGAGAAGGGGACGGGAAATACAGGACTGAAGGTATTGTATCTGAATGCACGCAGTATACGAAATAAGGTAAATGAGCTTGTGGCGAAGATTGAAATTGGCAGGTATGATGTGGTGGGCATCACGGAGACATGGCTGCAAGGGGATCAGGACTGGGAGCTAAATATCCAAGGATATACATCCTATCGAAAAGATAGGCAGGTTGGCAGAGGGGGTGGGGTTGCTTTGTTAGTAAGAAATGAAATTAAGTCGATAGCAAGAAATGACGTAGGGTTAGATGATGTAGAATCTGTGTGGGTAGAGTTGAGGAACCGCAAAGTTAAAAAAACCATAATGGGAGTTATGTACAGGCCTCCGCACAGTAGTCAGGATGTGGGGCACAAGATACACCAGGAGATGGAAAAGGCATGTAAGAAAGGCAAGGTTACAGTGATCATGGGGGATTTCAATATGCAGGTAGACTGGGAAAATCAGGTTGGTAGTGGATCCCAAGAAAAGGAATTTGTAGAATGTCTACGAGATGGCTTTTTGGAGCAGCTTGTGTTGCAGCCCACTAGGGAACAGGCAATTCTGGATTTAGTGATGTGTAATGAGGCAGATTTGATAAGGGAGCTTAAGGTGAAGGAACCCTTAGGAGGAAGTGACCATAATATGATAGAATTCACCCGGCAATTTGAGAGGAAAAAGCTGGAATCAGATGTAATGGTATTACAGTTGAACAAAGGCAACTACAGAGGCATGAGGGAGGAGCTGGCCAGAATTGACTGGGAGATGAGCCTAGCAGGAAAGACAGTGGAACAGCAATGGCAGGAGTTTCTGGGAGTAATTTGGGAGACACAGCAAAAAATCATCCCTAGGAAGAAGAGCATACTAAAGAGAGGACGAGGCAACCATGGCTGACAAGGGAAGCCAGGGACAGCATAAAAGCTAAAGAGAAAGCATACAATGCGGCGAAGAGCAGTGGGAAACCAGGGGATTGGGAAGCCTACAAAGACCAACAGAGGACAACTAAAGAAGAAATAAGGAGGGAGAAGATTAAATATGAGGGTAAACCAGCCAGTAATATAAAAGAAGATTGCAAGAGTTTTTTTAGATATATAAAGGGTAAGAGAGAGGCAAAAGTGGACATTGGGCCACTGGAAAATTACGCTGGAGAAGTAGTAGTGGGGAACAAAGAAATGGCAGAGGAACTGAATAGGTACTTTGCGTCAGTCTTCACAGTGGAAGACACAAGTAACATCCCCAATGTTCAAGAGAGTTGGGGGGCAGAGGTGAGTATAGTGGCCATTACCAAGGAGAAGGTGCTAGGAAAACTGAAAGGTCTGAAGGTGGATAAATCACCTGGACCAGATGGATTACACCCCAGAGTTCTAAAGGAGACAGTTGAAGAGATAGTGGAGGCATTAGTGGTGATCTTTCAGGAATCACTGGAGTCAGGGAGGGTCCCAGAGGACTGGAAAATCGCTAATGTAACCCCCCTGTTTAAGAAGGGAGTGAGGAAAAAGACGGGAAATTACAGGCCAATTAGCCTGACCTCAGTCGTTGGTAAGATTTTAGAGTCCATTATTAAGGATGAGATTTCAGAATACTTGGAAGTGCATGGTAAAATCGGGCAAAGTCAGCATGGTTTCATCAAGGGGAGGTCATGCCTGACAAATCTGTTATAATTCTTTGATGAGGTAACGAGTAGGTTAGACAAAGGAAAGCCATTGGATGTTATCTACTTGGACTTCCAGAAGGTCTTTGACAAGGTGCCGCACAGGAGGCTGCTCAGTAAGATAAGAGCCCATGGTGTTAGAGCAAGGTACTAGCATGGATAGAAGATTGGCTGTCTGGCAGGAGGCAGAGAGTGGGGATAAGGGGGGTCCTTCTCAGGATGGCGGCCGGTGACTAGTGGAGTTCCGCAGGGGTCAGTGTTGGGACCACAACTTTTCACTTTATACATTAATGATCTAGATGAAGGAACTGAGGGCATTCTGGCTAAGTTTGCAGATGATACAAAGATAGGTGGAGGGACAGGTATTATTGAGGAGGCGGGGAGGCTGCAGAAGGATTTGGACAGGTTAGTAGAATGGGCAAAGAAGTGGCAGATGGAATACAACATGAGGAAATGTGAGGTCATGCACTTTGGTAGGAAGAATAGAGGCATAGACTATTTTCTAAATGGGGAGAGAATTCAGAAATCTGGAGTGCAAAGGGACTTGGGAGTCCTAGTGCAGGATTCTCTTAAGGTTAACTTGCAGGTTGAGTCGGTAGTTAGGAAGGCAAATGCAATGTTGGCATTTATTTCGAGAGGACTAGAATATAAAAGCAGGGATGTGCTGCTGAGGCTTTATAAGGCTCTGGTCAGACCACATTTAGAATATTGTGAGCAATTTTGGGCCCCATACCTCAGGAAGGATGTTCTGGCCCTGGAGAAGGTCCAGAAGAGGTTCACGAGAATGATCCCAGGAATGAAAGGCTTAACATATGAGGAACTTTTGAGGATTCTGGGTCTATACTCGATGGAGTTTGGGAGGATATGGGGGGATCTGATTGAAACTTACAGAACATTGAAAGGCCTGGATAGAGTGGACGTGGGGAAGATGTTTCCATTAGTAGGAGAGACTAGGACCCGAGGGCACAGCCTCAGAGTAAAGGGAAGACCTTTTAGAACAGAGATGAGGAGAAATTTCTTTAGCCAGAGAGTGGTGAATCTAAGGAATTCATTGCCACAAAAGGCTGTGGAGGCCAGGTCATTGAGTGTATTTAAGACCGAGATAGATAGGTTCTTGATTGGTAAGGGGATCAAAGGTTACAGGGCGAAGGCGGGAGAATGGGGTTGAGAAACTTATCAGCCATGATTGAATGGCGGAGCAGACTCGATGGGCCAAATGGCCTAATTTCTGCTCCTATGTCTTATGATCTTATGGTCTTATAATCAGATCCTCCTCCTTCATTGGACTAGAAACATACCAATGCAGAAATTTTTTCTGAATATAAGTTATAAACCCTAACCCCTCTCTGTCCTTTACACTATTGCTACCAGAGTCTTTATTAGGATAATTTCAGTCCTCCTATAACTATCTGTAGTTTTTGCACCTCTCTATAATTTCCTTGCAAATCTGTTCCTCTATATCTTTCCTACTAGACGGTGACCTATAAAATACATCCAGTAGTGTAATTATATCTCTATTGTTTCTTAGCTCTAACCGTGTAAGTTCTGTCCTTTACCTCTCTAGGACATATCTCATCCAGCACTGTAATGTTTGCATTAATCATTACTGTCACACCTCCTCCTTCCTTTCCTACCTTATCTTTGCTGTACACCTTGTATCCAGGAATATTTAGTACCTAGCCCTGCCCTTCTTTGAGCCAGGTCTCCGTTATCACCACAACATCATATTCCCATGTGGCTACCTGCTCTTGCAGCTCACCAATCTTATTTATCACAGAGCATTCACATACATGCATAGTAACCTAATTCAGACCTACTTCATTCCCTCTTATTCTGACCCCATCCAATACCTTGCTATTTTCTACTCTAGATCTATCTGTCTTTCCCATTTCTCTGCCATTTCTCTGTGCACCTTGTTTTTCCTCTCTAATACTTTCTAGTTATCTTACCGTTGCCAAGTTAATTTAAACCCTCCCAATCGCACAAACAAACTGCCCTGGAAGGAATTGGCCCAGACCCTGTTCAGGTGCAACCCATCCAGCCTGTACATGACCCATCGCCCCCAGAACCAGTCCCAGGAATCTAAAGCCCTCCATCTTACACCTTCATTCCCACCAAGTGTTCATCAGCTTTATCCTCCTATTTCTATTCTCACTAACACATGGTAAGGGGAGTGATTCAAAGATTTACTATCTGTGAGGCCCTGCTTGCTACTTCCTTTCCTAATTCCCTAGAATTTGCTTGAAGGACCTCATCTTTCCTCCTACCTGTCATTGGTACCAATGTCAATTACGATCACTGGCTGTTCACCCACACCCCTCAACTTCTCAGTGGCACTTAAGTGACTCATGCCGGTCTGCTCCACCCTGCACCAACCCTCCCAGCCTGCTTCACGCCGCTCCACCCTGCACCACCCCTCCCAGCCTGTTTCACGCCGCTCCACCCTGCACCACCCCTCCCAGCCTGCCTCACTCCGCTCCGCCCCTCCGGCCTGCCTCACGCCGCTCTGCTCCACTACCCCCACCCGCCTGCCTCACGCCGCTCTGCTCCACTACCCCCACCCGCCTGCCTCACGCCGCTCTGCTCCACTACCCCCACCCGCCTGCCTCACGCCGCTCTGCTTCACTCCGCTCCCCCGGCCTGCCTCACGCCGCTCTGCTCCACTCCCCCCACCCGCCTGCCTCACGCCGCTCTGCTCCACTACCCCCACCCGCCTGCCTCACGCCGCTCTGCTCCACTACCCCCACCCGCCTGCCTCACGCTGCTCTGCTTCACTCCGCTCCCCCGGCCTGCCTCACACCGCTCTGCTCCACTCCCCCCACCCGCCTGCCTCACGCCGCTCTGCTCCACTCCCCCCACCCGCCTGCCTCACGCCGCTCTGCTCCACTCCGCCCCCCCGGCCTGCCTCACGCCGCTCTGCTCCACTCCCCCAACCCGCCTGCCTCACGCCGCTCTGCTCCACTCCCCCAACCCGCCTGCCTCATGCCGCTCTGCTCCACTCCCCCCACGCGCCTGCCTCACTCCGCTCTGCTCCACTCCGCACCCCCGCCTGCCTCACGCCGCTCTGCTCCACTCCCCCCCCCCCACCTGCCTCACGCCGCTCTGCTCCACTCCGCCCCCCACCCGCCTGCCTCACGCCGCTCTGCTCCACACCGCCCCCCACCTGCCTCATGCCGCTCTACAAATTAATTCACAAAGTAAAGGTACCTCCTGAAATTCCAGTTGAGGACAATAAGCTTGCAGTCATAAAATGTATGGTGTTTGTACAATGAATTATTTTAAAGAACCTATTAAAAATCTAAATGGGGAGAGTAAATTAACAATGTAGTGAGACATTATACAATAATTTGCTGTAAATATTTGTCACAAATTTGAGAAGTAATTGGTATTCAATCCATATTTTTTTTGATGGGGGCAGTGTGGTGTCAAAATGAGGAATGATAAATTAAGTAGTTAAATGTAGAACCAATACCCTAATACAAATATACACAAGTAATTTGAATGATCACAATGCAAAAACTGAAAAGATTGCAGAAGAAATTCTGCATCCCTAAGCTTAATTTCCTTGCCATATGCATTCTTCTTCCATTCTCTATTTGTGTTTTTCTAGTTTTCCTCTCCATTACCTAATTTCCCTGTCCACAGTCCAAGTCTATAAACTGGCTATACATGCGGCTAATAGCTGCTGCACTACCTTGCCTGCAAGCATAGAATTCACGGACTGAAATGTGAATTCAAGCCAAATTTAGAACCAAAGTTCCCAACTGCTTAAAGGGGTGAGGGTGGGGTGGTCCATGTTGTTCAGTGAACCACTGCTATCTTGCAACATAACAAACTGATATTAGCATAAGCATTAGTGTTTTCTAGGACAATAAGGAGCCCAGAACCTCTGGTCCAGAGAGAGAGAAAAAAAACAGTCCTTGGGACTTCAAACAGATCATTTGACAGGGTTATGTTTCTCTCAAGTTACGGAGAAGAAGAGTTCACATTCAGACAACTTGAAGATATGAGCGTTCAGTAAAGGCTGTTCAGATGCCAACACCAATATTGCTGAAGGGGAGGCTGGTGGGCCATAACAGTTGGCAAGCCATCAAGGCTATAATTCAAGAGTAGGCATTTGTCTCTCTACATTTGCTAGCCCTTCTTCTAAACTTATTTTTGAGCAAATAAAAAAATTTTGACATGCACCTTTTGAAGTTATATTTCTATATTTGTACATTGCAGAATATCAATATAATAAATGTCAGTATCTCAACAATACATCAATATCTCAACAACTTCAACACCTGAAACCACAAGCAAATTCATAAAAAGTAGCCCATATTTGGTCAGATATATTTGTAAGCTGTTGCATGTTCAGTCCCCAAAACATAATCAAGGCCTTGCATTACAATGCTACAGGAGGAAAAGAATGATCTTGTTGGGTAAAAATGCTGGAGTATTCATCGAATGCCAGGAACAATTTTATGCAATGCTGAAAATAATGGATGAAACCTACAAACACTCGAGTCCTTTTCAGGCTTGTAGATGAAAGAAGTAACCTCACTATTAGTTTTCCTCCCTCTTTCACATCAGAGAAGCTAATTTAGATGTAACATCTCTTTACGTTGAATTAGTAGTTATGCTCAGTAGTATTGAGCTGATTGAGTTAATGTAATGATTGAATATCTGCTCAAACGATGATCTGTATGAACATTCTACAGTCTTCTCGGAGATGACTATACATTTAAAAGAATCACATAACACTTACCGAAAAGGACCCAATAAGGACAGCTGCATTTGCCTGTTTCTTCTGATCACAACCTGTATAGTGAACTATTTTCTTCCTTCCCATGGTAAATGACTACAACAAAAACAAAATGATCACATTGCAACTAAAGTTGGATGTATCAAAATAAATGGTGTTTGGAACACATTGCTTCATATTCACAATGCACTTTACAATTTTGCTGAAAACAAACTTGCCTTTTCTGAAACAATCTAATCTAACTCATCAATTTCCCATGGTGTTGCACAAAGCAATTCAGTGCACTAGTGAAGCAGGACTAGGTGGTGCGGGATAATTGGACCTGTTATCCCCAGTGTCCTGGCCGATATTTATCCCTCAATCAACATTGTAAAAACAGATTGTCTGGTCATTGTCACATTGCTATTTGTCAGAGTTTGCTGTGCACATATTGGCTGCTGCAATTTTCACATTACAACAGTGACTACACATCAAAAGTACTTCATTGGCTGTAGCTGTGAAAAACACTATATAAATGTAGGTCTTCCTTTTTTCTTTCCTTTCAGAGTGTGTAATGCAGTCCCTATGTTAGAGTCATACATAAATGATGGAAATGCTCATCAGGTCTGGCAGCATCTGTGCAAAGAGTGACAGGGTTAACATTTCGATCATGACCTCGCAACCTGAAGTGTTGCCAGACCTGCTGAGTATTTCTAGCATTTTCTGTTTTTATTTCAGATTTCCAGCATCTGCAATAGTTTGCTTTTGAGTTAAAGTCATACATTCCCTCCCATGGCTACTGCATGATAAACTTGTATGCCTACGTTTACATCACCAGAATGTACCTCTCTCATTTAAGAGGCATAAGCTGGTTTAAGTAGAGCTAGCCTTAGCCTCCCAATTCTGCACAGTCCTTGCTCAAACATGCAGCCACTCATTTACACGTGCTGCCGGCAGCGGAACCAACTGGGGGCAGGTTAATCACGCGTCGCGATCCTCACGCCTGTTTTTGGGTCTAAGAACTTTGCAGCCTCTATACTTTTATAATCACTTTGCAACTGGACTGTGCACTTATTAAGGTGAATATTATCAGTATGGCGAACAGACAGCTTTAGAAAGGGTCGGATGCAAGAAGGTTTGCTTTCCTGATAAAAAAAGAATCTGAGTTAAGGATCACTGCTGGGTGGTACTGAAATTAGCCCTGTATCAAGTTAATCTATACTTGACTTTAGGATGACTGGCACAAATGCCAGACATCCTCTCATCTCTGAATGAGGCTGCCAATTAATACCCACTAGCATAAATTTGAACTGTGTATTGTCAAGCCAACAACTACTTGAATATTATTGAAAAGAGAGACATGTTGCTAAAGCTTTTCACAGAATCTCAGAATCTTTACAGTGCAGGAGGCCATTCGGCCCATCAAGCATGCACTAGCTCGCTGAAAGACCATTCGACATAACCCCACTTCTGTGCCTTATCCCTGTAACCTTGCACATTCTCTCTTTTCAGGCAGCAATCCAATTCCCTTTTGAATACCTCGACTAAACCTGCCTCCACCACCCTTTCAGAAAATTCGTTCCAGACTCCAACCATCCTCTGGGTAAAAAAATTTTCCTCACATCATTTCTACTCGTTTTGCCCATTATTTTGAATCTGTGCCCTCTAGTTCTTGATGTACTCGAGTGGGGACAGTTTCTCGTTACTTACCCTGTCCATACCCATCAGGATCTTGAATACCTCTCTCAAGTCTCCTCTCAGCCTTCTTTTCTCTAAGGAAAACAGACCCAACCTCTCCAATCTATCCTCATTGCAACAGTTGTTTATCCCTGGAATCATTCTTGTGAATCTCCTCTGTACTCTGTCCAATGCCTTCACATTCCTCCTCAAGAATGGTGCGCAGAACTGGACGCAGTACTCTAGATGAGGCTTAACTAGTGTCTTATACAAGTTTAACATGACCTCCTTACTCTTGTACTCAATGCCCCTATTAATAAAACCTAAGATATCTATGCTTTATTACCTGCTCTCTCAACATGCCCTGACACCTTCAATGACTTAGCTACATATACACTGAGGTCCCTTTGTTCCTGAGTTGTTTAGAGTTTCTCCCTTTATTTTATACTGTCTTTCCACATTCTTCCTGCCAAAATGAATCACCTCACTTCTCTGCATTGAACTTCATCTGTCATTTGTCTGCCCAATCCACCAATATGTCTATGTCCTTTTGAAGTTCAAGACTATCCTCATCACAGTTGAAAGTGTATCATATCTGCAAATTTTGAAATCATGCCCTATACGCCACAGTCTAGGTCATTAATATATATCAAAAGCAGCAAGGGTCCCAACACTGACCCCTGAGGAACTCCAACACAGACCTTCCTCCAATCTGAAAAACAACCATTTATCACTACTCTCTGTTTCCTGTCACTCAGCCAATTACTTATCCAAGTGCCTACTTTCCCTTTTATTCCATGAGCTAGAATTTTGCTCACAAGTCTATTGTATACTACTGTATCAAATGCCTTTCGAATATCCATATACACCACGTCAACAGCATTGCCCTTATCAACCTTCTCAGTTACCTCCTCAAAAATCTCCAGCAAGTTAGTTAAACAGGATTTTCCCATAACGAATCCATGCAGGATTTCCTTAATTATCCTACGCCTGTCTAAGAGATTATTGATTTTGTCCCGAACTATAGTTTCCAGAAGTTTCCCTACTACTGAAGTCAAACTACTGGTCTGTAGTTGCCGGCATTATCCTTGCATCCCTTTTTGAACAAGGGTGTAACATTCACAATTCTCCAGTCCTCTGGCACCACCCCTGTGTCTAAGGAAGACTGGAAGATTATCACCAGTGCCTCTGCAATTTTCACTCTCACCTCCCTCAGTATCCTCGAATGCATCTCATCCAGTCCTGGTGCCTTATCTATTTTAAGTCAATTTTCATCTTGCACTCATCAAGACAAATGCAAGAATACTAAATGATTACAACAATTTATACTACAGGAGTAAAAAAGAGGCGTTGATTGGTTGGCATGTCGACTCTGATAAGCTGAGGCGCTGCCATGGAGAAGGCAACGGGGAAATATTCATTCAGTTTAATACCATTAAAAGTGTATATCTCAGACTGTGATCTGAAATGTAATATCAGATTTAAAGTGATTGTACTGCAGCACAGCTGTGATATTACACAGCCAAACATATCTAGTATCGGGGGAGAAGGTGGCATAGTGGTAATGTCACTGGACCAGTAATCCCAGGCTAATGTTTGGGGGACAAGGGGTCAAATCCCACCACGGCAGCTGGTGGAATTTGAATTCAAGTAATAACCTAGAATTGAAAAGCTAGCCTCAGTAATGGTGACCATGAAGCCAATGTCAATTGTCATAAAAATCCATCTGGGTTTAGGGAAGGAAATCTGCCGTCCTTACCTGGTCTGGCCTACATGTGACTCCAGATCGACAGCAATGTGGCTAATTGTCCTCTGCAATGGTGTGGCATGGCACTCAGTTCAAGGGTAATTAGGGATGGACAATGAATCCATGAACGAATGAAGAAAAACCTAGTTACACATAGTCACAAGTGCACATGTCTGGGTACTGTTTTCCTTATCTAGCTCCAACATTTATGGAGACAACAAGCTTCTTTTCAACACAGTCACTTTCAAAACAGTGCACTCTCAAGAAATCATTCTGCAATTTTTAAGCACCAGAGCATAAGCCAAGAACAGATATTAAAATCCACTGGAGTGCTCTGCAATCTATTTTCCACCCTAGTATTTACTACACTATTCAATACGGCGAAGTATCAATGTTCAGTAATTGGAAGTTAACGCCAGCTGTTCCAGCAATCCTGACAGGATGCAGGTTGACCTTCCGTGTATGCATGTTTATGATTTTAAAAAGCATGCTCAATTCCAAATCAACTCCCAAAGCACATACCATTCATCTAAGATAAAAGCAAAAAACTGCGGATGCTGGAAATCCAAAACAAAAATTAAAATACCTGGAAAAACTCAGCAGGTCTGGCAGTGTCTGCGGAGAGGAGCACAGTTAATTTTTCGAGTCCAAATGACTCTTCAACAGAACGAAGTAAAAATAGAAAAGAGGTAAGCTGGTTTGAAGGTTGAGGGGTGGGGGGGGGAGGGTAGAGCTGGCCCTCTATCCAGCTCTACCCTCCCCCCCCTTAAACCAGCTTATATTTCACCTCTTTTCTATTTTCACTTAGTTCTGGTTGAAGAGTCATACGGACTCGAAACGTTAACTGTGTTCCTCTCCGCAGATGCTGCCAGACCTGCTGATTTTTTCCAGGTATTTTTATTTTACCATTCATCTAACTCTGGTTACAGAAGCATTGTCAAATTTCCCTCCAACTCAAATCAAGCACCATGTTTTAACCTCCGAGCTTTGCTGCAGTTGGTGCATTAATGTTTCAAACACACATTTCAAAGGCAGTTAAGTTCGTACCAACAGTCAGCATGTGGTTGTTGTTGTAACCAATTTGATATGAGGACCAGCATCAGCCTACCCAGAGTTTTGAAAAATAGACTCTTGTCCAAATGCTATCTGAACATGGGATGTCAGAGAGCTCCTGATCCTTTTACTACAGAGGCTGATAAACCACAATCAGAAAACATCCAAGTCAAGACAGTTTCTTCCTAATGGTTTAGCGAAAATGCACACCTTGATGGGGTAGATATCAAGGCAATCCCACACTCAATCCCTTCCAAGGATTGGTGATACAGTGTGCTCCAGATAGCTCACTGAAACATCAAATGTGGAACTGAACTAGGCAGCCTGAGGATCTCACTTTTAATCTCTGGCTCTGCTGAGCAGGTTTCTTTTTTTTAAATAGCAGCATGGGGCATCACAAAATACCCAACTGAGGATGGTGGGGAGAGGGGGGTGGTGGTGGGAGGGGAGAGAGCTCTCTGAATCTAGTGATCCCTAATGGTCATATGAACAGCAAGGAAAGATGGAATCAGGTTAAGGCTTGAACTTGGACTTGTCCTCAGCTGTGTCGTACTGTTCTCTCCTCACCCACCCCAAACAAGTAGCCTGTTGAAATATACTCCCAGCATTCAAATAGGAAAAAAAGCATTCATATGCAAGGTCCTCAAGGCAACCTTCAGTCATCTACAATTGGGGCACTGAAGGTCAGACTCAAATCACTCTCCTCAGGAGGGTAGAGAAAGAGGAAAATTGAAAAGGGCAAACAGGGAAAAAAAAATTAACGGGATAGTAACAGGAGCAATCTCTCTCTCCTGGCCCCTCGTTCAGTTTAGAAGGAAACCTGCCTTTGTGGCAAAAGAATAAATGCCTTCAACAGGAAAGAGACACAAATCACTAAGTATCAGCAAAAAAAGTGAGGTGAAAGCACAACTTTTGTGCTGTATTATAATTATATGCTACCAACTAAATTTTACGCTGATGGCCATCTATAGTGCTTAAAGAAAAATGGTACTGGTTACATATTGGGCATCATAATTACAAATTAATAAAATCCAACTGGCCTTAAGACACACAGCCAAGCAGCACCTTTAGATGAGTTATTTCCATTAACTACTTGATGCCTTCCAGAATTAAATAAAAAGGTTAATTTCTAATTTGCTTACATTATGGGAGAGGCAAATGTTGGCTGAATCATTTATCATGCAGTCATCTCAAGATAAACAAGGCACTTGACAATCATTCTAGGTTTCCCAACCACAGGACCTTTTACAACATGGTTTAACGCAAATATCAATTTCTCCTGTCATATGATTAAGCAATTCTGTTATCATTAAGCAATCCTACAATTACGTGAGCATTTTTTGTGAACACAAACATACATAATTGGAACATTTTCAGAAACAATACTTCATTTTGAAGTGGATCAGCATTGTCCTAATGCCTGTTTTAGGCAACGCAAAATTAATTCTTCACATGCTGCCTGTTTTCCAACAAGTACAACTTGGCATTCTATTTAATTTTTTACACTCTGCTTCCAAAGAGGGACTGAAAATTTCAGACAATTAGCAGCAGAATGAAAGTGGGAAGAATTTTCCTTTCTACTCCCACAACATATAAAGTAATGTATCTGTGAATTATCATGTATAGACAGATAGACAGTTAGCCTAACATATGTTGTCAAGAAATTACCAGAATTTACAATTCAGGATAGAATGATTGAACACCTTGAAAAATTTTAGCTGATCAGAGAGCCAGCATAGATTTGCAAAAAGGTACAACTGATCGCAGGGTATAAGTCAATCCCATTTTATTGATGGCAAAATGCATGTTTAGGCTTATACTCAGCGTACAATCCCCCATTTTTCAGCTAATAAATGCATGTTTAGGGCTATAGTTGCATTAGGAGTCGGCCATGATTTTTCAGCTCAGTAAAACATGTATACTCACTGTAGTGTATTGAAAATTGCATTCTGCATTTTGGCAACTTAAGGCTACAATACCCATGTACCAGCAGAGGCAGACTAGAAGGAGAATAAAGGAATCCATGTTTTAACAGCATGTGCAGTTCTGATTCTGGCAACATAAGAGTTAGGAGCAAAAGTAGGCCATTTGGCCCTTTGAGCTTCTCCGCCATACAATAAGATCATATCTGATCTGGTAATGGTCTCAATTCTGCTTTCCTGTCTTTCCCCTGATAACCCTTCAGTCCCTTGTCTCTCAAAAATCTGTCTAATTCTGCTTTGAATAAATTCAATGACTCAGCCTCCACTTGCTCTCTGGGGAGGAGAATTCCACATACTAACGACCCTGAGAAAAAATTTCTCCTCATCTCAGTCTTAAAAGAGAGACCTCTTATTCTAAAACTGTGTCCCCTCTATTCTAGTCTCCCCCATAAGTTGAAGCACCCTCCCGGTAGCTACCCTATCAAGTCCCCTCAGGATCTTATATGTTTCAATAAGATCACCTCTCAATCATTTAAGCTCCAAAAGGTATAGACCCAAACTGTTCAACTTTTCTTTAGAAGTTAAGTTTTGCATCCCAGGAATGAGTCAAGTGGACCTTCTCTGAACTGCTTCTAATGCAATTATATATTTTTTCAAATAAAGGGACCAAAGCTGTATATAGTATTCCAGATGTGGTCTCACTAATACCCTGCACAGCTGCAGCAAAACTTCCCTATTTTTATATTCCATTCCCCTTGCAATTCTGAATGCTTTTTACTGAATCTTACTATTTTTTTCCTCAAGAACTTCACAATGGCGACAGTGGGTGAACATATGAAACACTATTTTCAGGTACGGAAACTTTTTGGAAAGTCCTTGTCTACTTTCTGCAGACAGCATTTTAAGTTTGAGATTTAGGGAATTCATCGAGGCTGTAAGCCTGTTGGCAGACACACATTGAGGCATTCCAGCTCAGGATTAGCAACAGGAAGGCCTGCCTGGTGAACACACACACACACTGACCTTGCAAAAATAACCATCCAATCAAAAAAAAATCTTGGATCATTACAGCGAAAATTTTCTTTGGAAGGATTGTGATCCCAGATCCTTGATCACTCACTATCGCTGCATTTCCCAATCTTTCACCTTTTGATGTGCATTTGGAGCCATCATCTACATTCCCACTTTTGCAAAAGTAGCTGTGATGTTTTGAAGGCATGATGGCAATTTTTGCAATCGCAGATGACAAAAGGAAAAAAGTCTTACTTCTCCACTATGGAGGTGAAGAATTTTTTCAGACATTTACACCTGAGCAAAACGACTCAGCAAAAAAAAACCCCTAATAACCTACTTCATACCCAAGAAAATACAATATACAAAACAATTGGCTTCTGACAAACTAAGCAAGAAGCAAACAAGATAACTGACCAATAATGCACACAGTTTAGACAACTATCAGCCAAAACTGACTTCGGTGATGTTGGAACATGCCAAACAGGAAATCAAAACACAAATAGTCATAGGTTGTCTCTCTAGTCAACCATGCTGAAAAGCACTCGAGAAAGACAAAGCTGTCAGAGCTGCTAGAATTAGCAAGATCCCAATTACTTTCGGAGTCCAGAGTTACCGAAGATGAGGCTGTCAATAGTAACTATCACACTCCAAGTTCAACTCCCGTGAATGCTGTTTATACTCAAGTGCCAGGAATCCACCTGCAGAGCAATAACAGCAGATTCACAAACAGAGTTGGCATTTGCCCAAAGAATGTTTCCACTGTGCCAGTGGCTTGTCCACACCGGGCAGTGTCTTGCTGTCGTCAAGCAGTGCAAAACCTGTGGGAAACTCAACCACTTTGCTTGTGTTTATCAGCGAAATCAACTACTAAGACCAATACCACCAGAAGTATGCCACATAAGCACATCACAGCAAAAGGGTGAGAGAATGTAACCAATGTAGAAGCTGATGACCCTGAATATACTTTTGTGCACTCTTTTGGACGTAGCAACCAGTCGTGTGTGACAGTGACCATTGGCTGCTTGGACATAGATGCTCTCATAGATACAGGGGCGTCTGTCAATGTCATGGCAGACAAAATGTTCAGCAAACTTCAGTATTGTCCCATTCTCTACAAACTAGAAAATACAAAAAATTTCCCTTACAACAGTGACAAACCACTAAAAGTTTTCGTGACTTTTAAAATGCCAGTCTCATTCAAAAACACTAGAACAAATGATGTATTCTGTCATATCTAGAGAATGTGACATGCTTATCAATTTCCAAGCAAAAACAGATCTGCACATTATTGCAGTCACATACGCGATTCCAACACATACTAATGTCATTCTTGAATTGTATAATGACTGCTTCGCTGGTATTGGCAAATTGAAATGTGTAACATGCAAGCTTCATGTAGACCCTAATGTGCCCCCTGTGGCACATCAGCAACGATGAATACCATTTCATGTCAGAAAGTAGACAGGGAAGTAACAGCATGAGCTGGACCTTGACATTATTGACAAAGTTGCGGATGAGCCTACCCTTGGGTCTCACACATACAAGTCAGCAAGAAACTCAAGAGCAAGAAGCAGATTAGAATTGATATGTGTCACCAAACCAAGCAATACAAGAGAGACACCTGACACCAGCAACTGATGATATCATAGGGGAAAGTGCTAACACTTCGCTAAACTTGGCCTTAATGCAGGCTAACATCAAATTGAGCTTGCAGAAGAATCGAGGTATCTTACAGTATTCGCCACTCACATGGGACTTTTTTGATACAAGAGATTCAACTTTGGAGTCAATTCAGCAGCTGAGGTATTTCAGCACATGGTTTAGTTTGCATTCCAAGGACTTGAAGGCATGCTGAACAAAGTGAACTTGAGACACACCTATATGCATGCCTATAACATCTCACAGAACATAATCTCACTTTGAACAAAGACAAGCGATTGTTCAATAAAAGCAGAATTGAATTATTTGGTTATGTGTTCAGCAGTGAAGGAGTATCACCTGATCCACAAAATTGAAACCTTTAAAAATGCTGTGGATCCCACAAATATGCATGAGATCCTGAGTCTGCTAGGACTCATCAAGTACCATAGTCACTTCATTCCTGACCTCATTATATTATCTGCCCTCCACGCTATCTGACAAAAGAGACCACCAAGTGGAATTAAATCACATGAACAGGTTGCACACCAGATCAAACAACAGCACTGTGGGTGTACCTACATCACATGGACTGCAGCGGTTCAAGAAGGCAGCTCACCACCAACTTCTCAAGGGCAACTAGGGATGGGCAATAAATGCTGGTCCAACCAGCGAAGCCCACATCCCATGAATGAATAAAAAAAAGTTTCAGCAAGTTGCACAAATGTCTATTTCAGCACTGAGAAAGCCACCTAGCTGGTCATGGATGCAAGCCCAGTTGGCTTAGGTACAGAACTCATGCAGAAAGATAAGGCAGGTAACCCAGCAATCATTGCAATCGCAAGCAGATCTTCAACATCTGTAGAGCAACATTATTCACAGAAAGAGAAATGTTCTCAATCACATGGGGTACCTTACACTTTCTTCTCTACTTGTATGGAAGTGAGGTTGAAATGATAACCAATCTTAGACTACTAGCAGGCTTGTTCAACAATCCACATGGCAAACCACCCACTGAAATAGAGCATTGGCTACTCAAACTACAAGAGTACGAGTTCTATTTTGAGTACCAGCTGGGCAAGTTCGGCCCAGTGGGCTATCTTTCGTGACATCCATTGCCAACAGTCAGTTCTACTAGTTGTGAAGAAAAGGTAGCCAAACAACATTTTAACTCCATAAACCTAAATATGGTCCAAAAGTTGCTAAAACTAATTGACATCAAAGCAGCAAGAAAACAAGATTACTAAATCCTACTGTTTCTTCCCAAGAAGTTCACACTCACTTTGTAAGTCAGCACATGGGATCAAATACACGATATGAGCCATGTTGCCAAGAAGATGTGCTGCAGTTAAGATGCCCACACAGAGCAACCGACAAATGGAAATGGGTCTTCCAGCAAGAAGAATGAGTACAATGCTGGTTTCAAGTTAAAGTCATAACATCTGCCAATTTGTCAAATAACTGCTGCAGCGAGGGAATTCAGGGATTCAGTGCAAAACTGCGAGAATGGAAGAAGGAATCCGCCCTGAAGACAATGTCCAAGACTAAATGCACGATCAGAATAAGGAACAACCACTGGCCTGATGATCTTGAGAAGCATGTATCAGAACAGGTCCTCGAAGATCGTAGGAAAGGTACATTGTTACCAGAAATGCAATGCTTATATATGCACGCAAGTGACTCAGGATGAATTTGATTAACCCTTTGGAAAGGTGAAGAATTTGTTGGTTTTCAAAACATTATGATTGTGATTCAAACTATCCTTGTGGAATTATTTCATTCAATAAAACGTGACGCATTCACCTAATTTGAATTACCGGTGTAATTCTTTTTCATATTTCTCAACAATGACCACCAACACTAACACTGGTGGTTCACATCTAATACTCGACATATAAATTGATCTCTGATTTGGGATGATTTTTCAAAGCTTCAAAGAACACATGGATACAGGAATTGGGAGCAGGAGTAGGCCAATTGGCCCCTCGAATCTGCTCTGTCATTCAATAGAATCATGGTTGATCTGACTGTAGCCTCAAATCCACCTACCTGTCGCTCCCCCGTAATCCTTATTGATCAAAAATTTATCTAACTGAGCTTTGAATATATTCAATGATCCTGCCTCTACTGCTGTCTGGGGGAAGAAAATTCCACAGACTATCGACCCGCTGAGAAAAAAAATATCTCCTTATATCATCTTAAATGGGAAATCCCTGATTTTTAAACAGTGTCCCTTAGTTCTGGACTCCCCAACAAGAGGAAACATCCTCCTGGTATCTACCCGGTCAAGACCCCTCAGGACCTTATATGTTTCAATAAGATCACTTCTCATTCTTCTAAACTCCAATGGGAATAAGCCCAACCTGCTCAACCTTTCCTCAAAAGATAACCCCTTCATCCCAGGAATCATTCGAGTGAACCTTCTCTGCACTGTTTCTAATGCAATTATATCCATTCTTAAGTAAGGAGACCAAAACTGTACAGAGCACTCTAGATGCAGCTTAGGGCTTGTGCAGCCACAGCAACAGTTCCCTACTTTTATAGTCAATTTCTCTTGCAAGAAACGCCAACAATCCATTCGCCTTCCTAACCACTTGCTAACTTTTTCTGATTCATGTACCAGGACACCCAGATCCATCTGTACCATAGAGCTCTGAAATCTCTCTATTTAAATAATATTCTGCTTTTCTATTCTTCCTGCCAAAGTGGGCAAGTTCACATATTCCCACATTATACTCCATCTGCCAAATTTTTGCCCATTCACTTAAGAGTCTACAAAGGTGTTTAGAAAGGTTATGTCCTCTGGACAACTTACCTTCCTACCTATCTTTGTGTCATCAGCAAATTTAGCTACAATATATTAGGCCCCTTCAACCAAGTCACTAATATAGATTGTAAATAGTTGAGGCCCCAGCATTGACCCCTGTAGTACTCCACTAGTTAGAGCTTGCCAACCCAAAAATGACCCATTTATCCCTACTCTGTGTTTCATGTTAGCTAACCAAGCCTCTATCCATGCTAATATGTTACCCCCTACATCATGTTCTCTTATTTTGTAAAGTAACCTTTGATGCGGCACCTTATCGAATGCCTTTTGGAAATGCAAGTATACCACATCTACCAGGTTCCTCTTTATCTTACTGGTTACTTTCTCAAAGAACTCAAACGTGATTTCCCTTTCACAAAACCATGTTGATTCTGCCTGATTGCATTATGATTTTCTAAATGTCCTGTTATTACCTCCTTAATGGTGGATTTTAGCATTTCCCCTAGGGCAGACGTTAGGCTAACTGGCCTATAGTTTCCTGCTTTCTGTCTCCCTCCTTTCTTGAATAGTGGTTTTACATTTGCAGTTTTCTAATCCACTGGGGCCTTTCCCGAATCTAGGGAATTTTGGAAGATCACAACTAATGCATCTATTATTTCTGCAGCCATTCTTTAAGACCTTAGGATGCAGACCAAAAGGGCCAGGGGACTTATCAGCTTTTAGCTCTAACAATTTTCCAAGAAGCTTTTCCCTAGTAATTGTGACTGTTTCAAATTCCTCCCTCCTTTTACCTCTTGATTTTCAACTGGCCTTAGGATATTTTTTGTGTCTTCTACAGTGAAGACAGACACAAAATACCTGTTCAACACTCCTGCTTCTTCCTTGTTTCCTATTATTGATTCCCCAGACTCTCTGTCTAGAGGACCAACACTCACTTTAGTGACTCTTTTTCCTTTTTAAATACCTGCAGAAATTCTTACTATCTATTTGAATATTTCTAGCTAGCTTTCTCTCATACTCTAATTTCTCCCTCCTTATTAATCTTTTAGTCATTCTTTGCTGATTTCTAAAATCTGTCAATCTTCTGACCAACCACTATTCTTCACAGTCTTGTACGCTTTTTTTTTCAATCTGATACTATCCTTAACTTCCTTAATTAAGGTCAATTTGTGCACTGCGATCTATGTTAGGTCATGTCTGATGAACCTGATTGATTTTTTTTAAAAAGCTGATTGAAGTAGTGGGCAGGAGAATGTCTAGTGATAATATGTACATGGACTTCATAAGAGGCTGTTTGCTAGAGGTGAACCTTGTGGAATTGAAGACAAATTATTGACCTGGTTAGGAAATTGGCTGTGTAGCAGAAGAGTAGGGATACTATAACAGATGGGTACTCTTAATTGGCAGTATGTGACTATTGTCCTGCAAGGATCTGTGTTGGGGTCTCAAGTATACACCATATTCATTAGTGGCTTAGATGATGGAATAGAAAGCCACATATCGAAGTTTGCCAATGACACAAGATAGGTAGCATGGTAAGCAGTGTAAATGGAAGCATAAAATTACAAAGAGATGTTATATATTTAATGAATGGGAAAACTGTAACAAATGGATTTCAATGTAGACAAATAGGAGATCATCCACTTTCAACTTATAAGGGATATGAGGATACTTTCTAAATGGTGAAAAGTTAGAAACAGTGGAGGAGCAAAGAGACTTGGGGATCCAGGCAGACCGATCATTAGATGTCATGAACAGATACAGGAAAAAAGGTCAAAAAGGCTAATGGAATGCGGGCCTAAATATCTAGAGGACTAGAATACAAGGGACTGGAAGCTTTGTGAACCCTGGTGAGACCACACCTGCAATACACTGAGCAGTTTTGGCCACCACACCGTAGGAACGATACACTGGCCTTCGAGGGAGTGCAGTACAGCACCAGAATAATGCCTGAACTCTAAAGGTTAAATTAGGAGAGATTACACAAACAAGACTTGTATTCCTTGAAATTTAGAAGGTCAAAGAGTGATTTGCTCACAGTTTTCAAGATATTATGGAGCACAGATATGGTAGACAGAGGGAGAAACTATTTCCACTGATTGGGAAGTCAAGGTGTAAGGGGCATAGCTTAAAAAATTGGAGCCAGACCTTTCAGGAGTGAAATTAAGAAACACTTCTACACTCAGAGGTTGGTAGAAATTCAAAAAACTAGCAAAGTAATACTAAATCAACTGGTAATTTTCTATTGGATATTGATAAACTTTGATTAACCAGGGACATGGGGTAAAGGTGGGTAAATGGAGTTAGATCACAGGTCAACCATGATCGCATTGAACATCAGTACAGATTCAAGGGGCTGAATGGCCTACTCTTGTTCCTATGTTCCTATTTAAATATTCATTCCAATTTGGAACAATGGTTCAATTTTGATTCAATGGATGGCAGTAGCTAAGATGTTTCTGCATGACTGCAGATAGCTGCAAAGGGAAGTTTCCCTTACAAAACTAAGATGTTTCAAACTATTGCAAAATACAGGAAACTTGGCTGGTGTCAAGTGCCAACAGTAAAATAATTATGTTTTTTTGGGAGGGTTGGTGAACAGAAAAAAAAAATGTTTTGGAATAAAAAGTGAAGCATCTCAGGGATGGGGAATGGAAACCATTTCCACTTTGAGCACTCATCATCAAGCATTCAATGTACTGTATTTTCAAATACAGCCTAAAATTCTTGCTTCCTTGAGCCAACTGATCTCAATCCTAACCTCACAACACCCTCTACACTGGCCATTCCTTGTGGTCTCAATGAAATTGCCCATTTCTGGTTGATCCTGAACAATTCCAGAGATCCGTAACGCTTCAGAACAGGGTTAAGTCTGCTCACAACTACCAAGAATGATACAGCAAACAGTAAGGAAGCATTTCGTAACATCAATTTAAACTTGCTTCAAACCCAGGTCTCAACACAAACAGGCCGTGTACTAAACCAACCTCCATATGTTTAATTTTGACATTTGGTCTAGTGTTCCCATTAGTGTTATTTATTCAGCCACTGCTTTTTTGCCCCTCCCTCAGTGGGGGGCTGCAGGAAAACTGGAAGGGAGAAAGCAATTGCACAAATGCTCATGCTAACACATTGGGTAAAGCAACAGTATTTCTTCTGCCCCTCTCCCTCTCTGCACTAGGACTAAACATTTCTGCACCAAATTCCAATTTTTGTGTGTGCAAAAGAGATGCATTTCCAGTCTAAAGGCTGCCTTTCCTCCATTTGTAACCCTCCTCCCCAAAAAATCACAAGTATTTGATGATAGATTACATTTCTTTTGTGCCAAACACTTCTTTACAATACATTTGATTCATCTGGGCAAATTTTTCTGATATCTCTTGCACTGGTGAAGGAGGAGGAAAGAAAAAGCTCATAATATGATTCTCTGTAACTTCCAACCTGAATATTACTTTATTAATGCTCATCTGAACTTGTTTCTCATCCCTCAAGTTCCCAAAATACTGCATATATTTCTCCTTGCATCCCAGGTTTGAAATCAAAACTCATTACACTGTCACTTACTCTCTCTCCTCCAGACTGCAGAATTCCTTCCTTCCTTCCTTTCATCTACAGATCCAAAGGTTTTCACAACCCAAACTCATCGCTGCCTAAATCTTAAATATACACATTCTCATTAACTTCAGAGTCCTGAACCAAGGACCTGAGCTTAGTTTTGTCAGATGGAACTGTTGCACGAATTCCAAGAAGTATCTGGTGATCCAATACATTCTCAACTTCCTCCAAGTTAAAAGAAGCTTTTCAGTTCTTGTAAAATGCCATCATAAATTACCAGGGCAAAATGAATATTTCACTTTTTATTCAGAGTGC
The DNA here is from genome assembly GCF_964194155.1 of Cetorhinus maximus. Lineage (NCBI taxonomy): Eukaryota > Metazoa > Chordata > Chondrichthyes > Lamniformes > Cetorhinidae > Cetorhinus > Cetorhinus maximus. Next base: position 111,770,820 of record NC_135880.1, read on the forward strand.
AGTTACTCCATGCATCATTTTAACTCTGATCAAGTCACCAGACTACATTAGTTCTCCAAGTTCTTAAGCATCCCATAATGTAGATATTGGATAGTGTTTTTCCTCCATGTAGTTTTAAAATAATGATCATTATTAATAATTGAAAACCTAATGTGCTCCAGAATTAAGTATATAGAATTGATCTCGCAAAACAATAACTACTTATTCTATATGGCCCAAATGTCAAGTTCCTTACAATCTAAGCAATAACAGATCTTGCATCTGTGCACACCTCAGTCAATTTTTATGCCCATATTTAAATTAAGAAATGCTTGTGTAAAACTTGAGTTATAATTAGACACTTTTCCACCCTCCAAAATTATGGACACTTCAGTGCCCAAGATGATGCAATTACAGTATGAACACATTTACATAACAGATCCCAATATAAACTTTGACATTGGAAGTTTCAATGGAAACAAAAATAAGGATCAAATATTTGAGTTCCAAATGGAGACTGAATGATGTCTGCGCCCTGCCCTCCACCACTCCCCACGTCCGATCCAATTATCCTCTGGTCATCTGAAGACAACACCAGGTTACGGATCCCATATGCAATGCCACAGGGGATCAACTAATTGCATTGTTAAAACCCTCTTAGGTTCAGCTCTTATTACGTATTTAGCTAAAACGCTTAACTCACTATTCATGGAATTACAAGTCCACATTCCAGCACTCTATAGTTGATGGGAGAAACCTAGTTTGTACAACAATATACTGGAACTGCCACAGGTATCTTTTAGACCAAAAATCAATAAACTAAGATAAAAACATTTCTATTACTATTTTTAACATTTATTTCCATGCATTGTTTTATCTCCACCTTTTAGCCTATTTCGATCCCCTCCCCCCCACCCCACCCCCACTAGGGCCATCTGTCACTTGCTCATCCTGCTTTCTATCCTTAATGTCACCATTAGCACATCCTTTAGCTAATATCACCGTCAACACCCCTTCGACCTTTTGTTTATGACGTCTTTGGCAATCTCCCCTTGGCCTCCACCTATCCAGCTCCACCTGTCCCACCCACCCCCCTTCTTAAACATCTTATATTTCACCACATTTCTATTTCTCTTTAGTTCTGATGAGAGAGTCATTCGGACCCGAAACATTAACTCTGTGTCTTCCTCTCCACAGATGCTATCAGACCTGCTGAGTTTTTCCAGCAATTTTTGTTTTTGAATCAATAGACTAAGATCCCTTTGTACATGGAGATTTAACTTGAAATTTTCTCCTGGAAAACTCACAGACATGATCTCTTACTTTCCTTGAAGATAGATCCTTGGTATTCTGGCATTTGTTTAAAAGCACTTTCAGACATTAAAAAAAGAAACATTTCATTTACCTTTATTTTTTTGTTTAATTTGCAGCAGTATCTGTATAACATGGCCATGTTCAGAGGTCCAAAATCTGCATAGAAACTGGAAGACAAAAATGAAATAGAAACATTCAAATTTGAAGGCACGTAAATACCAGCTGGTCCATCAAGTTTGCACCACACCATGGTAGCTGATAACATGATCAAATACTTCTTTATACACGCCTAGTAATGTAAAGAGCCAGGTAAGTTCCATCAGTTTAAAGTTTCATAACCATACTAGTTAAGCAATGTAACAATAAATCTTCAGCCCGATACAAATGCAGTGGAAAATTGACAGCTCATTCAGTTTAAAAGCAAATCTTCAACACATTTTCGTTACTTAACTCAGTATATATTTCTAGGTTTAATAAAACATCAACTCCTTAATCATCAAGAATTGTTCTGACAGATCTGGGGCGATGCTGCGAATTAACCAAGGCACATCCAAGTTTTCAAGCCAGTAACGTTTTAAGACGAGCTTACAGGAAATTAAAGTGCGGGGAAAGTCACTGAAATAAACTCACTTTTCATACTCGAGCTCATCATCAACGCTAAAATAGTGCGTGTTCGCTGTGTTTTTGGGTTTATGTCGAAGAATAGCAAAATACAGCCGATCTGAAACAGAAACAATGACAAAAATTATAAACAGAATCGACCATAATAGCTTAGGGATATAAGCTGGCCGCACATTTGCTCATTGCATCAAATGGATATGCGTTTGTCTTCATCCACACAAACATGCCCATGGTTCAGGCGCTTCACGATAGGCTGCTGCCGAAGTTCCAGCCATTTAAAATTTAAAACCGCCATACCTTAAATCGTCGAGTTTGCGGAGGAGGAAGCTGCATGTCAATGCAACACATTTTAAAACTAGATCGAGCTACACAAGTCGTCACCTTTTATAAACTCCGCCGCATTCAGCAGCTCCTCTCCATCCGCCATTCCGCAACTTAGACAAAAACGAAACAAAGCTGCAAAAACTTTTCTCCTCGCAGAGACAGACGCACTTTAACTGCAGAGCTGCGCCCAGCCTCGGGCAAAAACAAACGTTAATAATAGACGCGAGGCTCGTCCAAGGTCAACTTTCATAGCACTTCACCCTGGCTGAAAAATACATGCAGCAAACGCTGTTACAATACTCGCGCAAGAGGAAACATTTAAGAAAAGTCCTGCCGATGTTTAAACAGTTGTCGCATCACCACGGAAAGTCCGCAAGTCAAACTGCCTCTCACTTCCCCCTCCTGCCTGTCAATCGGAGCTGAGAACCGTCCCCTCATTGGTCAGTCGATGCCTGATTGACACTTGGCTTCAGCGGGCTGCACCCAGCCCAGCGCCAGCGACCGAATACGAACCCGCCTATTGGAGCGTGGCCCTGATGGTTGCCATGGGAAAACCACCTTTCGTCATCCACAAGGTCCGCCCCCTCTCAGTATTGACATCTCGGAGCTTCACACCTGATGACAGTGGAGATGCTGCAGCTGAGTGCATTAGCTAGAGTAAGGACAAAATCCTTATCTGTGCAGGAAACAAAGGCAAAACAAGAGGGTTAGGCCAGCTAGCTAGCTAGCTAGCCAGCCAACATATTTTTGTTGTGAAACAAAAACTAAAATACCTGGAAAAACTCAGCAGGTCTGGCAGCATCTGCGGAGAGCAGCACAGTTAACGTTTCGAGTCCGAATGACCCTTCAACAGAACTAAGTAAAAATAGAAAAGAGGTGAAATTTAAGCTGGTTTAAGGGGGGGGGGGGAGGTGTAGAGCTGGATAGAGGGCCAGTGATAGGTGGAGATAACCCAAAGATGTCACAGACAAAAGGGCAAAGAAGTGTTGAACGTGGTGATATTATCTGAGGAATATGCTAATTAAGGGTATTAAGCAGGACGAGCAAGGTACAGATAGCCCTAGTGGGGGTGGGGTGGGGGAAAGGAATCGAAAAAGGCTAAAAGGTAGAGATAAAACAATGGATGGAAATACATTTAAAAATAATGGAAATAGGTGGGAAAAGAAAAATCTATATAAATTATTGGAAAAAAAGGGGGGGCGGAAATCGGAAAGTGGGTGGGGATGGAGGAGAGAGTTCATGATCTAAAATTGTTGAACTCAATATTCAGTCCTGAAGGCTGTAAGTTGCCTAGTCGGAAGATGAGGTACTGTTCCTCCAGTTTGCGTTGAGCTTCACTGGAACAATGCAGCAAGCCAAGGATGGACATGTGGGCATGAGAGCAGGGTGGAGTGTTGAAATGGCAAGTGACAGGGAGGCCTGGGTAATGCTTGCGGACAGACCGAAGGTGTTCTGCAAAGCGGTCACCCGATCTGCGTTTGGTCTCTCCAATGTAGAGGAAACTGCATTGGGAGCAACGAATGCAGTAGACTAAATTGAGGGAAGTGCAAGTGAAATGCTGCTTCACTTGAAAGGAGTGTTTGCGCCCTTCGATGGTGAGGAGAGGGGAAGTAAAGGGGCAGTGTTGCACCTTCTGCGGTTGCATGGGAAGGTGCCGTGGGAGGGGGTTGAGGTGTAGGGAGTGATGGAGGAGTGGACCAGGGTGTCCCGGAGGGAATGATCCCTGCAGAAAGCCGCCGGGGGGGGGGGTGGGGGTGAATGGAAGATGTGTTTAGTGGTAGCACCATTATGGAGTAGGCGGAAATGGCGGAGGATGATCCTTTGAATGCGGAGGGAATATTTCCATTATTTTAAAATGCATTTCCATCCATTGTTTTATCTCTACCTTTTAGCCTTTTTCGATTCCTTCCCCCCACCCCACCCCCACTAGGGCTACCTGTACCTTGCTTGTCCTGCTTTCTACCCTTAATTAGCACATTCCTCAGATAATATCACCACCTTCAACACCTCTTTGCCCTTTTGTCTGTGACATCTTTTGGTTATCTCCACCTATCACTGGCCCTCTATCCAGCTCTACGCCACCCCCCCCCCCCCCCTTAAACCAGCTTATATTTCACCTCTTTTCTATTTTTACTTAGTTCTGTCGAAGGGTCATTTGGACTCGAAACGTTAACTGTGCTCCTCTCTGCAGATGCTGCCAGACCTGCTGAGTTTTTCCAGGTATTTTTGTTTTTGTTTTGGATTTCCAGCATCCGCAGTTTTTTGCTTTTATCTTAGTGTTTAATTGACTGTCACTTCTCTTCAAGGAATGCCTACCTTGAAGGAGTATTGCTCTTCCCTCCGTCAGGATTTTCATATCTCTCTTTTGCCTTGTTCACCTTGATTGCTTCCTTCCAATCCCAGCCCCGGCCGTGTATTCACCATATCACCCCACCAGCCTCCGCATTCAAAGGATCATCCTCCGCCATTTCCGACAACTCCAGCATGATGCCACCACCAAACACATCTTCCCTTCACCCCCCCGGCGGCATTCCGCAGGGATCGTTCCCTCCGGGACACCCTGGTCCACTCCTCCATTACCCCCTACACCTCAACCCCCTCCCACGGCACCTTCCCATGCAACCGCAGAAGGTGCAACACCTGCCCCTTTACTTCCCCTCTCCTCACCGTCCAAGGGCCCAAACACTCCTTTCAAGTGAAGCAGCATTTTACTTGCACTTCCCTCAATTTAGTCTACTGCATTCGTTGCTCCCAATGCAGTTTCCTCTACATTGGAGAGACCAAACGCAGACTGAGTGACCACTTTGCAGAACACCTTCGGTCTGTCCGCAAGCATTACCCAGACCTCCCTGTTGCTTGCCATTTCAACACTCCACCCTGCTCTCATGCCCACATGTCCATCCTTGGCTTGCTGCATTGTTCCAGTGAAGCTCAACGCAAACTGGAGGAACAGCATCTCATCTTCCGACTAGGCACTTTACAGCCTTCCGGACTGAATATTGAGTTCAACAATTTTTGATCATGAACTCTCTCCTCCATCCCCACCCCCTTTCCGATTCCCCCCCCCACCCCTTTTTTTCCAATAATTTATATAGATTTTTCTTTTCCCACCTATTTCCATTATTTTTAAATGTATTTCCATCCATTGTTTTATCTCTACCTTTTAGCCTATTTCGATTCCTTCCCCCCACCCCACCCCAGCCCCACTAGGGCTATCTGTACCTTGCTTGTCCTGCTTTCTACCCTTAATTAGCACATTCCTCAGATAATATCACCACGTTCAACACTTCTTTGCCCTTTTGTCTGTGACATCTCCACCTATCACTGGCCCTCTATCCAGTTCTACACCCCGCCCCCCACCACCACCCCCCCACCCCCCTCCCCCCCCACCACCAAACCAGCTTATATTTCACCTCTTTTCTATTTTTACTTAGTTCTGTTGAAGGGTCATTCGGACTCAAAACATTAACTGTGTTCCTCTCCGCAGATGCTGCCAGACTTGCTGAGTTTTTCCAGGTATTTTTGTTTTTGTTTTGGATTTCCAGCATCAGCAGTTTTTTGCTTTTATTTTTGTTGTGAGGCGCACAATCAGAGTTAGCAATTGACATGAAGTCCGTGTCAACATTAAAGGATAGTGGTTGAAGAAAAGGAAAATAGAATGGTTACAGCATAGAAGTTGTTACCTTAGAGGCAGAGGCAGGAACAATGAGGAAATAGCAGAGATATTGAACAAACATTTTGTGTCTGTATTCACAGTAGAAGATACAAGTTACATTCTAGAAATAAAGGGTAACCTGCTTGCTAATAAAAGTGAGGAAATTAATGTAATTAATGCAGAGGAAAAGTACTGGAGAAAATTGAGGCACTTAGATCTTACAAATCCCCAGGACCTGATGGCCTATATCCAAAGATTCTAAAAGAAATAATGGTTATGATTTTTCAAAATTTCCAAGATGCTAGAATGGTCCCAACAGATTGGAAGATAGAAAATGTAATATCGCTATTCAATAGGAGAAAGGAAAAACAGGGAACTATAAGCCAGTTAGCCTGATATCAGTTGTCAGGAAAATGCTGGAATCTCTTATTAAGGCAGTCTTAAAAATGCACTTAGAAAATCATAGTTGATCAGACAGTCAACATGGTTTTACAAAAGGGAAATCACGTTTGATAAATTTATTACAGTTGTTTGAGGATGTAGGATAAATAAAGGGGAACCAGTAGATGGTAGTATACTTAGAATTGCAAAATGCATTCGATAAGGTGCCAGACAAAAGGTTAACACATAAGACAAGGGCTCATGGGTTTGGGGGTAATATATTAACATGGATAGAGGATTGATCAATGGACAGAAAGCAAAGGATAGGGATAAAGGGGGCTTTTTCAAGATGGCAGGCTGTAACTAGTGGAGTGCCACAAGGATGACTTCAACTATTTACAATCTATGTTAATGACTTAGATGCAGAGAAAAAGTAATGTATCTAAGTTGCTAGGTGGGAATGCAAGCTGTGAGGAGAACACAAAGAGGATGCAAAGCGATATAGATAGGTTGAGTGTGTGGGCAACAAGGTGGCAGATGGAGTATAATGTATGGCAGTGAGAGGTTATTCACTTTGATTGTAAGAATAGAAAAGCAGAATATTTTTTAAAAGGTGTGAAACTTGTAAATGTTGATGCACAGACGAACTTGTGTGTATTCGTGCAAGGAACACATGAATTAAGCATGCAGGTACAGCAAGCAATTAGGAAGGCAAATTGCACATTGGCCTTTATTGCAAGGGGATTAGAGTACAAGAATAAAGAAGTCTTGCTACAATTGTACAATTACTAGGGAAGGCGGTGGCATAGCGGTATTGTCACTGGACTGGTATTCCAGAGACCCAGGGTAATGCTCTGGGGGGCTGGGTTTGAATCCCACCATGGCAGATGGTGAAATTTGAACCCAATAAAAAATCTGGAATTGAAAGTCTAATGATGACCACAAAATCATTGCCAATTGTCGCAAAAACCCATCTGGTTCACTAATTTCCCTTTAGGGAAGGAAATCTGCTGTCCTTACCTGGTCTGGCCTACATGTGACTCTTAAAATGTTCTCTGAACAAGGGCAACTAGCAACTAGCCAGTGGCATGAACGGATTTTTAAAAAATTTTGAGGTGAGGCCATACCTGGAATATTTAAATATCACCATATTTAAGGAAGGGGGTGGTACAGGACTAGATTGGTCCCTGGGATGAAAGGGTTGTCCTAGGATGAGAGACTGAGTAAACTGTGTGTCTATTCTCTGCCATTTAGAAGAATAAGGGGTTGAAGCATACGAGATTCCGAAGGGCCTTGACAGGGTAGACATTGAGAGGTTGATTCTCCTGGCTGGGAAATTTAGAACATGGGGGCACAGTCTCAGGATAAGGGGCTGATCATTTAGGACTGAGATGAGGAGAAATTACTTCACTCAAAGGGTTGTGAACCTTTGGAATTCTCTACCCCAATGGGTTGATGGCTGCTCCATCATTGAATGAATTTAAGGCTGGGATGGACAGATTTTTGGACTCTCAGGGAATCAAGGGATATGGGGAGCAGATGGAACAGAAGATCAGCCACGGATCATGCTGAATGGCGCAGCAGGCTTGATGGGCCATACAATCTACTCCTCCTCCTGTCTCTTACGTTCTACTCAACCCATTGTGTCCATGCTGACTCTCTGCATCAGCAAATCACTCCCCACCCTTTCCCTGTAGCTCTGCATTTTTGCTCTTCAGGTGCTTATCCAATTCCCTTTTGAAAGCAATAATTGAATCCATCTCCAACACACCCTCAGGAAGTGTATTCCAGATCCTAACCATTTGCTATGTAAAAAAAAATATTTCCACATGTCACTGTTGGTTTTTTTGCTATGCACCTTAGATTATGACCCCTGTTTCTCAATTCTTCCACTAATGAGAACAATTCTATCTAATTTGTCTAGATCCCTCAAGAGTTTGAACCCCTCTATCAAATAACCTCTTTACATTTGCTTCTCTAAGGAGAGCAACCCTAGCTTCTTCAATCTAACCACAGAACTTAAGTTGGAACCATTCTCATAAATCTTTTCTGTACCCTCTCCAAAGTCTTTGCATGCTTTCTAAAGTGGGGTGCCCAGAATTGGATACAATGCTCCAGTTGAGGCCAAGCCTTTTGTAAAGGTTCACCCAACTTCCTTGTTTTTCTACTCTATGGCCCAGATTTTTGCTCCCAGGTCAGGTTCACCGAGTCTGGAGACTTCCCTGCTTGGAGAAACCAACCTTTAAAAATGGCCGCCTGCAGGTGGGATTTTTGGTCGGTGGGGGTGGGCTGAAACAGGGGTCGGGGCAGGCGACCCCGGAATGAATCCAGAGGCTTCCGAGTGCAGAGGTGGACTATGTGCAGAGACTGTCTCTTTGCCTTAAATAAATAAAAAGCAATAATAAAACAAAAAGAAATTCCTCCAGCCCTCATCCCTCAACACCCACACACTCCCTATGCCATCCCATGCCCCCACCCACCCACCCTCATGGCCCCCACACTCCTATGCCTACTTATTGCCTCTCTACCAACACCCCATGGCCCCTCACACCCCTACTGCCAACTTAGTGCCAATCCATGCCCCCATCATCCTTTCCCTCTCCACACCAACTCACCAAATATCCTTGGACAGTTCCTTGACAGCTTTGATATTTCCTGGGTAACTTTTACAGGTTAGGCACTTTCTGAATAGCTTTGACAGATTTGACAGCTGGGCAGCTTCTTAACATTCCCTTGACAGCTGGGCATTTCCTTGACAGCTGGTGATTTTAATGGCCAGCTGCCTCTGCGAATTGCACATGCGCGAACCCTGGCCCAACTCCAGTCCCGCTTCTGCGAAGATGGGAAATGCTGGGTTCAGGAGCAGGACTGAGGATTTTCGGCCTTTTACAGAATTTTTGCAACAATGGACAGGCTCTCCATCATGGCGAAAATCCGGGCCTATGTCTCTACTTATAAAGCCCAGGATCTCGTATCCATTTTTAACCACCAATTGAGAAGCATGTTAAAATCAAACATATAGGATCCTTGGAGTTATTAATAGAGGAATAGAGTACAAAAGCAAAGATGTTATCCTAAATCTTTATCAAACCTTGTTAGGCCTTGGCTGGAATATTGTGTTCAATTCTGGTTACCACATTTTAGGGAGGATGTAAAGGCCTTAAAGAGGCTTTCCTGTAATGGTACCTGGGATGAGCAACTTCAGTTATGTGGAGAGACTGGAGAAACTGGGATTGTTCTCCTTAGAGCAGAGAAGGTTAAGTGGAGATTGGATGGAGGTGTTCAAAATCATGAATGTTTCTCTTCATTTCCTCCATCAAAACCAATTTCCAACAGAAGGGTTGGTAATCAGAGAACACCGATTTAAGGTGCATGGGACAAGAACTAAAGTGACAAAAGGGAACATTTTTCATTCAGTGAGCTATTGTGATCTGGAATGTTCTGACGAAAGAAGGTGCTGGGAACAGATTCAATGGTAACATTTAAAAGATAATTAGATAAATACTTATAGGAGAACAACATTACAGGGCTAAGGGGAAAGAACAGAAGAGAGGTGCTAATTGGGCAGTTCTACCTAATAGCCATTGCAGGCACGATGTGTCGAATGGCCAAAATCGGTACTTTATCATTCTATGATTTGATTGATTCGCTTACTTAGACAAGTTTCTTGTGGAGACCAAATTACAATTCATACATTACAAAACATTTGCCATTTGTAATTTCTGCCATTCGAATTGTGGCATAACACTAAAACCAAAATGTGAGTAAAGTACAAGATAAAAAAAATGCTTGCCAGACATAACAGAAAAAGATCTAGAAACTGAAATTATAGTAAAAAGTAGTTAAGGCAGATTTCAAAAGGGAAGGTCATGCTCAATCAACCTTATTGAATTCTTTGAAGGAGTAACAGAAAGAATAGGTAAGGCAGTCAATGTCAGGTTATACCTATCAGGATAAATTCAACAGATGGGTTAATTTCTATAGGAGCTACAACACAGGACCACTTGTATGCCAAACAGCATAAACACCATGCAACAGACAGAGCTAAGTGATTCTACAACCAATGGAACAGATCTAAGCTCTGCAGTCCTGCCACATCCAGTCATGAATGGTGGTGGGCAATTAAACAACTAACAGGAGGAAGAGGCGTCACAAATATCCCCTCCTCAATGATGGGGGAAGCCCAGTACATCGGTGCAAAAGATAAGGCTGAAGCATTTGCTACAATCTTCAGCCAGAAGTGCTGAGTGGATGATCCATCTCGGTCTCCTCCTGAGGTCCCCAACATCACAGATGCCAGTCTTCACCCAATTCAATTCACTCCACGTGATACCAAGAAATGGCTGAAGGCACTGGATACTGCAAAGGCTATGGGCCCTGACAATATTCCAGCAATAATACTGAAGATTTGTGCTCCAGAACTTGCTGCGCCCCTAGCCAAGCTGTTCCAATACGGCTACAACACTGGCATCTATCTGGCAATGTGGAAAACTGCCCAGGTACGTCCAATCCACAAAAAGCAGGACAAATCCAACCTGGCTAATCACTGCCCCATCAGTCTACTCTCGATCATCAGCAAAGTGATGGAAAGTGTCATGGAGAGTGCTATCAAGCAGCACGTACTCAGCAATAACCTGCTCACTGATGTTCAGTTTGGGTTCCACCTGGGCCACTCAGCTCCTGACCTAATTACAGCCTTAGTCCAAACATGTTCAAAAAAGCTGAACTCAAGAGGTGAGATGAGAGTGACTGCCCTTGACATCATTTGACCATGTGGCATCAAGGAGCCCTAGCAAAACTGGAGTCAATGGGAATCGAGGGGAAACCTCTTCACTGATTGGAGTCATATCTAGCACAAAGACAGATGGTTGTGGTTGTTGGAGGTCATTCATCTCAGTTCCAGGACATCACTGCAGGTGTTCCTCAAGGTAGTGTCCTAGGCCCAGCCATCTTTAGCAGCTTCATCAATGACCTTGCCTCCATCATAAGGTCAGAAGTGGGGATGTTCTCTGATGATTGCACAATGTTCAGCACCATTTGTGACTCCTCAGATACTGAAGCAGTCCATGTTCAAATGCAGCAAGACCTGGACAACATCCAGGCTTGGGCTGATAAGTGACAAGTAACTTTCATGCCACAAAGTGCCAGGCAATGACCATCTCCAACAAAAGAGATTTAACCATCACCCTTGACGTTCAATGGCATTACCATCGCTGAATATCCCACTGTCAACATCCTGGGGGTTACTATTAACCAGAACTGGACCAGCCATATAACTACTGTGGCTACAAAAGCAGGCCAGAGGCTGGGAATTCTGCGGCGAGTAACTCATCTCCTGACTCCCCAAAGCCTGTCCACCATCTACAAGGAACAAGTCAGGAGTGTGATGTAATACTCCCCACTTGCCTGCATGAGTGCAGCTCCAACAACACTCACAAAGCTTGACACCACCCAGGACAAAGCAGTCCGCTTGATTGGCACCACATCCACTACCTTCAACATCCACTCCCTCCACCACTGATGCACAGTGACAGCTATGTGTACCACCTACAAGATGCACTGCAGCAACTCATCAAGGCTTCTTAGACAGCACCTTCCAAACTCGTAACCTCTACCACCTAGAGGGACAAGGGTAGCAGATGCATGGGAACACCACAACCTGCAAGTTCCCTTCCAAGACACACACCATCCTGACTTGGAATTATATTGCTATTCCTTCACTGTCACTGAGTCAAGATCTGGAACTCCCTTCTTAAAAGCACTATGGGTGTACCTACACCACATGGACTGCAGCGGTTCAAGAAGGCAGCTTACTACCACCTTCTCAAGGGTAATTAGGAATGGGTAATAAATGCTGGTCGAGCCAGCGACACCCACATCCCGTGAATGAATAAAAAAAATTGAAAGAGAAGACTGAGGTCATCTGATAGAGGTTTATAAAATTAAGAAGTGTCTTGATGGGATAAACATACAGAAGATGTTTCCACTTATGGGGGAGACTGGACTAAGGGCCATAAATATGTCACTAATAAATCCATAGGGAATTCAAGAGAAACATCTTTACCCAAAGAATGGTTAGGATGCGAAACTTGCTACTTTAAGGACTAATTGAGGTGACTGGTATAGATGTCGTTAAGGGGAACCTCTTTAAACACATTAGGGAAAAAGGAATGGAAGAATATGCTAATTGTGTTAGATTAAGAAGAGTCAGAGAAGGCTCATGTGGAGCATAAACAGTGACCTAGAACTGTTGATCCAAATGACCTGTTTTCTGTGCTGTAAACACTGTGTAATACTATGTAAAAGTCCCATATCTTGTACCACCAAATAGATTGAAGAGCAAGAGACAATTATCCTTTCAGCCAACATGTAAACGTGACCTGCTAAGTACTAGTTAGCACATCAGCTGTTTAGCTGGGAGGCTTTGCCAAGATGGACTGGGCATTTCCACTTGTATTTTTGTACACACTTCCAAACCAGCAAATCCCACACCTCACCTTCAGTACCACAATAAATGAGCTAATGTTCTTTTACCCTCACAATACCATTCTTTGCTGGAATTGGAGCTTCGAGACAGTTGTTTTCAAGGCCATAGGTAAGATTCCAGCATTGGGCAGAGTGTAAATGAGCTGGCATCACTGAATAATAGCAACTTGGAAATCTGAGGGCATCCCAGACTCCTCCGTCACCATCCCTGGGTGTGTCCCATCCCGCTGGCGGGTGGGGGGATCTCAGTGTTGGCTCCATGGAGTCTCATGGCTTCGGGTCGGGCGGGTTCGGGGGGTACTGCCGCTCCCCTCCCAGCTGGTGGGTGAGTGCTTCACCATGTTGATCATTGTGGTGGGCGGGGGGGTTGGCTGGGGACGGGTCCCAGGGCTGGGTGTCCGTGGGGTGCAGTGGGCCATCAGCGGAGGCGGGGTTGTGTTCCGCTGCGGTCTCGCAGCCCAGCGCAGCCTTCGATCCGTGATTGTCATCGGACTGGTGGATGGACATGTCAGGAGCAGCATTGGGTATAGTTTAGCGTCCAGATTTGAACCGAAGAAAGGGACTTTAGAGGGCTACATGCAGGCTAAACACCAATATCTAGTGAAAAAACAGGTCTCAGAGTGAAGGCACCCCTAGGTAGCAGCGACCACAATATGATTAAATTTTACATCCACTTTGAGCGGGAGAATAGTGGGTCTAAGATTAGTATTTTAAACTTAAGCAAGCGCTACTATGTGGGCACGAAAGCTGAGCTAGTTGAAGTGGACAAAGATACTAGGCTAGGGGATAGATCAATAGAAAAGCAGTGGCAGACATTTAAGGGGATATTTTAGAATACTCAGGGTAAGTATTAGACTATACTAGAAAGAAAAATTCTAAGGGGAGGACCCACCATCCGTGATTAACTAAAGTAGCTAAGGAAAGCATCAAATTTAAGGAAAAAGCAAAGATGAGTGGGAGGACAGATGATTAGTCAGAATATAAAGAACAGCAGAGAATGACTAGAAGGTTAATCAGGAGAAAGAAATTCAAGTATGAGAGAAAGCTAGCTAGAAATATAAAAACGGAGAGTAAGATTTTCTACAGGTATTTAAAAAAGGGAAAAAGTAAAGTGAGTGTTGGTCCTTTAGATAGCGTTAAAATAGGGAGTTAATAGCAGATAATGAGGAAATGGCAGATGAAACGAACAAATATTTTGCTTCTGTCTTCACTATAGAGGATACCAAAAACACTCCAGTAATAAGTGTAAACCAAGAGGTGGAAGGGAGAGAGGAACTTGGTGAAATTACAATCACTAGGAAAGCAGTACTGAGCAAATTGATTGAGCTGCGGGCTGAAAAGTCTCTGGGCCCTGATGGACTTGATCCTAGGGTCTTAAGAAAGGTGGCTTAGGAGGTAGTAGATGCATTGATGTTAATTTTCCAAAATTTGCTAGATTATCAAAACATTCTATCAGACGGGAAAGTAGCAAATATAACCCCTCTATTCAAGAAGGGAGTGAGGCATAAAACAGGAAACTACAGGCCAGTAAGCTTGACGTCTGTCATGGGGAAGGTGTTAGAATCGATCATTAAGGAAGTACTTGGCTGGGTACTGAGAAACTCAGGGTAATTGGGAAGAGCCAGCATGGTTTTGTGAAAGGGAAATCATATTTACCCAATTTATTGGAGTTCTATGAGGGAGTGACATGTACTGTGGATAAAAGGGAGCCTGTAACGTGCTGTTCCTCGGATTTCTTGAAGGCATTTGATAAGGTGCCACATCAAAGGTTACTGTGGAAAATAAAAGCTCATCGTGTAGGTGGCAACATATTAGCATGGATAGAAGATTGGCTGGCTGGGAGAAAACAGAGAGTATGCATAAATGAGTCATTTTCTGATTGGCAAGATGAGTGGAATCCCACAGGGATCTGTGCTGGGGCCTTTTTACAATTTACATCAATGACTTAGATGAGGGGAGTGAAGGCATGGTAGCTAAATTTGTAGACAACGCAAAGGTAGGTGGGAAAGTATGTTGTGAAGAGGACATAAGGTTGCGGATGGATATAGATAGGTTGAGAGAGGCCAAAAATCTGGCGGATGGAGCAAAATGTAGAAAAATGTGAAGTTGTTCACTTCGGCAAGAAGAATGAAAAAGCAGAACATTACTTAAACGCAGAATGGCTGCAGAATTCCGAGGTGCAGATGGATATAGATGTTCTACTGCATGAGTCACAAAAAGTTAGTATCCTGATACAGCAAGTAATTAAGAAGGCTAATGGAATGCTATCCTTTATTACAAGAGGGATTGAACATAAAAGAAAGGGTGTTATGCTTCAATTATACAAGGCATTGGTGAGACAATGTCTCGAATATTATGTGCAGTTTTGTCTCCTTATTTACAGAAGGATGTAAATGCATTGGAGGTGGTTCAGAGGCGGTTTGCTAGATTGGTACCTGGAATGAGCGGGTTGACTCATGAGGAAAGGTTGAACAGACTAGGTTTGGTTCCACTGGAGCTTAAAAGAGTGAGGGGCAACTTGATTTAAGTATATAAGATCCTGAATGGTATTGACAAGGTGGATGTGGGTGAGTCGAGAACTAGGGGCACTGTTTTAAAATTAGGGGTTGCCCTTTTAGGACAGAGATGAGGAGAAATTTCTCAGAGGGTAGTGCAACTTTGGAATCACTGCCTCCCAAGGTGGTGAAGGCGGGGTCATTGAGTATTTTTAATGCAGAGATAGATAGATTCTTGTTAGGCAAGGGAATCCAAGGATATTGGAGATAAATGGGAATGTTGAATTTGAAACACAAACAGATCAGCCATGATCTTTTTGAATGCTGGAGAAGGCTCGAGGGGCCGAATAGCCTACTTCTGCTCTTATTTCTTATTCAGCCCTGTTACACTGGAGAACCTGAAGAGGAGATGAGTCAAAGGAGGGTATTCCTCTTTGAAGCAGTGGGGCACTCACTCTACAATTAGAGGCTTAAGCATCCTGTGAAGATAAATGCCTTCATCTAGGTCAGCCTGATTCAAATAAGGAAAAAGTTCTCTGGCATCAGAAGTGCCAAGTTTACTTTACTGTACATGTATATTCCTATGCCACACCAGGCAGAGCCCACTATAACTCACATTTGCTATACCCTACAGTACCACAATGCACTGTCCCTGTACTATACACTTTCATTCTATTTAAGACATATGGTACATTGATACTGGAAGATAAAACTTTAATCTACAGAGCTCTTCACAGATTACTCACAAAGAACTTGCATTTTTAGGACATTCCAGCGCTTTTTGTTGCCAATGCATTATTTTTTAAGTATAGTCTAATTGTAATCTAGAGAAACACAGCAGATTTTTTTTTTTTGCAGGAGGGTTCCACAGCCAACAGTAGGGTGAATGACAGTATAAACTCTTTGGTAGCAGCAGAAACTGCGTGCAAATGAATGGAAAAAATCTGTACCAGGATGAAACACTTATAGGACATGGGAGCTTGCTCTGCCACAGGTTATCTAACCTGTTCAAAGCACTCTGCTCACAGGCTAAGAGCATCCACTACTACTGGGAGAGAACAAGGACAGGTGGGGGCTAAACCAACTCAAGTCACTGACAATGTAGCCACTGTCTGAATCTCAGTGTTCTCCTTCTCCTGTGGGTTGCAGAACCAGTACAATCACATCACAGCATCTTGTGACAAGCTCTGGGCACTGGTTGAAATATAACTCAGGTGAAGAGATGCAAGTGGCAGAAGGTGAAGAGGAAACAATTATGAACCTACATTGTTTGCCAATAACATGGAGAAGGATTTGTTTCCTACTGAATCTGTCTTCTAAGAGAGACAATGCAGAAGCAGAAGCTTTTCTTTGCATCTACCTGCAGCGGCAGTATCAGAATATTCAGCAATGCACCTTTGACGCAGCTACAGACCAGCAAATGGATTTATACAAATGCAGAACATCATGAAGCAACTGGCATCTTCATGACTTTCTGCAGCACAGCTGCAAAGCACTGAGGAAACAAGGACAACACAGATTTCTCTGACAAATACAGACGCTGGTGCCACTGAGTCCCTGTTAGGACCCCATGATCAGAGTTTGTCACTGCTAGATTTGATTGACTAGGTGATTGTTTAGAAAGTGCAACAGTATCTCTGGTAGTGACATGGGCCTCATTGTATCACCACCATGTATTCAATTTTGTATTCCTGTCCTGAGAAAGTGTTGCAAAAGGTAACTCTAGGCTGCCCAAAATATAAACCAGTCATTCCACTGTGGTACTCAGTAAATTTCAGCACAGTTGACTGCTGCAGAATGCAACAGTAGTGGCGGGGTCCCTTGAAAAAGCATTTGATTTATAGAGGTCAACGATCACCTGCACACTTATGGATTACAATCCCTTTCTTATTCACAAAAATATTGGAGTTCTCATGTAGATTTTTAAGAGAAGCTCCAAAGTAATTGAGGTCAGTTTCAAACGGATGCAGTCATTGTTTGGGGGTAAGGAGTTCACTTTGGGAAGAGCCAAAGTCGAAAATCTACCTGAGACCTCATCTGCACAATTTAAGTATTAAAACAGGGGTTAGGCAAGGCTTACAGCATGGCTTTTGTCTGGACAGAGAAAACGGCCAACAGAAAATCAGATACTGCCACAGTGGCATGTAAGTTAGAAGCCCAATTTTCTGACCCATGCGCACTGCCAGTAAGGTTCTGCATTGCGTGCAGTACATATGGAACTTTCCAAAAGTAAAAACTGCTGCATTTATTGCACTGACCCTGAAGATGCTGATTCATGCTGCCATAATTCTCCACAAGTATCAGTTGTGTTTGGTCATTCTTCATGTATTTCCCCATACAGTAAGTGTCAGCTACTTGAGGGCAACATGGTCAAGCTCCATGCTGTCCTGACCTGATACTATACATGCACACTCCAAAGCAGTCCCTGGATAATAATTGGAATGATGAACTCCTTCACTCATGAGAATTGAAGGCAAATATAGCAGCTAAACTACCTTCCCTTCTCAGCATCAGACTCCACCTTTCCATTCCCATGTGAACATAGAAACAAAGAAAATAGAAGCAGGAGTAGGTCATTCAGCCATTCGAGCCTGCTCTGCCTTTCAATATGATCATGGCTGATCCTCTAACTCAACGCCATACTCCCGCTCTCTCCCCATACCCCTTGACACCTTTAGAATCTAGAAATCTATCTAGTTCCTTCTTAAATATATTCAGTGACTTGGCCTCCACAGCCCTCTGTGGTAGAGAATTCCACAGGTTCACTATCCTGAGTGAAGAAGTTTCTCCTCACCTCAGTCCTAAATGGCCTATCCCGTATCCTGAGATTGTGACCCCTTGTTCTAGACCCCTTAGCCAGAGGAAACATCATCCCTGCATCCAGTCTGTCCAGCCCTGTTAGAATTTTATATGTTTCAATGAGATCCCCTCCCATTCTTCTAAACTCCAGTGAATACAGGCCAAGTCAGCCCAATCTCTCCTCGTACGACAATCCTGCCATCCCAGGACTCAGTCTAGTGAACCTTCGCTGCACTCCCTCAAGTATATTCTTTCTTAGGTAAGGAGACCAAAACTGCACACAATACTCCAGGTGTGGTCTCACCAAGGCCCTTTATAACTGCAGTAAGGCATCCTTGCTCCTGTACTCAAGTCCTCTCGCAATGAAGGCCAACATACATTTGCCATCTTAACTGCTTGCTGCACCTGGATGCCTATATTTATTCTTCTGCAATTTAGCTGCTCAGTAAAACCATGAGGTACCAGAGTGATAAACTGCAGCTGATCAAAGACTTGAAGAATTGGTAACAGCCCTGATAAACTGTAAATCATTGTGAGACCATTCATCTGGTTCAAGCTAATAATTAAAAATCTACAGCAAAACAAAAGTGCAACTTTCTAAAGGTAAATGGAGAAACTAATTGAGAGAGCAACATGGGGTGGAAAGAGTTAAATGTGCAATAGAAAGGAGAACTCCAGATATCAAAACATCTTAAAGCAACATTCCACTTTTGACTTTTTTTAAATACCTTTGTGACAAATTGGACTATTCTATGGTAAATAGGGAAGAATGAAAAATTAAGACAAAACATGTACGTGATATTATCAAAGCACTTTTTAGAATATCAACAAATTATGCAAAATAAAGTATTAACACATCAAATGTAGCTTACTTCATGATTTTCAAAGCTTATACATTTCAAATTAACCAAAATAATTTCAAATCTTGAAGTTATGAAAGTTATTTGTCTCTCTCTCACCTTTCTTGCCCATTCAGACCCCAGATATAAGTAGAAAAATAGCTAAATATTTTAATATTCCTGACTGTTATCAAAACTTTAATGCAATTTTATAATATCTGTGGTATGCAAAAAAGTGCTACTGAGATACATAACCTTATGGAGTAACATGAAGGAAGAGGGAGAGAGCCTTACTGATTAAGATCCTGGGAAGATGTTATTAATTAGTTATATGAAAAAATTAAAAGCATTTTTTCCTTTCTCATCAAAAATAACTCGTCAAAAATAAGTAACCAGGCTTGTAATAGGGTGATTGTTTGGCAGTAATTACCACTTATTACATCATTAAAAATATACTTAGATTGAAATGGATAAGAGCTAACTGTCTGAGGCGAGTTTAATTTGCTTCTGCCGTGCAAGTGCTGCAGCTTCATGCCATTCAATGGTGAGGCACACAGCAAGATGCCATTTTTGCTAAGCTAATAGCTGGGTGGCAAATAACTGTCAGAGTGAATCCAAGCTATGTGCCATTAGTTAGGTTTTCAAATCTTCTGCATAACAAGTTGCTGAAAGTTTGAGCTAATAACATCGCAGCAAGGGGAACAGGTATCGGACCCGAATGAACAGGACAAGCAACTCTGCATCCCCTTAACCAGATTGAAGAATTCTGCAATTAACAGCACCATGACTATGAAGAAAGCATAAGCTAGAATGGGCGGTGGTGTTGGTTAGCTCAGTCGGCTAGGTGAGCAGAGCGGGATGCAGGATACTATCAATGGCATGGGTTCAATCCCAGCACTGGGCTGTGGTAGTTCATGGAAACCTGCCTCCTCAACGTGCCCATGTTTGTGGAATGGCATCCCTCAAGGTATATATATAACCCATTGTCTCTCTCTAATGAAGAGAAAGAGATGCCTATGATCCTTTGTGGACCAGGGCTAATTAGCTGGAATGAATTAATTCAATGTCAAATCAGAAAGTGAAATAAAGAGAGGGAACTAAAGATTGGATAGAGAGACAAACAAGTAAAGGAACAAATTAAAATTTAACATCTTTAAAAGCTGAAGAAATGAGAAGCCAGGCATGTAATAGGGAGATTGTTTGGCAGTAATTACCACTTATTACATCATTAGAAATGTACTTAGACTGAAAAGGATAAGAGCTAACTGTCTGAGGCGAGTTTAGTTTGTTTCTGTCGTGCAAGTGCTGCAGCTTCATGCCATTCAATGCTGAGGCACACAGCAAGATGCCATTTTTGCAAAGCTAATAGCTGGGTGGCAAATCTCCAATAGCAGCTTCTGGATTTCTGCATTGAACCACGCATTAGCCCTTGCTTGAAGTTGCTGTAAAATTTGTGCGTTTCTAATGGTAAGGACCATTAGCCTCAGTTATTCTGATAGAAAATTATGGTCCACTAAAAATAGCTGCACTTACTGCATTGACCCTGAGCTGAGCTTTCATCTCCAAATCCTCACAAAGTCTACTTACTTCAACCTCCTTAACATCATTCACTTCTGCCCCCACTTTAGCGCATCTGTTGTTGAAACCCTCATCTGTGCCCTTGTCACCTCAAGCCTGGACTACTCCATTGTTCTCCTTACTGCCCTCCCATCCACACCCTCCATAAACTTAAACTCAACCAAAACTTCTCTGCCTGTATCCCACTCATGTCCCAAACTTTGCTCAACATCAGCCCAGACTTCGCTGACTTACACTGGTTCCCAATCCCCCAAAGTCTCCAATTTTAAAAATTCTCTTATTTGTATTTAAAACCTTTCATGGCCTCATTCATTTCCATTTCTATAACTTTCTCCAGCCATTACCGTCCCCTTTTGAACACTATATTTCTCTGAACCCCCCCCCGCCCCACAATGACTGACAGCTATGCCTACAGCTGTCTAATTCTTTTGTCTGAAATGTCCTCACTAAATACATCACCCATCTCTTTCCCATTGTTGTGCAGGAAGGCCAGCACTGAAAACTGCAGCCATGGAGCTGAGAGATTGCAGTGGAGGGCAGGAGGGGGGAGTGGGAGAGGGGTAGGGAAAAGACCATGCCGGGCCAGGAAGGAGGGGTGGAATGGCTTCACGGATGGGGGATCAGCTGATCTTAGAAGGGCTCTGCCATGCAGGTGTGAAAATAACTCAAATTTCTTACTGGTTCTTATCAGCAATACGGTATCGAAATCCCTCTTCCCACCTCCACTCCTAGACACTTAACTTCATGGATCTCTTTGCATAACTTTGATACTTACAGCTACCAATATGCTAGAATAAAACTTTAATATTGGAATAAAAGCCTAAACTAACCTTATGGAAGCTCCCACATTGGCCCGTAAAGCTGATCTCACTGTTCTCCCTGTTCTCGTCGTGCCATAACCTGAGATGAACGTGCTATACATCGGCCCTTTCCCAGCCACAATTTCACATACGGCATTGGATTCCACTGAGTATAAGGAGGTCCCACACTTGAAATGAATAGCAAGTCCACTACATGACAATTGGTAAGGGCGGTCCACTTCACTGCAATGATGTTATTCATCACACTAAATCCCCTTTTGCAGTCAGCATTACTTGCAGCAAGGATGTTTACTGCAAGGGTGAGTTTTTTGAGTTTTCTAGCAATGTTTTTTCCTTCAGAAGCTTTGAATTCCACAAATCCCAAGTGTGTTTCCAGTTGATTGATTCTCAGTTGATCAGCCAATGCTCTTGTTTCCTTTTCTCCAAAGTAGGGATTCTCTTGCCATTTTTCAGCATTCAAAACCAACAAATTGTTAATTAACTTCTTATAATCAGAAGCCCTTTCTTCATGTGTGCTTTGATCAGCTTTGTTTAAGACAGTTGTGAATAGTTTGGTCCTCATATTGTCAACAACTGCTTGAATGAATTGAGACGAGTTGATTCTGAGTCTTTTTCCAGCATTGTTTAGTTTGCTGTTTTTGAACATCATGGATTGTTCAGCCTTCTGGGCTTCTTCAGAGTGAACTCCTGAGCCTGTTTATAGACTTTTGATTCTATTGATGTATATTTTCATTAGATTGTCTAATTTGGAATGGTCATTTCTCATTGTTGTAACACCTCAGACAAGTTCTTCAGTTCTGTCAGCGCATCCAGAGTTAAAGAAAGGTTTCTGATAAAATTTACAGGACACAGCTTTGAGTGTAGTCCTTGAATTTGAACACATTCATTTCCAACTCTCGACCAGTCTTGTAAGGCCTCCTTGAAGTGTTTTGCCAAAGAAGGGTATGTTTGCCAGACTGCACTGACTGTTGTCCATATTTATGCCATCCACCTTAAATTGAACACTTTGATTTTTTGAAGTACAATGAAGTACAATTTGAAGTACAATTCATTATTATGAGCACTCAGTTCACGAATTTTTTAGTAGTTGACTATACAACAAATATAATGCGTCCAAAAAGGCCTTGAAGTAATTTCTACCTGCGGTGACTTCTAAAGCTTGATTAACAACAAGCTCCAGTCTATGGTTGAGGTAATGCCATAATATCACAATAGGGAAATCCATTTGTAGTAGTTTTCCAACACCAGCTTTGATTCCTGTGCCATCCCTACAAAAGCAGATCAACACTTTGAATAATAGCTCTTTAGTGAAGCTACAACGCAGCAAGCATTTTAAAATTTCCCCTTTAATGGCTTGTGCTGTTGTGCTTTGCAGCTCAATCAAGCCCAAAGGAAACATAACTGGCCTCATAATTCCATCTATACCAGCTTTCAAAAAAATGATGAGAGTCGAGTTTCCAGCAAGAGTGGATGATTCATCGACAAGTATTTTTTGACTTATTGTCGATGATTTTGTTGACAATTTTCTCTTTCATTTCAATGGACATATGATTGACGATGTCTACACAAACTGTTCTACAATGCAACAAACGCCCCATTTCTATTCCGTTGATTTGCTGTGGGTCAATGATTTCCTTTGGCAATGTAGTAAGCTGTATGCAATACACGAGCAATAGTTCCAAATTCTTCACTTTTAGCATTCAGATTAAGAAGAGTTTTTTTTTAGCCATGGCTTGAATTTTTTCAGCCTCCATGTGAGCTGCAGATTTCTTATGTTCATTTATTTTTTGCGAAGGGAGGACAGCTCTGTCTCTATTCTTTCTGAACAAGGATATTTCACAAGAGGCCTAGTTTAGAGAGATGTTAACCCTTCTTGCAGAATGCAGCTTCAAATCGGAAATGTCATGACATACTGTGCACCCAAGTTTACCACCCAAAGCAAAAAGACAGTAGTTTTTACTTTTGAACTCCTCAACTTGCATTTTTGACCACACAGCAGGATATGGTTGAGTCTCAGTTTGTTTACCCAGCAATTCAGCAGCTTCATCCGTCTCCTCTCTTTGTGACGGCTCACATGACAAAGATGTAGAAGTGTCAGCATTTTTTCCCTGTGGATGATTTTCAGCTTCTTCATTTGTTGCTGTTCTTTTTGACTGCCAATCCCCCATTTCCTCACTTTTATGTTTAAACATACCTGTTATGGTCTGTTGAACATGTATCTTCTCAAGCGCCTTTTTTTTAGTTACTTTCAACTGAAAATTGCGCGCCTGACACGAATCACAACAAATTGATGAATAAGAAGCAATCGCTATGGCACTCAAAGGCAAACATTCGGAATCACATGAACGTCTTCCACCTGACCAGGACTGAAAACTGAAGGGGAGCATTTTGTTTGTAGAGAATGTGAACTCTATTTAATTCAAGCGATAAAACTGATTTTCTGTTATTAAAATAGTCAAACCTAGCCTATTTCACCCATTTGTACTGAATGCTTTGACCTCTTTCTTACCGGCACGCCATACCAAACTGTACTGGCTTACTTTCACCCCTGCTGCCATGGCAGGTTAGGTTGGAGGACTGGAGGGAAGTGTCTGGAAGATATAATAATTCTCATAATGTTATTGGAATTTATTGTTTGTGTGTGTGTGTGTGAGTGAGTGAGAGAGACAAAGAGAGAGAGAGACTTAATTTGATTAAAGGCAGCTGGTCTGAAAGCTTTGATGTAAACATGGCAGACATGGGGAAGTTTAGGACGTAAGCTATAAAAGGACATTTGCATTTTTAAATAAACCAGACTAGATTGTTTTCAAAGGAGGGGTGAAATGTGTCACCTAGCCAGGTGAAGTTTAGAAACAGTGGGCAGAATTTTGCCCTTCGTGGGCTCCAGCATGCGCCCACCGACCGAACTATCGCGTGATTGCATGTTGACACGGCCGATGTGTTTCTGCCCCATGTGTTTATTTTTCCCAAAAATTACTGGTAAAACTTAATGCTATGAGAGACTTTTATTATCAGAAAGATAAAGTCCAAAGACACAGTGAAACAATAGGAATTTGCATTCAAAGGGAAAAATACGTATAAAGGAGCGAAGGCTGTGTGTAAGGGTAGGCATTTTTAAGATCTAACAGGTGTGAAAAGCCTTCAACATCTATGCTTCAAGCTGTTGTTTTCAAAGAACTGAAGTTAAGAAAACTCACTTTGAATTCGACTGGTTCAGGGTATTGTGTTTCACCTTGCCTGGGTCTTTTAAAATCTAAACCAAAACAAAAATTGCTGGAAAAACTCAGCAAGTCTGACAGCATCTGTGGCAAGAAAGACAGAATTAACGTTTTGAGTCCGTATGATTCTTCTTCAGAGCTAAAACGAAGTACAAATGTGGTGAAATTTATACTGTTTAAGGAGCGTGGAACAGGTGAAGCTGGATAGAAGGACAACGATAGGTGGAAGCAAAGGAGAGATTGCAAATGGTGACATAAACAAAAGGTCAAAAGGGTGTTAATGGTGGTGATACTGGCTATAGGAGGTGCTAATGGTGACATTAAGAGTAGAAAGCAGAATGAGCAAGTGACAGATGGCCCTAGTGGGGGTGTGGTGGGGCGAGGGGACAGTGGTGGGAAAAAAGATCGAAAATAGGCTAAAAGGTGGGAATAAAACAATGAATAAAAATGGAAATAAATTTTAAAAACTAATAATAAAAATAAGTGGAAAAAATAAATAAATAAAAATTTAAAATGAAAATGAATATTGAAAAAAGGAAGATCAAAAAGGGGTGAGGATGGAGGAGAGAGTTCATGGTCTGAAGTTGTTGAACTCAATGTCAAGTCCGGAAGGCTGTAAAGTGCCTAATCGGAAGATGAGGAGCTGTTCCTCCAGTTTGCGTTGAGCCTCACTGGAACATCGCAGCAGGCCAAGGACGGACATGTGGGCATGAGAGCAGGATGGGGTGTTAAAATGGTAAGTGACAGGAAGGTCTGGGTCATGCTTGCGGACAGACTGAAGGTGTTCCACAAAGTGGTCACCCAATCTGTGTTTGGTCTCTCCAATGTAGAGGAAACCGCATTGGGAGCAGCGAATGCAGTAGACTAAATTGAGGGAAGTGCAAGTGAAGCGCTACTTCACTTGAAAGGAGTGTTTGGGCCCTTGGACAGTGAGGAGGGGCGAAGTAAAGGGGCAGGTGTTGAGCCTTCTGCGATTGCATGGGAAGGTGCCGTGGGAGGGGGTTGAGGCGTTGGGGGTGATGGAGGAGTGGACCAAGGTATCCCGAAGGGAACAGTCCCTACGGAATGCTAACAGGGATGGGGGGGTGAAGGGTAAATGTGTTTGGTGATGGCATCGTGCTGGAGTTGGCGGAAAAATGAGGGCAAGGGGAACCCTATCATGGTT
Source organism: Cetorhinus maximus (assembly GCF_964194155.1). Classification (NCBI taxonomy): domain Eukaryota; kingdom Metazoa; phylum Chordata; class Chondrichthyes; order Lamniformes; family Cetorhinidae; genus Cetorhinus; species Cetorhinus maximus. Next base: position 111,796,495 of record NC_135880.1, read on the forward strand.
CTGCGAGCAAGAGGAAGGTGTGAGGGCAGAGGCACGGGAGATGAGTCAGGCACGGTTAAGGGCCCTGTCAACCACCATGGGTGGGAAATCTCAGTTAAGAAAGAAGGAAGACATGTCAGAAGCACTGTTTTGGAAAGTGGCATCATCGGAACAGATGTGACGGAGGCAAAGAAACTGAGAGAACGGGATGGACTCCTTATAGGAAGCAGGTTGTGAGGAGCTGTAATCGAGGTACCTGCGGGACTTGGTGGGCTTGTACTGGATATTGGTGGATAGTCTATCAGCAGAAATTGAGACAGATAGGTCAAGGAATGGAAGGGAAGTGTCAGTGATGGACCATGTAAAAGCAATGGAGGGGTGGAAATTGGAAGCAAAATTGATAAATTTTTCCAGGTCCAGACAAGAGCATGAAGTGGTACCGAAACATCGATGTACCAGAGAAAGAGTTGTGGAAGGGAGCCTGAGTATGACTGGAACAAAGAATGTTCCACATACTCCATAAAGAGACAGGCATAACTGGGACCCATGCAGGTACCCATAGCCACACCTTTTAGGTGGAGGAAGTGAGACAAGTTTAAGGAGAAGTTGTTCAGTGAGAGAACAAGTTCAGCCAGACGGAGGAGAATGGTGGTGAATGGGGATTGTTCGGGCTTCTATTCAAGAAAGAAGCGGAGAGCCCTCAGACCATCCTGGTTGGGGGATGGAGGTGTAGAGGGATTGGACGTCCATGGTGAAGAGGAGGTGGTTAGGGCCAGGGAACTGGAAATTGTTGATATGATGTAGGGCATCAGAGGAATTGTGGATGTTGGTGGGAAGAGACTGGACAAGGGGAGAGAGAACGGAGTCAAGATAGGAAGAATTGAGTTCCATTGGGCAGGAACAGACTTAATTCACTGCCACTTCTCTTCCTATTTTGCTTTTATCTTTTAAAATCTGTGTGTCTTACTGTTGCCTTAATGAAAGTGTAACTGGGAGCCAGATTAAGTAGGGGATTTAGAAGTTATCATAGTTGTAATGTGTAGATCCATGTGTGTGTTTAAAATTATTTCTCCAATCTAGTTTTGTAAAAACCTATAAGACTTGGTGTTCTTAATACTACTGAATTCAAGGCATGCACCTCGAAATTTATACAAATTGCAAAACAATTTGTGGCAGTTGTTTCAAGTTTCCGTCTGGGATTTGAACAACTCAGCATTTACCATTGGCTGTTCCATAACATAGTTGGGGGCTCTTTGCGGGGTATATTTGAAATTCCTTGATTGGTTTGGAGATGGTGAATCTTGAGGGGAAGCGGTTGCATGGTGGTATTGTCACTGGACTGGTTCCAGAGAGCCAGGGTAATGCCCTGGGGACCAGGGTTGAATCCTGCCAAGGCAGATGGTGGAATTTGAATTCAATAAAAATCTGGAATTAAAAGTCTAATGATGATCCTTGTCGATTGTTGTAAAAAAAAACCCATCTGGTTCACTAATGAGCTTTAGGGAAGGAAATCTGCCGTCCTTATCTGGTCTGGCCTAGATGTGACTCCAGACCCAGAGCAATGTGGTTGACTCTTAAATGCCCTCTGAACAAGGACAATTAAGGATGGGCAATAAATGCTAGCGAAGCCCACATCCTATGAATGAATAAAAAAAAGTTACAAATATGAGAAGCACTGAATTCAGGAGTTGGTGTGAGGTTTTTTTTGAAGTGGTGAGACTGCAATATGGCTTTGGCAATTGCTCAGACTTGTCTGGGAGTTGAAGTTATAACTTTGGCTGGTTTACAAAAGGTGAATAAAGTTAAGGGAATTGGCAGATAAATTATAATTGGGGTTACCTGCAGTGGCAAAGAAAGCAGATATAACTGAAGGTATAGAACAGCATTTAAAGTTGGAAGTGATACCTGACACTAGTGAGTCACAGCTGGAGGTAGTGAGACTCCAGTTAGAAATGAAGAAGCTTGAACTTGAACAAGGAAAGGAAATGAAAAAAACTTGAGTTATAGGCAGCAGAAAAGAAAAAAGAGCATTTCAAAGGGAATAGGCAAGAAGGCAGGAGAGAGAAAGAAAACAAGAAAGGGAATTAGAAATGGCGAAGTTAGAAAAGGAGGAAAGAGAAAGAGAGAGAGTTCCAGCTTAAAACACAGGCAATTAAAAAAGAGACACCAGTAGATGAGGAAGGACTTGTTTTCAGAACCCAGTGGGGAGATGTTTAAATTTGTACAAGCTCTTCAAAGTTTGAGGGAAGAGATGTGGAAGCATTATTTATTTCATGTGAGAAGATAGCTAAATGGATGAAATGGCCACAGGAAAACTGGACATTGTTGTTACAATCCAGCTTGGTGGGTAGAACACATAAGGTTTATGCTTAACTGTCAGAAGAAATGTCGGTGAACTATGGTGTGGTAAAAAAGGCTATTTTGAGTGCATATAAGTTGGTTCCTGAGACATACAGGCAGAAATTTAGGAATATGAGAAAACAGCCTGGGCAAATTTATATTGAGTTTGAAAGAGTAAAACAATGTAATTTTAATTGGTGGATGCAGGCACTAAAGATAGAGACAACATATGCAGCTCTTAGAGAAGTAACTCTTTTGGAAGAATTTAAGGATTCAATTCCTTCAGTAATGAGAACTCATGTGGAGGAACAGAGGATTGAAACGGTAAGACAAGCAGCAGATATAGCTGATTATTATGAGTTAATTCATAGAGCTAACCCATTTTTTGTCACCCTTTTAAATCAGAAAAGTATAGAAAGTGGGAAGGTGAAAAGAGGATGGATAGTCAGGGAAGAGGAGTAGGTGGAAATTTGCAGGAAGTTTTTTCTCAGAAGAAAAAGGAAGGTGCCGAGGGTAGAAATGACATTTGAAAATTGAAGTGTTTCCATTGTAATAAAGTTGGACATATGACGTCTGTGTGCTGGAAATTGCAGGGAAAATCTGTTGGAGTTATGGGGTGCAGAAAAGTACTTGAAGCAAAAGTACTGTGGTTCTGAAGGTTCTGAGGTTCGAGCACAGGAAAAATCAGTGGTTTGTGCACAGGTAAAACAGGGAGAATCAGTGATAAGAAAAGAAGTGAAAATGTGTTCATAATTAACCCAAGAGAATTCAGAGGAGCAGGTCACAGAAACCTTTAGAGATTTTGTGTGTGAAGGGAAAGTTTTTCTATGTGTAGTGAGTGGAGTAGGTAAATATGTTACAATTTTAAGAGACACAGGGGCTAGTCAATCCTTAATGTTGTGGGGCAGTGACATTGATTGTTCAGAGGGAGTATTGCAGGAACAGATGATCTTAAGTGGGGTTCATGAAGATGTTAAACCTATTCCATTGTGGAATGTAAATTTAAAGAGTAAGTGGAAAACAGGTGAGGTGGTTGTTGGAGTAGTGGAAAAATTGCCCATTGCAGGGGTTCAATTTATTCTGGGTAATGATACAGCTGGATCACAAATGTGGGTGATGCCTATAGTAGTTGAACAGCCTGTAGCAGTGTCTTCAACAGCTGTATTGAAGACAGAGAATCCTGGATTTTTGCCAGATTGTGTGATATCAAGACCAAAGGCTAATAGGTTGAAACAAGAAGAACAGCAAGTTCGAAGGCAGGGAGAAGGTGTGGAAATCCAATTAGCTGACACTGTGTTTGATAAGGTTGTTCAAGAAGAAAGACTAGAAGACAATTCAGCTGAAGTCTTTAACTCAAGGAGGTTAGTGGAGTTACAGAAAAATAATTTGCAGATAAAACATTTATATCAAACAGCTTACTCAGAAACAGGGGCAAAATGTACTCCAGAATGTTATTACCTTAAGGATAATATTTTAATGAGAAAATGGAGGCTTTATGTTTCAACAGATGAAAGCTGGAGGGAGGTACATCAGATTGTACTACCATTTGGATATAGAAACGAGATTCTGAGGATAGCTCATGAAATTCCAATAGGGGGACATTTAGCAATTAGAAAGACATAGGCGAAGATACAAAAGCAATTTTTTTGGCCTTGATTGCATAGGGACGTAGTTAAATTCTGTAGAATATGTCACACGTCAGTTTATAGGGAAACCATAAGCCGTGATTAAGCCAGCACCTTTAATTCCAATTCCAGCATTTGAAGAACCTTCTACTAAGGTCATGATTGATTCTGTGGGACCCCTCCCTTAGACTAAAAGTGGAAATCACAGAGCACATGGAGAGCAGGCCTGCATGAGAAGGGCAGGGGCATCAGGGGATAAAACTGGTGGCAGAGAACCACTTCAGCCTGTTTCTACCTGTCAGAGCCAAAGTGTGACATCAAGGGAAAACAGGTAGGTGATTGGTGGGTTTCTCTTCCGTGTCTGTTTTGATTGGTCAAGTGGTTTAAATCAGGAGACATTATTACAGCTGAAGTGTACAGTTAAGAAATTCACTTTTAAAATATTTAACATCCAAATTAATTAATTAAATAGAATAAAGATGGTTGGGCAAGCGATATGTTGCAGCAGTAGCATGTGGGAGCTGGTGGACACCGATGCGATCCACGATGACCACATCTGCAGCAAGTGTTGACTACTCGAGGAACTTTGGCTCAGCGTTGATGAGCTGGAGTCCGAGCTGCAGACACTGTGACACATCAGGGAGGGGGAGAGTTACCTGGACACACTGTTTCAGGAGACAGTCACACCCCTTAGATTAATTACATCAAATTTGGTCCGTGGTCAGGGACAAGAGGGTGTGACTGTGGGTGAGGCAGGTTATGGGGATCCAGAATTTATATTTGGAGGAGCCTCTTGTCAAATAGGTACCAGGTTCTTGCTCCTGGTGTGGATGACGACACAGACTGCAGGGAGGATGAGCGAACTGACCACAACACCATGGTAGAGCGCCATTCATGTGGGGGGAGAAAAGAGAAATGTAGCAGTAATAAGAGATAGCATAGTTAGGGGAATAGATACTGTTCTCTGCAGCAAAGACAGAGAGACCCGAAGGCCGTGTTGCCTACCTGGTGCCAAGGTTAAGGACATCTCTTCTGGGCTGGGGAGGAACTTGGAGAGGGAGGGGAAGGATTCAGTTGTCGTGGTCACGTAGGTACCAACGACATAGGTAGGACCAGGAAAGAGGTTCTGCTGAGGGACTACAAGCAGCTTGGGGCTAAATTAAAAAGCAGAATCACAAAGGTAATAATTTCTGGATTACTACCTGAGCCACGTGCAAATTGGCTTAGGGTAAATAAGATTAGAGAGGTAAATGTGTGGCTCAAAGATTGGTGTGGAAGAAATGGGTTCCGATTCATGGGGTACTGGGGAAGCAGAAAGCTGTTCCACTGGGATGGGCTTCATTTGAACAATGCTGGGACTAGTGTCCTGGCAAATCGTATAACTAGGGCTGTAGATATGACTTTAAGCTAATTAGTGCGGGCGGGGTGGTGGGGTGGGGGGGGTGGGGCAGGGTTTAATTGAAAGGAAGTTTTAAAAATCAAAAAGAAACGAGAGCAGAAGTGCAGGGTAGTGAAGGGGCGAACGATAATCAAAGTGTGATAGGAAGGGGCAGAAAATATAAGCAGAGGAGTGCAGCAGAAATTAGAATCAGAATGAGTAATAATGATAAAAAGTCAAAGCTTAAGGCTCTTTATCTGAATGCACACAGCATTTGTAACAAGATAGATGAGTTGACGGCACAAATAGAAATAAATGGATATGACTTTATAGCTATTACAGAAACATGGTTGCAGGTTGACCAAGACTGGAACTCAATATTCAAGGGTATTCGACGTTCTGGAAAAATAGGCAAAAGGGAGGTGGGTAGCTATGTTAATAAAGGAAGGTATCAGTGTGATGGTAAGTAGTGCTATAGGTGCAATAGATCATGATGTGGAATCAGTTTGGGTAGAAATAAGGAATAGCAAGGGGAAGGAGTCACGGGTGGGAGTCGTCCATAGGCCCCCGAAGAGTTGCCTCGCTGTAGGACAATGTATAAATCAGGAATTTTCGGAGGCATGTAAGAAGGGCGCTACAATTGTCATGGGTAATTTTAATCTGCATTTTGACTGGACAAATCAGGTTGGCAGGGGTAACATGGAAGACAAATTTGTAGAGTGCATCAGGGATTGTTTCTTAGAGCGATACATTGCAGAACCTACCCGGAAACAGGCTATTTTAGATCTAATACTGTGTAATGAGATAGGATTAATAAGAGATCTCATAGTTAAGGATCCTCTAGGGGGTTAGTGATCGCAACATGGTAGAATTTCAAATTCAGTTTGAGGGTAAGCAACTCAAACCAGTGTCCTCAACTAAAATAAGGGCAATTACAGAGGTATGAAGAAAGAGTTGTCTAAAGTGGGCTGGGAAAATAGACTAAGGGGAAGGTCAGTGGATGAGCCGTGGCAGACATTTAAGCAGATATTTCATAACGCTCAGCAAAATTTTATCCCGGTCAAAAAGAAGGACTTGATGAGCAGGATGAACCACCCGTGGTAAACAAAGGTGGTCAAGGAGAATATTCAATCAAAAACTAAAGCATAAAGCAGCAAAAACAAGAAGATTGGGAATTTTTTTTCCAGCAGCGGATGACTAAAATGTTGTTAAAGAGGGAGAAAATTAATTATGAAAGTAAATTGGCAAGAAATATTAAAACAAACAGCAAGAGCTTCTACGGGTATATAAAAAGAGAATAGCATGGGACCCTTGGAGGATGCGACTGGAGAATTGATAACGGGGAATAGGGAAATGGCACATAATTTAAGCCAATATTTTGCATCGGTCTTCACGGTGGAGGACACTATAAACATTCCAAAGATATCAGATAAGCAAGGATCTAATGGGGGGAAAGATCTTATAACAGTCTCTACCACGAGGGACAAAGTATTTGACAAACTAACGGGACTAAAGGCAGACAAGCCACCAGGACCTGATGACCTGCATCCAAGGGTTTTAAAGGAAGTGGCTGCAGAGATTGTGGAGGCATTACTCAAAATATTCCAGAACTCACTGGATTCCGGGAGGGGTCCCAGCAGATTGGAAAACCGCTAACGTGACACTCCTGTTCAAGAAGGGAGGGAGACAAAAATCAGGGAACTATAGGCCAGTCAGCCTAACATCTGTCGTTGGGAAAGTGCTAGAGTCCATTATTAAGGGAGAAATAGCAGGACATTTAGAAAAGCTTAATGCAATCAAACAGAGTCAACATGGTTTTGTGAAAGGGAAATCATTTTTGACAAATTTGCTAGAGTTCTTTGAGGATATAACAAGCAGAGTTGATAAAGGGGAATCAATATATGTGTAGTGTATTTGGATATTCAGAAGGCATCTGACAAGTTGCCACATAAAAAGGTATTGCACAAGAGCTCACGGTATTGGGGGTAATGTATCAGCATGGATTGAGGATTGGTTAACACACAGAAGACAGAGAGTTGGGATTAAACCCTTAAACCAGCTTATATTTAACCCCTTTTCTATTTTTCCTTAGTTCTGTTGAAGAGTCATGCGGACTCGAAACGTTAACTGTGCTCCTCTCCACAGATGCTGCCAGACCTGCTGAGTTTTTCCAGGTATTTTTGTTTTTGAGTTGGGATTAATGGGTCTTTTTCAGGTTGGAAAGACGTAACTAGTGGAGCGCCACTAGGATCAGTCCTAGGGCCTCAACTATTTACTGTCTATATTAATGACTTGGAGGAGGGGGCAGAGTGCATCTAAATTTGCTGATGATACAAAAATAGGTGGGAGGGCATGTTGTGATGAGGACATAAGGAATCTGCAAGGGGATATAGACAGGTTGAGTGAGTGGGCAAAATCTTGGCAAATGGAGTTTAATGTAGGAAAATGTGAGGTTATGCACTTTGGTAGGAAAAATCAAAACGCAGACTATTATTTGAATGGAGAGAGACTCCAAAAAAGTGCAGCACAGAAGGATCTGGGCGTTCTTGTACATGAAACACAAAAAGTTAGCATGAAGGTGCAGCAAGTAATTAAGAAGGCAAATTGAATTTTGGCCTGTATTGCTAGGGGGTTGGAGTTTAAAAATAGAGAAGTCTTGTTACAACTGTTCAGGATATTGGTGAGGCCACACCTGGATTGCTGTGTACAGTTTTGGTCCCCATATTTTAAGAAAGGATATACTGGCATTGGAGGCAGTTCAAAAGACATTCCCTAGGCTGGTTCCTGGGATGAAAGGGTTGGCTTATCAAGAACGGCTAAACAGGTTAGGCCTTTATTCATTAGAGTTTAGAAGACTGAGGGGTGATCTTATTGAAACGTACAAGATTCTGAGGGGACTTGATAGGTTAGATGTTGAGAAGATGTTTCCATTAGCAGGGTATCTCGAACTAGGGGACAGAGTCTAGAATGCGCTGCCTGGGAGGGTGGCGGAGGCGGGTTGCCTCACATCCTTTAAAAAGTACCTGGATGAGCACTTGGCACATGATAACATTCAAGGCTGTGGGCCAAGTGCTGGTAAATGGGATTAGGTAAGTAGGCCAGGTGTTTCTCAAGTGTCAGTGCAGACTCGATAGGCCGAAGTGCCTCTTCTACACTGTGATTCTGTGTGATAGTTGCAGAATAAGTGGGCACCCATTTAAAACTGAGATGCGAAGGAATTTCTTCTCTCAGAGGGTAGTGAATGTCTGGAATTCTCTAGCCCATAGAGTGGTGGAGGCTAGATCACTGAAAGTATTTAAAGAGGAGGTAGATAGATTTCTGAAATATCATGGAGTTGAGGGTTATGAGGAGCTGGCATGAAAGAGGAGTTGAGGCCTGGGGAAGATCAGCCATGATCTTATTGAATGGTGGAGCAGGCTTGAGGGGCCAACTGGCTTTCTCCTGCTCCTATTTATTATGTTTAATCAGTACTTATGACAATAATGAATGTGTCTACCAGGTTTCCTAATGCAAAAGCTTTCAGAAATATTATAGTTAAAATGATTGTGGAAGAGTTAACTACATCTTTTACAAGATATGGTTTACCTAAACAAATTCAACCAGATCAGGGTTCAAATTTCATGTCACAGCTGTTTAAGGAAGTAATGAACAGTTTGGGGATAAAACAATTTAAGTCAACAGCTTATCATCCTGAGTCACAAGGGGCTTTTGAAAGATGGCATCAAATTTGAAAAACTATGATGAGGGTGTATAGTCAGAATTATCCACAGGATTGAGATAGGGGAATTCCATTCTTGTTATTTGCTATTAGGGATGTTCCTAATGCATTGACTGGTTTTAGTCCTTATGAACTAGTTTATGGTCATGAGGTAAGGGGACCACTGAACTTGATTCATGAGAAATTGGTGGGTCAAAATTCAGAAACTGCTCTCCTGGATTATGTATCAAACTTCAGAGAGAGATTAGATAGAGTATGTGAGTTGGCTAGGGAACATTTAAATATATCACAGCAAGTGATGAAAATGAAAGCAGACAGGAAAGCTACAGCTTGTAGTTTTGTTCCTGGGGAGAAAGTGCTAGTTCTGTAACCAGTACTGGGTGACTTATTAAAGGCCAGATGTAGTGGACCTTACAGGATTGAAAAGGTGCTGAGTGAAGTGAATTATTTAAGAAATACTCCAGATGGAAGAGAGGCAGAGGGTGTGTAATGTGAATATGTTTAACAAGTACTTTGACAGGGAAGAGGACCAAAAGGAGGTGTTAGTGGTGGTAGATAATGAGAAAGAAGCAGAAATACAGGATTCTGAAATTGATTTTCCACTAATCAAATTGGATAATGAGGGGTACTTGAAAATTTAAATGTAATATTGAGTTACCTTTCAGACAAGTGTCAAAGTGATTTGGTAAAGCTATTGCGGTCACACAAAGATATTTGTGGAAATAAGCTGGGGAGGCTAAATTTAGGTATACATGATGAGTCTGTAGAAGTTTCACCTTCGCTAAGGCAAAATCATTATAGATTAAATCCGGCAAAGTTATCACAAATACAGAAAGAAATTGAATTCATGCTTCAAAATGATATCATTGAGTCTAGTTGCAGTATCTGGAGTTCACCTATTGTACTGGTATTGAAACCAGATGGAACATAAAGGCTGTGTGTGGATTATCGAAAGATGAATCCTGTGACAAAAGAAGATTCATACCCTGTACCACGATTGGAGGGTTGTATTGAAAGTGGGACAATCAAAATCTTTCACAAAGATTGACTTGCTAAAAAGATATTTGCAAGTACTGTTATCGGAGAGAACAAAGGAGATATCGGGGTTGTGACGCCAAGTGGGCTATATCAGTTTAAAGTCATGCCATTTGGTATGAAGAATGCATCTGCGACATTTCAAAGACTGACAAACAAAGTAATTGCAGGTCTAAGCAACTGTGCTGTTTATATTGATGACTTAATAGCTTTCAGTCAGACGTGGGAGGAGCATTTACAACATCTGAAAGAATTATTTACTTGATTACAAAAAGTTAATTTGGTGATGAACTTAGCTAAAAGTGAATTTGCAAAAGCTCAGGTTACGTATCTAGGCCATACCATTGGACATGGTAAGGTGGTTCCAAGAGATGTGAAAGTCAAAGCTATCATAGATTTCCCAGTTCCTACAATAAAACGAGAAGTTTTGAGATTTCTGGGCATGAGTGTGTTTTACCAGAAATTTGTACCAAATTTTAGCCAAGCGGTTGCTCCACTGACTGAACTATTAAAAAAGAACAAGAAGTTTCAATGGACACTGGAGTGTCAGAAGGCATTTGACAGTTCGAAAACTGTATTAACAATGACATCAGTTTTGTCAGTACCCAATTACACCAAGCAATTTAAGTTGGCCATTGACGCAAGTGATATAGGCATTGTTACTGTTACAAGAAGATGACACTGGAATTGAAAACCGATAGGGTATTTTCACGGAAGTTGAATGCACAACAGAGAAGATATTCAATGATTGAAAAGGAGACGTTGGGTTTGGTGTTAGCATTGCAGCATGTTGAAATCTATGTGGAAAACAATTCATCAGAAACAATTGCTTATACAGACCACAATCCTTTGAAGTTTTTGGACAAATTTCGAGACAAAAATGCAAGGCTTTTCAGATGGAGTCCATTATTGCAATCATTTAATTTGCAGATTATTCATGTAGCGGGACAAGAAAATCCGATCCGATTATAAAGAGTTTGAAGCTTAAAGGGGAAAATTGGACATTTAAAACCTGGACACGGAACTGAAATGATGTCTGTTGATACGAAGGATTTGTGTATTTATTATGTTAATGCATGCAACTGGAAATGTAATAGTGTAAGAATATAGATAAGTATAGGAAATAGAATAAGATGAGTTAATAAAAATGAAGCTGTCTTTTTAAATTATGATGGTTCATTTTTTAATAAGGAGGGGGATGCCAGTAAGATATAATAGCTCTCATAATGTTATTGGAATTTATTGTAAAATAGCAGTATCCGTGTCTGTACGTGTCTGTGTGTGTGTGTGTGTGTGAGAGAGACTTAAGTGGATTAAAGGCAGCTGGTCTGAAGGCTTTGATGGAAACATGGTAAACATGGGGGAAGTTTAGAATGCAAGTTGTAAAAGGACATTTGCATTTTTGAATAAACCAGTCTAGATTGTTTTCAAAGGAGGGGTGAAATGTGTCACCTAGCCAGGAGAAGTTTAGAAACAGTGGGCAGAATTTTCTGCCTGTTGGGCGGGCGGGCCCGACCCAATCTCCGGCGGGCGGGGAGCCAATCCCCGCTGCCATTTTAAGTGGCCCACCCAGCGTGATGTCCACCGGGAAGCGCTATGCACTTCCTATGCAGGCAGGGGGGATTCCCCAAATGCGAGAGTGCGCTCTTTCGCGCATGCGCACGAAAGAGCGCAGATCTCCCTGAGGCTAAGTGCTGCCTCAGGGAGATCGCTGACAGCTGTATAAACTTTAAAAATAGAAAAAAAAAAATCCTTAACATGTCCCCCTCATGTGACAATGTCACACAAGATGGGACATGTTAATAAATTTCACTGAAACTTTAATAAACTTTTTTAAACCCTACATGAAACCTCATCCCCACCGGTGGATGAGGTTTCATGTTTTTTCAGAAGCCCGCTGGGACTCCTGGCCTGCCCACCAACCTTAAGGTTGGACGGGCAGGGCCTTTAATTGTTTTAATTATCCTGTCAATGGCTGTACCCCTGCCTTGCTGAAAATTTAAATGGGGCAGGATGACGTTGGGGGTTCCCCCCAACATCATCCTGCGTCATTTTGCTGTCGGCGAGCGGACCCTGCCCCCTGTTCGCCGACGGCAAAATCCAGCCCAGTGTGTTTATTTTTCCCAAAGATTACTAGTAAAACTATGAGAGATTTTTATTATCAGAAAGATAAAGTCCAAAGACATAACAAAACAATGGGAATTTGCATTCAAAGGGGAAAATATGTATAAAGGAGCAAAGGCTGTGTGTAAGGATAGGCATTTTTAAGATCCAATAAGTGTGAAAAACCTTCAGCATCTATGTCTCAAGCTGCTGTTTTCAAAGAACTGAAATTAAGAAAACTCACTTTGAATTCGACTGGTTCAGGGTATTGTGTGTCACCTTGCCTGGGTCTTTTTAAATCTGTGTGTCTTATTGTTGCCTTAATGAAAGTATACCTGGGAGTCTGATTAAGTAGGGGATTTAGAAGTTATCACAGTAGTAATTTGTAGATCTATGTATGTGTTTAAAATAATTTCTCTAATTAATAAATGTTTAATCTAGTTTTGTAAAAACCTATAAGACTTGGTGTTCTTAGTACTACTGAATTCAAGGCATGCACCTCGAAATTTATACAAATTGCAAAACAAGTTGTCGCAGTTGTTTCAAGTTTCCCTTTGGGATTTGAACAACTCAGCATTTGCCACTGGCTGTGCCATAACAGGAAGCACTCCTGCTTCTCCTGGCCCACAGGCAGTACTGGAAAAGCACTTGCCTGCTGGACCTGGCCCTTTTCACCTCCACTCAGCTTTCCAGAACGCTGGAACACCAGGCCCGCAATCGTTACATGTAAAAATCTGAGGGATATAGCTTCATCAACATATTTAAATTACTGACCTGCCTCTCAATAGCAGGTCATTCATTCCTGCTATGATTAAATCAGAAGTTGGTGTATTCACAGCAGGTTGGGTTTCAGATTTGAATCCCTCTGCTTCTCTCACACCCATCCTGGTGGATTAAAGTAGCCCCCTCCCATGTCTCAGTGAAGGACCTTTAGAATTTTATCTTCATTAATGGCAGAATATTAATGCAAGCTGTTGTTGTAGTGGTACTTAAATGCATACAATACTCAGAACCTAGTGATCTTAAAATATGGAATCATTTCAAATAGGGAAAAAAAATCCTAGGTTGTGTAATTGACAGACTATGCTGACTTTTCTAAAATGATTCTGCGCAGGACACAATTTTTCAGGACCCCAAATTCTGTCAATTTTATTTGAATATTAAAAGACTCCATTGGAGTTAAAAATAAAGTCCTGAAGCCAAGTTTGTGCAGAGCACATATTTATGCTCTTACAAAGCCTGCAATGCCATAATGCAGTGTGTTCCATTACATTCAGTATATCCTGGAATTCAGGGCACACGTTACATCTTGGTAAAAGGCAACAAATTGTAAAATCAATTAGGTAATGAGCAATAATTACTTAATCAATGGCGTTGGGAAAAAGAATAACATAAATATTGTGGTAGAAAACATTGATAAATTGCTTATCAGTTTGGAAATAATGCAGATAAAGCATTTCAAATTGTGTGAATGTTACCCAAGAGCAAAAAGCTCAGCACTACTATAAACCATGATGGATTTCAATTTAATGATTATAATGGCACAGAAAGAAATATTACAGTAACACACTTTGTATACAGCCTACAAGACAATACACAAGTTTATGAATAATTTGCAGTACAAATCCCATGTTGAGGGAAAGCCATATCTTTCCATTTATAGGGTCTTTAAATTAGTGAGTGACAAGTGACTACTCGTTTGCAGTATAGAATTGGTATTATCAGTATAATTCACCTTTGGTGCATTTTGCACAAGCAGAAAAGTTGATTGAAATATTTTAAATAAAAATTGTTTAAAATTAAATTGTGACATAGTTATGGGACTTTGACTGTATGATTTGTTTCATTATGGATTCTGCATAATGCCTTAGCCAGTTGCAGCTACTGGTTACCAAGTTTAAAATGTAAAAAAAGTTGAAAGTACTACCTGCCTCTTAAGGTGGTTCAAGGTTCAGTCAAGAACTTGGATCAGGTAATGTTTAAGAGCTATCTTGTGAATGATAATTATATTTTAATACATCTATAAAAACATTTAATCCTTGAACAGTAAGAGAAATTAAGATTTTTATTTAACACATCAAAAACCAAACATAGACTGATTTACATGGTCACATCATCAGCAATGTTTAAATAGCAGATTCAAAGTGGAAGCTCATTCTCAGCATTAATATTAGCTTGCCAGCATTAATTTTTACTTAAAAGGCAGTATTTGATGTCAACACCAGTGAAATAACCCAGATTCTCAAATGAATTCTTTTTCAACCTTTTGCACTGTAAAATTAAATCAATTAATACATTTGAGAAATAACACAAAAATTGTCACCTCACAACCATAGAGCCAGTGAAACTTGATGAAATACAAAATGCACTAAATTAATTCATTTATTCATAATATATAGATATAAAAACAGATAAGGAACACCATTCAGCCCACTGTCCACAGAAAAGTCACATCTAATAGCTTTCTCACTTTGTAAAATATTTAAGTTATAATCATCAGTGGTTTAAAATTCAGATATACTCCTCACCTTTAGGTGTCAGCATTCTCACCTCTGAGTCAGAAAGTTGTGCGTTCAAATCCCACTTCAGAGTTTTGACCATAAAATCTAGGACGACATTTCACTGCAGTACTGAGGGAGTGCTGCACTGTCAGAGGTGTTGCCTTTTAAATGAGATGTTAAATCAAGGTGGATGTGAAAGTCCCCATACCACTACTTCGAGGAAGAGTGGGGGTAGGGGCGGAGGTGGAATTCTCCTGATGTCCTGGTCAAAATTTCTCTCTCAATCAATATCACTTTCAAAAAAACAACTGATTATCTGGTCAATATCACATTACTAAGTGAAAATTAGCTGTTGAGTTTCTGACATCACAACACTTGTCATATTTTGAAAGTACTTGGGTTTGGGATATCCTGAGGTTCTGAAAGGTGCTACATAAATGCAAGTAATGTATTCCTTTTTCCAATCGATATCACTGATCCCAGATCCCCATGAACAATTTTGTGAATATCAGGTGCAGAGCCTCAGGAATACTACTCATGCCATTTGTTCAACTAGTAACCCATTCAAGTAAAAGGGCAGAGGTGACAAAATTTCAGGTATTCAAAGGCCTGAACTTACGATGCTTTTTAAGAAGGGGCCCCCAGCAGCTGACAAAAATTTCTCACACGTACTGTTGACTTTAAAACAATTTGGTGCTTAAGTCTGTGATTCTTACATTGGGAACCTGGTGCTAAACTTTCATTATGCAATTTTGACAATTCATTGTGACTCACAAATTTCTTGTATATGTCACAAAATTGCCACATTTTTCATAATATTATTGTGGGGTATTGTAAAGTAGGCTTATGTTTCTGTGTGTCTGTGGATGGCTCTGTCTGTGTGGCTGATTTAATTAAATTAGAGTCGGATAGACTGCAAGGTTGAAATTATCAAAAGAGTCAGGTGTAAAAAGAGTCAGGTGTAATGAATGAGCTAGGGTAAAGTCAGTAGAAAGGGTGTGAATAAAATTTGCATGTTAATTTAAGTGGGGAGGTGTTTGGTTTTCAAAGAAACATGATAACGTTTTACAACTGACAGGAAAAATAGGGTAAGGTTATTACATTTATTTTTCCCAAAAGTAAAAGGCCATATTGACAACATGAATGATTTTTATATTATGGGAAGAGTAAATTTCAAAGACATATGGGAACAATTGGATTTACAGATTAAAGGGAGATAAACGTATTTAAAGAAGGATGGAAGGCTGTGATGGGGTGGCTGTGTAAGATCTAAAAGATACACCGTGTGAAACAGACTTGGGGAGAACAGCCTTTAGCCACTTTGCTGAAGTTCCAGTAACCAAAGTTGTGTTAAAAGCCTTTGGAATTCCACTGTTGAGTGGGTGCCTATGGTAACCTTGCTACATTGCCTCTCTAAATTTAAAATCTATTTTGAACTGTTACCTTAAAGGGAGTGTGTAATTGAGAGTCAGGTTAATTAGGAATTTTGGGGTTTGTTATAATATTAAAGTAATGGTGTAACTGTAATCTTGTGTATGCATTTTATTCCTTTCTTTTCTTAATAAATGTTTTAGTTTAATTTTTTAAATCTCTAAAGGGGTTAGTGGACTCATTACTTCTGAACTCAGTGCAGAAATCTTCTCGTAATAAATACAAATTGCAAAACCGTTGTGATATCGTGGCCAAGTTTCCCTTGTGGATTTGGTCAGCCTGGCAAATACCACCTGCCATATCATAACATATAGCTGAAAACTCTCATTGTTATGAAATGTAATTAGTCGGAAGGGCAGTAAAGCTTATGAAAATCTCTGTGGTTGGGAGAATCTATAATTCACCTGCTTTCTCCCCTCCCATCCCAAACAAACCCCCAAATCAGGCATAAATCCTGATTTTAGACATCCTACTCTGCAGAAATCTGTCCTATCAAATTCAATTTCAAGGGACGTCAACATGCAGTTCCACTGGAAATCCCACCTACCAATATCTGGGCTGATCCTGGATCCTTACTGGAAGCAAAAGTCTACATGGGCTCAACAAACAGCAGTATTTAACTGGCACTCAATTCTAACTATATCAACAGCATCCTAAGTGGCATACAAGAGTAGCAATGATGGCAATCTACAGGATGTACAGTGCAGTTTCTTGCTGACAGATCCTGTCTCTGATGTCAGTGGAGCAAATCCTCGCACAGAAAGGAATAGGTTAAAATTCTGAATGACTATCAGATATGAGGTTTTTCCCATCATAGCAAGATTACTTGATGTTCAATACTGCTTACCTTCACATTTGCTCAATTTATTTTACAATTTTGCTGCAAATCCAGTTTGATTTGTGATTCACAGTAACATTTCACTGCTGTGTGCCAATCAAGGTAGCAATGCCAACAATAAATGTTTTTTTTTTGCAGCTTTTTCAGTGCAATTTGCCTGCAATCTGCCGAATTAGTACAAAAATGGAAGTTCAAGCACAAGTTATGTCCAGTTCAAATAGAGTTTCCTAGATATTTTGCATTAGTTTAAAAACAATGCTTTAGCAGCCAGCCCTGTCTACAAAACTGACCATGCCCCTGAATCAAATTAATCATAACAGGTTTCTGCTAATTGCTGCAATATGCAGGCCTTCAAGGAGCATCTTAAAATTAACCTGGTGCTTTAGGGTGCATGGACACTGACAGGCATGTATTAAAAGCTTTTGAATATAATTTTTAAATTTACAAAGAAACTGACTGCTGTAACTTTTAAATGGTTATGTATAGTTTTTCAAAGTCATTTTCAGTTATTTAAAATCACAATTTTTTTCCAAACTATGTTCTACATGGTAGCCCAATTGCACTGTTTCAAACAGATTTTATGGGCAACATTCCCCCCCCCCCCACCACCGCCGCCCCCCCCCCCCCCCCCCGCCCCGTCAGGAGGGGTGTGTGGGCGTGAGCGGGCAGGTTCCCGATCGGCACCCCCCCGGTTGGGGGTACGCCACCATTTTACCAATTAAGGCCTGCCTAGCGTGACGTCCATTCGGAAGCACTGTGCACTCCCTGTGCGGGTGGTGGGGGGATTCCCTGAGCCGGGAATGCACTCGCGTATGGGCATGAAAGAGCACACAGGTCTCCCTGAGGCTAAGTGCTGCCTCAGGGAAATCGCTCGAAATTTTAAAAATTTGTGGAAGTGTGGAAAAAAGAATTCCTGACATGTCCCTTCATGTGACACTGTCAATAGGACATGTCTGGGACATGTCAATTTCTTTCGTTTCAACATTTCATAAACATTTTAAAGCCCTCGTGAAACCTCATTCCGCCCTTGGATGACGTTTCATGTTTTTTCTAAAGGCCGCCTGGCCTCCTCGCTTGCCCGCTAACATTAAGGTCGGATGGGCAGGTCCTTTAATTAGCTTAATTACTTTTTAAAAGGCCTTAAATGGCCGTTGACAGTTCGGCGGACGCGCAACCGACTTGGCTGTGCGCCTGCCAAACTGAAAATCTAAATGACGCGGGGTGGCGTCGGGACACACGCCCGACGTCATCCCGCATCATTTTACGTGTCGGCAAGCAGGCCCTGCCCCCCACTCGCCGACCAGAAGATGCAGCCCTATGGTTGGCGATATGCAAATGAGTTTGTGCAGAAACTTGAACAAAAGAACTTCATAAAACTAGTCCAATTTTGACGGCAATTTGTGCCCATTTCACCTATTTGCCCAAAGCAAAAGCCCTTGGCTTATTGCACCTCGAGTGCAGTTTTGTTCAAATATACATTTATATCTGGAGGTGGGTTAAACATGCCTGTTCCTGAAAAGTTTCTCATACCGTATATTGCGATCTGTACATCAAACCACATAGTAAATGATCCCTTTACAGCCAAAAAATTAAAGTACTGTATAAAGTGGAATGGACAACCGACCATATGATCATAGCTTCACTTAGCACCCGTATAGTCAACAACTATAAAATCTTTCATTTAACTTTATATTCATGAAGAAGATGAGCCCATTTTTTGAACTGCAGCATAAATTAGGTGTTACGTTTAAGCTACAATACAAAGTAAGTAACATGAGATTCTTAGGTTTGTTACGTTCATTTCTGTTTTGCACTTCAATTATGACTCATAAACAAGAAAAAAGTTTTTTTTTGTCTACTCTTCTCCTCTTTCTCACTTTCATGCCATATTCTCCAAATAACGGACTGAGCACCACCTGCCTGTTGATTTGCTATATTTGCAATTGGTCACTGGGGCAATCCAAATTTCTTCATGTAATCCATTTTCTAATAGTCAGTAAAGAGTTGCTGTAATGCTCAGAAGTTAACTGGTCCAGCTTCTAAGTAGACTAATATGTTGGTGGTCTGCTTCCACAATTATTGAGAAGAGTTGACGTGACAAAATAGGGAAATTTCTGTACTTTATATTCCACAGTTATAGATAGACAGGGTGAACAACACTAGCCCCCGCCCACCACCACCTCCCTGCCTTCTATGAGTGGATTGGTCATCCATCCCACATCCATAAAAAACAGAAGTGGGCAGGTTCAAAGCAAATTAGATTCCTATTTCAGATATTTGTGAATTTTAACTTCCGCCCCAACTACAATTCACCCAGATAAAAACAAAAAGCTAAAAGCTACTGCGGATGCTGGAAATCCAAAACAAAAACAGAATTACCTGAACACAATTCACCCATTTTGGTTAAGGTTCAGCCTATTGCTTCTGTGGTGGTGATACATATAACTGACCAGTTTCGATTCAATGAGCACATTTGTCAAAAAAGGGTTTTCTTTACTTATGTATATTTCTGTTTAGAAATTTAACTTAAAATGTTATTTGATGGCTAGGACTGTTTGTTTGAAATGTTAACAAATGCAGATTGATAACTGCAGAAATATCATATTTAATCTTAGCAATTACTGAACAATTAGGCAATGTATTTTAGAGGAAGACATGGATGTTCAGACATTAACATCTCACTCACAAGGTGTGGAATACTCAAAAATGTAGATAGCATGAAAGAACTCCACAGCATTAATTACAACTAAATTTTAATTTTCTCCTAAAATCTGAACTAGGTGAGATCACTGGAAATTCATGTCATCCGCTTACAATATTGCATTGTGAAGACCTGCTAAAGGTCACTTGCTTAACAAACTGTACAAGAAATATGCTCTAAAAAGATGTATGTTAACCCCTTGAGGCCTTATTTCATTTTCCTTCTAAATATTGCACCTTCAGTACTTACAGGGACAAAGGAGGTGTGGAATTTTAACCCCCAAGGCGAGGTAGAAAGGTAAAAAAAAAATCAAATCTCAAAGCCATCCCCAAGCCATCCATTTTGATTTCTAAAGGGAGGCAAGTCAGGGAGGCAAGCAACCAGCTCACTGTCAGGAGGTGAGTCCATCACCTGATTCTTTTAAGGAAGCTACGTGCCTTCGTTTTAACAGCATTTTTATTTTTATCTCACGGAACCTCAGGAATCCCCAGAAGGTAAAGGAGACAAAAAGCACATATCCATGAGATAGGTACCTTTACAGCACTGCTTGTGGGGCAGGGGAAGCAGGGGTGCCTCCTCTATGCCAAACAAGATTACCCGTTGTAATCAGGCTCCTGTGATAGGCCAGTCCCCACCCCCCACCATAATGTCCGATTTACCTTCACCTCCTAAAATGTCCATACCGACCCCTCCAACCAACTCTGATGTCAGACCCACCTGACATTTTCTCTCCAGCTGATTTCCTGCCCAACAGGCAGCCAAGTTGACTAGTAGGCAAGAAACCTGTTGAAAACAATGTAAAAGACATCCTGCAGTTAATTTCTGCAGGGCATCTGACGAAACTGTACTCCCAGGATTTCCATCCAAAAATCCTTCCTCCCGCTGTCTTCCTGGCCCTGAGTATATATTGGGCCTATGTGATACATATCCTGTGAATAAGTATGGCAATTAGTCTTAGGTGTCAGCCATGCTGCAGTTGTTAGCACTCACACATCTTAGTCAAAAAGGTTGTGGATTCAAGTCCCACTTCAGAACTTGAGCACATAAATTGTGGCTGACACTCCAGTGCAGTACTGAGGGAGTACTGCTCTTTCAGGAGTTGCCAACCTTTGGATGAGACATCAAATTGAGGCTCTGTCTGCTCTCCCTGATAGACATAAAAGATCCCATGGCATTATTTTGAAGAACAGCAGGGGGGTTACCCCCTATGTCCTGGCCAATATTTATCTCTCAATCAATATCACATAAACAGATTATCTGGCTATCACATTGCTGTATGTGGGAGCTTGCTGTATTATACATTACTACATTATAATAATGCTTCAATGTACTTTAAAGTATTTCATTGACTGTAAGGCACTTTGGTATGTCCTGTAAACATTAAAGGTGTTACATAAATGCAAAACTTTCTTTTCTCTTTTCAGCTTGTGGCCTGATTCCAAAGAAAAAGCACAACATGGTAGACTTCCCTCATGATCCCCAGTAATTAATATTAATCTCATAACATTGCCTAAAACAAAGCCCATATGGGCTTTGGATCATAAAAGACTCATTCTGCTTATGAAAAATCACCTTTTTGTCATAGAGGTTCCAGGACAAAATTTCTGGGGAAAGAAGCAAAAATGTAGCAGTTGGTTCCAGTGAAGCTGGTGGTTAATTTGGGTTTCAAGGCACATTACAGCAGCATAGTTTTATTCTAGTGACAAACTAATCATGAAAAAGTTCTACTTGCGCCTATGTTGAGTTATGCAACAGCTGTTTTAACAAGTAGCAACATGGCTCCCATGACATTGCTCACAATTCACAATGGATGGAATTCTCCAAACTTGACCCTGATGAAATGGCAGAATCATTTGCGGTTGGAACTCATTTGAGTAATGAGCAAGCTTTACCGATGTTCTTTAGCACTGGCCCCCAGCTTGACAAACCAATCATGGAGGGCGACCAGGATGACATGCCTAATCATGCAATGAAGGATCTCTATTTTAAAGGATTCTGCCAGGGCTCACAATGGCAGCAGTTAGTGCAGCATTGAATGTGTGAACGTGAAGGAGGATACTGCAGCAGGATGGAAGCATTAGATGTGGGAAGGCTGTCCCCAGTTCACAGACTCATCGCTGAAGGTTGAATGTAGCCAGAGCCAGAAAAGAAGTCCTCTTCCCTGAGAACTGGGGGTGGGGATATGTGAGAGGAGGCCAGCCAGCCTGACCAAGCAGGTGTGACTAAAAGAAGCAAAGGCAGCGAGCAGCAGGAATGTGATACCCAGGACCTGGATCCATTGCCGAAAACATTTAATGGCCTCATGAAGTCGGGTCTCACCTGGCAGCCATTACTCTCCCACCATCTTAGCATTCTCCTGTGCTGCACTCCTCTGAGTGACACACCTCACGGTTCCACACATTCCTTTCTCTCCAGGCACCTCCTCAACACTCTATCTGAACAGACATCACTCATCCTATTGCCCACTTGATCACAATCCTCACAATCTCCTCAGTCCAGCCTCAACACACATGTTTCTTCTCACACTCAGAACTCTCTGCCATTTCTCCTTGCAGGAGAAGAGAGCCCATAACTTAAGAGAGATGTGGAGGAACAAGGGATGGAGCTACAGCAATTGCCAACCTGACCATGATGAAGAAGGATGCCCTCGAGATTGGCAAGGTGGCACAAGTATAGACTATTGGTGATGGAGAGATGGAAGTGGCCCAGCAACCTGCTAACAGCATTAGATGAAGCACTGCCACTTGGCACTTAACTCATGTTGAATTGATGTCACTAACATATTAAATGTCATGGTCTGCACTACGTTAACATGGCACCCAATCTCACCTACGTTCACCACTAACTCATGCCTTTCATGTCCAACAGGTCCATCACTTGTACCAACAGCGAAGATGAGGGACCAGCCCTCTCAGAGGAGGATCAGCACTCTGAGGAGGTACCATCACATGACTCCTGCATGCCCTTCATCAACACAGATATACACAACTCAGTGAGTCCTGCACTACAGACAGATAAGGTGGCAAGTAGTGAGGAACACATCACATGAGCCGGAGCAGGTGTTGGAGACAGGGACAGTGGTTGCAGGACACTCCAATGTCTGCTTAGCTAGACACTGATGCTGATCCTCAGGGGTCATCACCAAAAGGGAATTTGTGGAGCAGCAATGAGAAATATGTGCACTTCTGTCAACATTTCCAGAGGCAGCGTGCATCCTTGCAGAGAGGAGTCCAGCTTTAGCATGAGTGCCATGATATCTCAGCCATTTGCACTGATATCCACCTCCATGGATAGAGTGGCCAGTCTCATGAAGGATTGGACATGGCAGGCAGCCAAATGCACGCTCATGCTGGCCCATTCCTTTGGCCTGCACACGCTGTCGGCCACTTTACAAAGGATCAAAGTATCACTTTGGTGGCTCGATGCCACCTTGTAGCACATCAAAGTGCTCTCCTGCTCAAATAAATAATCAAATAAAACCACACATCCTGTTAATGCAGCATTACTTTTTGTTTCAAATTGCACTTCCATCATTTTCTGACTTGTTTTTGAATTCCAGCATTTGTTGCCTTTATTTTTGTCTTCGGTAGAAGATATGCCAAAATGGCTATTCAACATCCTGGTTGAAGAAAGGACTCAATGTTGGGTCCCATAAAATTCTTAGATTTCCATTTCATTTCTGCCAGCAGCAAACAATTCAGCATTATGTTCTTATAACAAAAGCCTTCTAAACGGTCTTTTCACAGCAGCAATCAATGTCTGGACTCTGTAGATGAAAGATATCCACTTTGTAATTTGTGCAGCTCTTGTGTATTGTCAGTAAAATTGCTAATGTATGCATATCATTCTATAGTTATAAATAATCAGAAATATAAAAAAAACTCCACTACCCTATTTAGATCATCACTGCACAAGGTGATGTATGAAACAAATCACAGATGCAAGGGTCCACACACTTCAAGCCTGATGACCCTCTAAAACATGTGATACAACTAGCTAGCGATTATAGTGGCTATTCTAAGAAACTGGCAGTTTGGGAATGAGGGTGGGAAATGGAGGGGTGGGGGGCACGGGCCAATAATCAAATTGTTAGGATTTCTTTAAAAAAACCTCACCCGAAATCAAAAGTACATCAAATTATTGATACATACAGCGTTAGTGACTGAACCAAAATCAAATAATTCGCAACACTGGCATCCTATTTTACCAACATGAGATTCCAACTTTATATCCCCTCCATCACTGCCCACTGACTTCCACCTTCATTACATCGCATGTCTCCACTCCTACTTCACCCATCTGCTGCTGAAACCTTTATTCATACATTTGTTACCTCTAGATTTAACTATTCAAATGCTCTCCTGGCTGCCTCCTACCTTTCATCTTCCACAAACTTAAGCTCATCCAAAACTGCAGCCTATATCCTAACTCACACCAAGTTCTATTCACCCATCATCACTGTGCTCCCAGCGTTGGCTGCAATATGAAGCTACATCAATTTTAAAATTTTCATCTTGTTTTCAATTTCCTCTCTAGCCTCCCACTTCCCCATCTCTGTAACTTTTCTCCAGTCCTACAACCCTCTGAGATCTCTGCAATCCTCTAATTCTGGCCTCTTGTGCGTCCCTGATTTTAATAGCTCGACCATTGGCATCCATGCCCCCAGCTGCCTTATCCCTAAACTCTGGAATTCCCTAAACTTCTCTGCCTCTCCCTCCTACTTGAGGATGCTCCTTAAGGTGTCTTTAGGTGTCAACTGTGAGTCACTTGGCAGCACTCTCACCTCTGAAATCTGTAGAATTTAAGTCTCATTTCAGAACTTGAACACGACAATCGAGGCTGACCCACCATTGCAGTAGTGAGAGAGTGCTGCACTGTCAGAGGTGCCATCTTTTGGGTGCGATTTGTACAAAGTGCAGTAGCAGGCAGGAAAAAAGTTGTTTTACTCGCCAGCTGCAATAGTGGGATTTCACACCGTATCATCCCATTCCCACCTCATTAATTATGCAGCCACAGGAAACACGTTGTCTCGCTGGCGGGTGGCCTCCGATTTGCTGGCCACGCCGTTACCTCGGCTTCCTCGTGCAGGCCGCCATATTTAAACTGCAGTTGCGTGCACACTTCTCAATGCTTGCAGCCCTGGAGAGCACTGGTAACAACATGGCCCCAAAAGCCAAGAAGAGTGCAACCCCCTCAATTCAGTGACACATCCCTGGGACACCTCCTGAACACTATGGATGCCCCCCGCAATGTCCTCCACCCCCGCTCTGGCCACAGGAAGCCCATCAATCTCACCACTCTGGCTTTGGAGGCAATGGCAGAGGTGGTCAGTGCCAATGCTGTACACAAGAGGTCAACCATCCAGTGCATAAAATGGATGAATGATCTCATCCGTGCCACCAGGGTAAGGCGACCACCTCATCACTTTAAGCTCACACATTCAAGCCCATCACACATTCATCTCACTCACTGCCAGCTGAAGGGACATCACCACTCACTCTCTCACACGCACCCTCACATCTGGCCTCATCTCCTTAGGACACTGCCTCCTCAGCCCTCACCATCTTGAGGCCACTTGCACACACCCTCAGATACCCCCCTTCCTAGTACAGCCCTCACCCTGCAGCCTCTTCTCTTACCTGGGGCCACTTCTCCCCCTTTCCCAAGCAAGCCCTAGCTCTGCAGCTGTTGAAAGCCATCCCCGCCTTACGGCTGGTCTGGTAGGTAAAGACCTGTCCGTGAGCCCCCTAAAAGTGATGTGGCGCTGCCTGCGAAGCCTGGTGCTGATGACCGTGAGTGCTGTCCGAAGCAAGATAAGCAAACAAAACTTAAAGTCCGGAGTGAAGTGCAGCTCACCAGGTGCACGTCGTTTATTTACAGTTGTGAAACACGTCAGCATGTCCAGATGATCCAGGGGATGATTCCAGTGAATACGGCTTATAATGAGATGCTAAAGTATTGAAATTAGGTTCCCGCGTTTGGCGGCGGGAAATGTGGCCTGCCATTGACAGGTGGAATGGACGATTGCAAACTGGTTTCACAACGGCATGAAATTGGTTTTTGGCCTTCTCACCATATTGAGCCCCCTCCACCCATCATGACACCCGAAGCCAAAAGGGGCTGGAAAATTCCAGCCATGATCTGGTCATTCACATCTATGGAAGTTTGCTATATAAAATTAGCTGCTGCATTTCCTACATTACAACAGAGTAATGTAAAGCACATTAGGACATCTGGTGGCCATGAAAAGCACTATAATAAATGCAATTCTTCTTTAAAAATGACCTCATCTGTCCTAATATTTCCTGATGTGCCTCAGCATCAAAGCTTGTTTGATAATACTCCTGTAAAGCACCTTTGAATGTTTTATTATGTTAAAGGTGCTGCATAAATGCAAGTTGCTATTGATGCATTGCAGACTCTTCCTTTTAGACAGTCCCTTGTGGTAAGGGATGACTTGCTTCTACTCCAATTCAATGGGTTATGAAATAGCTGATAAGTCCAAAGCGTGATCTGCAGACCCTGCCACAAGTGGGGCAGGTGGTGCTTGAAGGGCTGGATAGATGAGCTGCTCCGAGCTGTTTCTGCGCTCTCTCCGACACCTCAACTTCTCGTCTGCACATTTCCAACAAAGTCTCTTGATGTGTTTGGTGCCTTCCTGAATGAGCTTTCTCCTTTTTGGTCAGTCACAAATCAGGGTCTCCTATGAGTTGGCAAATAGGTTTGACCTTTTCAGGGGTGCTTTGAGGATATCCCTAAAGCCTTCTGCCATGACCAAATTCCATGTAGCACAGCTGCTTCCGGAGTCTGGTGCCCCATCCAGCGGAGACGGTTTTTATTGATAATTGCTTTGACGCTGAGCAGTTGGCTTGGGAGAGGATGCTGCTGCTGGACCACCTTTCTTGCCACCAGACTTTGGAGGATCTTGTGAAGGAACCGCTGGTGATACTTCTCCAGTGCTTTGAGGAGCCTGCTGTAAGTTGTCCATGTCTCCGAAGCACATAGGAGTGTGGTGATCATTGCTGCCTGGTAAATCATGACATTTAATATTGACAGCCCCTTTAATATACCCCATTTTCATTCACTGTCATTTTTCCTTTCTAATAAACCTGGAATTTGCAGTGATTTGAGCATATTACATCTTGTATGCTGGCTTAGCACTAATACGAAAATACACTCAGTTTTAAAATAAGAGTTTAGAGGTTTCAGTCTAATATTGAAGAATAATCTTCCAGTGAGAATAAGTCTCATGTTTTGAAGAATTATATTCTTTGGTGATTTGAAAAGTTAAGTGGCAACTGGTACCTTGTGTGCATTTGTCCTGTATACAAATCCAATGAGCCTGTTGTCTATACTCCAAAAAACTTAATTTAAAGGGTTGTGGGGTGAGTAAGAATAGTTCAAAAGGGAAAGTCGACTTTTGCTGGAGGTGCTTTCAGGGCAGATGGGAGTGAAGGATTGGAGGAGATCGGCCACCTCCTTGGAGAGTTCAGCATGAGGCTCCCAATCTAACACAGCCACACAGTTAATGTTTCAAGGTGTGTGCACCATAGCCACGACAACACTCTCCAATGCCATACTATCGTATGCATCAGGCTCAAAAACAGCAACACAATCATGACCAGGAATTTGAAAAGTTAACTGAGTAAATTAATTGCAGTCAGTTTTGGCTGAGCGTCAACATACAACAGGCTGACTCCAAAGCGATTGGGTACGAGGGTCACAACACCAACCAGGCACCTCCCCCCCGCAACTCCACATTGCTGTTTTGCATTGGCTGGACACGCTGAGCTTTGAGTGCACCAAGATGCCTAAATTTTTTACAACTTTATCCATTGCTATTTCAACACCACTCAGAGAGTATGTTGCTTCATCAGCTTTCCTTCTATGTAAAACATTTTATACTTGTCTGTATTACATTTCATCTGGCATTGTTGTCCTGTTCTTATAATGGTATAAACCCTTGAGCTTATTTTCTGTATAAGGCACCAATCACACATAAGGATTCGGTAAACACATTGTAGGTTCATTTATTAAGATTCGGCACATGAGAACAATCTTAAATTGTTGCAGAGCTTGGAGCAGTAGGAGCTGTTATTTGCTTTACTTAAAGCAAAAGTAAAACTAAAACTGAAACACCCAGTACATACATCACTTCCCCTCTAATGACATATGAAGAGACATGCTCGCATTCTTAAAGGCAGGCTACAACAACCCACTTCCTTTTTAAAGATGTTTTCCCCTACTTCCAAAGAAGTACAGCTATATACATGTTCATGTTTAGTTACCATTACATAACTGCATGGAACTGATGCATCTATTAGTCTCTAAAGAATAAAGTTAATCTGCTTGTACACCCAGATTTTGTGATAATAACCTTGTCTGGAGGTTTCTCACAGTGACCTGTGGGACTGTCATTCTGGAATGTTGTTCCTGATTGCATTTGGGATCTTATCCTAGGTGCAATAGGACTACATGGTGGTTGAGCAGATGGAATGGATCTGATTTGTCCTCGGTTATGCCTCATCAATGTGCCTTTGTGTGTAATGACTTCATGTGACCTTGGTTCTGAACAAATTCTTGTTACCTCGGCTGGTTGCCATGTACCTTCTGTGGGATCTTGGATGCGAACCCATTGTCCCAAATGTAAATTTGGCAATCCTTCTCATGCATTTTTATTGTGCATGCTGGTCATCTTCCCTTGCAGTTTTAAAATTTGCTCTCTAGTTTCTGAGAGAGTAGCATGGATAAGAGTAGGTAAATTAGTAAGCACTGGTCTGCCAAACATGAGCTCTGCCGTTGATGGAATAATTGCCCTTAAAGGTGTTGCTCTCAGGTGTAACATTGCAATGTGTAGATCTTGCTTGTTCTGTCTACATTTGAGAATTAGGGATTTCACTGTGCGAATCATTCATTCAGCTAGGCTGTTAGATCTAGGGTAATGAGGAGAAATAGTGTGATTGATATTACTTCTCACACATATCATGAAATGGCTTACCAGTAAATTGCAGACCGTTATCCGTAAAGATCTCTCCAGACATGCTAAATAAACTGAAAATAGTACTTAAGAGTGTGAACAACAGTTTTGCTTGACATATCATGCAATGGTCGAAAAATAGGGTACTTGGCAAAGCAGTCGACAATGACGATGAAGTCAATGCCATGAAAGAGGTCGGGCATGATTTTGGACCAAGGATGGGTAGGAACTTCATGTGGAAGCGGTAATTCTTTGTGCTGAATTATCATATTCTCTTGACTTGCCTCGCACCTCTTAACGATGACTTCAATGTCATTGTTCATACCTGGCCAACAGACTGTCTCTCTTGCAAGTCTTCTCATCTGATCTATGCCCAGGCGTGAATGATGAAGTTGTTGAAGAATATTAGGTCGCATAGATTCTGGTATGATGCTTTTAAAAATGGCTCCCCAGGAGAAGTCTAGCTTGTCCCTATAAGGCCAAAAGGGGAGGTGATGATGTAGTGGTATTGTTGCTGGACTAGTAATCCAGACCTAGCTCTGGGGACCCGGCTTCAAATCCTGCTATGGCAGATGGTGTAATTTGAATTCAATAAAAATCTGGAATTAAAAGGCTAATGATGACCATGATTGTCGATTGTTATAAAAACCCATCTGGTTCACTAATGTCCTTTAGAGAAGGAGATCTACTGGTCTACATGTGACTCCAGACCCACAGCAATGTGGTTGGCTCTTAAATGCCCTCTGAAGAAGGGAAATTAGGGATGGGTAATAAACGCTGGCCTAGCCAGTGATGCCCACATCCCATGAATGAATTTTAAAAAAAATAGTCTGACGTGTTTGTGGACATGCTGAATTTAAACAGGTCATCTTTCAATGTTGGTTTTCTACAGTTTCTGTCACTGTTTCTTCTTGCTGCTGCTGGCATTTGCACAAAATGTATCACATCAATTTGGAGAACATCTTCACGTTCGATGTCGATCTAGTCAACTTGTAGATCTAAGGATGTATCTTCTGTTTTTGCTGGGTTAGGCAATCCAATGTAACCATCAAGTTACCTGGCTTATACCTAATCTCAAAGTCATAACCTTGGATCTTTATCAAGGGATGTTACAGTAACTGATCAATGATTTTCTGCAAATCATTTCCAGTGACTTGTGGTTGGTCTCTACCACAAATCTTTTTCCAAATAAGAAGGTACGAAAAGAAACATAATTCCAAACGTTGAGAGTAATGTTTCTCACTCGGATGTGGGAGTATTTGGGTTGCATTATAGACAGAGGGCGGAATTTTACGCTGGCTAGATTTTACAATCCTGCTAAAGTCAGTGGACATTTGAATGGCTCGTCAAGTATTATGGCACTACACCTGCCGCGATGGAGTTGTAAAATACCGCCCAGAGACTTTGAAGCAGATGCAATAAGTTTGCCTTTTTGTAGCATTCATGCTCCTAGACCATTCTGTGATCCATGGTAGTTGTCTCCCTGGGACCATAAAATTGCAATGCTGATGCTTTTGTTTTAATGCTTTGAAGAGGTATTGGTCATCTTCATGCCACAGGAAAGGCACTTACTTTCTCTACAATTCTCAAAACAATGAAGATTTTGAGCGAAATTAGAAATGTATGGGGTCAAGAAATTAAAGAGACCTAAGCATCTCCATTATCTTGAGGTGTTGGCATGTTTTGAATATCCTTCAATTTACTTGGATTTGGATATATACCAGCACTTGAATTAATAGAACCAAAGAAATCTATCTGCTGTATATTAATGTCACATTTCAGATTGTTGAACACCAATCCGTCTTTACATACTGCTTGCATCAGAAAATGTAGGTTATGGTCATGTTCTTTCTTTGTTCTTCCCACAATAGCTATATCACCTGTGATACATATGCATCCTGATACGGTGTACGTGATGAGTCCGTGTGAGCTTTAAAGAGGTCCTGACTAACCGAGAACCCGAAAGGAAATCATTGAAAGCAATATTGTCCAAATGGGGTACAAAATGCATTAAGCTCTTGGGACTTCTGTGAGATGTACTGACCAATATCCATGCTTGGCATCAAGCTTCGAGAGAATTTTGCACCTGAAAATCTCTGAATTAACTCTTCTAATGTACATATTTTGTAAGGACAGCATTTCAAAGCTCTGTTTAAATCTTAGTGGATCAAGGCACGCTCTCAATGATCTGTCTTTCTTTATGGCATACGTGATGGAGATGCACCAATCTGTGTGCTCTTTTCTAATGATTCCAAGTTTTTCCATTTTGTCTAGTTTGACCTTCAATTTGGCTTGTATGTGGATCCTGCACTTACATGGTGGCTCAACAGATGGACTTGAATTCTCCTGCAAGCCTAGTGTTGCAGCTCCCTCAAAACTGCCAATCCTGTTGAAACATTCTGGTATTTCAATGTTAAGTCATGAACTGAGGTAGTAGGAGTAATTTCTGAGTTTAATCTGTCTTGTGACATCTGACTCGTTCAATGGATTGTTACCAGTGTGAGAACTGGACATGCCGGTAGACGTGCAATCACTAGCCATTAGTTTCCACAATGTAGAATATCTGTGATACCCAAGATTGATTTTACTTGCACTCCAGCACTATGGATTACTGCACATGGAATTAATGAACCATTGTATGCTGGAAGTTATGCAGTAGTAGATTTGCCATGGCCTTCCATGTCTGTGGATACATGTCTTTTAGAATTTGCTGAGGTAGTATGTTTGCACTTTTCCATGTGTCTATCTTGACCAATAATGAATAGTTGCCAACTTTCTTAGGACAAATGATTTGAATCTTGGCAAACACTTCCGACAGTGTGATGGCATCTACATGTTGCATGAGATTGACAGTGTGAAACATGTGATCACCACTCTTCGTCTTGTCGTGCACATCATCGTCATTTTCTAGTTTGTCAATCACCTCAGGTATATGTTTCTGATGGGATACCGGATGGTCATTCTTGTTGTCTGAAGGTACAGTCTGGTTGGATCAGTGCACGGCTCTCTGTAGCTCCATTAGCCTTTACTCTAGTGCACTGCTGTTGCCAATGGCTCTTTCTGTCACGTGCCTTGCAGAAATGATGGAATGCTGGACATTTCCTTGGTGCATGTAGGAGTGCATACCTGACACATATGTTGCCAGGTTTGGGTGTTCTAGCAAGTGTCAACAATCAGGGTAATGCATAGGTCTTGTAAGCTTTGTTGACCTGCAATGGTCTCTTCTAACTTACAGCCACCTGAGTACCTCTTCGATGCTATACATTTTGAGCTTGTCTAGATCATCTTTCTGGAAAGCTTCCAAGGGAAAGGATGCAATCACCAACTCAACAAAATCACCACAAGTTGCCTTTTCTCTGCATCTCCTGACTAAGTGGTCTATGGTTTCTTCAGGCTGTTGGTGATATGTCATGAACTGTAGGCGATGAAGACGGAAGTTTAACCTGATTCTAAACCAGCCTTCCAATGCAGTCCATGCCTTTTGGGGATCCTTTAACTCTTCTTCTGTTAATCCTTTACAAACATACGACACAGAGCAGGAGTAGGCCATTCAGCCCCTCGAGCCTGCTCCACCATTTAATAAGATCATGGCTGATCTGATTTTGGCCTGAAATCTACATCCCACCTACCCCCGACAACCTATATGTGTTCAGTCTATGTAGATCTTCATTCACAATTGCTAGGCAAATCTTTATGGTTTGCTTGTCTGGTTTAAGCACACCTGAATCAAGAAACCATAGCTCAGTACGCTGTTTTAAAATTTTGAATTCAGGTAGTGGGTTAGCTGCATCCCAATTCAAACTGGGGAATTTTGTGGACATTCTGACAATATCCCTTTGACCTTCCTTCTGCTGCAGCTCCTGGGATGACTGTTGCTGTAGCCGCTTTTTTGTGCTTTTCTGAAGCTCAGCCACAAAGATGAGTTGTGGCAGGAACACACCACAGGGTAATTGCATTGTTGGTTTTCATTCAATTTATTTTTCAGCAACTCCCAATGCCACCCATTATAACTACAACCTTCTCTGGCCTAATTTTTATGACTTTTTTTTCTTTTTTGTTTTTACTGCCCCGTGGTCACTATCGATCTAGCGCACACCCTCGCCACTTGCCTTTCTGACTGATCTAACCTAGTGCTGGTCCTCTCAACGTGCTCACTCACAGAACTGACAGGCTATGTGCTGCAATCACACCACAAGGGTTCCATCTGTTTATCAACTTTTGTCTGAGCACTTGCTTGATGCTGTGTCTCCAGAGTTTTTCTTTTTAGTCACCATGCTGTGTTTTTAACATTCTCTGATGCGGCAACTTAGTTGCAGTCTGACCAGAATATCGTGTGTCTTCTCATGACATGAAGCACACACTAGTGCTGTTCATCATTTCATGCCTCTACTTAAGCTTTCTTCATCCTTGCCATCATATTGCAGCTTTTATTGAAGATGTCTATTAGCTTCCATCATTGTCATGTAGAAGGAACCACCACTGCATACCATGTTGTGTTCTTATAATGATATAAGTCCTTGACTTATTTGCTGTATAAGGCATCAATCACTCATAAGGGATTGGGTAAAAACACATTGTGGGTTTATTTATTAAGACTAGGCACAAGAGAATAGTCTTACATTGTTATAATGTTTGGAACACAAGGATCTGTTGCTTTCTCTGCTCTGCTTAAAACAAAAGTGAAACTAAAGCTGGAACACACAATACATAAATAATTTCCCTTCTAGTGATTATATACAGAGATATGCTCACATTCTTAAAGGCATACTACAACAAACGTTTGGCCCACTAACATACTTTATTTAGCTCATTCCATAATTTCTAGGCCACCTCCTTCAATTCCAAAGCTTCTCCTGGGGACATAGGAACAGGAAGAAGCCAATCAGCCCCTTAAGCTTGTTCTGGCATTTAATAGATTCGAATTGATCTGTATCTCAACTTCATTTATCCACTTTTGATCCCTATTCCTTCAGACTCTTATGTAATAAAAAAATGTATCCACCCCGGTCTTAAAACTTCAATTGACCCAGCATTCACAGCCTTTTGCGGAAAGAATTCCAAACGTCCCCCTTCCTTTGTGTGAAAAATACTTCCTAATTGCACTCCTAAATGCCTATCTCTAATTTTAATGCCACCTAGTTCTGTATTTCCCACCATAAACTACTGAATTATTTAATCGTTTTACACACTGCAATTAGATCGCCCTCAATCCTCTAAACACAGCCAGGTTTATGCCACCTGCCCTCGTAATTTAACCTTTTAAGCCCTGGAATCATTGTGGTGAATCTGTACTGTACCCCCAACAAGGCCAATATATCCTTCCAAGAGCATTGCCCATAACTGACACAATATGCCAGATAGGATCTAAACATGGCTCTGTACAACTGAAGCATCACATCACTTTTATATTTCAATCCCCTCGAGATAAAAGCTAACATTCCATTAGTTTTTTTGATTACTTTTTATATCTGTGCATTAGCTTTGGTGATTTGCATATATGGGTACTGAAATGCATCTGCTCCTCCACAGATCCTAGCCTCTCACCATTAAGAAAATATTCCTTCTAGATTGGTATATGTAAATGTAACTAATATGTCTTGAGTTTCAGAATTCAAATTACTGATGTTTAGAAATAGTGGTTCCAACACTGGGCCACCCCACTCAGTCTTTCCCCCAAATTTGCTATAAATCAATGATGTCAGAATCAGGAATGGCAGCAGTATAAACAGTGTGTATATTATGGACATACATAGTATCCTTAATCTGACCGTTTTCTTCAAATCGATAACCTTGTTAACAAATTATGTTACATGAAGTATTCACGCATTTCTTTCATATGTGCCATTTACTGTAGAAAACAGGATTCACTTTAACACATTCTAAAGATCCTGGCTGCCATTATAAATTGCACTATTTCTAGGAACTGACTTGTCCAAAACCCACGGTTTTCACAAGTTTCAGAACGTTAGATGCAGCTTGAATTTTCTGTAATAATATTCGGTAATATTTGGTGAAATAAGTTTACATGTGCAATTGTGTAACTAATATAGGTAGCCCCTTGCCATACACAATTATCAAAACTTAATTTTCCTTCCAAATTCTTTACAGTTACATACAGTCACAGTACCAATGAGTGCACATACAGCCATCAGGCAATTGATATGAGTGATGGAAGGGTTTTGGCCAGTCAAGCTATTGGTTATTGGTTTTCATTGTCTTGGTGGCAAAATCTTTCAGCACTATAAAGAGTGCCAGGTTATTTGGGCAAAAGACCACAACATGCAGCACTGCCTTAAAAAAATTCAGCTACAAATCACGATTCAAACTAGCAGATAATTTCCTAAATTATTGTGAATCACTTGCATTATGTAGGGTCATTTCTATAAATACCTAGACTAAAAAACAAAATGAAACCATATAATGCAAAATATGCATTAGATATTTCATACAGGTTTTCAGATATTTATTAATCTAGGGGTTCTGATGACTAATAAAACAATCAACTTTGTAACATTGTCTGGATTACTAAATTACAGTTATTTCTATTTGTAGTCCTGATCATTACGGAACAGCTCAGTGTTTGTTTCAAGGTGAAACAGCCATTTATTTGTACTTCTTTTAATTTAGTATAGTGTATTCGCTGCTCAGGATGTGATCTGGTCTACATTGTGGAGACCAAACACAGGGTGTCTGTTTTGTGGAATATCTCGTTCAATCCGCAAATTTGACCTCAAACTTCTGGTGTTTGCTGAGAATGTTTTACTCACTCACTCAACGGGCACCACTGTTTCGATCAAATTATCCTCAGGGGCATTAAAAATAACCTTTGTTCGCAAACTTTAAAAATATTCTTTCATCTTACATTTGAAATCATGATAAAATTGTTGTCATCAAATAGTACTGCAAAAAACTTTGGGGCAATGCTTACATCCACATGACGACTAATAGTATTCACACACAGCAGGATGCATGTATGTTCTGAAAATGCACAGTAATGAGAATGGCGCACAGCTTTTCTTAGATTTTCCCTTCACCGAAACAGAAATCACTGATGACAATCCCTTTTTAGCCCCAATTTTAATACCCATGGCCAAACGTTTACAACTCTTCCGGACGGAAGACTCATTAGTTAGATTTCTTTTTGGGGGAAAAAAAGATAATCGCGTCCTTGGCAACGTAAATAAAACAAATGATTATTGTAACACACACGTAATTTTCAACTGCCTTGTAATCCATCTCGCTGGTTTCGTGCTGGGTTCTGGTAAAATGCCATGGTTGGCAGCTGTGAACCATTGTCCAGTGACATTCAGTGGGAAGTGTATGTTTTAAAATACATACATTTATGATTCGTTTGATTTCTGCTTTGCAAATAAATCTTCCCATAAATGAGCGACCGTTTCTTGATATTTAAATAATAATTGGAGGAGCAACAGAAAATAAAAATGGTTGAAGCAGCTGCCTTTTCCAGAGAACTGTTTACATCGGCAGCAATCGGACTTTAGGAGTCCAGTATTTGAGACACACCAATAACAACAAATGATTTGTTCCACTTTGGTGCCATGACATTTGCTCTCCTCACCTTGCACCCTGATGTAAACATCGGTAGCAGCAGCTGCCGCCGCCGCCGCCGGCTGCTCCTCCTCCGGCTTCTTCCTCACCGAGCGCCGTTTCGACACACAGCCCCTGCGCTTCTCGTTCTTCCTCTTCATGACGGCCAGAGCCCGCCACGCGACCCGCTTCACATCAGCTTGGGCACGGGCACGGCGCTGAGCTTTGTAAATGGCGGATCCCCATCCACAGCCCGAGAGGGAGCCTCCCCTGGCCGTGTTTTCTGCAGCGAGCCCCGGGCTCAGCCCCCAGGCTGGTGCGCTCTCTGAGTGACGTGCCGCACGGGAGGCCGGCAGGAGGGACGGGCAAGAGAGATGGGTGAAAGTTGAGCCGCTTCCTTTTTCTTCATCTGCTCTTCCAACAAAACAAAAAGGAGCAAAGAAGAACCGCGCCGCATGATTTGCTCCATTAGAAAATAGTCGGCCTCGAAAATTACTATTAAAATAAAGGCTTGGCAACCTTTTATAGTTTTTTTAAAAAAATGTTTGAACAGTTTACCCCTTCCTCCTGAAATGTGAATGCGGACGCAATAAACTAGGGGTGAATGCTGAATGCGCCTACCTGTCAAGTTGATCATCTTAATTTGACCAGACAGTCAGGCTTGTGTGTAATTCTGATTGCCTGGAATGCCCCTTAGTTCGAAGTATTGCAATGTAGCGATGTTAGCTACTAAAGTTTTCGATGACAATTTATCAACAGAGAAAACATCAGAACTGGAGCCATAGGAAATTTTGGATATGGAAAATGTGGGTTAATTTTCTGACTTTGTCTTAACTGCTCGGGCTACAAACTTGGGAATTCCGTCATGTTCATGCACCACAAACCAATGAGAAAACCGTGGACAACAGTGCTAGAAGTTCCAAACTTTGCTGTTTTTAAAAATATATCTTTTTAATATCATTTTAAAATGCTGTTTTTTCATAATTCTTCTAGCTTTATTTTTTAAAATAATGCACACATTTACATAATTCTTAGGCTTGAAGGAATGGTCCATCAACTCAGGGCCAGTCTTCTCTGCTCCAAAGTTTCAGTGTTCCTGTGCATCTTCCCAGCTGGTGGGCAGAGGATGAGTATGGGAATTGTAGAAGAGGCTGTGCTTCCCTTCACCCCAATGAACAAGTTTCGATAATGTTTCGGCCTGACTAAAGTCCCTGACTTTAAAGCAGGGACGTTTCACGTGTAAGGCGACCGTGATAACCACTACACTGGGCTCCCAAACAGGGTAATGTTAGAAAATAGTCCCTATAGTGTCAAAAGCGTATTGCGACCAAGTTTCTGCCACACAGTAAAGGGATGTGGATTTACACCTAATTCCCAATTGTCTATTTCAGCTGTATGTAAAGGTCTGAGGGAAATTACTTGGCAGATAACAGGCCCAGCATTGCTAAGACCCAAGATCAGGAATTGTTCCTAACATGCTAAATTTTAAAAGTGCAACCATTTTGAAAATTATTACATTTCTAACTTCTCCAGTGAATTTGCAAGAATTAAAAAGATCAAAGAAAGAGGAGCAGTGACCCACAGGGACAAAGGACTATTTGCATGAGGCATGCTTCCCCATATCAGCATAAGGGCAATATAGGTTAAAGTCTGGGAATAATTCCAATGAATCTTTTGACAGCTCATCTTTGTGGAGACCACAAAGGTCTGGAAGGGGAAAATAATATAGAGGGGTACACAATCACCAAGCTAACAATGCCATAAAACAAATACCAATTATTATATCAGGGCTTACTTCATAATATTTGTCTTTTGAAATGTTTTTTGGGTGCTGCACTTTTGATCTACCACAGCTGTGTACTTCCTAATGTTCCAAAACGAGGTTCTCCAGCCCATGCTGGAAAACCCAGCTAACATAAAGATCTTCCTCTCTTATTCCACACATTGTTAGAAAAGCTTCTGTAATAAATCAAATGGATTCAATAGATTGGCTTTCACTAATCTGTGGCCCAGGAGTGAGTATCAGGAATTCAGACATGGAAATCAATGGACCTGACGAGATCGGTGCTTCATGCCAGAGCAAGAATATTCCAACAAATAAGTTAAACTTTTTAATGTATATTTTTAAATAGAAGATCACTTGCAGTGTGATAACTCTTGTTGGTAACACGTTCTTTCTGTTAGTTAAAAATACAGGAACTGTTGTAGTTTGGGGAGTTATATGTATGTGTGTTGAACAGGATCCTGCATTGTTTCAATTTTCTATCATTACTTCAAATGTCAATTGTCCGTGCCTCACTGATGAAGTTCACTGTTTTGACCTCCAGCCAGCTGTAGCAATAAGTTGATAGGTGCATGATCCAATATATTTGAATCAAGATGACTGAAGTGAAGTTCACCTCCTGTAGATATAAAAATAGATAATGGATATGTTTAGTAAGGCTTACAATCAAATGAAATACATTTCTAATTTTCAAATATGGTATATCAACTGAAATATTATGTAGAACTAAGCCATAAAGATCTGGAAAGTCCCATGTTGAACTTCTGGTCCATGCTGAGTTAGTTGATCTTAGCATGAGCAATAATGGGGGTAAACTAACTGGCTCTAGTGTCCCTGGGCTATGAAGAGGAAGAAAAATCAGTCAGGTTTTCTACTTTTGATTATTATCCAGCAACCTCCTGTTGGAAAGTACTTGTGTTTGAATGCTGGACTAGGACCATCCCTTTGGTGGTTCTCACAGTCAAAGAAGGCCCATCGTTTGGCTCACACATTAAGAATGTTTTTTTGGATGAGGTTCTTTGTGAGTTTTAGTATTTATGGAAGCACAGTTAAGCATGAGCCTTGTGGTACAGTAGTAGTGTCTCCACCTAAGGCTTTGGGTTCAAGTCCCACTTTGTAGTACTTTGCCAAGCATCATCATGGACTAATCCAATGGAAGTCCATCCCTCTTGTCGAAAGGTACCAGGAGGAATTAAGTATGAATTAATACCTGGAGAAAATAATTGTTTGGGGTGAAAGGGATAAACTCACAACATAGCTTCTTTGCAAAAATACTATATGCTATTTTAAAATGCAGTGTTCCTAAAGTCCAACATGGTAAAAATTAGAGTGCAGAATTTAATACAGTAGAAACTTTCATCTGTAATGATAACAAGTTGTTTAACAACTAAGTTGTTCCATGCAACAGATGTAGGTGTATTTTGAAGGGTTTTTTTTGTTAAACAGCAAAGATGTTTAAGGTTCTTCAAAATGTTTGTCAAAACTGTGACATCTGAAATTAACTGTTTTAAAAATCTAAAAAATAAACCTTCCTCAGAAATCAAGCTGAGCTCACCAGACCCTATGATCAAAGCTCCTCCTTGCTGATCTGGGTCACCCTGAAAATCAAATGCTGGGCTCTTCATTGTATACCACAAGCTCTTAAGGATTCCAACCAACATGTTTGATTTGACGTGGGGACTGCTTCCTGATAAAAGAAATTCAAGTGTCACTTGGAACAGAGGATGAGCATAACAGACTCACTTACTGCCTTTGTGAGTCTAAGTGCACAAATGATACCAGTAAGGTAGTTTATTATCCAGCTCACCATAAATAAAACATATGATAGAATATAACATTTCACTAAGGCTATTACATTTATATTAAAGGTTCCTTTAAAATTTCTATTGTTTTAAAACTCTTCATTATCATAGAATAGAATCATAGGGCGGAATTGTCCCAGATTTGTACTAAGTGTGGTAGCGGCAGGTAAAACGACATATTTACCCACTGGCCATGATGGCGGGTTTTCATGCCGTATCATCCAAAACTTATGCATTCCATGCAAGCTGTTTCCATGGCGGGTGTGCTCTCATTCACCCGCCACTTCATCATACCAGGCGCCATATTTTAAGTTCAGCCATGCTCAGTGCTTCCAGCCCAGGACTGCAGCAAAGAAGACATGGCCCCGAAAGTCAAGCAGGCTGCAGCCCTCGAGCGCCCTTTGGATGCCATGGAGGCCTGCTCTGATGTCCTCTACCACCGCTCTGGCTGCAGGAGGGGCAGCGACATTACCACTACAGCTTGGTACGCGATGGCAGTGGTGATCAGGGCCAATGCTGCACAGAAGAGGTTGGCCATCCAATGCAGATAAAGGATGAATGATTTCATCCGTGCAGCCAGGGTATGGCAACCATCTCAGTACTCCAAATCAATAGTACCATCCCTCCTTTTTTCCTTCTTTTCCTATCTTTCCTGAACGCCTTGTGTCCAGGAATACTTAATACCCAGTCCTTATCTTCTTTGAGCCAGGTCTTTGTTATTGCCATGACATCATATTACCTGCATCTGCAACTCACTAATCTTATTTACCAGACTCTGCACATTCATATTCATGCACTGTAACCTGATTTAGACTTTATTACTTTCCCTCTTACGCTGAACTCACCTAATACGTTAGTATTTCCTACTCTAGTACTATCTGTCTCTCCCAATTTTCTTTGCACCTTGTTACCCCTCTCTTATTTCCTGATTCCTACACCCCTGCCAAATTAGTTTAAACTCTCCTCAATAGCAACTAGCAAATCACCCCGCAAGGAAATTGGTCCCACCTCTGTGTAGGTGCAAACTGTCCGGCCTGTACAGGTCCCATCTTCCCCAGAACTGATCCCAATGTCCCAACCCCCTAAAGCCCTTCCTCCTGCCCTTTCTAGCCAGCCACACATTCATCTGCTCAGTCCTCCTTTTTCTATATTCACTTGCGCATGGTACCGGGATGATCTGGAGATGACCACTTTTGAGACCTGCTTGCTAACTTCCTATCTAGCTTCCTCAATTCTGACTGCAGGACCACGTCCCTCTTTCTATTTATATTGTTGAAACCGATGTGGACTATGACTGCTGGATGCTCACCCTTCCCCTCAGGGTGTTCGGCAGCTGTTCAGTGACATCCTTGACCCTGTTACCAGGCAGGTAACATTGCATTCTGGATTCACATCTGTTGCTGCAAAAATGCCTGTCTGTTCCCCTAACACTATTGCTGTTCCAGTCTTCTTCATGCCCCCCCACCCCCCTATAGAGCTGAGCCAGCCATGATGCCATGGAATTGGTTCTGGCTCCGCTCTCAAGATGAACCATCACATTCATCAGTATTCAGTACTATTCACAA
This sequence comes from Cetorhinus maximus, assembly GCF_964194155.1. Classification (NCBI taxonomy): domain Eukaryota; kingdom Metazoa; phylum Chordata; class Chondrichthyes; order Lamniformes; family Cetorhinidae; genus Cetorhinus; species Cetorhinus maximus. Next base: position 111,837,819 of record NC_135880.1, read on the forward strand.
AGCTCTCAACCTCATGGATGTGGTGCAGTGACACCAACTGCTGTTCAAGCTCCGAAACTCAGAGCTCGAGCTGCTGCAGTTGATGACACTTCCTGCACATATGGTTATCCAAGACAGAGGAAATATCTTGGTGTTCCAAATGGAACAGGATGTGCACTCCAAGGATTGGTGCTACCCTGCCACTCCTCTATTAGGTGATAAAACTTACTGTTTAAAAAATAAAGACTTACCAGCTACTCACTTCTCTTCCTCTGTTGTCACTGAAATGTAGAGAAATTAATTATAATGCTTTATTTAACCCTTATTATAAAAAAAATTCCCAGCTCCTTAGACTAACTTACTAACTTTGGGAGAAAGGGAAACAAAGCAACAGTGCTCACCAGTTACTCAACCCAAGGCCTTCCTATGATGAGAGTAATTTACTCTCTTTCTTCATCCTACCTGGCAATCCTACCTGCATCACCTTCCTCCTGGTCTGTTTCACAGTGATCCAAACCCGATGCACATGGTCTGTTTTACAGCAATCCTGACCCACTTCACACTCATCCTAGTCTGCTTCACAGTGACCCTGACCTGCTTCACACTGCTCCTGGTCTGCTTCACAGTGATCCTGACCTGCTTCACACTCCTCCTGGTTTGCTTCACAGTGACCTCGACCTGCTTCACACTCCTCCTGGTTTGCTTCATAACGACCTCGACTTACTTCACACTGCTCCCAGTCTGCTTCACAGTGATCCTGACCTGCTTCACACTCCTCCTGGTTTGCTTCACAGTGACCTCGACCTGCTTCACACTGCTCCCAGTCTGCTTCACAGTGATCACAACCTGCTGCTCATTAAGGCTGTTTATAAAACATTAATTTAACAGTTTTTTTTTATTTCCTTCCTAATTGGTTTACTGGGTAAATGTACCACCAGGAAGAATCTAGGTTCCTTTGCTGCTCTGTACTGTGTTAGCCTATCTCAACTGAAGCAGCAGTGAGAGGTCTATATTTGACCTCAGAGTCCTCATGTTAACAGAAAAAAGTTCAACTGGAATTCCCACTTCAGCAAATCCTACTACAAGTACAAACGTGTGGCTATCAGCTGAAGATAGGGTCAAGCACAACAATGATGTCTCAGTGTCAAATAGCATGTAAATGTTCACAGTCAAGGTTCACACATAAAAATTGGTTCAAGGCTGAAGAACTGGAGGGCAGCATCCATGGAACTGTGGCTCAAGTTGATGAGTTGATGTCTTAGAAAGGAGGAGGGGGTAAGAAAGAGTAGTGAACAAATAAATAAATAAACAAAAATGTAGGCATTTAATTTATCTGAAATATATTGTTAGTTCCTTTTTCATAACCTATATTAAATATTTTCATTTACCTCTTGTCTTCATGCTAAGCACATATTATTCTATTCCCTGCTATTTAAGATTTTTTTTCTCCTGGGTCTAATATTTACAGGACAAAGTTTGATCAAAAGAGCAAAATAAGGTGCTCAGGGGCTGTGCACATCAAATATCAATCCATGAACAGATGTGCTTTTTTCTAAACTTCATTAGACTTAAGGAAAGCTAGAGATCAGCATTATTGCGACATATTTTTTCAAATAAGAAGGGGAAGCTGCAATCCTGCCCTGTGTGGGCTACAACATCAATTAGGATCCAGATTTTAACTCTGGCAGGGCTTTGGGTGGGTGGGTAAATGAGATGACTTGGATACTTACATTGCTGCAGAAATCAGGAATAGTGATTCTAATTTCCAGGTAACATTAACATCCTACGTTCCACTAATTCCAGGTCTGCTTCACAGTGATGATTCTAATTGCACACTTGGACAGGTTCTGTCTGCCAGATAGGGTTAAAATTGTCCCCTTTATGTATAAACAGCATTCACAAGGACTAGTAAATATATTTTACTCGTTAGAGCTCAGCTTGCATTTGTCATTTAACAATAATTCCACCTTCTCCTTGCCAGCTAGTAATCATGACTATAAAATGCCGTCTATACTGCCAGAACATTAAAATATGGTAATCTGCTAAATATTGGTAGGACAGGAAAATTAGAAAAATGTAGCAATAAATTTATTCTCAATGGCAATAAAGAATTTACTTCCTTGGTTAAGCTTTCTTTTCTTACAATCATTCAAGCTTTGTTCCTTGTTCAGTGAAAATATCTGTATATCCAGAGAAACATAGAAACTAGGAGCAGCAATAGGCCATTTGGCCCTTCAAGCCTGCTCCGCCATTCAATACGATCATGGCTGATTCTCTATCTCAACGCCATATTCCCACTTTCTCTCCATACCTCTTGAACCCCCTAATATCCAAAAATTTATCAATTTCTTTCTTGAAGATACTCAGTGACCCGGCCTCCACAGCCTTCTGTGGTAGAGAATTCCACAGGTTGACCACCCTCTGACTGAAGAAAGTTTCCTCATCTCAGTCTTAAATGGCCTGCCCGGTATCCTGAGACTGTGGCCCCTGGTTCTAGACTCCCCAACCAAGGGAAACATCTTCCCTGCATCCAGCCTGTCCATCCCTGTTAGAATTTTATACATTTCAATCAGATCCCTCTCTTTCTTCTAAACTCTAGTAAATATAGGCCCAGTCAAACCAACCTCTCCTCATACGACAGTATCAGCCTGGTGAACCTTCACTGCACTCCCTCTTTGGCAAGTATATCCTTTCTTAGGCAGGGAGACCAAAACTGCACACAATACTCCAGGTGTGGTCTCACCAAGGCTGTATAACTGCAGTAAGACATCCCTACTTCTGAACTCAAATCCTCTTGCAATGAAGGCCAACATATCATTTGCCTTCTTAATTGCTTGCTGTACCTGCCTGTTTACTTTCATTGACTGGTGTACAAGGACACCCAGATCCCTTTGTACATCCACATTTCCCAATATATCACCATTTAAATAATACGCTGCCTTTCTGTTTTTCACACTGAAGAGTATGCCTTCACATTTATCCACATTATACTGCATCTGCCATCTGTTTGCTCACACACACAACTTGTCTAAAACGCCCCGAAGCCTCATTGCATCCTCCTCACAACTCACAACCCCGGCCAGTTTTGTGTCGTGAGCAAACTTGGAAATATTGCGTTTAGTTTCCTCATCCGAGTCATTTATATATATCGTGAATAGCTGGGGCCTAAGCACTGATCCCTGTGGTACACCACTAGTCACTGCCTGCCACCCGGAAAAAGACCCATTTATTCCCACCTCTCTGTTTCCGGTCTGTCATCCAGTTGCTCAGTTTTCGTCTTTGAAAGAAAACTTTATCCAATACCCTCAATTACTCAGTGTTTGTTGTGGTGTTCAGTCATACATTTATTGAAGTATAAGCTTAAATCCATGGAGTGTGCTGGATTAGTTGATGTGATCAAGGAGCCTTGGGGGGTGTTACTCAGTTTTCTTGGATAGGAATGGGATAAAAAATCAGCAAAGGTTCCCAATCCCCACTGTATTCACAAGAAGTGATGATGAGTGAGTGATGTGTGCTCTGCCCGAAGGCAGGCTCTTGGTTCATTGTCCCATGATGCTTCATCCTGAGCCATTTTCTTGGCAGTTGCTGTCAATGGTGGTTTACAATTGCCTTTCACTCTCAGGGGCAGGGCAAGGAGGCAGGTCCCAAGTCTACCTCAGCTGGAATGGGAATGTTGGCCTCACTCTGAATTCCATGCTAGCCATCTAAATTTACTGGCCCCCATTCACAGGAGGAAGCAAAAATCACAGGAAGGCCATTGTCTACATGGTTTAGTATTATGTTCTTGAGGCTATATAAACACATCATTAATAAACTCTGGGATCCAGTCCTTTCCCTGTACTCTCATCCATAGCAGATATGTGTCCCAAGCCAGGTAGGGAAGTAAATATTGAAAAAGTGGCTACATACATGCACTTTCATAAAGGTGCAATAAACATAGAACAGTACATTAAAACAATATACTACCTGCTTGGTGGAATGTTTCCCCTTGTTTCATTTTAAATTTTTAAATAAATTTGTCTGCTTGGATCAATGTATATTTCACAAGTATATCCAGTTAATGCGCAGAAACTCTAGGAATAAAATGATATTATTTATTAAAAATTAATACAAACAAAAAACCTTTCTTCAGGTTAACAGCCTGATCGTTGTGACCTTGACACAAGCTGTCACTTGTAGCTGAACTAGAATGTACATATTTACATAGTTCAGTTAGTGTTTTGTTCATATTGAGACCTGGTTCCAAACACTACTTCAAACATTCAAATGCATATATATGGATTTATTGCCATTGCTTCATTTATACTGGTAGGATTAACATGCATGGTCGGATTGGAGTTAACTGTGACTTGCTTTAGTTTTTAAAAACTGGGTATAAGAAATTAGGCTTAAAATTGCCTCGCAATGCAGACAAAAAGAAAATGTTCAGCAGCCATTCCCAATTACATAGCATTTAAAGGACAGAAACAGATCATTTGGCCAAATAGTCCATGGCTTTTTTGTGCTCCACACAAGCCTCCTCCTGCCTTACTTCATCTCACCCTATTACCATATCCTTCTATTCTTTTCTCTCTCATGCACTTATCCAGCTTTCTCTTGAATGCATCTATGCTATACTAACTTGCCCATCAAGCATTTAACAACCTCAACATTTCAAGTATTACCTCTATGATACTCTGGCTGTAGAAATGCTAGATGGTATTGCAGTATATACAGAAGGACAAGTCCTTCTCAAACACTTCCTTTTAATAATTGTGAACCAATTAACAAGATGTACTGAGGGAGGCAAGGGAAGAGATTGCTGGGGCCTTGACAGAAACATTTGTATCCTCACTGGCTACAGGTGAGGTCCCAGAGGACTGGAGAATGGCCAATGTCGTTCCATTGTTTAAGAAGGGTAGCAGGGATAATCCAGGAAATTACAGGCCAGTGAGCCTTACGTCAGTGGTAGGGAAATTATTGGAGAAGATTCTTCGTGACAGGGTTTACTACCATTTGGAAGCAAATGGGCATATTAGTGAGAGGCAGCATGGTTTTGTGAAGGGGAGGTCGTGTCTCACTAACTTGATCGAGTTTTTCGAGCAAGTGACAAAGATGATCGACGATGGAAGGGCAGTGGATGTTACCTACATGGATTTCAGTAAGGCCTTTGACAAGGCCCCTCATGGCAGACTGGTACAAAAGGTAAAGTCGCACGGGATCAGAGGTGAGCTGGCAAGATAGATACAGAATTGGCTTGGTCATAGAAGACAGAGGGTAGCAGTGGAAGGGTGCTTTTCTGAATGGAGAGCTGTGACTAGTGGTGTTCCGCAGGGATCAGTGCTGGGACCTTTGCTGTTTGTAGTATACGTAAATGATTTGGAGGAAAATGTAACTGGGCTAATTAGTAAGTTTGCAGATGACACTAAGGTTGGAGGAGTTGCAGATAGTGAAGAGGATTGTCAAAGGATACAACGAGATATAGATCAGTTGGAGACTTGGGCGGAGAAATGGCAGATGGAGTTTAATCCGGACAAATGCGAGGTAATGCATTTTGGAAGGTCTAATACAGGTAGGAATTATACAGTAAATGGCAGAACCCTTAAGTGTATCAACGGGCAGAGGGATCTGGGTGTACAGGTCCACAGGTCACTGAAAGTGGCAACGCAGGTGGATAAGGTAGTCAGGAAGGCATATGGCATGCTTGCCTTCATTGGCAAGGGTATTGAGTATAAAGCTGGGAAGTCATGCTGCAGCTGTATAGAACCTTCATTAGGCCACACTTGGAATATTGCATGCAATTCTGGTTGCCACATTACCAGAAGGATATGGAGGCATTGGAGAGGGTGCAGAGGAGGTTTACCAGGATGCTGCCTGGTCTGGGGGTTAGTAGCTATGAGGAGAGGTTGGAGAAACTCGGATTGTTCTCACTAGAGCAACGGAGATTGAGGGGCGACTTGATAGAAATTTACAAAATTATGAGTGGCATGGACAGAGTAGATAGTCAGAAGCTTTTTCCCAGGGTGGAAGAGTCAATTACTAGGGGACATAGATTTAAGATGAGAGGAGAAAACTTTAGAGGAGATGTGCGGGGCAAGTTTTTTACGCAGAGGGTAGTGAGTGTCTGGAATTCGCTGCCAGAGGAGGTGGTGGTGGTGCAGGTACGATAATGGTGTTTAAGAGGCAGTTTGACAAATACATGAATAGGATGGGAATAGAGGGATACGGACCCCGGAAGTGCAAAATGTTTTGGTTTGACGGGCAATATGATCGGCGCAGGCTTGGAGGGCCAAAGGGCCTGTTCCTGTGCTGCACTTTTCTTTGTTTTTTGTTCTATGTCTTAAACGTACCTTAATATGCTGATGGGTGGATTGTCCAATAACTATTAGCCTGACATCAACATCCTTCAAACAAAAAAGTAAGTAATTGGGTAATGTTCAACTGACACATCACAGGTGACATCTTGAAACTATAGTTTCATGCATCTGAGATACATCAATGGTACAAAGTGCAAAAACTAACAAGACTGGCTACCAACAGAGAGGCTATTAGAAATTGCAGTTATGATTAAGAAAATGTAAAACTGCTTTGATTTTTAGCATAACAGAGGCATCAAGAATTCTATTTACATGAAGCAAATCAAAAAAGCGTTAGAGCTAATTGGTATCTCTAAGCTTAAATATGGTAAATTTCTTCCCTTCGGATTTTTTTTCATGATTGTGACTCATGCTGGGATATGGTTTCAATTTTCTCCCCTCATCTAGTGACGATGTTTTGCTAGGGTTTGGTTCCATGGCTTCCATTCACCTCACCTCATCCAAATGTCTTCCATTCACGTATCAACTGTGGCAATTTAGGTCAGAAGGCTATTCAGTAACAGGTGGCATCACAAGTAAGCCCTTGATCTTCACGCACAGTCAGGCTGGGATTTTCCAGCCCCGCCTGCCACCAGGATCTTCCGGTCCCGCCAAAAAACAATTGACTTTTGGTGGACCCGACACAGCGGGACCAGAAAATCCTGTCCTCACTTTCAGCCTTTCAGACGTAAAGAGTAATCAGGAGCTGGAATCCTTGCTGATTTTCCCTTCTAAAACCCGGGGATATTGAGGCCAATTACATCACAACTACTGCCCCAGCTAAGCTAGGTTAACTGACTGGAGATTGATCCTAGGACATTCCTGATTATATGTGTCTTAACAACTGACTGGGTGATGCCGTGATTGTGTAATTATGATAATACAGATTTTAAGACAACTGTTTTAAAGGTACATTTCTGTTTTCAAACCTTTACATTGAGTTTAAAAGCTTTTCTCAGAATGGAAGTATGGACAGTCAACATGAAGCCTTCTAGTGTTTATTCACAATTTGTCAGACTCATATCTTTAGAGATGGCTATGAAGAGTCATTAAAATGCAAACAACCCTCTAGGCGTGTCCAACACATTCTAAAAGGTGTGAAAAACCCTTTTATTTCCGAGGGAACAGGGGATGGGCAAGGACTTCAAAGGACCAACATAATTAACTTTTTTGCCTGGTAGAACAATGCTTCAGTGAAATTAACATAGCAGCCATTTTGTTTTGGTTGTGATAACGACAGGCTGAGAACAGCCATTTTGTGTGCAGAACCCTGGGAAGAACTCTGAGAAACAACTTCAGAGAAGGTTCTTGGCCAAGGGAGGACAAAGGAGGTGTCAAGAAATCAACTGCTGCTCTGCCAAAAGAGTCCAGGAAACCTGCAAGTGCCGTAACCGCAGAATTAATGAGGAATAGGAAATCTTCTCTCTCTCCCAAAGCCTGCTGACCAGCTGAGTCTAACTGAGAAGGCAAACCTCTGAAAAGTCAACTGCAGAAGCCATCGCAGCTGCTAAGCTGAACCTCAAGTTTCAACCCCTTCACTATCACAAAAAAGGAATTCATGCATCAGGCCCACAATAATATCTCACAGAGACTGATTTGAAATCTCATTTTTGAGCTTTTTTAAAATCATTATCTACTTTTAATTGTTGTATCTGTTTTTAGTTAATGACTTTATTACTTTAACATAAGTAACTTTCAGCAGCAGTTTTTGAAATAAACTAAGCTTTATCTTCTTTAAGGCTTAAGCTTGTCGGCTGTTTTTTATAAAATTTGAATCACTTTTAAACTAAAAGGGGGCTACGTATACACACACAAATTCTTGCTCACGGACCACGTTAAGGAAACTCCTTTTATTTGGTCATGACCATATGCTTAATTAGCCATCAATGGAGGTTTACTTTTAAAGTGATTAATTGACCCAAAATGGGTAAAATTCAAAACTCCTTCATCAGCCTGAAAATGTTCAGTTGACATAATTGATTTTATTAATGTAGTTTGGCTCTCATCCAAAAATCTACATGTTCAATGATTATGAAACATTGCATTTTACTTCCTGCCTCAACACCATCCAAATATTTTAGACTGAAAATTTGTCACTTACTGGTCAACATAAAAATCTTCCTCGCTTGCCCATTTCCAACACAGAAAAGATAAATGTAACAATAAATCATCCTGAACCATGTGCTAATGGCTAAATATAGTGATTGATTATCTAAGGTTTATAGGTGAACTATTCTATCGTCCTCTAACTGTTTATGTCTAGAAGTACTTGTTCTCTAGGGAAAATGAAATGAGGCATCAAGATCTTGGAATAGTACCCCCAATATTGTTGCAAATTAATGACCAACCATCTTCAGCTGCTTCATTAATGATTTTCCTTCCATCATAAGGTCAGAAGTGGGGATGTTGGCTGATGATTGCACAATGTTGATCACCATTCGCGACTCCTCAGATACTGAAGCAGTCCATGTTCAAATGCAGCAAGACCTGGACAATATCCAGGCTTGGGCTGACAAGTGGCAATTAACATTCGCGCCACACAAGTGCCAGGCAATGACCATCTCTAACAAGAGAGAATCCAATCATTGCCCCTTGATGTTCAATGGCATTACCCTCAATGAATCCCCTATCAACATCCTGGGGGTAACCATTGACCAAAAACTCAACTGGACTAGCCATATAAATACTGCGGCTACAAGAGCAGGTCAGAGGCTAGGAATCGTGCAACGAATAACTCACCTCCTGACTCCTCAAAGCCCGTCCACCATCTACAAGGCACAAGTCAGGAGTGTGATGGAATACTCCCCACTTGGCTGGATGAGTGTAGCTCCCACAATACTCAAGAAGCTTGACACCGTCTGGGACAAAGCAGCCCTCTTGATTGGCACCACATCCACAAACATTCACTCCCTCCACCACTGATCCACAGCAGCAGCAGTGTGTACCATCTACAAGGTGTACTGCAGAGATTCACCAAGGCTCCTTAGACAGCGCCTTCCAAACCCACTACCATCTTGAAGGACAAGGGCAGCAGATAGATGGGAACGCCACCACCTGGAATTTCCCCTCCAAGTCACTCAACATCCTGACTTGGAAATATATCACCATTCTTTCACTGTTGCTGGGTCAAAATCCTGAAACTCCCTTCCTAGCAGCACTGTGGGTGTACCTGCACCACAGTGACTGCAGCGATTCAAGAAGGCAGCTCACCACCACCTTCTCAATGGCAACTAGGGATGGGCAATAAATGCTGGCCCAGCCAGCGAAGCCCACATCCCATGAATGAATTACAAAAAAAATTAATCTTTGCAAATTGTTTTTCAAAATTAAGAACATATGAATTAGGAGTGGGAGTAGGCCATTTAGCCCCCTTGAACCTGCTCCGCCATTCAATAAGATCATGGCTGATCTGATTGTTCCCTTACTTCCACTTTCCTGATTGCTCCACCATAACCTCTGGCTCCCTTATAAACCAAATATTTGTCTAATTCAGCCTTGAATATATATATTCAATGAGCCCGCTTCCACTGCTCTGTGGAGCAGAGAATTCCAAAGATTAACGGCCCTCTGAGAGATAAACATCCTCATCTCTGTCTTAAATGGGAGGCCCCTTATTTTTAAACTATGCCCCCTACTTCTAGATTCCCCCACAAGGGGAAACATCCTCCCAGTATCTACCCTGTCAAGCCCCCTAAGAATCTTTTATGTTTCAATAAGATCACCTCTCATTCTTCTAAACTCCAATGAGTATAGGCCCAACCTGTGCAACCTTTCCTCATAAAACAATCCCTTCATCCCAGGAATCAACTCAGTGAACCTTCTCTGAACTTCCCCCAATGCAACAATATGCCCCCTTCAATAAGAAGACCAAGCCTGTCGGCAGCCTCACCAATGCCCCGTACAGTTGTAACAAGACTTCCCTGCTTTTATACTCCAACTCCCTGGCAATACAGGCCAACTAAATAGTGTTCTCCTTTCCTTGGAGACAGTTTAGCTCTGCTGCCTATTGTTGGATGGTCCATCGCAGCCTTAGCAAATTGTATAATGAATGTTTATTTATCAATACACTTGATTGCAAGAAATGAGCATTTGTGATCATGTTATGTTTGTAACCTTAGAGAGGGAACTAAGCTCTCTTAATGTCTTCTATGCTCACCTTCAGATATTTCTATGGAATTTTTGCTAAATCCGCCACATATTCTTTGCAGGTGTAGCACAGAAAATGCTATAAAAACAACAACATTTCATGTCAGACCTTAATAAAGCTGAGTAGATAAATAAATTAGCACGTGTTTTATCAACCAAAACCAGTTGGCGCAATACGGCACTTTTGTAAAAACCGTTTACTTTCAACAAATGTTGATGTTTGTATTTTATTAACTTAAGATCACAAAAATAGGATGGAAATGCTGGAAAGAAATCCCAAATGAAAATGCACAGTAGGTCACTCAGCACCTGCAAAGAGAAAAGACAGCTATCTAGACTAATGATTCATGTGGAAGACTGCCTCAGATATTCGAATTTGTTGTAAAATCCATAAAACAAATGATAAACGTCACATTATTTTCTTCTACCCCTCCTCATTTCTCAAATGCTATTTAAGTTAGTCTCTACCACTTAAGAAGGTAATTTTGTATTTCTGCAATTGCTGAGCTGTGTCCCATCCACACGCAGCCCCTGAACCAGGCCTCTCATTCTTCTAAACTCCAATGAGTATAGTGCCAACCTGTGTCTCTCCTATCCTGAAGAAAACCAGGATCACTTTCCGCTCCCCATACAGAGCTGGGAAAGGGATCTCGTTTCCATAACAATTGACGACGAAGCAGTCTTCTGCAGCCGTGATGTCGATGATAGGAGGTGAGTGGAGTTGGTCCTGAGCGTTTCTGTTGATCTGCACGACTTGGGGAGCTCTCAATGTCATTGCTAAACTAACCGACATAATAACTCTTTTTGGAAGAGCCATCACTTTAACATGAACCGTCCCGCCTGATAATCCCCTCCAAGTTATGGGCATGTACATTGAACATAGAGAACTCAGCATCATCCTAGAAAGGAGGGATGTGTTTTCTAACCATTTTTTTGAAAGGTGTGCATAATAACTCCGTGATACTGCTTGGGAAAAGGCTGTGAGAATCCAACCACCTCGAAATAGTGAATTAGTTGCTTAATGTGAAATAATCTATAATAATACTACAAAAATGCTGGAAACACTCAGCAGGTCAGGTAGCATCTGTGGAGAGAAACAGAGGGTGGAATATTACGTGCCCGTTGGCTTCGGGCATGTTTGGCAGCGTGAGCAGACAATATGGTGAGATGGCCAGTTTGCAATTGTCCACACTGCCCGTCAATGGCGGGCCGCATTTCCTGCTGTTGGACATCGGGAACTTCATTGTAATACATCTGCATATCATTATGAGCCCAGCCCACCAGACTCATCCCCCCACGTTGAATCATCTGAGCACTATGCTGATGTGTTTCACAACAGCATATATAAGGTGTGCACCTGGCGAGCTGCACTTGAGGGGAACTCGAAGGTGAGTGCACAGTAATGTTGCGCAGCGCTTGCCAGGGCCGCCTGTTGGACTTCACGTTTAGGTGCCGTGAATTCAGACGAGGGTGCAGGCAAGTCGCTTTTTCCTGGCTGGCTGACAGTGTGGTGTCGAGGCGAAGCTGCCGCCAATCAGTCAGGTGGAGTGGGGCGGGGGTGGGTGGGGTCTCAGGCAGCCATGCAGTACACTAAACTCTGGCCGTCCAAGTGGTGGCCAGCACTCTCCGTGATGCGTTAAGGGGCCTTCAGACTTTGTCACTGTTCAGCTCCTAGCTAGACCCAGGTCTATAGACACCGCCTTTCATTGCCACAGATGAGCGAGAACCAGTGTCGCCAAAGACTGTGCATGTCTAGGGAACTGGCCAGTCACATCTACCAGCTGCTGCAGAAATTGGCGTCACAGAGACATGGACGGCATCCACTGCTAGTGTCTGTGAAAGCAACCGCGGCGCTCAAATTTTACTCCAGTGGCTTCTTTCAGGGCTCCACAGGTGATCTCTGTGGGACATGACAAGCCTCCACCCACAAATGCATCCATGAGGTCACGGGTGCCATCTTCCTCAAGGCACACAACTTCGTGCATTTTCGCCCGGGACCAGAAAAGCCAGGATGCAAGTGTACTGGGATTTTCCCAGGTCTCAGGTTTCCCACAGGTGCAGGGTGCCATTGACTGCACTCATGTGGTGCTCAGATCTCTATGGCAACGGGCAGTCAACTATGTCAACTGCAAGGACTTCCATTTGCTAAATGTGCAGCTGGTGTGGGAACACCACAAATGCATCCTGTAGGTCTGCACATGATTCCCAGGGTGTCCACAACTCCAACATTCTCAGTCAGTGTCAGATCCCTTACCTCTTCCAGAGTCCACAGGGGCTGCAGGGATGGCTCTTCGCGGACAAGGGTTACTCGCAGAGGACGTGGCTGATGACACCCGTGTGGTGGCCTCAGACTGCAGCAGAGAGAGGTTTATAACGAGGCTCATGCTGCAAGACGCTAATTGGTGGTGCAGACCATCGGGATGCTGAAAGTGAGGTTCCGGTGCCTGCATCGCTCTGGTGTAAGTCCTGCAATATAGTCCACAGAGAGTGTCACGCATCATCATTGCCTGTTGCGCCCTTTACAACCTGGATATGCAACAGGGAGAGGAGCAAGCTGAGGAGGAGATGGAGAAGCTGGATGTCTCCTCTGATGAGGAGGACATCGATATTGATGAGGGTGAGGAGGTCCTTGAAGGCGATGATGATGGAGGCAATCGCACTAGCCAGATGAGGCAAGCGCACTCAGGAGGCCCTCATAGCTGCTAGATTTGTGGAGGATGATGACAACATGCAGTGAGGAGACACCATAGATCTTCACATAGCCTCTGTGAATGTCTGACTCCTGTCTGGCAGTGGGCAGCTCACTTGTCCTCTGTGATCAGGGCCATATCATGGAGATGCAGCCATGAAACTTTAAATGCATCTGATCCTTTGTCTGCCTTCAGCACCTGACCCCTTCAGGCGCACAGCGTCACTGGTCACAGATGCTGAAGAGATGGGGGCCAGCCCCACCTCAAAGGTCTGAGAGCACACAGAGATAATAACGGAACTCTGTGACGCCTGCCCACTACATTCCGGCAGCAATGACAAGCACCATCGAGGTGCAGGCATCAGCAGTGTTTCCAGGGAGTGTGAGGCTGGACCATCACTGTGGTCTGAAGGCTGCACAAAGCACAGGGAAGAGGCCCTGGACTGAGACACCTGCCTTTATCTTGTGCAGGTTTCACATCTGAGTGACACGAACACTGCTCATCAGAACAAGGAGCCATAGGCAGGGAGATATTCTTGGGAGCTTATTTACAATAGTGAACATTATATACAAGTGATTAACATCCATGCCCAGGCTGTGCAATTACATATTCTTAACCTTCCTAACCCTGCCGCTATATCTTGGTGCTCCTCCAACATCCACAGCGGAGGTGGAAGCAGTCTGCTGACTGCTACGCTCTGCCTGTGATGGCCTTGGCGGGCACCCTTTGGAGGGCTGAGACCTGGAGGGCCCCAGCTTGCTTTCAGGGTTCTGCTGTGTGACAATGGAACCTACCTTGGCCTGTGGAGCTGCAGCTGCGGAAGTCATAGGAAGAGGGGATTCAGATGGGCCAGGCACTCCTGGAGTCACCTGGATGGTTGGCCCCAGGGTGTGCACCTGCTGATCTTCCTCCCTGTGGGTACCTGAGGGCCCCTGGTTGACTCCTTGAGGAGAAGGGGTAGCTGGAGTGAGATCAAGCTGCCCTGCACCCCTCTCACGTATACTGTTGGAGGCCAATTATGGTGACATTAATGGAGTTCAGCCCACGCAGCAGTGCAGGCCGCCATCCTGCCAATGTTGACCTTAGTGCATTGCAATGCTGGCGTTATCACCTCAGCCTGAAGGCGGATGGACTTCTCCATTGTGTCTTGTAATCTGAGGAGTGCAGCGGACATCCCTTCCTGGTGTTCCCGAGCTTGCCTTTGTAGCTCCAGCAACTGTGACATGACTCAGTCCAGAGGCTTGTCATCTGACTCAGACTCAGCAAATTTCTGGCCTCCAGCAATTCCTGCTGCTGCCTGCAGTGGGTCAGACAGTGCCATGTGTTCATCAGATTGTGATCCCGAGGCTACTCTAAAACTAGGTCCCACCGAGGTGTGTGTATCTGCGCTGGTGGAGGGTGTGGGTAAGAGCTGTAATGGGACTTCAAGAAGGGTGCCTCCAGATTCCTCTTCAGAGGGTTTTTGGGGCTTGGTTGGTGTGCCTAGGTTATGGACTCCATCAGTCGTCTTCCAGATGTGCTTGTGAAAGCAAGGAAAGATAATTAGTGCATGGCAGCGGCCTGTGAAAGAGGACACATCATTCATGCCATGGTTGTCTGATGGATGTTGCACTGCCGGACCTTCATTTGGTAGAGCAGCACCGACCTCACTGTCAGCACAGGAACGGTTCAGATCCTCACCAGCCAGCTGGAAGACTCTGTTTTCAAAGTCCGTGAGGACCATGATTTCAGGCATTCCTCCACCATTAAGTGACCTCTCCCTGTTGTTGTGTGCCAGCTTGTCCTGCATAAATAGAGATGGAGAGAGTGTAAGCAGGATGCCTGCCAGGCCAGATGATAAGTATGCCTGGCATGTGTGGGTGGTGAGTGGTCCCATGGACAGAATGAGGACAACGCAGGTGTGTGTGACAGAGTGAATGTGATGTCCCTTGAACTGGCAGTGAGTGAGGACCCTGTGGATGTATGATGGGTTTATGAGTGTTTGACTTGAGAGTAAAAAGCACAGTGACTTACCCTGGCGGAACAGAGGAGATCATTCATCCTTTCTCGGCACTGGATGGCTGTCCTCTTTTGTCGGATATTGACACTGACCACCACTGCCACCGCCTCCCGTGTTGGATTGGTGATGTTCCTGCCCACCCTGCAGCCAGAGGCGGGGTAGAACACACCACGGCGGGCCTCTGTGTCCAAAAGGTGCTCAAGAGACGTATCTTTAAACTGGCGTCGGGGGGGTAGGTGCAGTCTTCTTGTTTTTCAAGGCCATGTATTCTTTGCAGCAGTCCTTGTCTGGAAGCACTGAGAGGTGCTCGTGTAGCTGCGCTTTAAATATGGCGCCCGGCATGATGAAGCGGTAAGGTGATGGCGTGGCAGGCGAATGAGAGCCTGCCCTCTATCAAAACGGCATGTTTCCCGGGAATGCATAATTAATGAGGCAGGATTGGGATGAAACAGTGTGAAAAGCCGCCATTGCAGCCGACGGTTAAAATGTCCTTTATTCTGCCTGCTACCGCACTTAGTCCAAATCTGGGACGATTCCACCCAGAATTAAGTTTCAGGTCGATGACCTTTCATCATATGAGCATCTTTTGTTTTTCTCTCAGATTTCCAGCATCCATAATATTTTGCCTTTGTCTCATAATATCAGAGTTTTGGTCTGTCTGCACTGTTTTGATTGGTGGGTGAATTGATTTTTTGGGCATCTGGCACACATGGAGATAGCTGAGGTGTGCAGAAGACTGGAGAGTGTGATGGCATGTGCTGATACTGATGGTTGATGTGTCTTTTTTCTGAAAAATATTGTTTATTCATAAAATTTGTAGAAGTAGTTTACAAACCATTTTGACTTGAAAATTACAGAAATTGCAATAAAATTCAACTTCTCTCCATGCAGCATGTTCTATTCTGAGATGCCTCAATCCAATTGCAATACTCTTGATATTTACAATGTACATTCCATGTCAGGCACAAAGCCTGAGGGCAAAACATTTCAAATTGAATAATGGTTGAAATGTTACTGAACCCATGCCAAGCTGGAGTCTGTGTGAGCGAAGCAGTGCAGATTCTCCCTAACAGTTATGAAGGTCAGTTGTTCTTTTTCAGGTGGGGATCAGTGAGAAGCGCCAGGATTCATCCTTTCCTCTCACTTTGCTCTGGCGGTGTTAACGCACAGTAGCTGGGAAATAGGTGTGTGTGAGCACTACCTAGGATCACTTCAGCAACGATTGCTGGCTCGGTCAGGAACCCTGCACTGGCCACGGTAAGCAGTGAGGATTGAAGTGGGGCTAACCCAGGAAGGTACCCCACATTAATGAGTGAAGCAGAGGGCCTACTCCACTTTGTGATTCAGCGTTGCCTTCTGTTTAGTTTCAGCACAGCCAGTCTGACTAAGTTTTAATGAGATGATTTTAAAGATGTTGGCTGAGTAAATGCTGCTTACAGATGGTCTCAGGGCAAATATGATGGAGCATGCACATGGATTACAGCTTCATCAGGTTGCAGGGTCCATTAACTGCACACATGTTACTTTGAGAGCGCCACATCTAATTTCAGAGATGTACGGCAAGTGCAAAGGTTTCCCTCCCTGAATGTACATTTTGTGCATGACCATACTGAGAGCATCAATGAATGCTCTGTAACCTGGCAGTATTCATCATGCCTGTATTCTGTGCCAGTCTGATGTCCCCTCAGTATTTAAGCCCCACATCAAACCAGAGGGTGGCTACTGGACAACAAAGACCATCCGCATACCACCTGGCTCATGAATCTGGTGTTCAACCAAAATACACATGGGCATCATGCATACAATAAGACCAGTATTGCTATACAAAATGTCATTGAGCAGACCATTGGGTGCTCAATCAACACTCTCACTGCCTGGACCATTCTTCCAGAGCCCTGCAATACTCTCCAGAATGTGTGTCAAGATATGTTGTGATCTGTTTGACCTCACCGTCATGAGGGCACAGCCCTTACCCCCAAGTATATGGTGAGCAGCTGAGAAGGAGGAAGATTGGGGGATGAGCAATGCAAAGGAGGAGGTAGGGAGAAGGCAGCTAACACAGCCACTTTCCGGCCAGGCTGTCTGTGCTTCAGCTCACCTGACTGCAGTTGGATTGAATACAACCCCAGTTCCCCATTCAACAAAAGTCCCATACCTTATCTTTCCTCTGTTATTCACCATCAGAGTATCCTCTTGGCCACAATGATGAAATAAAAACCACTACAGAATAAGCATTCCAAACCAACTTAATCAAACAAACCATCAATTATTCCATACAAAAATAAACTAATCACCATTGTGCATTCCTTTAGTGACTGTCTACCATGTGGCTTTGCCTGTCCCAGTGCTCCGACACAGTGCTCTCCCACTGGCTGCAGCATGGCTGACTTTCAGCCTTGGAGGACTACCTCATGCTGTTTTGGCTCTAGAAAAACTGGCTTCAGACTGCACCATCTTGGCATAGGCTGCAGCTGTCTGGATGGCTGGCAGACAGGAAACAACAAGGGCACTGGCAGAGTGGCAGTGGTGGGAGGATGAATGCTGTCACCCTGATGGTAGACAGCAGCTATGTGCTCCACGAAGCCATTGCTTCACATGGCAACACTTCAGCAATTCTAGTAATCTGCTAGAGTACAGATTTCTGACTCCAGAAAGAGCCTGCAAGCCCCTTTGGGAACTGGTATCCACATCCACGATAGCAGCAACCTGAGCCTGCATGGCAGCAACCCAAAGCTTGCATGGCAACAAATGGAGATTGCATGACCTTAGTCTGAGCTTCAACTGCAGCACTCTGACATTAGCTTGTGCTTTAATGGAAGCTGAGACATTGGCTATCAGACACTGGATCATGGTTGGGTCCATAAGCATCCTCTTGGAGTTGATCACCATGTCCTGTTGGAGAGGATGGGCTTCAAGCTCTGCCAAGTGTTATGACCACAGCCGGTGTTACGCGCTGCGCAAATCAAATCCCAGAGGGAAACTTGGCTTACGGGCCACAACTTTTTTATTTGTATTCTGGTAATGAGATGACAGCGTACTGATCTCAGCAGTAAGAGGTCCAGTATCACTTTTGAGTTTTTAAAAATTAAAAGTAAAAGTTTTATTAACAAGCAAATAAAAGAAAATTTAAGCACATAAGATTACAAGTAACTCTAATATACCTTTTTCCCTTTCATCTCAGTCCTATTGTTCTCACACCCCTTTGAAACTCAAACCCTTCCAAATATAAGATCTTTCATGTTTCCATCTTGTCTTTGCTTTTGGGTTAATAAAAATATAATATCCCCACTACTATTTATCTATGGGCTCCTGCAAGATGCAAACATTTTCCTTGCAACCTCTGACTCCCCTTTGATATTCAAACAACCTCTCAACTTATCTAAAAATGCAAATGTTAGATGTAACCTATTTACTTGTGCCTCAACTTAACACCTTTATCCTTTTCAAGTTCCCCGACCCCCAGACACCCTGTCTCCTATTGAACTCATGCCCAGCTTAATTAAATCACATACACACATCCAGCCTTTTTTCACAGAATACCACAATATTCCCCAAAATATTACAAAACACATCCATTCTCACATTGCCAAATTCTTCCATGCTTCTTGACACCAGCCACAGGCTTCCTGGCAGTTCTGCCAATGCATCAAGCATTTCTGTGTCCTCTTCTTTGGCAGTCCCTTGGGACTGAGGGTGACTTTCTTCCTTTAATGAACTCTGATACTTACCTTAAGTTCAAATCAAAGCCTCAGTTTGGGAACTGCAGTTCCAGTCGAGCCTCGGGACTTCTGCGCATACGCTGGCCGGGAAATGGCATAATGTCCTGGTGGGGGAGTGGGGTAGAGGGTGGTGCTGGCGTAGTGGTATTGTCACTGGACTAGTACTCCAGATACCCAGGGTAATGCTCTGGGGACTCAGGTTCAAATCCCACAGCAGCAGGTGGTGAAATTTCAATTCAATAAAAAATTCGGAATGAAAAGTCTAATGATGACCATGAAATCATTATCTGGTTCACTAATGTCCTTTAGGGAAGGAAATCTGCTGTCCTTATCTGGTCTGCCTGTGACTCCAGACTCCTGAAATGGCCTAGTAAGCCATTCTCATGGCAATAAATGTTGGCCCAGCCATTGACACCCACATCCCATGAATATGTAATTAAAAGCACATGTGCAGTGTGTCTATTTTCACATCTTTAGGTCAGGAACTGGCCAGAAGGAAAGGAAGCAAAGAAGTGAAACAGTGCAAAACTGTAGGTCAGGTGACCTGGAACCTGACCGCCATTCAAGAGAAGGTTTCCCAGGGAGCAGGACATGGGGGTTGGGGGAACTGGGAGAAGGTCCCAAGCCATGAAGTAGGACAGAAAGAGGCCCCAGAAGAAAGTCTCCATCAGGGACAAAGACAGGGATCAGAGATAGATCCTATTGAGGCAAGATAAACAACAGGCACAGAGAAAAAATCTCCAAGTTAAAGAGAAAGCTGCGACGAGCAGACTTGTAGTAAGTGGGATTGAGAGAAGCCCTGAAAACCTGAGGAGGCAGCCGAAGGTTGGTGACTCCTTACCATGGGCCTTTTGGAGCAATGGTGTTCTTCTTGTCATGGTCGAAGATCTGAAAGTGTGCTTGGAAGGTGAAGCCTGAGTGTACTCGGGGATCCAGGGGAAAGGAGTCTCAGAAGGTTAGATTGAAATCCTGGAGGTGGATTGTGGTTGAAGCCATCCAAATGGGAGCGACATTTGGAGAGAGTTCCAGGGCAAGTTCTTTAAATGCGGAGATTGGAATCCCTCATGAGAAACAGTGTGCGACTTGTTCCAGATTTGCACTAAGTGCGGTAGCGAGCGAGTAAAATGATGTTTTACCCGCCGGCCGCAATGGCAGGTTTTCATGCTGTATCATCCAAAACCCGCTGTATTACTTATACATTCCTGGGAAATACGCTGTTTCTATGGTGGGTAGGTTCTCATTCGCCCTCCATGCCATCACCTCGCTGTTTCATCATGCCAGGCGCCATATTTAAAGTCTAGCTGTGCGCACACCTCTCAGTGCTTCCAGCCCACGACTACTGCAGGGAAGATGTTCACAAAAGGCAAAAAGACTGCAGCCCTCAGGCTTAATGACGCATCACTGGAATGCCATTTGGACACTGTGGGGGCCCGCTGTGATGTCCTCTATCCCCGCTCTAGCCACAGGATGGGCAGCGGCATCATCAATCCAGCATGGCAGGGGGTGGTAGCAGTGGTCATTGCCAATGCTGCACAGAAGGGGTTGGCCATCCAATGCACATAGAGGATGATCTCATCCATGCAGCCAGAATATGGCAACCATCTCATCACTCTAAACACACTCAAGCCAATCATACATTCACTGGTATCTCACTCACTGCCAGCTCAAGGGACATCACCACCCATTCTCACAAACGTGCCCTCACACGTCCATCTGGCCTCATCTCCTCTGGAGACTGCCTCCTCAGCCCTCACCATTTTGAGGCCACATGCACAGATCAACATGTGCCTCCACACACATCCTGGGTTAACCTCCTTCCCCGGTACAGCTCTCGTCCTGCAGCCTCTTCCCTTGCCCGAGGCCACCTCTCCCCCTTCACCAAGCAAGACCTTGCCCTGCAGCTATTAAAATTAAAATTTCTGGAATTAACAGTCTGATGACTATCTGAAACCATTGCCAATTGTTGTAAAGACCCATCTGGTTCACTAATGTCCTTCAGGGAAGGAAATCTTCCATTCTTACCTGGTCTGGCCTACATGTGACTCCAGACCCACAGTAAAGTGGTTGACTCTTAAATGCCTCCTGAACAAGGGCAATTAGGGATGGGCAACAAATGCTGGCCAAGGCATGGATGCCCATATCCCATGAACGAATAAAAAAAAAAATCACCCACAAATGGCTGGTCTGGTAGGTAGAGACCTACCCGTGAGCCCCCCTAAAAGTGATGCGGTGTTGTCTGTGAAGCCTGGTGCTGTTGACTGCAAGTGCTGACTGAAACAAGGTAGGTAAACAAACCTTGAAGTCCTGAGCGAAGTGCATCCTGCCAAGTGCACGTTGCTTATGTGTTGTTGCGAAACACGTCGGGGTGTTTTCCCGCCGACATGGGCGGATGATCCAGCTGGGTGGTGGGGGGTGGATGGGTCCGGTGTGCTGGCCTTATAATGATATGCTGATGTTTTACAATGAGGTTCCCGTCATCCAATGGTGGGAAACGTGGCCCGCCATCGGTGCACTGAGGTGGACGACTGCAAACTGGTTTCACACTGTTGTGAAACCAATCGAACCATATTGTCTGCTCACGGCACTGAATATGCCTGATGCTGGCTGGCGCGGAAAATCCTGGCAAGTGTTTCAGTGAGACTGGTTGGCTCACAAGGTGACAAGCGTCTGGGTGGGTTGTTGAGAAATCCATAGAATCTGCTCTGGTCACATCTGTCATTTACTTTGGAGTGTGGTGTCTCTGACCACTGTTTGCCAGTTGGTTCACATCTACCTCACACTTACCCTGAATATTAGAGTATAAGATAGATATGGCAAATTGTTTTATCTTTCCGAATGTGTACGTGTCTGTAAAGAGAGAGCCGGGGTGAAGGAATAGTGAATATTTGAATCTTTTTCTTGTGTTTGTATTGAGGTCTTTCCAACCATTGAGTCTGGTATAACATAGTCCATTTTTCTTGTTTAATAACTATTTTATTCTTGGTGTTAAAAGTTCATCAGCAGACTCCTGTGAATTTGTTCAGTAACTTTCCTCCACAGTTTAAAAAAAAGTTAGGGTCTATCAAGTCAGGTTCCCCTCTGGAATCTAACTTGTCCAGTAGCAACATCAGCTCACATCGTAGCAAAGTGGGGCCTCTTGTGGGATTAAGCAGGGTCTGCGAATCCTTAAAGAAACAAGAACGTGGAGGTATTGGGCATACGAATAGGGTTTGCTGTGAGTATATTACACTGGTTGGAACTCAAAAATGGCTTTGACTGTTGCCATGTCTTTTCTGGAAGGTGAAAATGTAACAGTAGATATTTGAAATTCTTGAATAAGGCTACACTAAGAGAATTAGCAGGTAAATTGCATGTGGAAATAAAAGGATTTCATAAGGATGATATGATTAAAGTGATTACTCAGCATTTAGAAATAAAAGGAGAGAAACTGATTTATCGCAGCTAGAGTTAGAAAAAATTCAGTTGCAAATGAAGCAGCTTGAGATATAAAAACAAAAAGAGATGAAAAGAAAACTCGAATTAGTAAAGGAAAAATAAATGGAAAAGGCTTGAGTTGGAAAAAGAGGAAAAGGGAAAAGAAAGATTGAAAACAGTGGAAATGAAGAAGCTCGAACTTGACCTCCAGAGAGAGAAGTTAGCAAAGGAGGAAAGAGATAAAGAAAGATATAGAGTGTTTCAAAGAGAGAAAGATCTCAGACAGCATGAACTGGCTAGAGAAAAGCTTAGGGTACAGGGCGATTGAGAGGCTAGTAGTTTGGATGAGAGATTGAGTTTTGATTTAATGAAGAGTCTCCTGCTCGGGCCTAAAACGATGGAGTTGAAAGATATTTCACCTCATCTGAAAAGTTAGCTGTGAAGTTAAAGTGGTCAAAAGATGCTTGGACCTTAATGTTATAAAGTGTCCTGATAGGTACAGCTATGAATATGTATGCTAGTCTGTCAGAAGAGCAATCTGCAGACTATGAAATGTTTAAAAGAGCAATACTCAATGTTTACGAACTTGTCTCTGAAGCATATCGGTTGAAATTTTGGACTTTAAAGAAAAGACTGAATGAAACCTTTGTAGAATTTTCTAGGGATAAAGAAATGCTGTGGGATCAATGTTTTCACTCATTAAATTTAGAAAAGAATTATGAGAACGTAAGGGAAATTATGATTATGGAAGAATTCTGAAATAGCATTCCAGTAACCATTAGGACTTATTTAGATGAGCATCAGGTATCAAAGATTCAAGAAGTGGCAGTTTTGGCTGATATCTATGATATTTCACACAGACAGTTACATGTGGGAAAAAGGTCATATAGGAATCAACAGGGAACTGGAGGAACAGGAAAAAGCCTAGCTTTATGGAGAAGGCAGAAGATGCCCCAGTCAAGAAAAATTATAGTGTAGGGAATAAAAGGAGTAAAAATAAACCAGTAATGTTTTTATTGCCATAAGACAGGGCATCTCAAAGCCTATTGTTGGTAGCTGAATGGTAAACCAGTGGCAGTCATAAGAACACTTAAGGAATCCCCAGAAACTGTACCAGAAAAAGAAATGGGTTTTAAAACTATAGCAGTCATATAGGTGAAATGTGTACCCTCAGAACCTACTAGAAACAGGGATATGGCACAGGATAGCCAGGAGAAATCTCCTTTGACTACTGCTAAAGAGAGTCAGTCTATTGGAGGCTTTAGATGTTTTATCTCATAGGGTGAAGTGTTTCCTTACTCCTCCAACAAAATAAGTAAACAAATTAAAATAAGTAAACAAATTAAAATTTTGAAAGATACTGGGGAAGATCAGACATTGATGGTGGCAGATGGTACAATTGTGTTCCAGATAGTTTGTTGAAGAAAAAGGTATTGATAGGAGATATTCATGGAATTTCTAAACATGTTTCTTTGTGTGAAGTCAATTTATGAAGTGATTTAATAAAAGGAATTGTTATCGTGGGAATTATCCCTAGGTCACCTATTGAAGCGGTAGATTTTATTCTGGGGAATGATATAATAGGCAGTATAGAAGCAGCTGCAGAATTGAGAAGTAAGAATTGTCAACAGAAAGGACTGAAACTGCATCATAGTCTGGATGGATCAATGACCAGAGACACTGATTTACAAGTGCTTGCCAATATTGACATACAGGGTACAGCAGCCAGAATCCAGGCTAGTGGACAGTTTGCAAAAGACCATTTAAGACCTGCGGAGGAGTGGAATGACATGGTTTGTGAATTATGTAAAAGAGTTGAAATATTGGAATGAACAGTAAAAATTCAGAGTGAGGAAGTGGTTGATGTTGCTTGAAGTGAATTAAATAAGACCCATTTGGAATGGGATCAGGAGAAATGACAAGATGTTAAAATGTTCAAAGATCAAACCAAGAGGATGAAACCCTTTTATGTGAACATAAAAAGCATTTCAGTACCATACTTGAAACGGCTAAAAGAGATTTTGATCAGAGGAGCAATGAATTGTTAACACACAAACATGCCATTTTGACCTTATTTTCTCAAAATAAGAACATACTACGTCCGAGATCGGAAAATGAGCTTACACCGACAGCTAACAAAAGGGATGACATTTGGACCGTGGACTTATATGAGACATTCTTTGTTGGGTTAAAGACTGGGAATAAGAGCAAAAAGAAATGCAAGTTTTGAGTTATGTTAATTCTATGATGTTTAAATTCTGCTAATCATACTTGTTACAGAAGAACATATAAGAATATAAGAAATAGGAGCAGGAGTAGGCCATTCGGCCCCTCAAGCCTGCCCTGCCATTCAATAAGATCATGGCTGATCTGCCCCAGGCCTCAACTCCTCTTTTGTGCCAGCTCCCCATAGCCCTCAACTCCCCGATATTTCAAAAATCTATCTACCTCCTCTTTAAATACTTTCAGTGATTTAGCCTCCACAACTCTCTGGGGTAGAGAATTCCAGACATTCACTAACCTCTGAGAGAAGAAATTCTTTTGCATCTCAATTTTAAATGAGCGTCTCCTTATTCCGTAACTATCTCCCCTAGTTCGAGATTCTTCCACTAGTGGAAACTTCTTCTCAACATCTATCCTGTCAAGCCCCCTCAGGATCTTGTACATTTCAATAAGGTCACCCCTCATTCTTCTAAATTCTAATGAATAAAGGCCTAACCTGTTTAGCCGTTCTTGATAAGTCAACCCCTTCATCCCAGAATCAACCAAGGGAATGTCTTTTGAACTGCCAGTATATCCTTTCTTAAATACGGGGACCAAAGCTGTACACAGTACTCCAGGTGCGGCCTCACCAACACCCGGTACAGTTGTAACAAGACTTCCCTATTTTTAAATTTCAACCCCTAGCAACACAGGTCAAAATTCCATTTGCCTTCTTAATTACTTGCTGCACCTGCATGCTAAAATTTTGTGTTTCATGCACAAGAACACCCAGATCCCTCTGTGCTGCACTTCTTTGGAGTCTCTCTCCAATAGTCTGCATTCTGATTTTTCCTACCAAAGTGCATGACCTCACGCTTTCCGACATTAAACTCCATCTACCAAGTTTTTGCCCACTCGCTCAACCTGTCTATATTCTCTTGCAGATTCCTTATGTCCTCATCACAAATGCCCTTCCCCCTATTTTTGTATCATCAGCAAATTTGGATACATTACACTCTGCCCCCTCCTCCAAGTCATTAATATGGATAGTAAATAATTGAAGCCCTAGGATTAATCCAAGTGGCACTCCACTAGCTACATCTTTCCAACCTGAAAAAGACTCATTAATCCCGACCCTCTGTCTTCTATGTGTTAGCCAATCCTCAATCCATGCTAATAAATTACCCCCAATACCTTGAGCATGTATTGACTTGGTTGTTAAACCCTTGTAACTTTGTAATATGATATGCGTAGTTTTGAAACAAAATGAAAATTATCTGTATGGTATGTAACAAGCTATTTATTAGATGCTGAGGATGTTAAGTTCTTGTAAAGAAAGTGTTAACCCATTGTGAAGAATCCTTCACTGCAGTGAAGCTTTCTTTCTTCTGGGGGAAGGTGTAATGAGCTCCAATACTTACCTTAAGTTTAAGTCGATGTCGCAGTTCGAGAACTACAGTTCCCGGTGGGCCTCAGACTTCTACACATGCGCTGGCCTGGAAATGGCTGCACATGCGCAGTTTGTCCATTTTCATACCTTCAGGCCAGGAACTGGCCCTGTACACATGCACAGAAGAAAATGAAACAAAGAAGTGAAATAACGGAAAACTGTAGGTCACGTGACCTGGAACTGGACTGCCATTCGAGAGAAGGTGTCCCTGGAGAAATCCATAGAATCTGCTTTGGTCGCATCTGTCATTTATTTTGGAGTGTGGTGTGTCTGACCACAGTTCACCAGTTGGTTAACATGTACATCACACTTACCCTGAATATTAGAGTATAAAATAAATATAGTAAATTATTTTATCTTTCTGAATTTGTATGTGCTTGTAAAGAGATAGCTGGGGTGAAAGAATAGTGAATATTTGAATCATTTTCTTGTGTTTGTATTGCAATCTTTCCAACCTTTTTGTCTGGTATCATATGGTTCATTTTTCTAGTTAATAAATGTTCTATTGTGTTAAAGGTTCATCAGCAGACTCCTGTGAATTTGTTCAGCAACTTTCCTCCACAGTTTAAAAAAAAGTTAGGATCCATCGAGCCAGGTTCCCCTCTGGAATCTGACTTGTTCAGTAGTAACATCAGCTCGGATCTTCCACTCCCACTTTCGCTCTGGGGTTTGGGTCCTGGGGTGACTAAAAAGTCCAATGCTGGATCCACACTCTGCCACAGGTGGGCCAAGCAGTGGTTGATAAGAGGGGTAGGTGGGATGCTTGGATTTTGGTATGCTCATTCCGCTGTTTGCGTTTAGTCTGCACCTGGGCCTGTTGGAGACATTCAAAATGGTTGGCACCTTCGCGGACACTTCTTTTCCAGTTTGGAAGGTCTCAAGCAAGAGATTCCCACATATCGGTGGGGTTGTTGCATTTTTTTAGGGAGGCTTTGAGGATGTGCCTGAAATGTTTCCTCTGCCCTCCTGGTAACCGCTTGCCGTGGCAAAGCCCGGAGTTGAGAGCTTGTTTCGGGGGTCTAGTGTCAAACATGCAGATGATGTAGCCCACCCAATGTAGCTGATTGGCCATAACCAGTGCCTCAATACTGGGAAGGTTGGCCTGAGAGAGGACACTGATATTTTCTTGGGAGCTCCTAACCATGTCCGTCTATCCATAGCCATCTGCTGCCATCCCTTGGCTCTTTTGCCCCTTGTGTATACATAACCATCAGCCTTTTGCTTTACAGTGCTCCATCAGAGTTCTCATCTGAGTCCTCTGCAACTGAATGTGTGTTAACTTACACTCCGGCGAACTGGCACTTGCTCAACCCTTTCCCCCTGCCATGGCTGCAAGTCAACCATACTCGGGCGAAACACTTTCTGAAATGAGGTCAGATGTGAATTGTAAAGCTGCTTTATTCTACAGAGAGAAAGCGAACAAAGTAACAGTCAAAGCAGATTTCACTTATTTAACTCAATTTAACTTATTTCCTTGAAAAAGACAATAAACCCTGAGCTTTGTCCTTTCATGACCGACTTACTTACTTTAAGCATGACTTTCTCTTTAGCAACCTCTAATCACAAGACCTAATCTCTTGCAATTTTAGCTTCCAGCTCTAGGCCAAGAACTGTATCTCATAGTTCTTAAAGCAGTTATGAATAAGTGTTAAAATACAGTTTTTGAAATATTTTATTTTTGCTAAACAAATTTTCTGGGACATGGCACGACATAAAGAGAGAAAGTTGGAATAAAGGTGATTTTTAATTAATGTTTTTAAAAATACAAGGGATTCCTATATTTAAGATTTCTTTACAGTTTATTATTGATGCAGCTTGTTTGCCTGTTGGTATGTGAGATCCAATGCCCAATTCTGTTCTGCAACTTTGAAAGGTAATTTCATTTAGTTCACACTTCTGAGGGACTTTTGCTGTGTAACTGGGCAAAGAATGATAAGTGCCCATGGTGAAATATGAAGAGTGGACAACAATCATTAAGAGTAAAATAGATTGCAAGCCCCAGACTGGATACAATCAAGTCCACCCACAAGCATAACTGTCAATCGTACTTGACCTCAGTGACATTGATTCTCCTGCAAGTGGATCCTTCCACTCTTATATTCAGGAATTTGCCTGTACTGCCCAATATCTAGTTACCTGATAGGATCTCATTTTTATATGAAATGTATATCATGACCTTCACACAAACCCTCCGACAGCTTCTTCAATCTCCTGGAAGATGAGTCTTTCACAGTTCAATGGAGTGAGTCTAAATGTGGGCCTACAAGCTAAATTATTTTGCAATTGTTAAGTGAATAAATACAATAAGAAGTAATTTCTGAAACAATACTTATTCATCTTGTATTCATTTTTGTAACAAATAAAATAATAAATCATGCTACAGTGATATTTTTATTAAGCTAAAAACATTCACTTTAAGTGGACAGATTTTATTCTATGAAACCTGACCAGCTATTTAAGTTTAGGCTGGTTTTTTTCTTAAATGAGATACACCTCCTCTCTGTTTCACTGGAAAACTTTTGTTGGAACTGCATCTCCAGTTATGGTGTTAGTCCAATCATTGGACAGAAAGTGCATATGTTTCTGCCTGGTATACTCATAGCCTATTGATTTTTGTGAGAGATGGACTTTAAGATTCCTCAACATTGCAGAAATTGGTGCATAGCTGTGACAAATATAAGGGTAATGGCTTCTTCTTCACCTGAAGAAGAAATTCAGGATGCAATCTCCCAAAAAACCTAACCTGGCACTGGGGAGAAAGGAGAGGATGATGTGGATGAAATAGTGTTAGCACAGGCCTTTGACTGGAAATAGACTCAGAGGAGTGATTTTGACTTATTGCAATAGTATGAACCAGGTGATATGTAAAAAAACCTGCTAACTCACCATCATCAGTCTTAAAATATTACACAGATCAAAATTACCTCTTCAGTTAGTAAAAAAAATGGAAAGGATAAAATTGGGAATATTGGGTTAGGGAAGGAAAAAGAGTTCAGCAATCATAGGAACATAGGAAATAGGAGCAGGAGTAGGCCATTCGGCCCCTCGAACATGCTCCTTCATTCAAATAGATCACAGCTGATCTTCTACCTAAACCCCATTTATCCACGCTATTCCCATATCCCTTGATATCTTTAATATTCAGAAATCTATCGATCTCTCTTGATCATACTCAAAGACTGAGCCTCCATAACCCTCTGGGGTAGAGAATTCTAAAAATTTACCACCCTCTGAGTGAAGATATTCCTCTTTATCTCAGTCCTAAATGGTCTGCTCCTTATTCTGAGACTGTGTCCCCTGGTTCTTGACACCACCACTGCCTTCCTCCCCCATCACCCTAGCCAGGGGAAACATCCTGTATCTTCCCTGTTGAGCCCTGTAGGAATTTTGTATGGTTCATGAGATCACCTCTCATTCTTCTAAACTCTAGAGAATATAGGCCCAGTCTTCTCAATCTCTCCTCATAGGACAATCCTGCCATCCCAGGGATCAGTCTGGTGAACCTTTGTTCCACCCCCATCAATATTGCAAGTATATCCTTCCTTAGGTAAGGACGTCAAAACTACAATCCTTCTCTGATCAGAGAGGAAGGTGGTGGCAGTGGCGTAGCGGTATTGTCACTAACTAGTATTCCAGCGACCCAGGATAATGCTTTGGGGACCTGGGTTTGAATCCCACCATGGCAGGTTGTGAAATTTGCATCCAATAAAAACCTTGAATTAAAAGCCTGATGACAACCATTGACAATTGTCGTAAAATCCTCCCCCTCACTAATGCCCCTTTAGGGAAGGAAATCTGCTGTCCCTACCTGGTCTGGCCTACATGTGACTCCAGACCCACAGCAATGTGGTTGACTCTTAAATGCCCTGTTCACAGGGCAAATAGGGATGGGCAATAAATGCTGGCCTAGCCAGTGGCGCCCACATCCCATGACTGAATAAAAAAAGCTATTTAGAGGCTTTCTTGCTTACTTACTGAATGTGCAATGTGTTGATGGCAGGTGAAGAAAGCTGTCTTTAGCTGTGAAGACCTGATGAATGACCTGTTGCCACCACACATTATTCATCATGACAAATGGTCACTTAGGGTGAGATACCAGAGACCAGCAAGAAGTTAGTGCCCTTCAGGAGAGGATTTCAATCTCCTTCTGCTTCCTCATCAGAGGCTAAATTTCACCATATACCCCATTCTCTTTGGAACTCTAACTCAAAATCACTTCCCTTTGTCACCGATCTCCTTTCCTTCAAATGTTTCTTAAAACTCTCTTTAACCATAGTTTCAGTTCACACTAATCTTTCTAGCTTTCTGCTCAGCATTCCCCTCCCCACAAAGCACTTGCGCTCAAATGCTCCTCAAAGTCAGTAGGGGTACTATGTGTGTTATAATTGAGAGCAGGATGAATGTTTCATTTAGGAGATATTAATGTCAGAAATATCCACTAGATGGTGCTCAATCCTTTGACAGTAGATCAGAAATTCCTCTCTAGTAAATACCACACCCTAATGCATTTAGTCAGCTTTCTAATCGAATATAAACTGTCCAGCAGGAACTGGGCTGAGCCCAAAATCTGAAATTTTATCTGAACCCAAAATGACCACAATGAACAATTTTGTAAATATTCAAATCAGTAGAGGAACTGGAGGCTCCAGTATTAACTTGGAGGTGAGTTGGGAGCAGGGGTGGGTGTGGGGTGGGATGGTGAAACTAATATTGCGCTAACAGTTTTAAAGTGTTTTGCAAAAGAAGCAAATGTGAAGTGAGAAAAACTTTTTCACACAGCAAGTAGTTAGGGTTTGGAATGCACTGCCTGGAAGTGTGGTGGAGGCAGGTTCAACTGAAGCATTCAAGAGGCCATTGGATGATTATTTAAATAGAAACAATGTGCAGGGTTACAGGGAAAAGGCAGGAGATCGGCACTAAGTTAAAATATTCAGAGAGCCAGTGCAGACATGATGGGCCGAATGGTCTCCTTCTACACCGTAACAATTCTGTGATTCTGTAACCCAGAAAGAACTTCTGCATGACTGTCTGGTATTTTAATACAACCACCTTATTATAATTTTACTTGCAGGTTTGGTGTCCAACTGAGGTCCACATGACCTCAATTTGAACTTCTGTATTTAAAGGGCCAGTCCAAAGATAGAATGTAAGGGAGTTAAACGTTTTCACAAAGAGAGGGAGAAGTTTCATGATGGATTCAGGACAGGCATGGCCTGGACTTTGATTTAATGATGCATCGCTTGATGTACTGTTCGAGGGCAATGAGGAACCACAGAGCGAGATAATCTTCCCCAACAATGGAAGGAAGAAACCTGCTTTTGCCACTAAGAAGGTATGGCTGGAGGTAACCCAGGAGGTCAACAACAGGAACATTGTGATAGACCCTTGGATTCAATGCAAGAAGTGCTTTAATAACTTAGCCAGTTCTGGAAAGATATGAGCAATGGTACATTCACCTATATGCTGATGTGCATCTGAAGGAGCAAGATTTCCAATGCGCTCACATTTTTACCTCTTTCAACCTCCACCCCCTCCCCTCTCTGAGTGTGCAGGCCATGAAATCACCCAGGTTACTTACCCACCCTTGAACCACTAGGAACTAACCATTAGGAATTTTATCCTGCTCTACTGAACAGGCAGCAAGGACATTTATCTAAAGCAAGCAGGTTCCGTCTTTACAAATGTGTACCAGAACCCAGTGGTATTGACTGAAATTTTAATTTAGTGGCTGGAATGGGAGACCGCTGAAGCTTTCCCAGTAGGTAAAGATAATGGGGAAAAGGAGCCTGAGCCTGAAGAGGCCAAAACAGCATAGGTTTTTTTGCTCCAGGAGGAGCAGGAGCTTTCCGCTAGGTTCCACGAGGAAAGCTTAGGCCTCCTCTGCCATGGACTCTCCACTTCTCAAATGCAAAGCCTCTGAGAGATGCCACCCAAAACCAATTCCAGTCAGCCATCAGCCTGCTTTGACGTGTGATTTTCAAATGCTCCCCACCAACCTACTACTCAGAATGGGTGGGAATTTGATTGACAGGATCTACATAGAATCACATAGATTTACAACACAGGAATAAGCCTAAGATAAAAGCAAAATACTGTGGATGCTGGAAATCTGAAACAAAAACAAAAATTGCTGGAAAAACTCAGCAGGTCTGACAGCATCTGTGAAGAGAAAGACAGAGTTAACGTTTCAAGCTCATATAACTCTTCTTCCTCTAGAAGAATCATACGGACTCGAAACGTTAACTCTGTCTTTCTCTCCACAGATGCTGTTAGACCTGCTGAGTTTTTCCAGCAATTTTTGTTTTTTTTACAGGAATAGGCCTTTTGTGCCAACTGGTCCATGTCAATATCTATGCTCCATACAAGTCTCTCCTTTCACTCTACTTCATCTCACTCCATCAACATGTCCTTCTATTCTTCTCCTTCAAGTGCTTATCTACAATAAAACTGAAAATGCTGAAATACTCAGCAGGTCAGGCAGAATCTATTAACAGAGTTAATGTTTCAGGTCGATGACTTTTCATCAGAACTTCTTTGGTACTTATCCAGCATTCTCTTAAATGCATCTGTGCTATTCCCTTCCTGTGGTTGTGAATTCCACATTCTAAACACCCTCTGGGTAAAGATTTTTTTCCTGAACTCCTTATTGGATTTATGGATGGCTAACTTATATTTTTGACCTCAGGGCAAGATTTTAATATGCAGACACGTTGGGAGTGAGGGTGCCTGTTAGTACACGGGAAACTGGGAAATACATCTGTCAATGTCTTTTTAACACAGCCACTACAGATGATTTCTGACATCCCGTCCAATTAGCATTAGCAGGCGTGATGACAACTCGCAAGATATGGCCTCAACTCCATTATTTACATCGTGTCCCCTACCAACGCAACATGGCCGCGCAAGATAACTGCTGATACCCATCTGCACATGTGCACTGGTCCACACTTGCACAGAAACCCAATGACATCACTCCAAATCTACTTGCTGTTTTAAGGAAACAAGGGGAACAAGTTAGAAAGTAAGGGCCTACTATAAAAATAGTCCATGTGGAGTCAGTTGGCTGAGACAGTGATTATCATTGGTACAGTATGGAAAATGTATGTGCTGGTGAGTAATCATTGGACTGTGTACTCTTGACCTATCAACACGTGTGCCTCCGCATTCCACTGAAATCAATTGAAATAAAACAGGTTGGAGATTCACTATCTCTTGATTTACACACATTCCCTTAGATCTATCCCACAAACTTTGAGAAGCAGCTTGAAACATTCCCCAAGTTAGTCACTTTTAAATTGCAATGACTCCTAGTTATGCAATTATGTCACAGAGTAAAATAACAGAACTGTGCATGCACAGCATTGGCAGCAAATTATTTAAAGGGGCACTCCAAAATACAGTTTGGAGTAGCTGGAGTTGGGAAGGAGAGATAAGGAAGTGTTGCAATGGAAGATAGATGGTCAAAGGCTGTGGCCTGCTTCAGCGAAGTCCCCCTGGATGTGTTGCTGCGGTCTGAGGACCCAGAGGGAGATACTGTTCCCTAGCAATGGGAGAAAGAAGATGACCAGGGACACTAGGAATGCGTGGTTGGAGCTGGCACAAGAACTCAGCAATAGGACCGTTATGCCATGCTCCTAGGTCCAGTGCAGGAAGAACTTTAAGGACCTAAGCAGAGAAGGAAAGTGAGACCAATGGCTCATTCACTTCCACCCTGATCTGCTTATCACCCCAACACGCTCACGCTACCTTTTCAAATCAATTCTTCACACCCACTAGTAGTTGCACCCACCACTCTGCCTTTACACTTCCTCATATCTCCATTTACCCATCCACCCTAACCCTCAACCTTGTGCAATGTCATGCCTCTTACTCAAAGTCACCCTCAATAAATTCTCTCTATCTATCAATAGCACTTATATTATATAGTGAATCTAGTGTAGTAAAACATCCCAAGGCTTTTAACAAGAGCGATATCAATAAAACAGTGAGCCACAGGACAGATGATCAAAAGCATGATTGAAAAGGTAAGTTTTATGGAATATCTTACACGCTGTGAGAGAGATGGAGGGAGTTAGGGAAAGAATTTCAGACCTTAGAAAACGGCTGAAAACACGGCCACTAATAATAGAGTGATTAAAACTGGGGATGCACAATAGGCCAGAATTGGAAGGGCATGGGGACCACAAAGGCTTATAGGGTTGGAAAAGGCCACAGTGGTAGGGAGTGGTGAGGCTATGAAGGGATTTGAAGACAAGGATGAGGATTTAAAAATTGAAGCATTATATCACTCAGAGCCAGTGAAGGTCAGAAAGCACAGGAATGATGGATGAATGAGACACTTAAAATCTATGCTGTAGAATTTTGGATGCGCACAAGTTTATGAAGGTGAGGATTGGAGGCCCGCCAGGAGGGTGTTGGAATAGCGAAGTCTAGAGATAACAAGGGCGTAGATGAGAGCTTCAGAGCTGAGGAACTGAGGCAGGGTTGAGTTGAGCGATGTTACACTGGTAAGTTGTCTTCATGATAGTGTAGATATGTGGTCAGAAACTCACCTCAGGATCAAATGTAACACCAAGGTTGAAAATGATCTTACTCAGATTAAAACAGTTGCCAGGGATGGAAATGGTGGTCAGGAAACAGAGTTTTTGGCAGGGACCAAAAACAATGGCTTCAGTCTTTCCAGTATTCAGTTGGAGGAAATTGCTGCTTGTCTAATACGGGCAGAGTGATAAATCAGAAACAGTGGAGGGGTCGAAAGATGTAGAGATCAGATAGAGTTGGGTATCATCAGCAGACATGTGGAATCTGATGTGTTTTCAGATGATATTGCCAAGAGCAGTACATAGATGGGAGCCAAGAATAAATTTGTGGGGTCTCCAGAGATAATGATTTGGGAATAGGAAGAGAATTGCATTTAATTTTCTGGCTACGATTTGCTAGGCAAGAATGGAACAAAGCAAGACCTGTGCCACCAAAATGGATGATGGGCAGAACCTTGTGAAGCTCCCAGAATTGGGAAACCAGGCAAATGAGGGAACTGAATTAGGCAGGAGGCGAAAATGTCAGCTTGCTGATGGTGAGATGAGAATTGACAGCAGATTGAGGGTGAACCGTGCTTCCTGATGGCAAGTGGCAAGGACCTATTTATAATAAGTCAGCATGTCATGCGTTCTCATTAAAACACAACATTGCAAGATTAAACAGTGCCTTCAGAAGCAGCAAACTAGAAACACGTGCCTTCAGATTCACGACTGGTTAAAGGTAGCATACAGCAGATGATGTAGTCTTTTTGTTGGATTTAGACTGAGTAGGAGCTGGTTTTCTTATATGGGAAGTTTTGTTGACCCAGGGGAGAGGAGGCATTGATGCATTGAAATTGGGTGGCGGCTGTGAAAGGGAATTGGGCATGGCTGACCATGGGAGTTTTTAACGATTATTCTTTCATGGGATTTGGGAGTCGCTGGTTAGGTCAGCATTTATTGCCCATCCCTAATTGCCCTTGAGAAAGTGATCGTGAGCTGCCTTCTTGAACCTCTGCAGTCCATGTGGTATAGGTACACCCACAGTGCTGTTAGGAAGGGAGTTCCAGAATTTTGACCCAGTGACAGTGAAGGAACGGCAATATAATTCCAAATCAGGATGGTGTGTGGCTTGGAAGGGAACTTGCAGATGATAGTGAGCCCGTGCATTTGCTGCCCTTGTCCTTGTAGATGTTAGAGGTCATGGGTTTGGAAGGTACTGTCGAAGGAGCCGTTGTTAGTTGCAGTGCATCTTGTATATGGTATACACTGCTGCCCCTGTGTGTCGGTGGTGGAGGGAGTGAATGTTTAAGGTGGTAGATGTCAATCAAGTGAGCTGGAGGGTGGGGGCAGATGGTAGGTGGTAACCAGCAGGAGGTATCCCTGCCCATTGTTTGACCTGATGCCATGTGACTTCATGGAGTCCAGGGTCAATGTTGAGGACTCCCAGGGCAACTCCCTCCCGACTGTATACCACTGTGCTGCCACCTCCCACTGACAGGGCAGACCCAGGGACGGTAATGGTGGTATCTGGGACATTGTAAGGTATAATTCTCCAAGTATGACTATGTCAGGTTGTTGCTTGACTAGTCTGTGTGGCAGCTCCCCCAATTTTGGCACAAGCCCCTAGATATTAAAGGAGGACTTTGCAGGCCTGACAGCTGACTAGGTTTGCTGCTGTCATTCCTGGTGCCTAGGTCGATGTCAGGTGATCCATTTGGTTTCATTCCTTAAAGACTTCATAGCATTTTGATACAATTGAGTGTCTTGCTGGCCATTCCAGATGGCATTTGAGAGTCAACCACATTGCTGTGTGTCAGGAATCACATCTAGGCCAGACCTGGTAAGGATGGCAGATTTCCTTTTCTGAAGGGAATTAGTGAACCAGATGATTCAGATAAATTACTACAATATTTGTAATCATTTATAATCAGAGGCAAATTAATATTTGGTTATACACAGGGTGAAGGATAAGAATAAGTGCCAATGGAGATGATTGAATTCTCTGCAAACAACGATCAATTCAAAGTTACCATTTTTGAGATAAGCTTTTAATTCCAGGTTTATTAATTGAACTTAAACAACACCAGCTGCCATGGTAGGATTTGAACCCATGGCCCTGGAGAATTAGTCTGGGCTTCTAGATTAATAGCCCATTACCATTACACCACCACCTGCCCACTCCCAATTCCCAACTCCTTATACTTGCGTCTTTGGACTATCCATTTAAATCCTGGAGTTAAGCTCAGTGGATCCACATCACTCCCACTGGTGCTGATTGGATGGCAAGCCCAGAAGTAACATTATAATGAAGAGGCTATGTTAAAAAGCTACTGACAGATGCGCTGAACTTCCTAATTTCCCACGTGATATCCGTCATCCACCCCCATCATGCTCCCAATGTGGCCTTTATTCCCAAATAAAGCTTCATGAAACTCAGTCTAAAAGCTATCTATAGAATCAGTTCAAACTGATTG
The DNA here is from genome assembly GCF_964194155.1 of Cetorhinus maximus. Classification (NCBI taxonomy): domain Eukaryota; kingdom Metazoa; phylum Chordata; class Chondrichthyes; order Lamniformes; family Cetorhinidae; genus Cetorhinus; species Cetorhinus maximus. Next base: position 111,874,749 of record NC_135880.1, read on the forward strand.
AGTAATTAACAAAGTATGTGGCTGAGCGCATTTCCTCCTGCAGCCATAACAACACATGATATTTATAGATGCCTGTTATTTTCTAATGATGCTAAATTATTACAATATTTGTAATCACCTTTCGGAGGTGGATTAATACTTGGTTATAAACAGTGTGGAGGATTACAAGGATAAGTGCTGATAGAGATGATTGAATGCTCTGGGAAGCAAATTGGACCATAATTTGCTGTGAGGCTAATGGCGTTCACTGTTGGTTAGGGACAAATGCTACAACAACTTCAGGCAAGGTATGTGCGGTTAACCTGAATTGCACAAGTATGGCTCTCCAAGTTGCATTGCTCTACTGTTAGCTTCACAAAAACAACATCTCACTCTCCACCTCACCACCGAAATACATTGAATAGCATGAGGTTGCTATATTTGTGCAGTAGATACAAACTAAACTCATTTAGTCTTACCCATTTTAGTCTAAAATCCCTTATAAATGATAAGTGCTCATCGATGACAGTTAAACTCTCTGACACTGAAAATGAGCTAGTATAAATGTGGACTCTCATTTGTTCAGGGTTTAATTGCTGTTGGAAATTTAAATTATTTTTTAACGTTTCCTTTCTGTCCGTTTTTCCTCTCTCAATTCAATGTTTCATTCCCTCTCCTTATTCCTCTTTCTGTTCCTGATTTGACATTGACATTGAATTCACCCACTCTAATTTACACCTCCCTCTCAGTCCTTGCACTGTTAATTTCGCAATCTTTCAGTCTTATTGGTTAAGGAGTTACACAGTTGCTTGCCCTTTTCACTCAGGTCCCAGTTTCTTAGCAACCTTCGCTATGGCATTATCAGTTTGCATTTTCAGCAAGTTGCCACACAAGAATTTAAAAACCTAAAGGCAGAAAGTGCAAAAGCCAGAAAGTTATGCTAAACCTTCATAAAGCATTAGTTCAGTCTTAGCTGGAGTATTCTTTCCAATTTTGGGCATTGCACTTTAGGAAGGCCTTAGTGAAAGTACAGAAGAGATCGACCTCACATAGTAACACTTAAACACTGATATTGATGGTGAGATTGATGTTCTTGAGTTTCCTTTCTTCACCTTTGGGTAGTGGAATCTTTCTTCAGGGCATTGAATGTGGTGGGTATATGTTAGAGCAGATTGGACATAGTGGAATGATCAGGCCCAACAAGCCAGCTTGATTGAATGGCCTCTCCTTTCATTTTATTCGTTCACAGGATGTGGGCTTCACTAGCTAGGCCAGCATTTATTGCCAATCCCCAGTTGCTCTCCTAATATAATGCTTTCTTCAACATTTGAATTTTCTTAAACAGTGTGGCAATTAAAGCTCAGGTCTTTATAATGGCCTATGAATAAAATACGTACCTTTGTGGTTTAGGTACATCTCTGAATTTACAAGCAGTACCTGCAAAGTGATGTGTGAGCAGTCAATGGCACCCTGCAACATGAGGAAGCCTGCTGTCCTGGTGAAGCTGTGCCCTTAATCTGCTTGCTTCTATCTGCAAAGAGAGAATGCAATGTATTCAGCTCTCTTTGTATATGGGGCCTCAGTGACCACCCTTGTACAGCAGTGGGCAGTGAACTACGAGATGTTGGAGATGTTGCCTGCTCCAACCTGGAAGGAGCTTGATGCAAAATATTCATGGCCTAGGTCACCTTCACAGCCATTGGCAATGCTGCCCTCGCCCCACTCTGTGGCTGCAATTCTGCTTGCAACAAGTGGCAGATTTTAGTGAGAACCTCATTAGTAAAGCAAGGATGGCTGGCACACACTTCATGTTTATATTGAAGTAGTTGAATTACTCTCTGAAGATCCTGAGTGGACATGGTCTCCAGTTGAGAACCTATGATCCGCTCTTTCTCCTTACTTTTCAAACAGCTTTTCTTCTTCCTTGTTGGCCCTGATCATTCTCCCTGTCATGCAGCAGGCCTTGGGGGACAGAACCTACAGCACCAATGGCTGAAAGTAAGTAGTCTGAGCCAAACCCTTAAAGTGAGAACCAATGCCTTCACCAGGTGCCACACCACCCCCTGTAGATTTCAACTAGCACTACAAACTTTCAAACACTTCTACTAACTCAGCAACAACCAGCAAAATCAAACAGTAATTAACTGGGAAGTAGTTGATGATTCTTTTAAATAGTGCTGGCTTTCTGCAGCTGAATACATTTTCAGCTGTGCAGGGCTAAAAGAAGGAGTTAGCTGGAACAGTCAGGTTGAAAATGGTGCAGCCAGAGTCAAATCAGTATTACAAGTTGGTTTACGTCATGATCTGCCAACTTCCTGTCCAAATGGCTCCTGGTGAGGCCCACAGCAGAATTGTCCATGCATGGAGGGGTTGCCATTTTGGACCTTAACACCTGTGAAATCACATTTTGCAGCCGTAGAACTCCCAGTCTATTGGCGCATTACTTTTTTGGTAAGTGAACGTATCATAGAAGTAATTGAATAACCCTGATTTAGTACAGTTCTGAGAATTTATTTCCTTGTCAAAGGTGTCAATGTCAGATTAGGCATTAAACCATGGGTGTGCATGCCTGTTCCATTGACTCATATCAAGGTTAAAAATCCCACAAAGACCATTTGAAGGAGAGCAGCAAAGCACAGTCTTGGGCAACATTTCCCTCTCACCTTCCTCCACAAAAAGCAATTAAACTGGCCATTCATCTCATTGCTATTTGTGAGAAATCATTGCAAAAAATTCCTGTCATGTTCCCTTACATAACAATGACTGCATTTCATTATGTGCAACACACTTTCTTTTATTTGACCTTGTACTGTATTAAAACTTAATGACTGCATATAGTGACAATGCTATTTCTGGCCCGAATAGAGAGGGTTGGGTATTCTCCCATCAATCATGCCTGGAGTGAATGAGGTTGATTTTATGCACATGACTTGTTTTGCGTAGCTATCCCCAACTTGCTGCATTTTGCTGGAGAAATAATCAATTTACAATATGTAACTCTCCTGCTGATTTCATTCTGCTGAAGAAGTCATGCTGTTTCAATCATGAGCTGTTTGTTGCTGCTTGAATAGAACCTTTTTAATAAGCTCTGTAAATAAAGTTTATTTGCTTTGCGGTTTGCTTTGTTTCCTGTAAAATACAATCGTTTGCTATGAGTTTTGCTGTAAGTCCCGTCCATCATCAAATCATTGGCTGACACAGTGGTGTCAACGGACACTCAGCAACTTAATACCGCGAAAGAACTTGCATTTATACAACTTTTACGGCATCTTCACAGCCAATGAAATACTTTGGAAGAATAGTCACTGTTGTTTTTTAAGCAAACACAGCCACCAGTTTGCACATAGCAAGGCCCCAAAAACTTTGATGAAAAAAGTGAACGGTAAATCTGCTTGTTTACATTGTTGGTTGAAGATTAAATGTTGGCAGGACTCCCAGAGAACTTCCCTGTTTGTCTACAAAGAGTGCTATGAAATCTTTTTAATTCTTTCCAAGCAGGCAGACAGGGCCTTAGTTTACCATCTCATCCAAATGGCACCTCCAACAAGTGGCTTGCAGCACTGCACTGAAGTGCCAGCCTTGATTTTTACACCCAGGTGCCTGGAACAGGTCTTGAACTCACAACCTTCTGATTCAAAGGCAGGAGCCCACACCTGATGTAACAGCAGTCACACATCCCAAATGCTACAGTGAAGATTATGTATCAAGTGTTTTCTATGGTCTCTCAATTAATAAAGTGGGCACAAACAAAGCATTATATTTATTGTTTTTCTCCATCACAAATGGAAAGAGAAATAAAGACCTTTCAAGTTGCAGGATGTTTCCTATTTAATTCATTTAATTATCGAATTCAAATGAAACATACAATTTCAGGACAGAGCATTATATTCCTGCCATCCCCCTCCCCCACAATTTTTTCTCAGATTTGTTCTCCCTTCCCTTGAAGGTGCTACCACCTACTGTGGTGTAGCTCCACAGATACCCATCGCTCTTAGCTAAGTAGTCATTCTTCAAACAGAAATCTAGACATTAATTAACAATTAGTTGTTCAAATGTAAGGTGGTATCACAGCCAAGACAAATATTGTTTTCACCATTCACATTTTCCATCAGAATCAATGGATATTGATAAGGAGTGGGATCTCTGACTGCTTTTTCATTCTCTGTGCTAGAGAGCATTACAATTAAATGTAATGCTCTGCTTGCTGCATTGGTGGAAATTAGGTCATTCAACTAAGATTAGGGTGTCAGTTTTGACTCTACCCATCTGTGGAGATTGAGCAGCTGAGCAGTTAAAATCAACTAGATGACTTACCACTAATCTTCTATTTTAATCTGCCCTTCCACGCAGGTGGCAATGGTACCCGTCTGAAGCCAGTGCCATCCTTCTTTCAATATACAGATCGGGCTTTAATAACGCTTTCAGGCTATGATCATTATTTTAACTGAGACCTGAATGAGGAAGCTGTTGTAGTTTTACTACCAGGTCAAATCAAGTTGCAAGATGACCAGAAGGAGAAGAGGCCATTCAAAGTCAGTTTTCACAATCCTTTGCAGGATTATAAGAAACAGGAATGATCATCGGGGGCCCACAGGACAGTTTTACTCTCCCCTGTGTCACAAGGCCGTGCCTCTTTATTTTTGAAAATATGCACTTTCAACTTTCAACAGACTGGAAATTTTGCAATTTGAAATGAGACAGAAAAAAATGCTTAAAGATCACCTTCCAAGGTGAAGGTGGAAACAAACAAATCACCTTCAAGGAAGTGTGAAGAGAGAGACATTTCCTATAATTCAGACCCATCGAAACTCATCATTGTTAAAATGCAAAGTGCTGGATATTGAAATAAAAGCTGACACAGACAGATCCACCCAAAACCCCTTGGAAATACACAATGGGTAAAGTATTTCAGGCCAGGCTGCAGCCATTGTAGAGAGAGAGATTGCAAAACAATTTTAGCAGAGGAAACAGGCTGAAAGCTGGGCTCTCTCTCTCTCTTTTGGAGCAAGTGTACCTCCCAGTTCAGAAGCCAACATTAATCAAAATCTACCAGTGAACTGAAATCTCATAATAATTACAACATCTTCTACATTTGACCGCATCCACAAAACATTCACAAACCAGCTAACCTAATTCGACCACAGCATTTAAAATCTACACCTCAAGGACAATCAAAGGACACTTAACTGTATATTCTTTTACTTTTTTTTAATTGGACTCTAACTCCCCTTAACTCTGATACCTGTGTGTGTGTGTGTGTGTGTGCGTGTGTCCTAATGACTGCACGAGGGCCCAATGCTTGACATCACATTTTTGTTATTTTTTCTTGGGTTTAGTGGTAAATAAATTTGGTCTTTCTTTAACTCAAGAAACCTTGTTTGTTTTGCTCCTCATTGCTCACAGCTTAAATAGTTAAATACATCCTGATCTGGAAAAGGCATATCCTCGTAGAAAGAAACTTAAACCTTTGTTGTGACCAACTGAGGAGGTTGAATAGAGGGGACCCAGTTCACCCCTTCTCACCTGGTCGTAATGCCTGCCTAGGACTCCAATTCCTGCCCTATCACAAAGCTCCCACAGAGACCTGGTCCCCATACCACCCTGATTTCTGTAGGCCATACCTCTTCCTGCGCACTTCTCACCATTTCTGCACAGGAATGTGGCTGGCAACGTGCTAACATTAAAATCGCTGTGGTCTCATTCTGTCTTGCACAGGCAGGAATCTAATTGAAAACAGTGGATTCTTGTGCCAGAAGCAGCTGGCAGCTAAAATCCCCTCCAGGAATTAAATCTAATATAAGCTAATTGAGGTTGACCCAATAGCTTTTGGCTTATTGCAATATTGTAAAATGTGTGAAGGTGAATCGACAAGCCATTTTACAACTTTCCCGATTTTTATTTGTACTGGGTTCAGGGCAGAACAACGTCTGAACCTGAATTCTTACAGCTGAAAGCCACATCATGCTGTACGTTAATCTATTGGGGAGTCATACACAGGCAGGCTTCCTATGAATTATTGCTTATTTTTTTCCAGGTGGTGGACCAGAGAATACTTCTGTGATAGAGAGCAGGAAGTCAGAGCAGCAGCCATTTTTTTTTCTATCAGACTAGCAAGAGGCTTAGTTCATAACCGTAGAATAAAAATAGATTCATACGCAAATTCCGACAAACGCGATCTGGTTTGCTTAAATGAAATGTGATATGCAAGTTATTTCTGAATCAAAATCATGAGGGGCATGAGCGCTATATTTTATCTGTGATGCCAGTCTGCCATACACCATTATAGAAGAGTCAAATCTGGCATCAGTTACTGTACCGGTTATATTTTATTTCTGGACTACTGTGAATGTGGAACCTGTTTTAAAATTGCATTTCCTGCACCTGGAGATAAAGCGACCTTCATTTTTTTTTCCTGTGGCTTTAATCCACTAACTTGAAAACCCTTAGGCGCAGACTGAAGCTAGGAATTACTGTCAGGGACGGATTAGTTTCCAACTTGTGGAGTTTAGATTTCCAGCTTTACGACTCTAAGTATAATAAGAGTATAAATAAACTATACATGCTAGCGCGTGGCTTTAGCACAAACCTCGAGTAAAAGGATCATTAGCTCCCTGTGAGACCATAAATTTTAAAATGCTTTGGTCAGGATTTCTGTGGTGGCAAGGAACCCAGACTTACTGAAAGCAGGAAATTATTCGATGTCCACAAGTACAGCTTCCTTTGATGGCATTAATGAAAGTAGTTTGCCTTTCTCCTCACTTTCTTTCTTACCTTGGCTTCTCCAATAGCTCAGTGGGTGAATGAACTATCTGGTGTACTACTGAGCCATATAGATCAGCAAGGTTTGAGGTTGGATTCTTGGTCTGTGCTAAATTAGCTAGTCTCAGCTGGAATGTTGGGTAGAGAGATAAAATTGGTCTTGATGGGGGTGAGAAACCAACCGTGTGAGCAGTTAAAATTGCTGAGGTTACTTACCCACCCTGACACTGTCGCGAATTGAGCTTCTGGGATTTACACTCACCCAAAGTAGGATGGTTATTTTAACATATTTACACCATTTCAATTTAACCAAAGGCAAAAGATTTTGGAAATACTTCTGTCTGATAAAAGCCCATCGACTGCAGCCTTAACTCTGTTTCTCTCTCTGTGGGTGCTACCAGACCTGCTGACTATTTCCAGCATTTTCTAATTTTGTTTCAGATTCCCAGCATCTGCAGTGTTTTATTTTTGCGATTTTATAGGTTGCCCAAATGGGAAGCAATAGTGAGCTTTCTGCCAGACCGACTCAGCAGCAAAATAGATCTAGCCCAAATGTAAGCTTTGTATTTTTATTCACCTTCCTTGTGAGATATGGACAAGCAAGGATGCTTCTTCAGGCCCACAAGAGAAAGGTTAGGCATCTCCTGCTGAAGATCCATCCTCACCCTTAGCAAGATTGTTTCAGGACAACCCAGCAAGGCCGATCTTTCAGGTAGGTGGGTGATATGGGTGACCATTCAAAGTGCCATGGTTGGGAGGGGTGGTGCAATTCAAAATGAAAAAAACAATTTTAATGAAAAGTGTTCAGCTGTAAATATGTCTGCTAGCCAGAAATTATATGGATAAAGGTTAAGAATAGATGTTCATACCACATATTATCCTTGTGTTTTACTGCCGCTTTCTCTCTCTCCCCGTTGTGTGGCCATCAGTTTGCCTGACCTGCTCTGATGTGGCAGCCACTTGTGAGTGTAGTGAAGGAGCTGCCTTCTTGGCATCAGACACTGTGCAAAGGAAAAGATATGTGGACATCAGACGAGAACTGTTAACTTTGTGCATGACGGCCATGTCTTGTGTGGCAATCTTGAGGTAGATTTGGGTGTTGTGCGCTGATAAGTGATACATGATAACCAGGACACACAGAGTTTTGAAATCTTGGTGAATAATGGCTTTTATTTGTTATTATTGTTTATTCATTTAGAGCTTTATTTGGTGTTTAATTTATTTGTCTCACAGCTCTAATGTTATTTTGCATGACTTATTCATTATTTAAATTAGAAAAACTTTTGAGATTACAACTTCACTTCTGAAACCTTCACTAATATCAGTAAATACTTAAAATCAAAGAAAGGGCATCAAAGTTCAAACAAAAACAAAAAATTGCTGGAAAAGCTCAGCAGGTCTGACAGCATCTGTGGAGAGTCAAGAAGAGTCATACGGATTTGAAACGTTAATTCTGTTTTTCTCTCTCCACAGATGCTGTCAGACCTAATGAGTTTTTCCGGCATTTTTTGTTTTTGTTTCAGATTTCCAGCATTCGCAGTATTTTGCCTTTATCAAAATTCAAGTTCATCTAGGGTGACATTTTCCATAAGACCTATCCTGTGACCAGGCAGCCAATCTCACCATTTAACTGGGCCTGAAGTTTTCCCGTGCCGGGCGGGCTCGGCAGCAGTGGGTGGGGTGGTCACGGAGCCAACCGCCGCCCACGATCGGCTCCGCGCAGCCATTTTATGCGGGCGGGCCAATTAAGGCCAGCCCAGCGTAAGACATGAGCGGTAACGCTCATCACTACCTGTGCAGGCGGGGGGAGGAGGGAGAGTTGGGGCCAGTGCTCTTTTGCGCGTGCGCACCAAAGAGCGCTTCAATCTCCCCAAGGCATGGAGCTGCCGCAGATTGAACCACTTTGAAATAAATAAATAAATGGAACAAAAATCTAATGAACCATGTCCCCTCATGTGACTGTCACATGAGATGGGACATGTTTTTATATTTCAGAAAATTTTTTAATTCAATTTATAAAAGATTTAGGAAACCTCATCCCCCGCTCATGGATGAGGTTTCCTAAAAAATGTAAAGGCCGCTTGGCCTTTTCGCCTGCCTGTCAACTGTTAAGGCCATTAAAAAGGTAATTAAATTCAAATTTATGCTGCCTGTCCAACCTTACGGTTGGCGGGCAGGTGAAAAGGCTAAGCGGCCTTTGCACATTTTTTAAAAGCAAATAAAAAATCAAATAAAAATTTTACACTTGAATTAAAAACATATCCCTGCTCATGTGATAGAGTCACATGAAGGGACATGTTTTATTACATTTTTCTGTTCTTTATTAATATTTTCAATATCTTCTTCATCTGCCTGAGGTAGCTCTGTGCCACAAGGAGTTTATTCAGCACTCTCTTGCGTGCATGCACGAGGTTCGCACCAGGCCTGCTTGCACTCCCCATAATTGGCCCGCCAGCGTGAAATCATGGAGCGCTGTCGATCGCAGGTGGCAGTTGGATTCCCGACTATGCCCCCAGCCCCCGCCAATCCTGCACGCCATGGGCAAAAATTCTGCCCATACCGTTTCTCTGTGTCTGACATTCCTCTTGGTGTGTAACATACTGGTCGGTGACATCCACCCAGTTGTTTCTGGAATAAAACTGCCTCTAGGCCAGTGTCAAAGCATCGCTGTTTTAGCAGTGGGCAGGGATGAGTCATAATGAGCCAGGATATCAGGTGAGAGCAGCATGGCTTTGATTTGCCCAAACACTTGCTCCTGGCGTGCATCCCAACATCATGCATGGCCTTTTTCCACAAGGTGTCGCAGGGGTTCTGTGACCTACGCCAGGTTGGGTAGAAATTTTGCCAACTGGTTCACCATGCCCAGGAATCTCTGGCAGCCTGGAATGGATGATGGGGTTGGGAACTCGCTGATAGCTTTAGTTTTTTGTGGGTCTGCCGTGATGCCTTTGCTGCTGGCAATGTGTCCTAAGAACCGAATAGAGGTCTTGGAGAACTCACATTTCTCGTTTAGTGTCAACCCTGCTTCCTGCAAGCACTTTAGGACAGCCATGAGCCTCCTGTCATGTTCCTCCATGGTTGTGCTGTGGACCAAAACATCATCCATATGGCAGACGACACCCCCCAAGCCTTGGAAAATGGCTAACATCATGTAATGAAAAACCTTGGCTGCTGAGGTTATGCCAAATGGCAAGTGGTTGAAACAGAATCTGCCAAACAGGATAAGGTTTCATAGTCGCCATTACTGAGACTAGTTTTCTATTCCAGATATATTAGTTACATTTAAACTCCACTAGCTGATATGGTGGGATTATAACCCACGTTCCCAGAGCATTAGCCTAGGTCTTTGAATTACAATTTCAGTGACAGTACTACTACACCACACCAACCCCCAAAACATTAAGGCTGGTGGTGGCTTTGTGATAATGTATGGCCGTCAGGTACAGCTGTGAGCAAGTCTTCTAGAAGGCTTCAGATGTTTACCACAGCCTGACTCAACAATCTCAATCTCTAAAAGCACTTCTCTTCTGAGATGTTTAGAAGCTGAGCGTCTGCCTGTACACCATGTTACACGGGGCGTCTCCTGTGAGCGTGACTCCTCTCTCGTACCCCCGTCCCACCCCCCTACTCTGCTCATTTCTCTCCATAATTGGTTGTTGTTGGTGACAGCCGTAATGTCCTCATCCAAGACCCAGCCTAAGGCAGACATGGCGCCACCCATCGTTCTGAGTCTGAAAAGCTCCAAAATGTAGAAATTAACCTCTCACCCCAAGTGCCCTGAGCAAACTCTTTCCCAATGGTACGTAAGAAAGAAGCTTTGAGTACTACTTACTTATTAGATTATTTAATTGCATGACTTTTAAGGAGACCCATGCATTGCTATTCTGTTCTCTTCCTGGTTTGAATGGCAAGTTACAAGGAACCAACAATATCCATGGATGTGCCGTTAAATTTGAATGTCAATTTTTCTACAATGGACAGAATGACATATTTAAATTAATATTCTGCCTCCTATAGGGTGTTACATGCAACTTCCTGAATACACTTGAATGAAACCTGAAATTCAGCCCATTGGAGCTGGCTTCTGATGTGAATGAATTTTCAGCAACTTAAACAGCCGCACCTAAACCCATGTGCTATTTCACCTTATAATTCGCCCATGTCCCTGATTCTTACTACTGCCTTATGAGCTGCTATGGAACTGTTTGCATCTGATCTCTAACCTCTAATCTTAGTACGAGGTGCTTATACAATAAACTGGTGCCTTGCCTGTTCACAAACTGCCTCTTTGAAACTTAAGCTTTGGTTTCAAATTTGAGGGCTTCATAACTCATAGGCTGTAAATCTCAATGTGTCCAATGGTCATCCAGACCTAAGGCCTATTGAGGTTCAGGCATCAAGAGCAGCCAAATTTGTACAGCACATAATACTGGCCTTAAAACCCTGATTCTTTAGTTTGGAGCCCAATATTCTACTCCTAGAGCTGCCTCATAATTTAATTACTAGGGGCATCTGAGCTCTTATTTAAATATTATGATGAACCATGTACATGCTTTCAGCATATACCTAGAACACCTGTGGAGGAGCCTGATTCTTTTATGCTACGGGGTCGTTCCAGGTTACAGCTGGTGACATCAGTGACATCGCCAAGCTTGCTATTCAATGTTTCAGGAGGGCACCAAGGCTCTCTTCACCAAGAGGGAAGCTACATTGCTTTCCCAATGGACAGAGCAAAGCTGGATGAAAGCACCTGCTACACCCATATTGCAGAGCTCCCCAGCTATAAGGTGCTGTAGGTTGCACCCCCATTGGCTTATGTGCTTTTCTCTTACCAGCCTGGTATTTCTATCAACAGGGAGGAATTTGACTCCTTCAATATTCAGCTTTTTTTTGTTGGGCACACAGGTCTGGGCTCAGCTCCCTTGCAGCTATTATGGTCCATTCATCTCGTGCCAGTCCTCTCTGCCACCTTTATTCCAACCAGGTCACAGGCTGTCTGCTCCTTCAAACGTTGTTCATGATTGCTGTCAGGAATCTGGCACAGCTGCAGAGCTGCTCCACAATGAGAGCCACCAGAAGTATCACCATGGATTGTCGGCAGGCTCAAGGAGCTCCGCTGCCTGGACTGTTTGGCTGGAGCTTTGCAGTGCAGATGGCCCCAGATACATGGTTGTGTGCTACATGCTGCATAACTTTACATGATAAGGCAGCAGCTCTTCCCACCATCCGTGTAGCAAGAAGTAGGAATGGAGGAAGGAGCAGGAGGAGAACAAGTAGCATGAGCAACATTGATCAATATCAATGCCCCTAGCTTCAGAGCTCTTCAGAGAGCAGCTCATCCAAGAGCTCTTCAAAACAGCACAGAGCAGGGATTCAACCTGATACCATTTTAGTTTGTATGCCTCAGCTACTCACTAACTTAACCAGCTGAGCCAGTGATGTAATGCTGTATAAGAACATTTCTGACCTTCAAACTCTGTAACCTGACTCTTTACATCATGATGACAAACTATACCATTAAAGCAACCTCTTACCCATGTTACACAGAACCCAGGGAAGGTAAAATGACTCTTCCCAGCTTTTGCAGGAATATCAGAGTGAAAACAGCTAACCTCTGGGGGTCGATTTGATGAGCAGAACTTCCCAATTATGGCTGCACTCTGTCAAGTTGCTGACAGAATTGGTGCTCACAGGTGTCAGCTATCATCCACGATGTCGATTAGTTCATCAGTTCAAGAAAGCTAGAACATCTGTCAACACTGTGACAGGAGCTATGGGTAGTATTTCATAAATAGAGATTGTTGTCACACATTTGTAGATTTAAGTGTTGGTATGCAAGTTCAGAAGCTAACACTATTTCCCAGGGTGACATTGGGTGGTACATATTCAAATTTGAATATTATTTTCTAATATATTAGCATTGCTTTTTAAAGGAATACTGGATTCAATAAAAATCAAATATATTTACTATTTGAAGTGAATTGAATGATCTACCCTCTTCATTGTATTTAAAGGGCAATGCTTTCCTGTTTCTGGATCCTGTTCTCACCTGATATGTTCTCACCTCCAGCAAAGGTCACTGGATAGCAAGCAAGAGCAGGAGGCTGGGCTGATGTCTCCCACTCTAGCTGAAGCCATTTGGAGCACCCAGGCCACTAATGCAGCTGAGATCAATGAATTCAATGTTAGGGTTTGAACTTGAGACTTGCTGCTCTATTTGGCTTTTGTTAGTCACTGGATAAATCCACCATCAGCAGGTTTTATGTGTTTGATGAGCTTGTCTTCCTTGTTTCGCATGGGGATTGGGGAAGATGTGGGGTAGGGAGAGAAAAAAATGCCAAAAGATCTGTTTTATTTTCATCAGGGTGCTGCCATATGAGAGTGACGTGCAATGATGTTTGACAGGATTTACTCATTTGCATCTGCGCTTAGGAACAAATGAAAAAAGGTTAAATGTCATGTATTTTGATTGTGAGCACTACTCTTCTCAAGATACACTCAGTTACAAATCAAGTATTGTAGTATGTGAAATTCAGTAGTTTAAACCAAAGTTAAGTCATTTTGTGCTTTCTTTTACAAAATCCCAAGACGGATATGGATTAAAAAGGCCATTCAGCCCATTTTAGCCTGATGATCGAAAAAGACTCATCACTTTTCCCACCGCAACATTCAGCTCTTTATTTAATAATTCCAGAATTTTTCTTTCAATACATCATTTACAAGTCCATTCCAAAGACAACTTCAACAACAACAACTTATATTTACAAAGTACCTTTAACATAATGAAATGTCCCAAGGCGCTTCATAGGAGCAGTATAAAACAAAATATGACGCCAAGCCACATAAGGAGATGTTCGGTCAGATAACCAAAAGCTCGGTCAAAGGAATAGATCTTAAGGAGTGTCTTAAAGGAGGAAAGTGAGATAGAGAGGCAAAGAGGTGTCGGGAGGGTATTATTGAGCTTGGGGCTTATGCAACTGAAGGCAAGACCACCACTGGTGGAGCAATTAAAATTGGGGATGCAGAAGTTGTCAAAATTAGAAGGTTGCAGATATCTCGGAGGGCTGTGGGCTGGAGGAGGAAGGGAGAGGCGAGGCCCTGGAGGGACTTGGAAACAAGGATGAGAATTTTAAAATCAAGACGTTGTTTGACCAGAAGCCAATATAGATCAGCGAGCACAGGGGTGATAGGGGAATGGGGCTTGTTGCAAGTTAAGTGAAGCGCAGAAGAGTTTTGGATGACTTCAAATTTACATAGGGTAAGAATATGGGAGGCCAGCCAGGAGTGCAGCGGAATAGTCGAGTCTAGAGGTGTATCAAAGGCCTGAATGAAGGTTGCAGCAGCAGATGAGCTGACAGAGGGGAAAATTTGGACAATGTTATGGAGGTCAAAATAGGTGGTCTTAGGGATGCCACGAATATGAAGTCAAAAGCTCATCTCAGGATCAAATGGGATGCCAATGATGTGAAGAGACTGGTTTAATTTCAGACTGTTGCCAGGGAGAGGGATGGAGTCGGTAGCTAGGAACAGAATTTTACGTGCTCCCGGCGAGTGTGTTTCCTGCAGGGAGGGCACATAAAATGGAGTGGGTGCCCATTCCACCATCTCCCCACCCACCCCAAACTCTCCCCCATAATACAGGGGTGGGGAGGGGGGGGGCAGGCGCCGAAATCGGCAGCCCATCCACCATATTTAAATGAGTAATTAGGGGTCAATTAGGCTTGTTAGCAAGCCAACTGACCCTGATAATACACTGTCCATGCCATAAAACATTGGGTGGAAGTGGGAAGCTGGTTTTTCATATTAAATGCTCTTCAGGAGCTGCCCTTGGCTGATCGTGGGGCATTCCCCAGGGAGTCTCCTGTCACGACCAAGTTCAGAGTAGAGCAATTACTTCAGGAGTCTGGTGTCAGGCATGCGAATGACATGTCCTACCTAGTGGAGCCGGTTTTGAATAATTAGCACCTTGATGCTGGGCAAGTTGGCTCGAGAGAGGATGGTGCTGTTAGACCATCATTGTTGCATCATTTGGAAGATCTTATTAAGGTACCATTGGTGGTTCTTCTCCAGTGCTTTGAGGTGCTTGCTGTAGATTGTTCAAGTTTCCGAGGCATATTGGAGCAAGGGGATCAATGCTGCCCGCTAAAGGATGACCTTAGTCTTGGGTTTGAGATGATGGTCATCAAATCCTCTTTTCCTCAGTCGACTGAAGGCTGAGCTGGCACATTGGAAAGGATGATGAATTTGTCATCTGTGTCTGCCTTCGTCGAGATTAGGCCCGAGATATGGAAAACAGTCCGTATTTTCCAAGATGGTTTATCTTAATTGCCAGGGGTGGGGTTCGAGGGAAGGTGGTGGTTGTTGTGATGTGGGAGCTGATTGGAAGAGGACCTTAGTTTTCCAGGTGTTTAGTAAAGGCTCATTTTCTCATGTGCTTCAAAGAAGGAGTCGACAATGACTTAGACCTCAGTTTCTGAGTGACCACACGCACAAGCGCCATCTCCATGCTGAAGCTCAATGACTGAGGTTGGAGTGCTTTAGGTTTTGGACTGAAGGCACCATAGGTTGAACAGTTTCCCGTCTGTTCTGTAGATTATCTCCACGCCTGTGAGTAATTTGCTGGAAATGAGAAGCAGGTTTGCAATGAGGATATGGAGAAAAGAGTTGGCATAATGACACAGCCTTGTTTGACCCCAGTTTTTACTGGGATAGGATTTGTGGTGGTTCCATTGGTGAGGATCATGCCATGCCTGTGATCATGCTGTAGGTGGAGGATGGTGACAAATTTCTGAAGGCAGCTAAATTTGAGGAGGATACTCCATAAGTCTTTGCTGTTGACAGAGTCAAAGGCTTGCATGAAGTCAAAAGAGGCCATGTACCACTGCTGGTGCTGTTCCTTGTACTTTTCTTGAATTTGCCGTGCAGTGAGGATCACGTGCCTAGTGCTTCTTGATGGGCGAAAACCACACTGTGACTCTAGATGGAGTTCCTCGGCCACTGGGAGGAGGCTCTAATCTTCATGCAGTAACACAGAAGGAACTGTTTTATCGGAGTGTCCCTATTAACCAAATAAAAAATAAAATCAATTATTCAATCATCAGTGTCATAACATTTCATATAAGTGCAACTTACCAATGATGAAAAATATACAGTCTACTTCTTTTAATTCAAAATTGGTTCAATCAAATTATTTGACAATTCCATGTTTTTAGCACAAAAATATCTGCGATATCATGAGTGTATTTTTTATATACTGGGTAATCTCCCACAGTGCTGCTTACAGTAAGTCAGAGGATAGACAGTTTCACAAGGACAGGAGCATTACAGAAGGTTAAATGTTTACTACATTAAAACTATAAAGTCTAATTTAAGAGCATTTTGGGAATCTGCCAAAGAAGGGGGTGGTGGGAAAAGTAACATTGATCAGTCACTCTTTTGGCAACTAGCACCATTGGTGTATATAGTTCTTTTGTTTAAATTTGATTGGTCCAATTTACAAGGGGGCCAATACTAATGATGGGCCTGCAATTTTGATTGGAGGTCCCAGCAGGCTAACATCCACAGCTGAGTAGACTTGAATGGCAGGTTCATACTGGTATCTCTCTTGTTCATCCTTCGAGGTGAAGTTAACCATGTTCATCATCTGGGGTGTTTGGTATGGTTCTGGTGGGTACGTAGGTGACTGCTAAGGCTGATCTGCATTTAGAAAGTTCTGCTGAAAATAGGACAGGATTGCAGACGTTTGAGTTTTAGATGAATGGTCAGGATTTCCTCTCCTTTCATTTCTCTCTGCTTCTGATGTGCATTTGCTTTCGATAGAGGCCGCACTGTTTTTTATTTCATTGCACCAGGTGCAGTGATTCCGGGTGAGCTTCTCCCAGGGCTCGAAGTCAATATCAAAATTCCTAAATTATGCCTTCAAAGTGTCCTTCTAATGCTTCCTTTGACTGCCATAAGAGTGCACCCCAGACTCAAGCTCTCCATATAAGATTTGCTCTAGCAAACGAATGTCAGGCATTCTGGCTACGTGACCAGCCCAACTCAGTTGTGACTGTCTCAATAGGATGTGGATACTTGGTATGCCAGCTCAGGTGAGCACCTCAGTGTCTGGTATTTTGTCCTGCTATCTGATCTTCAAAAGCTTCCGAAGGCAGCTCAATTGACAGTAGTTGATCTCCTTGTCAATGACATTGGTACTCAAGGCTCACTTGTGTAGAGCAAAGTGAACAGGACTTTTTTTTTAAACATTTATTCTTTCATGGAATGTGGGCATCACTGGCAAGGCCAGCATTTGTTGCCCATCCCTAATTTCCCTTGAACTGAGTGGCTTGCTAGGCCATTTCAGAGGGCAGTTATAAGAGTCAACCACATTGTTGTGAGTCTGGAGTCACATGTGGCCAGGCCAGATAAGGATGGCAGATTTCCTCCCCTAAGGGGCATTAGTGAACCAGATGGGTTTTTACAAGAATCAATGACAATTTCATGGTCACCATTACTGAGACTAGCTTTCAATTCCAGATTTTTTTTAACTTGAATTTAAATTCCACCAGCTGCCCTGGTGGGATTTGAACCCATGTTCCCACAGCATTAGCCTAGGGTTCTGGATTACTAGTCCAGTGACATTACTACATCCCCAGAGATGCTATAGACTTTCGGTTTGATGGACAGACTTACTCATCTTCGTACCCAGGCTGATGTTCGAAGTCTGCCAAAGGCTACAGTTGCTTTAGCAATTCTTGCATGTGTATCATTGTCCATATAGACAGTTTGAAAGAGTGTACTGCTGACAGGTTCTGTAGCATAAAGGGTTAACAGATTGGATATGCTAATGTATGACTTAGATGATGATGTAGCGCTGACATCAGTCAGTCATGTGTTATACTTTCTCGAGAGAGAGGTTGGAACGCTATGCCTAGGAGCAACATGCCTACTCTATTTAGACATCATACTAATAAACAAATGTTAAGCAGATACAAGATTATGACTGCAGCCTGTCTACTAACCAAGTACCATGCCTAGAGTCCGAGGTAGGAGGACCATCTCAGAACAGGTTCCAGTCATGGACTGAAATCTTGGGCTTGAGATAGGGCTTTTCTGGAGCAGGCTGGTACATTACTTCAGTTTTCTTCATGCTGATCGTAAGGCTGAAATTGCCACATGCTAACAAGTCTAGGCTACACTGCATATCCAGCTCTGTATCTGCAGCTAGTGCACAGCCATCGGCAAACATGAAATCACAAAGTTTGCCCTCAGAAACCTTGGTCTTTGCACTGAGCCATCTCAGATTGAGCAGCTTCCTATCATGTGGTGTCTGATTTTGATGCCAGGATCACCATCATGGAAGGCATTGGAGAGCATGGCTGAGGAAAACATGCTGAAGAGGGTTACACACGCAGCCATGTTTAACTCCAGTAGTGACTAGAAATGGGTCGGAAGACTCATCATCATCCAGGACACATGTGAGTACGCTGTCTTGGAACTGTTGAAACATTGTGATAAATTTCTCAGGGCAGCTGCATTTCTCCATTACCTGAGTGCAATGAGATTGTCAAACTGAGAGAAGGATGTCAGATTATGAAGAAATTATATCAATCCAGAGGGATAGGAGCTCTGAATAGCAGTGCTGGGTGTGGCTGCCTTAGAATTAGGAAGGTAGGAAAAGGGTGTGGGAACATTAGGAGGGGGTTGAGAGATGTCGCTGATAAAATGCAGTGATATGAATTTTCTCAGCAGTGTGACAGAAGGTATAGGTGTAGAGCTGGGGGTGGGGGTGGTGGGATGAGTATGTGAAGAGCTGGCAGGAGAGTATGGGGAGGGCAGGAAAGAACAGATGATTGAGGGTGGGAAATTCAGTCAAAAGAGCAGAGAGAATTTCCTAGGATTCCCAACCACTTACCTGGGGAAAGTGAGGGAGGAGGGGGGGATTCCATTATGATTGGAAGTGTGTTGAGGTTCAGGATTTGTTAGCAGTAAGAGAGGGAATACTGGAGGGTGGGAACAGCAATGGGGGACATGATTCTTCTAATGGGTTCCCCCAGCAATGGCTGTGGAAACCTCTATTATTAAAATCAAAACTGCTGAGTACTTCAAAGTCTTTTGGTGCATTGAGAGGGCAGAAAAATTTGCAGCCAGATTCTGATAAAGGCTAAGAATGTGACTTTTAGCACACCAGGAGACCTATCGACAAGTGGAGTGATAGCTGTCAGAGTGATGCCTCACTGTTGAGTCAGGAGATCTGGGTTGAATGGGGTGGAGTCAGAAATGGTAGAAAAGGTGATAGCTGCAAGAGTCAGTGGCAGGGAGGGAGCAGACAGCTGGGTCATCTCCAAGGTGAGCAGCAGCACCCATTTTGGAGCTGCAATTGGCAGACCTCAGAGGTGAATAAACAATAGTGCCATCTACTTTTGAAACCACACTTGTAGAGTGCAGAGATCAATGAAGTGAGGAGGTAACTTTAGCCATGGTAGAAAAATGTGTGACAGGCAAGATGGAAATAACATTAAAATGGTAGATGTGACAGAAGGGAGTAATTAAGTGTCACTTGACAGTTAGCGTACACAGATAGATTGGCATCCTTCCATCTGTTAGAAATGATGGGAATGCAGTCTCAGCTTTGGTGAGGTCAGATGAGATCACCTGCTGCATTTCTCTTGAGGCTGAACAAGCCGGTTGTGGAAAGACGAAGTCTGCCACCAGTGCCACACATGAAGCTGTCCCTTGTGACTGGTGCAGGATGATTTCTGCTGATCTGCAGGGTTGGCATCTGCTTTGAAACTTCTGAAACCACATGTCGTCATGGAAGCAAATTCCTGCCCACAGCTGGTATCGCCATTTGCACCGATCATCAGCTAGAGTTTTCCACTCGCTGTGATTGATGTTGAGGGTTTTCATGTCTCTTTTGATAGCATCCTTGAATCGGAGCTTTGGGACCCCTGCTGCTCTATTGGCATGGGCTACCTCCCTGCATGGCATATCCTTGAGAACGTGGCCACCTTCCATCCTGTGCCCATGCCCAAGCTCGCGAAGCCCTCTTTGCTTGATTAGCACTAACATGCTTGGCATGTTTGTCCTGGAAAGAATTGCTTCATTGGTGACTTTTCTTTTCATGTGATGCCGAGGATGCAGCATATATAGAAGACCTTTAATAATGGTGGATGTGCTGGTTTAAAACAAAACAGGGGCTATTAGAAATGTACGGCAAGTTTGCCAGCACCTGGCAAAAGAAAAGACAGGCTCATGCTGTTTGTTGGCAGCACTTTCTTTTTTTCTATTTTAGGATAATACCATTTGCTGTTCATCCTTTTTATACATTCAGATAGCTAGGAATTGGCAGCTGCTTAGCCCCACCCGAAGCAAGACAAGCAGCAAGAGGAGGAAGATAGCCCAGAAGACAAATCACTATCACTCAAACTGGCACTTGCAGCCACCAGCTCAGATATTGGAACAATGCGTACCATGGAGACTAATTTAGAGTTGGGATGTGCACATGGTGTATTACTGGCGGCGGTCAGCAGAGGGGAATTGGTCAGTTCATGCGTGAATTCCCCAGGCAAGGGATGGGGGTGGGTAAGATCACAAACCAGTTCTGCTGCAGAGGACCCAGATCCAGGCCTCGTTGAGGTGGACTATTGGAAAACACTGATGAACGCACTGAGATGCTTGGTGCATTGACTTGATGCCTGCCAGACAGCCTCCAGTTACTGGCCAGGAGCATAGAGGAGTCTGACTCCACTATGGCACAGGGCATCACGCAGAGCTTGAACTCCATCTTTCCTGCTGTGAAAGTGGTGGGTACCTCCACAGCAGCACTGCCAGACCGACCCCTGATGGAGCGTCTGCTGGCCACTGCCTCAACTTCCACTCCAGCAAATGAGGCATCCTGATGTCTAAGGTTGCCAACTGTGATTAAATGTATTCCTGGAGGTTTCATCACATGACTTGCCCCCACGCTCCAACCATTAGTTGGCCAACGTATTCATACTTGTGACATACTACCTCCCTACGCTAATTAGAAAGTGAAAGGTCTCATTAGCCAATTGGTTGATGTTTAACTGTCAGCCAAACAGCCTTTTTCTTTCCTATTTTCAATATTTCTATATCTGGTAAAGAGAAATACTCAAAGAAAATATGAAAAATCTATCTTTTTTGATGTTCCGATGATTTTTCTCCAGGGTTGCACCTAGCAGTGCCCTGCAGATTGATCTTCAATTCCTGGACTCTCAAGGCCAATCCTGGAAGGTTGGTAACCCTACCAATGTCTCACTGCTGCATTGGAAGTTCAGGCAAAGGTAATGAAATACCTGGCTGCTGGCATGCCCGCTCTACTGCCATTGTGGGGGCAAATCTCAGTGCTCAATGGAGCATGCTGGGTTCCACAGCAGACCAGCCATCTGTGCTCCAGCGTATGGTGAGAATTGCTGAGGTGCCACCCCATGGGAGTGACTGTGTCACCATGGAGCATGACCCTGCTGTCCTCTGACAGAATTTGTGCTCTCAAAATCGATTTCTCAAGGGCAAGAACTGCTCGAAGGCCATCCTGCAAGACCATCTACAGTCTACCCCAATGAAAATCAACAGCTTCCACCAGCCATGCTGTAGCCACTATAGTGGAATTGCTTAGGACCACTAGGACAGGCAAAGGTACCTGCAAAACCAGCAGTAAGGGAAGGCACAAAAGTTTTAGCTTTGTTTTTTATGTATTATTAATGATTTACTGGATAAAGTTGTTGTGTGATGGTTATTGCTGTTGGCCTTTATTGAATGATCTAAGCCAAGGAGACTTTGCCATGAAGAATCTGTTTATTGTAAGGGGATTGTGGACCCATGTTGAGGTTGGGGAAGTTCCATTCAACTGAAGCAAAGTCTTACTATGCAATCCCTTCCTAGAGCTATCTAATGACTGAAAAAGGAGACAAACTGTCAAAGTTTTTTGTCTTGTACTCATCAGGACAGGTTTGGAAAAATACCAAATCTCAAAGGGAACAACAATATATACTGCATTAGAAGAGGCTGATTGGTTGGAAAGTGGATTCTGATTGGTAGAGTTGTTGCCATGGAGAATGTACCAGGGAACAATTAACTGCCAAGATTTTGTTTAAATTCAAACCAGGCAAGTTGACAAGGCATTGCCATAGGGAATCAAAAAAGGCATTTTGCATGGACATGTTGTTATTGTTTGCAAAGGACAGGATCCTGTGTGTGAATATATGTAGCTTCTAGCACGCATAAGTAAGCCCCACTGCGAGTCCAACTGATAATCTTAAATTGGTCGTTAGTGTAATAGTTAGCACAATCAGGATTATTTAGTAAATGTTGTCCAGTCGCAGAATCACATCTAATGTTGGACACTATAGCCTGAATTTTCAGCTCGGCGGGCAGCTGCGATTGGCAGGCCCTGGATTGGCTGGGAAACAGACTGTCGACCGCGATTGGCCCCCCATCGCGATTGTCCCCCAACCACGATTTCATGCTGGCTGGCCAATTAATGGCCAGCCAGTGTGAAACGCATGCCGAAGAGCTCAGCACTGCTGGGGTGGGGGTGGGAAGAGGGTGGGCGATGATGTTAACACAGGCACAGGCCAGCGCTGGCAGAAAGCTCCCAGAAAGCAGCCCCAGGAAGCTGAAGACCTGAAACAGCAAAAATAAAGGTTTCAAAAGCTGAAAAAAGTGTCCATGCATCATAATCAGTCACCTGAAAATTTAGCTAATGAAAATGCTGTCCACAGAAATTTATTTATATTGCGTTTCATCATGGAAATCTCATCCAGCCTGTGGATGAGGCTCAATGAAAAATGCAAAGGCTGCCTGGCCGATTTGACCGTCCGCCAACCATAAGGTTGGACAGGCTATGTAAAGTGACAGACAACTGTGCTGTTAATAGATTTAATTGCCCTCTTAATTGTCGGCAGGCGCGCTTCCAACTTTTGCATGTGCCCGCCGACAGAAATATCGCATGAGCCCGGGATGACATTGGGATGTTCGTCTGATGTCCTCTCGCGCGATTTCATGCCCAATCGGGCCGGGCGCGTGTCTGCCTGATCAGCGTAAAATTCAGCCCTACATTCTGCGTTTTACAAGCACAGGCTGGTTGAGTATAGTCAGTACTTTGCCTGGGCATGCTGTTTAATACGATCCCCGAGTCGAAAAGCTTTGGCAGCAGGTCTCTTTTTTCAGCAATGCCTAAGTTCTGCACTACCAAGCGACCAACTATCTAATTACAGCTAATTCATGTGGTCTCCTCCTCCTCCTACTCCCAAATTTGCTTCTAGATCTCAGCGATAGTGGCTGGACCTCAACAATAATGAGGCCATAGAGAACACAACACACAAATATAGTGTACATTCGATGATGCCCTGCACCATCAGGAAGACTGCTATTCTGGCAAACCCATGTGCCCTCTCATCTTGGTCTTTCCTTCTCAGGGAGAAAAGAATGAAGTGCCCTCATCTCCTGTAGAGTACCCCTATCACCCCCCTGACACTGCTGTCGGGACAGCAAATTGTGGTCAGCAGAAACCTTTAAACTCCTCCAGCAACTCACCACAAGTGCTTCCCCCACCTTTGCCTGAGCACAATTAAGCCAAAAGCACCATAGCTACAACTTGTCTAGCGGCTCTTTAAATAGCCCCAGAGCAGGGCTCACCATGTTACTAACGCTTGCTGTTCCAGGAGTGAATAAGGAAGCTGGAAGGCTCTCCCTGAAAATTTATTGACCAATTTTATTACATGTACATTGTATGAGCCTTCATGATCTTATCCTTTCAATCTCTTCGGGCACGTGTGGGAAGTGGTCAGCAGTGTCTCCTGTGCTGCCAACATGGAGGTATGTCTGTGGAGCGCTGCTAGAAGTGGTGCTATGTGATTGATTTTCTCACCCAGTATCTCTTGGTTTATCCTGAAAACCAGAAAGCCTAAAAACACATTCGTCACCGATGACTGCTCTATCGAGAGCCATTAACACACATTCGCAGCTGTTAAACAACCATTAAACAGTCATCACATTAAGCTTCTAATGCAGGGTGCTTTGTTTGTAATAGTTCATTCAGCTGTTTAAAGTGGAATATGTAAATAACTGATCTATCTTCACATTGAAATACAGCAACAGTCTTCGCCTAATCTACTTTGATAAAATAACAAGTTCCTTTTCCATCAGAATGCATTGTAACAGATTCATTGTCTGTTGATTGAGGGAAAACATTAACCAAATTCCATCCTGGTGTCATCCATGTTACAGCACCTCAGGACTATTTGAAGATCTGATATAGACAAAGTTGATACCCATTTCGTTCAGTTCCAGAAGAACATTATGCTTTTATGCAATTGTTTCAGAAATCGCTCAGTCTATAGCTATCCTTATATTGTCCTGGAGGGCTGGGTTTTACACGCTGCAGTCCTCACCCCCTGGCTAAAAAGTCGGGGTTGGGGGGAAACTGCCGACAGTCCTGACGCTGCACCACAGCAATTCAACACTGGGAGCAGCGTTAATTGCTTTAAGGTGAAACTTCAGCCCCTATCTCAGGAGGAAGTCCTGCCTTAGAGAGATACCAGCCAAACAGATGGCTGGCAACTCTGTAGTCCCAACAGTGCAGCCATGAGAGGTGGCCACTGCTGGGACTACAGGCAATTCCACCACAGAGAGGGTAAGGGGCTCGTTTTAAGAGGTTGGGTAGAGGGCTAAAGGAAGGATGAACTTAGGGGCCCAGAGAACCCACAAAGTAGGACTCCCCTCTGCCCAACACACGCTGGACTTCCAGCATGGTGTTGGCCTCCTCCCACTGCAGATAAAATACTGACAGGAGTGGAATGAGGCCCTTAGGTGGCTGTTAATTGGGCACTTAAGGGCCTCAATAAGCTCGTGGGTGGGCAGGCCACCCGATGCTCTGCCATCCCCATAACATTTCAGACAGGTCTGGTGCTCATGGACAGGCAGCAGGAAGGCCACCCGCTGGATTTTACATGCCCTCTGCCTTCAAACCCACCAGCAAGAGAGTGTAAAATCCAGCCCATAGTCTTTAGATGGTCCAATCCTTTGGTGTACCTTTCATTCCAGGTTTGCTGAGAAAGAGATGTTTTTAATTGGACCAATTAAGGCCCACCCAGTGTGCAACACGAGCAGCAGCGCTCAGCACTGCCTGTGCGGGCGGGGGGAGGAGAAAGAGTGGGTTGAGCACGAACTTCGCGCATGCGCACAAGTGAGCGCTTCATAATCTCCCCGAGGCACAAAGCTGCCTCAGAGATGAAATGTTGTTAAAAAAAGAAAATGAAAATAAAAATGTAATAAAACATGTCCCCTCATATGACTCTGTCACATGAGCAGGGACATGTTATTAATTCAATTGTAAAACTTTTATTTTATTTCTATTTGCTTTTGGAAACCTCATCCTGCCCTTGGGTGAGGTTTCCAAAACCCTTTTCACCTGCCTGCCAATCGTTAGGTTGGACGGGCAGCGGAAAATTTAGGTTAATTGATTATTTAATGGCCTTAACAGGCCTTTTAATTGCTGGTGGGCGCACTGCCGACTCCGGCACGCACCCGCCAGCCAAACTATCGCACGACTGCACATTGACATCAGCACGGTTGGCCGACATCACCGCGCGTCATTTCATGCTTGAGCGGGTCAGGCGCACACCCGCCTGTCGAGTGAAAATATCTGCCCCTGGATTCTGTGCAGGAATCACTTTAATTACCTTACCAGGGTCAGTAAACGTGAACTGTTACAACCTCGGTAGAGACCAGTAACTATCGTTTAAAATAGAAAAATACAAAATCCCAGTTATTTACTAAAGGAATGAAGCCACAAGATTCCACGGTTTAAAATAGAAAGATTTTGACTATACAAGAATCAATAAAGTAAATACTATCTATCCTATACTCTAACATCCAGAATTAACGTGAGCTAAAAATGAATTTACAGGCAAATTGTGGTCTAATATAAATGATAAATTGCATGGCAGATATAACTAAGAGAGATCTTACAAATAGGCTCAGCCTTCCACTTAGAGTTTGGTAATCACACTGAGTCACAATACTCTGAACCTTGTCTTCCTCACAAAGAATTTCACCTCTTCTTCAAGGAGCTACTCTGATCTTCAGCTGCCAGCAGCGCACAACCAACCTGAGTTTCATGGATAAAGGCCTTCACCACAAATGACACATGTCTGCAGAACCTGCTCAACTCAGTCTGGATGGCATAGATCCACCAATTTTATCTTTAAGTAACAGAAATAGTTGCAGCAACTTGTTCTCAGCTTCTGGAACTGAGCTCTGTCTTCTTCAGCTTGCCTGCACTGCACCAGTGGACTCAAACTGCTACTGCTCAGCTTGGACTGATCTGTGTCCTTTTATATCTTTTAAATAAGCTCACTTTTCCAGAAGTGTTGGTTTCCAAACCTCGGTTTGTTTTGATTGCTTAAACTGGGAGGGTCAGTTTCCTTTCAACGTTTACCTTTCTGTTTCCCTTTTCGGTTCAGTTTCTGTCTTAGTAGTGTCTGCCTCAAAAAATACAGTTAAATTAAAAAACACGGATTCCCCCACAAAGTGTAGTTGTGCATTCATCCATATTCTGTCATGCGCTACCCCCTCGCTCTACCTTGTCAAACTTATTCCATCGCATCTCTCCTCACACCCACTTACCTTGCAAGTGCACCATCATTGTCTTTCTGTGAACTTCTCACATTCTCATCTATCCATTCACCACTGACTCTTACTCTGACCTTATGGAATTTCATGCCTCTGCCTGATAGTCACACTGAGCAACTATATTGCACCATATCAGCCGTGGTAGTTCATGGAGGCCTGCCTCCTTGCCTTGCCACATGCTTGATGTCGAGGGGTGCCCTTCAAGCTATATACTCAGTTGTCTCTTTCTAATGGAGAGAGTTGCCTATGGTCTTTCATGGACAATAGCTGACTACCCAATTGGGCGAAACAGGCTATTAGACTCAGTCATTGGTCCATTCTTTCCCTCATTGTAGGAAAAGAGAGTGCAGAACACTAGGCAGAGGGAGGGAGCCAGATGTGGTGCTCCATAGATTTCCCAGTAGACAGTTGCAGGGAAGGAAGCAATGGAGATCAATGGCATTGCAATGTTCCTGGCCATTAGAGATGGAGAGATTGGGACCATCCAGCTACCTGGTGAGAGAATTGAATATTAGTGACCCACATTTCATATGGCATTCAATCATCTTGACTTGATTTCAGCAGCAAGTGAAATATGATGATCATCAAATGATAAATTGCAGTATTCTTAATTTTCAGTATTAATTCGTATCTTCTCTCCACCAGGGCCTTCCTACATTCACCCAGCAGTCAGTGAACCTTCTAGCTGATGAATCCACAAAGGAGTTAATTCCTTCTCAGGATGCGTCATCACAAAATTCATGTGTAACATGCACCAACAGAGCTACTTGCTCTCTATGGGCCCAGTTAAATTGTTGGATGGTGACTCTCAACTGACAAGTGAGTAAGAGCAGAGAGGGGTGGCAGGGACAGCTGTGGGGAGTCCAGGCGGGAGGGCAAACTACTGTCCAAGCTCTGTTCAGCCGGGCACAGATGCTAAAGCCCAGGGCATTGATCAAAAGGCTAAAGAGTTGGTAACCAAAGAACACAGATTTAAGGTAATTGTGAAAGAATCAGAGGTTGCATGACAAAAAAACCATCTTTATGCAATGAATTGCTCATATTTGGAATGCCCTGCCTAATAAGGTTGGTGGTGCAGGTTCATTAGTAACCTTCTAAAGGGAACTAGATAAATCATTAAAGGAGAAAAAATTGCAGGGATATGAGCAGAGAGCAGGGCAGTGGGGCTAACTGACTTGCTGTCCAAAAGAGCTGGCACAGGCTTGATGGACTGACTGGCCTCCTGTGCTGTACTATTCTATCAGAATTCTATAGACACGAATAGGCCTTCCACGTACATTATCCAAGATTGCAGAGAGAATGGAGGAGTTCAGCTCAGGCTGAAGTCGATTGATGTTGCAGGGCATTCTTTTTCCATGGATAAATTGGCCTTTTCTGTGGAACATTGATCTCAGCAATCAACTGTGTCAATGCAGGCCTTGATCATGGCCATGAAGCCTCTGGATATCAACATGCTGCCTTAGATACGATGACAAGCCTCTTGGCCATGTCCTTACAGGTCTACTCCAAGATGCTCCCCTGCAGCACCATAGGAGTGAAGCGTGGCTGGCCCATGAGATGGCAACAGGTGATATGGAAGTGGGAACTCCACTCAAAATACCCCCACTTCTCTCCCATTTTTAACCCCTCATCACTCCTGTCTCCCAATGGTCAAGTCCGTCCCTGTGAAGGATGAGTAGTCTTTGGCAGGGCCTTCGCATGCTCCAAAACCCAGAGCAAGTGCTTATCAAGAGTCAGAGCAGGGGTCTGAGCAGCCTGCCTCTGTCTCCACTCAAGATGCAGGGGTTGCACCATGTAAGAATGGCAGGAAAAGGAAAAGAAGAACTTTGTAGTTTCACAAGGATGTGCATTTGGATGTCACTGGATATTTTAGGTTATTAACTGTCTGTTGTTTTTGTCTGCACTAGAGTGCTCCTTTGGGCTCCATTAGAGTGCTTAAGTGCAATTTGGTGAGAGAGGGATTTTTAAGGGTTAATTTCTGTCTAAAGTCTAGTCTTTCTTTAATTTAGCAATTAATTAAAAGTTACTCTTTGGGTTGGGAGGAGGTGAGTTTCAGGGGTTATACAGGCTCTGCTGTCAGTTGCAGCTAATTAATTAGATAACTGGTTTAAACAGATTTTCAGAAGCTAGATTCAGACAGAATAAAAGCAGGCCATCTTATAGTGCTGCTTTTGTCTGCACTGTAGTGCTGCTTTGGGATGCATTAGGGTGCTTAAGCTGGAGTTTGGTGAGAGAGGGAGTTCACTGAAGAGGGAAGGTGGTGTTCCTTACATTTTCTACCTTTCGTCAGAAAGAAGAGTGACGGTCTTGGTAAGTAGGATCTGGTGAGTATTTCTTCTATCCTTAATATTCTCTAAACTAGAGGAAGTAAAAGGAAAAGGAGTAATTTAAGGATAAGTCATGGCAGGGCAGCTCAGTCAAATGGAATACTCCTCCTGTGTGATGTGGGAAGTCAGGGACACTTCCAGTTTCCAGGGTGACCATGTGTGCAGGAAGTGTCTCCAGCTACAGCTACCTGAAATCCGCATTTCGGAACTGGGGCTGCAGCTGGAGTCACTGTGGAGCATCACAAGGATGAGGATTACATGGATAGCACGTACTGTGAGGTGATCACACCGCGGGTAAAGAGTACACAGGCAGAAAGGGATTGGGTGACTGCCAGATAGAGTAAAAGCACTAGGCAGGTAGTGCAGGAATCCCCTTGGGTCCATTTTCCTCTGAAACAGATTTTCCGTTTTGGATATCGCTGGGGAAAATGGATTCTTAGGGGAAAGCGGTAAGTGCCAAGCCCATGGCACCACGAATGGCTCAGCTGCATGGGGCAGGGGTCGGAGGGGGGTGGGGATGCGGGGAGACCAATAGTGATAGGGGAATCTATCGTAAGGGGAACAGATAGATGTTTCTGCGGCCGCAGACGCGAAGCCAGGATGATATGTTGCCTCCCTGGTACCAGGGTCAAGGGTGTCACTGAGCAGCTGCAGGAAATTCTGAAGGGGGACGGTGAACAGCCAGAGGTCATGGTTCATATTAGTACCAATGATAGAGGTAAAAAGAGGGAAAGCGAAATATAGGGAGCTGGGAAATAAATTAAAAAGCAGGATCTCATAGGTAGTAACCTCAGGATTACTCCCAGTGCCACATGCTAGCGAGATCAGGAATAGGAGAAAAGACCAGATGAATGTGTGGCTGGAGAGATGTTGTAGGAGGGTGGGATTTAGATTCCTGAGGTATAGGGACCAATTCTGGGGAAGATGGGACCTGTACAAGCTGGACGGGTTGCACTCCAGCAGGACCGGGACCAAAGTCCTCTTGGGGGTATTCACTAGTACTGTGGGGGAGGGTTTAAAATAGAGTGGCAGGGGGATGGGAACCTGAGCAGGGAGACACAAGAGAAGGAAACAAAGGTAGGAATGAAAGATAGAAAAGTAGAAAGCAAAAGTGGAAGGCAGAGGAAACAAGGGCTAGCAGCATGTAGGACCATAGTACAAAAAAAAATGTAAAAATGTTAAAAAGATAAGTCTAAAGGCATTGTATCTGAATGCATGGGGCATTTGCAATAAGGTCGATGAATTAACAGCGCAAATAAATGTAAATGGGTATGAAATGATTGTGATTACAGAGTCATGGCTGCAGGGTGACTAAGGCTGGAAACAGAATATCCAAGGGTACTTGATATTTAGGAAGGACAGGCAGAAAGGAAAAGGAGGTGGGCTGGTGTTGTTAGTTAAGGATGAAATCAGTGCAATAGTGAGAGAGGACATTGGCTCAAAAAATCTAGATGTAGAATCAGTCTGGGTGGAGCTAAGAAGCAACAAGGGACGGAAAACATTAGTGGGAGTTGTCTATAGGCCTCCAAAGTGCTAAGCTAGGGGACGGCATTAAACAGAAAATTAGAGATGCATGTAACAAGGGTACTACAGTAATCATGGGAGACTTTAATATACAAATAGACTGGGCAAACCAAATTAACAATAATACTGTGGCAGATGAATTCCTGGAGTGTGTACAAGACTTTTTTTTAGATCAGTACGTTGAGGAACTAACTAGGGAACAGGCTATCCTAGAATTGGTATTGTGCAATGAGAATGGGTTAATTAATAATCTTGTTGTGCAGGGTCCTTTAAGAAACAGCAAACATGATAGAATTCTTCATTAGGATGGAAAGTGAAATAGTCTGATCTGAAACTAGGATCCTAAATCTAAACAAAGGAAGCTATGAAGGTATGAGGTGTGAGTTAGCTAAGATCAATTGGGGAACTTCATTAAAAGGCATGACAGTAGATAGACAATGGCTAATATTTAAGGAATGAATGCATGCATTGCAACAGTTATAAATTCCTTTCTGGCATAAAAACACAAAAGGAAAAGCAGCCCACCCATGGCTAACAAAAGAAATTAAGGATAGTATTAGATCCAGAGAGGAGTCACATAAAGTTGCTTGAAAAGTAGCAAGTCTGAGGATTGGGGGAAATTTAGAATTCAGCAAAGAAAGACCAAGAGATTGATTTACAGGGGAAAAATAGAGTATGAGAGTAAACTTGCAAGAAACATAAAAGCAGACTGTAAAAGCTTCTATAAATATGTAAAAAGGAAAAGATTAGTGAAGACAAATGTAGGTCCCTTGCAGTCCAAAACAAGAGAATTCATAATTGAGGACAAGGAAATGGCAGAGTAATTACTTTAGTTTTGTCTTCACGGAAGAAGACATAAATAAGTTCACAGAATTGCAAGGCAACCAAGGGTCTAGTGAGAAGGAGGAGTTGAAGGAAATTAGTATTACTAAAAAAATAGTGCTGGAGAAATTAATGGGACTGAAAGCCAATAAATCCTCAGGGCCTCATAATCTACATCCCAGGGTATTAAAGGAGGTGGCTATGGAAATAGTGGATGCATTGGTTGTCATCTTCCAAAATTCTGTAGATTCTGGAACAGTCCCGGCAGATTGGAGGGTGGCAAATCTAACTCCACTATTTAAAAAAAGATGGAGGGAGAAAACAGCGAATTATAGACCGGTTAGCCTAACATCAGCAGTAGGGAAAATGCTAGAGTCTATTATAAAGGATGTGATGACAGGACACTTAGAAAATATCACGGGATTAGACAAAGTCACCATGGATTTATGAAAGGGAAATCATGTTTGACAAACCCACTGGAGTTTTTTGAGGATGTAACCAGCAGAATAGATAAGGGAGAACCAACGGATGTGGTATATTTGTATTTTCAGAAAACTTTTGATAAAGTCCCACATAAGAGGTTAGTGTGCAAAATTAAAGCACATGGGATTGGGGGTAATACATTGGCATGGATTGAGAATTGGTTAGCAGACAGGAAATAGAGTAGAAATAAATGGGTCTTTTTTGGAGCGGCAGGCAGTGACTAGTGAGGTACTGCAGGGATCCGTGCTTGGGCCCCAGTATTCACAATATGTATCAATGATTTGGATGAGGGAACCAAATGTAATATTTCCAAGTTTGATGATGACACGAAACCTGGCGGGAATGTAAGTGGTGAGGAGGATGTTAAGAGGCTTCAATGCGATTTAGACAAGTTGAGTGAGTGGGCAGATACATGGCAAATGCAGTATAACATGGATAAGTGTGAAGTTATCTACTTTGGTAGGAAAAACAGAATGACAGAATATTATTTAAATGGTGATAGATAGGGAAATGTTGATGTACAAAGGGACCTGAGTGTCCTTGTACACCAATTACTGAGACCAAGCATGTAGGTGCAGCAAGCAGTTAAGAAGGCAAATGGTATGTTGGCCTTCATTGCAAGAGGACTTGAGTACAGGAGCAAGGATGTCTTACTGCAGCTGTACAGGGCCTTGGTGAGACCACACCTGGAGTATTGTGTGCAGTTTGGGCTCTTTACCTCAGAAAGGATATACTTGCCATAGAGGGAGTTCAGCGAATGTTCACCAGACTGATTCCTGGGATGGCAGGATTGTCGTATGAGGAGAGATTGGGTCGATTAGGCCTGCATTCACTGGGGTTTAGAAGAAGGGGGGATCTCATTGAAACGTATAAAATTCTGACAGGGCTGCTCAGGCTGGATGCAGGGATGATGTTTCCTCTGGCTGGGGTGTCTAGAACAAAGGGTCACAGTCTCAGGATACAGGGTAGGCCATTTAGGGCTCAGATGAGGAGAAACTTCTTCACTCAGAGGGTGGTGAACCTATGGAATTCTCTACCACAGACGGCTGTGGAGGCCAAATCGCTGAATATATTTAAGAAGGAACTAGATAGATTTCTAGTCTCTAAAGACATCAAGGGGTACGGGGAGTGAGCGGGAGTATGGCGCTGAGATAGAGGATCAGCCATGAGCATATTGAATGGCGAGAATACTCCTGCTCCTTTTTTCTATGCATTTACGTTTTGATTCATGTAAATTTATTACTTTGTTCCACTTTTCCATGTGACCTATTCTTGGTTGCCATGTGGTAACGCACCTTTTCAGTTATTGTTGATGAATGGGAAGGCATGAATTGACAGGCACTAATGTGGAGATGTGCAATAGCTCAGCGGTTGGTTACACAATTGGTTTGTGTCAGTGGGAGAAATGGCCATTGGATGTGAAATCAGACCTAGGATGCTGGCATGTAACCACTGGTACACTGGTCCATCGGGAACTCAACCTTACAGCTGTAAGGGGATCCCTCGTATCTGGAGCAGCAATGTGAGTGGTTGGTGTTGCATTGGAGCCAGTGCATCTTCATCCTCTGCCTCATCCTTGTCCTCCTCCTCACTGGAGCCTTCAGCGCCTTGTTCCTCTTGCAGCCCCAAGCTTTGTAGATGTGCCAGTGTTGTGCAGAATACAACACAGCATAGTCGATGTCGAGATCCTTACTGGGGGGAGGGGTGACTAAAGAGCACCTTCAGATCTACCTATCATCAGCCAAGTTTGAAGGGAGGTCCTTTGTTTCCTAATAACCATCCCTTAAATCTACTTACCGATCCATAGAAGTCAGAGAACTTGGACTATTGTAGGCTAAATATATCAAGGCAGCTCCCCGGGGAATCTGACCACACTTACACAAAGGTTCCCATGTTGTTGCACACCAGCTGAACGTTGATGGAATGGAGCCCCTTGCGATTTATGAATATTTCTGGTTGATCTGGACATGCTCAGAATGCCACGTCTGTGCAGTTCATGGAGCCTTAAATGTGTGGGAAACCAGCCACAGATGCAAATCTAGTGTCATCACAGTTGAATTTGGCATAAATGCTAGCACTCACTAACAATCCATGTGTCACCTACCTCATGCCGTTATGTGCAGCTGTCTGGAGTTTTGCAAAGTCGGAATGGTGCTGGGGGGCCCTGAATCCAGAAGTCCTGTCCCCATACCCAGCATGAACCATTTTCACCATTTGGGTGGGTGAATTTCGCCCTTGCGTGTTTGCAGAAGTGGCGGCACATTTAAAAGTGCAGCTCACTGCAGGGAGAAATGATTTTCGTTATTGGTATTTTCAGAACCCAACTTGTGTGACTTACGACTTTGTGCAAAAGTCATGAATCCAGCAGGAGGCTTTTGGAAAGGTCAGAAACTCTTTTGTAGAGTGCAAAAAGTTTGAAGATGTGCCACAGAAGTTCAACCATTCCAAAACAAAGATTTGTGGCTGATACCCAAGGGAGTTGGAGAGTGTGGCCTGTGGCCTAGGAAGGGCATATCTCTTCAGCCCTCCTGACTCGAACATCCAGTTATGCCTGATAAGGGGACATGTGCACATTGTGCCAAAGAAACTAAACTAGGGATGGCACCATCATATATTCAGGCCATAAAGGCACATGAGGGGAGAAATGTGTGGCCAGAGGGAGCAGCAAGGCTAGGAGATAGTACAGGGCAGCGCGCACTAGGCAGGAGGAGGAAGAGGACAGCAAGGTTTTACCCTGAGGTAAGGGTAGGTAAGGGGAGACCGATTCCAAAGGTATTAGCTAGATATGACAAAAGTTGTGCAGAAGGTGGCTCAGATTAACCCTAGAATTGGTTAGAGATACGTGCCAGGGTACAACAAGATCTGGTACCACAGTCTGCAGATCCACATGCCCTACCTGTGACACTGAAGGTGACATGGCTCTAAATTGTTATGCTGCTGACTCTTCCCAGGGGCCAGCCACAGGCCACACACAGGTGCATTTAGGCAGTTACAGATGCCCTCTTTGCTCAGGTGGGGGAGCAGATATACTTCCCATTCAATGTATCAATGCAGGCGCAGGGGGCCAGGGACTTTGCGGAAATAGAAGGCTTCCCTCAAGTACAGGGAGCTAACAATTGCACCCATTTCGCCTAATGGGCACCAAGTCATCAACAGGAGACCTTAATTAACAGGAAATCCTTCTACTCCTTGAATGTGCAGGTGGTGTGTGACCACACCGAGATGTTCCTGCACGCATATTCACGACATACTGGAAGCTGCCACACCTCTTTTATAATGAGCAATTCGCTGCCACCTTAGCTTTTTCAGACACCAATACAGGTCCATGAATGGTTCCCGGGGGAACAAGGGATACCCATTGAGGAGGTGGCTGCACACAGAACCCGAAAGGCAGTACAATGCAGCCATGTGCTGACCTGCAACACAATAGAGCAGGCTACATGAAAATGTTCTTTAGGTGCATTGGCCATTCTGGAGGATCACTACAGTATTCCTCTGCAAGGATCTCCAGAATAGTCATCGTATGTTGCATGGTCCACAATACGGTGCAGTGGACGGGCCTACAACCATGGGGGCAGAAGCTGACACAATAGTTATGACTTCTGCGGAGGAGGGGGAGGCCCCAGTCTAGGGTCATGGAGATGACACAAAGGAGGAGGAAGAGGGCAGCAATGGAGGCCACCTGAGGGGCAGGCCCATGTACCTATGGCAGATTCTTACAGGAGGGGCTCTTCACCAAATTATTTCACAGCAAATTCTCTTCGGCTCCTGAAATGTCACCAAGTACATCAGCCAGTTCCAGTGAGCAACTTTCACCTAATTAACTTTTTAACATGGAAGCCACACTTCTTAGACAAATGTCCATCCTCAACAAAAGACAGAACCAACAGCACATGCTGAAAGTCAGTACTATCAACATGGCTGAAACCATGACCATCATAAGCCCTTGGCCAATATAGTGCACAAGTACACCTTGAGTAGTCCTTCACAACCTGGACCTTGCACATATACTTTAGAGGTTGTCAAAGAGCCGGAGAAAACACCATGTGCAAAGTCACACCATGCCCACTATGCGAAGAGTGCCTGTAGGAAGCATGACTTTAGACCCACAACCTTTGGAGAGGATTTTATGTGCCAACAGTACTGCAGCGATTACACATTGTGCAGGGTGATACCACGTGTGTGTTTGTCATTCCTTCTACTATCTTCCACATTATCCTTCCACCACCACCATTCAGTGTCATAGTGTGACATCTGCAGCATGCAATGCACCCCTCCCAAGATGATTCCCCACCCCAAGATGATATCCTCCCATTTGTGCCTCTCTGCCTGGCCTCCAAAACCTATGCCCCAACCCCCCTCGCCCTCCTCCCTAGGGTACCCAATCCCTTCTTGCTCATAAAGGCCCAGTTTACCTGAGGTCCGGGGTCCATTGCTCTCTTCATTATGGAACTGCTTGCAGTCTCAGCAGCACCCAGTATTGAGCTCTAGCGCTGCTGGGGCTGCTAAGAGTTGCCAGCCAATCAGATTGGCTGTCAGCTCCCTAGCCTGGGACTTACTCCCACTGAGATGCAGAAGTCCCATCTCTGCTTGTTTAGGCCACCCACAATGTGTTATCACTGCAGGGCAGCCTTTTATAAAGTCGGTCAGCTCGCAACAATGGAGAGGTGGGGATTGGGGGGCGAGCAATACATTCACTGCCTCTGCCACCTAGAAGACAAAGGCTTCAAATACAATGGAACAAACACACAAACAAGCTTCCTTGGA
Source organism: Cetorhinus maximus (assembly GCF_964194155.1). Lineage (NCBI taxonomy): Eukaryota > Metazoa > Chordata > Chondrichthyes > Lamniformes > Cetorhinidae > Cetorhinus > Cetorhinus maximus. The sequence continues at coordinate 111,911,048 of NC_135880.1, forward strand.
GCATACATGGCATCTTGACATCCACTTAAGTCAGTCGGGTACAATCTGTTACAGTGTCTCTGGACGTCCTTGATCAGGATCTGGAGGTCCTGGTAACTGAAGTGGGGCACTGCCCCTTCCCCACTCAACTACCTTTGCAACATTCTGACATGACAATTTTTAAAAAAATGAGCATGTGAATCGTCCAGCTTCTGCTTAAATGCATGAACCATGTTCTCTAGCTCAGCAATGCCTAATGTTGGGTGGGGGTAACAGGGCTGCATGAATGCAGGGTTGCCTGACATCTGTTCCTGTCACTGCCAGATGGCATCTTGTGCTCCCAAACACAAACTGTCCTGCTGGCCTGCTCCCTCTGAGTCACACTGTTCTTCCATGATAGTGTGCAGCTGTGAGGGCCCTGGGCAAGGCCCAATTGCATAGTCTCGTCCTGGGGGAGATGGGAGGAAGGAAGGTAGCTCTAAGGGCAAAGGTTCAGCATATGGTGTCTATCAGTCATCCCCTGAGGCATTGTGGTAATCTGAGTCAATACAGAATATTGTGAGCAGCTGATGGTGTCAAGATTCTGCCATTTATGTCCTGTGAAGCTTTTCCAGCCTTAACTTTGTAGAGTATGGTCCTTCATTACAAGGTGAATAGGCAGCAGTAAGCTCTACATTTTCCTCTGGAAGACCCATGATGGGCCTTTTCTGCTGCATCAACCAGTTGGGCAACTATTACAGTTAGTGCTCACCTGATTCATGATTAACATTGTATCCCAGGATCAGCAACAGTTCCATCCACTTCCTGCTTCACAGCAGGAACTCATTACAGGCTCTCCTGTTATTCTGCATCTAAGATGTGTTTGCCATTCAGGGCCCACCTCCACATCTCTGCTTATGGCATCAGTGGACCTGACTCCATCCAGGGCTCCCTCCCAAGCCCAAATCCAACCATTCGGAGCAGTTTCTCCTGAGGCAGGTTTGGTGCTCACCTGCCTCGGGAACGAAAATCCATGCAATGTCCCTGGTAGCTGATCCTGGAAGGATCTAGAGGAAAAGGAGTTGAAAATGGTGTTGACTTTTGAAGCCACTGGCATTGCGTAGCCACCAGGTCCATCAGGAGACTGCAGTTGTCTTCCACCACCTGCAGTAACAATCTGAGCCTTTGGAAGCACAGATGTTCTGAAGGTTCTAGAAAGCTGAGTCTCTGTCAAAACAACCTGTTACATGGTTAGTGCCTCCTGCAACCTCAAGCCCTCTTTTGCTGCACCATTTGATGACCACCTGCAGGTCTCTCCACAGTGGGCCATTGCTGCTGCTAATGGACATTTTGTTCCAAGTGCAGATGTTTTGAATGTTGATGTTTCCACAGATTGGCCTCTCACAAGAAGTCTAGCATTTATAAGGCACCTTTCACAACTTTGCCATCCAAAGCTTTTTCCAGCCAATGAATTATTTCTGAAGAGCAGTCATGTCATAATGTAGGAAACATAGCAGCTAATTTTCACAGCGACATGGTATTGACCAGATAATCTGTTTTAGTAATGTTGATTGTAGGATAATCATTGGCCAGAAGAATGCCCCTGTCAAATAGTGCCATGGAATCTTTTACAGCCACCTGAGAGAGCAGATGTGGCCTTGTTTAACATCTCAATCAAAGGACACCAGCTCTGAAATTGCAGTGCCCTCTCGCTACTAGACTGGAGTATCAGCCTTGACTTTTTGCTCAAGTCTCTGGTGTAAGGCTTTTTTTTTTTGCAAAAATATACTTTATTCATAAAATATCTTCAACAACATTTCAAACCATTTCAAAACCACCATCACAAAAATACAATCAGGTTCAACTTTTACAACGTGTATCACGAAATGCATCAATACAATAAATGAATATTACAATCATTTGCAGACATTCATTTTGAGCTGTACAGCCCGAGGGGATTTAAACAGTTCCCAGTCCCTCGGTGCACTGTGGCAGAAAGGTCTTAGACAGCGACCTTTCCCCATTGCGCCTTTGCGGTGGCTGCCCCAAGCTTTAGTGCGTCCCTCAGCATGTAGTCCTGGACCTTGGAATGTGCCTGTCTGCAACACTCGGTCGGGGACAACTCATTGCACTGGAAAACCAACAAGTTTCGGGCTGACCAAAGGGCCCCCATTTCTTGGAAACTCTTTCGAGTTATCAGCAGTCACAGATTGCAACTCCTTCGAGTACAATCACAGTTCTTGGTTTCCAGGAGTGGGACATGAACCCACAACCCTCTGATTCAAAGGTGAGGGTGCTATGAACTGAGCCACAACGGGCTGACCAAAGGGCTTGAATCCACAACCTTCTGACTTAGTGTGCAACTAACTGAGCCACGGCTGACACCTGAGTATAGTACTCTCACTGAACCCTTTCTCAGTGAGAGATAAGAAAGTGGAAGTGAGGAATGAGCCTTTTTTATTCTCCACCTTTGTGCTTTTTACTTAGCCCCATCAATTTCTGTACAATTTTCTTGTATTTCTTTCAGTTCAGGAAGCTTGTACATGTCCTATGGAATTTAAATACCAGTGAAAATCTCATTAAAATAGCCTAATTAAGATATTCAAATTGGCTGTCCAGAGAGGGTAATACACACGCAGTCAAAGGCGTCTGAGTTAAACCTGGAAGTCAACATATTAGAGCCGGCTTCTAGTCATGCTTCCATTTTTGGCTCATTATTCCACACAACCAAGCCCTCAAGCCAAAATGATCTTGACTATTCAAACTCATCCTTAAGAATCAACAGCACAGTGTGGGACTGGAGTCACATGTAGACCAGAAGAGCTATGCTCCCCTCTCTGATCCAGTTACATTTGGGAAAACAATTCAACAGCTTTCATGTTCATCTTCTGATACTATCCTACAAATTTCACAGTTTTCCTCAGTAGAATCTGAATTCCCAACATCTCTGTTGCTGGTTCAGTATTAGAACCAGCTCTGCTTCTTAAGGAGAGGATCCCTTTTCTGCACTATGAAATTGCAAGCCCATTTTATAGCTGAGAAGTGGGGGAACATGAACAAGTCATTTTGGGCTTTTCTGCAATACAGTATTACTTTTAAGCCAGAAACAGGCTTACTTAGAAACACTTGGTTTCATAGATGCAAGGGGATATGTTTACAAGGGTTCAGCTAAGAGTAATGAACTTTATGTAGTATATTACATTGGTGACAGTTCAATGCTGCGCTTCTTTCATTAATGAGAAAGTCAAAGCCTGTATTTAACGTGGAGATTTGCAGCAGGTGCAAGGAATACCATAAAGCCTTTGAAGGTGAACTATTCTTGTCTGATGTTTGGAAACTGATGTGATAAGATTGATACCAGCATATCAGACCGTTTACTAATTTGATTTTGGATTTGCAATAAAAGAATTCTAATGCTAATTTGTCCCCACCCTCTCCAGAATTTCTATCGCTGCAGGATCAGAAATGTGTAAATACCAGGCTTGAGTAACACCAAAGTCCAGCTTTGATCTTTGTTCCTTGTTTTGAAATGATGGCTATGTAGCAATACGCTGCACCAATGATGCAGAAAATCCCATCAGACCAAGCTATTAATACACTTGGACATTTATTCGTGCTATTCACAGAATAGAAGAGTAAAATTAGACTTTGGATTCTCTGATATTAGTGTTGAGTGTGGACAACAGTCCACTAGCCCAGAAGTGAACTCAAGTATAAACTGACAAAGATCTGACATGCCGCTCAAATGCCAGGCAATGACCATCAAGACAGGCAAATAAGTTCAAAAATAGGCCATTCAGACCCTTAAGCATATTTCATCAATCAATTTGATCACAGTTCATCTGCATCTTAATTCAATCTACCCATCATGGTTCTGTAACCCCTTGCCTAACAAAGTCCATCAATCCCAGTTTTGAATTTTTCAATTGACTTAGCCTCTCGCTATTTGGGAGAGAGTTCCAGATTTCCACTACGGTTTGTGTGAAGGGGTGCTTTCTGACATTATTCCTGAACAGCCCAGCTCTAATTTTAAAGTTATATCCCTTTATTCTGGACTCCTGAATAGTTTTTTCTATCTAATCTATTAACTCCTTTTTTCATCTTTAGCACCTCAGTTAGATCACCGCAAAGAAGATAAGCCTAGTCTATGCAATATGTTCTCATAATGTAATCATTTTAGCCTCAGTATCATTCTGATGAATCTGCGCTGGACCCTCTCCCAGGCCAATTTATCCTTCCTGAGGTGCAGTGCCCAGAACTAAACACAGTACCCTAAATGGCTTCTAACCAGAGCTCTGTGCAGCTGTAACAAAACTTCCACCCCTTGGTATTGCTGCCAATTTGAGTACATAGCCACTGACCCTACCATTGGCATTGATGATCAATAACCTGCGGACATAGATTTAAAATAATTAGTGGAAAGATTAGGGGGAGTTAAGAAGAATTATTTTTCACACAAGTGGTGGGATCTGAAACTCATTGCCAGAAAGGGCGGTAGAGGCAGAAATCCTCATTATATTTAAAAAGTAACCAGATATGCACTTGAATTGCAGTAACCTACAATCCAACTGACCAAGAGCTGGAAAGTGGGTCGGATTGCACTTCTTTGGCCAGCAGAGGCACAATGGACTAAACGGCTCAATACTCTGTGTCGTAGATTTCTATAATTCGATAATTCTCTCTATGCCCTAACTCCTAAACAACCCCCTATACAGCTAATGGGTTGCCTCCAATTCTATGCGCTCACATTTTTGTTAATAGCCTCTTATGTGGAACCTTGTTGATTACCTTCTGGAAGTCCATATAAGTAACATCCATGGACACTCCCTCATCGACCACATTTATTACCTCCTCAAAATATTCAACTACATTTGTTAGACATAGCTTACCCTTCACAAATCCATGCTGTCTCAGATCAGCTCACATTTGTCCAAATGCTCAGTCATTCTCTACCTAATAACAGATTCCGGTAACTTCCCACAACTCACATTACGCAAATAAGGTTATAATTTCCTAATTTATCTCTCCTACTCTTCTTAACTGAAATTGACAGTTTTCCAATCCAAAGCACAAGATCATGACTAATACATGAATGTTTTCTTCACTTGCTACCTTTAATACACTGGGGTGGAAACCATCAGATCCAGAAGGTTTGCTTATCTTTCATCTCATTAGATTCTTCACCACCATTTTCTAAACTTACTTTGATTCAAGTTAATTTCTCCCCTTGATTTATTTATAATTTTCCTTATCTCTCTGGTACTTTATCCTCATCCTCCCTTGCAAAGATTGGCACAAAATAGTTATTTACTAAGTCTGTCATTTCCTGATTTCCAATTACAATTTTGTCTGTGTCGCCATTCTTAGCATATTTCTAAAAACCTTCAGTGCTAACCTTGATATCTCTCACAAGCTTTTTATCCTATTCCCTTTTTGTGGTCTTACCACTTTTTTTGTATTGTGATCTCTCTTATTATTTACCTCTATATTCTTTCTCACTTCCCTTGTTGACCTTGTTACATTTAATAGTTCTTTCTAGCCTATAGTGATCAATTCCTCCCCCATACTTCCAAAGTCAGCCTTACCTAAAATTAAAACTTTAGTTCATGGCTTGTCCTATTCCCTTTCAAACCTAATATCAAATTCAGTCATATTATAGTCATTGTTAGCTATGTGTTCCCCTTACAGTTAGATTTTACTTAATTTATGTTCAATACTCATCATTAAATTCCAACAAAAGGGAACCAAACCAACTTCCCACGACATTGATTGACATTGCCACCGACAATTCCCCACCATCAACACCGCATGGGTGGTCATTATTGACCAGTAAGTCGTAATTTATTTACAAGGTATTCAGCAGCTACACATGTGTTTCTACACCAAACTCTATCTACATACTTCTGCTGCTCACTTGTAGGCTACTGACTTCCAACTAACTACAGAGATAGTCCATGCTACTCCAAACATACTTCTACATACTTCTGCTTCTAACTACAGACTACTGACTTTCAACTAACTGCAGCGTTAGCCCGCATTACTCTACTATTGGTTATACAAGATCATGTGATCTTCCTTTATAACATTCTTCTTAAAGGTATACTACATTAGATAAAACCATAGTTACCATAACTCTGCACTTGGCTGGATGCAGCTGGAACAACGCTCAAGCTGCCTGATATCAGCCAGAACAAAGCAATCTGCTTATTCAGCATCTCATCCACTGGTCTAAATCTTCATACTCGCCTCCATAGGTATACTGTGACTACAAGGTCTATCAATTTCAGATTATGATGTCCCATGCTTGATTAGCCTCTGGACTTCAAGACAGCAACTTCCAAGTGTCCAGGATGCCTCCCAGAAACAGGCTTTTGGTACCTTGAATATGCAAACCAGGCCCCTAACTTAGAACCCCACTAAAATATGTTAACAACTGGGTGGAATATGCTTCATTCGGTTTTACCACATTGACAGCAGCCTAATCAGAGATCCTTAAAGGGATCACTGGAAGTCACGTACAAAAAGACAATTAATTTTTCATATTTTTGTTTCTGTGGAATCAGAAGGAGCTCACCAGTTTTATACAGATGAGACCCACCATTCAACTTCCACTGAGAATTCCGGATTCCCAACTTTCATTGGTTTCCCTCACTGCTCAGAAATCTCGACTGATATCAGTTGCTAAGCTGTGAGGAAATTCAATTTAAGTTTTTCACTAAACTATGTGTTTCCCTACATATCAACAAAGACCACATTTCAAAAGGAAATTATTGGCTGTGAAGCTTTTTGGGACATCTTTCTAACCAGGGATGTAAAGTTATTTTGAGACTAGCAGGAAGTCGGATGCATACTCACAATTATGTCCCTAAAATAAACCAGATGCAACTTCATCCTGGTCTGTAGACTGCCATAGAAAATGATCAAATAATTTCAACAAAATGCCACAGCAGAATGGCCACATGATCAACAAGTCATCACAAACAACATATGGGGCCCAATAAATCACCATATAAAATGGCCGGATACTTAAAGTGCTTTTATATTGTGAGTAGTGGATGCCAGTGCTGCCAAGTGAATCAGGCACAGCTGGTGACAACGTCAGAGTAGGATTGCTAAATTCACCAAGTGTAACCAGAGTGAAAATCTGGTTAAAAAATAACTTTTTCCCACAGCTGGACTTAGCAGGTTTGCTCTGAGATTACTGTTGACTGTGGTTGCCAGTATCCCTGGAATTCCTCAATATTAAAGCAGTTTTGGTCAATCTCTGCCAACAGCCATTAAATAGCCATAAAAAAAAGTAAATATATATCCAGTAAATGACTAAAAAATAGACGGATACAAGGTAGCTCACCACAGTTAACAGAACCATGCCTGAGAGCAATATACATTTTCACCAATTAAGCACCAAAAGCAGATGTGCATTCTATAAACAGCTATGAATATGCACTCAACCAGCACATATTTGCTTCTTTTTGTTCATTTAAATGACAAAGTAGATGTGAGTAAACAAATGAGCATCTTTGGTAGAAAGAAGGTACCATTATATTCTATTAGAACCTCTGTTAGTGGTTGTACAATGAATGAAGAAATTCGGGAGAAAAATGTCCACGTATGAAACATTAAGTCGATTCTGAGAGGAATATGTAAAAAGTCTTGAAGTTGAGGAGGGTCGTATTGAAACAACAAGTGAGTCAAAATCAGAATGAGAGATTAGTTATAAGAAGGAAGATTAAAACTTCAGAATATTGGAAAAGTTGTTAATTGTTGTTTTAAACTAATTTCAATATCTAAACATACCACTCAATAATAATACATTGCTGTTATGGCACGGAAGATGATGTGTGCCAGGCGGATCAAATCCACAAGGGGAACTTGATCGCTCCATCACAACAGTTTTGCAATTTGTATTTATTTCAACATGCACACCCTGAATTCAGTAATAATAAGTCTACCAAGACTTCAAAGATTTTTTAGAAAACTAAATAAACATTTATTAACAAAAGAAAAGATTTCAAGCACAGACACAGGACTACAAATTACTACTATAATAACTCCTACAACCCCTAATTAATCTGACTTCCAGTTACACCCTCATTAAGGCAACAGTAAAAACAAGTAGATTTTAAACAGATCCAGGCAAGTTAACACAATACCCTGGACAGTAGAATTCAAAGTGGCTTTTCCCAGCTTCAGTTTCTGTAGACACCAGGTTTAATGCATAAATACTGGAGGCTTCTCACATTTCTGGTGGATTTTATAATGCCTTCCCTGACACAGCTTCATTCTCTTTTATACATGTTTCTCCCTTTTAATATAAATTCCGTTGTTCCCATATGTGTTTGGGACTTTACCTTTCTCATAATATAAATCTTTTCATGGCACTAATATTGTCAGTAACCTTTGGGAAAAATAAACACACTGCTTGGCCTAGCTTCTCTGGTTAGATGTAAACATCCCACCATCTCTTTGAAATTCAAACTGCCTTAATTTATTTAAAAATGCAATTTCTCCTCACCTTACATTCTAAGACTTCAGCCATGTTTACGTATTTAGCATTTCAAACTTAGTTTCTTTTGAAGAATCAAAGCCTCCAGACCAGCTGACTCCAATTCAATTAAACCCCACACACATAGAGAAACTATCCAAACCCACTATTAACCTACTTTTACAATAAATCACAATAATATTGTGAGAATGATTATATTTTTGTGACAATTATTTTCGATAACTCTTTAATAAAAGTGGAATTAAGTAACAAAAATAATTTAATGACATATACCCACAATTACTTCACTGTGCAGTGGACTCCAGCCATAACTCTGCTGGGATTCCAGTCACAAACATTGCTGGAACCCCAGACTTGCACTGGAGTTTCCTGTAGTCTTGTTTAAGGGCAGTGGTGAGGATGTTGAGGGGTCTTGAGTACACTGGGAATTTATTTACACTACCTCCTATACTTATCTATATACTCACACTATTATATTACCCGATGCATGCATTAATATAACAATGTATATATACCATTCCTTGGTATCAACAGAAATCATTTCAGTCTAGTGTCCAGATTTTAAATGTTCAATTTTCCTTCAAGCTTTAAACTCTGGGCAATGCATCTTCAATTAGATTTTCTCATCCAGGCACATGTATAATCTGTAAATTAAATGGTTGCAGTAATAAACTCCATCTGGACAGCCTTGTACTTTGATTTCAAAATTTGTTCAGAAACTTTAAAGGATTGTGGTCTGTATAAACAATTGTTTCTGATGAATTGTTTGCAATGTAAATCTCAAAATGTTGCAATGCTAACACCAGACCCAGAGTCTCCTTTTCGATTGTTGAATATCTTCTCTGTTGCACATTCACCTTCTGTGAAAAATACCCTATTGGTTTCTCAATTTCAGTTTCATCTTCTTGCAGCAATGCCTATATCGCCTGCATCAATGGCCAACTTAAATTGCTTGGCATAATTGGATACCGCTAAAACTGGTGTCATAGTCAAATCAGTTTTTAAACTGTTGAATGCCTTCTGACACTCCAGTGTCCATTGAAACTTCTTGTTCTTTTTTAATAGTTCAGTCAGTGGAGCAACCACTTGGCTAAAGTTTGGTACACATTTCCAGTAAAACCCACTCATGCCCAGAAATCTCAAAACTTCTCATTTTGTTGTAGGCACAGGGAAATCCACGACAGCTTTGACTTTCACATCTCTTGGAGCCACCTTACCATGTCCAATGGTATGGCCTAGAAATGTAACTTGCGCTTTAGCAAATTTACTTTTAGCCAAGGGCATCACCAAATCAGTTCCTTCTAGTCGACTAAATAATCCTTCCAGGTGTTGTAAATGTTCTTCTCACATTTGACTGAAAACTATTGAGTCATCACCATAAACAGCACAATTGCTTAGACCTGCAATGACTTTGTTTGTCAGTCTTTGAAATGTTGCAGGTGCATTTTTCATACCAAACGGCATAATTTTAAACTGATATAGTCCATCTGGTGTCACAAAAGCCGATATCTCCTTTTCTCTCTCCGATAACGGTACTTGCCAATATTCTCTCAGCAAGTCATTCTTTGTGATAAACATTGATTGTCCCACTTTCTCAATACAATCCTCCAACTGTGGTATAGGATATGAATCTGCTTTTGTCACTGCATTCACCTTTCCACAGTCCACACACAGTCTTTGGACAGTTTTCTGAGCCTGCCGGCGGCAGGTGTGATAGGTGGTGTGCGCGAAAAATATGGCGCGACCTGCTTCACAATGGTGTGAAGGCAGGTCGTGATCGTCTGCTTAGCCCGCCAACGGCAGGCTGCGTTCCCGCCATCAGTCAACGGGGAGCTAATTGTAACACATCAGCATGTAATTAAAAGGCCATCCCGCCAGGATCCTGGAATCCTGCCATATCGTCTGTCCGTGTCGGCGGGAAAGCACACCGACATGTTTCACAACAGCACGCAGGCAATGTGCACTAGGTGGCCTTCACTTCAGGGGAACTGAGGTGAGTGAGCTACAGCATTGCGCACAAATTGCCTGTTGTTTACAAGCCTCAGGGGCGCCGGGGTGGGGGGAGCGGAGGCAACTGATGCCTGGCTCCAGAGGCGACTCTTGAGGGGTTGAGGGTAGGGGGGGGGGTGCCCAGGGCAAGTGCTGGCCAGCCTCAGAGGCGACTGCTAAGGGGGGGGCAGTGTCCGGGACCAAGTGCAGGCTAGCCTCAGTGGCAACCATTGTTGGTGTGGGGGTGGGTCAGCTGCTGCCCTGGTGCTGTATCCCGTGCACAGGCAATCGAGGTGGGGGTCAGGGTAAGTGACGAGAGTGGCCATGCATTAGGGACATCTGTATAAACTGACCATGCCTCTGCAACTGAGAGAGATCAGGCGCAGCCACAGAGATATAATTAGGGTCAGGCTCTTAGCCTGCCCGCCCATGCAAGCAACTCAATGGAACCAAAGGGCCACCAAGCAACCACCAACCCCCCGGCATAGACTTCGAGTCCACCACCACTTTATTGAACCGCAGAGCAGATGGATTGCACGTGTTGTACAATCTCCTCACCAACGCTGGCCATGTAGCAGTCACTGCTCACAGTCCCTTGCATCCCTGTTTGGACCAGTGTCCCCCATGTTGCAGGTTGACAGGGCAGCCATGCAGCACACCCATCTCTGGCCATCCGAGGGGTGACCAGCACTCTCCGGGAAGCATTAAGGGGCAGTCACACAGGGCCAGGAAAAGTGCTAAGTACAGCCATGATAACCACATCTCTCATCTCTCTCTCTTTCATGCTGCAGGAAGACCACGTCAGGATCATGATTCTGGTGGCCTAGCTGTATGCCTGTTGGTCTACAGAGACCATAGAAGATGGAGGAGAGAGCAACTGAGGCTCGTGGCTGCGCAAAGGCAGGAGCAACAACCTCACGAAGAAGGGGCAGCTGGGGCTCCTGCACACGCTGCCCAGGAACGACAGCGAGCTGTGGCTGGTTGGTGCCTAACGACACCCAGGGTCTATAGAGCTGTCTGCCATTCCTGCAGATGACTGAGAGCCAGTGTCGCCAATGACTGCGCTTGTCTAGGGACCTGGTGGCTCACATCTGCCACTTACTGCAGGGCTTGACGCCAAGGGGACATGGAGGGCATCCACTGGCTGGGAAAGTGACTGCGGTGCTCAATTTCTATGCCAGTGGCTCCTTTCAGGGCTCCACAGGTGCAGGGTGCGATTGACTGCAGTCATGTGGTGCTCAGGTCTCCATTGCTACACTCAGTGGACTTCATCAACCGCAAGGGCTTCCACTCACTGAACGTGCAGCTGGTGTGCGACCACCAGAAACACATCCTGCAGATATGTGCATGGTTTCCAGGGAGTGTGCACGACCCCTACATCCTGAGTCACTCACAGATCCCTGACATCTTCCAGGGTCCACAGAGGCTGCAGGGTTGGCTCCTTGGGGACAAGGGCTACCCACAGAAGCTGTGACTGATGCCACTTGTGCAGCGGCCTCAGACTGCAGCAGAACGACACTATAATGAGGCTCATGCAGCAGCGCACAACTTGGTGGAGCAGGCCATCGGGATGCTGAAGATATGGTTCCGGTGCCTGGACTGGTCTGGTGGAGCCCTGCAATACAGTCCACAGAGGGTGTCATGCAGTGTCGTCGTCTGCTGCACCCTTTACAACCTGGTGCTACAACAGAGAGATGATCTGGCTGAGGAGGAGATGGAGGAGCTGGGGGTCTCCTTGGAGTGTGAGGGGATCCTCAGTGGTGATGATGACGGGGATGAGGCTCTCGCACTGGCTAGATGAGGCAGGCACACTCGGGAGGCCATCATAGGTGTGTGGAGGATGATGACGACATACAGTGAGGTGTTCCCATAGAGCCTCACATCGTAGTTGTGAACATTTGACTCTTGTCTGGCTAATCACAGCGCCAATACCCTCCGTGAGAATGCTCCTGTCATGAGGATGCAGTGGAGGCTCTAATAGTCACTCGATCGCAGGAGGATGATGACAACATGCAGTGAGGACACTCCATAGATCTTCACATAGCCTCTGAGAATGTCTGACTCCTTCTGGCTGAGGGCAGCTCATTTGTGTTCCATGATCAGGGCCATCTCAGAGACGCAGCCATGAAACTTTGGACACATCTGATGCTGTGTCACCTTCAGCACCTCAGCTCTTCAGGAGCTGGTGCACAGCATCACTGGTCACAGATGGTAGTGTGATGTGGGCTAGCCCTACCTTAAAGGTGCTGAGAGCACACAGAGAGAATGAGAGAACTCTGTGGTGCCTGCCCATTACATTCTGGCAACAATGACCAGCACCGCCGAGGTGCAGACATCAGTAATGTGTCCAGGGAGTGTGAGGCTGGACCATCACTGTGGTCTGAAGGCCGCACAGAGCACAGGGAGGAGGCCCTGGACTGAGACATCTGCCTTTTATCTTGTGCAGAAAGATTTCACATCTGAGTGACAAGAACAGTGCTCATCAGAACAAGGAGCCACAGGCAGGGTGACATTCTTGGGAGTTTATTGACAATAGTAAACAGTATGTACAAGTGATCAACACTCGTGACCAGGCTGTGCAACTACTTTTACCCAACTTTCCTAACCTTGCCTCTACGTCTTGGTGATCCCCGGACATCCACAGCAGAGGTGGAGGCAGCCTGCTGACTGTGACGCCCTGTCTGTGATGACTTTGGCGGGCGTCCTCTGGAGGGCCAAGACTTGGAGGGCCCCTTTTGGGGTCCTGCTGTGTGGCAGTGGCGCCCTCCTCGGCCTGTGAAGCTGGAGCTGCGGAAGTCACAGGAAGAGGGGATTCGGATGGGTCGGTCACTCCCAGAGTCACCTGGGTGTATGGCCTCGGAGTGTGTACCTGCTGATCTTGCTCCCTATGGGTGCCCGAGGGCCCCTGGCTGACTCCGTGAGCGGAAGGGATAGCTGGAGAGAGATTGAGCTGCACAGCACCCCTCTCGCGTACACACTGTTAGAGGCCAAATATGACATCAGCGATGAAGTTCAGCCCGCGCAGCAGTGCAGGAGTGACGTCCTGGACCAAGGTCTCCATGGCGGCTGCCATCCTACCAGTGTTGACCTCGGCGCATTGCAATGCCAGCGCTATCACCTCAGACTGAAGACGGATGGACTCCTCCATGATGCCTTGCAATCTGAGGAGTGCAGTGGACATCCCTTCCTGATGTTCCCAAGCTTGCCTTTGCAGCTCCAGCAACTTTGACATGACCGAGTCCAGAGGATCGTCATTTGACTCAGAAACGTTCTGGCCTCCAGCAGTTCTCCAAGTTCTGGGTCCTGGGAAGTCCCTGCCTCCGCCTGCTATGGATCAGAAATTGTGATGATCATACCAGATTGTGATCCCGAGGCTATTCTAAAGCTAGGTCCCACTGAGGTGTGTGTTTCTGCGTTGGTGGAGGGTGTAGGTGAGTGCTGTGATGGGACTTTAGGGAGAGTGACTCCAGGTTCCTCTTCAGAGGTTTCTTCGGGGCTTGATTGGAGGCCCTGGGTCATGAACACTGTCGGCTGTTTGGCAGATGTGCCTGCGAAAGCAAGGGGAGATAATTAGTGCATGGCAGTGACCTGTGAAACAGGACACATCACTCATAGCATGGTTGTCTGATGGATGTTGCACTGCTGGATCCTCACTTGGTAGAGCAGCACCGACCTCACCGTCAGCACAGGACCGGTCCCGGTCATCGCCGGCCAGCTGGATGGCTCTGTTTTTGAATTCTGTCAGAACTTTGATCTCTGGCATCCCTCCATCTGTCTGTGACCTTTCCCGCCTGTTGTGAGCCAGTTTGTCCTGCATGGATAGAGATGGGGAGTGTGTATCGGGACACCTGCCGGGCCAGATGATAAGTGTGCCTGGCCTGTGTGGGTGGTGAGTGGTCCCATGGACGGGATGAGGACAATGACGATGTGTGTGAGAGAGTGAATGATGATGTCCCTTGCACTGGCAGTGAGTGAGGGCCCTGAGGATGTGTGATGGGTTTGTGAGTGTGTCAGTGGGGTTGATGAAAAGTGTGACTTACCCTGGCGGTACGGAGATCATTCATCCTTTTGCAGCAGAGTGGCTGTCCCCCTTTGCAGGGCCTTTGCGCTGACCACTGCTGCCACTACCTCCCAAGCTGGGTTGGTGACTTTGCTGCCCATCTTGTGTCCAGAGCTGGGGCAGAGGACATCCCCCCGGCCTCCACAGCACCCAACAGTTGCTCAAGGGACCCGCCATCGAAGCGGGGAGCTGCAGTCTTTTTTCCTTTGCTGGCCATGTCTCCCGGGCAGTGGTGATGAGCTGGTGATGATGAGCACTTTGCTGGCAACTGCCTTTTAAAGATGGCAGCCAGCATGATGCAACAGCAGGGTGATGGCAGGAAGCTGAATGAAAGCCCACTTACCATGGAAACGGCGTGTTTCGCGAGAGTGAATAAATATTGAGGCAGGCTCAGGACAATACGCGTGAAAATCCGACACTTTCATCAGCGGGTAGGACTCCATTTTACCCGCCCACTACCGCACTCAGTGCAATTCTGGGAAAATTCCGCCCTTTGTTTCCTGTAGCCTTGTTTAGGGGCAGAGGTGAGGATGTTGAGGGGTCTTGAGTGCTCTGGGGATTTATTTTGGGGCTGCTGAAGGCACAGACTGGTCCACACCATCACCCATTATTCTGATGTGCCAGTGAATTGTGAGCCAAGGAAAAGGCAATTTCCTGAGCTCCACCTCTAATGACATAAAAATTCACGAAGCCCTTGCAATATGGTGACTGCAAGTGTTGGATTCACTTTCCTGAGCCACTTTGAGCCCAATATGTGTTCAATACATTCCAGAAGTTACATTTTAATTAGTTTAAACAAAATGTATAAATGAATCAATTGCACCATTGCAGCACAATACGATGAAGTATAGGCCTAGAATTTTGCACTCAACTTGTCGTTGCTAACAATCCCAAATTTCCTGTTTTTTTAATTAGATTATGTAGCAGAGGACATAGCAGCAATTCAGAAGCAGTGCAGACAAAGGCCAGTTTTCTGATTTATCTTTCATAAATGCTTATGGGCATCAAAAATAGCTTTCCTATCAAAAGTTAAAAAAGCAATTGGGTTGTTGCTGTATAAAAGAGAAATATTTATCAAGACTTGTGCCATTCAATCATATTTAGTGAGTTGTAGCCCTGGAATTTTACATTTTACTTTGATACACAACTAGATTTTCACAATGGTACCTTGACATGACGCGGATTGTTCGGTTTAAGTTGTTCCTTCTCTTTGCTATTAAATAAGTGCAGTTGCTAAGTAAATGTAACCACTGCATTAAAAGACTGTTAGACTTGCGCAAAGATGTGTGCTCAGTATAGCTCCTCACCATCTTGTGAACCCTGTACTGGTTGATGAACATGGTTGTCCTAGTGGATTTACAAGCCAAAATGTAGATTCCAGTCTCGGAAAGCCTGTTAATCACTTTCTTCAAGTCAATGAATTTCAGGTAAGATCTGCATGTGTACTTTTCAGTAGTCTAATCAGGGTTTCCGTTCTCATTCAGGCTGATCCCAGAAATCTCCTTGTCCAGAATGATCTTGCCACATGCTATGATCCTCACCAACTTTGCACACTTGACATCTGCCAAGCTAATCCTGGCTAAATTGTAGGAGCCAATGGCTATAAATCCTGATCTCTTCGCTGCTGCCCTGGAATAAGAAACATTCATAGCCAACAAATTTCTGCTGTGAAAATTCTGCTAATGTCACTCTGGCATAGTGCCTTGTGAGTCAATGGTTCTGCTTGATGACCTTGGGTTGTCAGAAACTTGATCAACTCACTGAGCTTGAAGTGCTCAGCCTCTCTCAGCAGCTTTTTCTTCCCTGGAAAGTGGCAGCCAGGACCAAATACATGTCTCTGAGATAATCCAAGACAACCCTAAAGAGGAATTTGTCCTAGTCAATAAAATAATGCTATTCATTATTAATAGCATTCATTGATATCATTGAAGAGCGCTGCATGTGTTGCAAAGGTAGTGGCCCCTGGCACTACCTGACCTGGTGAATCAATGTAAGTCTGAGTAGTGCCACTATGCGTGGTGCTATGTGAACAAATCTCTCTCCTTGTCATCTTTTGATGACCAGTTTTTGATTTTTGTTTAATTGCAGTTGGTTGAGTTTTCTTTTACATAGATGGAGGAAAAAAACGAAAGACAAAGTTCAGAAGGATAATTTTTAATGTTTAAAAAGAATCCTCTTTTCAAGGAGTTGGATTTATCAGAAATTTTGAATTTGGCATTTTGCAGTTTGGCAATGTGAATATGAATACTGCCACAGGGTATTTTATGACCAGTGGTAAGTGTACAGCAAGGGTCTCACATCCAGGAGACTTGTGGAACTTCATTTTGTTCTTATTAAGGGTCAAATATGAAACCTTTGACTAATGGATAACTTTCAAAATTACTTATACATGATTTGTCAAACAACAGCTACAATGTGATTTTACTGAATGTTTCTGACACTGAGTATTTTTCCTCCTTTTCTCTTCTGAAGGCACTGGGTCCATGATGGCGCTAATTTCGATGGACACCAGCAGCCCTCTCATACAATGGCCAAGTGCCCATTCATCTGCATGAGCTTAGACAACAAAGCTGAGATTTTCTGCTGTTTAATGCAGCAGCATAAATCAGATGGGTGGTAGTGGAAAGTAGACAGGAATTCTGTCCTGCTGGAGCTCACTTTGTGCCGTGGCACAGTTTCTGGGGATGAAACTCAAAGTACAGAAACGTTCACCTCAAATAGGTTTGACTTTCTTTTAGGTATTCACTTTGGGAGAAGGGCGCAACAGGTTATTTCCCAATCTTTGGGTTTGTACAATGTTGTTTTAAGAACAGCGTCCAGAACTGCCAAACAATCAGATGTGGAGGACATGAAAATGCAGTCAGTATAATAAGGTGCAGAGTCACCTTCTGTAGTCACCCATTGGTGAATCACAATCTTCTCACGCACTGTTCCTCACTGGGATCTTCATACAATCTGCAGGGTCTGTCAATATTTTTTGTGGGTTGGTGACAGTAGTAGCTTGTAAGGTGTATCTTCCTCATATACTGTATCACTCCCTTTCTCTCCATTGTGGACCGCTCCACCTCCTCCATTAAAATTGCAAACAAGAGAATGTCCAGTGAAAATCCCAAGCCTGGAACTCCTAACCCCTCAAAATTGGATTGGGGTAAAAATGTCTCCATGGTCCCGCTTGCCCTCGCGGTCCAGCAATAAATAATTTAAAAGCTCTTTTGTAACCTGGCAAACACTGCTCAAGTTTTTCTTTTTGGGATATAAGCTCCAAAGAACTGCAGGCACATTGTTACCCTTAATTGAGACAACAGGGGCAAAACCTGCAAAGAATGGTCATCAACAAGGGCACCTGTGACCTTAGGCTAATACGAGATAAGTTGGTAACTTGGAGAACTTGTGCAAATCTTGTTACACTGGCTATGCACAGTGGAAGCTCTAGCTATGTGCTGTACATGTAAGGGCACATGCAATAGCATCATACCATAGAATGGAGGTGAAGCCTTCACCCTGAATTTCCTCCTTAAAGTTCAAGAGAAATGTATTAGCTGTCCTGAAATTCATTCAAACATTTAATGGGTATGGTGAGGGCTGGCATGACCTAACCTGTATTGACATTAGCCTCCCTTCCATGGAGAAAAGGATATCTGTAGCTCTTTATTATCTCGTGTCACATGCTGAGTATAGAACGGTACAGAATCTTTGGCATCTTGGAAAGCAAAATCCCTGCACATGTTGTGCAGCTTCTCAGCTGCCAAATATATAGAGTATGTCATGATGCCTAATAAGACTACAGCACATGAAATGGTTCAACTTATTTAAGAGCAGCCCTGCCTTCCTCAAGATTTGGTACAAAATTGGTCATCTCAATTACACACCTCAGGCATTGTTGAGAGGGAAAATGAGAGATTTATATGGTGTGGCCCTGAGCGGTTAAAATCAAATCATGAAACTAGGAAAGAGAAAGGGAACATTTTTTTTTACAACTGACATGTGACACTCTTGGCCTCAGATTGCTTGATAATGAGAATTGTGCCCAAAGTGAAAAAATATCCCATTCCTCAGCACTGATATTAATCATCTTGTCAGGGAAAAAAATGTTCCAAAAGAAATAAACGGAAATTCATCACTTGGTGTCAGTCAGTTCCTAAAGGTAAAGAACTGGTGTTAACCTTGATGGAATAGTAAGGTAAGAGGACAGCAATAGTAATAGGACTCAGGTTTTGAAAGTCAGTCCTTTTGCAGAACAATTCACAAATCCAAGCATAGATTTGGGTTGTTAGAGGAAATGAAAAATTACAACCATAGAAGTTTACAGCACAAAAGCAGGCCATTTGTCCTATCATGTTACTACTGTTTCTTCGCTAGAAGAATCCACAACTAATCCCACTGCCCTTCTGTCTGACAAAACCCTGAATTTTCCACTGCTTTAAATTTTCCTTAAAAGATAGACCCAATAATGGCTGCTACCTCAATTAAACCCTTCAGGAAAGAAGTCTCCAACAAATCTTTCTGGAAATAAATTTCTCCTACCCTCTCTTCTCAATCTTGTTACAATCTCTGAGGCCTGACAGTCCTGATGGTGTAGCTTTCCAGAGTTTCTTTTCAACTGACCTGTTCACTCCTGTTCCAGTTTGGCCACTACTGGTAAAGCACCCAGGTTTTTAGCACCTCTAAGCCAGTCACACAGCCTTCCAGGTTTTGGAACTTTTTAGCCAGCTTGCACAGTGCCTCCAAAAGCTCCTGTTTCCTTTTCTTCAAACAGAAAACCAATCTTTTCGTAGACCTTTGCTCTACTTCTCACAATAATTCTGTGTCCTGCTTTCTATCTTTATCTGCTTTCTCTCTGTGTCTGCAACTATGTGCTGATCCCTTTTTGCCTTCAACTGTCCTTTGTGTCTGTAGCCACACAGCTTCTGTACCTCAACTTCCTTCCTGTTGGTAATGTTTCCAGGTCAAGGATCACCAGGTGACATGGACCAGTACTAGGCACTTTACAGCCTTCCGGACTGAATATTGAGTTCAACAATTTTAGATCATGAACTCTCTCCTCCATCCACACCCCCTTTCAATCTCCCTTTTTTCCAATAATTTATATAGATTTTTCTTTTCCCACCTATTTCCATTATTTTTAAATGTATTTCCATCCATTGTTTTATCTCTACCTTTTAGCTTATTTCGATCCCTTCCCCCCAACCCACCCCCACTAGGGCTATCTGTACCTTGCTCGTCCTGCTTTCTACCCTTAATGTCACCTATTAGCACATTTCTTAGCTAATATCACCACCGTCAACACCTCTTTGTCCTTTTGTCTATGACATCTTTTGGTAATCTCCACCTATCGCTGGCCCTTTATCCAGCTCTACTTGTCCCACCTCCCCCCTTAAACCAGCTTATATTTTACCTCTCTTCTATTTTTCCTTAGCTCTGTTGAAGAGTCATACAGACTCGAAACGTTAACTGTGTTCCTCTCCACAGATGCTGTCAGACCTGCTGAGTTTTCCAGGTATTTTTATTTTTGTTATGGACCAGTATGTTTTATTGTCTAGGAAAATTGCAATTAATCCC
This sequence comes from Cetorhinus maximus, assembly GCF_964194155.1. Lineage (NCBI taxonomy): Eukaryota > Metazoa > Chordata > Chondrichthyes > Lamniformes > Cetorhinidae > Cetorhinus > Cetorhinus maximus. The sequence continues at coordinate 111,931,120 of NC_135880.1, forward strand.
TTTAAAATTGATACAAACTTTTAAAAGCCCTCTTCAAACATTCATAAAAACAATTACAGATCCCAAAGACATTTTAAAGAAATTACAAATTTTCCTTACTGTACTGCTTCTGGTCAAATTAATGAGCACTCATCCACCAAAAGAATTGTCTTTCCCTTTTCACCCAATCAATGTTCTGCAAAATTTAAAAAATCTCCTTTCAATCTTCTCTGTTTCAGTGCAACTGGTTCTGATATCTCGATTCCATATAAGTGAAATTTAATTAGATGGGAACAATTAAATGGAAATATCACAATAGGGGGACAAAATTCTGAATGCTATACAAAGGATCAAAAGACATCTGCTACATGGCTAAGTTGAAGAGACAAACCTTTAAGAGGTGGTAGTCCAAAATGAAAGGAGGAGAAATTCAAGATGCCAGCATGGGTTTCAGGCAGAGATGGATCAGCCCAGCAACCAAACCCCTGATTGATTGCTACTGAAAATGCTATATGAAATGATTGCAAAGTGGATTGGCTTCTATTATGCCACTTCATAGGAACAACTCCATGGACAGCATTTGAACTGCCAAAGAGAAGTAGGTTTGACTGCAGATGGATGATTAAACTCTCAAAAAATGCCAGCGAATTAAAAACCCAATATGATCCTGCCCATTCCCATGTTTTACTGGAACACAATTCAAGGTGAACGGGAAATCCTCATGGAACTGTCGGGGCAGTGATTTGAATATACAAGCAAGCAATTAATTTTGGCTTTAACTCACCATTCTGGCTTTAAAAACCAGTGTGTGGAACTCACCAAGGTCAAGAAGGCAGGAGCAGAGTTGGGGGGGGGGTCGCTGATCAATGAAACTGACAGGCTTGAAAGCCTTTAAACAATGAAATTGCATAGATGCTGGGCTGGCTGTGTGAAAGATTTGTGCTCACAGCATTTGTTCAAAGTGTCAGATTTCACTGCTTCACAGGTGGTTTCCAACTTTTTGGAAGCCATTTCAATTACAGTGGACTTTACTCACCTTGATCTGCGCTTCCCTGCTTTCAGCATTCACTGTGGTGTGGGAGCAACCTGTGTAGCTCTAACTTGAACTCTGATGAGGAACCAAAGGAACAGCACCAGCAACACCAACTGCACCAGAAGCAGCAGGAGCAAACCTAGCAGCAGAACCAGCTTCCTTCTCCTTAGACACATGCTGCTCCAGTTTGATCAAGCTTAAATGAGGCGATACTCCCTACATAGGGTCTACTGGCAGTGGATAAGCTTTCTCGATATGCCTGAATACCAGTGCCTCATGAGGCTCAGGCTTTGACAGCAAGTCACTGCTGACATCTGCAGCCTCCTGGGACAAGACCCCGGTCCCGGCAGAGCAGGTGGGAATGCATTGCCAGTGGCCTCAAGGTGACTGTCACTGGAGGACCAACCCTGGTTCTCTGTCTCTCCCTGGAGATCTGCATTCTATTTTTCCTGCAAGGAGAGAAAGCAGAGAGATATGAATGTAAGAAATGGATTGTCTGGAGATGAGGGAATAACACCATGGAGGGTGAATGTGAGGAATGGGTGTGAAATGGCTATACGTTGAGGGTGTGTGTGAGTGTTGGTTGTTCAGGTGGGGATGTGAGGAGGTACTTGGGGAGAGAGGATCGAATGAAGCTGCAAGGCCTGAGGAGCGCTGTGCGGAATAATGCTGAGGAAGTCAGAGTGAGGGGGTTGACATCTGAAAGTGGGTTGTCATTCACCTTTCCCGCTCTCATGAGGTCAGTGAACCTCTTGGTCTACAAGTTTGAGGGACCACACTCCTGCTGCTCACCTCCTCAGTCACTTCCATCCATAGCTGCTTGGTTTGAGAGACTGGCCTCGTCTCCTCTATGCAGAAACAGCAATTCACTTTAGTCTCTCAGATCCTGCAGCAGGAACTCCAGGGACGATTCAGAGGCCCAGGCATCAGACTTCCCACATTTCCATTCCATTCCTGTGGTTGCAGGAAACAATGTTGCAGCCACACTGACCCCTACTGGGGTCTCTTTAACTAGAGAACCTCCCTTTAACCAATGTGGGTTGACAATATACCCCCAATCCGTGATTAGTCAGGAAACATGGAAGTGGGATACTAATGCTGTGGTTGAGTTTGCAGAACTACGGAAAAGCACACTCATCTGAAAAATGGCTTCCCAGCCCATTGCTGTGTACCCCCAATCCGCTGTGTGTGGGTCTGTTATATTTAAATTTCTTCCCATAAGTCTGCCATGAAGCATGGCTGGAAGAGGTGGGTTTGAGGTTGCAGATGGCTTGTTCTGTCTCAAACTGTCAAAGCACGATAGTACATGTTAGCAGCAGGTGTCCTTACAGCAGGTGGTACAGCTTTGCAATTGGGCTTTCTGCTGATACCCTGGAACCTGTGAAGAGAATTCCCCTCAGTCATTGCAAGGTAGCTGTGCCAATAGTGGAAACTATGATTGGTGACCTCTTGCTAGGTCTAGATGATCAGGCTTTACTAACAGACAAGCAAGCCATCTTTTATGACTTTGATATGTTGATGGAGTGAAATAAAGTGAGGTGGGAGGTGGTTCATGTGGAACATAAACACCAGCTTAGAAGTGTTGGTCTGAATAGCCTGCTTCTACATTCTAAATACAATGTAATGTAATGCAATACATTACAGCATAGCACACTGTTATTGGTGTGTTTTGGAAGAAACATCCAACATATTGCTTAACCGGATCATTGTACTTTTTATCTCTGTTGTCAAAGCCTATCTTTAAAATTGGAGGTCTGCAAGCACTAACCATCTACTAAAGTGAGGTTTAGTGGATGTGGATATGCAGATGTCAGCGGTTGGGCACAGATAACTGCCCAGGCAACCTAACTTGCCTGGTGTTCCTTTTGTTAATCCGCTTTTTCTTCCAAGCTCTTCAGATGGAGTATTTGTATTGTGAAACAAAAATGATCTGGGACAATAAAAAAATAAACTCACAAAGGCTCATGAGAACCAAACTGCAAGCAGAGAGAAAAAAAATTGAAAAATTGGTTACAAATGGTATTAAAAAATCTGAATGAGTTTTAATTCTAAGCCCTTTAAACTTACTTCTATCTTAACTTAGCATCTGATGGTGGTGGTGTGTTACAAATCTCTCTGGGCAGCTGAGTTGCTGGGGCAATATGCACTTTTACACACATGTTCCACCTGGAGCTACGAATAGTGACGGTCGAGACTCCAACTTTCTTTCCATTACATGGAGGACCAGGAATCTCTCCCGCATTTACCAGCTACCATTGGTGTATGTTGGAAGGATTTACAAGTTGATAATTAACCTAAGATAAAAGCAAAATACCGCAGATGCTGGAAATCTGAAACAAAAACAAAAATACCTGGAAAAACTCAGCAGGTCTGACAGCATCTGCAGAGAGGAATACAATTGACGTTTTGAGTCTGTAAGACTCTTCATCAGAACTAAGGAAATAGAGAAATGAGGTGAAATATAAGCTGGTAGAGGGGAGTGGAACAGGTAGAGCTGGATAGGGGGCCAGTGATAGGTGGAGGCAAAGAAGAGATTGCCAAAGATGTCATAGACAAAAGGACAAAGGGGTGTTGACGATGGCGATATTATCTAAGGAATGTGATAATGGAGACATTAGGGGTAGCAAGCAGGACAAGCTAGTGGCAGATGGCCCTAGTGGGGGTGGGGTGGGGGGGAAGGGATCGAAATGGGCTAAAAGGTGAAGATAAAACACAAGATCGAAATAAATTTAAAAATAGGTGGGAAAAGAAAAATATATTTGTAAAAAAATTATAAATTATTGGAAAAAGGGGGATCAGAAAGGGGGTGGGGATGGAGGAGAGTTCATGATCTGAAATTGTTGAACTCAATATTAAGTCTGGAAGGCTGTAAAGTGCCTAGTCGGAAGATGAGGTGCTGTTCCTCCAGTTTGCATTGAGCTTCACTGGAACATTGTAGCAGGCCAAGGACAAACATATGGGCATAAGAGCAGGGTGGTGTGTTGAAATGGCAAGCGTCAGGGAGGTCTGGGTCATGCTTGCGGACAGACCAAAGGTGTTCCACAAAGCGTCACCCAATCTGCGTTTGGTCTCTCCGAGGTAGAGGAGACCGCATTAATTAACCTGTTTGGCCACATTATGAACACATCTTCCTTGGCCACCAAGTCCTGGGGTGGGATTTGAACCTGGAGCTTCTGGTTCAGAGGCAGGGATGCTACCCACTGCAGCCTACGACCTCCCCAGCTTAGCGTCCAGCAGCCATGAAATCAATTTATGTGGGCATGGTTTGGAACTGTTATGGAGCAGGTGTAAAGAATGGAAATAAATGTGGGAGGTTTTATTACATCGTTCCTGTATTATTTGAACATTATAATGAAGCTTCTCTCTCTATGTAACATCCTTGCTGTCCAAAGGTCACTAATTGTGGGGCTCAATGATGCCTTGATATCACAATGGGGCAAGTAGAAGAAGCAGGCCCCAAGAACTACCTCAGCCAGTATGGGATTGAACACACACTGTTGGCATTATTAAGCCCCATGCTCGAACCAACTGAACTAATCAGCCCTACATAATGAAGGTTCTAGGGGATTTCAAACAAAAAATTACGACACCCATATCCTAGCTGATTGGAAATAGACATCATGCACATACATAGGTGGAGCATTATGGATCTCTGCCTCTTTCTTCACGCAGCATTACCCCAAGAACTGTCACAATTGGGCCATTCGCAAGAAGAAAATCAAAGTTTAAGTAGCTAATATGTTGAGTTGCAAATTTGTCTGCTGAAATGAGACAATGTCACAGGGTCAGTGCAGAAAGTAGAGGATAACTTTAATTTTGCTCATCAAAATATTTTGATACAGCCATGATGAAATTCTAGAGGATTTTTATAGCTAACAAGTTCTTATAATTGTAATTATTAGCCTGATGAACAAATCTCATCAGATTTCTACTGTAAATGGCTAGTGCCTACAGTGCAGTGTGTCGTGTTCAATTGTTCTGTGTTTGATTATACAAGTCTAATTACTGTGATGCTCACTGTACTTGACTGGTTAAGCTTAGGTGTGAACTCAGCAAAACAACAAACTAGAGAAGTTGCTGGAAGCTAGAGCTGTAAGCATGGAGCAGAAAATTTAAAGCATTGTGAATAAACTTGTTACACACAATGATATTAGTGTCATCTCTGCGTAACTCCGAGATATAAAATATACAACACAAGTGTAAACTTTATATGTTCCATTCACAGCTTCATTTGGATGTAGTCCTGAAATAAAAATACCTAAAATGTATATTTATAGGAAAGCCCCTGTTCACATATATTGAAAAATCAAGTACACATTTCCAAGCACATTACACACTACCAACAACTAGTATTTATAATGTAGTAAAACATCCCGAGGCACTTCACAGAAGTATTATCAAGCAAAATTTGACATACAGTCCAGAGATATTAGGACAGTTGACCAAAAGCTTGATCAAAGAAGTAGGTTTTAAAGAGTATGTTAAAGGGTGAAAATTAGGTGGAGAGGCTTAGGGAGGGAATTCCAAAGCTTAGTTCACTAGCATCTAAAGACACAGCTGCCAATGGTGGAGCAATTAAAATTGGGAATGCTCAAGAAGCCAGAATTAGAGGAGCACAGATATCTCAAAGGGTTGTGGGGTAGGATGAGATTACAGAGCTAGGGAGGCGGGAGGCCCTGGAGGAATTTGAAAACATGGATGAGGATTTTAAAATTGAAGCATTGCTTAATTGGGAGCCATATTGTAGGTCAGCAAAGGCAGGGGTGGGAGGTGAACAGGACTTGGTATGAATTAGGAAATGAGCATCACACATCCGCCCTCACGCCTTCTCCTCCCTCCCAGAAACATAATAGGGTCCCCCTTGTCCTCACTTATCACCCCACCAGCCTCCGCATTCAAAGGATCATCCTCCGCCATTTCCGCCAACTCCAGCATGATGCCATCACCAAACACATCTTCCCTTCAACCCCCCTGGCTGCATTCCGTAGGGATCGTTCCCTCCGGGACACCCTGGTCCACTCCTCCATCACCCCCTACTCCTCAACCCCCACCTATGGCACCTCCCCATGCCCATGCAGAAGATGCAACACCTGCCCCTTCACTTCCTCTCTCCTCACCGTCCAAGGGCCCAAACACTCATTTCAAGTGAAGCAGCATTTCACTTGCATTTCCCCTAACTTAGTCTACTGCATTCGTTGCTCCCAATGCGGTCTCCTCTACATTGGAGAGACCAAACGCAAACTGGGCGACCGCTTTGCAGAACATCTGCGGTCTGTCCGCAAGAAAGACCCAAACCTCCCTGTCGCTTGCCATTTTAACACTCCACCCTGCTCTCTTGCCCACATGTCTGTCCTTGGCTTGCTGCATTGTTCCAGTGAAGCCCAACGCAAACTGGAGGAACAGCACCTCATCTTCCGACTAGGCACTTTACAGCCTTCCAGACTAAATATTGAATTCATCAATTTTAGATCTTCAACTCCCTCCCCCATCCCCACCCCCTTTCCGTTTCTTCCCCCTCCCTTTTGTTTTTTCCAATAATTTATATAGATTTTTCTTTTCCCACCTATTTCCATTATTTTTAAATCTAAAACTAAAACTTTGTTAGCCTTTCCACCCCACCCCCACTAGAGCTGTACCTTGAGTGTCCTGCCATCCATTCTTAATTAGCACATTCTCTTAGATAATATCACCACCTTTTACACTTTGTCTTTGTTCCTTTGTCTGTGACATCTTTTGATTATCTGCTCCTATCACTGCTTGCTTGTCCCTACAACCACCCCCCACCTCAACTTCTCTCCCCCCACCCACCCCCCCCCACCTTAAACCAGCTTATATTTCACCCCTCTCCTAACTTTACTCAGTTCTGCTGAAGGGTCATGAGGACTCGAAACGTCAACTCTTTTCTTCTCCGCCGATGCTGCCAGACCTGCTGAGTTTTTCCAGGTAATTCTGTTTTTGTCAGGTTTTTAGATGAGCTTAATGTTATGAAAAGTGGAAGGCCAGCCAGGAGCACATTGGAATAATCGAGTTTAGAAGCAGCAAAGGTATAGATGTTGGTTTCAGCAGCAAATGAGCTGAGGCAGGGGCAGAGTTGGATGATGTTACAGAGGTGGGAATAGGTAGTCTAAGCGAAGCGATGACATGTGAAAACTGACATAGTGTTTTAAGATGATGTCGCTGAGGGGCAGTTTGTTGATGCGGAATAGGAGGGGGCCAAGGATAGATCTCTTGGGGGACACCAGAGGTAACAGATTACCTATCACATGTTAGGCAAGTAACAAAATTAAAGTCTCTATCTCATCATTTAAGTATGCAATACTAATTAGGAATTCGTCACTCTCTGCATTATATTTAGAAAGAAGTCAGATTAGACCAGTCTCCCCCAAGTCATGGGAAAATATATCAATGAACTTTAACTGAGTCGCATGAATTTTCAAGGACATTTATTGCCAGGAATCTTTCTAATATTAAACCTGGTTTTTCACAGATATCCTGAAAAGGGCCTTCACCACACTATCCAAAAACCCATCCCAGGCATTGATCGCTGCTTTGTGAAGAAGAACTTTTCAGACATCTGTCCAAAATTTACCTTCTGCAAGTTTCAACCTCCATCCCTTTGCAATTTAGTTTTAAGTAACGTTTTAGATTTATCTTTTTCATTCGGCGTATAGATACTGTGATAGAGAGCTTGGAATGACCTGTGAGTTAAATTGCCTTCTGTAACATTATAAAGCTTTGGATCGTTGTAATTAATCTGGTTGGGCACAAGTGCAAGTGAAATCGGTTCTCTCTGTCCCTTGCAGTTGACACCTGTTCTCTAACTTGTTATCCAAAATGCCTAAGGGCCAACTACAGCTTTGCTGAGCTTATTATCTAATCCAGCTAAAAACATACTATCCAGTTGACTTTAAGCCTAAAACAGGATCAAAAATCTAGACGTTTTTTTCTCCGTTACCAAGGATAAAATTGTGATACTAATGTAGAAATAACTGGCCTCACATTCAGACCTAGTGTGATGAAACATTTTTGGCATTGCCATTTGTAAATTTCACCTGTAATTTTAGTGCATTCATCAAGCCATGCTATAGCCTTTGTAAACCCACAATTTAAAAAACCTTATTATTCTAATATAAACATAACATTTAAAAATCTTTTTGGTAATTATTATAGTTTTAACTTAATTATTCGTATCCAATTTTCCTCTGTTTTAAAGAATTTATTGTACTCCATTTGTTTTCCTTTTTTTTCCAATAATTTGGTCCTGAACTTACAGTAATATCCAGTATATTTTTACTGTCACTTTAAGAATGTTAATGCCCTGCCCTGGGTCAGGAATGGATAGTTGATATGTGAAAGTAAATTTAAATAGGTCAGAGACATGTAGTAAAGACTGAGTGATAAAATGTATAGGGTATGGAAATGCAATGATGATATGCCACTGTAGGCAGTGCCACAGAGTCCTAATGCCACTTTGTTAGGGCACGAAGTGCCAGCGGCAGCTTCCTGTGCAGTCTGCAAGGCCACCAATTAATAAAAGGTGTACACAGGGAAAGGGGAACAATGGACAAGGAAGATTATTTGATTCACCATAATTTGTCTTTCCAGAAAGACCTTAAATTCTACATTGTAGTATCCAATGGATGCTTAAAAAAAATCCAGGGGCAGAATTTTTCACTGAGCAGGTGGGCGCGCACCTGACCCTCTCCAGTGTAAAATAGCATGTGATGATGTGGGGCGAGCGTCCTGACATCAATCCGCACTCACATGATATTTCCATTGGCGGGCACGCATGGGTGCTGTAGCCGTGCCCATCATTATTTAAGAGGCCAGTTAAAGTCATTAAAAAGGCAGTTGACGCCAATTTTACGTTTCCCATGCAATTTCGCGTTCGTCACGCAGGCAAAACGGGCAGGTGACCAGCCGACAATTTGCAAAACCTCATCCATGGGTGGGATAAAAAAGGTCAGCAGCATTGCCAGCGTGAGTAGTGAGGGGTATGGTAGATAGTTTGCTGCTGGCGACTTATTGGTACTTGGCAGATTCATCTCTGTTCAGGGCTTCATTCTTAGCATTTCCAGGCTTTATTTTAGGTCTCCTTGGTGTTTCCAAGGATCCCGGAGGATTCAGACCATGTGAACCCTTCCAGGTATCAAACAGCCTTCCATTACCCTGGTAATGATGTAAAGAACATACCCTTTTTATTTTTCTCTATTTCTGTTGGAGTGTGGATTTAATATTACAATGGCTACAGTTTGAAAGACATATCTACTGGAACAGGATGAAAGATATATACAATGTTGCAGACCTGGAACAGAGTGTGCCATGAAAGACAGGTCGGTGCCAGAAAGGAGTCCTGGACCAAGGTGGGTGCCTGACAACAGTATTTTAATTGGCTCCTGACCAGGTGACCAGATTTTTATGTGGCAGCAGTGCAGCAGAAAGCTCCTGGCCTGCAAAGAGAAAACACCTAAAAATCTCTTTTCCTCATATAACTATAACCTGCTCTCTCTCTGTGGAAACCCCTGTAAAAAGGAAAAGGGGAAAACAACTATTAGATACATTGAAAAGCAAGTTCTCAACCAGTGAACTAAAGACTGAAAGCTCTGGAAGGCCACCTTTTGTCATCAACAAAGAACTGAAAGGAATTTGGAAGACATTGATCAAAATCAACACATCGAATCCTGGACTCCGGAATTGGCGCCACTGAACTGTTTCATCCCACCCTTAAAATCCATGTTGTGTATATGTGTGTGTGTGTGCGTGCATGCGTGTGTGTGTGTGTGTGTGTGTGTGTGTGTGTGTAAGGATTTAAGAAGTGGGTAGAGTTTAAGTTATAGTGTTAAAAGTTAGCAGTTCACATTTCTTTCTTTTGCCACTTGTTAATGACATTTGTTCAATAAACAGTTATTTACTTATTAAGTTTACAAACCTGGTGCTCGTATTCTGTTAACCTAAATTAAACAGTTAGGTAGAATTGGGGCAATCTGGTGGTTTGGTCAAATATTTCACATTAGTTCCAGCTCGGGGAACAGTGGGGCTTGACATTACAGCGCACTATCCCCATTGAGTCATGACAATGGGGATTACGGTCTCCACTGGAGGCACCTCCTCTGAGGAGGAAGAGAGGGGCAGAAGGAAGAGAAGGCTAGGTGTCCCAATGCAGCTTCCAGGGGATGGACCTGTGGGAGGAGAGGTGCAGGCACAAGGGGGGCAGGGCCAGCAGGCAGTCCAAGGCGTCAGGGGCCGCAGAAGACACCCCTATCCTGTTGCCAGGGTTTACAGGTGGCGATGCAGCTACCTCAATATGTCAGAGTTGCAATGCTGAAAGAGGCTCTGCCTCTCAAGAGAGACAGTGACCTCCATTTGCCAGATGGTTGGGCCTGAGATCAACTTCAATTGTGTAGGTGGACACACCATGCCAGTGGCTCTGAAGGTCACAGTGGCTCTCAACTTCTATGCATCCAGCTCCTTCCAGGGTTTAGTGCGGGATCTGTTTGGAGTCTCCCAATCAGCTGTCAACATTTGTGTCAAGCTGGTGACTGAAGCTCTGTTCAGGCGGGTATTGACTTTCATTCATTTCAGTATGGATGAGACCAGCCAGGTGGAGTGAGCCAGAGGCTTTGCAGCAACTGCTGGATTCCCCGCGTCCAGGGTGCAATAGACTGCACACGTGTGGCCATCAAGGCGCCAGCAGGTGAGCCCAGTGCCTTTGTCAACAGGAAGGGTTTCCATTCCTTGAACGTGCAGATAGTGTGTGATCACAAGATGCAGATTCTGCAAGTCTTTGCAAGGTACCCAGGCAGCTCCTATGACGCTTACATCCTCAGACACTCCCAGGTGCCGAGGCTCTTCAGTGCTCCAGCCCGACTGGATGGATGGCTGCTGGGCGACACGGGCTATCCTTTGAAAAGGTGGCTTATGATGCTTCTCCGCCACCCAAGAACAGAGGCAGAGCAGCGGTACAACAGGAGACATGCCTATAGAAAGAAAGTGATAGAGAGAACCATAGGTCTTCTGATGATCCACTTCCAATGCCTGGACCGTTCATGGGGAACACTACAATACCCCCCAGAGTGGGTGTCACTGATAGTGGTTGCATGCTGCTGTCTCCACAATCTGGCACTGGCAAGGGGGGATCCACTGGAAGAAGAGGATGTTGATGCAGCTGCATACGCCACAGATAATGAATCCAGTAGTGAGTCAGAAGACGAGCATGGTGAGGAGAACACTGAGGGTGTGGAGGCAGACCTCTGTAACCTCCAGGGAGGCAGGGACACCAGGGAGGCCTTGATCCAATGCTCCTTCAGCTAGGCTGCCAAATAAGTGCTACTGCCTCACGCCAGAGCTGCCACCTCCATCCCGGATGTCTGAAATGACCCTTTCCTTTGACCCCAAAGTCCAATCAGTGTCTGTGCAATAAAGTTTCGAGCCATCCAAGTCCAGCATTACATACTGGCGTACCCTGCACTACCTTAAATAAAAAAGGTGAAGCATACTCAGGCCATTACGACAAAAGAAAATTTATCTCATTTTGACGGTCAAAAGAAATTAACAGAACCTTCTCTGGTCTTCAACCCCAGACCAGTAAACATAAACAAAACATTGCACAACAGAAGATCACCCATGACCAGTCCCTGTTGTGCTCATGGTGCCATAAACTTACAGTTGTGATTGCTACGTCTTGGTGCACCTCCCTCACTGGGAGTGGCATTGAAGGCAGCCTGCTGATTCTGCTGACCTGTTGGCCTTGATGACCTTGGTGGTCGTCCTCTGGCCAGTGGAGCCTGTGTCAGTCCCACCTGGGGCCACGAGTGGTATCTCCCCAGTCGCTGCAGCCTCATCAGATGCCACAGTCACTGGCAGAGAGGTGGAGGAGCTGCTGCCGTTATCCAGAGCATCCTAAGAGGAGCCCACAGTGATGGCAAGCAGCTCATGCGCCAACGTGAGGTTGCTCTGGACCTCCTTGCTCACCATTGATGAACGGGCAGCTAGCTGGGATACTGGGTGCCTCATCCATCTCCCACATTGGCACTAACCACCTCAGGTCAATGCCTGTGTGAGGGCTTGCAGGTCCAAGTGCAACCCCAGGAACACCTGGTTCTGTTCCTCGAGCTGTCTCTCCATGAGAGCCACCACTCTTTCAATGGAGGAGGCAGTGCGCTCGGCCATGAGGGTCAATGCAGTGCTGACGCTCCGCATGGACTCCTCCACAAAGGAGACCATGGTATGCATACCCTTATAGATCTCCAACAGATCCTTCCGCGCATCTCGCTGGACATCCAGCATCTGCCGTCTAATGGACGACTCCAGAGGCTCATCATCTGCCTTTGACTGAGCAATGCCCTGGTCTCCAGCAGCCCTCCGACTGCCGGCGCCCTGGGCACTCTCTGCCTCCGCATGCACCTTAAGCGAGTGTGAAGTGCCCTCACCACTGTGTACCGACATTCTAGCCAGCGATCTAATGCCCACCAAGGTGCTGGTATCTGTGCTGGTACCTGGTTCAGAGAGTAGGTGTGACGCGGGTGCATCTTGATCCTGGCGGCCCTCTGGCATCACGGGTGGCTCTTTGGGGTCCTGCAATTGGGTTCATGCTGGCAAATCTAAGGGAGAACAAGGAAATGTCATTTATTTAAGTCATCACACTGTCACTGTGCATGCCAGGCACCCTGGTGAGACAATGGAGATCTGCATCATGGTGCCATCATCTTTCAATGATCAATGGGGACTCCGGGTTTGAGGCTCCCATCAATGATGAGTCAAGAATGTTTGCACAATCCAAAACTCTCACCTCTGTGCTCTGCACTCTTACCTTCATCTGACACCCCAGCCTCTGCACAGCCAGTTGACCATGGTGCTCTGTATTTCCAAGGCACCCTGCTCGTACCTCGTAAGGATTAGGAGGTTTTGGGGCCTCGACTGGTCCGTGGCGTTTCAATGCTGTTATGGGCCATCTTCTCCTGAAAGGACAGAGGAGCATTGATTAGTCCACTCTCTACCTGCAGTACCATTGCAGCCTGGCCAACCCTACCTGAGGAAAACCTGGAAGGGCACAACCGAGTCATGGCCCTCGAGCCGCAAGGCACTCAGTCCAAGGAGCCAGGCCTCACCCCCTTGGCCAGCTCCGGTGTCATTGACAATTGGCACAGACTCTAACACCCCTGAGCTCGGGACGGCCAACCCTTAACACTTCAACACACTGTTCCATGCCAACACGGTACTCACCCTTCCTGAGTGCAGCAGGTTGTTAAACTTCTTGTGGCAATGGGCCCAGGTGGCTGCTGACCAGTGCTGCCACCTCCTCCCAAGCTCTTTTTCTAAGGTGTGGTGGCCTCCTCCTTCCATCACTGGAGACAAAGGTGTCCCTCCTGTCAGTCACCTCCTTTAGGAGGACCGTGAGGCACATCAGAAAGCCTGGGGGCCACTGCTGCCCGACCTGCCCTCCCACCTGGCATCTGCAGCTGCACTTGAAGCCATAATTCCCTGTTGACAACGCCAATAATGTCTTCGTCGCTGGCAGTCTTCCAGGGGCCGGCTGTACTGGTTTTAAACCAGCCACCAGGTTGCCATTGGACCCAGCTATCAACAAGCCCCCGTCCCTGCCCATCCCTTCCCAGCCATTGAGGAGCCGCTGTTCACGCTGGGCAGGCTTTAGTTGGCTCGCCAGCGTGAAATCGCGGTCGGGGGCCAATCGCAGGCAGTGGCACTTTTCCCGGCCGCTTCCAGGCCTGCCAATTGAGCCCACCTACTGAGCTCAAAGTTTTGCCCTAAGATGTTTCCCTTCACCACTCTATCCAGAAATCCATCCCATATATCATCTGGATATCAGTCCCAAGTTTAACTTTTACGACTTTGAACCTATGTACCCATGTCCTGCTCTTGCAATTTAACTTGAAATAATTTTCCAGATTTATCTTTTCCATACCATTAATTATCTTTTCCATACCATTAATTGTCTTTTAAACTTCTATAAGATAATCTCTCAGACACATCAGTCCAGGCTTTGCAGCCAGTGAGGAAGAGATTGTGCTCACCACTGGCCTTGAAGAGAGCTGTCAGGAGTCAGCAGGCTTTGCGGCATTGATTTCCTCTATGATGATGTCAATATTATTTTGACGCCATCCATTAGGAATCTGTGACATCCAGGAACAATGAAGTCAAAAAACAAACTGAACAGTCAATCAGATTTAAGAATTCTTATAGCCAGCAAACCGGGATGTAATCCTTTTTAATCATTTTACATGGGATTAAAGTAGAAGCTGAAACATTATAAACATTAAAAATACATACAAATTGATGTTTGTTATTTTTAAACATTTTTGGAATTTTAATCATGAAATGGATAAAATGATACTTCAGGCTTCTAAAATGATTTTTTTCTGGGCCAGAGAGGTTGTTCAGCTATAATTATAACTTAATACACTGTTACAATTCATTCAATAAGACTTAACTTTTTCAATAGATTTTACAATGGGAGTGTTGTGTAAAAAGTTGAAGTTCAGGTCAGATCAGTGATTCTATGCAGTTTGCATTTTTAAACCAGGTGGAGGAACAGATGCCAGATGTTGCTCTTAGTTTTACACATTAATGATGGTGAACACTACAGTTTTGTCATTATTACAACCACAAATTCTGGGCCATTCTTTCAAGGTTCATAAGTCCATGTTGCTTTATAGCTCAAACTTTTGAAACTGGCAGGCAGCTTCCCTGAAGTTCCTCTGGTACTTGAATGATTATCTTATGTTTCTATGACTATAACTAGGCATTGTGCACATCGGGAGCCTGCGCACATGCAATTACAATTAAAATTTAAAGGGCATGTGCAATTATACAGTGGGAACGGGTTATCATTGCTGGATCCCGATGTCAGTTGACAACCCAGCAGGTACTGGTGGGCTATAAAAGAACCTCCTGGACAAGAAGGGAGTCTCTGCATAAAGGCCACAGGGTTCATGTCCACCTCCTTTCATTCAGGACTTTTATCCAGTTGTTGTTACAACCCTTCAACACCTTCAGCCCGCTTCAAACTTCTTCCCCCATCACACCCCCACCCACCCTTAATATTATTTCTTGTCCTGGGACCACCCCGCTCCCAATCATGTCCAAGCCCTTTCAACTCCACCTTCAAGATGTCTGAGCCTAGACAGTGACTGGCCCCATCAAGGAATGGCGCAAGGTGCTTTTTCCCATAGATGGCAACAGAAGAGTCTCTGCCTAACAAAGGCAGCCTGGATGTGAGCAATTGTGAGCTAAGGATGTGAGCCACCATGGGGTCCGTTAAAGATCCTGGGTCCAGTGCAGAAAGAGGGTCAATGACCTCCTCCGATCCATCAGGGTAAGTGGCATAGTCACATGTTACCAATAGACCTCTCATGGGGTCATCAAGCAATGTAGCTGTGTGAGTGGGCAGCTAGACCAGGCAGATGAATGCATGATCAGCCTCAGTACCACATGGCAACTGAGGCCAAAGAGTGTGACAAGTTGGTTTGAGTGAGGGTTTGGATACAACATACCACTGACAACTTGGATGTGGGATGGGGATATGTGCAGACAAGGGGATAAGTTGCCACTTGATGTGTCAATTAATCTGCACGTTATCACACAGGAGAAGCAGACACACAACTCAAAGGAGAGGGCAAAGGCCAGAGAAGGAGTCCCCAATCTGAAGGTTCTGACCCCATGCCAAGGAAGAGGCACTTCAGATTGCAGGAGAGCAGGTTGGCCAAGCCATCACTGATGGCAAGGCTAAAGTGGCCAGGCATCAGAATGAGAATGCATCCAACCTGGTGCTGGTATGTGGGCACACATGTTGCAAGGAAATGTAATTCACTCAGAGACTGTGCAGAACCTTAATGTGGTTCTTCTTGCTTTCCATTGCAGGTCTTCGCAATCCTGAGCCCAGGTCACAGGCACAGCAGGAGACTGAGGACTTCACCTCTGGGAACGATGACGCTCTTGACCCAGAGGACGCCCTATCACCTAACTCTTTCACAGTCTCCACCAGCGCAATGATGTTCACATGGGTCACGAAGTGTTTGCATTTAGAGTTAGGAGCACATCTGGCTGAGCACATTGCACACATGTCCCAGTGGCTGAGGAGACTGTGAAAACCAAGGCTTCTGACACTCAGAGGACTGCTGGCGACCAGGTCCCTGCTGAGCTCCAAGCTGACGATGGGACTTGGGTTGTGGCCACAAAAAGCCTGCTGGGAATGCAGCAGAAGGAAAGGGAACATATGGCAGGGATGCCAGAAGTTCTGCACAGCTTTGTGTGGATGATGGAGGAGTCCATGCAGCCCATGAATTCTGCCATGTCTCAGTAACATGAGTGCATTGCTTCATCCATGGAAAGAATGGCAACCACCAAGGAAAGCCAGGTCCAACATATGACCTATATGTGCTCTGACCTGCACTCTGTCACTCTAGCCATTTTGTTCATACAACAGTGACTAGGTGAGAGGAGGACGAGGCACCTGAATCTCCCTCCAGATGCCCCTTCTCCTCAGGGTTACAGGGAGATTCCATAGGTACAGAGATGAAGGAGTGCATGCCAGCCACCCAAGGGTGAGCAACCTCTCCTCATCCCCTCTGCCAGTCACCCAGAGCCTCCAGTAGGAAAGGCCAAGGAGGATGTCCCTGCACCCATGCAGGAGACCTCCAGTAGGCTGGGGCTCTTGAAGTCTTGACATCCAGTGGGCTCGCCATGGTGATCAAAAGCAACGGGGCAACAATCTGAGCAAACTGCCTCCACCTCAGCTGCTGATGAAGGGATTGCACCAAGACTTGTGGCCATAAGCAAAAACACTTAGGAAGGGATGAGAAAACAAAGGTGGCACGGGTGTTGTAAAAGCCTTCATTTTGTCACATGTAAATATTGCACAGTATACTGGTTTTACTTTATTCACGTGTACATCATCATTATTTGTTGGCACCAGCTTAGTCAGAGAATTAACCGTGCTGGCACAACTCATGGTTGGCACACACTGATGGCCACAGGGGTGTTAGGGTCATTTCCATTATTGTGGAGGAAACATTGTACCAGTCTTCTGTCGCTCTGTGGGGTGCCTCACTCGTGTCATCGATCAGGACGGAGAAGATGGCCCTTGTCACCCAAGGTTCAGCTGTTACCCTGGGCTGGGACCTTAAAAAGCTTTGGGACCTGTGAATTGTGCAAAATGGAGTCATAAAAGCTGGTTGTGAAACAAGCATAGACATGCATGATTCTTTAACTGGTCGCAGACCAGTTGCACATTCAAAAAGTGAAAGCCCTTGTGATTCACATATGCCACTGGCCTGTCCCAAGGAGCTCTATTGGCCACAAGAGTGGAACTGATGACGCCTTGCACTCTAGGGAAACGCGCAACAGCCCAGAAACCCATTGCCCTTGCCACCTGGCTGTCCTAATTTATGGAGAATTTGATGAATTCATTTGCTTGATGGAAGAGGGCATTGGTCACCTCCTACATCCATCTGTGTGTGGCAACCTGAGAAATGCCATCCATGCCGCCCGTGGACCCCTGAAAACGATTGGTGAGAAAATGGAGTGCTGCAGCCACCTTGAGGGCCACTGGCAAGGGTTCCTTTCAAATCCACGTAACTGCAGGTTTTGCTGCAGGATCCCACAAATCTCTGTGACTACTTCCCAGGACAGCCTCATTTGTCTGTGGCATTGCCTCTCCAACATTTGCAGGTAGTTAGTTCTTGTCCTGAAGAAGTGGTGACACACCAGTGCCCATCTTCTATGATGCCTGTCCCAGGTGCCATCCTCCTGACCACCCTCCCCCTCCTGCTGCTGGCCTTTTGGCATCTCTTTTTAGCCGGTGACAGCCCTCCTTTGTCACATCCTCTCCTGCTGCTTTTGAGGTTGCAAGAATGTTGGATGTAGCAGACCCATAGCGAATCCACCAAGTTAACTGTGTGAAGAAGGCAGGCGATGATAAGAGCACTTCTGTTTACATGGCTTTCATTCCTATGCTGCTCAACAATGAGATTTTCTAATCCCCCCATGGGCCACACCCAAAACTTTTCCCACTCCACAAAATGGCCTTCTCCTACTTGGACCTGGACTCCTGCCAGTGGGAAGGAAGTTAGCAGAAATGGCCAACAACCCAATCAGACTCCACCTGGAACCCGCAACCCTCCATCTTCTCTCTGTCACCTTTAAGCTTGTGCCCTTCACCCTTGACCCTCTAACCATTACTGTGTGCCTTCATCCTGTCACCCTCAAGCCAACCTTCACCCTTGACCCTGTGACAGTGACAATTGACATGCCATCTCCCTCTCTTGACCAAATCTGCCTCACTGTCAACAATCCTCTGATCCTGGACCTCCCCCTGTCATCCTTTATATGTCCTTAGAATCTCTTGACTCGCCCTCTTGAGTCCTTTGATTATTCCTACCTCAGATTGGACCTACCCTCCCACCGCACCAAACACCCTCCTGCAGCTGTGGACCTTTTCCATGTCAGACAGCTTCCTCAATTAGACAGCCAGAACCTTACAGTGGGCAGTCCTGAACCTGCCCTTTAGGCCACTCATTTTGCGATTCCTAACTGATCCCCCCTGCCAACCACACCGATTATTGCAGGGTCTTGTTGTTGCGCACCTCCATGCCCCAAACCCACCCGCTCCCGTTCCTTGAAGCCCTCTGCTCTCATTGATACCCTGACCCAAACACCCTACTCACAAATTACCCTTGGTCCTCCTGTTCCTCCACCCAAGCTACCAATCTCCTGCTCCCTTCCCCTGTGCCACAGAGTTCAGTGGGCTTATAATGAATATTAGTTGATAGCCTGTCCACAGCAATGGAGGCAGAGAAGTTGAGAAAGAGTTGGAGGTAGACCATGTGAAGGTGAGAGATGTCATATTACTATAATTATATAATACCTTGGGCTAATTAACTGCACAAGACACAAGGCACCAACCGCTCATAAGGGACTGGATAAACATGTTGTGGGATCATTTATTAAAATTAGGCACATGAGAACAGTTATACATACGTATAAAACTTTAAGACATTAGGGCAGTTTGTTGTGCTCTGTTCAAAGCAGAAGTGAAACTAAGAGTGGATTACATGATGCATTTCCCTTCTAGTGATGTCATGCTGCTATCACTCAAAGGCATATTACAAGAGAAGGGTGGAAATTGAAAGCAAAGTTGATCACAGTTTTCGAATTCCGGATGAGAGCAGGAAACAGCACCAATACAGCATTTTCATCAATGTACCAGGAAAAGAAAGAAAGAAACCGTACTCAAGCAGCCAAGCTGTTGGAAAATTAACTGTTTAAAAGATAGTAACTGTAAAGCTTTGGCACTGCAGTTGGAATAGAATGATTTAGCCAAACACTTAGAACTGACATTTCAGCTACCAAGTTGTTTGATTAAGAGTTATACATACAATTGTTGGATTGTATGTATAACTCTTTATATGTAACACTTTGTGAGACTGCAGTCAGAAGGAGATGATTTGACCGGTCATCTTGAACCTGCAGTCAGCAAAAACTGATCGTTCATTGATGGTTGTATGTACGATCCTGAGTTTGTGAAAGGCGCTATGTAAATACATTTCACTCATCAGCACCTTAATCTAGATATGGATTTTATTGTGCTCAAGTAAGCGGGTTACATGGAAATGTCAAAGGTTAGAACTGTAATGCAAAGATCACAGGCTGAGTTTTCGCCTCGTTATGGAAGTGAGTTCGGAGGCAGGCAGGCACGAAAATTAATGCCGCCAGCCAGCATGCCAGTTTGCTGACATCATCCTGCCGCTGGGTCATTTTTCTGGTGGAAGCATGGGGTTTGGAAGGGCTACCTGCTCACTAGTGGTGGACAACCTATTGAGATAAGTTAATTAGCCTTAATTGGCCATTTACAGGGGCCAACTGGAGCGTCAGGGACTAAGCCATCTGCCTGGAGCTAACCTCCTGGCAGCAGACCAGGGAGCAGCACTCCACACAGTCTTTGAAGCCCTCCCCGCCTCTCTGGTCTGAGCTGAGGCCACAGCAGGGACTTCCCCTCTCCAGCAGTGGCCTGACTGCTGAGACCATATTTTAATTTAAAAGTTTTAAAATGTGCAGGGAGGTTGCCTTAAAACGGAGGCACTCACTCTCTCTCTCTCTCTCTTTCTCTCTTACCTAAACTGCAGGCTTCATCATCTTCTGAACTGAGGGCCTCCAGTTGGCCCTCCAGCTTTGAGAGCCCAACTTCTGTCCTTAATTGGATGTTGAGCCCATCCCCTGGCCACTAATTGGCCAATTCAGAGAAAATCACAATGAGTGACTGTTTCCTCCATGGTGAGGTGTCAGCTGTGGCTCAGTTCATAGCACCCTCGCCTTTGAATCAGAGGGTTGTGAGTTCATGTCCCACTACCGGAAACCAAGAACTGTGATTGTACTTGAAAGAGTTGCAATCTGTGACTGTTGGTAACTCAAAAGAGTTTCCTCCATGGTGCAGGATTGTGACCTCCATTTGACTATGGTGCTAGGGCCCTGACCCAGAATGAAAAATAGCTTGAGCAGATAGCTTGAAACTGTTTGATTGGTTCAGGGTGTGTGTAACATGGTAAGTCAGGAGTTGTACACCATCTACACATTAAAAGAGTGGAAGCTCTTTTGATTTAGTATACAATGTGGTGTTGTTAGACAGTGCTAGCTATTAGTATAGCTAGGAATCCAGACAAGTTGGTAAGAGCCTAGCTACCTTTCCAACTGCTGAGACCGCTCTGAACCAAAGTTGATGTACCGCAGCACATGGCAAATAGTGCATCAGTCAAAATGTTTAATGGCTTCTCTGGATTGAATACTGACTCATTTCTGTACTTTCCCCCATTGGGATCTAGCATCAACCTGTTCCAGAGAAAATGAAAGATGTTTTTACCTTGACCACCAATGGAAGGACAATGCTTACTGAAGTCTCTCCTCCAGTTATTTGTTCAAGAGTGAGCACAGTTTCATCCCAACTCCTTGAACATCCTTAATCTTTCCATCTACTGTTTCTTCACTAAGGATAAGTATGTGCTACTAAGCATGTGGATAGGCCTCTGGACTAGTTGGTGCTGGTGATTTTAGATCCCATCAAAGAATAAAATAAAATTGTTAACCTGCTTTAAAAAATATAGAAACAAATTCATTAAGTACCAAAGCCTGAATATATTTTTGTTTGAATATAAAATGAGTGGGTGAAGGGAATCTCACATTTCCAGTAGCTTTATTAACAGAAGCTGTTTATTTGTGACATTGTTACATAATGTTGAATTTTCAAGTTCCTTTGGGAATTATATCTTTTCATCAATCAGTATTTTTTAATTGATGCTGCCTGATCAGTTTTGAGTATTTCCAGTTTTTTTTTCAGATTTTATGGGCAGAATTTTTCTCTCATCGGGCGGGCGCACGCCCCAATCTGCACAAGTGTAAAATGGCACGTGATGGCGTCAGGTGAGCGTCCCGACGTCACCGCGCACTTGCCTAATATTTGGGTTGGTGGGTGCACGGAGTCGGCAGCGTGCCCGCCGACAATTAAATGGCCTATTAAGGCCCTAAATCAATCAATTGAGTAGAATTTTTCTCTGCCCATCCAACCCTTTGGTTGGCGGGCGGGGGAAAAGGCCAAGCAGCCTTTTCAATTTTGGCGAAACCTCATGGGCGGGATAAGGTTTCGACCAGTGATTTAAAAAAATAACTTTTTACACTCCTATTTAATATGTCACTGCTCATGAGGGGACATGTTTCCATGATTTTAAATATATTCATTTTTATGGTTAAAAATCTTCAGCTCCCTGAAGCACAGCTGTTACTCAGTGCACTCGTGTGCATGCGCAAACTTCAGTGCTTGCGCTCCTCCCGCCCCCACCCCGGCAGCGCTGAGCGCTGCAGCACGTGTTTCACACTGGCTGCCTGTTAATTGGCCAGACTGTGTGAAATCGCGGTCGGGGCCTGATCGCGGGTGGCGATCGGCTTTGCGACCACTCCCGGGCCAGTCCGCCGTGCCCGCCCGATGAGGGCAAAATTCTGCCCTATGTTTAGATTTCCAACATCTGCAACATTTTGTTTTTTTGTTCTATCTTAATTATGTCTAAGGGCAGAATGTTACACTTCTCAGGGAATGAGTTGGCAGGGGGGCAGGGGCTGTAAAATTGAGCATAATGCCATGGACACCTTTCCCGGCGTCCACCCACCCATCCCTGACCCCACTACAATTTTATGCATAATGGGGTAGTCATAGGATGGTCTATCCTCATGCAGGCCAGCTGTGGTGTTTGAAGCCCACCAGGTGCCACTTCTCATGCTATTGGCAGGAAAGAGGGAGTACGCTCATTTATGGGCCTCCAGCTCCACTGGAGGCCAACCTCCCAGGTCGGCCCCCTCCCAAGTTTCTCCTCCTCCCTGGCCTATGCACCTCAGCCCCTACCACCCACTCGCCCCCTTGCTGGAGCCTCCCACCATGGTCCCGCTGAGAATGCTCCCAACTTACCTCTCCATTCAGCACGCAGTTTAATCTCAGTTGGGGTCCTGCTGCAATCCCAGCAGCGGCCACCATGACCAGTGGTGATTCACCTGCAGCTCAGAAGCAGGACTTCCTCTTCAGATTGGGGCACAAATCTCACTCTGAAACAATTAACACTTTAGCAAGTGTTAACTGAAGTGGAGGGAGGGAGTGGGGTGGGGGGGGTGGGGGGGTTGGGGGGGGGGTTGTGCTGGTGTGGGGGAGGAACCCAGTGAAATGTAAAATTATGGCCTAAGTTTAACTATGAAAATAGCACAATAGAAAAACAGTACTGTGACATGGTTCAGAATCTTCAAAAGAGGCAACAACCCAGAGCTTAAGTAATCATTTTTATTTGAGTTGTCAATAATGTTTTTTATATACATACATATATGAATACAAGTGTTAACAAGCTAGACTAAAATATGGATCATTGCAGCAAAATTGGACATGGATAAAGCAGCACCTTCTGGTATAGGTCGAATAATAATAATTCTATTATTAGAAGTAATAATTCTTCTAATAACCTTGTCCTGTATTTTAATATATTAATAATACACCTTCACTGGTTGCTTATTCTACTTATACATCATAGTAATCACTGTGTACCAATACAGCAATCACAGAACAAATTTCACTTGACTGATCCATTTTTATTTTACTCCAAGACATTTAAAAAGGAGTTTTTTAATTAACACACATAATAATTTAATTATGTATATTAATATACATTGTTGAAATGTAATACAAGTTATTTTTGTTTTGCCAGATAAAAAGTCAGCACATATGTCTGAGACTATTGTTTCTAATTGAACCTTTTGCAATTTTAGATTTGGAGAGTTAACAGGCATCAGCCCTGCCATAGACTGTGTTATTACACTGATATGCAGTCCCACAAGTTGGCAGAACTCTGTTTCTACATCATGATTCCCAAATTTTGAGTTTCTTTCATTTTTCTGAACTCTCTTTTAACCTTCATCTCATTAAATGCAGACATATAGTTCCAGTGCTATTGCCAGCCCTCCAGTACCTTGTCCAAATGATCATCCTTCATGTGTGAACTTAAACAATGAGTTTTAAGTGGTTGTTGGACTATAGGGAGCAGTATGGTCAAGCCCAATGGTGTTGTCAAGTAATGTCCATGCTCTTGAACCTTATACAATTTTTTTTCTATTTAATTCAAGAATGTTGATGCAAATTGCGGTGCCCACGCCACTGGCAATCAGGGATTGAATTTGGGATATTTTGGTATCAAACCCATTGTAACATCTGGGCATTTGCGAGGTTGAGATAAAATAGCTGCAGGTATATTAACTCGGTTTATCTGAAACACAAATTTCCAACAAAATCCTAATCTTGGTCATACTGTTTTTCAGTCTAAGTACTTACTATCTGATATTTTATTTGGCTCCTGAAAGGTTAATTCAAAAAGTCAGCTGCTTTGTTATAAGCAGCTTTGTCAGGGATTTTTTTTTTTAGTAATAGCAGGAGGGAAGAATAACAAAGTAGGATTAGCAATGAGAACATAAGGAAAGAATTTAGTTCAGCTGAGGAATATTCGGGAAAGCTAACTGGCAATGGCTCAGAGACGGTTTCAAATACCATAATCTACCACTCTTTCTGTTATTCTGATATATAACACCCATAACCTACTGAAGTGTTTTGGTTTGCCATAGACGATTCAATGTGTCAGTATGGGCTGAAAATAGTGAAAGAAATCTTTGCTTCCAATCAGGTTTACATTGCGCCTGCTGTCCTTATTAGGGACAAAATAAAATTGTTCATCAATCCTCCTACAAAATGAAATATATCCCAATTCCTTCTGTGAAATTCTACAACTGCCTTCAGTATCCTTGGGCTAGGGAGGCGAAAACTCTGCCAGGATTCCCTTTCCTTATCACTTTTCAGTGACCTCTGTTGGAAAGTGTGCACGATGGGATGTTGGACGAGTACATGTTTGAGGCTGGCTGCGCTCCAGGGTCAAATTACTTGGCAATACTCAATAACTAGGCTTACACTTGCCGAATGGCTGTCAGCACTCAAGGAACCAAACTGTGGCACGGACTTTAGGAGAGGAGGGGAAGAAAAAGAAACAAAAATTCTACAATCACAGTTGCCTATTAGGTTGGGAAATGAAAAAGTTACTGCACTGTTTATAATGAGTTTGATTCAGGTCAGTGCCAAATTTGGCACTGCGTCATTCCTGACCTGTAAAATGTTCAGGGTGATCACTGTGAGTGTAACCATCACTATCACACCATATACTCTGGCACTCCTACCTCACATAGCATTGTGGTTACCTGGAATAAAGTATTTCTCAGACTTGCTATTGTCTTATTAATGTCCTTTCAGTCTTGATATTGAATGTGGAATCAATGAGCAGTTATGCTTGAAGCTACTGTTTGGATGGCTCACTTACATTTAACTCATTCAGTGTTCCTCAGGTGAGCTCAGCCAACCCAAATACAAATGGAAATGGAATTGCAATGCATGATTATTCATGAAGGGTTAGTCTGCTGACCTTTGTGTTTCCTGCCGTGTATTGTTTGAATAATTCTGGAAATTTTAGTTCAAACAGGTGCAGCATATTTTTTTTTAAAACTCTAGATTTCCAATCTTTTCCTTGTCCTGCTTTGATTCCCAAGTTATCTACATGTGAATCAGCATATTTAATAATATACAGGACACCTTTCACTTACTTCATTTACCACATCACAAAAATCCCTTCTCCACTACCCCACTGCTTACACCTCTACCTTGCATCCACATTCTCTGTCTGTGATACATTGACGTCCCAGCCATTTCTCCCTAGTCAGATGACCATTTAGAAGCTCTCCTACTACTTTCTAGTTATACTGAATGTCACTCCAGTAAATAAGTCCATTAAACAAATTGAAATTTATAATAAATAAGAAATCGTTGTGCTCTATGTTTTTAACTGCATTATTTTGGCCATTATCTTGTTAAGGAGCACTTTTTGCCCCAGTAAATGTTTTGTCAAATTTGCAGCCCAAACTGTTTGCATGTTTCAGGAGTTCTGTCATTAAGATTTACAAAAGTAAAGTAAATTTGTTATATTGATAAAGGTGCAATAAATCAAACAACAAAGAATACTTATTAATATTTCATTGCGAATTCAACAAATGATTAGAACAAACAGGTTTGATAAAGTTATTTTTCACAATTAGTAAGACCATGCATTATATTGAACTCAGGGTGCCATGATGTCCTAAATCTATACATGTAGACAGTGAGTAGTCATATCTGACTGGTTTTATAGTCTGCGTTCTTCAAATAACATCAGCATCTAACTGTCCTCAACTGGCCTAATTTCACGTTCAATAATTAACCACTGGACGGTATTTGCTGAATAGGACTTTCAATTGGTACCACAGATTTCTTCACATCATCTTCATGAAGGGTTTGCATCAGCTTTTTTTTGCTTTCGAGTCTTTGGTTCCATTCTGTGATGAGTCTGCAGGTAGAACACATTATGCTTTGTTCAGTGTGTGATATGTCTAATATTCTTGATTGTTTTCTGATTATTTGAGAAAACATATTAATTACCTTGGGCGGTATTAAATGTAAGAGTAGCATTATGGGGTAATTTTAGCTTTTGTCAATACTGTGAAGCAGATGGTGTTGGATTGGCCATCCATTACATGCCTCTCTTGATTTTAATTTACGCTCAGTAGAAAGAAAAATCAGGAGAGCCATATAACAGGTGGCTAATCCTTCCATCATAAGGTCAGAAGTGGAGATGTTCGCTGATGATTGCACAATGTTCAGCACCATTCATGACTCCTCAGATACTGAAGCAGTCCATGGCCAAATGCAGCAAGAGCTGGACAATATCCAGGCTTCAGCTGACAAGTGACAAGTAATATTTGCGCTACACAAGTGCCAGGCAATGACAATCTCCAACAAGTGAGAATTTAACCATCGCCCCTTGACATTCAATGGCATTACCATCACTGAATCTCCCACTATCACCATCCTGGGGGTTACCATTGACCAGAAATTGAACTGGACCAACCATATACATACTGTGGCTACAAGAGCAGATCAGAGGCTAGGAATCCTGCAGCGAGTAACTCACAACCTGACTCCCTAAAGCCTGTCCACCATCTACACAAGTCAGGAGTGCAATGGATTATTCTCCATTTGCCTGGATGAGTGTAGTTCCAACAACACTCAAGAATCTTGACACCATCCAGGACAAAGCAGCCCACTTGATTGGCACCCCATCCACAAATATTCACTCCTTCCACCACCGACATACAGTAGCAGCAGTGTGTACCATCTACAAGATGCTCTGCAGGAACTCACCAAGGCTCCTTAGACAGCACCTTCCAAACCTTTGACCACTACCATCTAGAAGGACAAGGGCAGCAGACACATGGGAACACCACCACCTGGAAGTTCCCCTCTAAGCCAGTCGCCGTCCTGAGTTGGAAATATATCGCCGTTCCTCCACCGTCGCTGGGTCAAATTCCTGGAACACCCTCCCTAACAGCACTGTGGGTGTACCTACACTACATGGACTGCAGCGGCTCAAGAAGGCAGCTCACCACCACCTTCTCAATTGGGCATTTAGGGATGGGGAATAAATGCTGGTCTAGCCAGCGATGCTCACATCCCGTGAAAGAACTTAAAAAACTGACATCGTCCGTTGTACAATATCAGCTAAAGTTAAAATTATTCCTTCTGCACTTACTTTTCCTGCATTTATATTTATCATGGGTTAAAACAAATTGCCATACATGTTGTGAGCCAGTGGCGTTAGATTCACTTTAGATTTTTTTTTACCTCAATTATTTTGCTTCTTTTTCTTCCTCACTTTAAGCTGACCACCCGCTGGGCAATTGTCTGCTCCTGAGCCTAGGCTGCCAAAATTAACCATATTACTTTTATCACCACTAGGACTGGGATCACCTAACTCAGCATCAGTTGAACCTGGAATCTTTCTGATTCATATGGTTCAGATACGCATTCTGTAAGGTGTCCAGGCTAATGCAGAAGGAAATACCTGAGGAGATTGCACAACTCACAACAATGCTGTTATCAGGTTTTGATTTACTGCTACTCTTGGTTTGCTGTTGGATTCCACAACTGAAAGCAATTAATACTTTGTTTCTCTGTGAGCCTCACGCCTGTTTGGCAAATCTAATAATCAACAGTCGTAGATAGCGCTTTTAATCTGAGTATTTAGAAAATGTCACATACAATATGGACTACACTTTATGGTTTTGACTGGGCTGTCTTCGAACTGAGACACGATCAAACATGGCACCTCTTAATTACGGAGAATCAGAAGAATTCTCAGGGTCTTGGGCACCAAGATTATTTGGGGCTCCCCTTCCACACCCACAGTAAAACCACACCTTTCCCCCCACCTCTCTTTGGGTATGGGAAACTGAAGTCAGGACAGTCTCCACGTTCTGAGCCTGCCCCCGGGGGCGTACAGTCACAGGCCACCATTATTGGGTGGTGGCCAATTAATGATCAGAATGCTTCTCACCATCCAATTAAGAGCGACTGAAGGGTTCTCGAAGCTGGAGGACCAATCAGAGGCCTTCCAGATTGAAAGGAGCAGCAGACTGTAATAGATTTGCTCTCACTGCAACTTTTTATAACTTAAATTTAAAAAAGCATCATGCTGCCAGACCACCACTGTAGGTTGGAAGGGGAAGCCTCTCTAACAGGGAAACAGTGCTGGAGAGAAGGGAACCTCAGGGATAGAGCAACAGTGCCGGAGAGAAGGGAACCTCAGGGATAGAGCAACAGTGCCGGAGAGAAGGGAACCTCAGGGATAGAGCAACAGTGCCGGAGAGAAGGGAACCTCAGGGATAGAGCAACAGTGCCGGAGAGAAGGGAACCTCAGGGATAGAGCAACAGTGCCGGACAGAAGGGAACCTTGGCGCAAGGGCAACAGTGCTGGAGAGAATGGAATCTTGGGCCAAGGGCAAGAGTGCAGGAGAGAGGGGAACGCCGGGGCCTGGGCTGGAGAGGTAATCTCTATGGGAAAGGTGGCCATAGAACACTGATAATGGGGTGCGCTCCTAACTCCTTACATTATATTTCAGTTGACATTGAAAAGTCACCTTCATTGTCCAAGCAAAATGCAAAGTCTTGGAGTGCAGGAAAATGCCTGCACCTGAGATGAGAGTTCCGGGTGCAGTCGAGTAGCAGAAGCTGTCGCCACTCGGTCATGTGATGTGGGGGATCGTGGGTGAGGTTTTGGTGAACCATAAGGCATATTAAACACTGGGCATCCATGTGGTGGCCTGGACTCTCCAGCATGCATGAAGGGACCTTGAGAGGCAGTCACAGGCGATGACTTCACCAACAGTGGTCCTTAGAAGACAATTGCTGATCCTTGCGTCTCTCTCTCTTTGCGGTGAGGAGACCATCAGGAGCATGGAGTCGGGTGATCTCGCTGTTTGCCTGATTGCATATAGACAGGAGAGAAGGAGGAGAAGAATGTGATGGAGATGCCTGGCTCGTCAAAGGGAGGAGCAGTGTTCAGAACACTGAAGACCAAGGGGCGGCATGGCCTCCTCCGCACGCAGAGGATGAACCCCACAGGGTCGTTGTTCATAAACACATCGCTAGACCCAGGGTCTATAGATGGTGGATGTGCTACCTGCAGATGCGCGAGAACCAATGCCGCCGACGCCTGCGCATGTCAAGGGAATTGGTCACACACATTTGCCACCTTCTGAGGGATTTGGCACCATGGCAGTTAAAGTTGCCGCTGTGCTCAATTTCTGCCGCAGTGGCTCCTTCCAGGGCTCCACTGAGGATCTTTGCAGGATCTCGCAAGCCTCCACCCACAAATGTATCCAGGAGGTCACAGGCACCCTTTTTGCCAAGGGTCAATTGACCCTTGTCAACTTCAACAGGGATCAGGCAAGCCAGGAAGCAAAAGCACTGGGATTTGCTCAGTTTTCTGGATTCCCTCAGGTTCAGGATTCCATCGATTACACCCACGTGGCTCTTAAATCTCCGTGGCAACAAGCAGTCCAGCATGTGAACCACAAAGGCTTCCACTCTCTCAATGTTCAGCTGATCTGTGACCATAACAAATGGATCATGCTGATGTGTGCAAGATACCCCAGAAGTGTCCATGACTCATAATCCTCAGTAGGTCTCAGATTCCTGACATCTTCCAGGGAAAACACAAGCCGCTGGGTTGGCTCCTCGGGGACAAGGGCTACCCACAAAAGACATGGCTGATGACACCCGTGCAGCGGCCTCAGACAGCAGCAGAGAGAAGGTACAAGGAGGCTCATTCTGCAGCCTGGAGTTTGGTGGAGCACAGCATAAGGGATCTTGAAAATGAGATTCCAGTGCCTCAACAGATCTGGTGGAGCTCTACAGTACACTCCCCAGAGCATGTCATAAGCATAGTGACTTGCTGCATGTGACACAACCTGGTGATGCAAAGGGGGAAGGATATAGATGAGGAGGGGTTGGAAGAGCTGCACATCTCCTCTGATGAGAGGAAGTCGAAGGGGATGAGGGTGATGAGCTCCTGGAAGGCGAGGGTGCAGACGATGAGGCCATTGCACTGGCCAGACAAGGCAGGCATTGTCATGAGGTCTTCATTGCCACAAGATTCCAGGAGGATGATGAGATGCAGTGAGGACATTCCTGAGATCTCCATATTGCATCTGGGAATGTCTGATGCCTGTCTGGTTGAGGGCAGTGCACATACACTCTGTGAAGAGGCTCATATCATGGAGACACTGCTGAGATACAGTGGCCACAAGGACTTTAAGACAACTTGGTTCTTTGGCAGCTACATCACCTGTTCCCTTCAGCACCACACCTTCACCTGTCAGGAATGGTGTCGAGGTGGTGGGGCAGCCTCACTTCTAAGATGCTGAGAGAACACAGAGAACATCACGGAACCCAGTGACACTTGGGTATGAGATATGGAGGTGCACGCAACATTAACTTGGACAGTGACTTTGAAGCCGGACAATCACTGTGCTAAGAAGGTTACACACTGCACAGGGGAAAGGCCATGTCAGCGACAGTAACCTTCACTTAGTGCAGGAAGCAAGGTTTCACATCTGATTGATACAAACACTGCTCAACATAACAAGGAGCCATAGACAAGGAGATGTTATTGGGAGTGTATTTACAATGGTCAACATTACATACAAGTGATTGACACCTGTGACCACATTGTGCAACTATACCTTCTTGACCATTCTAACCCTGCAGCTACGTCTTGACGCATCCTCGTCATCCACAGAGGAGGTGGAGATGGCCTGCTGACTGCTATACCCTGTTGTCTGTGAGGACCTTTGTGAGGACTGAGATCTGGAGTACCCGGCCTGCTTTCAGGGTCCTTCTGTGTGGCAGTGGCACCCCCTCGGTCTGTGGGGCTGGAGCTGCTGGGGTCACAGGATTCCAGGAGTCATCTGGGTGGATGGGCCCAGCGTGTGCACCTGCTGATCCTCCTCCATATGTGTGCCTGAGAGTCCCTGGCTGACTCCTTGAGAGGAAGGGGCAGCTGAAGTGAGCTTGAGATTCCCTGCCCCCATCTCGTGTTGACACTGATGGAGGCCAGCAAATGCCTCAGCGATGGAGGGCAGTTCCTGCAGCAGTGCAGGACCGATGTCCTGGACCAAGGTCTCCATATGGCCGCCACCCTACCAGTGTTGACCTCGGTGCATTGGCATGCCGGCGCTATTACCTCAGCCTGAAGCCGGATGGAATCCTCCATCGTACCTTGCAATCTGAGGAGTGCAGCAGACATCCCTTCCTGACGTTCCCGAGCTTGCCTTTGTAGCTCCAGCAACTGAGGTATGACCGAGTCCAGAGGCTCCTCATCTGACTCGGACTCAACAGCTTCAGGCCTCCAGCAGTCTTCCGAGTGCGGGCACCAAGGGATGTCCCTGCCTCCGTCTGCTGTGGATCAAACAGTGCAATGTGCTCACAAAATTGTGACCCCGAGGCTACTCTAGAGCTATGTCCCACTGAGGTGTGTGTCTCTGCATTGGTGGAGGGTGTAGGTGAGCACTGTGATGGGTCTTCAATGTCAGTGTCTGCAGATTCCTCTTCCTTGGTGTCATCAGGGCAGGAGTCGAGTACCTGGGTCGTGGACTCCGTCGGCTGTTTCCCAGATGTGCCTGCAAAAGAAAGGAGAGATAATTAGTGCATGGCAGAGGCCTGTGAAACAGGACACATCACTCACAGCATGGCTGTCTGATGAATGTTGCACTGCTGGATCCTCACTTGGTAGAGCAGCGCCAACCTCACCGTCAGCACAGGAACGGTTCAGATCCTCGCTGGCCAGCTGGATGGCTCTGTTTTCAAAGTCTGTCAGGACTTTGATGCCGGGCATTCCTCCACCAGTCTGGGACCTCTCCCTCTTGTTGTGTGCCAGCTTGTCCTGCATGAATAGAGATGGAGAGAGTGTAAGCAGGATGCCTGCCAGGCCAGATGATAAGGATGCCAGGCATGTGCAAGTGGTGAATGGTCCCTTGGATGGGATGAGGACACGATCCACAGGGCAGATGAAGGTGTGAGATGTGATGTCCCTTGAACTGGCAGTGAATGGGGGCCCTGTGGATGTGATGGGTTTCTGAGTGTGTGAGTTGAGAGTGTGAGAAGAGTGACTTACCCTGGCGTAATGGAGGAGATCATTCATCCTCTTGCGGCATTGGGTGGCTGTGCTCTTTTGCAGGATATTGGCGCTGAGCACCACTGCCACCGCCTCCCATGCTGGATTGGTGACCTTGCTTGCTGGTTTTTGCCCAGAGCTGGGGTAGAGGGCATCACTGCAGCCCTCTACTGCATTTAGTAGGCGCTTGGCAGCGTGTTTCCTAGCTTTGGCAGCCATCACTTCCCAGCAGCTTCCTATCCCTTGCAGAGTGCTAGCTCTGTGCAGGGGCAGCCTTTAAATATGTTGCCCGGATTACTGAAACTCTGGGGTCATGGTGAGGCGGGCGAATCCGAGGCCGCCTGCCAGTAATCCAACGTAAAATCCATGCCTGATTTTTCTTTTAACAATGTTCCACTCGTTACAGGGTGAAGTTCCGCCATTGCCGCCGGCAGGTCAAATGCTGATTTCCCTGCCCGACATCGGATTTTGTAGATTTCAGGGAAAATTCCACACTTTGGATTTCTAAATCACCCTTCACCCAAACCTTCCTCCCCTTCTGTGAGTTTGAAGCCATTTTTCCCTACCCTGACCATATTTGCTGGTTCACTCTTCTGTTTATATACACTCTGTCCCTCCCTGTCACAGTCTAGTTACCATTACCCATATCACTACCCTGGGCTATTACCTTGTCCTTTCTCTTTAAATTTCCAAATCTTCCTTCACGTGAACCCCGCTACCCCCCACTTCCTCTATTCACTTTAAAGCCCTCTCTACAGCCCTAGTGATACAATTCACCAGGACACTAGTTCCAGCACAGTTCAGGTGAAGTCCATCTCAATGACACAGCTTCCTTTTCCCCAGTACTGGTGCCAGTGCCCCATGAATCGAAACCTTGGCAGTTAAACTGTCCTCTGCCACCTTTGGAAACATGGAGGCTTCCTGGGAAATCCCAGTTGGTTGATCTCAATAGGCCCTTAATTGGCGTCAATGGGCTCTTAATGAGTATCCACCACATGCAGACAAGTAAACCCCCACCCCGAACCCTTTCCTGCAAAAATGGATGGGGCAGGATGGAGCCAAGGAACTAGCAAGCCGGCCCGGGGGGCTATTTTTACTGGCCCCCTGTCTCCGAACCTGACTCCGGCGGGGGCTCAAAATCAAGCCAAGTGTCAGTGCGTAATCCTCCTTCAGAGGTCATTGGATCAGTTCTCTTCTCTTTAGCCTGAGGGCATCGAAACCAACTCACTGTAGCTCCTCAGTTGTACACAGACTAGAAATTGAGCATGACAAGTCTAATACTGTTGAATGAATTTCTCAGGTTATCCTCAGGGTCTTAGTTGACGATTATACTGACGGTGTCTGAGCCAACAGGCCACAATAAAGACCCAGCTGTAAGGAAAGTGGAAAAAAAACCAGTGGAATGTACTGCACAGATATGAAGGCTTCAATTAATTCAGAGGAAGTGTATTCTACACAGCGCTGCCGAGCTGATGGCAGGATAGTGAGTATGAACAGGATTCAGATTTAATTCCTTAAATTTACCCTTTGCAAGGAATGAGGGAAATGACAGTAACCTTAAAGAACAGCGTCAAGGCTCACCAACCTCAAAATTCAGGACAGGATTCAATAAAGACCCTGCTCCAACACTCTGAGCAGCTGCTATAGAATTTGTTGGCCTTATCCCCCATGTTTCCCATTGTATGTTTTGGAATTAGCCTTTAATTAGTTGAGTCGGTTTCAAAGGCCATTTTTTAAGGTCAATTGCAATACCAATTAGAGTTTGATGAGTGACATTAATATGTCATAGATATACCCACAGGCCAATTGCCTCCGATGAAATAATTCCTGAGTGGCACACCAAGGATTAAATTTATTTCCACCCTTCTACATCACGTGTTGTTGTTGTATAAGACGGTGAGCATCTCATTTTTTTCATACCATTCTACAAATGCCATTCTGTAGCCAACAATTAGAAAGTGAGCAAGCAATCCAGAGTGATTTTCCTCAACTTTGTTGATGGATTAACCAAAACTAAAAATATGCAGTTTGAAGAAATGCTGGTGTGAACCCCCAACCTGTGGTCTTGGCTCCACAAAACAGACCATCAGCTTCAGATGAAAAATATCATTGCTGTTCGCTGAACGTATCCAGTCGCTTCTCATTTATCCTTTCTAGCAAAGTATGGGACAAATCTAACCACAACTGGCCGAATAACTGCTTAATCTTGGCTTAGGTTTTACACTAGAGACTGTAAATCTCAAATTCAGAGTCAAATCCAGGGCAACTACAAAACTTTTCAGGACCATCAGAAAATATGGATGCATTCCTCCAAAGGACTATTCAAAATCAGTTACATCATTATCAATGAACTACGTTGCATTGGTTATACCATTATCACGAGGGATGGAATCTTCTGGTCCCACCAGCAGCGGGAATCGGGCAGGTGAGGGAGTGTGCCCGGGGAAGGTGGAGGGAATGTGTCTGGGGAAGGAGGAGGGAGTGTGTCTGGGGAAGTGGGGGAGAAGAGTGTCCGGGGAAGAGGGAGGCAGAGTGTCCGAGGAAGAGGGAGGGAGAGTGTCCAGGGAAGGGGAAGGGAGTGTGCCTGGGGAAGTGGGAGAGAAGAGTGTCCAGGGAAGAGGGAGGGAGAGTGTCCGGGGAAGGGAGTGTGTCCAGGGAAGGGGGAGGGAGTGTGTCCAGGGAAGAGGGAGGGAGAGTGTCCAGGGAAGAGGAAGGGAATGTGTCTGGGGAAGGCAGAGGGAGTGTGTCTGGGGAAGGGGGAGGGAGTGTGTCCAGGGAAGGAGGTGGAAGAGTGTCAGCATAAGTAGGTGGAAGAGTGGGGGAGGGGGAGGAGGAGTGTCTTAGAGGCTGGGGTTGTCGGTGTCAAATATGGGGTCCTGGAGGTTGAACTCCGGGTACTGGTGGTAGGAGGGAATAGTTATAGTGAGGCGGGGGAGCGGGGTCGGGGGGAATGCGATAGGGGAGCAAATCCAAGATGAGAGTCTGATAGTTGACTGTCTCATGGTGGGGGCAGACTAGACAGGTGGCCCGGATAATGGGAGAGGCAGTGTCAGGGTGGGTTTGGGGATGGTAGCAGGTGTCAGGTCCAAGAGAAGGGAAGGCACGTGGAGGTAGATTGTAATAGGATCCAGGGTAGTGGGGGGAGGTTAAAGGGTCACTAAGGGGAGAGTAATGGTGATATTGGATGGGTCAAGGGTAATAGAGGGCAGTTGGTGGGTGACGGGGGAAGGTAGAAGGTGGTAGACCAAGTTTGGAAGGTGACATGCACCATTTTTCAAATCTGACCTTGACCATTCAGTTAGTCAGTCAGTGAGATCACTCAAAGTGGGAGGAGGATCTTTTCGGGTGGGTGGAGTTCAAGGTCAGCGCAAGTGGCCAACTAAAGGGACACCCTGATAATTACAAGGCAACTGGATGTCAACCATGCTCGGTTGTGATCTCCTGTCTGTGGTGAAGCCGATTCAGCAGCAGCTTTGTTCCCAACTCACGAGTCTCATGACATCGAGATCCCAGCAATGTGTGGAGCTGCTGTTTATTCTGTGCCATTTGCCATTGGCGGCAGTCAGAGGCAGGGATGAAGGGAAGGAGGTGGATGCCTCCAAGGGGAACAACTGGAGGACAGCCAACTCACAACTCCAAACATTCATCCTCCCAGGTGAATGGTCATGGCTGACAAGGGCTCATGTGGTTACGCTTTCTATGCTGCCAAAGCAATGGTCTCTCTATAGAGTCTCATGGGTAGTGGAGGCAAGCGGGATAGTGCCAGAGGGAGGCTTCTCGCACATGGTTCTCATCATCCTGGTCATAGAGGAATGTCGCCATACACATTCATGTATGAACAGGAGGAACACCCATCTCTGGTCTTCCAAGATGTCCTTCACATGGAAGGGGTGGGGTGGGGATGCCATTTCTAGATGGAAGCCAGGCGAAGGGCTGAGCACTGGCCTGCTGGCTTTGAGATTGAGGGAAGCTTGTAAAGGATATACTCACTAAATATATCACTTCAATTCATTCACACATCCACTGAGGCATTGATGATGCGGGTTGCAGGCAACCCCGCCCTTAATGGTGCTTGTCCAGATGAGGAGACGGAGGGCCCTTCACCGGTTGGCACAGGGTCAGGAGGAGGAGGAGCAAAGGCCTGAACAGCAGCAGGGCCTCTAGAAGGTCATGATACTGGTGGACATAGCCCACTGCAATGGCGACCATTGGTCCGACCATGGGTGTATCACCAGTGCTGCTCTTATCTAGAGATGCAGGAAAGGCAATGCCGGAGGCAATCTTGCATGACCCGGGATGTGGTTTCTCACATCACTCAGCTTCTCCAGTATGAGTTGCGGGTGCAAGGACTCTGGAGGAGTAATGTGGAGCTCCTGGCTTGAAGTGAGTGAATGGCTGTTCTGGTGCTCTTTAAACATGGCCTTGGACCCCATGAGGTAACTGCGGGGTGGGCAAGCTCCTGCCCACCTCACCACGAGATTCACTGAGCTCCTCGTGGATGCATAATTAATATGCTGAAGAGCAGAAGATTACACGTGTTCAGCCCTACAGCTGCCCATTGGGAATCATGCCAACTTTCCCGCCTGCCACCGGACTCCAGAACGCAAGATTCTACCCTAGGTAACCAGAAAAAGCTCAAAGTCAAAATATTGGTTCCATTCTTTTACGCAGAATATGAGGTTCAAAACTAAAATACGCAATATTTTTGGGTCACCCCCCCCCACCCCCCCACCCCCCGCCACCCCCCAGGCCCCACTCCTCACCCACAAGTAACTCTAAGTAATGTGCAATGTGACATTAAAGCATATAAATCAAAAAGTCTCAGGCATGATTCCGGCCTCAGCTTAGGCCGCATTTTAGGTGCCACACCTGACATGAGTACCCTGGATTCTGGAGAAGAAAAAGGAACAAGGGTTCCTGATTGTTATTTGGTAACTTGTGCTACAAAATGTGTGCCATGGGTGAAACAGGACCACACTTGCTGTGATTCTGTCCATAATTAACCCAGTAAAAATGGCTCTCTGGGTTTACACATGAAGATTGGCCAAATTGGAAAGGTATCCAAAGACCACTTGTACTGTACCTCCAGAATCACCAAGTTCATGAGTGCAGGAGAGTGAAATGGGGATAAAAGAATACTTCTTAAACACCTTTTTTTGTGATTTTTTGATAACTGAATATAAAAACATGCCCATGCACATGGAGACATTTGGCCACCATTTGGAGCACTTCACGTTTGAAGTCTGTTTGGCATTCCTCACTGTAAATGGTAAAAAACATATACATTAGACATTAAGTAAAGACAAAATTGGGCTCAGTAGTTATGCGCTCTATGGTCAAACAGCCTGCAAACTCCCACACTAAGAGTTACATTTTTTGTGAGCAGTACGAGAAGACAATCAGTGTCCATTTCTACCCAGCAAGACCTAACATTTTAGGGGGAAAATTGATAATTAAAAACCGTATTGAAAATTTTGCAATGCTCCAGTTCTGGTCAGTGAGGGCTTTGTAAAACCTTTATTGGCATATGGAACTATCCCTGGCAAATATCGCTGTAAGCCAGGTTTTGTCACAATGCTGTCTATTTTCAATTTTATTTATGCAACATACTGTGGAAAAATGCCACATTGCATTTTTCCAGCACCTGCTCCTCAATTTTATTCCCTACTCCTCTCCTCACAGTATTGGCTTAAACTGGATTGTGTGCCCACATGTAATGACAGCCATTAACACGCAGTGATCATGTGTGAGTTTAGACCATGGGGCAGATTTCCCCTTTCCTGTACCTAAGCATATTCAATGATTTAGATGAAAGCAAAATACTGCAGATATTGGAAATCTGAAACAAAAGCAGAAAATGATGGAAAAACTCAGCATGTCTGACAGCATCTGTGGAGAGAGAAAAACAAAGTTAACATTTCGAGTCCGTATGACTTCTTCAGAGCTGAAGAGAAGTGGAAATGTGATGAAATTTATACTGTTTAAGAGGGGTGGGGCAGGTGGAGCTGGATAAAAGGCCAGCAATAGGTGGGGACAAAGGAGGGATTGACAACGATGTCATGAACTAAAGGACAAAGGGATTGTTAATGGTAGTGATTAGTGCTAGAAAAGGTGCTGATAGTGGCGTAAAGGTAAGAAAGCAAAATGTGATTATAGCAGAGCAAGGATAGCATTGTGTGAAAGAACAACATGGAACAGTGAAAGATGGCCCTGTAGGGGCTGGGGTTGGGGGATAGAACTACAGATAAATAAATAAAAATAAAATTAAGTGGATAAAAAACAAAACTGAATGTAGAAGAAAGGGGATTTAAAAAGGGGGTGAGGATGGAGGAGAGAGTTCATGGTCTGAAGTTGTTGAACTCAATGTTAAATCGAGAAGGCTGTAAAGTGCCTAGTCGGAAAATGATGCGCTGTTCCTCCAGTTTGCATTGGGCTTCACTGGAACAATGCAGCAAGCCAAGGACAGACATGTGGGCATGAGAGCAGGGTGGAGTGTTGAAATGGCAAGTGACCGGAAGGTCTGGGCCATGCTTGCGGACAGACCGAAGGTGTTCTCAAGTCTGTGTTTGGTCTCCCCAATGTAGGGGAGCCCACATTGGGAGCAGCGAATACAGTAGACCAAATTTAAGGAGGTGCAAGTGAAGCGCTGCTTCACCTGAAAGGAGTGTTTGGGCCCTTGGACTGTGAGGAGGGAGGAGGTGAAGGGGCAGGTGTTGCACCTTTTGCGATTGCATAGGAAGGTGCCGTGGGAAGGGGATGATGTGTTGGGGGTGATGGAGGAGTGGACCAGGGTGTCCTAGAGGGAACGGTCCCAACGGAATGCTGACAGGAGAGGTGAGGGGAAGATATGTTTGGCAGTGGCATCATGCTGGGGTTGGCGGAAATGGCAGAGGATGATCCTTTGAATGCGGAGGCTGGTGGGGTGAAAAGCGAGGACAAGGGGAACGCTATCATGGTTCTGGGAGGGGGGCAAAGGTGCAAGGGCGGAGGCGTGGGAGATGGGTCAGACCCAGCTGAGGGTCCTGTCAACCACAGTGGGGGGGAAACCTCGATTAAGGAAGAAGGAAGACATGCCACAAGTGCCGTTTTGGAATGTGGCATCATCGGAACAGATGCAACAGAGAAGAAGGAACTGAGAGAATGGGATGGAGTCCTTACAGGAAGCGGGGTGTGAGGAGTTGTAGTCGAGGTAGCTGTGGGAGTCGGTGGGCTTGTAATGAATATTGGTGGACAGTCTATCACCAGAAATGGAGACAGAGAGGTCAAGGAATGGAAGGGAAGTGTTGGAGATGGACCATGTGGAGGTGATGGAGGGGTGGAAATTGGAAGCAAAATTGATAAATTTTTCCAGGTCCAGACGAGAGCATGAAGCAGCACTGAAGCAGTCAACGACATACCAAAAAAAGAGTTGTGGGAGGGGGCCTGAGTAGGACTGGAACCAGGGATGTTCCACATACCCCATAAAGAGACAAGCATAACTGGGACCCATGCGGATACCCATAGCCACACCTTTCATTTGGAGGAAGTGAGACAAGTTTAGGGAGAAATTGTTCAGTGAGAGAACAAGTTCAGCCAGACGGAGGAGAGTGGTGGTGGATGGGGCTTGTATGGGCCTCTGTTCATGGAAGAAGCAGAGAACCCTCAGACCATCCTGGTGGGGGATGGAGGTGTAGAGGGGTTGAACGTCCATGGTGAAGAGGAGGCGGTTAGGGCCAGGGACGTGGAACATCAGAGGAATTGTGGATGTAGGCAGGAAGAGACTGGACAAGGGGAGAGAGAACGGAGTCAAGTTAAGAAGAAATGAGTTCCATGGGGCAGGAACAGGCTGACACGTTCGGTCTACTGGGACAGTCCTGTTTGTGGATTTTGGGAAGGAGGTAGATGCGGGCTGTTTGGGGTTGGGATACCATGAGGTTGGAAGCTGTGGAGGGAAGATCTCCAGAGAATATGAAGTCAATGACAGTCCTGAAAACAATGGCTTGATGTTCAGTGGTGGGGTCATGGTCCAGCGGCAGGTAGGAAGGAGTGTCTGAGAGTTGGTGCTCAGCCTCTGCGAGATAGAGGTCAGTACGCCAGACAACTGCATCCGCTGCTGCCAATGTGGTCTCCTCTACATCGGGGAGGCCAAACGCAGACTGGGTGACCGGTTTGTGGAACACCTTCGCTCAGTCTGCAAGCATGACCCAGACCTTCCTGTCGCTTGCCATTTCACCATACCACCCTGCTCTCATGTCCACATGTCCCATCCTTGGCCTGCTGCAATGTTCCAGTGAAGCCTTAATGATAAATGGAGGAACAGCACGTCATCTTCCGTTTAGGAACCTTACACCCTTCTCGACTTAACACTGAGTTCAATAACTTCAGACCGTGAACTCTCTCTTCCATCCTCACATCCTTTTTTTAATCGCCTTTCTTCTACATTCATTTTTATTTTTTATCCACTTAAACTTATTTTTTATTTTTACTTATTTATCCATAGTTTTATCTCCTTTTTTATCCCATTTCCAATCCTTTTTTTTCTCCCATCACTGCTCCCTCCCCCCACCCCATCCCCTACAGGGCCATCTGTCACTGTTCCATGTTGTTTTTTCACACATTGCTACCCTTGTTCCGCTATAACCACATTCTGCTTTCTTACTTTTATTCCACTATTAGCACCCTTTTTTAGCACTAATCACTACCATTAACAATCACTTTGTCCTTTAGTTCATGACATCTTTGTCAATCCCTCCTTTGTCCCCACCTATCACTGGCATTCTATCCAGCTCTACCTGCCCCAACCTGCTTAAACATCACATTTCCACTTCTCTTCAGCTCTGAAGAAGAGTCATACGGACTCGAAAATTTAACTTTGTTTTTCTCTCTCCACAGATGCTGTCAGACTTGCTGAGCTTTTCCAGCATTTTCAGTTTTTGTTTCAATGATTTGGATGTAGCCCATGGAAGAAAACCATGGCCTGGATTTTTCAGTCGGCGGGTGGGCTCGGTGGGGGCGGTCGCAGAGCCGTCTGTCGCCCACGCTGGGCTCCGCGCCGCCATTTTACGTGGGCGGGCCAGTTAAGACCCGCCCAGTGTAAATTGCAAGTGGTAATGCTCAGCACTACCTGTGCAGGCGGGGGGAGGAGGGAGAGTTGGGGCCAGTGTTCTTTTGCACATGCGTGCGAAAGAGCGCTTCAATCTCCCCGAGGCACGGAGCTGCCTCAGGGAGATTGAAGAGCTTTTGAAATAAATAAATAAATGGATTTAAAATTTAATTAAACATGTCCCCTCATGTGACTGTGTCACATGAGATGGGGCATGTTTTAATATCTCAGAAATTTTTAAAATTCAATTAATAAAAGCTTTAGAAAACCTCATCCTACTTGTGGATGAGGTTTCCTAAAAAACGTAAAGGCCGCTTGGCCTTTTCACCTGCCAGCCAACCGTAAGGTTGGATGGGCAGCGTAAAATTGACCTTAATTACTTCCTTAATGGCCTTAATAGGCCGTTTAAATATCAGCGGGCATGCAGCCGACTCTGGCGCGCACCCGCCGAACGAAACATTGCAAGACAACGTGATGACGTCGGGACGCACGCCTGACATCATCATGTGTCATTTTATGCTCTGGCCCTTCCCCGCACGCCGACAGAAAAATTCAGGCCCATTTGAATGAATATGTGTGAGTATGTATTGAGTAGAGGGCTGGTGCAAATGCCTGGAAGGAAACCCATCTGATTTTTTTTGTTGATGGACCAAATATCAGGCAAGCTTGCTTACAAGCATGTGATCCTACTTAATACATTGTCCTTCCTACCTATCCCATAGCAGTCATTGCATCTCTAATAATGGTTTCCCTTCCCTCCCCTGCACTGTCTGTGCCTACAGCTATGTTCATAGTCGAAAGAATTGGTTCAATAAATAATCATACAACTCAGTAACAACAACATAAAGTTATTTGAAAAAAATATATAATGAGTAAGTGGCCCAGGGATAAATCAGATTCCCTGCTCCCATTATACTATCAGTACTTCTGCAGTGACATGAGCAGTATGAAACATCTTGGGGATGAATTTCTCCCACTTGTCCACCATAACTTCAGCAGAATGCTGCTTTTGCCATTTTTCAGGATTACTGCAGCTCTTCTGGCAAAGTTACAGGCAGATAAATGCAAGAACCACTACAGAAATTCTTCCTTATGGATATGAACTCATTAAACTTCAATCCATTGTAATTTATTCCATTCACTGTGTTTCCTTGATTATTTTCATTAAGTTATTGCAATATGTAAGTAATTCTAAATCATTAAGTCTCAGCCAGAAATGCAATGTTTTCAATGAAGTGATAAAACACATCCTCTACACATTAACCTTATGCTCTCTTGAATTACAACTTATTTGCAAAGTAATCAAATAACGCACCTATTAAGGGCGCTCTTATTCAACCTCATCCTCTCCTGCTCCAGCCACTCCGTCTGCTTTTCAATTCTCTTCTCCCAGATAGCTTTCAGATCATATTTGGGGCCAGCTGCTCTCTCCCGATTGGACAAATAAGATAACCTTTCCATTTCCTAGAAGAAATAAGTACACTGTGACTGGAGCTCATGATGCTGTGTATTATGACAATTTTGACAGCAATAGGTACCGGTTTCCTCAGTGTTTGGCTGACACAATTATAGTGTCTTTTATACCTTTTTGATGCCCACATTTATCAGTTTAAGGAATGATGTTTTGGAATTGGTGCGTTTTTTGCAACAAGTGACTGAACATTACCCCCTGTGAAATTAGAAACTCCCTTAAAGTTCCATTAAATTCCAACTTTGGAACAGTATCCTTGACTGTAATACAAGATGGTAATTACTTCTTTTCCAGGCAGATGTAAAACATTAAGTAATTTCTTAGTCTTCTTGAGGGTGTATGATCCCTGGTTCTGCAAATGTGAACTTGGATTTTTTTTTGCCATTTTGGTTTACTTTTACACGTTTCTTGTCCTTTTGCACGTGTTCATTATTTCCTTTTTTTCCCCTTTATCACCATTTAAGGTACACAGCCATAATGACATAAAATGGCAGAAAATGTCCATATTTTTGAAGCTTCAATGAGGTTTGCAGAATAAACCTCCTGATTTCCCATTTTCCATTTACAGACTCACCGTCTAATTCACTTCCCCTGCAAACTACCCCCACTTGTCAACTTCCTCTTCCCTCCAACCTCCCGTTGTTCTGCTAGTGTCTGAGTAGAACATTTCCTTGTTGCTTTTAGATTCCTGTGCTCCTATTACTTAAATTCTTGAGTAGTGTTTTTTTCCAACTTCATTCTTAACCCTTTGATTTTTTTCTATTTGAGTTCCTGCATGAACCATTCAGAAGAGTAACTTTAGAAAATGAAGATGAAACAGAAAATATGGTTTTCTCAAAAATTAATAAAAATACCCCAGTTATGAAAGATTCACTTGCAAATTCCACTCTCCTCCTCTTTCTCTCGACTTTGCTCCCCTCCTCCATACCCTGATGTCCATTTCCTGAAGGTGTTGATTCCCTTATGGGGTACGTTCCACAGTCATTCTAAAGCACCAATACCTCACCTAAATAGCCATTCCTTAAGTGCAGCACAAATAGCAGAAGGTACATCATAGCCAACCCCAATCCTGTCTTCACTTGATGTTCACATGCACATCCCTAGCAACTGGATATCAATCAGGAATAGGAACATTGATCACTTTGTTTCTTCACTAATCAACAGGCAATGAGGACAACTCCAGCATACCAGCTGCTAAGATCAGCTAAAGCAACACAGGTCAGGGACTAGACCTGGGTCCTTATTGGTCCGTGTGGCTCACTGCCTTAACCAGCTGAACCATTAGGGGAGCAAGCCAATTGCAATTTAGGGTTATGAGTTTTAATTAATACCATCCTTTGCATGCACGGTGTCAGTGTAAGGTGATTTTATTTGTTAAATGGATGCATGTTCATTTTTAAAATTTACAGTGGCTCCCTGAGTATCCTACAACCATACACTGCATAAGTTGAACACCATTTTAATTCTGTATTTGAAACACCATATGTTCATTCACAGATCCATCATAATTATATTTACAAGTACTGTCACTCATTGTCAGTATAAATTAAAATAATCAAT
Source organism: Cetorhinus maximus (assembly GCF_964194155.1). NCBI lineage: Eukaryota > Metazoa > Chordata > Chondrichthyes > Lamniformes > Cetorhinidae > Cetorhinus > Cetorhinus maximus. The sequence goes on from NC_135880.1 coordinate 111,975,360, forward strand.
TTTATACCTAAATTCGGTTAAAACATCAGAAGGATGGTATATTTCAGTCAGCCTTTTTATTTACTTTGAATTTATACCATGCTTAATTTGACAGTAAACTTGCACTTTAAAAAATTATGATGTGGTAAACCTTTCTATATTTTATAAGATCGATTAGACAACTATAAAATTTTGGGACATACTTTGAATTATTTCATGTAGCTACAGCTCAGTCTCAATACATGATTTATTGTATGTAGTTCCTTGAACTTTGTTGGATCTAATATGATGAAAGATTGGTTTAAATCAGGATAGGTTTCCAGCTGAGACTCTTTGGCAGTCATATTTGACACTCGCACTTAACGACAGCACATTTATTCAAAGATCTCCTTACATCATTCAAACTCAGTCAGTGTATATTGTTGGAAACAATTGTAATTCACTATGAATACCGCTAAACATTTAAAGACACAGACAATTCGTTGAAGCACAGTAATCTCATGAAGGAACTCAGCATTAAGGGAGTTAATTTAAAACCAGAAATTGCAATAACATTTTAAAACACAATTCACTTACCAGAAGTAGATTTTCTTTCCTCTAGCAAAATGGTTGTTGCTTGAACTGTGGTGATGCCTATCTGTTTAGAGACGTAACCAGAGTGAATAGTGGTGAACCTATACAAGCAACATCTCTTTTTGTTGGGTCTCCGCCTTGTTTATATGAGGGCTGGTGACAAGTCTATTTTGAATACAGATCTTGGATCAGAGGGCTTTTTCATTCCATGCATTTTGTAGCATAGTATGCATGATGACGTTATAGGCTGTGAGCTCCAGAAGCATCGCCCATGGAGTGGGATATTGCTGGCAGGTGTCATTAGACACTTGAAAGCCAATCATAACTTGGCGAGGATGAAATGGATATTTCTTTGAAAAGCACATCAGTGCAGCTTTCATGAGACTTGCTCAATTTGCAATTGGCCTAACAGGAACCGTAAGTGTGAAATAACTGATGTAACAATTCATGATGTAGTATCACATTACCTGGAAACTGGCAGAGAAAATAAATTTGATTCTTGACTTGTGATATATTCAAGTAAGACTTCAGAACTTAACTGTTAAATGTCACAGGGTCACTCATTAAAGTACTGCAACAGCATCCCTCCATGTGTCAAATTATGTTGTTGATTCAAATGCTCCGGTTGATTTGTAGCTATCATTCTAGATCTTATGTTTCTGTCACCATCACTTAAGTGAAATGAAACACAGCAAGGAAATTTGGTTTCCAACCAGCTTTCAGTTTTACGGTCTTATAAGAAGCACTGAGACCACATTTAAAATTATTTTGTGTAAAATGCTAATATTCAGGCATAATTTGCTTTTGTTATACAGTTTTCTCCTCTTCCGAACACAATGGCTCCCATTGGATACACAAAGTCTAAGGGCCAGATTTTTGAGGACTGAACAGGTGGGACCTGAATGCAGATGTCTGACCCTCATTTCCGGCAGATCCCATTTTTTGCCAGTGGGGGAAGGGCAGGCTGACTCAATCCCCCGCCCCCTGGAATGAAAATTGAGAGTGGGGGGGCCGTTTCCAAGGAGACAAGTTTGCCAAGTCAGGAGGTATCCAGACTCAAGATTCCCACCTCCATGATGAAAATTCAACCCTAAATTAACTCTCCACTGATTCACCAAATAAATTTTTCTTTCACCTTTCCTTCCAGTTTTCTCTCTTCTGACTTGAAGGCATTAGTTCACTGGATTATGGCTTCATGCACCAGCTGCTACACTCTAGTGCTTTATCCAAGTGAACGTAAGATCATAGAAAGGTTACGGCACCAATGGAGGCCATTTGGTCCATTGAATCTCTCCTAGTTCTCTGTAAGAACAATTTAGCTAGTTCTACTCCTCTACTCTTTCCCCGTTTCTCTGTATTTTTTTTTCTTTTCACCAGCTTATCCAATTCCCTTTTGGAAGCCATGGTTGTTCTGTCTCCACCACCTTCGCAGTGCATTCCAGAGCCTAACGCCCTAACCACTCACTGTGTTAAAAAAGATTTATCTCATGTTGCCTTTGGTTCTTTTGCCAATCACCTTAAATCGGTGTCCTCTGTTTCTTAACCGTTTCACCAATGGGAACAATTCCTCTTTATCTAATCTGTCCAGACCCCTCATGATTTTGAACATTTCTATCAAATCCACTTTCAATCTTTCCTTCTCTGAGGAGAACAGCCCCAGCCTCTCCAATCATTCCAGGTAACTGAAGTTCCTCATGCTCGGAAGCATTCTTGTAAATCTTTTCTGCACTCTCTTTAAATCCTTCACATCCTTATTAAAATGCAGCGCCTAGAATTGCACACAATACTCCAGTTGATGCCAAATAAGTGTTTTTATAAATGTTCATCATAACTTCCATGCTTTTGTAATCTATAGGCCAGATTTTCGTCATGGAGGTGGGAAGCTCAAGTCAGGAAATCTTGCTACTCACAGACCTGTCTCCATGGAAAACACCCCCAAAAGCATGGTTTTCACCACGGGGAGGGGTCAGCAGGGGTGTGATCGAGTTGGGCCTGCTGCCTCCAAAGGCAACTTGAACATGACCACGGAGGCAGATGAGTGCCAAGGTGGCCTGCCTCAGCTCTCTGAGTCCCAATTTTATGAAAGTTTATTTGGCCCTCCCCTCACCCCCCACACTCACCCTCATTCCTCCTCCATGCCATCTCATACCTCCATGTCACCTCATATCCACATGCCACCTCTACACCATCTCATACTCCCATGTCACTCCTTTGCCCCCTCATACGACTATCCCACCTCCATAGCCACTCCCCAGTATCCACTAGGGGTAGACCTCAGGAGCCATGTGACGATGAAAAAATTGAATTTGTAAAAATTGAAGAGCTCTCACTTATACGTACACGATACAAAAAAAACTCATTCATGAAACCAATTCAAAGATTTTAAATAACCTCAAGTGGTCAATCTGTTATAAAAATCAATCTATTCAGTAACAACATCAAAGACGTCCAATGCTTTAATAGCCTCTTAAAACTATCAAAATGTTAACTCAGGCTCCCTGCTGAAATAAGTGATTTTGGATCTTTTGAAACCCAGCCAAACATTCATAATAGGCTCATCAGTAATAACAGCCCTTGGGAAATATCAACAATAAACTCTATTGAAACTGCAGGAAAGGGTGATTCAGATTTTTCTAAACTAGCCCAGATGGCATGTCAATCAATACATTCCAGCAGTGTGTGTTTTTTTCTGACTGCCGAAGCTTGGGTTTTTCATGTTTAAAGGGCTGGGGATTTAAATAACTACAGACATGGCATTTAACAGACCTTATCCGTCCTTCAAGAGGTTTTATGTCTCCTCCATCAATTTGTGACTCCTGCACTTTGGGTTAAGGCCTTTGGAAAAGTGAAAATGGGTCTGTTTGAATTCATCACTAATTTCAAATGGTTCTGCTGAGTTTGGGTTTCCCACCTGTATGATTCACACCCCATTGCCTTTGCTTCCTCAGGAAAAATGGGTTTCTGCTGGAAATGGGGCAGGACTTCTGCATCCGGCTCCCACCCACCATTTTTAAAGGCCTCTGGAGTCAGCCCTACTCTGGAAAAATCCAGCCCTATTATGCTATTTATAAAGTCCAGGATGCTGTATAGCTTTTTAACCACTTTCTCAAACTGCCCTACCACCTTCAATGAGTTGTGCACATATACTCCTAGGGCTCTCCATTCCTGCACCCTTTTAGCTTATATTGCCTCTCTTCATCCTTGTTACCAAAATGTATCACTTTACACTTCACTGCATTAAATCTCATTTGCCACATGTCCACCCATTCCACCAGCCTATGTTTTCTTGAAGTCTATCACTATCCTCCTCACAGTTCACAATACTTCTAAGTTTTGTTTCATCTGCAAATGTTAACATTTTGACATTTTTGTGTAAGCTTGTCAGTGATAGTTCCTGGGCTATGGAGGGTATCACATATATACACCCATCCATAGATATGCAGAGTTAAAGTGACACAGTCACTAAGCTGTACATGGAATTTTGCTGTGTAAAGTGTTATATAATATCCATAGAACCTCAATTTCCTGTTGTACTTCACAGGCAATGACATACTCTTAAAGAGTAGTTACTGTTGCGAGGTAGGGAAATGCAGCAAATAGTTCAGACGCAGCAAGATACCATAACCAATGAGATAATGGCCAGATAACCTGTTGGTTGAGGGATAAATGTTGGCCAGGACACCAGGAAAACTTTTATGCCCTGGATTCCATGGAATTTCATTCTTGCACCCAGGTGGCAGATGCATCTGGTTTAATGTATCATACGAAAGACAGCAACTACCAGCATTTCAGTATTCCCTCAGTCAGCCTAGCTTATGTCCTAAAGTCTCAAATGGGGCTTGAACCCATAGTCATCAGACTCTGAGACAACAATACTACCACTGATCCAAGGCTAACATCTATCCCATGGGGACTGTGCTAATCTGTACTTGATACTACTCATCCCTGTAAATACAGGATATGGAGTATCTTCTTTGCAAAACTAAGCATTGCGATTTTCAGTGCTTTAGGATAATTTGTTGCTTCATTGCTGCAGTCCAAGTAATATGTAGCTATGTGAATGTTGAAAGAAAATGCATATTAAATAAAGTCCCAATGCATGGGTTAAATCTCCAGTCCAGTATCCGATAGCACGGAATATATCAAACCTCTTCAGCTTAACTTTGATGATTCACTAAGATAAAAGCAAAAAACTGCAGATGCTGGAAATCCAAAACAAAAAATAATACCTGGAAAAACTCAGCAGGTCTGGCAGCATCTGCGGAGAGGAACACAGTTAACGCTTCGATTCCGTATGACCCTTCTGCTGAGTCATACGGACTTGAAACATTAACTGTGCTCCCCTCCACAGATGCTGCCAGACCTGCTGAGTTTTTCCAGGTATTTTTAATGATTCACTGTTGTCTGGACTCGTGTGCAGATAATTAACTTTCAACTTCTATTTATGTATTTTGTAACAAAAATTTTTAATTCTTAAAAGAATTGGGGAACAGTTATAGCTCAGCATGGTTACAGATTAAGCTAATGACCTAAATGTGGCAAGCTTGGTGTGATTGAATGGAAAGGAATAGTCTCGGAGTGATTACCTGCCTATTAGTTTCCAAAAGTGATTTTACAGAGGCTGAGTATCTAAGAATGACTACACAAAGAACAATAAATAATCAAAAGTGTTGATATCAAGATTAAATATTGAAGAGTCATGACAGAATAATGGACACCTAGAATTTTTATTTATTTATTCATTTACAGGGTGTGAACCATCCCTAATTGCCCTCGAGATGGTAGTAGAGGCCATGCACCTGCTCCATTATCTTTCTAAGCGATAGAGATCACTGGTTTGGGAGCTGCTATTGAAGCAGGCAAGTTACTACAGTGCATCTTGTTGATGGTACACATTGCTGCCACATTGCACCAAATGATTATAGATGAATTCTAGTGGAAGGTTTTCAACAGCATAATTTTACAATTATGTAAGTAGGTGGGGGTTAAATCAGAAATTAGAATTCAAAAAATCTGAAAAAGGAAATTAGTCCAGCTCGAACCCACCCAATTCTGGTTTAACCAGAGGTAGGCCAAGAAGCAGGCAACCAGCCTGTTTTTTGAGAGCCAGGTCGGTCATTTAAACATTATAAAAGAGCAGGAATATTGAAAATCATTAATATGGAAAAGAACAGGAGGACCACCACCCAGGGGCAGACAGCAGCACCTATGAGAGCAAGAGAGAAGGACTCAGAGACAGGCAGCAACATCTATAAAAGCAATTCAATCCATGGCTCCAGGGCAGACCTACCGCACTCTTGAGAAAAATCAAAGTGTAACATCACAGGAAAACAGGTAGTTAATCACTTGATGAGCATTTTTCTTTATCTTTTCAAATGCAGGTAATTTTAGTAATTGTCGGGTTTTATTAATAGTGGTAAGCTTTAGATTGGCCGAGTATTTCCTATTAATCTTAACTAGGGAATTTCAATCAGGGTAAATAAAAAATTTATTGAAATAAGAATATAAGCAAAAGGCAGAACTAGAGACATTAAAATTAAACACAATGAAGATGGCAGGACAGGTAATGTGTGGTGGCTGCTGATGGTGGAAGCTAGTGGACACCTGTGAGATCCAAGGCAAACATATCTGCAATAAGTGTTTAAGGCTGGAGGCACTTCAGCTGAGCCATTGACCTGGAGGCCAACCTGCAGACACTACAACACATCCGGGAGGGAGAAAGTTACCTGGATACTTGGCTCCAGGAGGTAGTTACACCCCTTAGTATAGAGTCATCTGATTTGGTCCATAGTCAGGGACAGGAGGGATTGAGTGTGAAGCAGGTATGGGGATCGAGAAGGTAGAAGTGGAGGAGTCACAACCTTTGCAATTTTCCAATGGGTTCAAGGTTCTTGCAGCCTGTATGGGCTAAAGCAGGGGCTGCAGGGTGAAATGAGGGAACTGACCATGGCACAGGAATCCATAGGAATGTAGTGGTAGTAGGGGACAGTATAATCGGGGGGTTGACAGTTCTCTGCAGCCAACAGCAGGAGCTCAGAAGGTTGTGTTGCCTACTGGCACCAGGGTTTGGGACATCTGCTCTGGGCTAAAGAAAAACCTGCAGTGGGAGGGTCAGGATCCAGTTGTCATGGTCCACCTAGGTGCCAATGACTGATAAGACCAGGAAAGAGGTTCTGCTGAGGACAGTATGAGCAGCTCAAAGCTAAATTTAAAAAACAAACTCAAAAGTTTGGATTATTACCTGAACCATGAGCAAATTGGAGTAGAGTAAATAAGATTAGAGTTAAATGTGGGGTTCAAAAGTTGGTTTTGATTCATGGGGCACTGGCACCAGTGCCCCAGTGGTGTAGCTTAGTGGGAGCTGTACCTTTGGGACATTCTTCACACAAATTATGCTGGGACCAGTGTTTTGGTGAGTTGTACAACTAGGGTGGTAGAGAGGGGACAGAGCCAGATGGACAGAGCCAATGATAACCTGCACACAGCATGGTAGATGAATTGAGGGCACAAATGAAAGTAAACAGGTATGATCTAATTGCTAGAGATGTGGCTACAGGGTGACCAAGGCTGGGAACTGAATGTTCAAGGGTATTCGACGTTCATAGGAAGGACAGGCAAAAATGAAAAGACAACAGGGTTGCGCTGTTAAAGGATGAAATCAGAACATTAGTGAGGGGATCTTAGATCAGAAGGTCAAGATGTAGAATCAGCTTGGGTGGAGCTAAGAAACAGCAAGGGGCAGCAAACATTGGTAGGAGTTGTTTCTAGGCTAAACAGTAGTGGTAATATAGGGCATGATAGAAATCATGAAATTAGAGGTACATGTAACAAGGGTAATACAGTAATCATGGGGGACTTCAATCTACATAGTGCTAATTAGGTTTACCCAGTCTAATGCTATGGAGGATGAACTCCTAGAAAACTCTCGTATACATGTTAGAGCAGTATGTTGAGGAACGAATAGGCTATTTTAGATCTAGTACTGTGCAATAAGAAAGGGTTTATTAATCTCATTGTGAAGGAGCATCTATGGAAGAGTGACCATAATGATAGAATTTTACATTAAGCTTGTAAGTGATGCAATTCTCAATTCAAAGCTAAGATCTTAAATCTAAACAAAGGAAACTACAAAGGTATGAGGAGCAAATTGGTTGTGGTAGACTAAGTACATTAATAGCTATGACAGTAGACAGGCAATGTCTAGTGTTTAAAGAACTAATATGGTTTACAACAAATTTACATTTTTTTGAAGCATAAAAGCCCAGCAGGAAAGGTGATCCAAACATGGCTAAGCAGAGAAGTTAAAGTCAAAGTAGCAAGTCCCAGGATTATGGGCATTTTAGAATTGAGCAAAGAAGGACCAAGAAACTAAAATGAAGAAAATAGAATGAGAAAGTAAACTAGTGAGAAACAGACTGTAAAGATGTTTCCATAGGTATGTAAAAAAAGGAAAAGATTAGCAAAGACAAACATGGGCTCACTACAAGCAGAGTCAGGGGAGTTTATAATGAAGAAAGAAATGGCAGAGAAACTAAACAAATACAGTATCTGTTTTCATGAGAAAGATACAAAAATCCTCTGAGGAATACTAGAGAACCAAGGGATTAGCAAGAACGAGGAACTGAAAGAAATTAGTATTAGTTTAAAAGTACTGGAGAAATTAATGAGACTGAAAGTTGATAAATCCCCTGGACCCGATGATCTGCATCCCAGAGTGTTGAAAGAGATGGCTGCAGAGATAATGGATGCGTTGATGGTCATCTTTCAAAATTCTATGGATTCTGCAACGGTTCCTGCAGATGGTAAGGTAACAAATGTAACCCCACTAAAAAGGGGAGAGAAAATGGGGGAACTACAGACCTGTTAGCCTGGCATCAGTATAATAGATGCTAACATTTTCCCTAAAGGATGTGATAAGTTACCCTGATAAAGATGGTAGTAGGCCTTCTTCCCGAACCCCTGTAGTGCAAGGCTGCTGGTGCAGCCTCTAACAATGAGGTGTGGTTATACAACAGATGTGGGTTTTGGACCCCTCCACAGATAATTCTCCAATCTAAAATTCAAAGGGTTGCAAGAAATGTTGGTGTTGAGCCATCAAAATATATTTGTTGGCAGATTTTGCAGCAGAAAGCAGCCTCAAGTTAATTTTCCAGGCTGTATTCCCTCCTCCACACTTATGCTCTCTGTATCCAGGTTTTAATTCTGCCCACACACAAACAGATGAAAGGCTCCTTTTGTTTGCTCTTTGGACAGTAACTCCAGACTACACCTGATGTCGTTGATAGTGAAGTGGACAATTTTACTCAGCTGGAAGTTCGTCATATAGTCACCATTGGGTGCAAAAGGATCTTCAACTTGCATTAGCCATGTCATAGTTGGCATGGACACCTGAAATTTCTGAAATAGAGAAGTTTCATTTACTATCATCTTACTGCAAAAATTTTTAAAAATAAATCAATGTGAAATTGAATACCTGGAAGATGTTTCCCAATAAGTTAGCACCATAGGACACAAATTACAAGCACAGGTCTGTTGAATCAACACTACAATATTGTACTTCTGTGACCCAGACTCATGTCCAGCACAGCACACAAGCCAAATAACATGCCTTTATTTGAAATACAAAAGTACTAGAAAGCAGAGTTCTGATTAAAGGTCTCAACCAGAAATGTTTCTCCCCACAGACGCTGCCAGACCCACCAAGTATTTCCAGTATTTTCTATTTTTTCAAATACTAGAAAATGGGATCATTTGGCTGGGCTAATAAGATTAAATCATCCACAAGATGGCACTGGTGCTTTGACTATTAGTCTTTACACTCAGTCAAGACTGAAATACTGCTCCATCTTCAGGCACAACTGGACATCAACATCCCCAGAAAACTTTGGATTCCAAGTGCAGATAGGAGTGACCATTTAATTGCACCTTTTTCCTGGCTTTATTGCATCATTAGATATTAAAACAAATTACAGCAAAATTTAGCAAGGTACTAATTAAAACAGGTAAAAGACACAAATTAAAACTAGCATTTACAGCATTGGAAACATTTATATCTAATTTGTACTCAATGCTCTGGTAAAAAATGTAATTTTCCAACATCAATGTACAAAAACATTTATCATGGAAACGGCTTTTATACTGCACAGCTTTACGTACTATTGCCTTGGCTCCTGATGTAGGATCCTTGCCGATTGCAACCCAATACTGTTTTTTTTCCCAAAGTAGTACAGGATTCAATAAAAACAAAAAACTACTGCAGATGCTGGAAATCCAAAACAAAAACAGAATTACCTGGAAAAACTCAGGTCTGGCACCATCGGCGGAGAAGAAAAGAGTTGATGTTTCAAGTCTGCTGAAGGGTCATGAGGACTCAAAACGTCAACTCTTTTCTTCTCCGCCGATGCTGCCAGACCTGCTGAGTTTTTCCAGGTAATTCTGTTTTTGTACAGGATTCAATAAGGCTGTCACAAACACATGAAAACAGATTTACGTCCAGAAGTCAGGCATTGTCTGTACCTGATCAGTTTCCCATCACAGAGTAGGAATCTGTGCTGTAGCATAACATTTTACAGAGAACTTACATGACCATTGCACAACATGCAGCGAGTTGGGTAGGAAGGAAGAAATGAATTCATATTGGCACTTATTCAGAGACCTTTAAACAGTCCATCAAGACTGCAGGATAGTTCTCTGGTCTTTGCAACATTAACTAATCTCAATCAGACCAGCAATCAGTGCTTATATTTGGCAGGGTGGCGGGTGGGGGGAGCCTGCAGGGGTTGTGGAGATAAGTGGTGGGAAAGTCAGGATCCCCCATGCTGTTCTTATCCAGCCCTACACACTGGAAATACCTATATGGACACAGGGGAGTATAGTATAAGACTTGGCTGTGTTGTATTTAAACAACCTGTCAAAAAAAAAATCACCATCTAGCCTTTCCAATGAAGTCACTTGCATTAGGTACTAGAGATGGTTGGCGTCCATGGAGAGGGAGAAAATTCCACTGAATGAAGCAACCTCATACCCAAGGGCCTTCCAATATATCTATTAAATATTTTATCCTGTATAAAATTCTATGAAATTCATAGTGCAAATGCTATGGCAAGACACATCACAGACAGCAGCAGGGATCTTGTTAGTATCAGGCCGAAGGCATCAGCAGTCAACGTATCATAATCATAGTAATCATCCTGGTCTGGATCTAGAATGAAAAAAAACAAAAATTAGATGTCACTTGTTTAACATGCAAGGATTTCCGAGAAAAAAATAAAAGGGGGAAAATTTCTGCACAGGTTAGGGGTCAATTGTAAACACTTAAGGAATCGGTTAATGATTGTAATTCTACTATGCCTGTGTGCTAAACAATCTTTCCCAGTGTTGCATTTTCATGTAAATGTCAGGCTAATGAGGTTTGCAACAGTCAAGTCATCTGACACAATAGAAAATAGCAGCCAGCAAGCAAGTCCCAATAGGAGACTGAGAAGGGACCATTTCCTAAAACAGTGGGAAGTGCTTCTGAAACTATGCATATTGAACATTTCAGTTTTTTTGGGGGGAGGTGGAGGGCGGGGTGAGTGGAGGGGTTGAAAGTTTAGATCCATTTATTAATCTGGTTTATTTGCAAATTGAAAGTTAATGTCAGGGTTTTCTTTACATCAGAACAAAAGAACATCACTGCACATAAATCTTCTCCCAATACAAAAGCAAAATATTGCAGATGCTAGAAATCTGAAAGACAACTGAAAATGTTGGGAATATGCAGGTCTGGCAGCATCCACCATTTCAATGAAATGTCAACTTCCTCTCTGCAGATGCTGTGTGACCCACTATTTCAACAATTTTCTATATTTGTTTCTCCTTTCTGTCCCCCAGTTAGCTGATATTGTTAGTGATTCATTCTTCAGGTACTGTCTTCTCTTCAAGTCATCACCCATTTCAGATTGGCCCCCCTGCCCTGGTTCTTGCTAGTATTGTTGCATCTCCATCATCCCCTTCCTCAAGTTCTTGAGGATGTTGCCTCCCAAGTCTATTCCCAGCTTTCTTAAATCGCATTTGAATCCTTCTAATCAGATATCTGTCATATCACGGTAGTAAAACAGCCCTTAAAAGCCACAAATGACAGTTATAAACCATCCCTTCTCAAATAAACAGTCTCCAGCCTTTAGCATAAGCCACACTACCTTCCTCCATCATCCAGCTGGGTGGGACTGCACTCACCTGGATGGTGAAAAATGGAATCAGTTGTAGCCAGGGAATCACCTCCAATGGTTTCTCTTCCCACTTACACATTATTACCAAGTTCCTCCAAGGATAGATCCTTGCCCCCCCCTCAACAGCATTTTTCAAACACACTGTCAGGTTCCACATGTAAACTGCAGCTTTACCTCACCCACGACCTTTCGCAACACCTCTGCTTTGGATTTGTCATACTACTTGCAACATCCAGCACTGGATAAATAGGGAGTTCACATCAAGTAAATGGAGCGAGGACTCAAGTAGAAAAAGTGTGTTACAAATAAGTGTGAAAACAAAGAGGAAGACAATTGAGTAACAGTCAGCTACAAGGGAAAAACTAAAAGCTGCAAAGTAACAAGAAATAAGAAACAGGAGAACAAAACATTAAAGCAGAAAAGACAGGTTAAGGTTGTGGCCTAAATATTCTTTATACAAGCACATGGAGTATAAGGAACAATTTGCATGAATTGCAGGCGCAAGTACAACTTACTGGGGCATGGCTTCTCGGTATTGAGAACTAAATATGAGGAGAGAGAGAGAGAGAGAGAGAGAGAGCGAGCGAGCAGCATCATTGTTTCAATGATGAGGATATAATGAGGGGTAAGCAGTCAATGGAGACCTCCTGGGTAGAAGAAATAGTAAAGAATTTAAAACTGTAATGGAGTTGTGTAAATATTTTATCCTGTAAAGGCCTCCTGGTAGCAACTATGAAATGGTTGATTGCATAAATGCAGAGGTTGGACAAGCATGTAGCAAAAGCGGGGTGGTTTTAACTTTCTAATAAGCAGACTAGTCTCCTGCAGCAGTATGTCTTGTCAACAAGGTGCCATGCTATATTAAATTTAGTAATGAGTAATGAGCCAGATTTAGTCGACAGCCTAACTGTCCATGAAAATTTATCTAATAGTGGTGATCATATGAAGGAGTTTAACAATGTTTGAAATGCAAAACGGATTCTAGATTTAGCTGATTTAGGTGTGATGAGTCTATCCATAGTCAACTGGGCAAGTCTGTTAATAGGCAAAATAATGAATCAGTGGGAGGTGTTCAAACAAAGATTTAATGGTGATACAGTATCAGTTGTACCCCTAAGGGGGAAAGAAGAGAGCTTTACTTGCCAAAAAGAGCCAAGGACAAATTAAGGGGCAAGAGACATGAAACTAAAAAGAAAAAGCATGCAAATAAAGCACAGATCCTGAAATGGGAAAGATGCAACGAACAGCAGAGGATGGGTGGCAAAATAGTAAGAGCTACATAAAGGAATTAAGAGGATAAACTTGCAAGACATATCAAAATCATTTTTTTTTTTTTAAAAAAAGTGTTAGGAAAAAGAGGGACGTCAGGAGTAATGCAGGCCCCTTAAATAATGGTGTGCACACACATGGGACACTGATTATTTCTGCTGGTTGGAGTATCTAGGACTAAGACAGTCTAAAAAGTAGAAGTAAAACTTGAATCCAGTGTAGGAGCTGGAACTTTTTTGTAAATGATAGAACTAGATCAGTTAAAGAACTTATCAATCTGTTTTAAATTTTGTTAGCCAAAGGTAATAAGGTATATGGGGCGAAGGAGGTATATAGAGTTAGGTCACAGATTAACCATGATCGCATTGAATGTTGGAACAGGCATGTGGGCTGAATGGCCTACTCCTGTTCTTATATAAATCACCATTACTTTTCTGCTCATAAGAAGTGAAATCACCCAATTTGTAACGTAGGGTAGATTTCAGAGCACTGGCGAATTTGGCCATCATAAATCTGCTTCTTTAATTTTGATCTCTAGACTGTTCCAAATTGACATGGCCAAACAACTTGCATTTATATTGTACCTTTAACATTCTAAAATGTCCCATGGCATCATGACAGTAGTGTTGTGTTATCAAACAAATCAGGAAATAATTGTCTTTAATGCACAATCATTGCAGCAGAGGCCGCCCTTTGGCCAATCCGATCTGCACCAGCTCTCCAAATGAGCAACTCACCTTGTGCCAACCCCCTACCTTCTCCCCATAACTCTGCACATTGACAGTCTAATTCCTTTTTGAATGCATCAATTGAAGCTGCCACCTTCACTTTACTCAGGCAGTGCATTCCAGACCCTAACCATCTGCTGTATGAAACTTTTTCCTTATTTCACTTTTGCTTCTTTTACTAATTACTTAAAATCTATACATATATACCCAAACCCACTCATTCATGATCCTCTCACAAGTGGGTACGGTTTCTCCCCATCTTCTCTGTCCAGGCCCCTCCTGATTTTGAATACCTCTATCAAAATCTCCTCTCAGCCTTCTTTTCTCCAATCTATCTTTGTAACTGAAGTTCCTCAGCCCTGGAGCCATTCTCGTGAATCTTTATTTCATTCATGGGATGTGGGTGCTGCTGGCTGGGTCAGCATTTATTGCCCATCAGTAGGTGGTGGTGAGCCACCTTCTCTAACCGCTGCAGTCCCTGTGGTGCAGGTACACCCACAGTGTGGTTAGGGAGGGAGTTCAAGGATCTTGACCCAGTGACAGTGAAGGAACGGCAATATATTTCCAACTCAGGATGGCAGAGGGCTTGGAGTAGAACTTCCAGGTGATGGTTTTCCCATGCATCTGCTGCCCTTGTCCTTCTAGATGATAGCTGTCAGGTTTGGAAGGTGCTAAGGAGCCTTGGTGAGTTCCTGCAGCGCATCTTGTAGATGGTACACATTGCTGCCACTGCGCGTCAGTGGAGGGAGTGAATATTTGTGGATGGAGTCAAGCTTGTGTTGTTGGAGCTGTACTCATCCAGGCAAGTGGGGAGTATTCCATCACACTCCTGACTTGTGCCTTGTAGATGGTGGACAGGCTTTGGAGTCAGGAGGTGAGTTGCTTGCTGCAAGATTCCTAGCCTCTGACCTGCCCTTGTAGCCACAGTATTTATATGGCTGGTCTAGTTCAGTTTCTGGTCAATGGTAACCCCCCCAGGATGTTGATAGTGGGGGGTACAGCAATGGTAATGCCATTGAATATTAAGTGGCAATGGCTAGATTCTCTTTTGTTGGAGATGGTCATTGCCTACCACTTATAGCACAAATGTTACTTGCCACTCTCTCCAATGCCATCACATCCTTCCTAAAGTGTGGCACCCAGAACTGGATGCAATACTAGTATCTTATACAAATTCAACAGAGCTTCCTTGCTCTTGTACACTTATGTCCTTAAGAAAGCCAAGGATACTGTATGCTTTATTAACTGCTCTCTCAACCTGGCCCACCACCTTTAATGAATTATGAACATGTACACCCAAGTCCCTCTGCTCCTGCACCCACTTAGAGTTGCAGCCTTTATTTCATATGGTTTCTCCATGTTTTTCCTAACAAAATGAATCACTACACATTTCTTCACATTGCTGGCTGCCAGCCCAAAAAAATTCTAGTTCAGCTGTGTCCCGTTCATGGGGCCTTTGTACCTCTCCTATAGTACTGCTGATGAGGAAGGAAGGATGCCACTGGCATTAATGCTATAAAAAAAGTGAATGCTATATTAAAAAAAAGCACTAAATTGGATTACTAGAGGCAGTGCAATTGTCTTTGTTAATGCAGACGTTTACTGTTTTTCACTAGCTCCCTACACCTCAGCACTGTTTAATGTGGTAAAATATCCAATGCAAATTTTTGAAAGCCATGCAGATTAATAGTTCCAT
Source organism: Cetorhinus maximus (assembly GCF_964194155.1). Classification (NCBI taxonomy): domain Eukaryota; kingdom Metazoa; phylum Chordata; class Chondrichthyes; order Lamniformes; family Cetorhinidae; genus Cetorhinus; species Cetorhinus maximus. The sequence goes on from NC_135880.1 coordinate 111,990,815, forward strand.
ATGTCTTGGCAGTCCCTCCAGTATCTCATACCAGTACTTTCTTCATACATGTTTCAGTGGGCTTTTCAGCTATGAGGCCAATAATGCTAAGGCCCAACATTCATGCATAAACAACCCCAGCAGGCATCACAAAAAAAGTGTTATTAAAAGCAGGAATGCCTAAAGAACCCAATTGCAATGGCCCACCGTTACTCTGGTTAAAATTAGCACGTGGCTTCCCACACCTCATTTTAGGAGTAATAATCATTTGTTCATTCAGAATTCAAAATGTGACTAATTTGATCTTTTAACTATGTGCATAGTTTATACAGGTTTACAGAATATAAACCTCATGAACATTTCTCCAATGTTGACAGCCTGGCATGGACAAAGGGTTTATCTGATTATTCGCAATGTACAGTCTGACACTAACATATTTATGAACAGTTTTAAGATGAAGTTTCCAGGGATAAGTAGTTGCACTGCACAGGCCAAGATTATAAAGATACTTTTAGAACACTTCAATAATCCTTTGTGAAGCTGTGCAATACTTCAGAAACTTCACACCTAGTAACCCTAGCCTGTGAAGGAACCAAGTGACATAACATCAAGTCATAAAGGCCAAAAGGTTCCTTGCTTTGATCTCCCTCAGTAGGGACTCAGCTGATCTCAACTGGGAGTGGCAAAAGTTAGAATAACCGGCCTCAGGAGCATGGATTAGAGGGGGAAATTTGGCCATGGTTCCATTCCTCACTGTTATTCAATGCTCCTTGCTGAAAGTGCACAAATGTGGGAAATGACTTACATACTTATCACTAGTGTCCTTTTGCTGACGATTCTAAGGTACTTACTGTACAGGCTCACACAGAACAATTACCATTTGAAGGAAGAACTGAAGGGCAGCTAATGCTTATAGAATTATATCCAGTAGAAAAAAAACCTTCAGAATGAAAAGGAGAGAATATTGGTAGAAAGTGAAAATAGAACTTATTGCCTGGAGTTTAGACATGTGCATATAGACAGTCGGGCAAAGTACTGGATGCACTTTGTATTCTGTTTCAGCACAGGTACTACTTGCAGTGGCCACACCCAGTTCTACCCACCGCCTCCCTCCACAGGTTCATCTTAACACTTACCACAGTTCTCAACCTTCCCAAATGCTTCAATGCAGTGTAGACTCCCATAGCTACATTTACACCAGGTACAATGCTTTAAAACCCACTGGCCATCTTTAAATTTGCCACATCTCCTGCCAAAGAACAGAAATATGACAACAATTAGTCCAGTTAGCAGAATGCAATGTAAATTTGAAAGACGACATTAGGAAAAATTTCTTACTTAAGGCGCTCATCCAGCTCACAGTATCTGCCAATAAAGTGAATTGGACAAGCGCAGAAACTGCCCAGAATGCATGTTCCACCGTTCCTGCAGCAACTCCTGTCCAGGGTCTTGCCTGGAGGCCAAGAACACCAATTAATTCAAAAATCTCAAAATGGAAGCAGCAAGAGTTAAAATATATATGTTATATAATACATAGACTATGCTGTAAAGCTAAAACCACTTATGTGTACTATATCTTACGGTTGGGATCAAGCAGAGACACATCTTGGAGAATAAATCCTGAGGAAGATACATTTAAACTGTAATAAAAGAGCAAAAGGACTTTTAAAAGCTCCTCAGTCCGTCCTGTACAGTTTTATTTTTTATTTATTAGGAATTAGACCATGGCTCTTCACAACCATCAAAAATTTACATTGCATTCATGCACTAATGAGCAGAATGCCACTTTGGCTGGGCAGTCAGGAAGTTGGGTAAGTCCATTGCTCTGTAACACACAGGCGGCTATCCCATAGACATTCTGTTGAGTCAGTATGCAAGAATTCAAAATCTAGATACAAGAAACTAAGCTTATTTCCTGCATAAGTGTTTTGCAATAACTAATACAAAAAAGTTAAAATAAACATTTGGAGAGTTAACAACTGAAAACAATTTTTGTGAGAAGCCCGTTTTCTATTTGATTTCGAAAGACCATAGGATTCTTTAGAGGAACCTAACTGGGACATTATATACGCATTAAATACACGATAGGACTATATTCAGACCTTAAGTGTTGACAATATTGCCGCTTTAGAAGAATAAAGAAAAGGAGGCTCAAACTCAATTCTATAACTGGCAAGTAACTTACTGTCCGTCAGCCCACCGAAACGAATGATGTTAACCGTCTGGGAAGAATTTGGTTCTTGGCGTTTGCCGTTCAGCCGGTTAAATTCAGTGAGAGATTTGGGGCTTTTCCCGACTGGTTTCTGAAGAGTGGACTTTGCAATCTGTCGATCACAATTCCAATCACCTCCACAGTCTGAAACAGACAGACAATACAGAAGATGGTCGACTGAAATTTAAAGTCGTTATAGTAAATTGATCAGTAGGCGAATGGTCACTTACCGTTCCCAAACCCGACAGCCTGGAAGGGGAAGAACACTAGGAGAAACCTGGAAAAGCAGGGGCAAGATTACCAATTCAAACTCAACAATGGTTAATGTTTTATTGCCGTCTTAAAAAGACACAAACTTACCTAGTAACTGCTGAAAATTCCATTATTCCCATTAAATAACAGCATACAGTAACAGCACTGTTTCTGGTTCTAAATGTGAAATCTGGCTGGAGGACAATGCATTCTAATGGTAGCGTTAAATTAATTCTATGTTTGATCTGAACTCCAGACATTCACTAACACAAACCCATTAACAATTATCAGGTAATTCTCACCTCCACCTTCCCGGCAGCGCATTTTGAATACCAACCTTTGCATTAAATTAGGGCACAATTCATATTCGACAAACCGCTTTAAGGACAAAAGATAAGAACCAATTCACTGATAATTACGTGTACTCCCAGCATGACATTCCTTCCTTTCTAGTTGCAAATGTAATTCTGGCTTAAATGGTTTCCATTTTCTTACCAAAGGTCCACACAAACTCCAATTTTAAATTGAAACCGAAAGTTGGTATTTTATGATGATGATATATTTTTATTTATTTATAAGAGCCAGGGTTTCATAGCGTTTTCTGAACAGAGAACGATATTTGACATAGCATTTAAATAAATATGCAAATATTTGTTCACACAAAAAGAAGATATCAGCGTGTACAATTGTACTGCTATCAAGTGTTGCAAACAATAAGTATTGACAGTTTAATTCCATTTACGCCATACACATTTTAACTTCCAGTTCCAGAATTGTCACTTTCCTCTGTCAATTTAATCACGTACTGTAACATCGGGAGATGTTATCCACTGACTCTTATTTGTTACGTCATTGTCTTTAATGTCCTTAATCCTTTTCTCCGGGGATAATTTAAGTTCTTTGCAAATCTCCGATTTAGTTCAATGCTGCTGTTGTCTTGTTATGCAAAACAATTGTCTTTTACAATTGTCACGATTCAGCGCTTTTGGACATTCTGTTCAAAATTAACCTGAAATAGCGGAAATAAATCACTGTAGATAAAAATAAATGACTTGTTTTCAGCATGTGGTCAACGCCTAGGAGGATACATTTATTGCTGTGAAAGTGGTGGTGGGTTTCCTTCATTGATCTAGTCATAAGCAGACTCTGGGTTTTCTCGGTCTTATCAAATTAACGAAAATAATTCCTTCAAAGTGTACCCTTCTGAGAGGGATGCAACTAATAAAACCCAAATCATGCAAAAGGAAAGAAGCTCAATAAATTAAATAGCATAAAGGCAAAATACTGCAGATGCTGGAAATCTGAAACAAAAACAAAAAATGCTGGAAAAACTCAGCAGGTCTGACAGCATCTGTGGAGAGAAAGACAGAGTTAACGTTTCAAGTCCGTATGACTCTTCTTCAGAACTAAAGAGAAGTAAAAATATGGTGAAGTATATACTGTTTAAGGGGGAGTGGAACAGGTGAAGCTGGATAGAAGGCCAGCGATAGGTAGAGGCAATCTAATGGAAGTTTTAAAAATTATCAGTAAGAGAGTGAAAAGAGAGATGAAAAGGAATATAATTGCTCAGAGGGTTGCTGGGCATGACATGGATAGGTCTTGGCAAAGATCACAATTTTTTAAGGGAAAAGTTAAGAGTTTGAAGAAGCAGAAGGTTCATGAATATGGGAGAGATTTCAGCTGTGGACCTGGTTTTGGATTCCTCTAGTAAAGAGGCAGCAGAGACAGAATGGGTCAAAGGCTCGCCTGTGCTATAAACCACTGCTTTTTGTGGAGACAGAGTTCTCCATGATTGAACAACTTGCCATGATTCACTCTTTTGCTTGAATCATGATGAATAGCAACTTGGACAAGCCACTGAATGGTGGATAGTGTCCAATCATAAATGACTGCTTTCAAGAGAAAGGGAAGGGTGGAAAATTTGGGGAAGCAAGTAAATAAATGGACTTTCAAGAGGCCATATGGACTTGGAAATATTGAACAGTAATAAAAACATAATTACTGTGCTTTTGTGAAAAAAAAATTAACATTATCTGTTGCCATTTTCCAAGGGCTAGATTTCACTGGGGGGGCAGGGGTGAGGGTGGTGGACTGCTCTTCTGCCGCCCACCCGCCACCCACTTCTCAGAAGGAAAGTCGGCCGGGAACTAATGCACTGAAAGAAGTCTGCCTGCAGCCATAACATGCGGCAGGTGGGCTAACCAAGGTGCTCGGGGGACTTCTGTCCCTCAGTGGGAGGAAGCCAATCAGATTGGCTGGCAGCTCCAGTAGTCCTAGCAGCGCCAGAGCTCAGTAGTGGGCGCTGCCATGTCTGCAGCAGGCCCAGGAAGAAGAGAAGGTGGGTGCCAGGGGACAGGTAAATCAGGCCTTTTTGGGTGAGGAGGGCTCAGGCAGCCTAGTGATGGGGGTGGGGGGGCTTGTTTTAGGGGCCAGGTGAGAGGGAACATAGGCAGGGGTAAAAGTTTGGGGGGGGTGCCTCCAATGTGTTTAGAACACCCCCACCCCCAAAGGTCATACCCGGCTTCGTTCCAGCCCATTTTTACCCGCCTACCTATGCCAACTGTACTATGGTGTGGGCACGTGTATTATCCAGGTTAATTGGCTTGTTAACTACCTCAATTAACCCTTAATGGGCTGCTGATTTCAGCATCCACCCCCTGTATTAAGGGGAACAGCTCAGGGGTGGGCAGGAAGGTGGTGGGCTTGCCGCCCGTCATATTTTATGTGCCTTCCTCTGCTGAAAACACGCCCAGTGGGATATGTAAAATCCAGTGTTGAGCTGGATTCTTGTAAGAAACAAAATGAAGCATGCCATTAGAGAGAGAGAGAGAGATACCATCATGTGGATTCAAAAAACCTTGAACTCCAGATGAAAGAATTCTTCTGTCTGGTAGAACTGGAGCGGCAACTATTTACTTACAATCTCCACACATTCATCAGAACAATGCACAGTGCTTGTAAACTACTGAATAAAGAGACCTTGGAACTGACCATGGGAGTTGCATAAATACCACACAGACACAAATGCGTGAATACCAAGAAAGGTTTTCATACTTCATTTAGGGTGCTGATTTAATCTGAGTTGAATTGGCCCATTCCTATTGCTTACTTTCAGCAGATAAACTATATGGGTGTAAAAAGAAATCCCACATCTTCCAACCAATTATATTTATTTTAATGTTTTGATTATTTGAAGAAAGGCAGGGAGTTCTTCTGATATTTTCACCAGCGTTTCTTGGGGGAAAAAAAGATGATTTAGTCATTTATTCAAGTATTTGTTGTGGGACCTGTGGCTGCTGACTACACACAGCGTGACTGAACTTCAAATGTAATCCATGTTGAAACAGTACAAGCATGTGACAAGGTGTGAGGAACAGTACTTCAAATGTCTTTGCTTCAGTAAGGATGTCCTTACTGAAATCTGCCATCTGCTGCAGACACAACAGCAACCTTAAAACAGGGCAATGACCAGCCACTGGATGTGAAGGTAACTGTGGTAATGAACTTTCATATGTCATGCACCTTCTAGGCAGATATTTGCAACATTTTTTTTTGCAAAAATATACTTTATTCATAAAATATCTTCAATCACATTCCAAACCATTTCAAAAACACCATTACAAGGGTACAATCCAGGTTAAACTTTTACAAAATGTATCACCAGGTGCATCAGTACAAACAATATTACAATCATTTACAGCCTTTCATTTTGAGCTGTACAGCCCGAGGGGCTCTAAACAGTTCCCAGTCTCTTGGTGCGCTGTGGCAGAAGGTCTTAGACAGTGTCCCTTCCCCATTGCGCCTTTGCGGCAGCTGCCCCAAGCTTTAGTGCGTCCCTCAGCACGTAGTCCTGGACTTTGGATTGTGCCAGTCCACAACAATCGGTCGGGGACAACTCTTTGTGCTGGAAGACCAACAAGTTTCGGGCAGACCAAAGCGCGTCTTTCACCAAGTTGATGATCCTCCAGCTGCAGTTGATGTTTGTCTCGGTGTGTGTCCCTGGGAACAGCCCGTAGAGCACAGAGTCCTGTGTCACAGAACTGCTCGGGATGAACCTCGACAGCAACCACTGCATCTCTCTCCAGACTTTCTTTGCAAAGGCACAATCCACAAGGAGGTGAACAACGGTCTCTTCCCCACCACAGCCACCTCGAGGGCAACGTGCAGAGGGGGTGAGACTCCTGGCGTGTAGGAAGGATCTGACGGGGAGGGCCTTTCTCACCACCAGCCAAGCTACGTCTTGGTGCTTGTTGGAAAGTTCTGGCGATGAGGCATTCTGCCAAATGACTTTGACAGTCTGCTCGGGGAACCATCCCACAGGGTCCACCCTCTCCTTTTCCCTCAGGGCCTCTAGGACGTTACGTGCTGACCACTGCCTGATGGACTTGTGGTCAAAGGTGTTTTTCTGCATAAATTTTTCCACGAGGGACAGGTGGTACGGCACGATCCAACTACTTGGAGCGTTCCGCGGCAGCGTGGCCAGACCCATCCTTCACAACACCGGGGACAGGTAGAACCTCAGCACGTAGTGACACTTCGTGTTTGCGTACTGAGGGTCTACGCACCGCTTGATGCAGCCACACACAAAGGTGGCCATCAGTATGAGGGCGATGTTGGGCACGTTTTTTCCCCCTTTATCTAGAGGCTTGTACATCGCGTCCCTGCGGACACGATCCATTTTCGACCTCCAGATAAAGCGGAAGATGGCTCGAGTGATCGCCATCGCGCAGGAGTCTGGAATGGGCCAGACCTGCGCCACGTACAGCAACAGCGAGAGTGCCTCACACCTGATGACCAGGTTCTTACCCGCAATGGAGAGGGAGCGTCGCTCCCACATGCCCAGTTTCCTTTTCACCATAGCCACTCGCTCCTTCCAGTTTCTAACGCATGGCCTGGTCCCTCCGAACCATATCCCCAGCACCTTCAGGCCGTCAGCCCTGACAGTGAAGGGGACAAAGGATCGGTCAGCCCAGTTCCCAAAGAACATGGCCTCGCTCTTCCCACGATTTACCTTGGCTCCCGAGGCCAGTTCGAACTGGTCGCAGATGTGGATCAGTCTGCGCACCGACAGCGGATCCGAGCAGAAGACGGCGACGTCATCCATGTACAGGGAGGCTTTTACCTGAGTGCCTCCACTGCCTGGGATCGTCACTCCTCTTATGCCCGGATCCTTCCTGATGGACTCGGCAAAGGGTTCTATGCAACACACGAAAAGAACAGGCGAGAGAGGACAGCCCTGCCTGACTCCAGATTTAATCGGAAAGCTATCTGTTTCCCACCCATTGATTGAGACTGCGCTACTGATGTTAGTGTAGAGCAGTTGGATCCAATTTCGAATTCCCTCCCCAAACCCCATTTTGGAGAGCACATCCACCATGTAGGTGTGCGATATTCTGTCAAAGGCCTTCTCCTGATCCAGGCTGATGAGGCAGGTATCCACACCCCTGTCCTGTACATAGGCAATCGTATCCCTGAGCAGCGCGAGGCTGTCAGAGATCTTCCTGCCTGGCACAGTGCAGGTCTGGTCAGGGTGAATCACCAATTCCAGAGCGGATTTGACCCGATTGGCGATGACCTTGGACAGAACCTTATAGTCCACATTCAACAGTGAAATGGGTCGCCAATTTCTAATTTCCTCCCTTTCCCCCTTGTGCTTGTAGATGAGGGTGATGATGCCTTTCCTCATGGATTCTGACATACTACCGGCCAGGAGCATACTCTCGTACACTCCTAGCAGGTCTGGGCCGATCAAGTCCCACAGAGCCGAATACAACTCCACCGGCAAGCCGTCGCTTCCGGGAGTTTTACTCTTCTCGAAGGACTCAAGGGCCTTAGTCAGTTCATCAGGAGTTAGCGGTTTGTCCAGGCTCTCCCACGTACTGTCGTCTAAGACCTCCGTGATAGAGGACAGGAAGGACTGGGAGGCCGTGCTGTCCGTGGGCTTCACGTCATACAATCCGGCATAAAAGGATTTGCTGATCCTCAAAATGTCGGACCGTGATGACTTTACTGAGCCGTCTTCTTCCTTCAGGCTGCTGATCACAGAGCTCTCTCTGTGTACCTTTTGGAAGAAGAAACATGAGCACGTCTCATCCTGCTCCACGGAGCGGACTCTGGAACGGAAGATGATCTTGGAGGCCTCCGAGGCAAAGTGCGAGGCTTGCTGGCTCTTCACCTCTTGGAGCTCCTCCTTGACATCGACCCCCATCGACTGCAGCCGGAGCAGATTCTGCATGTTTTTCTGGAGTCGGGACATTTCCCTCTGTTCCTTTCTAGCTTTCTGGGTGCCTTTGAGGATGAAAAACCTTTTGATGTTTCCCTTGATTGCTTCCCACCAGTGTGTCAGGGACTCAAAGAGGGGTTTCACGGTTCTCCAACCTTTGTAATCCCTCTTGAGCTCCTCAATGTTCTCTGGGGTCAGCAGTTGCACATTTAGCTTCCATGCCCCCCTGCCCACCCTCAGGTCCTTCTCCAAGTGGCAGTCCGCCAGTAGGAGGCAGTGGTCAGAGAAGAACACCGGCTTGACATCGGTGGATCTGACTGTGAATGCATGGGACACAAACAGGAAGTCTATCCTGGAACGAATGGACCCGTCTGGCCGCGACCAGGTGTATCTACGCTGCGCTCCGTCTGCAGGGTTGCTGAAGACGTCGTGCAGCTTGGCATCCTTAACTGTTTCCATCAGGGATCTGGACGTAGCGTCCAATCTGCTGTCGGCCCTGCTGGATCGTCCAGCCGCATCGATGATGCAGTTGAAGTCACCGCCCAGAATGACCGGCCTGGAGGTCGCCAGCAGCAGTGGGAGCTGCTGAAAAACCTCCAGCCGCTCAGCCCCTTGTGCCGGGCCATACACGTTAATTAACCGGAGTGGAGCGTTCTTGTACATTACGTCTGCTACGAGGAGTCGCCCGCCCACCACCTCCTTAACCTCGGAGACGGTGAAGTTGCCTCCCCGCAGCAGAATACCCAGGCCGGAGGAACGAGAGTCATTTCCGCCCGACCAGATCGATGGCCCATGGGACCACCATCGTGACCATTGCCTGTAGGAGCTGAGGTGCGGTATCGCACACTCCTGCAGAAACAACAGGTCAGCTTTGACCTTGGCTAGGTAGTCCAAGGTCGCAACACATCGCGTAGTAGATTTAATGCTACGCACATTTATGGATACAATCTTTAAATCCATTTTAAAGCATTTATTCTCCTACCAAACCCACTGTCTCTGAGAGTCCCACACCTTTAGTCTGCTCCTTCATACCCGTAGTGAGCTCAAATTCCTTCACTTTGGATGGGCTGAGGTAGATCTCCTTGGCAGTGTTCTGCTCAGGTGGCATCTGGAGGTTCACGTAGAGAGCGGGTTTTGAGATGACCTTTGCTGGAGAAGCTTCTCCAAAACTCACCCCCTCTGGGGTGTTGCTGTTCCCGGCTTCCTGGAGCTGGGGTGCGATGATTACCTCACTGCTCCCAGATTCCAGGGGCTGTGGTGCACTGGCCTCCTCAGGTTGCAGGCAAAGTTGGGGTGCGCTGGTCTCCTTGTTGTCTCCAATGTTCTGGAGCTCGGGTGTCTCGTCCTCCAACGCCCTGGAGCTTTGCCGCCTCTTCTGTCGGTGCCGCCCTGCCACTTCTTCATCCGAAGAGCTGCTGCCCTTGTCATCCATATCGGATGGGAGACGCCTCTTGCCGCTTTTCTGGGAAATGGCTTTGCTTCTTCTTCGCTCCTTCTTCCTTTTGGTGTTCTTCACCGTCCGCCACTCCCCCTGCTGCTTTTCCACTGCTGCCTCCTCCTCCATTGATTCGCTGTCCTGAGGACTGGGTGGTTCAGGGGGTAGTGCTGTTGATTGGCTCTCTGTTGCCTCAATCTCTTTCTCCACCTTGTCTCTCTCTGTGTCCTCCTTTGTCCCGTTGAGCTCCCTGGGGGCCTTGGTGGTTGGAGTGACACGAAACATTTCTTCTGCTTCCCCCTCGTTGGCTTTGGCTGCCTGTGCGTAAGTACGGCAGCGTTTGGGGCAGGTCCTGTAGAGGTGACCTGCCTCGCCACACAGGTTGCAGCACTTGGCCTGTTTGCAGTCTTTTGTCTGGTGCCCTTCCTGTTTGCAGATCTTGCAGAGGGAGGCGCTGCAGTTAGCCGCCACATGACCAGCCTTGCCGCATGAGCGACAATGCTTGGGTTGCCCAGCGTAGACCAGGTAGCCACGGTTTCCCCCGATAGCGAAACTGGAAGGAGGGTGGAAAATGGCTCCCTTACCATCGGTCTTTAGCGTGACCTTAAACAGGCGTTTGCCTGTCCAGATCCCCAACTCGTCTCGAATCTCGGTGCCGCTCCCCACCTTATCGAAGTACCTGGTGAGGAAGGTGACCACGTCGGCGACAGGGACGAAGGGGTTGTACAGATGCACCATCACCACACGTTCCCGTTGCAACGGCAGAGAAAAGAGCGGCTCCGCCGTCAGGATCTTCATCTCCGGCAGGTCTCTCTTTTCCTCGAACACCCTCAGGAGCTGGATGCAGTCTGTCACCCGCTTGAACGTCACGTTGAAAAAACCAGCTTTGGGGAAGTCCTGCAGGGATACGATCTCCGGAGCTTCGAAGCCACACGCCTTCAACAGGATCCTCCTGGCAAAGAAGACCCGATCCATAGGTGATCCTCCTTCGCTGTCGTTCACCGTGACTCGGACGGTGATAGGTAACCCATGGTATGGATTTCGATTGGTTATAGCCTTTCCATCCCGACCTTGCCTTGGCAGGATCATGGTGTTGCCCCTGCAACACTTGATCTTAGCCAAAAGGCCGAGAAGCGATATTTGCAACATCTCCCAGTTTGCTATTCAGGGTTGCGTAGGATGGGGTATGGAGTCACTGAGGTTAGAAGCTGAATATATTTAATTCTGTCTTGCCAGAGAGAAGCAGGCAGAGTGAGCACATGGATTTGTAAGGATTTACAGGCTTCCCTGTGGTGCAGGGTCTATCAACTGCACATACGTCTTTGCAGGTGCTACGTGTAAACTCTGAGGAATGTACTGCAACTGAAAGAGATTCCACACTTTTAACATCCAGCTGTTCTGCGTCCATCCACAGTGAATCATGCAGGCCAATGCTCGGTATCCTAGCAGCAGTCATGATGTGTTCATTCTGTGGCAGCTAGGCCTCGGTGCCATGTGTATTTGAACCACAATGGCCATTCAAAGGGTAGCTATTGGGTGACAAGGGATATTCTTTGATGACATGCCTCATGACTCCAGTATGCAACCCATGCACAGGTGTGTAGCATGCATGCAATGAAAGCCATGCCACCACACAGGCCATTGGGGTTGAAACAACACTTCTACCTAGGCAGCTTTGGAAGTATCTCTTCAGACAGTACCTCTGCAGTATTCAACAGAGCCTGTGTCAAAATTTGTGGTGGTCTACTCCATGCTGCATATCATTGTTATCATAAGAGCATAACCCTTGGCTCTGGCTATATGGCAGCTTAGTTGAAAAGGAGGAGGAGGCAATCAGTACAGTCTCTTCCTGGGCGGGCTGTCTGTGCTATCACTGACCTTCACAGCGCTCGCTTGAGTGCAATGCTAAAAAGGCCACCACAAAATGAATGTTCCAAACCAAAGTTATAAATCAAAGCATGCCAAATTGCATACAAACATCAATTAATCACCCTTCTGCATTCCCTTTTTGCCTGTCTTGCGGGTGCCTCTGCTTGTCCTAGTACTCCTACACAGTGTTACCCCAGTGGCTGCAGCATTACTGATGGAAGGCTGCTGACTTTCAGTGGGGGAAGACTGGACTTGCAGGACAACATCATGCAGTTCTGACCCTAGAAGCCTCGACTATAACGTGCATAATCTTGGCATAGGTGGCAGCAGACTGGAGTGGCTGGCACTGGCATGGTGTCACTACAGTGAGAGGGGACAGCAGGTTCCTGCTCCATAGAGTTGCTGCCACTTCCCTGGGCTGGGCTGGTGTCTCAGAAATACTAGTAATCTGTTGAGGGAGAGATTGTTGAACTGTTGTGAGGCCTGCAAACCACTTTGAGCACTAGTATTCACTGGCAGCCACGATGACAACAATCTTACCTTGCATAGCAGTTTGCTGTCTGAACTTGCACGACAGTAAGCCTTAATGTCTACTGCAGCACACAGATGTTCATTAGCTTCATTAGCACCTCATTGTGCTACAATGGATGATGAAATGTTGTTCATCGGCTGCCTCAAGTGTGCTATTGGAATAGGCCACCTCTTCCACACTGGAAAAGATGGGCTCCAAGTCTGCACAAAGCCCTATGCTATTTTGGTGCCGGACTCCTAATACGATCAAGCCAAGTCAACATGCTTTTATGAAAGAGAAATTGTGTTTGACAAATCTATTAGAGTTCTTTGAGAATGTAAAGGATGGATAAAGGGGAACCAGTATATGCAGTGTATTTGGAATTCCAAAAAGTTTTTGATGAGGTGCCACATAAAAGGTTACTGCACAAGATAAGAGCCCATGGTGTTGGGGGTAATATATTAGCATGGATGGAGGATTGGCTAACTGACAGGAAACAGAGAGCCTGGATAAATGGTAATTTTCAGGTGAGCAAACTGTAACTAGTTGGGTGCCACATGGCTGAGTGCTGGGGCCTCAACTGTTTACAATCTAAGTCTTGGCTGAGGGGACAGACTGTATTGTAGCCAGACTTGCTGACAAAACAAAAATCAGTGGGAAAGCAAGTTGTGAGTAGAACACAAAGAGCCTGCCAAAGGAAATAGATACATTCCATGATTGGGCAAAACAATTGGTAGGAAGATTAGAAAAGCAGAAAATTATTTAAATAGGGAGAGTCTGCAGAATGTGATAAAGAGGGATCTGGGTGTCCTGGCACATGAAACACAAAAAGGAACCATGCAGCTACAGCAAGTAATTAGGAAGGCAAATAGAATATTGGCTTTTATTGCGAGGGGGATGGAGTATAAAGGTAAGAAAGTCTTGCTGCAACTGTACAGGGAAAAGGTGAGACTGCACCTGGGGAATTGTGTGGAGTTTTGGTCTCCTTACTTAAGGAGGGATATACTTGCATTGGAGGCAGTTCAGAAAAAATCACTAGGTTGATTCCTGGGATATAGTTGTTATCTTATGAGGGAAGGTTGAGCAGGTTGGGCCTATACTCATTGGAGTTTAGAAGAATGAGAGATGAGGAGCTTTACAGGGTAGACATTGAGAGAAGGCCCTATTTTTATTCAGATTGCATAGGTCACAGTGGCGGCACCTGAAGTGGGTGTCAGTTCTGCATGACTGACATGCGGCCAGCTGGCCATGATCACACGGTAAGTGGCAAACTAACTTCCTGGAGGCATGAGGCCCTTCTAATTGGTGAGCAGGGGAGGATAATAAGGTGCTGATGACTGAAAGGCCTGTACTGCCACCATCTTTAAAGGGCTGCCAGCCTTTCATGCAGTGCTACCTAACTGTTGTTAAGAATTGTTTCACGAATAGTGCTGAAGACCCCTGTAGTTCAACTGTGGACACCTCCACTCCGTGGCTCAATGAAGATCCAAGGAGCTGACTGGGAGGCTGCTGCCACTGTGGCAGATGGAAGACACCTGATGGCCCCATGGTTTAGCGAAGTCTCCCTGAAGGTTTTCCTCCAGGCTGCAATGACAAATGGGAAGTCCTCTATCCCAGGGATGTCAGGAAGAGAGCAACCTGCCTGACCAAGCAAGCCTAGACAGAGATTGCAGAGAAGGTCAGCCGCTGTGGGATCACCCCATGAGCCTGGACACAGCACCACAAATGGGTCAATGACCTCCTTCCTTCCACCACAGTGAGTTAGAACCTTAGAACCATAGAAAAGTTGCAGGATAGAAGGAGGCCATTCGGCCCATCTTGTCCTTGCCAGCCTGAGGACACCCAGGTGCCCTTTCTAATCCCACCTTCCTGCACCCGGTTCATAGCCCTGCAGCTTACAGCACTTAACATGTAGATCCAGGTACTTTTTAAAAGAGTTTAGTTTCTGCCTCTACCACCAACTTGGGAAGCGAATTCCAGACACCCACTACCCTCTGCGTAAAAAAGTTCTTCCTCATGTACCCCCTACACCTTCTGCCACTTATCTTGAATCTATGTCCCCTGCTTCTAGAATTCTCCACCAAGGGAAACAATTTTATCCTGTCCACTCTATGTATTCCTCTCATAATTTTGTACACCTCAATCAAGTCACCTCTCAGCCTTCTTTGTTCTAAGGAAAATAACCCCAACCTATCCAATCTCTCCTCGTAGCTACACTTTTCTAACCCTGGCAACATTCTTGTAAACCTCCTCTGCACTCTCTCCAGAGCTATTACGTCCTTCCTGTAATGTGGTGACCACAACTGCACACAATACTCCAGTTGTGGCCTCACCAGTGTTTTATACAATTCCAACATTATATCCTTACTTTTATATTCTATACCTCTGCCAATGAAGGAGAGCATTCCATATGCCTTCTTTACAACCTTGTCTACTTGAACTGCTGCCTTCAGGGACCTGTGTACTTGTACGCCAAGATCTCTCACTTCATCCACCCCTCTTAGTATATTCCCATTTATTGTGTAATCCCTGTAACTGTTTGAGCTCCCAAATGTATGTCCTCACACTTCTCTATGTTAAAATCCATCTGCCACTTTACCACCCACTCCACCAACCCATCTATATCGTTTTGGAGATTATGGCTATCCTCTACACTATCCACTACTCGGCCAATCTTTGTGTCATCTGTAAATTTCCCAATCGTGTCCCCCACGTTCACATCCAAATCATTAATATATATCACAAACAGCAAGGGTCCCAACACCGAGTCCTGTGGAACACCACTTGAGACAACTTTCCATTCGCAAGGACATCCATCGACCATTACCCTTTGTTTCCTGTTACAAAGCCAACCTTTCATCCAGTTTGCCACATTACCCTGAATCCCATGGGCTTTTACTTTCCTGACCAATCTGCCAGTTCTCCATACAGCTCTCCTCTTTGGCGATTGTAAGTGGCAACACAGGATGGAAAGGGTCTAAATACCCAGGCCGTGGCAAGGGGGTATGGCAGCAGTAAATCATTTCACTTGCATGATGACATCTTGGCGACAGCAGCCATTTGTCTTTGCTGATCCACACCACGTCCCCTGAGAGCAGGTGTATAGAGAGGGCACTCGGCAGCTGGCATCATCGACCAAAGTCTTGGCACTTGCATGAATGTTGTGCTGGTCAACGTGGGAAATCTAACAGCATTCCTCCTTCTGTTTGCGTGAAGGATGGGCGCACAATAATAAAGAACGGGCCTAGACTGGTGGAGGCATCTCAAATATTTGTGCTCTGACACTGACAGGGGAGGACGGCCTGGAACTGGCTGGCTCACAAGGTGGCCATGTAATTGTTGATGGTGAGACAGGAGCATCACCCCAAGATAATAAGGTGGCATAGTGCTTACGTGCCTACCACTGGACCTATGGAGATCTACATCATTCATGAAGGTGAAGAGATGTGGAGCCCTTAACCTACATGTTTATATTCTTTCATGCAGGTCTCGACACTCCCAAAGGACACTCAGCTACATAGAACAGAGGCCATCCATCCACCTCTGATGAGGAGGCAGAGGGATCCTCAGAGGGTGCAGTGTCACATCATTCCCCCGCACCCTGCACCAGTGCAGATAAGCTCATATCACTGGATGTGCTCACGATTAGATTCAGGCTCACAAGCTGGTGACCACATCACAGACACATTCAAACAGCTGACAGAGACTATGGAAGCCAAAGCTACTGACAGTTGGAGGACTGTGGGAGGTCAGGCCCATGCTGAGCCCCAGGCTGATGATGGGTCTCAGGAGTTGGCAACACGGAACCTGCTGAAGCTGCAGTGAGAGGTGAGGGAACATCTACTGGAGCTGCCAAAGGCTATGCACAGCCACATGCAGATGATGGAGGAGTCCATCCAGGCCATGAGTGCTGTTGTGTCTCTGATGGATGCATGTGTGGCTTCTTCCATTGAGAGGTTGGTGATCTGCATAGGGAGCCAGATCCAGCAGACCAGACAGTGGATGCTGGAGATACCTGCAGACCTGCATACCATTGCCTGGTCTATGATCTCTATGTGGCAGTGGCAAGGCGAGGGGGTGTTGGGGGGTGGGGCAGGGCGAAGCGCTTGGAGTCTTCACCAGGTCCTTGTCCTTCTCAGATTCATAGGGAGGTATAAGTGTGCCTTGCATGGGAGGAGGAACACTGCCTTCCACATCTGGAGGCTCTTCTCGGGGGGCTTCGAGTTTAGACAATGGTCCCTTAGACCCTCTGCCAGTGGCACCAGCTCCAGTAGTCACAGGTGACAGAGGAGGTCCCTGCACCTGTGCAGGAGACCCTCAGCATGCTGGGGCCCTCTAGGCCTCAGGCAACCAGAGGACGGTTTCCAAGGTCATTCCATATCACAAGGCAACACGACCAGCAGCTTGCCTCCACTCCATTGCAAGCATAGGGGTTGCACCTCATAAGAGCATGTATACAAGAGTTAAGAAGAGCAGCTGGGTGTTTTAGACTTTGTACATGTTAAGCCTTTATACAATAGAGCCAATAAATCAATGTCATACTTCCTGTTGTTAGTCATCCTTGTCAGATGTAATCTACACCCATATGTCCTCAATAGGGTGCTAGTATTGGGCATGCCACATTTGGTCAGCTCCTCAGCTTTGTTAATGCGCATGGTGAATCTGGATTGTGGTTGATGAAGTGTGAAATTACTGAGGTGATAGCAGGTCCACATTAAGTTAAGTCTTTATTGCACTGATAATGAAAAGAGCATCAGGGTCACAAGAAATTGGTATGGGTGAGATTGTCCCAAGCCTCCATTGCGTGTCTCAATGTCCCTTGTCTCGGATGCAAAGCGGTTTCTCATCCTTTGCCACCTGCTCAGCAGCCTCCTCCACATCCTTCCCACGGATAAAGAGTGGCGATCAATGATGTCATCATTATTCAAGGCTACCTCCCTCTGCATTGTCAGGTTGTGCAGAGAACAACAGATCACCTTGATATGCAAAACCTTCGCTGGGGAGTACTGAAGAGCTCGACCGCATAGGCACCTGCATCCCATCTTCAGCAGCCTTTGCATGACACCCACCTGCTGGTGATGGCACTCTTTGAAGCCCTCCTTTGGTGCCTGGCAATGGCCTGTGCACCCTACTCTTCCCCTTTGAGCACACCTTGCCTTTCAGTACGGCAGCACTTAAGCCTCGTCTTGTTGCTGCCACCCTTAACCGGCCAGGGTTCTGAAGGTCCATGAATCCCTGTGCCACTCACAAAATACAAACCGCATCATGGAATTCCAATCAATTGCATTTAAATTCAGGCTATTGATCTTCTAAATGAGCTCAAATGATGTCCTGCCATGTCGCAGCAAGAAGTTCGCCCTCATCTTGACTGTAAAATTCAGAAGCAACTTTACAATGTCAGACTTCCATGCGGGCATGTCCCTTCTGTATTTTTCATCCCTCTCAACCGCCTCCACCTCCTGCCCTGTTCTGATAGTAGCTAATAGGCTTTTACCTTAACAGCTTAAACAGGTTTAAGGGTGAATAGAGGATAATTTTATGACAGTGGCTGTAGCAAATGCAAAGATATGAAGGAGAGTTAATTTTGCTGGAACTTGGGCTGATATAGGCCTCCCCAAAACATTGGAATTTCAAAAATCCAAACCACGCTCAGTTTCTAGCACTCCCCTCCAATCACAGCAATTACTTCACCTCCTACTGTAATGTCAATCCCAATTGAAAGTTGCTTTAATCATTACCATCTATCTCTCACAGCAGCCTCTCTAAAGTAAAAATAAACTTATCAATAGTTTTCATGAGAAACCTGAAGAAAACTTTTTAGCATTTATCCTCAAGTCTCTTTTTTCAAATTATTTGGGGGAACAAAAGAACAAACCCATGAACCCATGTTATGGCCTGCGGGTAAACATGCTCCCAGTTGCACAGGTAGAATCCCACTGATGCATGCTGGGTTAAGATTCTTCACATTGCACATGCTCAGATTGATGCTGTGCAAGCATAGGTTTAGATGTAGGCAATAATTCTAGCAGACAGAGATAATCACGAGAAGAATATTCAAGCCAGTTTTTCTCTTTGGGCTTCTAAGCCTTCAATGGGAAGGGCAACACTTAGCTTTCCACACTCAGGATATTTGATTTGCATGCCTAGCCCAGACCCAAATCCAGCAGGCCCTTTCACTGGGTTCACTTGGATGGAAACAGGAGCATTATCAGAGGCTTAATAGGCTTTGGGGCCTTCCGGCTTCTGCTGTAGAAGTGGTGGGGAAACCTGCAAAACAAAACGTTTATCTTCAGACTTCCCCGAGTCCACTGTAGACCCTTTGGCAGCAGGAGCTCAGTGCAAATTCCTATGTTCGGTTCCTTTGGCAGTCTTCTGCTTGACTATTCAAAGGTTGGATGCAAAGGAAACTTAAATGGGGGCCGGAGAGCCTAATAAACATCCCCTCCAACCTCACTGTACTTCCTCAGAGTCAAAACTCTAACATCCAGTTCTGAAACACCTGGGCAGTGATGTGGGAGCAGAAACTAGATGTAATGATAGATCTGTGGTGCCATTTTCTCTTCTTTGCATCTTTGAATTGTATGTTTCCCAGATTCAATAAAGAGGAAAACCTCCAGTGTTTATTCCAGGCCTTACTTTTGAGAGTCCGAGGCTTTTGTGCAAATATTTTAATGAAGGTAATTAAAAGAAAAGATCAGTCATCTGTACGATTGATTATATTATGAGATATGTAAATTTCTAAATGCTTACTATATAAGAAACCATGGGCAGGACTTTGAGGTTGTCGGGCGGGCGTGGGCCTGGGAGCAGCCGCGAAACTGGCTGCCGCCTGCGATCAGCCCCCGACCGCAATTTCACACTGGCGGGCCAATTAAGGTCCGCCCAGCGTGAAACCCGGCTCCCCGTTGGTCGGGAAGGGCCGGGTAGGGCCGGGGGTGGGGGCCTGTTGGTCGCCGGGTCCAATGGTGACCCGGCAGCCAGTTTAAAAATGGCCCAGGCAGCCCCTGGCAGGCTGCCACAGAAGGCCATCTCCTCTGCATTCTCAAACCGAAGTTATGGAGTCAAGTGTGGCTGGACACGCCAGGTGGGAGGGCAGGTCAGGCAGGTACACGGAACCCCCGGCTTTTCAGATGAGTGCCTCGCTGTCCTCCTGGAGGAGGTAGCTGCCAGGAGGGACACCCTTGTCCCCAGGGATGGGAGGAGGAGGCCACCACACCTCACCAAAAGAGCACGGGAGGAGGTGGCAGCCCAGGTGAGCAGCCGTGACGTGATGCAGCGCACATGGGTGCAGCGCCGGAAGCGCTTCAATGACCTTCTGCGCTTAGGAAGGGTGAGTACCATACTGGCATGGGTCAGTGTGCAGAAGTATTAAGGTGTGGCCATTCCCCTGTGGATCTCTGGGGTGTTAGAGTCTGAGTGTCAACTGTCAAAGATGCTGGAGCTGGCCAAGGGGGTGAGCCCTGGCTGCTTGGACTGAGTGCCTTGTGGCTCGAGGGCCACGACTCGGATGTGCCCTGCAAGTTGTTCCTCAGGTGGGGTTGGCCAGGCTGCAATGGCGCTGCAGGTAGAGAGTGGGCTAATCAATGCTCTTCTGTTCTTTCAGGAGAAGACGAGCCATAACCAAGGGCACATACAGGCGGAGGCCCACCCAAACTCCCGCTGCTCAGCAGGTTCAAGCAAAATGCCCTCGTGCTCGAGAGCCAGCACACTCTCCCGTGCAACCATGTGTGGAGAAGCGGGGGTGCCAGGTGAAGGTAAGAGTGCAGTGCACAGAGTTGAAACTTTTGGATTATGCAACCATTCTAGTGTAGTCTCTTTATTGATGTGAGCCTCGAGCCTGGAGACCCCATTGATCATTGAAAGACGATGGCATCATGATGCAGATCTCCATTGTCTCACCAGGGTGCCTGGCATGCACAGTGACAGTGTGCTGACTTAAACTAATGACATGTCCTTCTTCTCCCGTAGATTTGCCAGCAGGCATTTACTCAGTGGGCCCCGAAGGGCAAGGCCCGAGGCCAGAGGACCACCAGGTGTCACTGTCACCTACTTGACACCCGCTCTGTGAAGCAGGCACGAGCTCAGATACCAGCACCTTGATGGGCATTAGATTGGTGGCTAGTATCTTGGTGCATATTGGTGAGGGTACTTCACACTCGCTTGAGGTGCAGGCAGAGGCAGAGAGTGGCCAGGGCGCCGGCAGTCGGAGGACTGCTAGAGACCAGGACGATGCTCAGTCCAAGGCAGATAATGAGCCTCTGGAGTCATCC
Source organism: Cetorhinus maximus (assembly GCF_964194155.1). Classification (NCBI taxonomy): domain Eukaryota; kingdom Metazoa; phylum Chordata; class Chondrichthyes; order Lamniformes; family Cetorhinidae; genus Cetorhinus; species Cetorhinus maximus. Next base: position 112,011,566 of record NC_135880.1, read on the forward strand.
ATTAGGTGGTAGATCCTGGATGTCCAGCGAGATGTGCGGGGGGATCTGGCGGAGATCCATGAGGGTCTGAATGCCATGGTCTCCATTATGGAGGAGTCCATGCGGAGCATAAGCACTGCGTTCACCGTCATGGCCGAGCACACAGCCTCCTCCATTGAGAGAGTGGCGACTCTCATGGAGAGACAGATCCAGGGACAGAATGAAGGGTTCCTTAAGTTGCGCTCAGACCTACAAGCCCTCACATAAGCAATGACCTCAGATGGTCAGTGTCAGTATAGGAGTTAGATGAGGCACCCAGTATCCCAGCTAGGTGCCCGTCCATCAATGGTGAGCAGGGAGGTCCAGAGTGGCATCACGTTGGTGCACGAGCTGCCTGTTATCTCTGTGGGCTCCTCTCAGGGTGCTCCGGATGATGCCAGCAGCTCCTCCGCCCCTCTGCAGTGACCGTGATGCCAGGTGTGGCACTGGCTGCTCCCTCCCAGGCGGGGCCAGCACAGGCTCCACTCCAGAGGATGACCGCAAGGTCATTAAGGCCAACAATACAGCGGGGTCAGCAGCTGTCTCCAATGCCAGTGCCAGCGAGAGGGGATGGGGGGGAGGCTGGTGGGGGGGACACCAAGACATAGCACTCGCAAGTGTAAGTTAAAGGCACTGTGAGCACAAGAGGGACAGGTCACGGGTGATTTTATGTTCATTTATGTTTGCTTTATCCAAACTGGTCTGGGAATGAAGACCAGAGAAGTTTATGTAAATAGTTTGGAATTGTCAAAATGAGATAAATTTTGTTTGTGTCGTCGTGGCCTGAGTATGCTTTACCTTTTTATTTTATTGGTGCAGGGTACGCCAGTATGTAATGCTGGATGTAAGGGGCTCTGAACTTTATTGCACAGGCACTAAGTGTTCTTTGTGTACAAAGGAAAGGGTCCTTTCAGACATCCGGGATGGAGGCGGCAGCCCTGGCATGAGGTTGAAGTTGATCTTTGGTAGCCTAGCTGAAGGAGCGTTGGATCAAGGCACCCCTGCTGTCCTGCCTCCCTGGAGGTTACTGAGGTCTGGCTCCATGCCCTCAGCGTTCTCCTCACCATGCTCCTCTTCTGACTCACTACTGGACTCATTCTCTGTGGCCTGTGCAGTTGCGTCAAGATCCTCTTCCGCCAATGGGTCCCCCTCTTACCAGTGCCAGATTGTGGAGAATGCAGCGTGACAGAGTGACACCCACTCTGGGGGGTATTGTAGTGCACCCCCTGAATGGTCCAGCATTAGAAGCACATCTTGAGAAGACCTATGGTCCTCTCTACCACCGCCCTTGTGGAGGCATGACTCGCATTGTGACGCTTATCTCCTCTGTTCTTGGGTGGCGGAGAGGTGTCATGAGCCACTTCTTCAATGGATAGCCCTTGTCATCCAGCAGCCATCCATCCAGTCGGGCTGGAGCATTGAAGAGCCTTGGCACCTTGGAGTGTCTGAGGATGTAAGCGTCATGGGAGCTGCCTGGGTACCTTGCACAGACTTGCAGAATCTGCGTCCTGTGGTCACACACTATCTGCACGTTCATGGAGTGGAAGCCCTTCCTGTTGACGAAGGCTCCCACTAACCCCCTGGCGCCTTGATGGCCACATGTGTGCAGTCGATTGCACCCTGGACGCGGGGGAACCCAGCAATCACTGCAAAGCCTCTGGCTCACTCAGCCTGGCTGGTCTCATCCATACGGTAATGAATGAAAGTCAATACCCGTCTGAACAGAGCTTCTGTCACCAGTTTGATGCAACTGTGGACAGCTGATTGGGAGACTCCACACAGATCCCCCACTGACCCCTGGAAAGAGCCGGTGGCATAGAAGTTGAGGGCTACAGTGACCTTCAGAGCCACTGGCATAGGGTGTCCACCCACACAGTCGGAGCTGATCCCAGGGCCGATCATCTGACAAATGGAGCTCATGATCTCCCTTGAGAGGTGGAGCCTCCTTCGGCATTGCACTTCTTGGACATATTGAGGTAGCCGCATCGCTGCCTGTAAACCCTGGCAGCAGGATAGTGGCGACTTCTGCGGCCCCTTCGCCTTAGACTTCCTGCTGCCCTGTGCCCCTTGTGCCTGCGCCTCTCCTCCCACAGGTCCCTCCCCTGGAAGCTGCATTGGGACACCTGCCTCCTCTCCCTTCTGCCCCTCTCTTTCTCCTCAGAGGAGGTGCCTCCAGTGGAGACCACAATCCCCATTACCAGGGTTACAGAAGGCTGTCTGATACCTGGAAGGGTCCACACGGTCAAAATCCTCCGAGGGCCTTGGAGACACCAAGGAGACTTGAAATGAAGTCTGGAAATGCTAAGAATGAAGTCCTGGGCAGAAATGAAGCTGCCTAGTACCAATAAGTCACCAGCAGCAAACTATAAACCAAACTCCTCATTACTGACACTGGCAATGCTGCTCACCCCTTTTATCCCATCTGTGGATGAGGTTTTTGAAAATGTCGGCTGGCTGCCTGCCTGTTTTGCCTGTGCGATGAGCACAAAATCGCACAGGCAACAAAAAATTGCCGTCAATTGGATTGATAATGGCCTTAAGTGGCCTCTTAATTAATGGCGGGCGCGGCTCCGGTACCCGCTCGCGCCCGTCGACCAAAATATCGCGTGAGTGCTCACCCGACGTCATCGGGCGCTATTTTACACCCGATCAGATCAGGCCCGTGCCCGCCCGCGGGATGTAAAATTCTGCCCCATATTTTAAATTCCAGGGGATTAAATTCAGTTACCTCAGTTCTCAAACGTGGAGGCCACAATTCATGCCATGCCTGCGCTGATCTTGATGGAGGTTGGGAGCATACAGTTTTGGTGCTCCAACCCCATTTCCATGATTGTAGTTTAGTCCCAAGTGGATCCTACATCTCTGTAACACTGCCAGTAGCTCACTGCGCCATCAGGAGCTGACTACTCTTGCAAGCAAGCCACATTTTCTAGGCAGCCTCCCCCTTTTTAAAGGGTCCCTATAAAAGGGAAGCTGTATTAATGGAGTGAAGTCTGCTGTATAATCACTGTTTAAGATTCAAGCTGTCGGGAGATGTCACAGCCCACCAGAGAAAGGGCTGTCTGCATCAGTGACACTGACCTGGGGCCACTCGTGACACAAGTGGAGGCTATGTTTCTGTCAGGGCAGGAAACATTCAAGATACAGCCTCAGCAGGGAATGGGAGCAGGTGGAAAGCACCATTAATGCCCAGAGTGTTGTGCCCAAAAACATGCCAACAGCACTGAAAAACGTTTCATGGCCACACTCGGACAAGGTGGGTGAATCCATCTGCACACCATTCCACCCAATTCTAACATCGCTCAATGCACCTCACCACCATCACTCACTCAGCAGCACACCCTGACACTCTGCATTCACCTCTAACATCCTTATACTACACCTCACTCACACACACCTTTCAATCATGCCAGCCATGCACGCACACACATATCTCTGGAAACCTACAGCTATTTGGCTATGGCAGGCACATTGCCCAAGCACATCGACACACAACCCCTGACACTCTGCCCTCTCTCTTGCAGGAGAAGGTGGCCCACAATATGAGGGAGACCCACAAGATTGTTGGAAGATTAGCATGCCTGCATCCCCTTAATATCCAGGGGGAGTTGGTGCACAGAATAATCAGCATCAATGCCACAGCGTCAGTGGCAGATGGTGCTGCTAAGACCATTGAGGGTGATGGTAAATTGCTGCCTCATGCACCTTCTCCACTCACTCCTCACCCTGAAAAGTGCCACGAAGTGGAACTTGCAGATGGACTGATGGTGGAACTGCTGTTCTCCTTCCCACCCCCACTTTCCTTCACCCCTACCCTCCCATTATGCTTTTGTGCTTTTAGATAGTCAAGAACAGCTGTCTGTTCAGCCCCCAAAGAGGTACGAGGAAGTGGAAGAGCAACCCCATGAGAGTCAAGGGTTGGCACCAGAACTTGCCCCTACCCTGGCAGCCATCGCTCAGATACTGGCATGCGCAAACATTAGAAGCTAGTATAGAGTCAGGATCAGCATGTGGTGAGTCACCTGCAGCCAGGCCAGGTGGATAGCACAGCTTGTATGCATACTCTCCAGAAGGTGAGGTCACAGATTAGTTTTCCTGCAGGTATTCAGATGAGGGCCTCTTTAGGGTGGACTAAAGGAAAGCACTGATGATGATGATGATGCCCATTGAGATGCTTGGTGCATTGGCAGGCTGGCAGGTAGCCTCCACTCACTGGGAAGAAGCATGGAGGAGTCAAGCTGCAACATGGCAGTGAGCATTGCACAGAGTTTAGAGCCATCTTTTCCACAGTGGAAGTGGTGGGCATCTCCATGGCAGCACTGCTGGACTGATCCATGATGGAGTGTCTGCTGGCCACAGTCTCAGCTTCCACTGCAACACAGGCAGAGGCCTCTTAATGTCTCACTGCAGCAGTGGAAGCTCAGACAGAGGCCATGAGATCTCTGGTTTCTGTCATGCAGACCTGTGGCTCAGTTCATAGCACCCTCGCCTTTGAATCAGAGGGTTGTGGGTTCATGTCCCACTCCCGGAAACCAAGAACTGTGATTGTACTCGAAAGAGTTGCAATCTGTGACTGTTGATAACTCGAAAGAGTTTCAGACTGTTGTAATCTAGGGTGCGGATCTCGGTGCTCAGAAGGGCACCTACGTGTGCCATTCTAATGCAGCAAAGTGACACAGACCATACAGGAAGCAGCCAGTTGCGCATTTCACACACAAAAATTTGTGATAGGCCTTAGCGGCACTAAGCAACTCAATTTTGTGAGAAAAAGTGGCAGAGAGATCTTCGTGAATACTGTTTCTGATTTTTGTAATTAATAGACTTAAATCACTTCTTGTAATCACAGAACTTTGCTTTAGCCAGATGGATTTTGACTTTTATTTTTGGAGTGATTTGATGAGTTCTGTTTCTTTTTTTTCATTTTGACTTCAGTGAAAAGTAAAATTGGGTGAGGTGTAAAACAGATGGCCAAGGTGATCCTGTCTGTTTCCCACTGGGCACATTAGGTTAAAATTACTCACGTTGCATGTCTGAGAAATTTGACAAGTGGTTTTGAAAGTTTTTAAGCATTTTTTTTCAAACTTTTATTCCTTTGGGTACCAAAGAGTTAAAAGTTCAGCTCAGCAGGTTAAATTTCAAAACTGGCTTAATTCCCAGTCAGATGGCCATGGACAAGGCTACAAGTCCCAGCCTCTTCTCAAGTGTACCTGCTGTAGTGGATGAGTTATGTCAGCACTTACTGGAACCACTAGATGGAGAGCCTCATCACAAATGAGCATTATACCCTGAGGAACATCTAGTCCCAACACAGAATGCTCTGGTTCTCTGTAACCTTGTAGATGCCTAATTTTTTTATAGAATGGTGTTCACAAAGTTAATCCTGTGAATTAAGGTGAGTTTCCAAGCTGGTGCTGCACCCATATTCCACCAAAATAAACCAATGGCCAGAATTTTTCTCTCGTTGGACGGGCGCGCACCCAACCCAAACAAGCGTAAAATGACGAGCGATGACATCAGGCGAGCATCCCGAAGTCATCACACACTCGCGTGATATTTCAGTCAGTGGGCATGCGCAGGAGTTGGCAGCATGCCCGCTGACAATTAAGTGGCCTATTAAGGCCCTTAATCAATTAATTGAGTAGAATTTTTCGCTGCCTGTCCAATCGTTCGGTTGGCAGGCGGGTGAAAAGGCCAAGTGACCTTTGCATTTTTGGCGAAACCTAATCCACGGGCGGAATGAGGTTTCAACCAGTGATTTAAAAAATAATAATTTTTTACACTCCTATTTAACATGTCCCTGCTCATGTAACAGAGTCACATGAGGGGACATGTTTCCATGATTTTAAATATCTTTATTTTTATGGTTAAAAATCTTCAGCTCCCTGAAGCACAGCTTTTACTGAGTGCACTCGTGTGCATGCGCAAACTTCAGTGCTCGCGCTCCTCCCGCCCCCACCCCGGCAGCGCTGAGCGCTGCAGCACTTGTTTCACACTGGCTGCCTGTTAATTGGCCAGACTGTGTGAAATCGCAGTCATGTGAAATCGCGGTCGGGGCCTGATCGCAGGTGGCAATCGGCTTCGCACTGCCTGCTGCGCCCACCCGACGAGGGCAATATACTGCCCAACATTTCTATGTTTATATGTAAAACCTCATCAAAAGCTACTAAAGGCAGGTGTTAGCTGTGGCTCAGATGGGATTACTCTTGCCTCTTGTCAGAAGTTTGTCAAGTCTCACTGCAGACTTCAGCACATACTCTAGACTGACAATAAAGTGGGAATGCTGCACTGCTTGAGGTGCTGATCTTTGGATGAGAGATTAAACTGAAGCCCTGTCTGCCAAATTTAATAAACGTAAAAAACCCCATGGCATTATTTCAAAGAGCAGCATTATCTCCCTGGATAAATATTGTTAGCCTTTTCCATATTCCCCTTTATCCCATCTACTTGCCCTTTACAGCTCTCACTGCACTTTATATATGTATTATTTTCTTTAGTATTGTCAGTTTTAGTTTTGCCATGCGCAACTCTTTTTATTTTGGTATCTTAATTTCTACACAAAACACCTGCACTTCTCAAAAGCAACCTGCCCCACTTAAAGGGGAGGTGCACATAAGCTACAGCAGCTGCTGGAACAGTCTGAGGGAAGACTTTGATGGAAGGAAGAAGTCTGGTAATGCAGCAACAGGCCAAAGAGAGGTCTCCCATGTTCTCGGATGCAACGCTGGAGGCCTTAGCCCCGGAGGTCAAAAGGAAAAGAGAGGCCATGTTTCCATAGGGGATCAGAAGGCCTTCAGGCACATCCTGAGAAGGGGATGAATTACCAGAGTCTGGCCCCGAGGACCTGGCTGCAGTGCCAGAAAACGTTCAATTACCTCACACGAACGGCCAAGGTCAGTGAATACATCCTTAAATGGCATTTCCTGTGCACTGCATCATCAAACTCACTCACCCATCAACAATTAAGGTACATATCTAACATTCAGAAACTCCACCTCACGCTCAAACATATGCCAATGTTGCCAGCCTCACAGCCACATCTCGCAACTTCCCACTCTCTTGCAGAGTAAGGTCGTACATAACCACAGGGGACAGCAGAGAACTGGTGGGGTACAGGCATGCCTGCATTTCCTGATCCCTTTGGAAGAAATGGTGCTCCCCATCATGGGGCCGGGAGTGACTGAAGCTGTTGCATCTGATGTCGGTGAGAACACTCAGGATGATGGTATGTTCCTGCCTTATGCCTCTTCTCAAATCCCACTTCACCCTCACCCTGCTTTCTGGCATGAAGTGTAAGCTACAGATGGTGTGACCATGGACCTCTTTCTCTCCACCCCACCACTTCTCTCACCCCAACCCTCACCTTCTGGAGTTCTGTTTTCAGATGCCCATGATTTTCCAGGAAGTGAAACAGTATCTTGGCTTTTATTGGGGGTCGGAGTACAGGAGTAAGGAAATATTGCTGCAGTTGTGCAGGCTTTTGGTAAGACCACACCTGGAATACTGTGTACAGTTTTGTACATTCTGTACCTATGGAAGGATATACTCACCTTAGAGACGGTGCAACAAAGGTTCACTAGATTGATTCCTGTGATGAGAGGGTTCTCTTGTGAGGAGATATTGAGTAGAATGGGCCTATCCTCTAATTTAGAAGAACCTTATGACAGAGTTGACATAGTAAGTGCTGAGAGGCTGTATCCACTGGCTGGAGAGCCTTGAACCAGAGAGTATGGTCCAGGCAGAGGAAACATTGTTTCAGCACACCAACGTTCTGTTGTATCATATTGTATGGTAGCATAGTTTTTATTATATGCATGCTGCCCATGCGTACGTGGGTTGTGAACTGGATTAAGGGGATGCACATAGAGGAGACTACACCTGAGTGAAATGTATACTGAGTGTGTAGTTGGGAATTTGGTTCACTTGGGAATTTGATGCATAGGGGGAAAGAGGTGCTCCTTTTTCTACCTTTTTTCAGCCTCCAGTAGCTGTAGAAGACACAAGTTACTTCACAGAAATGGAGGGTAACCTAGAGACAAGAATGAGAGTTTGAAGAGCTGGGAGGGTGAGTCTGTGAGTTCATTGCATTCCAAAGAAAATTGAAGTGTGACATAACAGCAGAAAGATAAGTCATTGATAAGGTTTTTTCTTTTTCTCTTGTCTAAACTAGGGAATTTTAATTGAGGTAAGTATAACATTAATTGAAATAATACAAAAATAAGCATAATTAGGACTAGAGGCATTGATTAAAATTTAATTAAGAAAATGATTATTTTTTAAATTAAAACAGAATAAGGATGGCAGGGCAGGTCATGTGTTGCAGCTATAATATGTGGGAACTCGTGGACACCAGTGTAATCCATAGCAACCAGGTAGGTGTATGCGGCTTGAGGAACTCCGGCTCAGAGTTCATGAGTTGGAGGCCGAGCTTCAGACACTGTGGTGGATCAGGGAGGGTGGAAGTTATCTGGGTACTTTGTCCAGAAGGTAGTCGCAACCCTTTGGCTTGGGTCTTCTGATTTGGTCCATGGTCAGGATGTGACAGCGAGTGAGGCAGGTATGGGATCAAGAAGGTACAAGTGGAGGAACCTCAGGCCTTGCAATTGTCCAACACGTTTGAGGTTCTTGCAGCTTGTATGGACAAGAGTGGGGGCTGCAAGATGGATGAATGAACTGACCATGGCATCGTGGTGCAGGGAGCCATTTCAGTCGGGAGAGTAGTAGGAGACAGTATAGTCAAGGGGATAGACACAATTCTCTGCAACTGAAAATGTGAGTCCAGAAGGCTGTGCTGATTGCCCAATGCCAGGGGTCAGGGCACCTGCTATAAAGGAACTTACAGTGGGATGGGGAGGATTCAGTAGCCTTGGTCAACGTGAGTATCAACAACATACCTGGGACTAGGAAAGAGGTTCTTTTTAGAGATTATGAGCAGCTAACTTAAAAAGCAGAACCACTAAGGTAATAATCTCGGAATTACTACTGTGCCACAAGTGAATTGGCGTAAGGTTAATAAAGTTAGAGATTTGAATGCATGGCTCAAAGATTGGTGTGGGAGAAATGAGCTTCAATTCATGGAGCACTAGCACTAGCGTCGGGGAAAGTAGGAGCTGTACTGTTGGGGTGGTCTTCACCTGAAAGGTGCTGGGACCAGTGTTCTGGTGAATCGCATAACTAGGGTGGTAGAGAATTCTTTAAAATAAATAATTGGAGTGAGAGATCACCTGAGGGGAGATGAGGTAAAATTATCCAAAGGGCAAGTCAATAGAGCAGAGTAGTGACATAAGCAATGATAACGAGAGTGTGGCAGGAAGGGGCAGAATGTATAAATTTAGGAGTGCACCAGCAGATAAGGCCAGAGTTTGCAAGGATGGTAAAAGGTCAGAATTAAAGGCTCTGTATCTGAATGCATGCAGCATACTTAACAAAACAGATTAATTATTATCACAATTAGAAATCAATATGTACCACTTAATAGGTAGTGCAGGGACATGGTTGCAAGGTGACCAAGGCTGGGACCTAAATATTTAAGAGTATTTGACATTTTGGAAGGACAGAAAGCAAGGAAAGTGTGGTGGGGTAACTCTGTTAATTAAGGATGACATTAGCACATCAGTACAGAACTGAGAGGTGACTTTAGTTCAAAAGATCAAGATGTAGACTCAGTTTGGGTAGAGATAAGAGAAAGCAAAGGTAAGAAGTCACTTGTGTGAGTAATTTGTAGGCCTCCTAACCGTAGCTAAACTGTAGGACAGAGTCTACAGAAGAAATAATGTGGGCTTGTAAGAAGGGTATTATTGCAATAATCATGGATGCTTTTAATCTTCATAAAGATTGGATGAATCAGATTGGCAAAGGTAGTCTGGAAGATTAGTTCGCAGCATGTATTTGGGACAATTTCTTAGATCAGTACATTCAAGTGCCAACCAGGGAGCAGACTATTTTAGACCTGGCAATGTGCAATGAGACATGATTAATTAATGACCTCATAGTAAAGGAGCCTCTAGGCAACAGTGATCATAACGTAATAGAATTTCATATTCAGCTTGAAGGTTAGAAGTGTGGGTCTAAGACTAGTGTCTTAAACTTACAAAAAGGCAACTACAAAGGTAAGGGGACAGTGGCTAAAGTGAGCTGGGAAAAATGGTAGGGCAGTAGAGAAACAACGCCACACATTTAAGGAGATATTCCATAACTCTCAGCAAAGATATATTCTATTGAGAAAGAAAGAGTCTATGAGAAGGATGCAACATCTGTGGTTAATTAAGGAAGTTAAAGATAGTATCAAGTTGAAATAAAAAGTGCGCAATACTGTGGAGATTAGTGGTAGGTCATAAGATTGGACGGATTTTAGAAATCAGCAAAGAATAACAAAATAAAATAAGGAGGGAGAAGTTATAGTATGAGAGAAAGCTAGCTAGAAATATTTTTTAAAATAGTAAGAATTTCTACAAGTATTTAAAAAGAAGGGTAACTAAAGTGAGTGTTGGAGTTAGAGGGCGGGACTGGAGGATTAATAATGGGAAACAAGAAAATGGTGGAAGTGTATTTAGGTCTGGTATTCAGGTATTTAGCGTCTGTCTTCACTGTAGAAAAAACACCCCAAGAATACTTGAAAGTCAAGAGGAAAAAGGGGGAGGAAAAGGGGGAATCACAATGACGAGGGAAAAGGTGCTGGGAAAACTATTAGAACTAAAGATTGACAAATCCCCTGGGCCTGATGGCTTTCTTCCTAGGGTCTTAAATTAAGTGGCTGCATAGATAGTAGATGCATTGGTTGTAATCTTCCAAAATTCTCTAAATTCTGGGAAGGTCTCAGCAGGTTGGAAAATTGCTAATGCAACACCTCTATTCTAGAAAGGAGGGAAACAGAAAGCAGGAAACTATCAGCCAGTTTGCCTAATGTCTGTTGTAGGTAAAATGCTAGAATAGAAGTAATAACAGGATATTTAGAAAATCATAATACAATCAAGCAGAGTCAACATGGTTTTTTGAAAGGGAAAATGTGTTGAACTAATTTATTAGAGTTCTTTGAGGAAGTAACAAGCAAGGTGGATAAAGCGGGACCTGTAGATGTGGTGTGCTTGGATTTCCAAAAGGCATTTGATAAGGTGCCACATCAAAGGTTACTATAAAAAATAAGAGCTCATGGTGTAAGGGGTAACATCAGCATAGCCAGAGGGTTGGTTAGCTAACAGTAAACAGAGAGTAGGCTTAAACTGATAATTTACAGGTTGACAAGCTGTTATGAGTGGAATGCCACAGGGATCAGTGCTGGGACCTCAACTATTTACAATCTATAGCAATGACTTGGATGAAGGGACCAAAAGTATAGTAGCTACATTTGCTGGTGACACAAATATAGGTAGGACTGTAAGTTGCCCTGAGGACATAAAGAGTCTACAGGGGGATTTAGATATGTTGTGACTGGGCAAAAAATTAGCAGATGGAGTATAATGTGGGTAAATGTCAATTTGTGCACTTTGGCAGGAAGAATAGTAAAGCAATATATTGTTTGAATGGAGAGAGACTGCAGAGCTCTATGGCCAGAATTTTACGCTGCTTGTGCGGATGCACATCTGACCCGACCTGACAACACATCAAATCGCGTGGGAAGACGTTGGGTGTGCATCCGATGTTATCGCGCACTCGCGCGATATTTCGCTTGATGGGCATATGCAGCAGTCGGAAATGTGCCCGCCGACAATTAAGCGGGCAATTAAGCCTATTGAGGAAGCAATTGAAATCGTTTTTATGTGGCCCGCCCACTTTTACGGTTGGTGGATGGGCCAATCAGCCAGGCGGCCTTTACATTTTCACTGAAACTCGATCCAGGGTGGGATGAAATGTCTGGGGTGAAATGTAATGAATAAAGGATATCTGGGGAATGATGTTTTTTGAGTTCTGCTGACAGGTGCTTGAATGTGCCACATAGACACAGTTTGGTGCATTTTATTCTTCTCATTTAATCTGTCCATGTCTGCAGCTCCCTGAGGCAGCTCTGCAGCAGCTGTCTGCCTTCAGGGAGCTCGCTAGAAGTACCTACCCACACCCTCACTTTTGTCAGCGCCTGCCTATTCCCATCCCCTTCCACCCCCCAACCAGCACCACCCACCCACCCCCTCCCCCCCACCCCCCCACCCCCCAACCTCCCGGCAGCACTGAGGATTTCTTAGCATGTGTTTCACGCTGGCTAGTCTTTAATTGGCTATCCAGTGTGAAATTGCATTTGGGGGTTTGGGGGCCGATCGCAGGCTGAAGTACATTTCGCATCCGCAGATTTTCGGGCCCACCGATTGTGCACACCCGACGAAAGTAAGATTCAGGCCTATGGTACAGATGGTGTCCTGGTACACGAATGACAAAAAGTGTTGGAAGCAGGTGCAGCAAGTGACTAAGAAGGCAGATGGAATGTTGGTGTTCGTTACAAGATAAATCAAGAATAAAGGAAGGGGAGTGTTGCTGTAGCTGTACAGGGCCTTAGACTGCATCTGGAGTACTATGTACAGTTTTGGTCTCCTTACTTAAGGAAGGCTATAATTGCAGTAGAAGCAGTTCAGAGAAGGTTCACTTGACTGATTCCTGGGATGAAGGGGTTATCTTTAGAGGAAAGGTTGAGCAGGTTGGACCTATACACTTTGGAGTTTAGAAGGAGAGGTGATCTGATTAAAACATATAAGATCCCGAGGGAACTTGACAGGGTTGATGCTCAAGGGATCTGTCCCCTTTTGGGGGAATCTAGAACCGGGGGCGCAGTTTAAAAATGTTTTTCTCTCGGAAGGTCATTAATCTGTGGAATTCTCTTCCCCAGATATCAGTGGATGTTGGGCCATTGAGTATATTCAAAGCTGAGTTAGATAGATTTTTGATCAGCAAGTGAGTCAAGGGTTCTTGAGGGTACACAGGAATGTGGAATTGAGGGCACAATCAGATCAGCCATGATCTCATTGAATGGTGGAGCAGGCTCGAGGGGCTGAATGGCCTACTCTTGCTCCTAATTCTTGTGTTCTTATGGAGTAATCAATAATATGGTCAGCTGATAGTCCTAAAATACTATGTTCTTTGCTGAGATTCAGGTTGAAGAATTGTTCAGTGAACACCCTGGGCACCCTGCTGAGATAACTTCTCGCCCTCTTTCTCCTCCCTCTTCCGGCAGCTTGACCCGCTCTACATGCCCCCTGCTTATTCTCCCGTGTCTGGGAGGAACTGGTTTGTGCAGAATCCTTGAAGTCAGGACAAATTTCTTCATCATGTGCCACACCACTCTCTGTAGCCTCCCTTCGTTTTGTGATGGTAGCTCAAATGCAGATGGTGTAGTGGACTGCCACAGAATGACTGCTGCCAGGATATCAGGCATTGATTTTACATGACTCACTGCATATGATCGAACACCAGTTAGACATTGAGGGATTGAAATCCCTTTCATTTGTGAAGCATTTCAGAATTGACATGTGGTTTCTGAAAATGGCATGCCTTCCACTCACTGGCACTGCACCATGGGGAAGTCTGCAATCCATGCATACTCTGCCTATTGTCTTCTGCCAAGAGAGAATGAGATATAGTCAGTTCCCTTTGAATAGAGTGTCGGTGGCTTCCTTGTTGTTGACAACAGTGGATGTCAAACTTCTAGATTTTGCAATTATCTCCAGCTTTTGCCTGTAAGCAGCCTGATGCATAAATATTTCTGGCCACAATCAGTGTGGTTGTAGCAGATGGTCAGTTTCACTGAAGACGTCATTAGTGAAGTGAAGATGACTTATGTTACATTCTTCACTGAGGATCAGGTAAAATAAATTGCTCCATGAACACCCTGGGCATATATTGCCTCCTGCTGAGATAACTTCTCATCCTCCTTCTCCTCCCTCTTCCAGAAACTTGACCTGCTGTACATGTCCTCTGCTCATTCTCCCTGTCATCCTGTATTGCTCCCATATCTGGGAGGAATTGGTTTGTGCAGAATCCTTGAGGTCAGGACAAAGTTCTTCAACACGTGCCACATCACTCCCTGTAGACTTTATTAACTTTAAACAACTCTGGAAATCACCAATCACAGGAAAAAATGAGTAGAAGTTAATCAGCGATTAATGTGAAAGTAGTTGAAGAATCCCTTTAAATACAACTGGTGGACAATCCTTCTTGCTGCTGAATCCTTGTTCAGCTGTTCAAAGTTAAGACTGTGTTAACAGGAGCAATGAGCTCCAAAATGGCAATGCTGGTGTCAAATCAGTATTACACACTGATCAACTTTATCTACCCTGTCAACACTGTCAGAATGTTATATGTTTCAATGAGCTCTCATTCTTCTAAACTCTGAAGAGTATAGGCCCATTCTACTCAATCTCTCCTCATAGCACAACCCTCTCTGCAAGGAAGCAAGCTAGTGAACCTTTGTGTGCCACACCTAAGAAAAGTATATCCTTTCAGAGGTACAAATGGTCACAATCTGCCCACTCTGCAAACTTCTGGCAGACGCTTGCAGCTCATGCACTAAGGTGTTCCCCAATATAGCGTACATTATCGTTAACACCTGAAGAGTGTGAGCATGCCACAGGTGCCATTTTGGAGGCAAAGTATCACCTGCAATGCAGAGAAGCCAGTCAATGCGGAGCCAAATTCGTGGCCGCCATCTTTTTGTTGAGGTGTTAAACCAAGGTTGAGTCTGATCTCTGCAGCGAATGTAAGATATTCTAGGGCAGTTAACATTCCTAATGTCCTGACTAACCTTGTTCTGTCAGCAACACCACCACATCTGGCCATTTCTCTTGGGCGGAATCTTGCCACCTTAATTTTTGCTTGAATGGCAGATGATTTCCGCTCAGGATACTGGAGGCATGAATAGCAGGCCATCCGGTTGAACTTTCCAAAAGTTGTCCAATTAGGAATCCACCTCCAGGATTGTCATACAATTAGGGATGGTGGGCGGGATGATGAGTCAGGATCGTGATTGAGCATGCAGGATTTAAAGGGCCACTGGCAGCCTACACAATGGCTGCACAGAGATTTGTATTGCGGTGACTTTGAGGAGAAAATGGAAAGGAGACGGGGAAGGTCTGTAGCCTTCATGAGTTGTGAAAATTCTTGCAGGAACTGCCAGCAATACCCTACCAAGACCACTATCATTAATAACAACCTCAGTGACCTGCTTCTGTCATCGCAAGCCTCTGCCTTTGGCTGACCTCATGATTGCTGCTTTACTCCTTCATAGTACTGAGTGCATGTCATCTGTAGGCCTTAGTGATATTCTGCTGTGCATCTGCCATATTCCAGACGCCATATGTGACCCATCTACTGTTGGCAAATTGCAATTTTTTTCTAAATTGCTTCCTTAAATATTCTAATTGCACTTCCTGCCACTGCCAACAAGACTCCCATCCATCCTTGGAAAGACCAAAGAAGGTGGGAAGGTGTCAGGATACCGGCCTGGTGACATTTTTCCCAATTTTCCTGGCAGCTTCACCTTCAAACCCACCTCTTACAGTCTGGGACAGTTCCCCCCCCCTCCCCCCCTCATTGCTGTTTGTGGGGTCTTGCTGTGTAAAAATTGGCTGCTGCATTTCCTTATCTTACAACAATGGCTACCTTTCATTGGTTGTGAAGTACTTTCAGATGTCTTGAGGTCATGTCTTGTGGTCATGCACTGGAGAGGGTGCAGAGTGGATTTACCAGGATGCTGCCTAGGCTGGAGGGTCTGAGCTATGAGGAAAGATTGCATAGGCTGGGGTTGTTCTCCTTGGAGCAGCGAAGGTTGAGAGGGGACCTGATAGAGGTGTATACGATTATAAGGGACATAGATAGGGTTGATAGGAAGGCATTTTTTCCATTAGTAGAGGGGTCAATAACCAGGAGGCATAAATTTAAGGTAAGAAGTAGAAGGCTAAGAGGGGAGTTGAGGAGAAATTTTTTCACCCAGAGGGTGGTGGGAGTCTGGAACTCACTGCCTGAAAGGTTGGTTGAGTCAGAAACTCTCGTAACATTTAGGAAGTATTTAGATATTCACTTGTGTTGTCATAGCCTCCAGGGCTATGGGCCAAGTGCTGGAAAATGGGCTTAGAGTAGTCAGATCTTTGTTGACTGGTGCAGACATGATGGGCCGAATGACCTCCTTTCGTGCTGTAGACATCTATGAGTCTATGAAAGTCAATGTATAAATGTAGGTTCATTCTTTCTTTCTTTCTTCATTAAGTTTCTGGTCCAGTCCAAATGTCCCTATGGTATATACAGTTATATAGTTATAGTATTTGTACATAGTATATAGTTATTATATCAGACCTTTCCATTGCAACTAGTTCTTAGAACTTTCCTGTTGGACTTTGATTACTTTGTGCATTCACATATATGCTACTAAATCATGACTTCAATTTTTTCTTGGAGCATTAACCATTATTCTTTTTCCAAGTTTTCCAAATTATATAACTTTTTGATATCCCTTGCCCCTTCTACAACAGGGCTTTTTGTTATCTTTCATTGTTGCAAAGCTTCTTTCTCCTCTGGTAATATTTTTATATTCTTCGCAGCTAAGTTTTCTGCTCTCACTCTCTACTCTTTACTTACCTCCTTGCATATTAGTTTAAAATTTAAACCCTTCCCCCCCCACCCCACATCCCCCCCACCCCACATCCCCCACCACCGCCATTGCTGCACTCTTTCACCCTCTTAATGAGGATATTAGTGACATTTTGGTTGAGGTGAAGGTTGTCCCTTCCTTGTTCCAGAACTTGCTGTCACACTTCAAGGATGTGAAATCTTCCCGAAGAAGCCTGCCACATACTATTTATAGCCATTAATGTCACTATCAGAGCTTTTATCCACATGCCTCTAATACATAATGGAAGAGCCACAGTAGTATTGGCGTCAATGTGAGCAAAAGATCCAAAGGGCCTTAGGACTTACCTGAGCCTCGAGTCCTCCATTACCCTTTGGAGCTTCTTTATCCAGTTGAAGAATATGAGTTTTGCTCCACTTGATGTTAGTGACTTTTCTGGAGTGTTCATTTAAAGTACACGTTTCGTTTTCATAAAATCATAAAGAAATCACTAAAAAAAACACAGGACTGATTTCCTTGTCAATTATAATGCAAGCAGTGCTTTGGGAGATGGAACTTCTGCCTATCCTCTGCTTGGACCCCTGGCCCTAGCTCATTCCTGTGGTCAGGGTAATTTTACATGTGTAGGACAGTCACTGGGACCTTGTATGGCACCTTCCTCAGCTAGCAGGAGGAGGAACTGCAGTTTAGGATAACGGACAACTGAAGGCATTGTTTTTAAAAATCCTAATTTTAAAAAAATGCTCTCTTTGACCAAGGCAATTGATTGTTCTAAATACAAAACACCTGGCATCATTTCTGGTGGAAAATCCAAGAACTGCCATTGCAATAGAACGAAGCTGATAGAATAACTTGCCACAGAACATTCCTCCCCATGCACAACAGTTTACTAACCATGAAGTTCAACCCCACAGAAATCACTGATCCATTTTAAATAAATGGAAGGCCCCATAATAAAAATCACTGTCACT
Source organism: Cetorhinus maximus (assembly GCF_964194155.1). NCBI lineage: Eukaryota > Metazoa > Chordata > Chondrichthyes > Lamniformes > Cetorhinidae > Cetorhinus > Cetorhinus maximus. The sequence continues at coordinate 112,029,095 of NC_135880.1, forward strand.
TTGTGCACTTTAAAGCAGCCCCCTTTATTGGCACCCCACCCACAATCATTCACTCTCTCCACCACCAACACTCAGTGGCAGCAGTGTGCACCATTTACAAGGTGCGCTGCAGGAACCCACCAAGGCTCCTTAGACATCACCTTCTAAACCCACGACTACTACCATCTAGAAGGACAAGGGTAGCCGACACATGGGAACACCACCAGCTCGGAGTTCCCCTCCAAGCCACTCACCATCCTGACTTGGTAATATTATCACCGTTCCTTCACTGTCGCTGGGTCAAAATCCTGAAACTCCCTTCCTAACAGCACTATGGGTGTACCTACACCACATGGACTGCAGCAGTTCAAGAAGGCAGCTCACCACCACCTTCTCAAAAGCAATTAGGGATGGGCAATAAATGCTGGCCTAGCCAGTGACACCCATATTCCATGAATTAATAAAAAGAAACACTAAATGGTGGCACAGTACTCAAGAATAATATATTCTGTATAAGAGACATTGTCAAAGCACTGTGCAGCCTTGCAAGAACTGAAATGGACTTAGATAAAAATTTATTTTCAATTAGCCTAAACCTAGATGGAAGATAAAACATAGTTTGATACGATTGTTCCACACTTCAATAACTACAAGTTGAGTTAACTGTTTGACCTTTCAGTCTCTCTGTGTTGATTCACATGTTTTGAATGTTTTGTAGAACACGTGTATCTGGTGTACAGCTTACAGATCATATCAACAGAATACAAAAATAGTATATTACAGCAACCAAGAGTAGAGTCACACTGGAGGTTTGGCAACTCTGACCCATCATGCAGGGGTTGCTTGTCAGAGAAACTATAAACATCGAGGTATCTATCAAATCTAAACTGAAACCGATAAATCTGGAGCTTTCAGCAAGCAAAACATTGTTTTCAATTTGGTAAGTAAAAGGGTTAAAACAGCCAATTGATATTATGTTCGAATTTCCTGATGATGACAAAAATCATGCTATATTGTGCTTTAAACCAGAATTCAACTGCATATACTTCACTGGGATTCAACATAATGGACTATGCTTAATTCAAGAGTTTGACAGCAAGAAAACACTATGATGTTACTTTCAATGGGATTATCAATTCCCAGTTTTAATCTTATTTTTAAATTGTGTTTAAAATAACCTCTAATCTCTGAGGAACTGGAATGAATCTGGATTGGAATTAACCTGGACTGTGACTGAGAATTATTTGGGAAAATCTAAAACTTGTGTTAATTTGGTTGATTTAGATTTGCCTGTGTTGGCTGAAAAGCTTGGAGGGGAAGGAATTCAATTCTGGCAGCAACACTGGAATATGTATCCAGTTCCTTTTTGTTTAACTTTTTAATGTGTTAATCCCTATTAGACTAGTGGGCTAAGAGTTCATAGCATTATTGTGGGATGTGTCCCTCTAATTGCCTAGAGGGAAGAAATATGTAGTCCAGTAATCAAGATCTGTCTTTCCAATTGATGTTAATCTAGTAAGGAATGTTGCAGCCAATTTGGGTACAGCATTATTCCATGAACAACAATGAGATCTACTTTTGATGTTGTTGGTTGAGTGATAAATGCTGGCCAGGGCATTTGGAAGAAATCCTGTGCTCTTCTTCGAAAAGTGCTGTGAGACCTTTTCTGGGTGGACTCAGCCTTGTTTTAATGTCTCATCTGAATACCGGTACCTGCAACAAGGCAGCATTCCCTCAGTACTCCACTGAAGTATCAGCCTAGGTTTTGTACTTAATTAACTGTAGTCAAGCTTCAGCTAACAACTTACTGATTCAAAGGCAAGAGTGCTATCAATGAGCCATGTATGACACCTATTTGATACCCGATATTGTGTGTTAGCAGACCATTCAGCCAGAGACAGACATCATCCAGGACACCCACTTTTGATGCACCAAAAGTAATTACGGGTGGAATTTAATGTTCCCTCCCCCCGAGAGTAGACTGGGAGGCAGGGGGGTGGATGGTCTGTTCATTGGTGTAGGAAGATGCAAGGGTGGAGAGGCCATCGCCTTCTCTACTCCTCCCAATTATGTCCAAGGTGGGGCAAAATTCCACCCTAGGCCAACTGATGCTTTTAAGTGGCCAATTAAGGGGGTCCACACCATGTGGGCTAGGTATACCCAGGCAGATTTGCCTGTGGCCCAGAGGGAGGTCCCTCCTACGCAGGCACCTTGTGTCCAATGGAAGGACCAGCCGGTGGCAAGGGCCACTCCTGTGGAAAACCCCCCCGTGCCTCCCGCCCTTAAAACTGACCTCCCTTCCCACCCTCACTGGGGCCTGCTTGATTGGCGCTGGTGAAGCCCTCCACCAGCATTTTGGAGCTCCAGCGATATTCCTTCTCCCGGCCTCCTGCAGTACCAGCAGTGGCCACTGCTTCCGTTAGCGCTGCTGGTACTGAAGAGCTGCTGGCCTCTGATTGACTGGACATTCATCATGTAGGCCCAGTGAATATCAATGGCAGCTAGGTAGGCACCTGATTGGCTTTAACTCACATTGGATCTCCTGGGAATGGCTGCGCAGGATTGCCATCAGCTCTCCATGTGATGAGCGAGCCAGCCGCTGTGGCCATTAACTCTGGCTGTACATGTCCCACTGTCACAACTGTGTGGAGAGTTTCCCAAAGTTCAGGAATACTGATTACTTGGTCTCAGTCGCTGTAAATCAAGGATCAACATGTCAGTCCAGTTGTGTTCGATTGTCCAGCCTGACACCCGTACAAGCATAGTTCAAGCAGAGGCTGCTGGATACCAGTCAGGAGCATAAACCTTGGCGGGTTTTGTTCTCCCTCCCCAGGGCACTGATGTCAACTGAAGCACCACTAAAAGTTCAGTTGAAGAAAACAGTTAACTCAGCACCGATTACAATCAACTTCGGATGTTCCAGATTTGGTTGGCTCTGCCACTTATTACCCTAACATGCTGAGATGGCAGAGGAGCCAATGAGCGTTGCATTAATTAAATATTTCACATTTTGGCTTTTTCTGTTTTAATTGCAAACACATGTTACGATGATATAAATCATGTTGAGATGTGGGGCTTGGGTAATTTGCTTGTGGAATCATCATGCTTGAACATTTGCCTATCCTTCTTCCTCACACATAAGTGGGCTGCCAAATAATTTTCAAGTAAATGTCGCCATCAAGAATAGGCCAATCTAATCTATAGCCAATAAAGCAATTTCACTTTCAGTAGCTTTGGGAGTGTACACCATTACATCTTGCAGACTGAGGGCAGAATTTTAACCGTGGAACAACGTTCCCGACGTTGGAACTGGAAGTGGAGTGGCTGCCACCTCCGCTCTCTTGCTTTTTGATGGTTCCTATGAGATTACAAATAAAATTTAAAGTGCTGGCAGTGTGCATGTGAGACATTTGTGATCTCACAGTGGGGGAAGCTTTTCAGTGGTGAAACCTGCCATCGGTGGGGCGGGGCTATAAAAGAGCCTCCCAGACAAACGGAGGCTCTGTAGCACAGCCACAACTTTCCTGCCCAACTCCATTGCAATTAACATAAGACTCTTTGAGAGCAACAGGGTGCAACAGGTGTTTTTCAAATTTAAATTTCACTTGTAAATATTTCACTTTTTTCATGTGTGCATCATTACCATAGTTTAGTCAGAGAAATAAATGTACAGGTACAACACATTGATGGTTACAGAGATAATGGGACATTTCTTGTGGGAAAAACAAGGTGGTGTTTTTGTGTTTACTCTTGATTGAATGCTCATGTTAGTTAGGGTTGCCAACTGCAATTAAATGTATTCCTGGACATTTCATCACATGACTTGCCCCCACGCTCCAGCCATTAGTCGGCCAACCCATCCAACCTTGTGATGTACTGCCTTCCTATGCCAATTAGAACACAGAAAGACACATTACCCAATTTGATGATGTTTGACTGTCAGCCAAACAGCCCTTTTTTTCCCATTTTCAATATTTTTATATCTGCTCCAGAGAAAAGTTCAAAGAAAATGAAGAAAAAAAAAACTTTTTTGATGACCCTATAATTTTTTTCCAGGATTTCACACAGGAGTGTCCTGGAGATTGATCCTCAATTCCTTGAGTCTCCAGGCCAATCCTGTAGGGTTGGCAACCCTAATATTGGTGCCCAGCGTAATACATGCAACTCTGTGGGACAAGGCTTATCTTGCAGGCTCAGCTGGCCCTCCCTTCTATACATTGTAAAGGACATTGTCGAAGGTCACTCTCTGCGGGAGTAATTTAAATGCTGTAGGTGAATTTGAAGCCCTGTATGGACTCTTCTAGCCAACACCCTGACCTGGACACCCATTTGGACAATACTGACACTGCCCATTAGGCCCCTAATTTTCTTACATTGACTGGCTGTTCCCACCACACCCAGGACACTAGGTCCTTCCCACTGCACTCTTCCATGCCCCTGACACCACCCTCCGTCCTCCCTCGGATCCCTCTTCCATTCCTCCATGCTTGCGACCCCACTCAACACCCACACCCCTCACCACTGACTCGCCCTTGCCAATCTCGAGCCTCCATGCAAACCGTCATTCTCCTGCTCCCCTCCCCTGTGCTGTCGAATACAACAAGGAAAACTGCTGACCTCAGACACAATGGCATAAAGCCAATTGTTGCATGCCACTTTTAAACGAATGTGAAGTGGGTGCCATGAGATTCTCATATGCCACTGACTTTATCATGGAGGTAGGACATTATTACAAAACGTTTTAATATAATGAGCATTTATGGCATGCAAATGTATTACAAGTAGGAACCCACCACAGGACAGTCTGAGGCCTGACCCCCAATAAACACATCGCTGAGTTAATCCCGAAGTTTGAACCTGCTGTCAGTAAAGTCCTGCTTTTGCAGGCTCCATAAAATCACCCCCTGTGGTCGAACTTTCCCAGTGCAAAGTCTGAATTGGATGCGGTGGGGCTGAAAACCTGAGGGGCAACACATTTTGGGATAAACGTTCCTGACCTCCATCATCGATCCTGCCAAAGTTCTTGGGTCTGGGAGGTCTTGCAATTTATCTAGTTTTGGCAGGCTGGGAATGCATCTGGTAAACCAGTCCCCTCCCCCACACACATGTGCGCATGCTCTCTCTCACACACACACACACACACACACTCGATGCTGTGGGGTTATCAGGCCCTTCATCTGCTGGTAGAAACTTTTAGCAACTTGAAAGGCATCATACAAATTATTTTTAAAAATTTGGGGGGTGTCCAGGCCATAACCCTGCCCTGGACTGTAAGATATGCTCCACAACTTCAGGTTGGATGGTTCCAGTTGGTGTAACCGTACCAGCCATATGCTAAATCCTGAGGTGCAGGAGCTCCAAATTTAGCAGCCCCTGACCTTAGCCCTTCCTGTCTGGACAGACTTATAGTGGTGGATAGGAACTCTACCACACCAGGCCCTCCTAAAAAGTCTCATAGACTCATAGACATCTACAGCACAGAAGGAGACCATTTGGCCCATTGTTTCTGCACCGGCCAACAAAGATCTGACTACACTAATCCCATTTTCCAGGGCTGGACTCAACCCTGGAGGCTATGGCAATGCAAGTGAATATCTAAATACTTCTTAAATGTTACGAGAGTTTCTGAGTCAACCACCCTTTCAGGCATTGGGTTCCAGACTCCCACCACCCTCTGGGTAAAAGAATTTCTCCTCAACTCCCCTCTTAGCCTTCTACCTCTTACCTTAAATCTATGCCCCCTGGTTATTGACCTCTCTACTAATGGAAAAAATGCTTTCCTATCCACCCTATCTATGCCCCACATAATTGTATACATCTCTATCAGGTCCCCTCTCAACCTTCGTTGCTCCAGGGAAAATAACCCCAGCCTATGCAATCTTTCCTCATAGCTCAGACTCTCCAGCCCAAGCAGCATCCTGGTAAATCTCCTCTGCACCCTCTCCAGTGCAATCACATCTTTCCAATAATGTGGTGACCAGAACAGCACGCGGTACTCCAGTTGTGGCCTAACCAGCGTTTTATACAGTTCCAGCATAACCTCCCTGCTCTTGTATTCTACACCTCAGCTAATAAAGGCAAGTATCCCATATGCCTTCTTAACCACCTTATCTACCTGCCCTGCTACCTTCAGGGATCTATGGATATGCACACCAAGGTCCCTCTGATCTTCAGTACTTTCCAGGGTCCTACCATTCATAATCTACTCCCTTGCCTTGTAAACCCTTCCCAAGTGCATTACCTCACACCTTTCCACGTTGAATTGCATTTTCCACTGCTCTGCCCACCTGACCAGTCTATTGATATCCTCCTGCAGTTTATGGCTATCCTCTTCACTATTTACCATCCTACCAATTTTCGTGTCATCCATGAACTTCTTGATCAAACCCCCTACATTTAAGTCCAAATCATTTATGTATACCACAAACAGCAAGGGCCCCAGTATCGAGCCCTGCGGAACCCCACTGGAAATAGGCTTCCAGTCACAAAAACATCCCTCTACCATCATTCTCTGCTTCCTGCTTCTCAGCCAGTTTTGGATCCAATGTGCCATTTTGCCTTGGATCCCATGGGCTCTTACTTTCTTGACCAGTCTGCCATGAGGGACCTTGTCAAAAGCCTTGCTAAAGTCCATGTAGACCACATCAAATGCATTACCCTCATCAACATTCCCGATTATCTCCTCAAAAAATTCAATCAAATTTGTCAAACACGACCTTCCCTTAACAAATCCATGCCGATTATCCCTGATTAATCTGTGTCTCTACAAGTGCAGATATATTCTGTCCCTCAGAATTCTTTCTAGTAATTTCCCCACCACCGAGGTTAGACTGACCGGCCTGTAATTTCCTGGTCTATCCCTTCCTCCCTTCTTTAATAATAGGACAATGTTAGCAGTTCTCCAGTCCTCTGGCACCACACCTATGGCCAGAGAGGATTTGAAAATTAATGCCAGGGCCCCTGATATCTCTTCCCTTGCCTCCCTCAACAGCCTGGGATGCACTTCATCCGGGCCTGTGGATTTATCCACTTTTAAGACTGCTAGTACTTCCTCTCTCTCTATGTTAATTTCCTCTAATATTTCACCATCCTCCACCCTGATGCCTTTACCTGCAACGTCCTTATCCATTGTGAAGACCGACGCAAAATATTCATTGAGGAGTTTATTTTCCGTCCCTTGAGCAGGTGATGGTGAGCCGCTGCCTTGAACTGCTACGGTCCATGTGATGTGGGTACACCACAGTGAAGGAAGGATGATTCAGGATTTTTACCCAGTGACAGTGAAGGAATGGCAATGTAGTTCCAAATCAGGATGGTGTGACGCTTAAAGGGGAACATTGAGGAAGACTTTGGGCTAACTTTGGATCCAGTCAGCCTCTTCAATTTTCCATCTGCTTGATGGGCACCCATTAAAGTAATGGCAGGAATTGTCTGGAACAGTCACAGGGTTTCACCCGCTGTTTATTTCTGTGGTTGCATATTGGACATTTCTCCAAGCTATTTATTTTTTATGCCAATCTAGATATGAAAAAGATCTAATAATCAATTTTTTCCTGATACACAAGAGATACCATTTGTGTAATGTTCTTGTTCCCTGATGATCTATGGAGGCTCAGAGTCTTAAGTCTAAGGATAAATTCATCTGAATGTTCTTCTTGACATGCAGTATACTGCATATGTGTTTGTGTACATTTATATATATATTATATATACATATATAAAACTATATTTTTATCTAAATATAGGTAAATATAGGCTCCTGCGTTTAGATGTCCATTCAGTTCCGCCACAGTTCTCTAGTCCAGGTGGTGAAGTTGACCTTTTATTCCAACCAAGCTTTAATAGAGTCCAAGGTACAGTTCACAAAATCACAGAGTAATTGGGTGAAATTTGTACCTTTTATGATTCTCACCTTTTCACAAGAAAAATTACTAATACATTAGAAAAGTGAGTCATTTAAGTAATTGCAATCCAAGTACATGCCTTGTTGGATCAGTCTGTCACATCCTGCCAGTTACATTCTAACAGTTACAGACAAACAAGTCTGTTTCAGCTGGTCCTTATTTCCTTTTATTGTCAAATCATTTTTTCCCCTTGTCCAGTCCCATGTACACCCAGGACTGTTCTGACACCCTCCACCATATTTCAAGTTTCCTTTCTTTAACCATCTTCATTATGGAGGGAACAGCCCCTCTTCATCTCTATTTCAAGATGGCCTGTCTCTGCTTCCTCCTTGAACAACAATTCAACCAGTCTCCACCCAGCAACATCATTCTGCTCCAGTTGGCCAAAATTGTTCTCACATTGGGCAACTTTTCCTTTAACTCCGTACACTTCCACCAAATAAGAGGTGTCGCTATGTGAAACCACATGGGCCCTGGCTATTCCTATCATTTTGTGGGATGTGTTGAACTTCAAGTCCTACTCCAGTCTCTTCCAGTGCCAGGCTGATGTGCTTTTTTTTATTTGTTCTTGGGATGTGAGCATTGCTGGGCCAAAGTTTATTTTCCATCCCTAATTGCCCTTGAGCAGGTGATGGTGAGCCGCTGCCTTGAACTGCTACGGTCCATATGATGTGGGTACACCACAGTGCTGTTAGGGAGGATGATTCAGGATTGTGACCCAGTGACAGTGAAGAAATGGCAATATAGTTCCAAGTCAGGATGGTGTGACACTTAAAGGAGAACTTGCAGGTGTGGCATTTCCATGCTTCTGCTGCCCTAAATCTTCAATTTGGTAGAGGTTGCAGATTTGGAAAGTGCTGTCAAAGAAGCCTTGCTGAGTTGCTGCAGTATATCTTGTAAATGGTATACTCTGTTGCCACTGTGCACCAGCTGTGAAGGTAATGAAAGTTTAAGGTGGTGGATGGGGTGCCAAATCGAGTGAGCTGCTTTGTCTTGGATTGCGTCGAGCCTATGGAGTGTTGTTGGAGTTTCACTCATCCAAGAAAGTGGAGAGTATTCCATCACACTCAGAATCACAGAGTTGTTACAGTGCAGAAGGAAACCATTCAGCCCATTGTCTCTGCACCAGCTCTCCAAATGAGCAGTTCACTTAGCGCCACTCTCCCGCCTTCTCCCTGTAGCTTTGCATGTTCTTCCTATTCAGATAACAATCTATTTCCATTTAGAATGCTACTATTGAACCTGCCTCCACCACACTCTCAGGCAGTGCATTCCAGACCTTAACTACTTGCTGCGTGAAAAGGGTTTTTTTTTCATATCACTTTTGCTTCTTTAGGCAATTACTTTAAATCTTTTCCCTTTTGTTCTCGATTCTTCCATGAGTAGGAACAGTTTCTCCCTTTCTACTCTGTCCAGATCCCTCATAATTTTGAATATCTCTAGCAAACCTGCACTCTCTCCAATGTCTTCACATCCTTCCTAAAAGTATAGTGCCCAGGACTGGATGCAGCACTCCAGCGGAGACCAAACTAGTGTCTTATACAAGTTCAACGTAACCTCCTTGCTCTTATACTCTGACATTTTCCTTGTAGATGGTGGATAGGCTTTGGGGATTCAGGAGTTGAGTTATTCAATGCAGAATTCCCAACTTCTGACCTGCTCTTGTTGCCACAGTGTTTATACGTCTGGTCCAGTTACGTTTCTGGTCAATGGTAACCTCCCGGCTGTTGGTAGTGAGGGATTCTGTGATGGTAATACCGTTGAACGTCAAGGCGAGTGGTTAGATTCTCCCTTGTTGGAGATGGTAATTGCCTGGGGCAAATGTCATTTGCCACTTACCAGCCTGAATTTTGCCAAGGTCTTGTTGCATGTGGCCACAGACTTCTTCAGTATCTGAGTAGTTGCAAATGGTATTGAACAATCGTCAGCCAATATATCCACTTCTGACATTATGTTGGAGGGAAGGTCATTGATAAATCAGTTAAAGATGGTTGGCTTAGGACACTACCCTGAGGATCTCCTGCAATGATAGCTTGGGGCTGTGTCAGAGCTACTTATTTTTCGTGCCCAGAGGTGAAGAATTTATGATCTGCCATGTTTTAATTGTATATTAATTGTATGCAAGTGGTAGAAATTAACTGGGATTCACTTGTGCCCCTATAATAAAGGAATATACTGAAATTATGGTTGTCGTTGTGGAGATGCTTGCTTTTATTATGTATCTCTGTAAATAAATACTTATAAAAGTGTGTAAAGTTGGCTCCAGTTCTATCCTTCACAAACTGGCTTTCTGGACTGTAACATATAGCAGAGGATAGCTACGTAAAGGTAAAGGTTGGAAACTAAGAAAAAAAATTCAGACAGAAAATCTAAAATCCTAGTGGCCACAGTAGAAAATGGCAGAAAGTAAGTGTAAACTGTTGGGGTATGATTACCCTGCAATATTCTCAGAGTATGAGCTATATGGTCAGTGGAAAAATGAAGTGGATATGTGGAAACGGGATATGTCACTACCAAAGAGAGAACAAGTTTTGGTCTTGGCATTGTCCTACAAGAAGTCAAATCAGATGTAAACTATTTTGTGAGATGAATGCCTGTCAGTTAGATGGTAATGAAGGTTTGGACCTTCTTTGAACATTCTTAGATGAAATTTACAAGAAAAATGAACTGTTAATTGCCTATGAGACACAGTCAGAACTTTATAAACTTCAGAAAACAGATGGTCATTTCATAGAAGAGTATATCATGGACCTTAACAAATTGTATTAAGGATTGACAAAATTCTATTTGAGAATCCCTGGATCAGTACGATTATTTAAATTCTCAAAGGCAACTAGGGATGGGCAATAAATGCTGGTCCAGCCAGTGAAGCCCACACCCCGTGAATGAATTTAAAAAAATATCCCCAGAGCTTCAGAAGTGTCTTCCTTTTCCCTCAATCGAGTTCCCCTCTCCACCCTGGTAGACAGGGCCCTCACCTCTGTCTGTTGCATTTCCCACAGTTGTGACCTCACCATTCTCTTCCCTCCTGGAATGATGATAGGGTTCCCTTTGTCCTCACCTTCCAGCCTATTAGCCTCTGCATTCAATGGACCTTCCCTTGCCAATACCACCATCTCCTAAGTACTCCCATCACATTTCCCCCTTCCAGCATTCCAAAGGGGCCATACACTCCATGATATCCTGGAACACCCCTCCATCACCCTCAACACCTGCTCTTCTTCCGCAGCACTTTGTCATTCAAGGGTAGCAGATGCAATACCTGTCCTTTCAGCATATCCCTTCACATCATCTAAGTCTCAAACACTTCCTTCTGAATGAGACAGTGATTTACTTGTAGTTCTTCCAACATATACAGTATATTGGCTCATGAAACAGTCTCCTCTACACATTTGATTCCTTTGATGATCACCTCCATTCTGTCCACAGGTGTGACTGATCTTCTGGTCACTTGCAATTTTAATTCTTTGTCCCACTCCCACTTGGCCACCTACATTGTTCCAATGATGCTGAAGCTGAACTTTCCACCAGGCACTTTACAGCCTTACAGCCTTACCAATAATTTTAACAACTTCAGACCTGAAACATTGCTCCCATTTTCTCCTGCACAGAAAGTTCTGGTAATGAAGAATGGGTTCACAAGGGCTACTCGGAATGGGGGTGATATAGGATGGTGCTTAGACAACTTCTATTGGTTCATAGCTGATAAAATGGTCTGTACTCCTGGGGTCTACTTGCCTTTCTTCCACCACATTGCTGGGCCATGGGAGCCTTCTCAGCTTTTTCAGATTTTCCAAATATCACCAATTGGAAAATGGTGGGGAATCCATCTGTTTTAGCTTCCATTGGAAATGAAAATTGGGTGATCTGCTACAGCCTGTTTTTCATCTGGTAGTAAAGGCAAAATTTCATCTTGGGGTCACTAGATAGCAATCAGGGACAATAATATAGATACAAAATGCTGGCAATACATAGAATGTCCATTAGTATCTGAAAAGAAAAGATAGGTTTAATTTGAGGGTAAAGATCCTTCACTAGATCAGGATTAGGAACCCTGTCTAATTTCTTTCCTTTGCAAAAATGATATAATTGTAACAGCCCAATCACTGTCCCAATAAAGATGAAGGATTATTCTGGAACCTTAGGAGACAAAGTTATATAATTAAAGAGTGACCTCAACATGTACTGTAAATGTGAGAAGAACACTTATGTTTATCCATTTTGAAACTTGAGTCTTCTGAACCCCAAGAATAGATTAGCACCTTGGAATAAATCCACAGTGTGTGTAATTAAAGAAAAAATTACCAAATGTTCTCTCAAAAAGTTGTATACTTTTCCCAGACAATTTTATCTCTTCTCTTGAAAACATCAACTCGTTGTTAGCTCCATCCACATATTTGGCTCAAGTCATTATTGTTCTTTCGTCCAAACCCTGATAGTGAGTATCAGTAGCTTATTCAACTGGGAGGCGACATCACAATCAAGCTGATCCCGTCCTAAGCCCTGTCCATCCATGCATATTTCCAGCATGGTCACTGGTTAGCAATGAAGAATGGGAAATCTGGCCAATTTTTCCCTTCCTTAACCCAAAGTCCTCAAATTCGATTGGAATGCACCTACTGCCAACCCCAACTGAGATCACCTAATTCAGGACAGATATCGGATCATACACGGAACTCAGCTATTTACTGCATTAAGTCTGCTGAGCACTGAGGCGTCGAACGCTGAAATTCTGAGCAGAATTATTTGGCTGAGGCACTACTGTTTTTCTCCATTCCAGGTTTATGAGGTAAGCTGTCAGTTGAAATGACAGCTGAAGTAGTACAGTGTGACATTCACAGAAGGTTGTTAACCTTGGGATACAATTACTGAAGGAAAATTAACTGTAGAAAATTTCTGTGACCAGTGTAAACTGTATTTTGTTGAAAAGAAAAAAGAGATTTACATTTATATAGTACCTTCTCACAACCCAAAAGTCTTCATATGAAATAAATTATTCTGAAATGAAATGATTGTTGTTACATAGGCAAAGGGAACAGCAATTATGCGCACAGAAGACCTTAATTATTAAGATAAAAGCAAAATACTGCAGATGCTGGAAATCTGAAACAAAAACAGAAAATGCTGGAAAACCTCAGCAAGTCTGACAGCATCTGTGGAGAGAGAAACAGAGTTGACATTTCAAGTCCGTGTGACCCTTCTTCAGAGCTACCTTCAAAGCTATAATTATTTATTTGTTTATTAATGGTATGGCTTGATGGAGGAATGTTAGTTATTGAAAGAATTCCTTTCTTTGTTGAAATTGTGTTAAAAACTATTTAACAAGTATCTGTACTAGAACAAGTAAAAAGGGCTTCATTTTAACAACCTGTTTGAAGAACTCGTCTGAGACTTGCTCAAAACTGTACTGAAGTAGCTGCCTGGACAGTGAGATCAACTGCTTTTAATTTTAGGAATTTCATCTCAGGAAATGTCTATTGGCCTTGGAGCAGGCATAGTGCAGATTCATCAGAGTGATATCAGTTGCTCAAGAGTTAAATTATGAGAAAAGGTTGAATAAACTTGCTTATTTGTATTTCCTTGAGTTTAGAAGGTTGAGGAGTGATCTAACCAAGGTTTTCAAAATCATATAGGAATTTGATAGGGTAGATACAGAGGAACAATATCCCTTTGCGAGGGAATCCAGAACAAGGGGTATAATTAGTTGCAGACCGTTTCAGAGTTAAATAAGGAGGCAATTAATGTTACAAAGAGTAGGGGAAATCTGGAATTCTTTCCCTCAAAAGGCTGTGGATGAGTCAATTGAAATTTTCAAGCCTGAGATCGATAGAACTTATTGGGTAGAGGTATGGAGCAAAGATGGATAATGCAGCTGAGGTACGGATTAGCCATGATCTAATAGAATGGTGAAACAGGCTTGAAAAGTTGAATTCTTGTCCCTATCTTTCTACATTCCTATATATTGGAATGGGGGCTTGAACCTGGAATCTTTTGACTCAGAGAGTAAAATTGAGACTCTTGCTGAGATGAGTGATCACATATAGTCTGGAATCTTGGAAATGGTACAAGAGCATTATTGGAGGCAAATGATACAGATATAGGGGTAGAATTGCCATTCAAGTGGCAGGCAAGCAGGTAAGTGCAGGTATTAGGAGACATAGAAATCTCATGTGGCCGTAGACAGCATGACAAGTTCATTGTGGAGTCTCTGCAACCGCAGAAGGATATGACACTGAATAAGAGATAGATTTGGAGACCCATATTCCAGCACAATTGGCCAAACTAGCACAAAAGATCAACAAAGTTCAAACATGAGTGAGTATTCCCAAAACAACTTAGTGAAATTGTGATGAGTCAAACTCGGATGACGCAGAATTCTGGTTATATCAAAATCATCAACCAATCCCATTGGCAGAATAGCAAATCCCATAAAATAATACCCATGATAAATTGAAATTCCAGACTGGTAATTCTGGATTAACCACACTTGTCTAAGCTTGTCATATGACCATGCCGACCAATCAGAGCGGAGTTAGACTGCACAAGAGCACAAAATCATGGAGCGCTAGGCAAGTCATCATTTGACATCAAGATCTCCCTGCAAAAGGACATATAAAGCCTGCAAGTATGGCTAAACCTGTGAGAAAATTAAAAGGGTTGTCGATCAGAGGGAAGGTGAGGTTGATACCGCAATTGGAAAACCGTGTTGCAAAGTGGAAAGCTGACATTGTGAAGGATTGGGAGATTCCACCATCGAGTTTGTCCACCATTATGAAACACAAGGTGAGCATCTTAGAACAATTCAACAAGCAGGCATTCTCTCCAGAAAGGACGAGGATGAGAACGGCTGCATAGCCTGATATTGAAGAAGCTCTGCTAACATGGTTCAAGGCAGCCAGGGCAGAAAACGTTTCCATCTCCAGTCCAATCCTACGGGAAAGGGGAGTCGCCCTGGCAAAGAAGGTGGGCCACATGGAGTTCACCTGGAGTGATGGATAGCTGGACTGATTCAAGACAAGGCATGACATAGTCTTCCATGTGGTAAGTGATGAGGGTACAGCAGTTAAGGCAGCAATGACAGATAGACTCATAGATATTTACAGCACAGAAGGAGGCCATTTGGCTCATTGTGTCTGTGCCGGTCAACAAAGATCTGACTACACTAATTCCATTTTCCAGCACTTGGCCTATAGCCCTGGAGGCTATGGCAACGATGACTGGCTCTAAAATAGTCACTCCCAAATCTTGAATGAGTATGCAACATGAGACATTTTTATCGTGGATGAAACCAGACTGTTTTACTGTATTTCACTAGACCACTCTTTGATGTTTAAAGGTGAAGCATGTAATGATGAAAAGCGGAGCAAGGAACATGTCACTGTTATGGCCTGTGCCAACATAGATGGCACCGAAAAGCTGTCACTCCTTTTGATAGGAAAGTCCAAGAAGCCGCATTGTTTCATGAATGTCAAGACACTACCCACGCAGTACAAGGCTAACAAGACCATCCGGATAACCTCC
The DNA here is from genome assembly GCF_964194155.1 of Cetorhinus maximus. Classification (NCBI taxonomy): domain Eukaryota; kingdom Metazoa; phylum Chordata; class Chondrichthyes; order Lamniformes; family Cetorhinidae; genus Cetorhinus; species Cetorhinus maximus. Next base: position 112,044,499 of record NC_135880.1, read on the forward strand.
AAGGTGTGGATCAGTGTTACAGACAGGAGGGAAAGACAAACTGAACTTCTTTCCTCTCACCAACTGTCTGTAAACGGAAGGTGTTTTGAATTACTTTTAAAGTTGTCTGTGGTTTGTTTTCCCAACTTTTAATTTGTGTGATCCAATTTATTAATAACTCACAGCAAACTCGCATTAAGATTAACTCATAAGGTTAGTTTATTCACATCAAACACAGGGGGGGGGGGTGGGGGGTGTGGGGGGGTGGAGTTAGTGTTCAAAATGTCCCACTCCACTACACACAAACACAATAAGGGGGAATAGTAAAAAGGAAAGTTTTACAAATTTGGATAGTAACAGTAAAAGAACCACAGAAATGAATATTAGTGCATGTGATTATCAGAGTCAGAGTCCAGTGAGGGGTTCTGTTATGTAGGAGCTCAAGTTCAACTGGCAGAAGGCTAGAGTTGTAGAGTTCTCATCACAGCTGGTGCTGATACAAGATGCAGTTGGCACACAGGGACTGGGTCAGTTCTGCAGGCAATGGTAGTAAATCTTCCAGTGGAGACAGGCTTTGAGAAGCCAGCTGTTATACAGCCGGGGATCCTGCTTCTCGGTGTTCACTGGTTGGATGTTAACCAGCAGGCTGAGGATTTCTCAATTCTCAAAGGAATATAGAGATTTTAAAATGGTCACTTGAGTCATGCGACCTCCTTTCTCCACAATGATTTCAAAAGGGATGTTTATCCAGTGTCTGGAAGTGGCTTTGATTTCAAGACTGATAATGCCCCAGTCATTAGCTTTTGAAGAGTTACCATCCATATTGTGGTTCTTGTGTTAGATAGCCATTGTCTAGGCAGACCCTCTGACTCCTCTAGAGGGGAAAGCTTATCAAGATGCAAATTACATCCATTGTTCCCTCAATGGTTCCCTTTTGAAATGGACCTGGACAGTCCCAGGTGTGAGATGGGTCTGTTAACAGCTCTGCTGGCATAATGAGTTTCAAGCTGCGAGTCCCCTGGTTTTGTGATTGTAATGTCCTTACAATTGGGTGTGTGATTCCACAATGATGAGAGGAGGATCCTTTTATTGTTGTAACTCCTATTGGTAGCTTATAGAAGAAAGGGCCAATCCTATGGTCATGTGACTTGTAACAGCCATAGTTTTTGGTTCAACAGAAAGTCCATTTTAAAAATAGAGAAAAAAAGGTTTTGATGTTTTGTATTTCTTTTCATGTCATATTGGCACAACAATCAGGAATGTGAACAAAATGTATCAGTGAATGAAAAGGATGATTGTCATCATTACATACAACTGCCCTTCACACCCTGACATCCTTGGCCTCAAGAGCATCCACTTGATGTTCTTGCCACCTAACACCATGACCAAGCTAACTAAGAACCTGAAAACCCATTACCAACAGCAGCTGATATCTGAGGTTTTCAGGGCCATTGATAAGAAGTAGGAGTACAATCCAACTGCTCTAGAGACCAAGTTCATGATGAAGAAGGCGTGGAAAATGGTGATAGAAGCCACAATTGCCAACTGCTTCCACTACGCTGTGTTCAAACAGGTAATGACTGCACAAGACGTTGAGAACAAGAAGGAGCAAGGTGAGGCTAACCAACCCAATGACGAGGCACTTTTCATTCACCTTTGATTGGCATGGAAATTCCAGCGGAGGCAACCATGGAAACTTACACGGAGGTGGACAATGCCGTACGCTGCATGACAGAACTGGCAGATGATATCACCCTTGATGCAGTACATTCTTCAGTCGAGGAGCCTGAGGAGATAGATGACCCTGAAGAGTTTGATGAATGCTCACCCACCACTCGCCTGTTTCCCTAGTTAATACCAAAAAGGCCATAGAGATGGTCCAAGATTTCGCACTGAAGTACAAAAACACCAAAATCATGTTTGATTGCATTGACAGCCTGGTGGATAAATCATGCACGTCCAAAGATAGCACGCTAAGCAGAAAAAGATTATAGAGTTTTTCCAGAGCTAACTCCAAACATTTTTCAATGCAAAGCTCCGGCCTTTTACAAGGTCAGGCCATTGTAAAATGTGAACAAATTGAATAAAGACTTTTTCTCGCATTTAGTGCTTTACTCTATTTTCATTTGGCATTTGAATCTGGTGTTTTTTACATAGACCATGTTTGTAGGCATATTGGGTTACATAGAGGTGCATTCATGTGGGAATGGGACCTCCTCAGCTATCACCAAGCTCCTCTTAACACAAATTTGTGGGCAGACCCCCTGAGATTTGACTCATCAGGATTTTAGGTGTTTTCACAATCTTTTATATTGGTGCAAGATATAATTTGCCTGGATCAGGCCAAAAACTCTGGCCATAGCCTCAGGTCAACATTGAGAAATTCCGTGATTACGCTGGTTAGAGAAGGCTGTTCAAATTGTACTAATTTACTTAGACCCCAAGGCACCTTTTGAAAGATTTTGAGCAAAAAATATGAATTTACGAAGAAACGGACAGGTAAACACCAGTGAAACTTTTAAATGGTTCAGTCCAGCTTTCTGTGGAGAACTGGATGCTTTTATTAAAAATGTTCATTTTCTGTGAAAAAGCCATTTTCAACTGGATTAATAAAAGTGCAGCAAGTTAACTCACAAATACATCAATGAATAATGTTTTAGTGGTTCATGGAAGATTTTATGGCTGTGAGTACACAGATACGTTTTAGTAGAAACTTGGAACGGAATTTTCTGTGCCTGCTGGCGTCGGGCGTGTTCGGTGGAGTGAGCGGACAATATGGCAAGAAGGCCAAAAATCGGTTTCATGACATCGTGAAACAGTTTGCAATTGTCCACTCGGTCTGTCGATGGCGGGCCGCGTTTCCCACCATCGGATGTCGGGAACCTCACTGAAATACATCTGCATCTCATTATAAGGCCATTCCCTCCCCTGCTGGATCATCCGCCCACGTCGGTGTTATTGCACAGCAACGTGTTTCACAAGAGCATATATAAGGCTTGCACTTGGAGGGGAACTCAGAGGTGAGTGCACAGTAATGTTGCGCAGCACTTGCCCGGGTCACCTGTTGGACTTCAAGGTTGAGGTGCATTGGAGGCGTGAGGGCAAGGGCTGCCATGCGGTTGAAGGGAGAGCACAAGCATGTGCGGGGTTGGGGGGAGGAAAATGGCGACGCATTAGGGAAACCTTATATAAAGTGACCATTGCTCTGCAGCTGAGGCAGTTCAGGTGCAGCCACATTGACATGCATGGAGTTGGGTCTCTAGTTTATCTGCCCACTCAAGCAACGTAGTGACATGAAATTGCCACCAAGTGCTCCAGAGCTTTTCACCCCTTGGGCACACGACTTCAAACTAATGAGCATTTTAGAGGACTGCAGAAAAATTGGATGACTGGGCATATTGTACAATCTCCTTGCTAAAGCTGGCCATGGAGCAATCACTGGTGGAGGTGCTCACAGCCCCTTGCAATGTCATTATCCCAGTTTGAACCAGTCTCCCCCATGGTTCAAGCTAACAGTGCAGCCTTGCAGTGTGGGTTAGGAGAATGCCTGCGCCTGAGCTCATAGCACAGCATGCAACCCAATGGGAAAAACTGCCGCCAATCAGTCTAGTGGAGTGGAGTGGAGGTGGTTGAGGTTTCCGGCAACCATGCAGCGCACTAAACTCTGGCCACCCAAGTTGTGGCCAGCACTCTGCGCGATGCATTAAGAGGTCTTCAGACATAACCAAGAGAGGTTTTTAGTATACACAAGCTAACCCATGCATCTCTCTCTTTCATCCTGCAGGAGGAGTACATTGGGAGCATGGAGTCTGGTGACCTAACTGTATGCCTCGTGGGGTACAGAGAGTGGAAATGACAGAGAAAGGGAGTGATGGAGGCGTCTGGCTGTGCAGAGGGAGGAGCAGCACCCTCAGGAAGAAGGGGTGGCTGGGGCTCCGCATATGCCACTGAAGAGCCACAGTGAGCCGTTGTTGATCGGTGCCTAGCTAGACTCAGGGTCTATAGATGACGCCTTTCATTCCTGCAGATGACCAATAACCAGTGTCGCCGAAGTCTGCGCCTGTGTAGAGAACTGGCCAGTCACATCCGCCAGCTACTGTGAGATTTGGCGCCACAGGGACATGGAGGGCATCCACTGCCAGTGGCAGTGAAAGTGACCTCTGTGGGATATCACAAGACTCCACCCACAAATGCACCCATGAGGTCACGGATGCCATCTTTCCGAGGGCATACAACTTTGTGCATTTCACCCAGGACCAGGAAAACCAGGACTTCAGGAAGGGTGCCTTCATATTCCTCTTCAGAGGTTTCTTTGGGGCTTGATTGGAGGCCCTGGGTCGTGGACTCTGTCGGCTGTTTGGCAGATATGCCTGCAAAAGCAAGGGGAGATAATTTGTGCATGGCAGTGGCCTGTGAAACAGGACACATTAGTCACAGTATGGTTGTCTGATGGATGTTGCACTGCTGGATCCTCACTTGGTAGAGGACCGCTGACCTCACTGTCAGCACAGGAGCAGTCCAGATCCTCACCGGCCAGCTGGATGACTCTATGTTCAAAGCCCGTGAGGAGCTTGATTTCAGGCATTCCTCCACCAGTCTGCAACCTCTCCCTGTTGTGTGCCAGCTTGTCCTGTATGATTAGTGATAGAGAAAGTGTAAGCAGGGTGCCCGGCAGGCCAAATGATAATTATAAAAGCAAAATACTGCGGATGCTGGAAACCTGAAACAAAAACAAAAATAGCTGGAAAAACTCAGCAGCATCTGACAGCATCTGCGGAGAGGAAGACAGTTAACGTTTTGAGTCCATATGACTCTTCAGGACTTGAAACGTTAACTGTCTTCAGCTCCGCAGATGCTGTCAGACCTGGTGAGTTTTTCCAGATGTTAAGTATGCCTGGCATTGTGGATGGTGAGTGGTCCCATGAATGAGTGAGGACAATGAAGGTGTGTATCAGAGAGTGAGTGGTGATGTCCCTTGAACTGGAAGTGAGGGTCCTGTGGATGTGTGATGGGCTTGTGAGTGTATGAGTTGAGGGTGATGAGAAGAGTGAGTTACCCTAATGGAACAAAGAAAATCATTCATCCTCTTGTGGCACTGGGTGGCTGTCCTCTTTTAAAGGGCATTGGCGCTGACCACCGCCTCCCAAGCCGGATTGGTGATGTTGCTGCCCATCCTGCAGCCAGAGCAGGGGTAGCGGACATCATGGCGAGCCTCCACTGCATCCAAAAGGCACTCGAGGGTTGCGTCATTGAACCTGGGGGCTGCAGTCTTATTGCCTTTCTGGGCCATGTCTTCTGTGCAACAGTCCTGGGCTGGAAGCACTGAGGTATGCCTGTGGCTGCACTTTAAATATGGTGCCTGGCATGATGAAGCAGCGAGGTGATGGTGTGTCAAGCTAATGAGAGCCCACCCGCCATCGAGACAGCGTGTTTCCTGGGAGTGCAGGATTGGGGTGATATGGCGTAAGAAGCCACCTTGGCGTCCAGCAGATAAAATGTCGTTTTTCTCGCCCACTACTGGACTAAGTGCAAATCTGGGACAATTCTGCCCTTGAACTGCAACTTATTCATCATTTTGAGTACAATTCCTCGGTCATGGCCAAAGCTAAAATTCTACCCAATAGTAAATAACTGACTGAAAAATCATACAACCTATAGTGAATTAGAAGCTGTTACATCATTGGAAAAATGCCAATTTGGCTCCGGAGCAAGCCTTATGATACTCCAACTTGAAGGGTCCAGAAATTGGAGGCAGAAATTTTACTGTTGAGGGGGTAGGGTAGTCTGGGTTCAGCTGAGAGCGGGAAGTTAAAGCCCCAAAAAGTGGCATCAGGTTGGAAATCCAACATGATCCTGTCCAGTTCCAGGGCCAGGACTTTTCCTATGGTGAGCGGGCTGGGTGGGAGCGGGCACGGGTGGGTGCGGAGCCGATCGCCACCCGCAATTGGTTCTGTGCGGCCAATTTACACAGGCGAGCCAATTAAGGCCCGCTCAGCATAAATCGCGGCTCCAGAGACCAGCGGGAAGGGGCGGGTTGCGGCGGGAGGCCAATGACCGCCGGGCCCGATGACAACCTGGCGGCCTATTCAAAGTCGGCGCAGGCAGCCGTCCTAAGGCTGCCACTGATGTCAGTCTGGAGCATGATGGATAACATCCTCGTAGAGCAGGCCAGGCAGGAGGGCAGGTTGGCGGGGCAGTCGGCCCCGAGGTTCTCAGATGAGTACCTCACTGCCCTCCTCGAGGAGGTGGCAGCACACAGTGAGATCCTGGTGCCAAAGGACAGGAGGAGGAGGCCCCCCCCCTCCCCCCCCAAACAAAACCTGCCTGGGAGGAGGTCGCAGTATAGGTCAGCTCCCACGATGTGGTGAGAGGCACCTGGGTGCAGTGCCGCAAGCGGTTTAATGACCTCTTGCGATCGGGAAGGGTGAGCACCGTGTTGGCATGGGTCACTTAGCACAGCAGTTAGGTTGCCCCCGACCCGGCATCCCCCCAACTCAGAATTTTGTTTTTGTATTCATTCATTCATGGCATGTGGTCTTCACTGGGTGGGCCAGCATTTATTGCTCATCCCTAGTTGCCCCTGTGAAGGTGGTGCTGAGCTGCCTCCTGTATCTGCTGCATGTGTTGCAGGAACACCCACGGTGCTGTTTGGGGGCGAGTTCCAGGATTTTGATCTAGCGACAGTGGTGGAGCGGCAGAACATTTCCAAGACAGGATGCTGAGTGACTTGGAAGGAACTTCCAGGTGGTGGTGTTCCCATCTATCTGCTGCCCTTGTCCTTCTAGGTGGTAGTGGTCGTGGGTTTGGAAGTTCTTAGCTTGTGAGTGGCAAATGTGATGGAGGCAACATCTGGGCAAGGGGGTCAGCCCTGGCTGCTTGGAGTGAGTGTACGGTGGCTCCAGGGTCACGAATCGGATGAGCCCTGCAGTGTTTTCCTCAGGTGGGGTTGGCCAGGCTGCAATGGCAATGCAGGTACAGGGTGGACTACTCAATGCTCCTCTCTCCTTTCAGGAGAAGACAACACATAATAATGCGGACTGGAGGAGGGCAGCCTCACCTTCTCATCATCACCAGATACAAGCAGGAGGCACTGGAGCTGGAGAAGCGCCATGTGCCCAGGTCAAGTGACCGCGGTGAGGTTGGGTTGTCACTGGGAGGTAAGAGGGGCGTGCACTGAGGTCACAATGTCTGTCAGTGCAAACATTCCACTGTTGACTGTATATTGATTTCAGCATCAAACATGGACTGCCCATTGATAATGGAAGGAGGAGCGCATCCTGATCCGGGTGCCAGGCATGCACATTAACAGTGTAACGGCTTCACCTAATCAAATGTCCTCGTTCTTCCTTTCAGCCTCACCAGAACACGGACTAAGGAGGCTGAGGGACCGCCGCTGACCTCTGAGGGCACAGAAAATATAAATGCACCAGCGTCACACCCTCTCAGCCAGGCAGGCACCAACGCAGATACCAGCACCTCAATGGGGATAAGTACATCAGCTAGTATCTCGGTGCACAGCGGTGAGGACATTTCACACTCGCTTGAGGTGCAGGCTGAGACAGAGATTGCCCAGGGCGCCAGCAGTCAGAGGAATGTTGGGGACGAGGAACATGCTCAGTCGGTGGCTGATGATGAGCCTCTGGAGTCGTCCCTGAGGCAGTAGATGCTGGAAGTCCTGCGGGGTGTGCGGGAGGATCTGGCGGAGATACATGAGGGAATGCGAGCCATGGTCTCTGTGATGGAGGAGTCCATGCGGAGCATCAGCAATGCAATGACCCTCATGGCCAAGCGCAATGCCTCCTCCATGGAGAGAATGGCGACTCTCATGGAGAGGCTCCTCCAGGAGAACAATCAGGGCTTCCTGGGGATGCGCTCGGACCTGCAAACCCTCACAGCAGCATTGACCTGAGATGGTCAGTGTGGGAGATGGATTGGGCACCCAGTATCCCAGCCAGGTGCCCGTCCATCAATGGTGAGCAGGGAGGTCCGATGAGACCTCACGTTGACGCATGAGCTGCCTGTCGTCTCTGCAGGCTAATCTCAGGGCACTCCGGATGACGGCCGCAGCTCCTCCGCCCCTCTGCCAGCGACCATGGCATCCGATGAGGCTGCCGCAACTAGGGAGATGCCAGCCGTGGCACCGGCCACTTCCTCCTAGTTGGGGTCAGCACAGGCTCCACGGGCCAGAGGATGCCCGTCGAGGTAATCAAGACCAACAGAACAGCAGAGTGAGCAGGCTGTCTCCAATGCCGGTGCCAGCGAGGGGGGAGCACCTAGACGTAACATCCACAAGCGTAAGTGTTAATCACCTTAGGCACAACATGGGCTTATCTTGAGTGGTTTTCTTTTGCCCCACGGTTAAGTCATTTTTAAGTAGGTGTGCTGTTCAACACCTTTTAATGTACTTTGATTTCTGTATGCAAGTTACCAATCATTAAATGTTTTGGCTCTCAACAAGCCTTTGGGTGCTTCATTAGTTCTGCAGGTGGACGGGAATCCATGATGTTATGCGTGACTTGTTTGTCATAGGTGCTTGATTGAAAATCACATAGTTAATGTTGCTGACCAGGCAAAATGTTGCTCTCAGGTATCGAGTATGGAGCCTGCAGCCTTGGTATGTGTTGGTGCTTCATCTTTGGTAGGCTAGCTGAAGGAGCGTTGGATCAAAACCTCCCTGAAGGTTTCCCAAGTCAGCATCTACCTCCTCAGCGTTCTCCTGAGCGTGCTCATCTTCAGACTCACTACTGGACTCATCGCCTGCAGCCAGAGCATCTGCGTCTACATCTTCTTCCTCCACTACGCCCCCCTTTCCAGCGCTAGATTGTGGAAAGGGCAGCATGCAACCACTATCAGCGACACACGATCTGGGGGGTAATGGAGTGCGCCTCCTAACGGTCCAGGCATCAGACGTACATCTTGACAAGACCAATGGTTCTCTCTACCATGGCCTTTTCGGAGGCGTGGCTCCTTTTGTACCGCTGCTCAGCCTCTGTTCTTGGATGGCAGAGAGACATCATGAGCCACCTTATGAGGGGATAGCCCTTGTCACCCAGCAACCATCCATCCAGCTGGGCTGGAGCACTGAAGAGGCTCGGCACCTGGGAGTGTCTGAGGATGTAGGTGTCGTGGGAGCTGCCTGGGTGCCTTGCACAGACTTGTAGAATCAGCATCCTGTGGTCACACACTATCTGCACGTTCATGGAGTGGAATCCCTTCCTGTTGACGAAGGCACCCGGCTCACCTTGATGGCCACGTGTGTGCAATTGAATGCACCCTGGATGCGGGGGAACCCAGCAATCGCTGCAAAGCCTCTGGCTCGCTCTGCTTGGCTGGCTTCATCCAAGTGGTAATGAATGAAAGTCAATGCGCGCCTGAACAGAGTGTCTGTCACCAGCTTGACACAACTATGGACAGCTGACTGGGGGACTACACAAAGATCACCCACTGACCCCTGGAAAGAGCCGGAGGCATAGAAGTTGAGGGCAACCATGACCATCAGCGCCACGAGCATGGAGTGCCCACCCACACAGTTAGGGCTGATCTCAGGGCCAATCATCTGACAGATGGAGGTCACTGTCTCCCTTGAGAGACATAGTCTCCTTCGGCACTGCACCTCAGACATATTGAGGTAGCTGTATCGCCGCCTGTAAACCCTGGCAGCAGGATAGTGGTGTCATCTGCAGCCCCTTCCGCCTTGGACTTCCTGTTGGCCCTGCACCCATTGTGCCTGTGCCTGTCCTCCCACAGGTGGCTCCCCTGGAGGCTGAATATGGATTCCTGGCCTCCTCCCCCTTCTGGCCCTCTCTTCCTCTTTGCATTTATATTCACTATAGAGAAGGGCGATGTAGGTATAGAAATCAGGGAGGGGGGCTGTGATATACTTGAACAAATTAGTATTGCGAGGGAGGAGGTATTAGTGGTTTTAGCAGGCTTAAAAGTGGATAGGTCCCCAGGCCCAGATGAGATGTATCCCAGGCTGCTGTGGGAGGCAACGGAGGAGAATGCAGAGGCCCTGATGTTAATTTTCAAATCCTCTCTGGCCACAGGAGAGGTACCAGAGGACTGGAGGACAGCAAAAGTGGTACTATTATTCAAGAAGGGTGATAAATCAGGTAATTACAGACCAGTCAGTCTAACATCAGTGGTAGGGAAACTTTTGGAAAAAATTCTGAGGGACAGAATTAATCTCCACTTAGAGAGGCAGGGATTAATCAAGGACAGTCAGCATTGTTTTGTCAGGGGGAGATCATGTCTAACAAATTTGATTTAATTTTTCAAGGAAGTGACTAGGTGTGTGGATGAGGGTAGTGTAGTTGATGTAGTCTACATGGACTTCAGTAAGGCTTTTGACAAGGCCTCACATGGGAGACTGGTCCAGAAGGTAAGAGCCCATGGGATCCAGAGCAATTTGGCAAATTGGATCCAAAATTGGCTTAGTGGGAGGAGGCAGAGGGTGATGGTCGAAGGTTGTTTTTGTGACTGGAAGCCTGTGACCAGTGGCATACCACAGGGTTCGGTGCTGGGTCACTTGCTGTTTGTAGTGTATATTAATGATCTAGGCATGAATGTAGGAGTAAGTTCGCAGATGACACGAAAATTGGTGGTGTGGTAAATAGCGAGGAGGAAAGCCTTAGACTACAGGACGATATAGACGGGCTGGTCAGATGGGCAGAACAGTGGCGAATGGAATTTAACCCTGAAAAGTATGAGGTGATGCATTTTGGGAGGACTAACAAGGCAAGGGAGTACACGATGAATGGTAGGACCTAGGACGTACAGAGGATCAGAGGGACCTTGGTGTGCATGTCCATAGATCCTTGAAGGTAGCAGGACAGGTAGATAAGGTGGGTAAGAAGACATATGGGATACTTGCCTTTATTAGTCGAGCCATTGAATTCAAGAGAAGGGAGGTTATGATGGAGCTGTATAAAGCATTAGTTAGGCCACATCTGGAGTACAGTGTGCAGTTCTGGTCGCCACACTATAGGAAGGATGTGAGGTTCTGTTGAAGAGTCATACGGACTCGAAACGTTAACTGTATTCCTCTCCACAGATGCTGTCAGGCCTGCTGAGTTTTTCCAGGTATTTTTATTTTTGTTTTTGTTGTGATAGGAAGGATGTGATTGCACTGGAGAGGGTGCAGAGGAGATTCAACGGGATGTTTCCTGGGCTGAAGCATTTCAGCTATGAAGAGAGAGACTAGATAGGCTGGGGTTGTTTTCCTTAGAGCAGGGAAGGTTGACGGGGGACCTGATTGAGGTGTACAAAATTATGATGGACATAGATAGTGTAGATGGGAAGAAACTTTTCCCCTTAGTGGAGGCGTCAATAACCAGGGGGCATAAATTTAAGATAACGGGCAGGAGGTTTAGAGGCGATTTGAGGAAAAACTTTTTCACCCAGAGGCTAGGGGTTATCTGGAACTCACCGCCTGAAAGGGTGGTAGAGGCAGGAACCTTCATAACATTTAAGAAGTATTTAAATAAATATTTGAAGCATCATAGCATGCAAGGCTACGGGCCAAGTGCTGGAAAATGGGATTAGAGTAGATCGGGGCTTGATGACTGGAGCGGACACAATGGGCCGAAGGGCCTCTTTCCATGCTGTAAAGCTCCATGACTATGACTCTATAATTGAATAAGAAGCACATTACGGTTCTGGAGAAAGAGCAAGTCCCAGAGGGGTCAAGGACAGAATCTATTTGGTTGGAGCTATGAAACAATAGAGGTACCATTTTATTCTTAGGTATATTCTGTAGGCGACCAGCGAGTGGAAAAGATATAGGGGAACAAATTTCCAAGGAAATTACAGAGAGGTCCAAGAATTATAGAGCATTTATAATGGGAGGCTTTAATTATCCTAATATAAACTGGGATAGTGAAAGGAGAGGAGCAAGAATTTCTACAGTGTGCTGAGAAGAATTTTCTACATCGGTATGTTCTCAGTCCAATGATGCATTGCGGAGAGCCGGTGGCGCAGTGGTATTGTCACTGGACTGGTAATCCAGAGATTTGGGGTAATGCTCTGGGGGCCTGGTTTTGAATCCCACCACGGCAGATGGAATTTGAATTCAACAAAAAGAAAGTCTAATGATGACCATGAAACCATTGTTGATTGTCGTAAAAACCCATCTGTGAAGGAAATCTGCTGTCCTTACCTGGCTTGGCCTACAGATGACTCTTGAATGCCCTCTGAAATAGGAAGACACTCAGATATACCAAACTGCTAAAAAGCCAATAAAAGGGAATGAAACCATACGGATCGACCTTGGCACCAGAAACGACAACCGTCAACCCTGCAAAGTCCTCCTTGCTAGCATCTGGCGGCTAGTGCCAAAATTGGGAGAGCTGTCTCACAGACTAGTCAAGCAACAGCTTGACATAGTCATCCTCATGGAATCATACCTTACAGATAATGTCCCAGACACCAGCATCACCATCCCTAGGCATGGCCTGTCCCACCGGCAGGACAGACTCAGCAGAGATGGCGGCATAGTGGTACACGGTCGGGAAGGAGTTGCCCCAAGAGTCCTCACCATCGACTCCGGACCTCATGAAGTCTCATGGCATCAGGTCAGACATGGGCAAGGAAACCTCCTGCTGATTACCACTTACCACCACCCCTTCTCAGCTGATGAATCAGTGCTCCTCCATGTTTAACACCACTTGGAGCAAGTGGTAAGGGTGCAGAATGTACTCTGGGTGGGGAACTTCAACGTCCATTACCAAGAGTGGCTCGGTAGCACCACCACAGACCGAGCTGGCTGAGTCCTAAAGGACATAACTGCTTGACTGGGTCTGCAGTAGGTGTTGAGGGAACCAACAAGAGGGAAAAGCATACTTAAACTCAACCTCGCCTGCTGCAGATGCATCTGTGCATGACAGTATCGGTGGGAATGACCACCGCACAGTCCTTGTGGAGATGAAGTCCCGTCTTCACATTGAGAATACTCTACGTCGTGTTGTGTGGTACTACCACTTGCTAAATGGGATAGATTTTGAACAGATCTAGCAACTCAAGACTGGACATCCATGATGCGCTGTGGGCCATTAGCAGCAGCAGAATTGTGCTCGAACACAATCTGTAACCTCATGGCCTGATATATCCCCCCCCTCTACCATTACCACCAAGACAGGAGATCAACCCTGGTTCAATGAAGAGTGCAGGAGGGCATGGCAGGAGCAGCACCAGGCATACCTAAAAATAAGGTGTCAACCTGGTGAAGCTACAGCGCAGGGCTACTTGCGTGCCTAACAGTATAAGCAGCTAGTGATAGACAGGGCTAAGCAATCCCACAACCAACGGATCAGATCTAAGCTCTGCAGTCCTGCCATATCCAGTCGTGAACGGTGGTGGATAATTAGTCAACCCACTGGAGGGGGAGGCTCCACAAATATCCCCATCTTCAATGATGGAGGAGACCAGAACATCAGTGCAAAAGATAGAGCTAAAGCATTTGCAACAATCATCAGCCAGAAGTGCCAAGTGGATGATCCATCTTGGCCTCCTCCGGAGGTCCCGAGCATCACAGATGCCAGTCTTCAGCAAATTTGATTCACTCCACGTGATATCAAGAAACAGCTGAAGGCACTGGATGCTGCAAAGGCTATGGGCCCTGACAATATTCCGGCAATTGTACTGAAGACTTGTGTTTCAGAACTTGTCACGCCCCTAGCCAAGCTGTTCCAGTACAGCAACAACACTGGCATCTACCCGGCAATGTGGAAAATTGCCCAGGTATGTCCTGTACATAAAAAGCAGGACAAATCCAACCCAGCCAATTACTGCCCCATCAGTCTACTCTTGATCCTCAGTAAAGTGATGGAAGGGGTTATCACGAGTGCTATCAAATGGCACTTGCGTAGCAATAACCTGCTCACAGACGCTCAGTTTGGGCTCTGCAATAGCCACTCAGCTCCTGACCTCATTAAAGCCTTGGTTCAAATATGGACAAAAGAGCTGAACTCCAGAGGTGATGTGAGAGTGACTGCCCTTGACATTAAGGCAGCATTTGACTGAGTGTGGCATCAAGAAGCCCTAGCAAACCTGGACTCAATGGTAATCAGGTGGAAAACTCTCCACTGGTTGGTGTCATACCGAGCACAAAGAAAGATTGGAGTGGTTGTTTGAGGTCAATCATCCCAGCTTCAGGACATCACTGCAGGAATTCCTCAGGGTAATGTCCTCGACCCAATCATCTTCAGCTGCTTCATCAATGACCTTCCTCCCATCATAAGGTCAGAAGTGGGGATGCTCGCTGATGATTGCACAATGTTCAGCACCATTTGCAACTCCTCAAACACTGAAGCAGCCCATATCCAAATGCAGAAAGACCTGGACAGTGTCCAGGCTTGGGCTGGCAAGTAATATTTATGCCACACAAAGCACTGCCTCAGGGAGATCAGCTCTACTGTAAAAAATATTAAAAATAGGAAAAATAAAATTCCTTGACATGTCCCCTCATGTGACACTGTCACATGAGTTGGAACATGTCCATAACTTCTAAAAACACTTTAATGAAATTTTTAAAAACCTACATGAAACCTCATCCCACCCATGGATGAGGTTTCATGCTTTTTCTGAAGCCCGCCAGGGCTCCTGGCCTGCCTGCCAACCTTAAGGTTGGATGGGCAGGTCCATTAATTACTTAAATGACTCTGTCAATGGCCTCAATTGGCCATTGACAGGTTGGCGGGTACACAGCTGATTCTGCTGAGCCCCCGCCTACCTGAAAATTTAAATGGGGCGCGGTGATGTCGGGAGTTCTGCCTGATGTCACCACGCAACATTTTCTGCATCGGCGAGCGGGCCCTGTCCCCCGCTCGCCAACAGGTAATTCCTGGCCAGAGAGTAATATGAAGCAGAAAAGAGCACATGAGAGATGTCAGGTGAATAACACAATTTATAACCAGACTCAATATAGGAGGTTCAGAGGGGAAATGAAGAGACAAATAAGAAGAACAGAGGATGAGAAGAGAATGGCAGCAAACATAAAAGGGAATCCAAATTCTATCGAAATACGAATAGTAAAATAGTGGTAAAAGGAGTGGGGCTGATTATGGACCTAAAAGGGGATTTATGCTTGGAGCCAAGGGTTATGGTTGAGCTTAAACTGAGCACTTTGCATCTGTCTTTACCAGTAAGAAGATATTGCCTGGGTCATGGTGAAAGAGGACGTAGTTGAGATACTTGATATGTTTAAAATTGATAAGGAGAAATTATTAGATCAAAACAAAATATTGTGGATGCTGGAAATCTAAAATAAAAACCAAGTACTGGAAAAACTCAGCAAGTCTGGCAGCATCTGCAGAGGGAGAAACAGAGTTACTGTTTCGAGTCCAAACTGACTCTTCTTCGGAACTCGGAAGTATTGGGTAGGTTGACTGTACTTACAGTTGATAAGACACCAGGACCGATGAGATGCGTCCAAGGAAACAGGGAAGTGAATGGAAATTGTGGAGCCACTGGCCATAACTTTACAATCTTCCTTAGCTACAGGAATGGTTCCAGAGCGCTGAGGACAAATGCTGCACCCTTGTTCAAAAAGTGTGTCAGGATAAGCCCAGCAACCACAGGCCAGTCAGTTTAACCTCGGTGGTGTGAAGGCTTTTAGAAATGATCATTTGGAACAAAATTAACAGTCACTTGGGCAAATGCAGGTTAATTAATGAAAGCCAGCACGGACTTGTTAGGGGCAAACCTTGTTGAACTAACTTGCTTAAGCTTTTTGATGTGATAATAGAGAGGGTGGATGAGGGTAATGCTGTTGATGTGGTGTACGTGGATAAAGAAGTTCTTGTGGCTTAATAGGTAGCAACCCTGCCTCTGAGCCAGAAGCTCTGGATTCAAGTTGCACTCCAGGACTTGCTTACCATGGAAGGAGCATCTGTGAAAGTGGTTCAACAGGTTAATAAGCAGCCTGCTAATTCCTCCAACACTTCTCCACTATCCCCCAAAGGGAAAAATACAGTTAAAGATAGAATTGCTGAAAAAAGAAAAAGTTGAAACTTTTTGTCTTGCACTTATCAGCACATTTCGCAAGAATACCAATATAAGGTGAAAACAACAATTTATACTGTTTGTGAAGGGATTGCTTATTGGTTGGCAGCCTGGCTATATCAACAAAATGCACACCATTCTTAATGGGTAGGTCCAAATTCATATCCATTAGATCTGCTGCTCAACATGACTGGACAGCCTTGCTCGAAAATAAGCTAAAAAAACATTTACTGGACTTGTGTAAGTGCAATGAGCTACCACATGATATACATGGCAGGGTTTGTCCTCACAGTTCGCTATATCTGCATTTGTATGGGCTGCCAAGACTCACAAAAGTGATTTCCCTTTATGCCCTATCTTAACTATGACCAGTTCTGCACAACATGAATTGGCCAAATGGTTGGGTGAATTGTTACAACCAGTTTTGACCAAGTTTCCACATGCACAGTGAAGGACTCCTTCACATTTGCGAAGGCCATACAGGATTTTCGTATCGATAGCAATACTGTGTTTTTGCACTCATTTGACATTGCTAGCCTATTCACCAATGTTCCATTTAAGGAAGTCATAGATATTTAATCTGCAGCACTATATCATGGAAATCTAGATTTGCCACCATTGCGGGTATCGGTATTCATTGAACTTATGAACTCAACAACTCACGCAGTTGAGTTCAGTTTTAATGACACCATGTATGCCCAAATAGATGGTGTTGCCATGGGATCCCCTCTAGGCCAAGCTCTCGCAAACATCTTTGTTGGGCTTCATGAGAAATGTGTCATCAATGGAATGACATCCAACCTCCTACCCCTCGCATATTTCCAATATGTGGATGATACATTTGCTATATTTAAATCTGCAGCTGCGTGTAATAATTTCCTTATATGTCTTAATGGGCTCCACCCTGCACTTAAATTCACCTTTGAAATGGAGCAGTCAAATAAACTCCCCTTCTTTGATGTACTAGTTGAGAAATTTGCCAGGGGATTCTCTACCATAGTCTACTGCAAGCCTACCTTCACTGGTCAGTATACGCATGGGATTCTTACAGTTACATTTGCTATAAGATTGGTCTTAATGGCAACCTTGTAAATAGAGCCTGAGCCATTTGCTCACTATGCAAGCTTGATGCTGAAATAGGGCACATCAAAGGCATCCTGCAGGATAATGGCTGCCCTGATCAGATCATTTCACACTGTACATCACGAAAACTCATGGACAGGCCTAAGCCTGTCACTTTCGGCCCTGAAAAGTGCCCGGTCTACCCCAGGTTACCCTGGAAGGGCAAGGTATCTCAAAAATTTGAGCAACAGGTGAAGCTAGCTGTTTCACACTGCTACTGTGCAGTAGCAACACGAGTGGTATTCACCACTAATAGGATACTGCAGTCAAGCCAAAAAGACATTCTGCATATCACACAAATGGGTAATGAGGTATATGAATTTCAGTGCCAGTGTGATGCTAGGTATGCAGGCCGTACGTCCCACAGACTGGCAGATCACATCAAACAGCATGTCCCAACTGTTGTTCACAACGAGCAGGGTATGGACTGTACCCAACCAGCCCATGCCTGCAAAACTCAAAACACAGTGCCCAACATTAGATGTGATTCCATGATTGGACAACATTTGCTGAATAATCCTGTGTGATTCCATGATTGGACAACATTTGCTGAATAATCCTGTGTGCTAAGAATTACGCTGACAACCAATTCAAGATTGTCAGTCGGGCTTGCAATGTGGTGCATTTGGATATACTGGTAAAGCTACTGTCATGAAGCTATTAATGCATATAATATTATTGGAAAATATTTTTCTTTTAAAATAGAGGTTTAGTTGTGGGTGTGTCTTAATTGGATTAAAGCCAGGTAGTCTGGGTGCTTTGATGTGTACTAGTTTTGATATGTAAGAGAGATAGAGTGCATTTGCATTTTTTGAAGAGCATTCAAGAAGTGGGGTGAATTCTGGCACCTAGCGAGCAGAGAGCAAGCAATGTTTATATTGCTAATAAAAGTTGGTACTATGAAAGGGGTTTTATTGTTAGAAGTGGCTGGTGATACAATGAGAATTTAAATTCAATGAGCTGTGCTAGGTATAACTTCAGCAGTTTTGTGTGTGTAGAGCAGAGGCAATGTGAGATCAAAAGCAGCTGCAAGCCTCCAAGTGCCTCCACAGGAACTAGAGTGAAAAGAACCTCATTTTGAAATTGTAAGGTGAAAATGCTTTGCCTGGTGTTTGGTTAAGTCTATGGGTTGCTGTTGTCTTAATGGAGATTAGTTTGGGAATTTGTTAAAAGTTATGATCGTAGTAATTTGTAGCTATGTGTATATATTTAACTTGTGTAAATTAATAAAATGTTTAATTTAGCTTAATATAAAACCTCTCGAGAACTGGTGGTATGATTCCTGAATTTAGAGTTGCATCTTAAACATAACACTTAAAATTATAGGTTATGACAGTTGTTTAAAGTTTTCCTCTGGGATTTAAAAAAAAAACTCAGCTTTACCAACTGCTTGGTCATATCACTACATATATTAATACACAGGGCCCTGTTCTTTGCAGACAGAAAGAACACGTACACACATTGCATTTGTTTCAACTAAACAAAATAAGTGACAGCCATTCGCTGACTCAAGGCAATGCCTTGACCAATCAGGGTCAAGCTGCCTGGTTTAAATTTTAAACAATACTTGGCAGTTAACTGTCAGTCACCATCACTGGTGGATTCTCCATGGCAATGCCTCTACCAACTAGAGTCCACTTGCCAACCAATCAGCACTCTCTTCACATACATACAGTATAAACTGTTGTTTTCCCCTTATATTGGTATTCACCTGAAGTGTCCTGATGACTGCTGGACAAAAAGCTTTGACATGTCTCTTTTTTAATCAATACTCAAGTTCTATACTACCCAACGACTATTAAAGATAGAAACAAGTACATCCAAAAGGCATTTGATAAAGTGCTACTTAACAGGCTTTTCAGCAAAGTTGGTGCTCTTGGTATAAATGGGCTGATTATATGCTGAAGGTAGGGTCCCCACACTGCAATGTAAATACTGGGAATGAGCCTTGCTCACATTAATTTTTTGGCTGACAGACCTTTAATTATTTTGAGGAGGGACTTCTGCCCCTCTTCAGGACAAAGTCCATCTCATAGAGCTGCCGGCCAATCGGAAGTTGACAGCTATGCAGTAGTGGCAGTGCCACTGGGAGTGTTGGCCTCTGTCGGTACTGTGGCTAGGCCAAGGAAGAAGCATTCAGCAATGGACCCAGGCCTAAAGCTAAGCCTGGAATCTTGTCGGGGCAATGCTGGCAAGCTCCAGAGAGGAGAGTTAGGGAGGTATGGAGCCATGTGTGGGACTGGATTGTGAGGATGGAACTAGGGAGGGAAAACTGTGGCGGGTGGCAAAACTGCCAATTGGGTGCATCTCCCACCGCTCGTTAAATCTGAGCAGCAGTGGATTGAGGCCCTTAAGAATTTCCCACTTAATGTTCTCAATTGGACCAAAGGCAGGCAGCTCACCCGAAACCTCCCCTGCTGCTTGTAAAGTCACAGCGGGGGCGGGAACTGGTGTGGGTGGGCTGGCAGTGGGCATGCTGCCGATGGCATGATGGCCTATTTTATGGGTCCACTCACCTATGTTCCCACCCCTGGGTGGCCTGTAAAATCCACCCAAAGTGACAGTAGCAATTTGGATACAAAATTGACTGAGTGACAGGAAATAGGAAGTAGTTGTTTTAGTAGTAGGTAGTGGTTGTTTTTCAGACTGGAGGAGGGTATATAGTGAAGTTCTCCAAGGATCGGTGGTAGGACACCTGCTTTTCTTGATATAAATTAATGACCTAAACCCGGGTGTACAGGGCACAATTTCAAAATTTGCAGTAACACAAAACTTAGAAGTATTGTGAACTGTGAGGACAATAGTGTTAACTTTGAAAAGGACATAGACAGGTTGGTGAAATGGGAAGACAATTGGCAGATAAAATTTAACCTGGAGAAGTGTGAAATGAATCATTTTGGTAGGAAGAATGAGCAGAATGACAGCAATGTAAAATAAAAGGTACAATTCCAACGGGGGTGTGGGAGCAAAGGGACAGTTGGGTATATGTGCACAAATGACTGAAAGTGGCCGGGCAGGTTGAGAAAATGGTTAATAAAGCAAGTGGGATCCTGGGCTTTATTAATAGGGGCACAGAGTACAAAAACAAGGAAGTTATGATAAACCTGTATAAAACACTGGTTCAGCCTCAACTGGAGTATTGTGTCCAGTTCTGGGCACCACACTTTCTGAAGGATGCAAAGGCATTGGAGAGGATGTGGAAAAGATTCACGAGAATGAGTCCAGGGATGAAGAACTTCAATTACTGGAGCTGTCCTGCTTGGAGAGGAGAAAATTATGTATTCAAAATCATGAGGAGTCTGGACAGAGTAGATTGGGAGAAACTGTTTACATTGGCAGAATGATTGAGAACCAGAGGACACCGATATAGGTGATTGGCAAAAGAAGCAAATGTCAACATGAGGTAAAACCTTTTTACACCGTACACACACAGTGGAATGCACTGCCTGATAGTGTGGTGAAGGCAGATTCAATTGAGTCTTTCTAAAGAAAATTCGATAATTATCTATAAAGTAAAAAATTGCAGAGCAATGGGGAAAAGGCAGGTAAGTTGGTCTAGGTGAGCTGTGGGGAAGTGGGTCTAGGTGAGGGCCGACATGTACATGACAGGCTAAATGGCCTCCTTCTGTGCTGCAAACATTCCATGGTTCTATGATTCTAAACACTCCTTCACTGCGGACCAGGTAGGCATGCATTGCCAGTGGTTGTCAAGGTTAACATCAATAGAGGATCACCCCTGGCTCTCTGTCTTTCCCTAGAGTTGTATCTTCTCTTCTCCTGTAAGGAGTGGTAGTAGAGAGTTATGAGTATGAGAAAGGAAATGTGTTGAGAGGAAGGAATGACATTATTTGCGGAGGGTGCCCGTGAGGCATTGGTGTGAAATGGCATTAAAATGAGTCTGAGTGTCAGCGGTGGCTATTCAGCTGGGGATGCGAGCAGGTGCCTGAAGGGAGAGGAATGAATGGAGCTGCAAGGTGTGAAGGTCTGAGAAGTGCAGTACTGGATAATGTGGTGAATTCAGAGTGCGGGTGTTGACACCTGAAAGTGAGATGCCGTTCACCTTTCCTGTTCTCTTGGAGTACTTGATTCAGGTTCGAGGAACCACATCCCTGCTGCTCACTTCCTCATCCATTTCCATCCACACACGCTAGGTTTGAGATGCTGGCCTCTTCTTCCTATCTTTGGGGAACATCACTTCACTTCAGTCCCTCAGAATCTGCAACAGGACCACCAGAGGAGTGTTAGAGCCCTGGCAGGGAGAGTTGGGAGGCTATATGGAGAAAGTGGAGTGCATGGCCTTCCCTGGTCTCTTTTCCAATCTTGTGGTTGTTGAAGGCTCAGGAATCAATGTACAGTTCAGTCATTCTGACTCTCCCTGAGGTTTCTTTAACTAGAAATCTCTCCTTTGATAGATGCAAGTCATCATCATGCTCGCCCTCTGTTAATAGCTGGGAAATCTGAAACCAGGATACTAATATCTTGGCTGAAATAGCCACAGCAAAGCCCGCTTCATTGACAAACAAGTTCCCAACTCACTTCTGGTCAGCTGCCCCCATCCAGCACCTCCGAGTGGGCATCTTATACAAAAGCCCTTGGTGATTGTCTTACAACATGTTATATGACAAGCTTATCTTTAATCCAATGATTTCTGTCTCATTCTGATCTAAACTTGCAGTATAAATCAGGATCGGGGCTTGAGCTAGTTCTGGAATGAAACTAGGAGGGACTGTAGCAAGCTGTGGTGTCATAGCATTTCAGTTAGACACAGCATGGAGAGTAATCCAATGTTGTTGTAAGTTCAAATTGGCAAGATCTGTGCAGAAATAAGAAATTCCCAAGTAGAAAAATCAGGGAAAAAAAGCTATGACTCCGATTTTTCAGTCAGTGGTGAAATGACCACTGTTTATAAAAATCTACAAATATCTGTGACATAGATTTCACCTTTCCTAACATTAATTTGAATCTGGTCCCATGTCAAGGGGATCGTCGGGCACTTAGCAAGAGCAATCAAGCAAGGTAAAGAGCTAAACACATTGAAGAATTCTCACAGGCAACAATCAGGAAGTAAAATGAACTGATTATCGTTCATTTTATATAAATGTTACAGAGCGTGAAGTAAAGATTGGGACACACACATTAGAAGCTGAAATATCATAAACAACCTTTAAAAATAATAATTTATATTCTATTACAAAACTATGGATTTTTTAACATAATGGAAAAAATAGACATTACACAAATATAAGATTGTTTTCCAGGACCAGAGAAGAGCTTCAACAGCAGGTGTGACTTAGTGCATGGTTAAAAACCTAGTTACACTTTATTAACAATGTGTAAGCTTTATGGGTTTTTTAACAGTGATATTACAGTGTAAAAGGGTAAGTTCTCAACAGTTCAGTAATTTTTATTTGCTTTCCATCTGCGCAGTCTTCAACAGCGCCCCCTGTGGGGGAACGTAGAATCACTGACAGCAACTTCTGAATTCCCATGTTTAACTGCACATATGTGGACTCCCGAAGTTGCTATAAGTTTCAGGTGAGTGGTGATGACGAATGCTGACAGTTTCACCGTCATTACTACTACAAAATCTGAGCTTATAATTCTGTATTTAACATAACTTTCAGCTAACAAGTAACTGTGAGATGAATTCAAATTCTGTACTCATAACCAAGTTGTTTGTAGCTTATTCTTTTTCTAACTGTAGACTGCTTAATCAACAGAAAAAGAGAAGCAGTGGAAGACGCTAAAATGGCTCCTGTTGTTATTGTTTTTGATTTGTCATCTGTAAGAAGCATTTGGGAAGGAAGAATAATAAAGCATAAAGAACGACAGAGAAGAGATAGAGAAAGACAGGAAAAAAGTGCATTAACAAAGTAAGTTGTGTTCATTGTTTGTACCAAAGCAATTCATGGACCAAAAATACTAACCATAAGTCTAAGATCCATTCTGCTTAAACAATGTGCAGGTTGTTTGTTAAAGTAAATTTAATGGCAACCTATTCATAAACTGCATCACTGACAAAAACATACACGTTTGTATAATCTCCTTCTGATAATGGGCTTAAAAAGCTTAATGTTTAAAGTTTTAAAAGTGTTCATAAGCTGTGAAAGACAACATTGGTTCATAATGGTATCAGAGAACTTTTGTCTACCAATATTTTAAGATATGATCAGAGTAATTGAATAAGACCCAAAAATGGGTACAGGGATCCCAATATGCAATTAAGTTCACCCATTCATGGTAATGCAGGCAGCAGCCAGACTTTGTGCTGCCAGGTAATTTAAAAGATAGTTGCATGGTAAACTTACTGCTGAGTGCCTTCACATCTCAGCCAGCATCCCAAGTTTGTGCAAGGCTGGCCTGCACAACTTAAAAGAAAACCTGCACCTCTTAAAGCGCGGGTGCATTCTGGTTGGAGGAGATGATGGACATGGCTCAGAGAAAACATCTGACCTACAAGAAGAGTGAATATGATGCTACAGTGGAGGGAATGTTCTCCCAAGGTTGTGACACAGCAGTAGAGGTCTTGTTGCTGGAGGTGGACAGGAGGAGTTTTGTCCTCTATCCATGTGGAACCAGGGGGCTCTCTAAAGAGGGAACATATAGCCATCATAATCAATGCCAAGGACCTGGATGCAATGCTGTTAGAAGTTCAATGACCTCATGCGGCTGGTGTAGGTCAGTGAATACATCTTCAAATATCACATCCTTATAAATGAAGCATTAGCCTCGTACATGTTTCCATTCACCACCCTGATTTCACTGTCCTCCCAACATTCTTTATCAAACACGGCTCATACTTGACATTCATAGCTTCACTTGACCCTCACTCATGTACCAGTGCTGCAAATTTCACATCTGCAATCTCAAAGCTTGCACACACTGCTAGTTATTCAACAATGACAGGCTCATCACACAAACGCATTGCACCACATTCAATGACACACTTCCCTCTCTATTGAAGGGCAAGGTAATGCAGAACTGTAGGCAGCAGCACCTAGCCAATGAGGGTCAGGATGGTTGCATACTCACCTTGATGGGGAAGATGGTGTTGGAAATTAGGAAATCATTGGAGAGGCCATAGCTAGTTTTGGGGCTGAAAACATTGAAGATGATGGTATGTTCCTACCTAATCCACCTTTTCACATGTCCCTTTCCGCTCAAACCACCATCTCCTCTCTGAGTCCCTAGCTGCAGATAATCGAAGTATGCTCCTCTTGCTTTGCCCTCCTTCCCCCACTGCATCCTGACTCTCGTGCCTTTCTCCTGTCAGATACCCAAGATCTGCCACCTAGCCAGGCAGTGGTATCAACATAAAATCCAAGAGAACTAAGAGACTGGCTGGCCCTAGATCACACATTCACAGTCACCAGCTCAGATACTTGCACTGTGAATACTTCAGAAGGTAGCATAGAGGATCGATATAAAAATAGTATGCAGAATCTTACTGACTTAGTTTTTGACGGGATGTCAGGACCATATCCGAGTTGGCAGTTCAATCCTGCTAGTAGTGGGCCTTCCAGCTGAATTTTACAAGAGCCAGCCAATTAACAGCGCTCCTCTGGGATTGGTGTCCAATTAGATGCAATGGGCAGGAGGAGCAGTCAGAAGCCTGATGAGGGCTGATTGTTGAAAGGGACACTGGCAGCAGGTACAGTGGCAGAACTTTGTCGTAAACAGCAAATTTGCAGAAGCAAAAGGAGGAGTGAGATGGATGCCAGAAGTGGAAAGGTAGCCCATGATTCATGGACACGCCACTTAATAACATAAGAACATAAGAAAGAGGAGCAGGAGTAGGCCATTCGGCCCCTCAAGCCTGCCCCACCATTCAATAAGATCATGGCTGATCTGCCCCAGGCCTCAACCCTTCTTTTTGTGCCAGCTCCTCATAACCCTCAACTCCCCCGATATTTCAAAAATCTATCTACCTCCTCGTTAAACACTTTCAGTAATCTAGCCTCCACAACTCTCTGGGGTAGAGAATTCCAGACATTCACTACCCTCTGAGAAAAGAAATTCCTTCGCATCTCAGTTTTAAATGAGTGTACCCTTATTCTGTAACTATGTCCTCTAGTTCGAGATTCCCCCACTAGTGGAAGCATCTTCTCAACATCTATCTTGTCAAGCCCCCTCAGAATCTTGTACATTTCAATAAGATCACCCCTCATTCTTCTAAACTCTAATGAATAAAGGCCTAACCTGTTTAGCCGTTCTTGATAAGTCAACCCCTTCATCCCAGGAATCAGCCTAGTGAATGTCTTTTGAACTGCCTCCAATGCCAGTATATCCTTTCTTAAATACGGGGACCAAAACTGTACACAGTACTCCAGGTGCAGCCTCACCAACACCCTGTACAATTGTAACAAGACTTCCCTATTTTTAAACTCCAACCCCCTAGCAATACAGGCCAAAATTCCATTTGCCTTCTTAATTACTTGCTGCACCTGCATGCCAACTTTTTGTGTTTCATGCACAAGAACACACAGATCCCTCTGTGCTGCACTTCTTTGGAGTCTCTCTCCATTTAAATAATAGTCTGCATTTTGATTCTTCCTACCAAAGTGCATGACCTCACACTTTCCTACATTAAACTCCATTTGCCAAGTTTTCACCCACTCACTCAACCTATCTATGTCCCCTTGCAGATTCCTTATGTCCTCATCACAACATTCCCTTCCACCTATTTTTGTATCATCTGCAAATTTGGATACATTACCCTCTGCCCCTTCCTCCAAGTCATTAATATAGATAGTAAATAATTGAGGCCCTAGGACTGATCCTTGTGGCATTCCTAGTTACGTCTTTCCAACCTGAAAAAGATCCATTAATCCTGACACTCTGTCTTCTGTGTGTTAACAATCCTCAATCCATGCTGATACATTACCCCCAATACCGTGAGCTCCTACCTTGTGCAATAACCTTTGGTGTGGCACCTTATTGAATGCCTTCTGAAACTCCAAATGCACTACATCTACCAGTTCCCCTTTATCAGCTCTGCTTGTTATATCCTCAAAGAACTCTAGCAAATTTGTCAAACATGATTTCCCTTTCACAAAACCATGCTGATTCGGTTTGATTGCGTTAAGGTTTTCTAAATATCCTGCTATTTCTTCCTTAATAATGGACTCTAGCATTTTCCCAAAGATAGATGTTAGGCTGCCTGGCCCATAGTTTCCTGATTTTTGTCTCCCTCCCTTCTTGAACAGAGGTGTCACGTTAGCGGTTTTCCAATCCGCTGGGACCCTCCCATAATCAGTGAGTTCTGGAATATTTTGACCAATGCCTCCACTATCTCTGCAGCCACCACCTTGGATGCAGGCCATCAGGTCCTGGTGACTTGTCTGTCTTTAGTCCCATTAGTTTGTCACATACTTTGTCCCTTGTGATAGAGACTGTTACAAGATCTTTCCTCTCTTTAGCTCCTTGCTTAAAGACATGTTGGAAGTTGTGAGGGTATAAAGGCACATTCTCTTTCCAGAGGATGACATGAGGAGGCCGGCCAGCCCTGGCCTCACATGACCCCATGTAAAGACACAGCCTTAAAGTCAATACAGCCAATCTCTCAATTGACTTCAATAGAATGATACCAAGTGCCTCTTGCAGTAAACTATCCAAAGTACTTGTTTAAAGGAGTTGTATCCATCATTGCTAGCTTTACATTATGGCTGGCACATTCAATGCCCTTATAGTGCTGCAATGAAGGCAGGTTGCACCCTCAATTCCACCCATTGTGCACTCACCATCCTTAAATTGCTGCATTGCCAACATGGTGTTTGACCCATGCAATGTTGGGCAAGAGTCTTTGCACCCATAAAAATGCTTTGCGCAATGACTGGCCTGCCAGAAAGCCCTGATGTTATTGTCAAGGAGCATGGAGGAGTCTGACTTCAAATTGGCACAGGGCTTCAGTGTGATTTGGACAAGCTGAGTGAGTGGGCAAATGCATGGCAGATGCAGTATAATGTGGATAAATGTGAGGTTATCCACTTTGGTAGCAAAAACAGGAAGGCAGATTATTATCTGAATAGCTATAAATTGAGAGAGGGGAATGTGCAACAAGACCTGGATGTCCTCGTACACCAGTCGCTGAAGGTAAGCATGCAGGTGCAGTAGGCGGTAAAGAAGGCAAATGGTATGTTGGCCTTCATAGCGAGAGGATTCGAGTACAGGAGCAGGGATGTCTTGCTGCAATTATACAGGGCCTTGGTGAGACCACACATAGAATATTGTGTGCAGGTCCTTATCTGAGGAAGGATGTTCTTGCTATAGAGGGAGTGCAGCGAAGGTTTACCAGACTGATTCCTGGGATGGTGGGACTGACAGATGAACCATAGAACCATAGGAGGGATTGAGTCGGTTAGGATTATATTCGCTAGAGTTCAGAAGAATGAGGGGGGATCTCAGAGAAACCTATAAAATTCTAACAGGCCTAGACAGGGTAGATGCAGGAAGGATGTTCCCGATGGTGGGGGAGTCCAGAACCAGGGGTCACAGTCTGAGGATACGGGGTAGACCATTTAGGACTGAGGTGAGGAGAAATTTCTTCACCCAGAGAATGGTGAGCCTGTGGAATTCACTACCACAGAAAGTAGTTGAGGCCAAAACATTGTATGTTTTCAAGAAGGAGTTAGATATAGCTCTTGGGGCGAAAGGGATCAAAGGATATGGGGAGAAAGCGGGAGCAGGCTATTGAGTTGGATGATCAGCCATGATCATAATGAATGGTGGAGCAGGCTCGAAGGGCCGAATGGCCTACTCCTACTCCTATTTTCTATGTTTCTATGTTTCTTGCAGAGCTTGGAACCTTTGCAGCTTGGAAGTGGTGCCAACTCCTTGAGAACACTTCCAGACACAATCGTGATGCAGGTTTGATGGCAGATGTCTCAACTTCCAGTGCAGCACAAGCAGATGCCTTGCAACATCTGAGTGCTACAGTGGAAGCTCAGACTGTGGCCATACAATCTCAGTTTGATACCATGTAAGTGCAACTTGCTGCCATGCAGATTCAGACTGCTGCGATCACGGATGTTGATACAAGTTCTTAAAGGGGCTTATAGAGTCTCACGGCATTCCAACAATCTGTCCTCCAACTTGCTAGGGTTGCTAGGAATACTGAGACACTGCCTGGGAGAGTGGCAGTGGACTGTGGAACCTGGACCTTCCGTCCTCCTTAAGGGTGATAGGTTTTGTTCACCCACCCCTGCCACTCCACTGCCTTTGCTGTTGCCTGTCAGCCAGCCCAGGCTGCTGCCCCCCCCATGCCAAGGTGGTGCAGTCCAAAGTTGGGCCTTTATTGCCAGGCATACTCAAGAGCATCCTCCAAGACCATCTGCATTTTCCCCCACTGAAAGTCAGCTGCCTTCCACCAGCCAGGGTGCAGCCTCTGCATAAGAACATTAGGCCAGGCAAAGACACCCAAAAGATGGGCACTAAAGAAATACACATTTTGATTGTTGACTTTTGTACTGAATGTTGAATGATTTGTTGGATAAAGTTGGTTTCGAATGGTAGTTTTGTGGTGGTGTTTACTTCAGCATTGTAGCCAAGAGGGCACTGTGATAGTCAGTGACAGAGGGAAGTTAAGGTGTCAGACTGTTTTGAAATGGGAAATTGGAGTTTCATTTACTGGTACCACAATCAAATGAGCCAATCACAAACAGCACAGTCAGAAAGGACTGTTTGGCTGCCTCCTCCTCCCCTCCTGCTTCTCCTTAGCTTCTTACCATACACCTGGCGGCAAGGGCTGTGCCTTCATGATGGCAATGTTGAACAGGAACCAGCACAACATCGTGTAATCCGGCAAGTACGTCAGTGCTTCTCCAGAGGCAACCAATCAGCAGAAGTGCTGCTTGATCACCCCAATGGTCTGCTCTATGCTGTTTCATGTGAGATTATGGCTCATTATATGCATGTTGCCCATGTGTATTTTGATTGCATATCAGAGTTATGAGCCATTGTCAGCAGATAATCCTTGTTCTCCAGCAGCCACCCTCTGGTTTGACACGGTGGCTCAAATACTAACAGTCAACAGATTGTCGTAGAATAATTGCACCCTGACTGCTGCCAGGATAGCAGGCATTCACCTACATACTGTGCTGTGCATGTTCTTGCCAATTGTACTTACAGGGAGTGGAATAATTTGGGTTGTAGTACATCTATGCATTTAAATGTAGTGTCCAAAAAAACCATGTGATGGCACCCTGCACCAAGCCCACAATCCTGGCAAAGTCACATGTTTCTCTCTGGTCAGAGAGAATGTTATGTATTGCTCTCTCCTACCATTAGGAGCATCAGTCACCTCCCTTATACAGCAGTAGATATCTGGGAGATTTTGAGATGTTGCCTTCTCCAGACTGGAAGGATCCCATTATGAAGTAATTCATGGCCATGGTCACCTTCACTACTACTAGCAATGCCCTACTCTAAAACTACAGGTTCATTTGCAAAAGATGGCAGATTTCAGTGAGCACCTCATTCTTAAAATGGAGTTTTCGCACACACTACCTTTCTTAGATCAAGGTAAGAGATATGCTCTTTGGAGACCCTGGGTGGATAGGGCCTCCTGCGAAAAGCCCTTCTGCTCTCTTCCTTCTCCCTCTGTCCTCCTTTGTGTTGTCTGTGCTCAATCTCCCTGCCCTGTTGCAGGCCAAAGGGAATGGTCCACCGTGTGCAAGACCACACACTATAAACTTCACCAATGTTAAGCATCACTAGAAAATGCACAGCAATTCTACAAACTCAGAGCGAACCAGTAGAAATGAATTAGCAACTAACCTGAATGTGGTTGACGACCCTTTGAAATAGTGCTGGTGAAAGGGTCCTTACTGCTGCCGAACGCATGTTCAGCTGTGCATGTTTAAGAGAGTGTTAGCTGGAGTAGTGAGGCCAAAAACAGCAGCGCTGCTGTGAATTCAGCATACTTCTAAAGCACATTCCTTATGCCTGCGCCAATGCCCTCACCAAAGTGGCATCTGGCACAGCCTGCACCCAGAGTGACCAACCGTCCCCTATTTTACAGGATCTGAATCCGCTGTTCCGTGTCCCAGGCTGCATGGTGCCAGAACACATTTGTCCTATAAGTCGGACCTTTAAATTTTGAGCATGATCGGTACCTGCTCTCCTCCCATTTGCATTAAGACCACTGAAAGCTCTGGCAGCAGCCCCTCTCCACCACCCTCCTGCACCACCCGCTCCCCCCGCCATCCCCCACCCCCCCAACCCCACTCCAGTGCTCTCACATCTCCAACAGCATCACCTCACCTACACAAACCCCCATGCAGGCTGTTCCTTCATTTTCTCCACAAGAGTTGGTCATCCTGTCTGCACCAGAAGGGAACAGGCAGCAGGGGCACCATTTTGGCATCAAAACAGCACCCATAGCACACAAACTGCAGGTGCTACAGATATGAATTTTATGGCCATGGTTTTGAATTTACACGAGTTTGTTGCTTAATATTTAAAATCTTATGTCATTTTATCATTTCTTATATAAGGATTAATGAGGAGTGGACACTGAGACTTGAATGTAGAAGAAGAGCTATTAACAACTATATTCAGCGGAGAAAAGATCAATTGAATGTTAAAGTGCATGTTCGAATGAACCATTTAACTAATGCTGAAAAGGACACTCAGCTCATTGAATACGGAAACCTAATTTTACCAGAATGGAGAAAGGATGTCATAATTGAGGAGAGAAAATTTATTTTTGAACTGCAAGGAATGGAGTGGAAGGTTTGTGTAAAATAATTCTTCCTGTTAGAAAATACACTAATTATATTTTTAGAACTGGAATGCGGTAATCAAAAGAAGTTTGAAATCTAGGCTGGACTAAATGAATGAAAGTCTCTTTGGCTCTAATTGAAGTAGAGTAGACTGAATCCAGTGTTGAGTCTGTGCCAGCCACCACAAAGCTGCTCATAACGTGGCAGTGAAATTTATACTCAATCAGACAATATCAAAATAGTGTCACAGGGGCTGTAATCTACCAGTTGGGTTTATACACATGTTGGTTCAGAGTAGAGCTAGTTTTATATCTGAATATAGTTTATGCTATGTTCTTATGCTGTGCTAGATGATGACGATTGATGCCTGACATGGGAACATGCTTTGTTTCTCAGACATGACATTCGTCACCTTATTAAGCACAAAATTCATTCACTCAAAAAATAAGTATAATCAAATGGGAACTGAGATGTGTAGATACTTGCCGGAAACAAATGAATCATGGTCCCAAGACCACTGCAAGCAAAACAGGCAACCCCACTAGTGCTCTCGTCTGAGTTCACAAAGTCAGGTCTCTTAAATAATTAGAATGCATTCCCTGCATATATTGGTCTAAATACAGTGAACTCACTAATGGGAGAGCTGGATGGAGAGGATTCAATTGAGATATCAGGTGCTATCTATCCACAAGGTCGAGTGGGAAAATTTAAAAGGATTATGGTCACTTAAAGGTAAGTACCAACATCAGGGGGTGCAGGACATTCCCACATATAGAGGATTGAAAATGATTTAAATATTTTTGATCTTTTCCAAATGCTGTATAATTTGACTTTCCAAATACTGTATAATTTGAATTGGGGGTGGGAAGGTGGAATGCCAAAAGTAAGTGTGGGTGAACCCTTAGTTGAGGCACAAAAATGATGTCTGTGGGCAACTGATGAGGCAAAGCAGCTCTCAAGTCTTTTTAACATCTGGAAAAGTGGATATGCTGCTCTATGTGGTGGATGCTAGGAAGGTTTGTCCTGTTGGGCTCTCCAACTCAATTTCCCATAGGCAGGAGGTGGTAGATATGGTTAACTTTGTGAACATGGTGTGACCCTACCACATCCATCCACCCTGGCATCTTTCGCCTGTACTGTCTCTGCTGGGATAAAATCAATCCTAAGTGTCTCACATGGAAAGTATCTAAAGGAAAACATAATCATATTGGTTCAAAAATAAAACAAGAACCTATAACTAATCAGTATTAACTCGGTGATGCTGAATGGCTCTGATATGAGTACTATGAGAACTACACTGTACCAGTGAGCAACTGATAAACATAAAAGAAAATAAACATAACCAATAAAGGACCAATAAGTGGTGCAATACCAACTAATGAAAAAGCTCAAATTTCTTTCCAATTTAATTTCAGAGTCACTATTTTGAGTTCTCATGAGCCTTGGAAATATGCGCATAATGAAAGAGCTGCTCTTTGCATTCACAGAGCACAGATTATTTTTAGGTCCCAATAGGCAACCTTTGAAAAATGTAACTGTTTGGCTGGGGAATTTATGAACAAAATCGATTTATTTGTCACCTATGGTAGGTATGCTCCAAAAGGTTACCATGGCAAAAACTTCAAAATGATTTTAAACGTTTAAAATGATTTGTAATGTCCAATTTTATTGCCAAACCAAACACTATGGAAATTTTGCTTTGCGACGTGATTATATCTTGTTTTTGCTGCAGGAACTTCCTGAAACTTTAAAGGACAAGAGTTACCTTAAAGAGTGGCATATTAAGAAAACAAGTATAGAAATCATCCCATCCTTTGTTGTCATCTTCCAGGATCTGATTGTGATGGATTTATCCCGTAATTGTTTAAAGGAACTTCCAGCCGAAATAGGTACTCATGGTTTCTATTGAATTGAGAATCTGTGGGCTTGAAATTGCTACTGAAGTCCCATGTTTTCATATTTTTGGTGCCTGTCCTTTAAAATATGATTTGCTATTGCACAGTGGGCAATGAAACCTATCCTTTTGCATGGAGCACTCCAACATAATTCACTAACACTACAGTAGGTATGAATCATTCATGGAGTGATATGCATGTTCCATTACCCAGCATATTACATTCTGTTCATTTTATTCATCATAGCAAAAAAATGTAGGAGCAGGACAACAGAGCAACTCCAGCTTTCTCAATGGAGATCTAGATTGCTGAGAATTCAATACTGCCTAGAAAACCTAGAGGAGTATAGAAAGTGCAGGGGTGAAACTAAAAAGGAAATTAGGAAAGCAAAGAGAACGTTTGGGAATGTTGGATCCAAAATTGGCTTAGTGACTAGAAGCAACAGGTAAAATGATTCATGATGTATTTGTGACTGGAAGGCTATTTCCAGTGAGGTTCTGCAGGGTTCAGTATTAGATCCCTTGCTTTTCATGGGGGAGGATTTTTCCCTCATCAGGTGGGCTCAGCGGGGGCGGTCGGGAAGCCAACCACCGCCTGCGATCAGGGCTGGACCGCGATTTCAATTAAGACCTGCCCAGCATGAGTCACGCGCGGCAGCGCTCAGTGCTGCCTGTGTGATGGGGAGAAGGGTGAGAGCGCAAGTTCGCGCATGCGTGCGGGTGCACACCGGAAAAGCTCCCTGAGGCACAGAGCTGCCTCAAGGAACTGAAGAGTTTAAAACATTAAAAATAAAGATTTGTGAAATGTTATAAAACATGTCCCTCATGTGTCTCTGTCACATGAGCAGGGACATGTTATTAATGACATGTTTTAATTTTTATTTAATTTTTAATAACTGTTGGAAACCTCATCCTGCCCGTGGATGAGGTTTGCTAAAAAGTCCAAAGGCCGCTTGGCCTTTTCGCCTGCCCGCCAACCGTAAAGTTGGAAGGACAATGAAAAATTGAATTTAATTTTTTTAATGGCCTTAATAGGCCTTTTAGTTGCGCTGCCAACTCCTGCACGCCAGCCGACCGAAACATCACGCAAGTGCGCAATGACGTCGAGATGCTTACCCAACATCATCAGGCATCATTTTACGCTCAGTCAGGTCGGGCACACGCCCGCCCAACAAGCGTTATATTCTGGCCATGGTACATCATTTAGACTTAAATGTAAGGGTATGATTAAGAAATTTGCAGATGATACAAAAATTGGCCATATGGTTGACAGTGAGAAGAAAGCTGTAGACTGCAGGAATATATCAAAGGACTGGCCAGATGGACAGAAAAGTGGCAAATAGAATTCAATCCAGAGGACTGTGAGATGGTTTTGGGGTGTGCAAACAAGGCAAGGGAACACACACTAAATAACAGGTTACTGAGAAGTGGTAGAGGAGGATCTTAGGATGCATGTCCAAAGATTCCTGAAGGTGGCAGGACAGGTAATATAAGGTGGCTAAGAAGGTGTATGGGTTATTTCCCTTTATTAGCTGAGGCATAGAAAATAAGAGCAGGGCTAGAATTGTATAAAACACTAATATGCCACAGCTAGAGTACTGCATAAAATTCTGGTCACCACATTACAGGAGGATATGATCAAATGAGAGAGCGTACAGAGGAGATTTCCAAGGATGTCACTGGAATGGAGAATTCTAGCCATGAGTTAAGATTGGAGAGGTTTGAGTTTTTTTTGGAATAGAGGAGGCTGAGGGCAAATTTAATTGGTGGATATGATTATGAGAGGCCTGGATGGATGGATAGAAAGAACCCATTTTTGTTAGCAGATTGTCAGTAATCAGGGGGCATAGATTTAAAGTAATTGGTAGCAGGATTAGAGAGGAATTGAGGAGGAATTTTTTTCACCGAGTGTGGTTGGGGTCTGGAGCTCATTGCTGAAAGCATGGTAGAGGCAGAAACCTTCATCGCTTTAAAAAAAACACTTGGATATGCACTAGGAGTCCCATAACCTCCAAGGCAATAGACCAAGAGTTGGAAAGTGGGATTAGGCTGGATAGCTTTTTCAGCTGACACAAACACGATAGGCCAAAAAGCCTGTGCCATAAATCTTTCTTTGTTTTTCCATGTAAATGTTTATGATTCTATGATCTGTACCACAATTCCATGCTTCCATAAAATAATGTTGAGCAGAAGCCAAGAGATTTTCCAAGGTGATTAGGAAAATTGGAATTGCCAGTCTCTGTGAGCTGTTCTTGTACAAATTTTGGTGTGGGTTACAGAGGAAGTTATTGGAAACTTTGGAAACAGGCCCTGAGGTCTGTCCCACAGCCAAGGATTATTTCATAAGGATACTTTATGGGGAAGTTGAATAAAAAATAAACAAATAACAGCCCCCTTAGAACAGTATCAGGGGTTAAGGGGGTTAAATTGGTGAGGTGAGGGCTGAATCGGGATTAGCGCCAGGGTCAAAGGACAAGTTTTCTGAGCACATGCTGCCAGGAAAAAGCAACACCCACAGACCATACATAGCTGGAAATCAGACAGGCACTGCCTGGCAATCTCTTGGGGTTTTTGGGGTGGCTGCTGAGTTCCCTGTCGACAATGTGCATTAGGACTTCAGGCTTTCGGGGTTTTTGTCTGAGCTTTGATGATCTCAAGTCTGTTCTCAAGCATTTTTTGACAAAGAGTCAGGGTTCCCTCATTGAGGCGAGGCTGAACTCTTCCTAGGCTGGTTTAATTAAGCATGGACGGGGCACTCCCAGTAGGATTTGTGCTACCAGGCTTCTCCTGAACAATCCAGAGAGTAGTGGGAACAAGGAAGACTACAGGAAAACCTGCCAGAAACCTAGGTCCTACCACCCCATTGACATTTGCATACATTGGGTAGGGAGTGTGTAATCACTGACGGTCTTTGCATTGATTGGGGGAGTAGGGGAAGAAAGGAAAATGAAAGTAGGGGCTGTTAAATGGATCCAAGCCAGATGATGAATTATGAAACATGAGACAGATCTTTTCCTTGATAGAAGGTTTATTTACAGGATGCAGCATTACACATCTCTGCCTCCTAACTAATAACCCTGAGTCCCACTTTCTTTTTATGTGCTCTCAGTTTTTAATCAAACAATGCCCATCACCTGTGTATCTTTAACAACACAACCAACCAACCGTTAACAGGGACAAGTCCCGTGGCTCAGTTCATAGCACCCTCGCCTTTGAATCAGAGGGTTGTGGGTTCATGTCCCACTCCCAGAAAACCAAGAACTGTGATTGTACTCGAAAGAAGTTGTACCTCATTTCCTGTTGCAATTCTGGCAGAAATGTAGGGGAAGATCTAGTCTAAGGACTCCAAATAAAAGAGATAGTCAGCTAGATAAGCAACTGCTTGGGTTATCTTCACTAAGACATCTGATTAACACTTGCACGATTGGAGAACCTCCTTTACAAGGGAGTGGTTAGAACATGGAACAAGGAGTAGTTGAGGTGAATAGCAAAGGTGCATTTAAGAGAGAAAAGAATAGAACAGTATGCAGATAAGGTTAGATGAAGTAGGGTGGGAGGGTGTTCTGTGGAGCATGAACACTGGCATAGACAAGTTCGACCAAATGGCCTGTTTCTGTGATGTAAATAAATTTGAAGTCAAGTGTGGGCTGGCTACAAATCTAAGTGACCTCTTTCCCATTTGCTGCTTTGGAATTTGTTTTATTCTTCATGTGATGGCAAGGTGACTCACTAGAGTCTGTGTGGTAAAGGTACTCACCCAGTGCTGTTAGGGAGGAGGTTCCAGGATTTTGCCCCAGAAACGATGAAGGAACAATGATATATTTCCAAGTCAGGATGATGTGTGACTTGAAGGGGAACTTGGAAATGATGGTGTTCCCAGGCACCTGCTGGTCTTGGCCTTCTAGGTGGCAGATGTCTTGGTTTCGAAGATGCTGTTGAAGAAGCCTTGGTGAATTGCTGCAGTGCATCTTTTTAGATGGTACACACTACAGCTACAGTGTGCTGGTGGTGGAGGGAATGAATGTTGAATGTGGTGGATGGGGTGTCAGCCAAGTGGGCTGCTTTGCCATGGATGGTGTCGAGCATCTTGAGTGTTGTTGGAGCTGCACTCATCCAGGCAAGTGGAGAGTATTCCATCACACCCATGACTTGGCCCTGTAGATGGTTTCAAGATCATAAGTGCGCATTTTAAGGATCCCTTTAAGTAAAACGTAATTGGAGTTGAAGTTTAGCTTCAGCTATAATTACTGGTGATAAAAAGGGGGTGGTAGAGGCAGGAACCCTCACAGCATTTAAGAATTATTTAAATGAGCACTTGAAATGCCATAGCACACAGGGCTATGGGCCAAGTGCTGGAAAATGGGATTAGAATAGATGCTTGATGACTGGCATGGACACGCTGGGCTGAAGGGCCTGTTTCTGTGCTGTATAACTCTATGACTCTATGGTGGAAAAGTTGGAAGTCAGGAAGCGACCTGCTCTTGTAGTTACAGTATTTATGTGGCTGGTCCAGTTAAGTTTCTGGTCAATAGTAACCCCTGTTTGGAGAAGTGCCTTTGTGCAAAGTGGCCATAGGCTGCCATAGTCATGTGATCTCTGATGTCATCCTTGGTGTATAACAGCTTGAGAGCAGAAGCCATTTCATCCACCACTTGGAACATGGTGTCAGGAGTGTGCAGCTGAACTTGCATGGATTTTGATTGTTGTAAGAGAGCCAGCAGCTATAAGAAACAGCAGAGAACCATTAAAACTTCAGTCTGCAACTTTGGTCACTAGTTAAGTCAGTACAGCTTTGAATATTCCAGTAGCTGCTCCTATGGGGATGAAGTGATTGCCCAAGATGGCATCTAGTACAAAGGAACTAGAGTCATTATCCCTAAGGAGATGAGGAAAGAGAAGCTGAAGTGTATCGATGCAAGCCATCAAGGAATCAAGTCTAGTCTGAGGAAGGCAAGAGAAGTGCTCTACTGGCCAAGCATGAGCAATGAGATCAAGGACCATATCATTCAGTGCAGTGCTAAGCTAAAGACTCATGATGATTCAGACAGACCATGAATGAAGCTTGGAGTAGATTTCTTCACTCTCTTTTTAACTGACTATCTCGTCACCGTTAACTATTATTCAGACTACTGGGAGTTAGACAAGCTGATGTCAATGACCGCCTGTGAGCTCGGAGAATGCCTGAAAGCACACCTCATTGCTATTGCATCCCTAACATTGTGATGAGTGACAATGGCCCTCAGTTCATGAATGAAGAATTCAGGCACTTCGTAAATGATTGGGAAATTCAGCAATATACATCATCTCCCCACTATCCCCAGTCAAATGGAAAGGCTGAGGCAGCAGTGAAAATTGCCAAAGGGATCATCAAAAAATTGAGTCGATCCAATACAGATGTGTACAAAGCAATACTAGAGTGGAGAAACACACCTACTGAGGGCATGGAAAGTAGTCTAGTTCAGCAACTAATATCAGGCTGCATCTAAACTACTCTTCCAATAACTAAAACACTACTGAGGCCAGAAGTGGTAACAGGTGTGAGTGCCAAAATCCAAATGAAATGACAGGAAGCCAAATTTCACTTTAATAAAGCTGCCATCATTGCCAGAGCTGAGAACTGGAGAGCCAGCCAGAGTGCAAAGATTCAATGCTGTCAGCAAAAGTTAGCCTACTTGACAGCTTGGGACCTGTGAAGAGGAGTTGTCATCTCAATCATATGTGGTGAATACGATTGGTGAATGGAACTGGAGAAGCTGATCCTTCACAGCAGACAACTGATAAGGAAGATGTGAGTTCACCAACTGCACGAGGAACTGGGTCCCAGAGGTCACCATTCCCCAACAAGGCAGTGGACCAGCAGCAACAATTACTAAGGTAGCAACACTCACCATGGCAGTGAAATTCCCGGGAGAGGCCTCATCACCCCAGGAATGAGCAGACACCAGATGAATGATGAATAACAAGCTGCATGCATTTTAATTAACATTTTAATTTTGTTCATTAGTTTTTTTAAACAGTGCTTCATCTCCCTGAGGCGGCTCTGTGCCTCAGGGAGATTGAAGCGCTCTTCTAGGCCCACTCGCCCTCCTCCCCCCGCCCACACAGGCACCGCTGAGCGCTGCCACTTGCGTTCCACGCTGGAAGGGCTTTAATTGGCCCACCTGCGTAAAATCACGGTGCGGTGCCTATCGCAGGCAGCAGCCGGCTTCCTGACAGCCCCCGCCCGCCCTCACCGAGCACCCCCCGCCAAGGGCAAAATTCTCCCCCATGTATGTGCCTGACTTGCAACTGCTACTGATAGTGTATGCAGGTTTTTTTACATGAAAAGGGGGATGTTTGGAGAAGTGCTTTTGTGCAATGTGGCCATAGGTTTGGCATAGTCATGTGCCCTCTGATGTCATCCTTGGTATACAAAGGCTTGAGAGCAGAAGCCATTTCATCCCACCACTTGGAACAACCCATCCCAAGCCATGGTGGGGAATTCGATGATGGTAATGCCATTGACTGTTGTCAAGGAGTGGTGGTTAGATTTTC
This sequence comes from Cetorhinus maximus, assembly GCF_964194155.1. Taxonomy (NCBI): domain Eukaryota; kingdom Metazoa; phylum Chordata; class Chondrichthyes; order Lamniformes; family Cetorhinidae; genus Cetorhinus; species Cetorhinus maximus. Next base: position 112,083,748 of record NC_135880.1, read on the forward strand.
TCTAGTTGGAAATGGTCATTGCCTGGCATTTGTATGATGTGAATGTTACTTGGCACTTATCAGCCCAAACTGAATGTTGTCCAGGTCTTGCTGCATGCGAGCAGACTTTTTTCATTATCTGAGGCGTTTTTACTAGAACTGAACACTGCAATGATCATCAAATATTGCCACTTCTGATCTTATGATGGAGTGAAGATCATTGATGAAGCAACGGAAAATGTTTGGGCCTGAGGAACACCTGCAGTGATATCCTGGGAATGAGATGATTGGCCTCTGATGCTCACAGTTATCTTCTTTTATGTAAGGTATGGCTCCAACCAGTGGAGAATTTTCCTCCCAATTCCTTTTGACTTCAATTTTACTAGCACTCCCTGTTGACACACTCAGTTAAATGCTGCCTTGATGTAACGCAATCACTTTCACCACACCTCAGAAATTCAGCTCTTTAGTCCATGTTTGTAATGATGTCTGGAGCCAAGTGATCCTGCTAGAACCCAAATTGAGCATCAGTGTGCAGGTTATTGATGAGTAAATACCACTTGATAGCACTGTCAATGACATCTTTCATCACTTTTACTGATGATTGAGAATAGACTGATGGGGCGGTAATTGGCCAGATTGGAATTGTCCTGCTTTCTGCAGACAGGACATACCTGGGTAATTTTCCACATTGTTGGGTAGGTGCCCATATTGCAGCTGCACTGGAACAGCTTGGCTAAAGATGTGGCTCATTCTGGAGTGCAGGATTTTGGCACTGCAACTGGGACATTTCCTAGGCCTATAGCCTTTGCTGTATCCAGTGCTTTCAACTATTTTTGATATCACATGGAATTGTCTGAAGACTTGCTTCCATGATGGTGGGGACCTCAGGAGGAGGCCAAGATGGATCCAAGATGGGAGGCGATGGCATTGTGGTATTGTTGCTGGACTAGTAATCCAGAGACCCAGGGTAATGCTCTGGGGGCTGGGGTTCGAATCCTGCCATGGCAGATGGTGGAATTTGAACCCAATAAAAATCTGGAATTAAAAGTCTGATGATGACCATGAAACCATTGTTGATTTTTGTTAAAAGCCATTTGGTTCACTAATGTCCTCTGGGAAGGAAATCTGCTATCCTTACCTGGTCTGGCCTACATGTGACTCTAGACCCACAGCAATGTGGTTGACTCTTAAATACCCTCTGAACTAGGGCAACTAGAGATGGGTAATAAATGCTGGCCTGACCAGCAATGCCCACATGAACGAATAATTTAAAAAAAGAATCATAGGGGATTTCTGATTGAAGATCATTGTAATCACTTCAGCCTTGCCTTTTGCATTCACATGCTGGGGTCACATTGACGATGGGGTTTTTCATGGAGCCTCCTCCTCCCGTTAATTGTTTAATTGTCCTCCACCATTCATGACTGGATGTGACAGGACTGCAGAGCTTTGATCTGATCCATTGGGGTTGTGCGATTACTCAGCCCTGTCTATAGTTTGTTGCTTCTGCTGTTTAGCGTGCATGTAGCCCTGTGTCATAGCTTCACAAGTTGTCACCTCATTTTTGGTATGCCTGGTGCTGCTTTGGGAATGCCCTTCTACCTTCCTTATTGTGAACCTATGTTGATTGGTTGGTCTGATGGTAAGGATAGAGTGAGAGATGTGCTGGATCATGAGGTTACAGATAGTGGTGAAATAGAATTCAGTTGTTACAGGTGGCCCACAGCACCTCATGGAGGCCCTGTTTTGAGCTTCTAGAACTGTTCTGAATCTGTTTCATTAGCACGGTGGTAGTGGCACACAACACAATGGAAGGCGCTCTCAATGTGAAGATGGCATTTGCTTCACAAAGAATGTGCGGTAGTCACTCCTATCAATGCTTTCATGGCCAGATGCATCTGCAACATGTAGGTTGGTAATGATGAAGTTAAGTAGTTTTTCCCTTGTGTTGGTTTTCTCGCCACCTGCTGCAAGCTCAGTTGAAAGCTATGTCCTTGTGGATTCAGACGGCTCAGTCAGTAGTGGTGCTACGGAGGCATCTTTGGTTATGGATTTTGAAGTTCCGCCATCGAGAATACATTATGGACAGTATTTTATGGGGCCTGCAAGATCAGGAAATGTGGGACTTAACAGGAGCCAAAATTCCGGACAGCAGGTTCAAATTTAGAGATTATGTCAGCGGCACATTTGTAGCAAGTCAAACCTCATGCCATTCCATGGCAGGTTCCTACCTGTAAAGTTTCCATGCCACAAATGCTGATTATACTGAAACATTTTGTAATTACGTCCTGCGTTCAAGATTAAGTTGGCAGCATATGAAAATCTCATGGCACCTGGTTTGCATTTGTTTGAAGGTGGCATGCAACTGTCGGCTTGGTGCAGTGGTGTTTGAGGTCAGCAATTTTCCTCGAGCTCTATGGCACAAGGGAGGGGAGCAGGAGAATGGCAGCTTGCATGGAGGCTCGGGACTGGCAAGGGCGAATCAGGGGTGAGGGGGAGTGTGGAATGAGGTTGGGGCATTGAGGAGTGGAAGAGGGATCCAAAGGAGGACAGAGGATAGGGTCAGGGGCATCGAGGAGTGAAATGAGAAGGGCCTGGTATCCGAGGTGTGGTGGGAGGGTGGCTGTGAATAACAGTAAATAGCAAGGTAGACAATGATAGGATAGAAGTTTGAGGGGGGTAAAGGTCACGATGTGTTGAACCGAAAAAATAGCGAGAATGCAGAAGCAATGGAATTTGGCAAGAAAGTTGTGGCCATGATGCAGAGCCTCCCTGTATGTCCAGGAGGCTCTTTACAGCCTGCCCGTAGCTGCTGCATTGTCAGTTGGTGGCAGGTTTCACCACTGAAAAGCTCTCCCTGTCACTTGTCTCCTGTGCCCCCCACCGGCACTTTAAATTTTAATTATAACTGCATAGGAGCCAGCTCTCATTATGAGAATGGAAGTGACACTACTTTCAGTTCCAGCATTGGGAATAGTGTGCCACAGATAAAATACAGCCCTATCCATTTTCAGTGCTGCTTCCAAGTAGTGTTCAACATGGAGGAACTAATTCATCAGCTGAGGCAGGTGATTATCAGCAGGAGGGTTCCTTGTTCATGTTTGATCTATGCCAAGGCACATTAGCTCAGATTTTCGCCATGATGGAGAGCCTCTCCACCCGTGGCGAGAATAGTGGAACAGCCTGAAAATCACAAGACCCGCTCCCAAACACAGCACTTCCCATTTTCGCAGAGGCATGCGTTTAACGCATGCATGTTTAAAGAGGCAGCTGGCCATTTAAATCATCAGCTGCCTCCACTGAAGTGGTTTTTTGGTAGCCTTGACTCCAGACATGTCTTTCATGGTGTGAGTTCTCTTTGAGACCCCTCCCTTTGGCTAAAGCTAGGTAAGTCTTCCAGTCTTGTTTTAACTCTTCACGATTTTGGTCTTTCCAATCTGAGTGTGAATTCCCACCCATATTCCTGTGTGGTGAACCATAGAGACTTTTGGCCCATAGCTGCTCTCTCTCTCAGACCTGGCAGACTAACCTGTCTGTGATATTCATTGATATTTTAGGAAAGCCTGGAACTTGGTATCACACTGGTTTCGTCTGTATCTTTCCCATCCCAAAGTCCATTAAGTGGCAATGTGAATCATTTGGGATTTGAGGTGCTGATTACCTATCCTTGAGACCCCAACTCTCTTTTATCTTGGAACTAAAAGGACAGTATAAAGTACAACTGTTTACAATCTGATGTTTTCAGCACTTTTTTGGGACATGGGATACTCAGGCCTGGATTTTCGCTCCCAAGGTGGGTGCGCAGAGTTGGGAAATTTCCCGGCTCACCTTGGTGGAAAAAGTGTCCCAAATACCAGGATCTTCATTCCGGATGGAGGGGGTGCGTGCCTGCTAGAGTCAGGCCTGGAACCCCCGGGAACAGTTTGGAGGCAGCCACAGAGGGTGCTGAATGCTGAGGAGGGCTGGTTCAAAGGCCCACCTTGGTGCTTTGGGATTTTGTTGCGTAGTTGGCCTCAGCCCTCACACCCCAACCTTCTCCCTATGTCCTATCCATGCCAACTCAAGCTAACCCATTCTCCCAATCACCCACAATGGTGCCTCATAACCTCTATGCCAACCCATGCCCCTCCACCCATCTCCAAGTGATCCTGTCATGACTCACTGGGAATCGTGCACTGTAATATCAAACCCCACTGTTCCCCGAGCCGCAACAAATATGAAAAGTTTGACCAAACCACCAGATTTCCCCAATTCTACCCAACTGTGTAATTTAGGTTAATAGGATAAGAGCACCAGGTTTGTAATCTTAATAAGTAAATAACTGTTTATTGAACAAATTGTCTGTAACTAGTGGCAAAAGAAAGAAATATGAACTGCTAACCTCTAACTCTATAGCTTAAACTCTACCCCTTCTTAAACCCCTAAACGCACACACACACACACACACGATACACAAAACATGGATTTTAAGGATGAGATAAAATAGTTCAATAGCACCAATCTGGAGCACGGGATTAGATGTGTTGATTTTGATTTATGCCTTCCAAATTCCTTGCAGTTTGTTGTTGATGACACGAGGTGGTCTCCCAGCACTTTCAGTCTGTGGTTCATTGGTTGAAAAACTTGCTTTTCAACTTCTACTGGCGATTTTTCCCCTTTTCCTCTTGACAGAGGTTTTCAGAGTGATCAGATTATAGAGATGTGAGGGATAGCCAGCTAGCTATTATGGAAGAATTGCTGGAATCTTACAAACACAGGAGAGAGGTTTCAGGTCTTCCCTCTTTTCAGGCTAGGAGCTGGTTTCTCTGCACTGCTACCACACAAAACCCTGGTCACCTGGTCAGGAGCCAATTAAAATGCTGTCGTTAGGCAGTTTCCCCTATCCCAGAACTCCTTTCCGGCACCACCTGTTCTCTAATGACACTCTATATTCCAGGATAGCAACATTGTAGATATTCCTCATCCTGTTCCAACAAACACGTCTTTCAACTGCAGCCATGGTAGTTTTTAAAGCCACAGTCCATTTTTAAAGCCACAGTCAAAGAAAAATTAAAATAAGGTTCTTTACACTCCTCATATCCTCCATGCCGCTTCATCCACCCCCAATGGCCCCTCACACTCTCCGTGCCAACCCATGTCCCTCCACTCATCCCCATGCCCCTTATAGCCCCAATGCCAACTTAGTTCCAACTCATGCCACCCCATGCCACCCACCCACCATCCTTTGCCCTTACACCCTTCATGCCAACTCACCCAGTATCCATCAAGGCAGGAGCCTGCTGAGATGAAATAAAATAAAGTTCTAAGTATCTATTATGAACTTTACTACATAAAAGGAAACCTCTCATTGATATGAGCCCATTCAAAACATTTAAATCCCCTCAAGTACTTAATCCCTTATGAAAACAAACATCTATGATCATAACCCCACATCAAAGACAGCTAATCCCTTAATAACTTCTTGGAGCTGTCAATCAAATTATGAATTTATAGCTCCTCTCTCTGATAATGACAGGTTGTGGAATCTGATAAGCAGTAATAATACTATAATGATAACCTTTAGGGTAATTTCAATAAATAATTATTAAAACTGCAAGCACCATTTTTTCAACTCGGAAACACAGGCAGGCTGTTGCTTTTTTCAAAATTTAAAGGGCAGTGGATTTAGATAACTTGACAGTTCCACAGACCTTTTTATAAGCATTTACATCTACTCTAAAATATTGTGGGCCACACACTGTAATATAAGACCCTTGTTCCAGCCAAGTTGGGGTCTTTTTGAACTAAGCACTGAGCTCGTGGCCCTGCTGGGTTTAGGTTTCCCATGTGTGAGCCATGTCCCATCCCCGTTCCCTACTGGCAAAAATAGGATCCGTTGAAAATAAAGGCCAGACTCCCATATCTGGAAGCCCAGAGCCTTTTGGATAAGGCACAGAGCCTTCATGACTCTGTGAAAATTTAGGCCTCCAAGTCTATTCACTGTTAGCACACAGGCTGCTGCTATTGTCTCCAAGCGCAAACACTTTGCACCTTCTTCCCAGTAAAATGATCTGGGCCCCCTTTAATTTCTGACAATCAAACTACCAAGGCTTGCTGTCAGGCAGACTTCAGAACAGGTCACATGACCCCCTTCATTTTTACCCTAAATTAAAGACATTGTCCCAAAGCTTTTAACCTGATAATTGTAACGATAGATAGACTTACATTTAAGCCTGAACACTGTGTGTTATTGGTCAAATTTTGCCACAGTTAGTTACTGTAGAGGCCAGTCCTGCAATAAAGCACTGGAACAGAGGCTGTTTATACATTGATTCTTATGATATGTTTACTAAACACATAATAAACTTTCAAAACAGTTCCATAAACTCAATTCCACCAAATATCAGTTAAGGTTCCAGCTGATTTTTCACCATGGCAGTACAGGTTTGTTGACAGAATTATTAATTTACCTGTGGTCCAGTTAATTTCTTTGCACAGACACTGTTGAGAATCTGGAACCCGGAATGGCTAAAGCATATCACATTGACACTTTTAATGGAGAGAGTGTTGGGGGGGCTTGATGAATACATGAGGGAGAAGGGATATTGAAGCAGAGCAGAAGAGGTATTTAGAGTGGGAGGAGGCTTATGTGAAGCTTAAACATTGACATAGCCCACTTTGGCCGAATGACCTGTTTCTGTGCTGTAGATTCTATGTTAAGCAGAGATGTTTCACTCCTTTTTTTATGAGCAGTAAATAGCTGGCTTGTTGATTTTACATTTCTCTAAAATCGACAGAGAGGTATCTAAGCTGTCCTAATTCCCATTTCTTTGTTTGTTAATAAGCTAAGGCACTACATGGGAGGCCAATAGAAATGGATGTGCAGATAAAGATTGTGAACTGGTGCAGTTACCCACATTTCACTGACCACACAGCATAAAGGCTGTGTTCCAGGGCTGCAATGGTAGTAAAGAATAATGCATTTAGGAGCAACAAGGGACAAAACAGAGGCCATATTTTTGCTGTGCCATTCTTGGCCCTATAAATTCAGTCACACAATTCACATTTTTGACTGTTAACCGGCCTACTAAGCACCCAATATAGCTGCCAGGAAACTAATGTGTGTTTTCAGCCAGAGGTGCACACCCCACTCTATTGGGAAATGAAAATAAAATGTTGCAGACTGTCCACATCCAAAGAGCTACAGATGCACAAAATTGCACTTTTATGTCAAAACATCTTGTCTTTTTCTCAACATTCCTTGAGCTGATAACTTCCAACCTGTCCTCTCCCTGTTTTGGGAATAGGAGCTTATAAAAAAAACCTCCACAACAATGGCATATTGTGATACTTGTAGTTCAGATGGGCTAGCATAGTGTTGTTCAATAGAAATTATTGACTAGCTGCAGATGCGGCTACAGTGAAATTATTTTAATTGCATTCACTAATTTTAGTAGTAACGCCTTACATACACTCCTTTGGTACAGGCAAATGTACTTCTTGTGTATATTTACATAACCAACGTCTACCATCATTCAGTAACCAAGGAAATAAAACACATACAACAATCAAAAAACTCTTGGGGCAGAATTTTGCCCTTGGCATGCAGGATCAGTGGAGGCGCCCGGGGGCGGTCGGGAAGCTGACCACTGCCAGCGATTGGCAGTGCTCCGTGATTTTACGCGGGCGGGCCAATTAAGGCCCGCCCAGCGTGGTACGTGAGCGGCAGAGCGCTGCCTGTGCGGGTAGGGGGGAGGAGGGCCAGCAGGCCTAGTGCGAATTTTGCGCATGCGCACAACAGAGCACAGAATAATCTCTCTGTGCCTCAGGGAGATGAAGAATATATTTAAACAATTAATCAACATCAGAAAAACTTAATAAAACATGTCCCCTCATGTGACTCTGGCACGTGCTTTTAATTAAAAAATGAAGTTTTTATTTTATTTGTATTTGCTTTTGGAAACCTCGTTCTACCTGTGGATGAGGTTTCCAAACGCTTGGCCTTTTCGTTTGCCCGCCAACTGTTTGGTTGAACAGGCAGTGAAAAATTAAACTTAGTTGACAACTTAATGACCTTAATAGGTCTCTTAATTGTCGGGGTGCGCCCGCCAACCGAACCATTGCATGAATGCACGTTGACATCGGCCAACGTCATCGCGCATCAATTCATGCTCGGTCAGGTCGGGCGCATGGCCACCCACCAAGCTAAAAATTCTGGCCTTACATTCTTTGCTTTTCATCTTACCATTTTACAAACAAACACATAAAAATGTTCAAGTACACATGTAAACACTGTACTGCATGCCCAGTGGTAGCGTCCATTACTCATATTTTACATACTGATGCAAAATGCAATTATCTATTCTGATTTCCCGATTAGCCCATGTAACGTACTGGACAACACTGGGCTAGAACTAGCTCCGGCGATGCATTTTTAAAAAGTAATCAAATTCAAGTGAAATTCCCTTTATACAGAATGTTAAGTGCTGAATTTTCGCCTCAAGGTGGGAAACAAGCTGGGACCATTTCTAGGTCCCAAACCTGCCCCCAGGAGAAATAATCACTCATTGGAATTTTGACTGGGGTACCCCCTTAATTGGCATTGAGACAGATTCTGATCCTGTCAATGCAGCAGGTGGACTCTCGAAGCTGGAGGGCCCTCTCACCCACTTTGTTTCAAAATTTAATTAAAAAATAGAGAAGGCAACCAGGTCACCACTGTTGGGAGGTGGGGAGCTCCTCTCTATAGGGGTGCACCCCGACCCAGCAAGCAGGGAGAGCCTGTAGGCCTGCCCGGAGCGCTGGCATCCCAGCCTGCTACTGGGTGCCTGCCTCTGGGCAGTTGCACTGTCTACCAGCCATACACCGCACCGCCCCCCCACCTCCAACCCTCCCTCCACCCCCTACCCTCCAACACACTGGGACACTGGACGCTGACTGAAAAATCCCACACGGCCTCCTTAATCCCTGGTTAAAAAGACCCTTTACTAAGCCTAATTGTCTGCCCACCTTGTGCGGCAGGTGGCCTTACTGGGCCCCAAACCCACATCAGCTACAGCAGCTAATCTTGAGAACTGGATTCGGAAGCAGGCACAATTAGCTGGCCCCATAATTTTCGGTCTCGTCTATTTCCATTCCTGACCTTGGCAGGGCCGAAAATCCAGCCCTAAGCTTCCCAGTCTCCTGGCAATACGTCAACATATAAATTTGAGAATAATCACCTCTCCACACTTGGAAGGGCTGATTGAAACTATCATAAATACGCTACAGTCAAGGACTTGAGATGATAGAATTTTAGTGGCTTTGGGGGGAGCAGGGTTCGGAGGTGGGGGATATTAACTCAAAAACAGGTTGAGGTGTGAAAATTTTGAGAAATTAAAACTGGGCTGCAACCCGCCTTGAATCCTTGTACTTCCAGTTTTAATAGAAGTGGATAAGCAACACACTCCCAGGAGGTGGATTGGTCATTTAATTATTTTATTGAGGCCATGTGCCTCAGATTTGATCTCTCGTCAAGCTTCAACTGTGGCCAGCCATGCTTCCCGAACAGCTAAAGAGAAATGAGGACTACTGTATGCAAGAAGCAAATACTTTTCCAACATCACTTGTGGGCCAGGAGGAGTAGGAGTACTTCCTCCAGCTCCCCAAGCAAACCTGCTTCCTCCCGCTGAGGATTACTTACCCAACTCCCAAAATTGTCAACCACACTTGCCTGCCCTCCTAGATTGCTGACCCCACTTCCCTCATTCCAGGATCATCAACGCCCCCAAGGTCTGGACTCCCCTCCCACAATGCCCCATGCCTATCACTAATCCAATAACAGGCACCCAACCGGCTCTTGGGCTGTGGCCTCTCTACTGCATTCCGACAAGGAGCCCAGGCTGTTAATCAGGCTAGCTTCTGGGCAGGGAACTTGCTGGGGAAAAAAACACATGCCACATGTGGGGAAACCCTACCAAAGTACATCTCCCCCCTCACTCGTAAAACCCGCCCCAGTTAAAATTGGGGCCCTTATCTTGAGGGAAATGTAATCTTTACACAATTAACAATTCTACTGATGTTTATTTATGTATACCTAGTGTGTTGTCCCTTGTGCCAATAGATTATTCAATATACTATTTTTTTTCACGAAAAGGTATTCATGTGGTCCCCAGGTAAATGCTTGCTTTGGTTATTGGATGTTGTCCTTGGTAAAGGAGTGGGGTATCTCAGCTGTGTTATAGCACAGCCAATGCTAAATGCTGAGCTGCTCAAATCCCAAAGGGAAACTTGAAACAACTGCCACAACTGTTTTGCAATTTGTATATATTTCAAGATGCGTGCCTTGAATTCAGTAGTAATAAGGCCATGGAGTCTTATAGGTTTCTTACAAAACTAAATTAAACCTTTAGTATTGGAAGAAATGACTTTGAGTAAACACATAGATCTACAACTTACTACTATGGTAACTTCTAAATCCCCGAATTAATCTAACTCCCAGTTACACTTTCGTAAAGGCAACAGTAAGACACATTGGCCAGAATTTTTAGCTCATCGGGCGGGTGCGCGCCCGACCCAAATGAGCATAAAATGACGCGCGATATTTTGGTCGGCAGGTGTGCACGGGAGTTGGCAGCATGCCGGCTGACAATTAATAGGCCTATTAAGGCCATAACAATGTAATTGAGCTAAATTTTTCACTGCCGTCCAATCTTACAATTGGTGGGCAGGTGGAAAGGCCAAGTGGCTTTTGCTTTTTTTGTGAAACCTCATCCATGGGTGGAATGAGGTTTCGATCAGTCATTAAAAAAAAAATTCATACTAATTTCTAACATGTCCCTGCTCATGTGACAGAGTCACACGAGGGGATTTTTTTTTAACACCTTCAAATTCTTTATTTTTTGTTATATCTTCATCTCCCTGAGGCAGCTCAGTGCCTCAGGGAGCTTTTCCTGCGTGCACTCGCGCGCATGCATTAAGTTCCCCGCTCACCCTCCTCCCCACCCCCCCAGGCAGCTCTGAGCGCTGCCACACACGTTTCACGCTGGGCGGGCCTTAACTGGCCTGTCAGCATGAAATCGCGGTCGGGCCCTGATAGCGGGCGGTGGTTGGCTTCCTGACCACTCCCGCCCACCCCCACTGAACCCCCCAAATGAGGGCAAAATCCTGGCCATAGATTTTAAAAGACCCAGGCAAAGAAACGTGATATGCTGAACAATCCAATTCAAAGTGAGTTTCCTTAATGTTAGTTTTTTGTTGACAGCAGCTTGAGGCTGAAGGCATTTCATACCTGTTAGGTACCTGTTAGATACCTGCTACCTGTTAGAATGCCTTCCCTTGCACACAATCTTCGCTCCTTTATACATATTTTCCCCTTTGAATGCAAATTCCCATTGTTTCACTATGTCTTTGGACTTTACCTCTCTGATAATAAAAGTCTGTCATAGTACCAATTTTACCAGTAATCTTTGGGAAAAATAAACACACTGTTTCTTACTTCTCCTGGCTAGGTGACACATTTCACCCCTCCTTTGAAATCAATCTAGTCTGGTTTATTTAAAAATGCAAATGTTTCCTTTACTCCTATGTTTATCCACTTAAAATTTCAAACCTAGCTTATCTTCTAATACATCAAAGCCTTCAGACCAGCTGCCTTTAATTCAATTAAGGGCAGGATTTTCTGCACCCACCCGCCACCGCGGTCTTCCGGTCTCGCCTCAGTCAATGGACCGCTGGCTGGGGCGCTGCCTCACCCGCGGCGGGTCCCACACGTGACGGGGTCAGGAAACCCCAGCCTAAGTCACAAACACCCACACACAGACATAGACCCATAGACACAGACCCCACTACTATGTTACTTTACAATAAATTCCGATAACATTATGAGAAATATTATATCTTCCTGACAGCTGTCAAAATTTATTTGGTGTATACTGAAAGGTACTCTCATAGTGGCTGTGCACCAGTGTTCATTCATTTTGCTGACTGATATCAGGAAATAAAATGGATCCTGGGGGGCGGAGGGAAGATGGGGGAGAAGGAACTGGAGCTATAGGGTGGAATTTTCCATTTTGGGACTAAGTCTCATGGCAGAGACGGGGATTGTTTCTGGGAAGTTATGCAATACCAGCCTCATTAATTATACAGCCACGGGTTTCCCGACATATCACGCAGCGGGCAAGCTGGATGGTGCGCACCCGGACATTGTATATGGGTTCCATTTTTAAAAAGTGCCCAGACATCAAGCAACACAACCTTGAGGGAGGAGATGGCCCGAAGAGGACAGGGAGCTCCGGTGGGGCTCAGGTGCTGGGGACCTCCAGCAAGCACCCCTAATGACATGCCTCTGGACCACAGTGAGCATGGGCTCACTGCTCTGGACGGTGCTGCGCCAGAATCCTTCTGCACAACCGGGAGTGCATCAATCATATGGCACACAATCCAGTAGGTTATTTTTAAGACTGGAAGTATGAGAAAAATGCATGAAACCCAATTGTTCTCAACCCCATCTTCTCTCTTTGCACAGGAAAAGTTAAGCATTAATAAGAGAGAGAGAGGGTGAAGGGGGGAGGCCACACTTCAAAGACCTGACCGACTTCGAGGAGTGGGCAGCCCAGCTGACAGGGTAGAGTGGGACAGAGCCTGCAGCCTCCATCTAGTAAGAATCCATGCATGTCACAGAAACCTAAAGGTCAAGTGTTCCTCCATGTTGGAGGCAGCTCTCTCCTCTCCATTACAGGTGCCAGCAGAAAGTGGGTAAGGCCCAAAAATGAGGAATCCCTGTCCAGCACTCAGACAAGCCCAGAGAGGGCCAAGGACATTGCAGAGGAAGAAAGTGCACTTGTACAGGCGTCAAAGCGGTCACCTGCACCGTCCACCAGCCCAGAGACACATACCTTGGTAGGTATTAGATCTAGTTTAGGAAGGGTCTCACATTCTGGTGGTCACTGCAGCAAAAGGAGGATGGTCAGCCAAGCTTGTCGGCACTTGGAGGAGTGCTTGGAAAAAAGGCATCTACGAGGTTCACTTTTGATGATAAGCCTCTGGAACTGGCCTTTCTAGAGATGCTGGTGAGGCAGCAAGAGGCGATGGATCATGAAGCAGAGATGTCGGTGGCCCTCAACAGATTGGCACGCGAGGTGAAGGAGTCCATCTGCCTGCTGGCTGATGAAGTGGTGCTGACCTGTGCACACATGGAGGTCTCCATGAGGAGTGTGGCGGACTCCATGGACAACTGGTCCAGCAGATTCTGCCAGAGATGTGCGCAGACCTGCACTTCATCACTGTAGCCATGGGGGAGCTTTTCCAGTGGCTATGCAAGAAGGGGATGGGCACATCTACCTCCCTCCAGGTGCCCATTCTCTTCAAGGAGTCAGGCAGGGGCCCTCGGTCACCCAAAGGGAGGAGGAGTGGCAGTTGGCACCCCTGAGACCTTCACTCACATCTCTCTGAGGGCGTCTGGCCCTTCTGAATCCCCCTTACAGTGAGCCATTCAGCCTCATCCTCTGTGTCCGCAGAGGGACTAGATGCCTCAGGACAGCCACAGTATGCCAGGGCCTGCCGGGCCTCGGGTCTCCAAAGGATGGCCACCAAGGTCATCCAAGGTAACAGGGCCAACTGGTCAGCAGGCTACCTCCACTCCTGCTGCGGATGTCGGGGGAGGACTTAGAAGAAGTGGCAGGGAAAGAAAAGTTAAGAAGTTCTGATTTCAGAAGTGGTTGCACGGGTGCACTATGATTGTTACACTTTTATAAATATAGTTCACTTGCACTTTAATCATGTTTGATATAGTTTATTTGCCATAGTCCTTAAGCCTGTGCAAGTCCCCACAGCACCCCCAAGCCCCTCCACCATCTTTCAAGGGACACCCCCATGTACCCCGGAATCAGGCATGTACAGGGAGGCAAAGGTCTTTGCCAGGACCCTTGCGAGCCATGTACGAGAAGTCTCCCGCGCACACTGAGCCCTTACCCTTCACACTCTCATCTGTCCCAAGGCATTGTAAGCGCTACGTGCTGGGGTTCCCCTTCAGTTGTCCAGATGATCTGACCTGCATCTCCGCTCACCCCCCATGACCCAATTCCTATGCAGCATCTCACGATCTCCACCTCAAGTCCCTGCATAGTTGCGAGCAGCCACGGTGCGAGTAACGTTTGAAGCGGAGTCTAATACATTTCCCCCTCCCCCATCACTCATACCTTCCCCCCCCATAACCATTGACCCCCCCCACCCAGGTGTTATATTTAACCTCCCCACAGTCGTCCTTCAACCTTCCTCATCACCTTCCATCCTATGCAAGTGAATGTAGAAGTCCCCTACCTTTCTGAAGACCCACCCCCATTACAATTGACATTCCCCCGCCCCCCCACATCCTACAGACTCCCAGAATCCGCATCACTTTCTGCATCAACTCCAACAACCCTCAGCGCCCCTTCACTGCCATCACCCTCCCACCCTACCGGCTCCTACTGCCCCCTTTAACCGTCACCATCTCATCCTATCTCCCTGAATATGCCACCCTGGGCTTCTCAATTGACTATACAGACCCTGCCTCTGAACCCCTTTCCCCTCTTCGCCCACCATGCCCATCCACACTTCAAACCACCCCATGCCCATTATCACCTACACACCCCCATGCCCCTTCACATGTGCACACCCCTCCCAATGCCCCTTCACACCTGCACACCACCCCCATGCCCCTTCACACCTGCACACCACCCCCATGCCCCTTCACACCTACACACCCCTTCCAATGCTCCTTCACAGCTACACACCACCCCCATGCCCCTTCACACCTGCACATTATCCCATACACCTTCACACCTACACAACCCCAACCCCCGCCTGCACTCCAACACGGCCCTTCCCACCCTCCCGCTCCATACCAGCTCACCCATTCCATGACCCCTGCAGAATTTCTCTCTTTCTCCTAACCCCCCCAACCTCCCCCCGTCCTCCTCTAGCCTACACACCCACATCACCTCTTCACTCCTCCCCTCCCATCTAATCTTCCCACCGGCACAGACCATTGCTGCCCAACAGTACCTCCTGCAACTGTCCACCTACTGCTTGAAGATCCAAACCCTGGAAGTTGTTGCGCTGAGAACAACCACTTCCTGGATGCTGCTGCACAAAGATCCACATGGTTATTGCTCCACCCACCCATTGCTGCACGTGGTGTTCCAGGGTGCAGGTGCTAGAGGCCTCCATGTTCTCTTTGGATCTCCACGAGCTGCCTCAAGCCTTCTCCAGGTAAGTGCCGACATGTACATGCCACATTGGTCCAGACGTGCCCTGGACTGACATGATTTCCCACTGGCAGTGTGGACGATCGGGCAGGGGGCGCAATTTCATCTGCATCCCATCAACGGAATACAAATCGGTTTCACGCCAGCCTCTGGCAGGAATGGCAACCCACCATGGCAGGTGGGAATGCAAGTTCTTGCCATCCTTTTTCACCAGTGGGAAACCAATTTTTCAGCACCCGCAGCATTGTTTCCCACTTCCCTGCCTGCCATTAAACCCACTGCAGGGGGATATGGAAAATGCTGTCCGTAATCTCAGTGCATTATTAGTGTTTATTAGTCAGCCTTTGAAATGGAAAACTCCCCTCCTCCAATATGATGGGAGCCCAGCCTTGATTTTAAAATGGTGTTCTTTACAAAGACATTGGGTAACAGGTGAGTTCTGCTTTTGAATTGAATAAACTTTTACGAGTTGTCATTCATTTCAAATTTACTGTTGTTACTATATCTACTTGCTCATTTTTAAATTCATAATTGAAATACCAATAACAAATATCATTTACCTGAGGACAAAATCTACTTCCTCTTTTACAGATTTTAGTTCAAACCATTTCACCAAACTTCCTAATGAAAGGTTTGCATCTTTGCCAGGTGGAAAACTATTGGAATGGAATAATAAGCTAACTAGAATTTGGCAGACAAAGTT
This sequence comes from Cetorhinus maximus, assembly GCF_964194155.1. Classification (NCBI taxonomy): domain Eukaryota; kingdom Metazoa; phylum Chordata; class Chondrichthyes; order Lamniformes; family Cetorhinidae; genus Cetorhinus; species Cetorhinus maximus. The sequence goes on from NC_135880.1 coordinate 112,099,639, forward strand.
ATATCAAAAAAAGGAGAAGCAGTTGGATTGTCCAGCACTAGTCCTGCTTGTTGCAGGAAGGAACTTATATTATCTACAAATAAAGGATTTTAGTTATCGTTATTTCAGTTATCAATTAGAAGAAGAAAACATAGATATGGTAACCATGGTAATCTTGAAATAATTACAACAGGTCGAAAAAATGGACCTAATTGCTTTTGCAAACTTTATTAACTTGATTACATATAAATATTCTTACTTTAACCTGGTATCTTACAAAAGATTTATACCACAGAGGCCTAGACTATTCATTTCAACAGGCCCATGTCAGTGTTTATGCTCCAGACATGCCTCCTCCCACCCCTCTTCATCTAACCCTATCAGTATAAACTTCTACCCCTTTCTCTCTCATGCACATATCTAGGGCTGGATTTTCGTGGAGGTGGGAACATCAAGTCAGGAAACTTCACAACTCAGCAGACATGTCTCCTTTAAAAGGGACACCATCTACCACATTTTTGTCCCTGGGAGGCGGGGAAGAATGGAGTTTGGTCCACTGTCTGTGGACGCAGTTCCGAGGTGGTCATGGAGGTGGGTGAGTACCAAGGCAGGCTGGTTAGAAGCCCACTTTGGTTCTCTGGAACTTTGTCCCAGTTGTATTAAAGGTTGTTAGTCCTTCTAGCCCTCAACGCTTACATCCCCTCATCCCACTACCCATTCCCCCTCATGCCCTATGTCCCTCATAACCCCAATGCCCCCTCTATTCCCCCTCATATTCCCCGTGCCCCCTCATATTCTTCATGCCACCTTCATGCCCCCATACCTCCATGCCAGCTCCTTGCCTTTCAAATCCCCCATAGCCCCTCATATGCCCCACATCCCCTCCATGTCCTCCATAGTAACTCACCCAGTATCTACTGTGGGCAGACTTCAGGAGCCATGTGGAGATGAAAAAATAACAACCTAACAGAGCTCTCACTCAAACATGCTGGATACTGTAAAAAACTCTTATTCATGAAACCCATTCAAAAATGTGGTCAATCCTCAAGTGGTCAATCTGTTGTAAAAACAAATAGCATATCTACTTCACTAATCACATCAAAGACAGATAATCCTTTAATAACCTCTTAAAGCTGTCAATCAAAATGCCTGTGCAGGCCCCTGCCGAAATAAGTGGTTCTGCACCTCTAGAAACTCAGCCAAACATTCATAATGGGCTCAGCTATAAAACAAACCCTGGGAAATCTAAACAGATGGCTAATGGTTTTTTTCCTAAACTACACCAGATGTCATGTCAACCAATGCATCCCAGCAGTGTTTCTTTGTTCCAAATGAAAGCTGCAGACTTTTTTTTAATTTTGAAGAGTTGAGAATTTAAATCACTTCAGATTCTGACACTTGAACAGATCTTAAATCCGCCATTCACAAGTGCTTACACCTCCTCCATAAAATTGTGCTTTCCACACCGTGGATTAAGGCCATTGGAGCAATGAAAATTGTGTGTGGCTGTACTCAGTAGTCAAATCAAATGGTCCTGCTGAGTTCGGCTTTCCCACTAGTACGAGTCATGCCCTGCCCCCTTCCTCCACTGGCAAAAATGTGATCTGCCAGAAATTGAGGCCTGTCCGTCAATTTTAAATGTCCCTTTAGTCATCCCGACTCTGTGAAATTGAGGCTCTCCTTAAACACATCCATGCTATTTGCTTCAACCACTCCATAAGGTAGCAAGTTCCACATTCTCATTGCTCTTTGGGTAAAGAAATCTCTCCTGAATTGCCTATCCAATTTATTAGTGACTATCTTTGATGTATGATCCCTGGTTTTGCACCCCCCATCCCCCCAACCACTCCTCCTAAAAGTGGAAACAACAGTTAAATTCAACTTAAAGTGCAAGAAACCTAAGTGGTACTGCAAGCAAAGGCATGTGAACTGGGATACCAGTGGTGTGGGGAGGGAGACCAATTACTTTGTGCGGGTTTGAAATCCTTTTCTACTTTTAATACTACAGTAAAACTCCTTCTACCTGAAATTTGGCTGGCAATGACAGTTGATTTCTTTATTCAGTTACACTATCAACCTATTTGTCATTGGTATCAGCATTCTAGGCCAATTTTATATCTTGCAGTAATCATCTATTTCATTACAGGGCTTATTTTCTATTTTAATGCGCGATCACAGTCAAATTTTTTCCATCTTTTTTCCTCATGGAGAAACAATAGTGTCTCCAAATCTATCAACACCACATTGTCAATCAATTTGAATCAGACATTCTGGGTCCACCGAGCCACCTCAAAAAGAATAATTTCAAGTGGCATCTCATCATTCATCCATGACCACAGGTTATACATCCAGGGTAAACGGTATTTAACAATGGCAGACAGGCTTCTTGTTTTGTGGTCCAGCTGGTTGGGGAGTAAAGAAGTTCCTCCCTTGGATATATCACCAGCCTATTTAAGTATTCTGAGAGAATCCGCTGACTGTGTGGAAAATCGTACTTCTGCTTAAGAAATTAAGCATGTTAAGATCAAATTAAATTGAAGTGTAGGTCCTCTTGTATCTCCTCAACAACTCTTGATTGCTCAGCAATTTCTGCTGGAAACTTATTCAGTCACACATCAGTTTACAAGATCATGGACATTAAAGGAAAATGGTTACTGGGAGGGAGAGCACCATCCTACTTTGGCCTGTAAATCAGCACCCTGAGGTGGAGGGGAGAGGCAGCCTCATATTGGGGTTGTTGCTTTGGTTCATTTGGCATTAGCAAACTAGTGGTGAGTATGTGGCCTTTAATTTGTGTATCCCAAACATTAAAGTGGGTGGGGCATTGCCCTGCATCTTTCATCTTGGTTAAAGTAGATGTTTGCCACATAGCTGATAATATTTGCTGGAAGTCATTACCTGGAGGTTGGGTATCTGAACATAGGCTCGCTAGAGTGCTTAACAGTTAATTTGATAGAGCTGCTGAGATACAAGCACTTCTGATGAAAGCCCATGTGCTGGATATTAGCTCAGAGGCAGGGGTGTTGGAGAGGAAAAGGCTACCATTTTGAGGTTGAGAAACCTAGAAGAATGGGAAGGATCGGAAGGGGTAGTGCAGGAGGAGATAGGGGGCCTCAGTGAAGGGCAATCAAAAGAGGTTGTTGGGGGAAATCAGCAGGTTCTCAAGGGAAGCTCAGAAGAGTTGGGGAGGAGATCAGAAGGATCATGTTGGGGGACTGTCCAATTATGGGGTGGGGGTTGGGCGAAATGGATCCAGCAGGTAAGTGGGAGGTCCATCAATTCTTCCTTCCTTTAGCTGATAGGTTTCCCAGAAGTCCAAGGAACGTGGTCGACCAGAGTTAAATCTAGAATGATTGTTTATTTCTGAGGCATGCAGCCTCATTATAATATTTAAATGACTAATTTTCCTCCTGCGAGTGTGTTGGTCGCCCCATTCCACATCCATTAAAAGCAGAAGAGAGCAGCTTAGGAGGCAAAATTCAATGTTTTTCATTTTTAAATGCCACCCAACCCAAACCCACTTGATTTTGGGGGTTAAAAATCATCCCCCAACATGTCAGAATGGTAGAACATCCTTTTTGGGGTCCATAAAATGTCCTTACAGTGGTCAAAAGCATAGCAACACCTCACACATTTTATGTTGAATTGTACTATGCACTTTGGAGGAGTTCCTGCTACTTGCTATAAACTAAGAGAAGATTCAAACCTGTGCTAGTCAGCTGTCTAATGACCACTACCCTTCAAAAGAACAAAAATGGGTTCTCTTTGCATTCCAATGAGTCCAAGGTGGCATACCGAATGATGGGAAATTGGAGTCGAGTCAATCTACTGTAGCAAACTCTGTTAGCTGAACCTTGAGTCAGGCAGGTTTGTAGTACGCTAGGGTGACATTCCTGATTAAGCAGCCAGTCTAACTCATTGATCGGACGTGGAGGCCTAGACATGTTACTGGAGTCAAATCATTTTTCATATGTTAACCTGGATCTTGAGTTAATGCCATATGAGGACATTTAGCCTAATTCTGTCTTTGCCAGACATCAAAGTGCATATTTTCATCAGGGACCGCTGAATAGCAATAAGAAGCAGGAACTCATGCAGATGTTTGCCTCCCCTGCCCCATGAATGCTGAGGCTAGATGTGCCAATGCAGTGTTGTTCTGGCTGAGCTAGTTTATCACAGACCAAGGATCAAATCTGATCCGTCTGCCTCAGTTTCATACGGTACATTTAGCAACAATCAAGGGACCTAGGTCATATTGCTTTAATTGAATTTTTAAAATTACATTCAATTTTCAAAGAATAATAGCCTGGAACTTATTGTTTGTGATATTAGCATAGAAACACTTAATCCATGCGCATGAACTGTCTGCTACATTAGCAGCATTGTTAACCTGTTTATTTTAGATGTGGTAAGGCCCAGGAATGGCATACAAATGTGTTAAATGCTTCTATTCTAATGCCATGCGCTGTGATTTGTGGGCTAATATTGCTGTTCATTGCTTCAGCAACATATTTCACCACACCAGAGCACACAACCCAGTTCTGCATTTGTCTCACAAGACTGCTAAATGTTTTAGCTCTTGTCCCAAAATTGTTCAATTGAGATAATTATTCAATATACAGTAGTTGATTTTTCAAAAATTAAAATGAAGTTTGCTGTTGTCAGATATTAATTTGAACACTTCTGCTGGTTGTAGTCCAAGGGTACAGAATATTGATAGAAATAGAATAGATTGTGCAAATGGTATTAGATTCAGTTTTATCATTGTGCTCTTTTGATTCATGCTTTAGAGTTTCTTCTCTAGCATAAGCTAATAACAGAGTCAATAAACCTCTTTCCCTTCGACTAAATCTGCCAACAGCATATAAATGTCACATTGACACTACGACAAGGTTAACCTATCTCACATTATTACCCTTCATACTGCATTACTGATCTCAAAGGATATTAGTTAATTACTAAGCAGTATTAATTTATAATCTCTCATACATCTGCACGATTTATCATATGCATAATTTAAGCAAAATCTAAACTCCAGAGAAACAGTAATCCTTTCATTGCATTATTCACTGGTCTCTTAATTTAATTACTATTGAATTTCTCACCATTTTTTATTCCTGTGATCAAAGCATGCTGTGCTCATCCAGTTAAGCTAACTGAATTGCTATGATATCCATTTCCTGTTAAGATTTAGTCATACTTATTGTGTTTGAGGAATCACATAGCACACTTTCCAATTGCATGGAATTAATAGTAATGTGCCACACTGTGGCATGAATATCAGTGCTTTAGTCATGGTGGATTATTTCTTAAAGTGCCCTTCTGAATTCCTGAAATTCTGGAAAGCATCACACGATTCAAGTATTTTGAAATCATCTAAGCAGTTGTTCCATACACTAATCAGTTACAATAATATAATCTGTACTACAACATGCATTTCGTGAAGAAATCTGTTGTAATTTTTCAAATGATCAAAGTCAGAGTAATATTTTCCATTGCTCCATGACGCACACACCAGCCAGTTTACTCTAATATTGAATTCACCAACTGCTACACGACTGCAACATGAACAGAGCCATATATCACATAGCAGTCTTCGATTCTAATGATTTCCAACAGAACCATCTTTCACTTGTTTCAAGCTTTTAAAAAAAGCAAATAAACATATATAATCATTTAATACATAATATAAACAAGGGACTTGATTGTTTACAAAAAGTAAAAGACTATTTTAAAGGGTTGTTCTCCTCAGTATCTGGGCAATATTTATCTATATATACCAACATCTCGAAAAAAAAATGCAGATTATCTGGGCATTATTATATGCTATTTGTGCAACCTTGTGATGCCCAAATTGGCTGTTGCATTTGCTACAATACAACAGTAACTATGGACAGAATTTTCCCATGGGGTTTGGGACCCTGACGTCTGGACCAAATGGGACTCCCAAGCGCGCTTTTGCCAGGAGCCATATCAGCTGAGCTACGTTCCTGGAGGCAGCCTCCTAATTAGCTGCCATCACACTTTGGGTGGGCTCCCAATGCTGCTAGCTAAATCACAGGGTTGACAACTCTAGAACCAATAGCCCAACAGGAGAGGTGGGCTCTGTTGTGGTATCTTTGACAAATGAACCACAGGAGGCTCAGATACAGGTTACAATCATTTATTTGAGCAATTGAAAGGAGAGAACCACCTCAAAGCAGCTTGAGGTAGCACTCTACTAAATTACAAGTATACAGTTTATTTATACATCACTGATCACATACAAGAACATTGTTCAGATTCCAATCTTGTCAGCATATAGGTTTACATTAAACAGATATCTCTGGTTCCAGATACATACATCGCCCTACACTCAGGTAGAGCCTTCTCCCCCTATCTATGTTGGGACCATCTGTCCTTTCGTTATCTGTTGAGGAGCACACTTAATCTATCTTGTTTTCATCCTCCATCTCCAGTCTGGCTCCCAAGGTCTTTCAGGTGATTGCAGGCCCTAAGGGTATGCAAGGTTCATCTGGTAACCCTTAACTGTTAATGTACTTGATGGCACTGGCTGCCTGGAGATTCTAAGTAATTCCGTTTCAATAAGTTCTTACAGGAAGTGATTGGTTGGTGATTATTTTGTTCAGTTATCTTTTGTGTAATTTATTAGTAATCTTAGTAAGGTTTCATTAGTGCTGGTAAGGTTTACTAGCAGTAGTAAATCTCTTAGGGAGTAGTATGGTTTATTAATGATAAATTAATTAAGAAAATAATAAATTGATTAACACATAATAAAGATGGCAGAGCAGGTGATGTGTTGCGACTACAGAACGTGGGAGCTCATAGACACCAGCGTGATCCAGGGCACACACATATAATAAGTGTCAGTATCTTGAGGAGCTTTGGCTCAGAGCCATTGAGCTGGAGCTGCAGATACTGTGATACATCAGGGAGGCAGAATGTTACCTGGGCACTTTATTCCAGGAGGCGGTCACGCCCCTTAGCTTAGGGTCTACTGATTTGATCAGGGACTGGAGGGTGTGACTACAAGTGAAGCAAGGGGAGCAAGAAGGTAGAAGTAGAGGAGTCTTTGCCCTTGCAATTGTCCAATATGTTTGAGGTGGCTTGCAGCTTGTGGGATGAAAGTGGGGGCTGCAGGGTGGATGAGTGAACTGACAAAGGCACCATGGTACAGGAAGCCATTCAAGTGGGGGAGAAAATAGGAATGTACTGGTAGTAGGTGACAGTGTAATCAGGGGGATTGATACAGTTCTCTGCAGCCGAAAGCATGAGTGTAGATGGCTATGTTGCCTGTCCAGTGCCAGGGTTCGGGACATCTGCTTGGGGCTGAAGAGGAACTTGCAGTAGGAGGGGGAGGATCCAGCTGTCGTGGTCACATTGGTACCAATGACATAGACAGGACTAGGAAAGGGGTTTAGGGATTATTAGCAGCTAGGGACTAAATTAAAGAGCAGCATCTGAAAGGTAATAATCTCTGGATTATTAATTATTGCCTGAGCCAGGAGCAAATTGGCGCAGGGTAAATAAAGTTAGAGAGAGAATGCTTGGCTCAAAGACTGCTGGTCTGGGAGAAATTAGTTTCGATTCATGGGGCACTGGCACCTGTACTGGGAAAAGTGGGAGCTATACTGTTGGGACAGGCTTCAACTGAAAGGTGCTCAGACAAGTGTTCTGGCGAGTCATATTTCTAGGGTGGTAAAGAGGGCTTTAAACTAAATACTAGGGGTAAGAGATTGTGTGCGAGGAGATGTAGTAAACCAAAAGGTAACAACATGGTACTAAGGCAGGGTAGCAATTTGGATAAAGATAATCAGAGTTAAAACAATCACCATCACTAGGGAAAAGGTCCTGGGAAAACAGTTGATCATTCCCCAGCAGGACCAGATAGCCTGCATCCTGAGGTCTTAAAAGAAGTGGCTGCAGAGATAGTAGATGCTTTGATTATAATCTTCCAAAATTCCTTAAATTCTGGAATAGCCCCAGTGGATTGCAAAATAGTTAATGTAACGCCTTTATTCAAGAAAGGAGGGAGGCAGAAAGCAAGAAACTACAGGCCAATTAGCCTAACATCTGTCATAGGGAAATTGCTCGAATCTATTATTGAGGAGGTTATAGCAGGATACTTAGGGTAGAATTTTACATCCCACGAGTGGGCGCACGCCCAACCCAATTGGGCATAAAATTGTACGAGATGACGCGGGCAAGCATCCTGATGTCATCGCGCACTGCATGATATTTCGCTCAGCGGGCACACGCAAAAGTTAGAAGCGCGCCCACCAACAATTAAGCCCATTAACGGCGCAATTGTCTGCGATTTTTCGTGACCTGTCAGTTGGCGGACAGGCCAATCAGCCAGGCAGCCTTTGCATTTTTCATGAAACCTCATCCAAGGGCAGGATGAAATCTGTTGACAGCATTTTTATGAGGTATGCTTTCAGGTGCTTGCTTGTGATGCATGGACATTTTATGCAGCTTTTTCGAGCTTTACTTCATTATTTGCGGGTCTGCATCTCCCTGAGGCAGCTGTCTGCCTTCAGCAAGCTCTCTCGCAGCGCTCACCCGCACCTGCGGTGATGTCGTCACCTGCCCTATTCCTGCCACCACTCTGGCAGTGCTGAGCTTTTCAGCGCACATTTCACTCTGCCTGGACATTAATTGGTCAGCCAGCATGAAATCACGGTTGGGGGCCAATCGCGGTCGGCAGTCCGTTTCCCAGCCGCTCCCGGACCAACCAATCGCGTGCGCCCAATGACCGAAAAATTCAGGCCTTAGAAAATCATAATGTGATCAGGCAGGATTTGTGAAAGGAAAATTGCATTTGACTTATTTATTAGAGTTTTTGGGGAAATAACAAGCAAGGTAGATAAAGGAGAGCCTGTAGATATGGTATACTTGGATTTCCAAAAGGCATTTGATAAGGTGCCACATCAAAGGTTACTGCACAAGATAGAAGAACATGGTGTAGGGGGTAACATGTTAACATGGATAAAAGGTTGGTAATCTAACAGGAAGCAGAGAATAGGGTTAAACGGGTCTTTCTTCAGGTTGGCAAGCTGTAACTAGTAAAGTGCCATAGGGATCAGTGCTGGGCTCCCAATGATTTACAATCTATATCAATGACTTGGATGAAGGGACCAAATGTATAGTAGCTAAATTTGCCAATGACACCAAGATAGGGAGGAAAGTAATTTGTCAAAAAGAAGTAGAGAATCTGCAAAGGGATATAGACAGGTTAATTGAATGGGCAAAAAAATTGGCAGATAGAGTATTATGTAGGAAAATGTGAACTTGTCCACTTTGTCAGGAAGAATAGAAAAGCAGTATAATATTTAAATAGAGGGAAATTGCAGAACTCGGTGGTATAGAGGGATCTGGGTGTCCTGGTACATGAATCACAAAAAGTTTGTATGCAGGTAGAGAGTGATTAGGAAGGCAAATATAATGTTGGTGTTTATTGCGAGGGGAATGGAATATAAAAGTAGAGACGTTTTACTGCAGCTGTACAGGACTGTAGTGAGACCACGGAGTTTTTGTCTCCTTATTTGGAAAAAGATATAGGCCCAGATTTTTGCTGCTGGGTTGGGTGTGCGGAGAGGGAGAATTCCTGACTGTGCAAATCTGACCTTTAAAAATGGTCACCTGCAGGTCAGATTTTCATTCCAGGGGGACGGACTGGATTGGAACTCAGGCCTGCTGTCCCCAGAACAAGTTGGAGGCTGCCAGCTTTGGAGATAGGCTGGGCGGAGTGCTTTGGCACTTGTGTTGAATTAAATTTTAAAAAAACAAAAAACAGCCCTCCAGACCTCACCCATTTCACCTCCCACATATTCCTCATGCCCCATCCATGCCAACCTATGTCACCTCACGCCCCTCAACCCACCTCCCATGGCACCCTCATATCCACTATGCCAACCCATGCTCATCTACTCACTGGCCATGGACCTTATGGCAAGTTAGTGTCAACTCATGTCAACCCATGCCCCCTACCCATGATCCTTTGCCCGTACCCCTCCATGGCAACTCACCTAGTATCCTTTGACAGTACCTTAACAGCTTGATAGTTCTTTGACAGTTTGACAATTCCAATGACTTTATGCACTTTTTAAACAAGCATGTTTATTTTTAACAATCCCAAACAGTGCCTTACCTCCCCCAAAGGAAACCTTACTTCCCAAAGGGTGTGTAATCTTTCCCAAAGGATGCCTTACCTCTCCCCTGAAGATATTGCATGATCACATCCACAGAGTGACCTTGCCTCTCAAAAGGGGTACTCTGGCTACCCAAATGAATTCACCAAGTTCAGACCAACCTGGTCTAATCTGCACACTTCGGGTTTCGCACTCCTGGCCTGTCAAAATCTCACTTCAGCGGAGGCAGCTGGTGATTTAAATAGCCAGCTGCCTCTGTGAACCGCGCATGCGCGAACCACAGCCCAACTCCCCTCCCACCCATATGCTTCGGATTTTTACCACAACGGAGAGGCTCTCTGTCGTGGTGAAAATCTGACCCATAATTGCATCCAGATGCAGTACAGATTTTCCGATGTAATAATGTTCCAGTTGGTGTAAATGTCCCTTATTTGGAAAAGGAGGGGAAAAATTGACCCCGGATTCTGCCGGTAATTGCCATTTGGAAGAATGTCTTGTGGTTTCAAACGAGGATGTGACTAGGATTTGAGATGATGTTCCATGGGGTTCTCATAGCCTGCCCAACATTTGAGCCTGATACATGAATGATGGTCACTTGGATGGAAAAAAAAAGACTTAGATTTGTACGGTGCCCTTCATGACTTCTGGAGGTTCCAAAGTGCTTTACAGTCAATGTAGTACTTTTGATGTGTAGTCACTGTTGTACTGTAGGAAACACACAGCAGGTACCCACAAACAGAAAGTGATTATGATTAGATAATCTTCTTTAAGTGATGATGTTTGAGAAATAAATATTGACCAGGATGTTGGGAGAACTCCTCTGGTCTTCTTGGTGTCATTGCATCCACCTGAGCGGGCAGATGAGGCCTCGGTTTAACATCTCACCTGAAAGATGGCACTCCTGACATTGCAATTCTCTCCTCACTACTGCACTGAATTGTCAGCCTAGATTTTTGAGCTCAAGCCTTTGGAATAGGACTTGAAACCACAACTTTCTAAGTGAGGTGAGAGCACTATCAACTGAACCACAGCTGACATCAAGGTGACTGATGCCCATGGAACTGTGCCCCTTAGGAATGTTGGATAGAAGGGGGCAAAACTGGCAGAGAGAAAAACAAGCATCAAATCATAAAGAAAAGCTTATCATCCAATTGCTCACTGAATAAATTGTACCTGCCATGCTTCCTTACTGATACTGATAAATAGAAGGTTTGGTGCTTATGTTTTGACAGGCAAAATGACCAAACTGAAAGAACTGAATGTTAGTTTCAACAAGCTGACATCCGTTCCACTGGAACTCGGCTGCTGCGAGAACCTGGAGAAACTGGATTTATCAAGTAACCTGGAACTGACAGAGCTCCCATTTGAGGTAATATCTTTGGATTATACAACTAAGTGTTTCTGTGCTGTGGATGATTTAAATCAAGACCTGAACATGTTGTAGCCTGCTGCCACAAAGACACATTTGGTGTGTTTGTATATGGAGAAGTGCTTACTGATTCTGTCGTTCACTTGAAGCTACTTAAAGTGGTTGCACTTTGTGTCATGATATATCATTGTGCTACTGCTGTATATTTATCAAACTCTGACTTCCAAACTATCCTTAAAAACAAGGGATTGATGATCTAGTAATCCTGTATCATCACATGATATTTCAAGCAACGTGTAACTGTCTGAAAATGAATGAGGAAGCCCTGTGATGGGCCATTTATTTAACTAAGCAGGACATACATTTGAAGAATGAAATTAAAATATCCGCAAACAAATTTTAGTTACAAGTTTAACCTTTATCCTTGCAAACTACCACCACATCTCCAACCTCTCTTTCCTATCCAAGGTCCTTGAACGTGTTGTACTCTCTTAAATCTGTGCCCATTTTCCTCACAACTCTATACTTGAATCCCTCCAATCCCTGCCGCAGAACTGAAACGGCTCTTACCAAAGTCACAAATGGCATCCTATGTGATTGGGGCTGTGGTAAACTATTCCTCCTCACCCTTCTCAACTTGTCTGCATCCAGCTGGGTGGGACTGCCTTCTGGTTCCATTGCTATCTATCTCCTGATAACCAGAGAATCATCTGCAATGGCTTCTCATTCCTTTTCTGCAATGTTACTTCTGGTGTCCCCAAAGAATCTATCCTTGGTCCTCTCCTATTTCTCAGCTACATACTGCCCCTTGACGACATCATCCAAAAACACATCAGATTCTGTGTGTACGCTGACAACACTAGATCCACCTCACCACCATCTCTCTCAACTCCTTCGCTGACTCTGATGTGTCAAGTTGCTTTCCTGACATCCAGTCCTGGACATCCAATTAAATATTGGGAAGACACAAGCCTTTGGTCCCTGCCATAAACTCGATTCCTTAGCCACCAACTCCATCCCATTCCCTTGTCACTGCCTGAAGTTGAAACAGGTAGTTCACAATCTTGGCATCCCATTTGACCTTGAGATGAGTTGCTGACCACATATCCGCTCTGTCACTAAAACCGTCATCCTTCTGTCATATTGCCTGTCTCCACCCCATCTCAGCTTATCCATGCCTTTGTTGTCTCTAGACTTGACTATTCACAGTCAGCCTCCCATCTTCCACCCTCCTGAGTTTATTAAAATGCTGTTCCCTGTGTCCAAACTCACACAAAGTGCTGTTCGCCCATCACCTTGTGCTTGTTTAACTGCTTTTGCTCCTGGTCTGACAACCTGTTGATTTTGAAGTTATCATGCTTGTTTCTAAATCCATCCTTGGCCCCTCCCTTCCCTATCTCTAACCTTCTCCATCCTGCAATCCTCTGAGGTCTCTGTAATCCTCCAATTGTGCGCTGTTGGATATTCCTGATTTTAACTGGTCTAGCATTGGTGGCCATGCCTTTAGCTGCCTAGGATTTAAGGTCTGAAACTCCCTCTCTAATCATCTCTATCTCGCTACTTCTCTCTCCTTGTTTAAGACACTTCTTAAATCCTATCGCTTTGACCAAGCTTTTGATCACCTGTCTTTCTATCTCCATCTGCAGTCCGGTGTTTGATAACGCTCCTGTGAGATGTCAAAGTGTGACATACCAGAGTGGATAATCTGGTGGGACAGATTGCCTGTTCATTGTAGAACACTCTTGACTTTCATTCTTTTGAAATCAATGGGAACGAAAATCATGTGTTTTTTGTCCAGTGTAGGATTTTGGATTTGGGGGCCACAGATAACTCAGATAGGCAGTTGACTAATTGCAAATAATTTTAAGATAGTGTATTAAGTTTATTAAGAAGCAACAGTTGAGATACGATGCATTAATTCATTAGACAGAAAGAGTATACGACCTGTGACAGTTGAGAGGGGTTTACTGATCCCAGAAGACGAATTGGCACAGAGTGTGTTGCTCCCAGTAGCTTGTGATAGCAGCATTCTGCCCTTTAGTCAAAATGTTAGGGAACTCTTCTTTCAGTGTTCCTCCTCCTCCCCTGGTCCATCTTCAATCTGAAGGAGGCAGCTGCCTGACGAGCACTGTCACCTCACAAGGACTGCCCCATTCCTGAGCACTTGTTAATATACCCTTTTTCTGGGGCTGGTAACTTACCCAGTGTCAATCATCTATTCCAACCCTTCTGACCAAAGGATACAGGACATGTTCCCAAAATATCAGGTGGTCACCTCCCCCACTGTTCATCACTCTGCTAGAGGTCAGCTTTTTAATTTGCATCATGCTGAGGGTCATTTCCTGGCCATATCTAAACACTTGCATAGATAAGGGGGTACACAAGATGCCATCCCACCAACTCAGGAATGTCAACATGGAAGCCTGAACTAACTGACCCTGACATTTCCAGGGACTGTTTAGAATTGTTACCTGTTTAGAAATTTCCTTTCCAGAGAGAGAGAGAGAGAACCAATGTTCTATTAGCTAATCTCACAACGGTTCTATATAACGCAGAAAATACCAGTTTATTAAAGACCTTAATTTCTTACATCAGGTGATCGGTTCCCTCGATTCACTGTCCAGCAGATAAAGATTAAGGTTACCCCCATTGATTCACCTCCTGTGAAATGCTTTGGGGTGTTTTACAATGCTAAAAGTGCTTTGTATGTGCAAGTTGTTGTTCTTGTTGTCCATTCATAACTACATTTCATTGAAGATCTGTATGTGCCAGCAGGTGACTGGTACAAAAGTTACCTGCAGAGGGCAGCTCTGTAATAGTTTCATCAGCTTTGGACTAACTGCAGACTTCATCCTTCAAAACTGTTTACCACTTTGGAGAATGTTGATAATTAGATGTTACATTTAAAGTCATTTGGAGCCAATTTTTGAGACTGTTATGTCCTGTGCGGACCTGTTACACAATTAATGAGCAAGAAAAGGCCAATAAAGCGCATTTCCAATGGATCTCAAGGTGTGAACAGGGAGCTCCCACCTGAAACAAGTGAGAGCTCCATTCAAATATTAATAATGGGTGAGGTTGTCAGGCAACTAATTTTCTAACATTGATGTATGAAGGATGCTCAGTGTTAATTATGTTCTTAAAAACAATGGGGGTAACCTTTGTCTTTACCTGCTGGGTAGTGAATCAAGGGAACAGATCACTGGACAAAATAAAAATCACATGATTTTCATTCCCATTGATTTCAGAAGAACGAAAATTAAGAGCGTCCTACAATGAACAGGCAATCTATTCCACCAGATTACTACGGTGAAGATGAAAATCCACTCTGGCATGTGATATTTTAACTGATGCTGCATATAAGAAAGTAGATGGCAGCATAGTCTGATTGGTCAGATCCCAATTATATTTGCAAGATATGAAACATCAACCTGGCACCCATGGGGTCCAGGTCTGCTGGGGAGCTAAAATTTTGCTATCTGCTACAAAGGCACTTGCAGCTATTACATGACATAAGCCCAGCACAGCCAGAAAGCAATGGAAGTCTGCAACTTCACAAGCCTTTTTCCCAGGCTTTCAATAACGCTGATTTAAACTGCTCTAAGCTTCACTTTATAGGTTGTCATGGTGACAGCATTGTTCTCATTCTCTAGGTGTGTCACTGGAATTCGTGCCAGGGCTGAGAAACCCACACTTGGCCTGCACCTCACAGCATCCAGTGTCACTCACTCCGCCCAATTTTCTGGTTAGGTTCACTTGGGGCAGCATTTACTATGTGGCAGGACTTCCCACCCCTCCACCAAAAATGTCAGTGGGGAACTCACTCCCTCTTTGTACAGCAGCCCTGTAGCCATTTAACACTCTGAGGAGCATTAATTGGCCCGAAGTGGGACTTCTTCCCCATCTGAGGAGGAGGTCCCACCTCCAAGATCTGACACTTATCTTGTTGTCCGGTAACTCTCTGATTCCAGCAGCATCACTGGTCAAAGGCCAGGTGGGGGAGGAGCACCTGGAAGGGCAGGAGGGATGTAGCGAGAGGGGACCCGATCGCAAAAGGGGGCGCTACCCCTGCCAGACTCCGCCCCCCCCCCAACCCCGTTCCTGACCTCCTCCCACTGGCCAGGTAAATTGCAGCCAGGGCAGGAAGTGGCTCTTATGGCAATTAATAGGCCACTTAAGAGGCTCAATTCAGGTGAGGGCTGGAGGTCGGGTCTAGGCCTTGCCCCCCCACAGCCTGTAAAATTGTGGCAAGGACAGGGAAGGGCGGGAAGGCAGCAGAAAAATCACCTGCAGAATTTTACATGCCTCCACCTGAAAACCTGCCCATGGTGGCTGTAAAACACTGCCCCTGATTTCTGCCTTTAACTTAATCAAGGGCAATCAGGGATTCTACGTTTAAAAGTTCAGGGAAGCCCAGGTGTAAAGGCCAGCTTCACAACGAGTGCTTGGATAAAAGATTATCATTATGTAAGTTTTAATTTTGATTGTTTTTAGGTACATTGGTATAGTTAATTTAAATCATACTCAATACAACACAGGAATTACACATTATAGTCAATAATCATAAAACCACACCCAAAAATCAAACACCTGGCTTGAAAAAGGAAGCAAGGTTCAACTGAAGCTTCAACTGTTGATAAAACATTGGATTTGTTTATTTTGTATTCAGAATGTGTACTTCCTAAAAATGTATTTTATTACAAAATCAATATCTTTGTTATGAAGGATTCAATTGGAAAACAAAATAGAAAGTACTTTGTGGGTAGTCAACATTCAAGTGATAGAAATGAATAAGTGTTGGGTGTACAGTGTTTACAAGATTTTGCTGGAGATGAAAAAGTTTCTGTCTCTGTACAGGACTATCCATTATTTAAATATAGTGCAAATAAGATGCCAAGATTCACCTTCCAAATAAGTGTCCATCAGATCTATGGCTTCTTTGTCCTCTGGTGTGTCCAGCCTATCTATTTAAGACAAAGTCAAAGAAACAATGAAATTACAACATTATTTAACCAATACTATGTTTTATCTGAGCATGCTTGATTCTGCCAACAAATTTGTTTGCTCCTAGCCACCAACATACCCTGCTTAAATAGCATACAACTTTATAGAGAAAAAATATAGTAACAACTGAATGAATGCGTGGAATCTTAACAAAACTGACCCACATCCAATGGGGAGGTGGATAGTGGGAAGGAAACCTGTTGTTATGAAGTGGATTTCGGCATGGCTGTTTAACTCAGCCCCGACCTTAGCCTCTTGCTTCCAGGTTTCGCAGACCAGTGTGTGGGTGTGATGATAAGCCGCACTCTGAATGCAAGTTCTACATTTAAAGGAACCGTGGTAAGGGATGAGAATAGCTGCAGGAAAGTTTGTTGCTTAAACAATTGCAAATGGAAGGCTGCTCCCACCTCATCTGCCCCCACAACACCCCAACCCCCCCCACACCCCGGCATTCTCTGGCTCTTCCCTGGAGGTAGTAAGGGCTAGAACAGTAGTACACTTCCTTGTGGATCGTGAGGCTTAACCAGCTTAACGAGGCAGGCATGGCTGGAGACAGCAGAGGCTGTCAGCAAGTGCTCTCCAGCTCTTGGCTAGCAGGGTAGTGCAGGCGAGAAATGAAAGGGAAGATGGAGAAAGGGCATAGCCGTAGGGACTCTTCTCAAGGCACTCCAGCTTCTCATTCCATGCCAACCACCCACTCCTCTCAGAGCCTCATCAGCTGCCTCCTGCCCTGATGACCGAGTTGGCCCCTGTACAGGTGTAGGTGGGACAGTCTTTGACAGGTCCCTCACAGGCTCCAAAATGCAGAGGATGTCCTCTACGGGCATCTCACGCGTCTGAGCAGGGGGATGAGCTGCCTGCCTCCAGCTCAGCTGAAGCCACAGGGGTTATAAAAGGTAGGATAAGAGGAAGGAAATGAGACAGACGTTTTAGTTGCACAAGGGTATTCACTTGTGTGTTTAAACTAATGTTAATGAAGTGACACTGATATTTATTTCAATTATCTCCTCATTCTCATGGCCTCCTGCTTTCTCCACACACTTCAGATGACTCACATGATCAACTTTTATGAGGATGGTTGGCTGGTTGACTGTTGGGATGAATTGTGTCTGAGGAGGCAGTGAACAAGGTTTCTTCTGGCACTTTAGGGTGGTCTCATGCACACATATTAAGCAAAGTGAGCCTGGATGAGTCTGTCATGGTTTCTCTGACAACGAGGAGTACAGTGCAGACACCACGCTGCATCTGGCTTCACCTCCTGTCCCTCCTCTTCCTCCTCAGATGTTGCAGGGCACTCTGCATCTTCCTCTTCCCACAGCCCCCCTCCTCCCTGAAGCACCATGTTTTGAAGAGCACAATAGACCACAGCAATCCTGGAGACCCTTGATGGGGCATATTGAAGGGCACCACCAAATCTGATGAGGCACCTGAAGCGCATCTTCAGAACCCAATGGCTTGTTCTATTATTGCCCCAGTGATTAAATGCCTCCTGTTGTATCTCTGCTCTTTTTCAGTGGTAAGGCTCCTTACATGTGTCAATAGACAGATCTTCAAAGCCTATGTCTCCCAGCAGCCAGCTGTTGATGTTGTTTGGACCAGCAAAAAGGTGGGAGATATGATTGCCTTAGAATGAATAAGTCATGAGGACAGCTCCCTGGATATCTAGTGCAAACATTCTTGATCACATTCCAGTGGTCACAAACTAACTGAACATCAAAGGAGTGGAATCCTTGTGCTTGACGAAGACTCCAGGCTGATCTTAGAGAGCCTTGACTGCCACATGTGTGCAATGAATGACCCCCTGAAACCAATCACTGCAGCAAAGCTGGCAGCTCGTTGTGTTTGACTAGCCGCATCTGTGGCAAAATTCAAATAATTGATGGGCTTGTAAAACAACATATTAGTGACCTGGGAGATGTACTTATGGGCAGCAGACTGAGTGATCCTCAAGATGCCATCAGCAGATCCCTGTAAGGAGCCAGGGATGAAGATATTCAGGGCTGTCGTCTTCTTGATAGCCACTGGCAACATCCTTTCTCTTGGAAGGAGGTTTTCTTCCAAGAGGCTTCAGATGCCAGCAATGACCAGCTATGAATGCCTGAACCTCCTCAGCCACTTTGCTTTATGTAGTAATCTGATGTGTAATATACCTTTAAGACAAATATTGTAATGTAAGATCATATGATCTTGATACCCAATAGCAGTGTAATGCGGGCTACCTCTGTAGTCAGTAGTCTTGAGTTAGAGTCTGAAGAGTAGAGACAGAATTTTGAGTTGTAAGCACACAAGTGTAGCTGCTGAGTTCCTTCTGTAAATAAGCAGAATATGTTTCTTCTAAGAATGATCTACTGATCTTCTCTGTCTTGGACCAACTCAGTCACCCCGAAACAAGTGTGCAACCCAGATACTTTAGCCCCAACAAACCAGAGCACTGGATCCAACAAACTGGCGACAAGAGTAAAAAACAAGAAAAGACACAAAAGGACGAGGTAAAAAGCAAGAAAGAATGAAGGAAACCAGAAGAACTGAAATTGGACTGTACTTCGCACGATAGTTATAAATGAAGAAAAATTTCCTTCCTGATCGTCGAAGCAATCCCCTCAGAGCGTGCCGCAATTTGAAAGAGTGGAGCCTTTCGATCCAACCTCAGACGACTGGTCTCATTATGTTGAACACTTGCATTCTTCATCCAGACTAACAACATTGTGGGGGAGGAGAAGAAGCACGTAATCCTCTTATCCACTTGTGGGAATAAAACATATGGATTAATTCGAAATTTGTTGGCACCCAGTGTACCAGATTCAAAAGGTTTTCATAACTTAGTGAACCTCGTAAAGAGGCTGCCACGGTTCAAATTTAACTCAAAGAATAGAGCCGCGGGGGAGACAGTTGCTTGTTATGTGGCAAATCTGAAACAATTAACTAAATATTGCAAGTTTGTAACATCTATTAATGATATGCTTGGAGATCGTTTGGTGTGCGGTATAAATGAAGATGCAATTCAGAAGAAATTACTGTCGTTGAAACAAATTTGGATTTTCAGAAGGCACTGGAAATCACTCTGGCAATGGAAGGTGCAGTGTGAGACTCAGAAGCCATACAGGGAGTGCAAAATGGCGCTATCCTCCACTTTGGGTGGGAAGCTTCAGCCAAAAAGAGCACAGAAGTGCTAAGCTTGACTCAGAAGTGGGAAGCAGCCACCACTAGCAGAAAAATTAAAAGAGATAGCTTGGCAGCAAAAACATGGCATCTTGGTAACAGAGGTGGAAGCAGACACCTTGTAATGAATCACAGTTTAAAAAGATTGAATGCTTTTTCTGTCATCGCAATGGACACTTCATGAGACAATGTAAATATAGAATCAGGCAGACTTTCAGACAAAAGCAAAAACCCAATGAGATTAACAGCGTTGAAATGCCTGAAGTAATATATTCAGATATTTAATCGTTATATAATTTAAAGGTAGGAAGAACAGAGCCTATCTATGTAACCATGAGAGGCCTAACGGAATGGAGGTGGATACTGGTGCAGCCACTACGGTGATATGTGTGCATTCTTTTAAATACCTGAATCATGGGGACCATAAACTAAATTTGGAAGAAACAGGTGACAAATTGAAAACTTACACTAAAGAAGACATACAAGTCAAGGGCATATGTAAAGTCACAGTACACTACGGAGGTCAAACAGTGAAATTACCCTTAATGGTGGTAGCGGGCAAGGGACCTAGTCTCCTCGGATGAAACTGGCTAAAAAAAATTAAACCGTAATGGACTGAAATCTTCCAGTTGAGAACTAATAGGCTTTCAGAGCTACTACAAAAATATGCCTCAGTTTTCAAGGATGAGGTTGGAAAGATTGGGGTGATGCAAGCAAAAATTCATGTAGATCCAGAGGTAACACCAAGATTCATTAAGGCGAGACCAGTACCTTATGCAATGGAGGAAAAGGTAGACACCGAACTGGACAGATTAGAAAAACTGGAAACTAGAAATACAACCAGTACAATTTTCAGAGTGGGCAGCACCAATTGTACCTGTTCTTAAACCTGACCGAAGCATTCGAATTTGTGGGGGTTAAGAGGTTTCACCAATATGTACACAGTTGTCATTTTACTATCATATCAGACCACAAGCCATTATTGGGATTATTCAGTGAAGACAAGGCTATATCCCCAATAGCCTCAGCAAGAATACAAAGATGGGCACTGGTCTTGACAGCGTATGAGTATACTTTCATTCATAGACCCAGAAGTCAAATTGCAAATGCAGATTCGCTCAGTCGTTTGCCTATGCAAGTAAAAGATGAGGATGCTCCAATTCCTCAAGAATTAGTTTTATTATTAAACTTCCTGGGCTCATCACCGATATGTGCTAGACAGATTAAAGATTGGACAGATCGAGACCCAGTCTCGATTGAGTTCTTCATGGTTGGTCACAAAAAGAATCTGATGAAATTAAACCGTATTTCCAGAGAAGATACAAAATAATCAGCCAGGAAGGTATCTTATAGTGGGGAGCTCGAGTGATTGTTCCTCTGAAAGGACGAAAGCCATTGTTATCTGAACTTCACAGTGCACATCCTGGAACTTCCAAAATGAAAGCAATAGCACACAGCTATTTATGGTGTCCTGGGATGGATGGAGAAATAGAAAACTTAGTGAGAATTTGTGTGCAGTGTCAGCAAGTACAAAAATTACCTGCAACAACTCCTGGGAGTGGCCAGGGAGGTCATGGGTGCGAGTATACATCAACTATGTGTGACTTTTTATGGGAACAATGTTTCTACTTATCGTTGATGCATATTCAAAATGGATGGGTATATATGAAGTGAGGTCGCCGACATCTTCTGCTACAATAGACAAGCAATGACAAAGACTCGCAATCAACAGACTACCTGAAGTGGTCGTATCAGACAATGGAACAGTATTCAAGAGTGCTGAATTTCACCGATTTATCAGCTTCAACGGTATTACTCATGTGAGAACTTCATACCACTCTTCTTCAAATGGGCTGGCCGAGAGATCAGTTCAGACGTTCAAATCTGGTAAGAAGAAATTGTCTGGTGATTCCACAGTGACCAAATTAGCATGTTTTCTTTTCCATTATAGAACCATCCTTCGCACACGACAACAGGTGTCACACCTGCAAAATTATTGATGAAGTGCCATCTCTGATCAAGATTCAGCCTAATTATGTCAAACTTGGGGGGGATGGTGGAAAGGAGTTAGGGAAGTCAGAAAATTGGACATGACTGTCACAGTCGTGACAGGGCATTTAACCTAGGAGAGAAAGTATTTGTGAAAAACTTTAGAGAAGGACCAACATGGTTGTTTGGTGAAATAAGTGCAATAACTACGCCTTTTCATACACGTGAAAGTGGAAGATCGAGACATACGGAGACATGTGAATCATATAAGAAGAAGAGAAACAAAATACCCAGAAATTATTCCACAAGTTTTTGTGATTGAATCAACGTCTCCTGTTGAAAGAACTCAACTGAGTACAGATGTGTCTGAAGGGCTGACCGTACCTGAAAGAGAAACACTTAGGTACCTAGTGAAGAACCAGATGATCAGACGACTGCAGTGAGGGAGGTTCTGGATCAAACATCAGAAGCTGTAGAGCTGAGATGTCCTACATGCATAAGGAAACCCCCAGAAAGACTCACTTTGTAAATTATTGATCTGTGTGAGTAATTTGATATTTTAGAAAAAATTGTAAAATATATTTCTGAGTAAAGGGGGAGGGATGTAGTAATCTGATGTGTAATATACCTTTAAGACAAATGTTGTAATGTAAGATCACATGATCTTGATACCCAATAGCAGAGTAGTGCAGGCTACCTCTGTAGCCAGTAGTCTTGAGTTAGAATCTGAAGAGTAAAGACAGAGTTTTGAGTTGTCAGCACACAAGTGTAGCTGCTGAGTTCCTTTTGTAAATAAACAGAATGTGTTTCTTTTAAGAACGATCTACAGATCTTTATCTTGGACCAACTCAGTCACCCCGAAACAAGTGTGCAACCCAGATCCTTTAGCCCCAACAAATCAGGGCCCTGGATCCAACACTCTGTCATACTGAAGAACCTCACCCTTAGTCTGTATATCCTGGACTGGGAGTATTGCCTCCTTCAAACTGTAGCTCTGTGTCCATCCACCCTGTCCTGTGGAGCTGCATGTGGCTGAGGAGAAGGCACTGCTGTTGCTATTGATGCTGCTTCTGGTGATGCTGGTCATGCCTGTGCTGGCTCTCCAAAGGAGAAATTTACCTAGTGTCATTCCCTGGCCTTGTCCCCTTAGCCCTTCACATTCTTCCTTTTCAAAGAATAATCCAATTCCCTCGATTCAACCTGCCTTCACCCATTTTCTGGGAGTGCATTCCAGATCCTAACCACTCGCTGCGTGAAAAAGATTTTCCTCATGTCTCCATTGCTTTTTTTGCCAATCACCTTAAATCTGTGCCCTCTTGTTCTCGATCCTTCCACTAATGGGAACAATCTCTCCTTACCTACTCTGTCCATACCCCTCATGATTTTGAATACCTCTATCAAATCTCCTCCCAACCTTCTCTTCTCCAAGGAAGATCGTCTCAACCTCTCCAATCTATCTAAGTTCCTCATCCTTTTTGTGAATCTTTTCTACATTCTCTCTGATGCCTTCACATCTTTCCTAAAATGTGGCATCTATAACTGGACGCAATACTCCAGTTAATGCCGAATCAATGTTCTATACAAGTTTAACATAACCTTCTTGCTTTTGTACTGTATGCTCCTATTAATAAAGCCTTAGGATGTTATATGCTTTAATAACTATGTTCTCAACCTGTTGTGCCATCTTCAATGACTTATGCACATATATATCTAGGTCCCTCTGCTTCTGTACCCCTTTAGAATTGTACCCTTTATTTTATATTGTCTCTCTATATTTTTCCTACCGGAATAAATCACTTCATACTTCTCTGCATTAAATTTCACCTGCCACTTGTCTGCCCTTTCCACCAACCCATTTATGTCCTTTTGAAGTTCTACACTATCCTCCTCACAGTTCACAATGCTTCCAAGTTTTGTAATTTCTGCAAATTTTGAAAATTTTTGAGCTTTGTACACTAAGGTGTAGGTCTTCTTCTTCTTATTGTGTCCACGGACAGTCTATAAATGGCCGAGCCAGAACTGGACACATTTTTGCGCCTTGTTGTTGAATTCGGCAAGATCTGCAACAGTGCAGGATTCCTCTAGCGATAGGCATTGCAGGAGATGTTGTAGGTCATTAATATATATCAGGAAGAGCAAGGATCCTAACACTGACCCCTGGGGAACTCCACTACAAACCTTCCTCCAGTCTGAAAAACATATTAACCACTACTCTCTGTTTTCTGTCACTCAGCCAATTTTGTATCCATATTGCTACTGTGCCTTTTAGCCCATGAGCTCTAACATTGCTCACAAATGTGTTGTGCAGCACTTTATCAAATGTCTTTTGGAAATCCATGTGCATCACATCAACAGCATTACCCTCATTAACAAACTCCAGCAAGTTAGCTCAGTAATAGTGATCATTAAACTATCATTGATTGTCATAAAAGCCCATCTGGTTCACTAATGTCCTTTAGAGAAGGAAATCTGCCCTCCTTCTGAGGTCTGGCCTACATATGACTCCTGATCCACAGCAATATGGTTGACTATTAACTGCCTCTGAAATGGCCTCGCAAACCATTTGGTTCAAGGGCAATTAGGGATGGGCAAGAATAAATTTTAAAAAACATGATTTTTCCCTTAACAAATCCATGCTGGCTTTCCTTAATTAACCTGCATTTGTCCACGTGACTATTAGTTTTGTCCCGAGTTAATGTTTTTAGAAGCTTCCCCACCTCTGAGGTTAAACTAACAGGCCTGTAGTTGCTGGGCTTATCTTTACACCCTATTTTGAACGAGGGTATAACATCTGCAATGCTCCAGTCCTCTGGCATAACCCCTGAATCTGGACTGGAAAATCATGGCCAGTGCCTCAGCAATTTCCACTCTTACTTCCCTTAGTATCCTTAGATACATTTCATCCAGTCCTGGTGCCTTATCAACTTTAAGTACAGATAGCCAATCCCATACCACCTCCTTGTTAATTTTAAACCCTTCAAATGCACTAGCTCACACCACCAAGCTGCTGTTAATGGTGACAGCTGGTCATATTACAAAAAGCATTACAGCTGCAGCCAACACTGCCACCAGTTTGTTGAAATATTGGGCAGGATTTTCGGGTCGTCAGTCAGGCGCGTCAGGCAGGCCCGGGTGCGGCCGGGAAAAGGTCCACCAACCGCGATTGGCCCCCGACCGCAATTTCACGCTGGCTGGCCAATTAACAGCCAGCCAGCGTGAAAGGCACACTGAGAAGCTCAGCGCTGCCAGGGTCAGGGCAGGAAGAGTGTGAACGCAAAAGTCTGTGCATGTGCGGGGAAGCGCGCACTGAAAGCTCCCTGAAGGCAGAGAGCTGCCTCAGGGGGATGAAGGATTTTAAAATCAAGAATAAAGATTTTGAAAATGTGAAAAACATGTCCCCATATAGGACTCACTCACATGAACAAAGACAGTAAAAATTTTGTCAAAACATTTTTAAAAAATTAATGTTGGAATCCTCATCCCGCCGTGGATGAGGTTTCCTCATAAGTGTAATAGCCGCCTGGCCAATTCGCCTGTCTGCCAAACATAAGGTTGGACGGGCAGTGAAAAATAGCTTTTAATTACTTGAGTAATGGCCTTAATAGGCCTCTTAATGTTGGCGGGCGCACTGCCAACTCTCACCGACCAAAATATCACACAGTGCTTGACGACCTCGGGACGCTCACCCGACATGACCGTGTGCTATTTTACACCCAATTGGGTCGGGCGTGCGCCCGCCCATTGAATAGGAAGTTTCTTCACAGCCAGAGGACTAATGGCTGGGATTAATGAAATAAATATTCTGGGATTGTGTCAATAAAATAAGAAAAGAAAATGGTCATGGCTGAATATAGTGAATAGCACTGCATTCAGTGATAAACAAGAGATTAAATCAAAATTTAGACTCCTGATCAATGTAGGAAAACCAGCAGGTTTCATATTCAAGTCCTACTAGAGACTAACTTTCTAAACCATGTGACAGTCTCTATGATTGGTATGTGGTCCTTTCCTGTACTTAGTACATTTTTCTGATCACTTCCTGTATTGATGCTGCTTTGTGTAGGTGGAGAGTAATGGAATAGGTCTAACATTTACCTGCCCTGTTGTGTTCAGAAAAAGGAGCAAGAGACCAAAGAAGATCTATTAAGTGGTTAGGATAATTTCAACCACACATGGGAGGTAGAAGGCCTCAGCCATGTTTGTAGTGTGCAACCAAAATGGTTTGAATTTTGTTTGTGTTTCAGCTACGTGATCTGCAAAAACTCAGCTGCTTAGATCTGTCCTCAAACCAGTTTCTGAGCATGCCTATCTGTGTGCTTCGAATGTCAAACCTCAAGAGTCTAGACATTAGCAACAACAAACTGAAAGACCTGCCTCAGGATCTAGACAGGTAACTGCCTGATTAACATGGAAGAGAGTTGTGCAAAACCTGAAATGGCCAAAATTGGCACACGGTATAGTTTTTTAAATTATCCATTCACAGGATGTGGGCATCACTGGCAAGTTCAACATTTATAGCCCATCCCTAATTGCCCTTGAGAAGGTGATGGTGAGAGACCTTCTTGAACCATTGCAGTCCTGTGGTATGGGTTCTTTTAATTGACATATATCATGTTTTATAACAGAAAGTGGATGAGAGGATGTGTATGTCACAGCTAGGCCTCCACCTTTGATCCTTAGATTCAAATCCAGTACAAACTAATGGGATGAAAGTTTTGCCAGTTGATGTCAAGAGTTCTAAGTGAAACATGTTTTCAGAGTCACAATTCAGTTCTCCCATGGCTCTGGTTCAATACATTATGGGGTCCTGAAGCCTACAGTGTCCCATATGGACAGTTCTATGTAAAAGAGCCAAAAGTGCCTCCAGCAAT
Source organism: Cetorhinus maximus (assembly GCF_964194155.1). Taxonomy (NCBI): domain Eukaryota; kingdom Metazoa; phylum Chordata; class Chondrichthyes; order Lamniformes; family Cetorhinidae; genus Cetorhinus; species Cetorhinus maximus. The sequence goes on from NC_135880.1 coordinate 112,126,161, forward strand.
TGGACTTTATGTACTGGGTGTGCACTAGGTTCATTTGAGATCAATTCTTTTGCAAAAAAGCAGAGAACCCCAACAATGTGACTTATGCACCTGACCAGAACTGCATGGCTATACACCCATATACAATAGGAACTGCAATGCAAGAATTTCCCCTTCAGATGGATTTTTTTCTGTAAACATACATTACTGGAGATAATAGGGTGCTGCAGTTGGTTAGGTGTTTCATCTTTAGATTCAAATCCAAGCCAGACTGCTAAATTGACAGCTTCTTCCAAAGGTTCTTTATGAAATGAGTCTGGACAGTTTCATCCTGTTTTCGGTAGACATATGACATTTTTTTCCTTTTGTTTTATTCTTTCACAGGATGTGGGTGGGGCTGACTAGGCCAGCATTTGTTACCAATCCCTAATTGCCCTTGAGAAGGTGGTGGTGAGCCGCCTTCTTGAAGTGTTCTGTCCATTTGGTGTAAGTACACCCAGGGTGCTGTCAGGAAGGAAGTTCCAGGATTTTGACCAGTGACAGTGAAGGAACAGTGATATAGTTCCAAGTCAAAATGATGTCTTGCTTGGAGGGGAGCCTGCAAGTGGTGGTGTTCCTATGCATCTGCTGCCCTTGTACTTCTAGGTGGTAGAGTTTGTGGGTTCAGAGGGAGCTGCCAAAGGAGCCTTGGTGAGTTGCTGCAGTGCATCTTGTAGATGGTACACACTGCTGCCACTGCGACAGTGATCAAGGAAGTGAATGTTTAAGGTGGTATAGATAGGATGCCAATCAAGTGGGCTGCTTTGTCCTGGATGGTGTTGACCTTGAGCATTGTTGGAGCTGCACTCATCCAGGCAAGTGGAGAGTATTCCATCACGCTCCTGATTTGTGCCTTGTAAATGCTGGACAGGCTTTGGGAAGTCAGGAGGTGAATTACTCACCGCAGAATTCCTGGCCTCTGACCTGCTCCCATACTGGCTTCTCTGAATGAGATTGCCAATCAGTATCAGCCTGATGCCAAGTAACATTACTTTAAGCTCACTGCCAGTCTAACCCCAAGAAAACCCCTTTCATTGATCATTTATCAGCAATACTCCACAGCTTTCCACATCAATCAACCTCCTCCTCACTGTTCAAATGCCCCATCATTGCCTTTCCAGTGCTGCCATTCCCTAAGTCTACCCTCCCACCACATCCATACTTAGAATTCCTTTCCTCATGCTACCACACTCCATCATGGCAAACTTCATGCTGCCACAACCAAGTCCACCTTCCTACTGCACCCAGCACTTTCCTGTTAGTGTTACCACATCCCAGGACCACTTTCCCATTCTTCCTGCATCCAGAATTCCACTTAGTTCTTCCAAATAACTCTTCCACAGATCTTTGCATGAACACCTCTGCTGAATCTCTTACATCCTGCAATTCTTGAGGAAAATCCCTCCCAAACTTGCCAAATAACTCCAGCTGCGACCACCTCACTTCCCTTCAAAAACTAATTACTGATCCATTCGTTGCGAAAATTAATTCCAATCAATTTCTGGTTGCTTCTGATTATTCAGCTCCCCTAACCAAAGTATCTGCCCAGGCCCATATGTGCCCCATTCCTCTCGCTTTTAATTAAACTCCACCAGCGCTGTCACCCCATCCTGTTGTTACCACCTTCAACATATTTCATACTCCTCCTGGCTCCGCAAAAATCACTGTAAAAAAACTTTTGTGACCATTTAATAAGCAGCCTCCAATGGTTCATTTAAGGAAAACTAGACAGACTGCTTAGTGCTTGATACCATGGGTGGAGTGTATATGGCACACGCTCCAAATATTAGCACGTAATGATGGCACTGGGGTCCTACAGTCATTTGATAAATTCAATGGAAAGTGACTCAATAGATTTAACTATTTAACTACAGTTCCTGCCTGTTTCAACAGGGGTGCTAGTTTCCCATTTTGAAGTACACCTAGGGCAGAATTTTACCCTTGGCAGGGGTGCTCGGCAGGGGCGGAAGGGGGCAGCTGGGAAGCCAACCGCCGCCCGCAGTCGGCAGCGCACCATGATTTTACGCAGGCAGGCCAATTAAGGCCTGTCCAGCGTGAGACGTGGCCTATGAATGAGTGCAAAGGGGCGGGCGGGTGCCGGGCTTAATGTCCACTGGGTGCAATGGCGATCCAACGTTCAGTTCAAATTTCAAATGCAGCCTTGGCAGCCCCTGGAAGGCTGCCACAGAAGGATGCGGAAGTCCTCTGCATGGAGACCGTAGCCAGTGGACATGGCATGGCTAGGGCTGGCCGGTGGGGCAGTTGGCCCCGCGTTTCTCAGTTGAGAGCCTCGCTGCCTGGAGGAGGTGGCAGTGAGGAGAGAAACACTTGTCCCCAGGGAAGGGAGGAGGCCCCCCCACCTCACCAAAAAGGCCTGGGAGGAGGTGGCATCCAGGATCAGCAGCCACAACATGATGAGGCGCACATGGGTGCAGTGCCGGAAGCGCTTTAGCGATCTGCTGTGATCGGGAAGGGTGAGTACTGTGTTGGCATGGGTCACTTTGCAGAACAGGTAAGAGCTGCCCATCCCCCCATGGGCTGCCCATCCCCCCATGGGCCTCAGAAGTATTGCAGTGTGAGTGGCAAATGTCAGTGAGTCAGGATCTGGCCAAGGGGGTGAGCCCTGACTGCTTGGACTGAGTGCCTTGCGGCTCCAGGGTCATGAATCAGCAGAGCCCTGCGAGATGTTCCTCAGGTGGGATTGGCCGGGCTGCAATGGCGATGCAAGTAAAGAGTGGACTAATCTGCTTTCAGGAGAAAACATCCCATAACAATGCTGAGAGGCCGCCGGCTGGCGGGGGACCCCCACACCTCCTACTCCTCAGTCGACATGAGCAGGAGGCCCTGGAGCTGGAGAGGTGCCATGCATCTTGGTCAAGCAGCCGTGGTGAGGTTGGGGTGCCAGAGGAAGGTAAGAGCGCAGTGCACTGAGGTGAGAATGTGGCTTTTTGCAACAATCCAGTGTAGTCTCTATATTGGTGTGAGCCTCAAATCTGGAATGCCTATTGACAATGGAAAGACGAGGGCACAATGATGCAGATCTCTGTCTCATCAGGGTGCCAGGCATGCACAGTGACAGTGTAATGAGTTAAGCTAATGACATGTCCTTCTTCTCCCTTTTAGGCTCACCAGAAGTTCATTATGAGGAGCCTGAAGGCCCACCCCTAACCCCTGAGGACCAGCATGCTGAGTGCGTACCAGTGTCACACCCTCTCTGTCAAGCAGGCACCAGTGCAGATACCATCACCTCAGTGGGCATAAGATCGGCATCTAGTATATCGGTGCACATTGGTGACGCCACTTCACACTCGCTTGAGGTGCAGGTGGAGGCAGAGAGTGCCCAGGGTGCCGGCAGTCGGAGGAATGCTGGGGACCAGGAACATGCTCAATCGGTGGCTGATGATGGGTCTCTGGAGTCGTCCCTGAGGCGCCAGATGTTGGAAGTCCATCAGGGTGTGGAGGAGTTCATGCGGAGCATAAGCACTAGGTTGACCCTCATGGCTGAGCGCAGTGCCTCCTCCATGGAGAGAGTGGCGACTCTCATGGAGAAGCTCCTCCAGGGACTCAATCAGGGGTCCCTGGGGTTGTGCTCGGACCTGCAAGCCCTCACACCGGCAATCAGCTGGTCAGTGTCTGTGTGGGAGATGGATTGGGCACCCAGTATCACAGCTAGGTGCCCGTCCATCAGAGGTGAGCAGGGAGGTCCAACGTGACCTCACATTAGCGCATGAGGTGCCTGTTGTCTCTGCGGGCTCCTCTCAGGGCACTCCAGATGACGGCAGCAGCTCCTCCGCCCTTCTGCTAGTGACCGTAGCATCTGATGAGGCTGTGGCATCTGGGGAGATGCCAGCCGTGGCACTGGCCGCTCCCTCCCAGGCAGGGCCAGCACAGGCTCCACGGGCCAGTGGACACCCACCAAGGTCATCAAGGCCAACAAGACAGCAGAGTGAACAAGCTGTCTCCAATGCCGGTCCAGCGAGGGAGGAACACCTAGATGTAGCACCCACAAGCGTAAACTTAAAGCACCTTAAACACAACACGGCCTAAACACGAGTGATATTTGTTTCCCCCATTTTTCTGTTCCTTTTTTTAATGGTGTGCTGTAAAACACCAGTCAATGTTAATTTCTGCAATGTTTGTCAGTCAGCAATAAATGATATTTTCTTTTGCAACTGGCCTCTGGATGCTTTATTTGTTCTATAGGTGCGGAATAAGCCATGATGTTATGATGGACGTGCGACTCCTTACACTATGCGCCAGTGCAATAAAGTTTATGTTATTGACCAAGGAACTGGTCCTGTCAGGGATCGAGTATGGAGCCTGCAGCTCTGGCATGTGGTGGTGGTTATTTGGTGGGCTAGCTGAAGGAGCATTGGATCAAAGCATCCCAGGTGTCCCTGCCTCCCTCAAGGTTACCCAGGTCAGCATCTATCCCCTCAGTGTTCTCCTGAACATGCTCATCCTCTGACTCACTACTAGCCTGTGCAGCTGCGTCAAGATCTTCTTCCTCCACTGCATCCCCCCTTTCCAGTGCCAGATTGTGGAGAGCGCAGCATGCAACCACTATCAGTGCACCCCCTGAACATTCCAGGCATCGGAAGCGCATCTTGAAAAGACCTATGGTTCTCTCTTCTACAGCCCTTGTGGAGGTGTGGCTCCTATTGTACCACTGCTCAGCTTCTGTTCTTGGATGGCGGAGAGACGTCATGAGCCACCTTTTGAGTGGATAACCCTTGTCACCTAGCAGCCATCCATCCAGTTGGGCTGGAGCACTGAAGAGCCCCAGCACCTGGGAGTGTCTGAGGACGTAAGCTTCATCGGAGCTGCCTGGGTACCTTGCACAGACTTGCAGAATCTGCATCCTGTGGTCACAGACTATCTGCACGTTCATGGAGTGGAAGCCCTTCCTGTTGACGAGTGCACCGGGCTCACCTGCTGGCGCCTTGATGGCCACATGTGTGCAGTCTATAGCACCCTGGACGCGGGGGAAGCCAGCAATGGCCGCGAAGCCTCTGGCTCGCTCTCCCTGGCTGGCCTCATCCATACGGTAATGAATGAAAGTCAATGCATGCCTGATCAGAGCATCCGTCACCAGCTTGACGCAACTATGGACAACTGATTGGAAGGCTCCACATAGACCCCCCACTGAGCCCTGAAAAGAGTCAGAAGTATAGAGGTTGAGGGCCACCGTAACCTTCAGCGCCACTGGCATGGGGTGTCCAACCACACAGTCAGAACTGATCTCAGGGCCAATCCTCTGACAGATGGAGGTAACGGTCTCCCTTGAGATACGGAATCTCCTTCAGCATTGCACCTCAGACATTTTGAGGTGGTGCAACACCGCCTGTAAATCCTGGCAGCAGGATATTGGCGTCTTCTGCGGCCCCTTCCGCCTCGGCCTTCCTGTTGGCCTTGTGCCCCTTGTGCCTGCGCCTCTCCTCCATATGTCACTCCCTTGGAAGCTGAATAGGGACACCTGGCCTTTTGCCCCTTCTGCCCCTCTCTTCCTCCTCAGAGGAGGTGCCTCCAGTGGAGACCACAATCCCCATTACCAGGGTAAGGGAAGGCTGTCTGATACCTGGAAGGCCCCACGTGGTGTGAATCCTCCAGGGGCCTGGAAAACAACACTGAGTCCTGAACTTAAGCCCCTAAATGCTCTGAATGCAGCTCTGAAGCGAAATGTAGCTGTCCTGTTCACAGAAGCAACGAGCGGAAAGTGATATCCAAAACTACTCACTATTTGCTTTGTCAAGCCCACTGACCCCTCTTATCCCACCTGTGAATGAGGTTTTGCAAATTGTGGCCTGCCTGCCCATTTTGCCCATGCGACGGAATGAAAATCGCACCGGCTACGTAAACTCGGAGTCAGTTGGTCCCTCAAGGGCCTTAACTGGCCACTTAATTAATGGTGGCCGCGTCTCTGTCTTCATCGCGCGCCCACCTAGCGAAATATCATGAGAGTGTGCGTTGACGTCAGTACGCTCGGCTGACATCAACGCACTTTATTTGGGCGTGTCGGGCACGCACCCACATGCCAAGGGTAAAATTCTGCCCATAGTGTCAGGAAAAATTTCCAGATATATATTAGCCTTTATGTGAAAAGGGCCTCCTGATTTTGCTCCTGAACGGCCTAGCTCTAACTTTAGGATTATGTCCCCTAAATCTTGAGAGGAAATCATTTCTCTGTATCTACCCTGCTCTTTGAAGGTGATACTTCATTGGAAACTCCACCTATGTATCCATTATGCTCCTTCCCTGGGTCAGAATGCACAAAGAACATATTTAACAATTATACGTTATAAGCATTTCTTGCTGACATTTTTCTCTGGAGTACAACTGTATACTGCACTGCAACAGAACTGCATCATTGGCCTCAAAACCTTAAGCGTAAAAATACTTTTAAAAAACAGCCATTTTTTTAGGATTCAATATTTTAAGAAGTATTTTAAATTTGTGCACTATTTTTATAATTTACAGACTGAGTGAGCTAGAGTCCCTATTCCTTCAGAAGAACAAGCTGACCTATCTGTCCAAAGTCTTGTGCAGATTGACTAAGCTAAAGATGCTGGTTGTCAGTGGTGATGACATAAAGAAGTTACCAACTGCTCTGACGACCGACCCCAATCTAAAGTAAGTGCTGTAATATCATTTTTCCTTTTTCCATTTTTATAAATACTTAAATACACTCTCCCCATCCCTTTTAGCCCTGATTTTGCTTCAGTCAACACCTCATCCTTCAACTGCAAGAGCTGGTGCTTTTACAATGTCCTTAATGCTACTGTATGGCTGACTCAAAAGTCTGCTAATGTGAGAGGTGGGAGGTGGGACAAGTTCCAATAGAACACTCCTATTGCCTTAACTTGAACATTTCACTGCTTTGCAATTGTCCATTTAGTGTAAAGATTCTGACTGACAAAACTTACCTAGTGTCAGTGCAAGCTGTGATTTAAATTCTTGGCTCACTCTTGGCTCTAATGCTACTCCCACAAGTTAGTCATTAACAGAATGTCCACAGGTGCACATGAATGAACAACATTTACTGAATGAACAACATGTACTGAATGTACAGCATTTTCAGCAGGCATCCTGGTAAGATGTGAGGTACTAGAACAGACATGGGCAGGGGGCCATGGGTCCAATATAAGTAGCAACAGGAGTATCCATGAATCAACATCACTTCAGACTTACAGAGGGATGAATGCCATCCAGGAAGGACAGTTAAAAAAGGTGATCAAAAGAATATCAAGTAGATTTTGACATGGCCATTGAAGGAGAGATGTGGCTAGGCAGAGAGTTTGGAAGGAGAGACGCAGAGAGGTGACAGCTAAAGGCTCTGACTCTAATACTCGAGTATTATGACTTTCGTTCATTACCATACGGACAAGACCAGCCAGGCAGTGCGAGCCAGAGGCTTCGCAGTGATTGCTGGGTTCCCCCGTGTCCAGGGTGCAAACAATATGTGCACACAGTAAGCTCAAGAAAATAGAGTGGAAGATGTTGGGGCATTAAAAACTTATGAAGGTTTTACTGGATGGGTTTCTGCAATGATTTGAGGCTGAGAGCAGAATTTTGCCCTTGGCATGTGGGCTCAGCAGGGGCGGGTGGGGGCAGTCGGCTTCCTGACCGCCAGCCATGATCAGGCCTGGAAGGCAATTTCACGCTGGCGGGCCAGTTAAGGCCCGTCCAGTGTGAAATGCAAGTGGCAGCGCTCAGCACTGCCTGTGCGGGCGGGGCTGGGGGAGCAGAGTGCAAGCCGGGCGAGTGTGACATTTGCTCATACGCGTGAGTGCACGCTGCCCAATCTCCCTGAGGCAGGGAGCTGCCTCAGGGAGATGAAGGGATATGAAAAAATATAATTTAAAAAATAAAAATATAATGAAACATGACTCTGTCACATGAGCAGGGACATGTTATTAAAAGTTTTTATTTGATTTTTATTTGCTTTTGGAAAACTCATCCCACTCGTGGATGAGGTTTCCAAAAAAGTGCAACGGCTGCTTGACTTTTCACCTGCCCGCTAACTGTAAGGTTGGGCGGGCAGCGAAAAATTTCTTTCAATTCACTTTTTAATGGCCTTAATAGACCTTTTAATTGTCGGCAGGAGCGCTGCCGACTCTGGCGCGTGCCCGCCAACCGAAATATCGCGCACGTGCATGATGACATCGGGGCGCACACCTGATGTTATCACGTGTCATTTTGCGCTCGGTCGGGTCGGGTCGGGCACACACCCGCCTGCCAAGCTAAAAATGTTACCCTGAAGGTACAGTAGTTAATGCTAGCACAGCATAAGTTGACAAACTGCTCTTATAATAATTATGTTGGATGTTTTAGCTACCTTATTTTTAGCTAGTCAGCCAAATAGATTTATCACTTTCTCTCTGTTTACTTTGTTTTGTTTGGCTTTGTGTATTCCATAAAAAACAGCATTATACTTTGATAAAATAATTTATCAAACTGTCTTCACTCTTCAACTCTGAAGAAGTGTCATACGGACTCAAAATGTTAACTCTGTTTCTCTCTCCACATATGTTGCCAGACCTGCTGAGTTTTTCCAGCATTTTTTGTTTTTATTTGTCTTCACTCTTGTTGCCTTTGTTCCTAAACTGAGAAGAATGTTTCACAATACATTTGTTATGATCCCCTTAGAGACCGATAACTTTTAATAAGAGGAAAGCAAAATACTGTGGATGCTGGAAATCTGAAATAAGAACAAAAAATGCTGGAAAAACTCAACAGGTCTGGCAACATCTGTGGAGAGAAAAACAGAGTTAACATCTTGAGTCCGTATGACTTCTTCAGAGCTAAATAGAAATAGAAATGTGATGGGTTTTATACTGTTTAAGGGGTGGAGCAAGATAGAAGGTCAGAGATAGTTGGGAGCTAAGGAGAGATTGACAAAGGTGTCATGTACACAAGGCAAAGGAGGTGTTAACGATAGTGGTAAAGACTAAAGAAGGTGCTAATAGTGGCATAAAAGAGCCAAATGTGTTAATAGCAGAACAAGGGTCGGTACTCTGTGAAAGCACAAAATAGAAACCAGTGACAGATGGCCCTTTGGGGGTGGGGGGAGAGAATAAAACAAAGAATAAATAAATAAAAATAAATAATTGAAATTTAAAACACACAAAAAAAATTGAATTAAAAAAGTGGTAAAGATGGAGGATAGAGTTTATGGTCTGAAGTTTTTGAACTCAATGTTAAGTCTAGAAGGCTGTAAAGAGTCTAATCGGAAGATGAGGTGCTGTTCCTTCAGTTTGTGTTGGGCTTCACTGGAACATTGCAGCAGGCCAAGGATGGACATGTAAACATGAGAGCAAGATGGCGTATTGAAATGGCAAGCGACTGGAAGTTCTGGTTATGCTTGCAGACTGAGTGAAGGTGTTCTACAAAGCAGTCACCCAGTTTGCATTTAGTCTCCCCAGTGTAGAGGAGACCGCATTGGGAGCCATGAATAGTTGAAGGAGGTGCAAATGAAATGTTGTTTCACCTGAAAGGAGTGTTTGGGGCCTTAGAAGGTGAGGAGGGAGGATGTAAAGGGGCAGATGTTGCATCTTCTGCGATTGTATGGGAAGGTGCCATGGGAAGAGGATGAGAAGTTATAGGGGATCGAGGAGTGGACCAGGGTGTCATGGAGGGAACAGTCCCTATGGAATGTTGTAGGAGGGGCTGAGGGGAAGATGTGTTTGGTAGTGGCATCATGCTGGAGTTGTCGGAAATGGCAGAGGATGATCCTTTGAATACGGAGGATGGCAGAGTGAAAAGTGAGGACAAGGGGGACCCTATCATGGTTCTGGGAGGGAGGGGAAGCTGTGAGGGCAGAAGTGCAGGAAATGGGTCGGACACGGTTGAGGGCCCAGTGAACCACAGTAGGGGGGATCCTGGGTTAAGGAAAAAGGAAAGCATGTCAGAAGTGCTGTTTTGGACAGTGGGCTTTTAAAAAGAGATTTGAATTCCCAGTGAGTGACTCAAAGGATCACATGACAAGATTTAACATTTTAAGACTTACTGTAGCAAACTAAAATGAACATCAACCAAACATTACTTAGTAGGCAACTAATACACTAAACTACAGAAAAGGTATCTCCCCTTAACATTTTAAAATGATCGCAAACCCCAAGCCGCATTTATACATTACATCACACTCTCCATATATGTGTGGTCTCTATAGGAACCAGTCCATAGTTGCTTCCAGCTTCCAGCAGGCTTGCTTCTCCCTGTTTTGCTGAGTTGTAATGTCCAGAACCCCCGAACTGACTTCCTGCACCAAGGCCCACTCCAGCAACTCCTTCTCCCAGAACATGCCAGTGTCAATCTTCCAGTGTTCTTAAATCTCTACTGGGCCCATCTCTTCGACCAGAAAATAAGCTCTCATTAGCATTTTGCATGGTGGGTAACAGAGACCATCCTTTTCCCATGTTGACCACAACATCTGCTGTTTTCCTGTCTCTCTATCTCTCTCTGGACACTGTCTGTCTGTCTCTCTTTCTCCCTCTCTCTCTCTGTCTCCAGGGTCCTTGAGTCATTAATTCTTAGAGTCTGTAAGTCTGCCCATTCCTACAACAAAAATGAACTGAAAATACTGATGGAAGTAAAAAGCTAAGTAAGGTTATTGCAGCTGACATGATCAAACATTGATCAGAAGGCAATCAGCAATACTTTTTTTCTTCCTATGTTTGGGTTTTCAAAACAGCTTTGACATAAACTTATTTTATATATAGAACCATAAAATGATAGAATGGTTACAGCACAGAAGAAGGCCATGCAGCCCATTGTGTCTTTGCCGGCTCTCTGCAAGGGCAGCTCACCTAGCCCCACTCCCCTGGCTTTTCCCTATAGCCCTGCAAATTCTTTCTTTTCAGCTACTTATCTAATTCTCTTTTGAAATCCTTGATTGAATCTGTCTCCACCACACTCTCAAGCAGTGCATTCCAGATCCTAAACATTTGCTGTGTAAAAAGATTTTCCTCATTTCGGCGTTGCTTCTTTTCCAATCATCTATATAAGTGTCCTCTAGTTCCAGATCTTTGCACCTATATAAACAGTTTATTTCTTTCTATTCTGTCCATACTCTTCATTATTTTGACCACCTCTATCAAATCTCCCTTTAATCTTCCCTTCGCCAAGGACAGCAGTCCCAGCTTCTCCAGCCTATCCAGCTTATTGAAGTTCCTCATCTCTGGAACCATTCTCGTGAATCTTTTCTGCACCCTCTCTTTCTAAAATATGGGGGAGAATTTTTCCTATGGCGGGCGGGCTGGGCGTGAGCGGGCGGGAGCAGGCGTGGAGCTGATCGCCACCCGCGATCGGCTGCGCACCGCCATTTTACGTGGGTGGGCCAATTAAGGCCCGCCCAGAGTAACGTGCGGCCAGTAGCGCTCAGCGCTCCCTGTGCGGGCAGGGTGGGGAGGGAAAAATTTTTAATAAATAAAGTAAAAGTTTATTTAAACATGTCCCCTCATGTGACAGTGTCACATGAACTGGAACATGTTTGTGCAGTTAAGAAAATTTATTTATTTATTTTATAAAAGCTTCAGGAAACCTCATCCCATCCGTGGATGAGGTTTCCTAAAAAACGTGAAGGCTATTTGGGCTCTTCGCCTGCCCGCCAACCTTAAGGCTGGACAGGCAACATTCTTAACAAGTTTGATTACTTTTTTAATGGCCTTAGTAGGCCTTTAACAGTTCGGCGGGTGCTCAGCCGCCTCTGGCGCATGCCCACCGAGCGAAATATCGAAATGATGCACAATGACATCGGGACATATGCCCGACGTCATTGCACATCATTTTACATTTCGGCGTGGCAGGCCCGCCCCCGCACACCAACGGCAAAATTCTGCCCATGGTGCCAAGAACTGGAATACTCCAGTTGAGACCGAACCGGTGTTTTACACAAGTTTATCATAACTTCCTTGTTTTTATACTCTACAGACAGAGTTTTCTCTTCGGCGTGTGGGGGTAGGCCCCACACACTGACGCATAAAATGACGCGCGGTGACGTTAGGCGTGCGTCCCAACGTCAGCGCACATCATTCCAATCTTCCGTTCGGCAGACGTGTACCGGAGTCGGCTGCGTGCCCATCAAACTGTCAAAGGCCTGTTAAGACCATTAATAAACCAATTGAACTAATTGACAGGGTTAGCCGTCCAACCTTAAGGTTGGTGGGTAGGCGAAGAACCCAAGCGGCCTTTGCGTTTTACATGAAACCTCATCCACGTGCATGAAAGTTTTATTAAATTAATAAATATTTTTTACACATTTCATAAACATGCCACAGCTCATGTGACACTGTCACCTGAGGGAACATGTCTAAATAATTTCCATCTTTCTTTATTTTAAAGTTTCAAATTGAACTTAATTTCCCTGAGGCATGGAGCTGCCTCAAGGAGATTTCTGCGTTCTTTCTTGCGCGTGCACGAAATAGCGCAGGCCCCGACTCTCCCTCCTCCCCCCCGCCCACACAGGTAGTGCTGAGCGCTGCTGGACGCATGTCATGCTGGGCGGGCCAATTATGGCGGCGCGCAGCTGATCGCAGGCAGCGATCAGTTTCGCGCCTGCCCACGCCCACTCCCAACTGACTGGCCCGCCCGACAGGCAGAAGATTCTGCTCTATGCCCCTAATAATAAAGTTCAGAATCCCACTATATTAGCCACTTTCGTAGCCTGCTGTGCCACCTTCAACGATTTGTGAACACATACCCTCAGGCCCCTCTGCTCCTGCACCCCCTTCAAAATGTCTCAATTATAAATGAACACGAACAGTATTTTTAAGTTTGTTCTTCTTTTATAATTTTTGAAACTGTATTACTTTGTTCTGTCATGGCACAAATTTCCGGTTGGTGCCATGTTACAACAATACACGAGTAACTAAGAGTAATACAGTTAGGTTTAGTTAACCGTTGTGTTGTAAGGTGTACATTGATGATTCCTTAGGGTGACACAGTTCCTAGTCCTAAAAATCTCATAGCACCATTGTTCCACCAGAAGCACAGTGATTCACTTGCCAATGGTTCCGTCCCAAATTCTAGGAATGAGGTTGTTGAAATAATCTACACAGGGACTAATGCCTCTTGCAGCCCACCTTGCTGACAGAGCTGAAACTCAGACTAGCATCCCACTGTTCCAAAAGGGGTAGCCCAAGGTTTGAATCATGCTGAAGTAAAGGCCAAGATCTTTTTTATATTATTGGGGGCATATATGGACACTGTAGCAATGAGACCCATTCTTTCAAAGATTGATTGCCCTTTGCCTTTGCAACTTCAGGCCCTAATTTAGGTCTGCAACAGACCTATGCCTGCTCCCAGGAGGCTTAGGTCCTGTTGGGCCTATCAGGTGTATTACTGGTGGGAATTTTCTCAGTATACATTCTTAAATCTTCCACTTTAGCTCTAGCTTTAACAGTTTTGGTTTAATTAGCAGAATAAAAATGTATTACTCCTATATGTCATTGTGCTGATCGCCATATTCATGGTGGTAAGTTTGTAGAATTGATGTATAATTGGCAAAATCATTTCAATTCAGATAAATAAGGTGGTGCATTTTACCAGGAGAAATAAGGAAGCCACATACTCTTCAAAAAGTAAGAGTCTAAATGGCGTATAGAAATATGGGGATACAGAGGCTAGAGATACAGAAATCACTAAAGTAGCAACATAGGTTAACATAGCCATAAAGAAAGCAAACAAAGAACTGGTATTAACTTATAGAAGAATAGAATTTAAAAACAGGTAAATTATGTTCGCTTTGTATAGAACCTTGGTTTCATCACATTTAGAGTACTGTGCACAGTTTGTATCTCCTTATTGTAAGAAAGATATAGCGACACTGAAGCAGGTGAAAAAAAGATTCACAGGAATGATACCAGAATTAAGAGGCTATACCTATCAGAAAGGATTGAACAAGCTGGGACTTTTTTCTCCAGAAAAGAGGAAGCTGCAAGGTGACTTAATAGAGGTCTTTAAAATTATGAAAGGGTTTGATAGCGTGGACACAGAGAAATTGTTTCCACTTATGGGGAAGCCCAAAGCTATGTGCCATATGTATAAGATAGTCACTGAAAATCGGATAGAGAATTCAGGAGAAATTTATTTACCCAGCAGTTGTTGAGGCAAATCATATAGATGCATTTAAAGTGAAGCTAGATAACCACATGAGGAAGAAAATAATGGAAAGTTGTATTGATAGAATTAAATGAAGATGGGTGAGAGGAGACTTATGCGGATGATAAACAGCAGCATGGCCTAGTTGGGCCTAATGGCCCGTTTTTGTACTGTATAATCTATGTAATTCTATGTAAAACATTACCAGAAATATCAACTGCTATTGTTCCTTCTCTGTAATCTACAAATCCTACCCACAACAGCATTTAATTATGTTTTTAAATACATTTCCCCCACTGATTTGGAGAGTTGTGTAGGAGGTGGCACAGCACCAGTGGAGATGAACAGCTGGAGGATTTAGGAAGGTTATTTGGGTGCTGTCAGTTTCTTTTGCTGATCATTAATTCAGTCCTTATCCCTGATATTGTTTGCAGGTCAGCTCATGTGGTAGCACTCCTGCTTCTCGGTCACTTGGTTGTGGACTCAAGTCCAATTCTAGGAGTTAAAGTATATAATCTAGTGTTAAGAGAGTGCAGTATTATTGAAGGTCACATCATTCAGCTGAAATGTTAAACTGAGGCCCCCATCTATCTGCTGTGTTGGTAAAAGCGGTGCTTAAAAATCCCATGATATCAATTAAAGGAGAGCAGGGGAGAGCTGGCAGTCAGACAGTGAGGTCACTTGTCTTTTTTGCTAAATTCAGTATACAAAGATGTGCTAAATGTTTTGATATTGTCCTGAATAATATATGAACATATAAATTGGGAGCAGGAGTAGGCACTCAGCCCTTTAAGCCTGCTCCACCACTTGATAAGATTGTGGCTGATCTGGTTGTGGCCTCAACTCTATTTTCCTGTCTACCCCCTGTACCCTTTGACTCCTTTGTTAGTCAAGAATCCATCTACCTCTGCCTTAAAAATATTCATTGACCCTACCTCCACTACTCTCTGGGGAAGAGAATTCCACAGACTCACGACCCTCTGAGAGAAAAAAATTCTCCCATGTCCATCTTAAATGGGAGACCCCTTATTTTTAAACAGTGTCCCCTGGTTCTAGTCCCTCCCACACCCTTTCAGCACCCACCCTGTCAAGTCCCCTCAGGATCTTATATGTTTCAACATATAAAAAAGCCAACATCAGTAAGATGAATGGATTTAACCTCTTCCCTTTCCTATTAACAGGTATATTGATCTGCGGGAAAATCCACTTGACAGCAAAGAAGATGAGATGCTCAGCGAACTCTTTGAAGATGATGAAGATCGAGAAGAATTTGAAAAAGACTTGATGCAAATGTACTTTAAGGATTTGAAAGGGAGAGGTAACTGCTGGAGTATCTTTACAATCTATTCTTTATAAGAAAAGGGATGTAATAATGTAAAGATGAAGAATTGGATTTTTTCTCTGGGGTGAGAAACAGAGGTTGTAACTGTGACTGGGTCCCAAACCTGCCTCCAGGGGAAAACAGTCACTCACCTTGATTTTCCTCGGGAGCAGCCAATTAATGGCCAAAGGGCAGATTCACTGTCCAATTAAAGATGGTGGGTGGGCTCGCGAAGCTGGAGGGCCAACCCGAGGCCTTCCATCTTGAAAGGAGCTGCAGGCTGCAATTAAAGGTAAGTAAGGGAGGGAACAGTTCAAAATAGAGGTGCCTTCTCTCCAACTTTTAAAAATCTTTAATTAAAAAACTCAGACGCCAAGGTATCACTGTGGGAGGGTGCGGGGAAGCTCCCTATAGTACAGCCTGTGGCTGCTGTTGCACTCAGACAAGCATGCAGGCAGGCCCTCTAGGCCTGTCTGAAGCGCTAGCACCCTGGCCGGCCACCAGGTACCCATCTCCAGGCCCCGCCACCTGCAGGAGGCTGGAGGCTGACTGAAAAATCTCAGCCAGCCTGCTTTAATTGGTCTCAATGAGTCTGAATAGCAACCCACCATGTGCAGGCATGTAGCCCTGCCAGCTCCCCAATCCTTGTTCCACGTAATGGTGCAGATGTGGAACAGAGGCGGAGAACTGGCACTAGCGGGGCTAATTTTAGCTCCTGTCTGCCTCCGATCTAAGCCCACGAGGCCAAAAATCCAGCTTAAAGTTTTTCTGGAGTAGCTCTGTTCATTTGCAAATGGAGGTTTTTGTATTGAAAAACTAGGTGAAGACTCATGTCGTAGCTTAGATTTTTAACCAGCAGAGTTAAAAAGATGAGGAAGAACAAGAAAAAGCAGTTAGGCATCAGCAAGCTTTTATTTGAAAGTTTTCAACTTACAGGAGGGGAAGATTAAGAGAGGAACTAAGTCCCATAGGAAATAGAGTTAGATTAGAAGATGGCGCAATGAGTCTCAATTTCAGCACAATGAAGATGAAAGTTTCTGTGCAATGCTTGTTGACTGTGAGGTGCAACCTTTGAGAAGGGAAAGTAGTGAATTAGTAGAGGATAAGCCCAAATTAGCTGAGGTACTTAATAAGTGTTTTACTTTAGGGTTTATAAGAGAATAAGGTATCGGGGAGAACTGGCTAAAAGTAAGATGAGAAATATTAGAATAAATAAAAGGAAATTATTGGATAGTTTAGTTAAGATAAAGGAGAACCAAGTGCTGGGATCTACTGAGATCAAAGAGTAGAGACAAGGTAAGAGAGACAGGTAATAATGTGGGAAATGATAAACAGAGCATGACAGGAAGGGACTGAGAGTACAGAGAGTGCAAATCTAAGAGTAAATCAGGTAAGGTTAGAGGTTATAAAAGTAATAAAAGGCGAAAACCAAAGGCTCTGTATCTGCATGTAGCATTCAGAATAAAACAGATGAACTGACTGCACATATAGAAATAAATAAGTATGATCTGATAGCCATTACAGAAATATGGCTGCAGGGTGACATAGATTGGGACCTGAATATTGAAGGGTATGTGATATTTAGGAAGGACAGGAAGCTAGGGAAAGGTGGAGGGGTGGCTCTGTTAATTAACGATGGTATTAGCACAGTAGAGAGGGATGGCTTAAATTCAGGAAACCATGATGTAGATGTGGTTTGGGTAGAGGTGAGAAACAATAAAGACAAGTGACTTGTTGGAGTGGTATACAGACCCCCTAACAGTAACCATATGGTAGGAGGGGGCATAAAGGAAGAAATAATGGGAGCTTGTTATTCTCCAGCCTCTCCCAGTAATCCTGGATCCCAGAGTTATGGTTGGCGATATTCCAGCCCTCCCACCTTAACCCATAATAGTTATGTCCCTGTGCCCACTGTGGACCTCACCCCTCCCCACCTCGAGGCTATATGCACAGTCACTTACAGAGGAGACCCCTCCCCAGGAAAATTTTGAATACCCCATTTTGTATTGCATTTTCCCCATTTACAGGCTGCAGATGCTTCCCCTAACCCTTGCCATCACAGCTGCAGCCCAGTACCAAGATAGACAAGACCATGGTAAGCAACAGTCAGATCATGACCACGCCCTGCACACCAAGCTGTGCCTTATCCCAATTGAGCACACAGCCCTTGCCCCTCCCTGGAGTGGGACTATGATGTGCATGCCATCCATAGCCCTGTAGCATGGCCTGCAAAGCCCCAGGACTGACTCCACTCTTGCACCCTGACTATGATGTGCACTAAGCCCCAGTACTGACTTCACTCTCACACTACTTGGCCCCAGATGATGGATTGTGACTGCCTTTCTCATAACTCTCCCATTCCTTCTTTACTGCTGACAACACAGAATTTTTCCGTCAGCGAGTTGGGGGCGGGGCTCACTCGCCGACGCGAAAATGACACGGGATGACATTGGGAGGAACCCCGAAGTCATCCCGCCCCATTTAAATATTCAATTAAGGCCATTGTCAGGATAATTAACCCAATTAAAGGCCCTGCCCGTCCAACCTTAAGGCTGGCGGGTAGGCCAGGAGACCTGGCGGGCAATAGAAAAACATGAAACCTCATCCACTGGCAGGATGTGGTTTCATGTCCGTTTTGAAAATCTTTAATAAACTTTATGTCATATTTATTAAAATGTCCCATCTCGTGTGACATTGTCACATGAGGGGGACATGTTAATAATTTTTTTTTATTTTTCTATTTTTGAGGTTTTTTAAACTGTCACCAATCTCCCTGAGACAGTACTTAGTCTCAGGGAGCAGTGTGCTCTTTCGTGCACATGCTGCCCACTGGCCTTAATTGGCCCGCCCACTCAAAATGGCGGCGGGGCCTGTTTCGGCGGCGGAGTTCAGCTGCCTGCCCGCCGCTGAGCCGGTGGGGCCCACCCACCCATCGAGGGCTAAATTCTGCCCAGTGTTCCTCTACCCACCACCCCACCCATTTCCATGTGTCTCTGTGTAACCCGTCACTCGTGTGCAAGCCTTTACCCTCCCCCACCTCCATGAGTCCCCATGTAAGCCTTACCCTCTTGTGCCACACTCTCACAACACCCCCCCTCATATTCCGCAATCTGCATGTGTCCCCTCCAATTTGTGTATTTCTGTTCCCATTCCAGCCCCTATGTGTCTGCATTCCAGTCTTTAAAGTTAGGCTCCAGCTTCCCCACCGTTGGTCTCCCCTCTGTCTGCCATCGTTTCCCCCCCCCCACCACCCCTCCAACCCCATCTTTGCCCATTGTCCTCCGTGTCTCTTCCGTTCTTCCCACCCTGCCCTCTCCCACCGCTCCCCCCACCGCCCCTGGTTGCAATGTTGGTCTCTGTCTGGTTTGCTGCCCTGCCTGAGCATCCAGATAACACCCTCCTGGACAACGGAGGAAGCCAGTGAGGAGAGCAAGCCTACATCCCCAACGGTGTAACGGCTCACTGGCTTTGGTGAGAACCTGGAGTGGCACTTTTGCAGGTAGGCTTTGAATGCTGCACTCACTCCAAAGTCAGGAGCAAAGTGAGGGCCATCAGCTTCATGCCACATATTTCCAAACGTGTTTCAGATCAGTCTAATTTCCTACCGACATGCCACTAGGTTGAGAGGGGAGGGGGTACATGATTCCAGCATTTTATTGCTGCAAAAGTTAAAAATTAGCCACAACCAGTCCACTTCAGCAATATTTTTTGATAACATAAAACAATCTTTGTTTTACTTTGCTGCAGAAACAGTTCCTGCCTATACTACAAGGGTATCTTTAAGCCTACAGCTCTGACAAGAAGCATTACCAAAATTCATCAAAATATGAACTGGATCTCAAGAGAACAAAAGATGTGTGACTTGTGAAGAATCTATCCACTCCACTAGGAAA
Organism: Cetorhinus maximus; assembly: GCF_964194155.1. NCBI lineage: Eukaryota > Metazoa > Chordata > Chondrichthyes > Lamniformes > Cetorhinidae > Cetorhinus > Cetorhinus maximus. The sequence continues at coordinate 112,145,490 of NC_135880.1, forward strand.
ATTACATACAGCGAGCTAGCCATGGAATGCTAGAACTCATTTGAGTCAGGTTTAGGGAGGTAGAGGACAGTCAGAGCATCATATTGCTGTACGTACATTGTCTTTCATTATGGCACTGTTCAGTGGCTGACCAGAGGTGGTTTGTTGATTGAAGTAAAATGCTCAGAGAGTTACATGACCAAATGTTAAAGGTGAGCAATAATGTTATAACCTGGATGTCTGTAACGTGGATGTATTATAGTTATTTTAGTTATAATGGAAAGATTGTTAAAAAATAAAAAATAAATCTGTGTTTTTCTTGGCCTGATTTTTAATTCACAACGCTGTAGCAGAATCTAGTCACAGCTGGAAAGCTATTTTAACACTAACTCAGCTGTATATTCAATCATGGTATTTCTTCATTTCATGAGCATGTAGATTAGCATTGGGCCAGTATTCACTCTTTATGTAAGACAATAATTAAAGTTAAAAATACAACAGGATAAATTAGGATATTCTTAAAAGTTCCTAACAAGATTTCACCTTTTTTCCATCATCTATTTATTTGCTCAATTGAGGGAAGGTCTACTACCACACCCTCCCTTTATTTTCCTTCTCTCAAAGTCTCCAAAGACAAACATAAACTACTTTATTTATTCACTGGACATATTTCAAAACAGCCACAAAGTATCTGGCAGTTCTTCTCTTTTAATGAACAATAATTGGACTTTCGATGTTTAGTGGCTCTCAGCAAAATGTGCCTGGCATAATACATTAACTGGTCTTGTCCCAGTTGACAGTAGCATTGCTGAACAAAGGAGATTAGGGTGGCAGGTCCCTTTGAATACTGAACAGTCTGCTTTCTGAATTTTGCTGGAATCTGTCTGTGAATGCTGTTTATAAGAGCAGGAAAAGTGGAAACTTGGTGGCAGTGCTCTTTTACTATCACTAGTAAGTGAAAAACCCGTTTATTGCTGATGCCAATTAAATTTCTGTTTCCACCAGTGCCAAAAAAAATCCATAATGTTCATGTATTGGATAATGTTGCAAATTTAAATTTGTAACAGATGCTTTGCAAGAACAGTTAGAATTTCCCATACTCTCCAATTTAAATAATTTTGTAAGTAAAAAATCATGAACCTTGTTTAGTACCATAATGCACCAGCTAAACCAAATCAATTTTTTGTATCGCGATTAATCCACGCTCCATGGGAATTTATTATTCCAGACTAAATAGATAGTTTTATTAAAACAAATGGAGCTCCTCTTTAGAAAAGGTTCAATTGTAAAGATGGTTCAATGGAAATGTGTCACACTTAGCCATACAAACTAGTGTACTCCTAATGTTCAATTTTTGGCCTATGTTAAAGTTGCCAGTCTCAGACAGGGAAGTAACGATGGATGTTATAATTGGATTCAGTGTTCAAGTGAGGGGGGGCAGGGGGAAATATTGGTGGAGGTTCCCAGTTGTGATAGCAATCTTGTAACCTCTTGTTAGAAGTGCATGTGCATGAATATCCGACGTGGACAGAGTCTAGTTTGGCTCTGGTAGCTCAAAAACACTCACCATTCAAGCTTGCACATGAAGAATAGCCACTTAAATGAGATGCCAAAGGGTTGCTGCCAGCTATGAAACTATAACCCACTGTCTACAGTGGAGGTAGCCTAAGGGAAGAAAATGGGAAAAGGAAGAACTGAATTTAAAAAGATATCAAATGCAGAAAAATATTTGATGTGCTTGGTATATCTTTTAACTTCTTGTAATACTTTCGTTATATTACATTTAATATGTAGCAACATAATTTTCTAATTATATTTTAAGCAGTTTAACATTTATTTTTGCAGTTTATTTTCATAGTGGAGTATGTATATTACGATTGTTTATGACAAATGTATTAGAATGTTAACAATTACTAAGAAACATAATGATTCTGTTTAATGTTAATAACTGATGGTATAAATTACCATATGCTCATTGCAAAATATCTCTCACTATTCTGATGTATTTGGAATCCAATTAAATACTTACAAAAAAATGCTTAACTTTTCAGATAGTTTGTCAATCATTTTGTGATAAATGTTAATCAGAATCACAGTGCAGAAGAGGCCCTTCGGCCCATCGAGTCTGCACTGACATGTGAGAAACACCTGACCTACCTACCTAATCCCATTTACCAGCACTTGGCCCATAGCCTTGAATGTTATGACGTGCCAAGTGCTCATCCGGGTACTTTTTAAAGGATGTGAGGCAACCCACCTCCACCACCCTCCCAGGCAGTGCATTCCAGACCGTCACCACCCTCTGGGTAAAAAAGTTTTTCCTCACATCCCCTCTAAACCTCCTGCCCCTCACCTTGAACTTATGCCCCCTTGTGACTGACCCTTTAACTAAGGGGAACAGCTGCTCCCTATCCACCCTGTCCATGCCCCTCATAATCCTGTACACCTCGATCAGGTCACCCCTCAGTCTTCTCTGCTCCAACGAAAACAACCCAAGTCTATCCAACAAATTGGGAGCTGTCCAATAGTTAAACCCCTGTATTTGCATGATGCACTTACAGATTGAGATTGAAGATTATAAAATTTAAAATTAAAGTTCAAAATTTAGAAATTTATGCTTGTACAAATATCATTTCTACAAAAAAATGTACAAATTCATTTTAACATTGGACAAATGATATCTCCTTGTTTGTCAGTACAATTCTGTTTTGCAGTGTACCACAAAATGGAGGAGACACAGGTTGTTTTATTAATGTACCTGTGATTTTTTTAAAAATCATTTTAATTTTAAGACTGCAAAAATGTTGGCCATGGAGCTATTCAGTGTGGCTATTAATGGCCTTCAATTTCCTCACTGTTTTTGGCATATTTGGGATTTTAAAGTCACATGTTGCCAAATTTGTGGGGTGGGATCTATTTTCACTGGGTTTTCATCCATTAATGGCTGCAGTATAGTTTGTAAGATGATCAGGTAACTGCCATATGAGAATAGATGATGCTAGTGTTCCCAAATCTCATGGCTTGCATTCCCATTGCACCAAAGATAGTTTAGAATTAAATAATAGAGGAATACCTATTGCTGAATCAGTTGAGACTGATGGAAGTGCATTATTTTGAAGTCTGCAGCCTGAAAAAACTTTCAAGAGCAATTGCTGGAGTTGAAATAGCGCTTTTAAAGCACTGAACTTGCTACTGATAGCCTGAGGGCCTCTGAGACTACGGGGAAGTTTATGTCCCCACCCACATTACAGGAACAGGTTCTGAGTATCAAGCATGGAATTCCCAATGGGCAATTTCTTGATTGTGATTTTAATAGAGGAGGTGAAGAAGGAGCACGGCAGGATAAAGGAGAGTGAGAGATTTGAAGAGGCCAAAAAGATGGAATAAAAATTCAAAAGATGAGCATTCAGCTGAGTGTGAGTCCAAATCAAATATGTCAGAATCTCATTTGGTGCTAATCATCTTGCCAACTGGATTATTTGTAATTGAAATCTTCATTCACCTTTTCTGTCAGGAAGCTAGCCATTGCCTGCAAGATATTAATTTCACTACCAACCCACTCTCCCAAAGAATTTACAGGCCACACAGATCCTTCCTCTTAGACAGAATTTTGCCCTTGGAGGGGGCGAGTAGGTGCAGTCGGGAAGCCGACTGCCACCCACAATCGGCACCATACTGCGATTTCACGCTGGCGGGCCTGTGCGGGGGGTGGGGGGGGGGAGTGCGAGCGGGCCGAGCGTGAACTTCGCGCATGCACGCAAGTGAGGGCTGATTCATCTCCTCGAGGCACGGAGTTGCCTCAGGGAGATGATGAGATTTGAAAAAAAAAATTTTAAATAAAAATGTAATGAGAAACGTCCCCTCATGTGACACTGTATTAATGAAAAATTAAAGTTTTTATTTTACTTTTATTTGCTTTTGGAAGCCTCATCCTGCCCGTAGATGAGGTTTCCAAAAAAATACAAAGGCCACTTGGCCTTTTCGCCTGCCCGCCAACTGTTAGGCTGGACGGGCAGCAAAAAATTTATGTTAATTGATTACTTAATGGCCTTAACAGCCTTTTAGTTGGCAGGTGCGTGCCAGAGCCAGCAGTGCGCCCGCCAACTGAACTATCGCACAACTGCACGTTGACGTCGGCACGCTTGGCTGACCTCAACGCGTGTCATTTCACGCTCGAGCGGGTCAGGCACAAGTCTGCCCGCTAAGTGAAAATTTCTGCCCCTTGAGTTCTCTGCTCAAAGGCAAGTCTAACCTACACCTACAAGCACCTACACCTCCTACGCCACAGGTAGGGCAAGGAGGCAGATGCCAAATCCACCCTAGGCAGAACAGAGATCAAGTCCTGTGTTGCTGGCAACAATCTGATCCATGTTAGCCATCCAGCCAACTAAGCCAACCAGTTCCCCCAAGGAGTCTGAGTTGTTGTGGCAACATGCATATTGTAGCCTGGAGCTATGGAAAATGATGGAAGAGTCTCCAATTTCCTTTCAATCATGTGTCTGACCAGGTATTTATCTACTCTTACCGCCTGCCATCATTGTATGTTGGAAGGAATTAGCAGTTGATAATCAACCTGTTTGGTTACATTATGAACACATGTTCCTTGGCCGACAAGCCTTGGAGTGGGACTTGAGCCTGGAACTTCTGACTCAGAGGCAGGAATGCGACCCATTGCACCACAAGATCTCCCTACACAGATTCTATGAAGGCCCTAATGAAGACCTCTATGCTAGAAGAATGTGCTTCATTTATGAGGCAGTAGGGCACAATGCCAGTTACCAAATGAATTTCAAATTGAATGAGAGAATCATAAAGAGTAAGCAACATAGCACATAATACAGAAATCAAACCGAATACTGATCAGCATGTTATTTAAGTCTTCAATTCCATTTACTGATAGCCCCATATTCTTTAGTTTGGAAGCATACATTAATGACATATTGAAGAGTTCCAATCCATCTGATGAGGCATTCCTACATTCTAAGTTTTTGCAGTGAGACACATATCAGCTGGACAGGCTGGGTTTTTTGGGTGTGAATTGAAACATGCTTAAAAAGAAGCTTTTGTGTTGGGTCTTGGCAGGAAATCGTGGTGTGTACAGAAATGGAATTTTGATCTGATTCTTCACGATCTGCTGTTGTGAATTCCAGCATTGGCCTGTATAATATGGTTTTAAAGTGGCCTGGCAATACTGTTTAGTTTCTTGGCAGAAAGTGTGAAAGAAAATTTTGATGGAATTAATCCAGTCAACAAGATAATTAGCGTCCTTAAGTGAAATTTTGCTTTAATTTGATTCAAACTTACATTCAGTGAAATGCTAGTCTTCTGGTCTCTTCCTCTAGCATTTCTGAATCCCTTCACAATAGTTTTTCAGTACAGAATGTGCTTTTCACATAAGCCTGACAGCTTTCTCACAATGACTATGAAAAATTCATTTATCACAGTATTGAGTGACTGAACAAATTGTGTTCGGCCTTCTGGATTTTTCTATTCTGTATGGCAAATTTTACTGTGACTAAATGCAGGCATTCAGCTGTCTACAACTTATTGACAACAAAGATGCTAATTAACAAAAGTGAACTGCATTGGTCTGGTCTATCAACTATGGAGACATGGACCTGGATTTTCCAGGCCCTTTGAGGATGGTCTTGGAAGTAGGGGGCAGGGACTGCGTAATATCCTATGGAGTGGTGTCAGATCAGAGGCCCGAGGTCATTGGGTCAGTTTGAATTTTACAAGGGGCGGGCAGCATGGCGAGTCAAAAGGATGTACAGATCTGACCAAAAGGTAATTAAGGCACTTAAGTGCAAATAGACTGTGGCTTTATGTGACTGTCTCAATTTTATGCAAAGAGCATGGGGTCCATGACGAGTATATAAAGGCAGCAAAGAGGTGGGAGGTCAGATCAAGACTTTGTAAGCCGTTGGGTGATACAGCGTGCCTTGACAGGAAGGGTAGAGCAGTGTGGGGGGTTTTGGTGCCAAGGCTTTGGGGACATGCCACCAAAGTACCATCTGGCTACTGGCGCTTCGGTAGATTGAAAGGGAGCTGAGGGGGGCTGAGGTGGAGTGGTCGGAGAGATGGAGGTAGTGTCTGGGAGAGAGGCCCTTGAGACAGGGTGTGCCCAACTGTCATTGGCACTGTGCGATCAGGAGGCGGGTCCTCTACTGAGGTGGAGCAGCTGAGAGGGAAGGAGCTGCAGCGACAGGCATCTGGACTGCAAGAGCCTCGTGACCTACTGCAGAGTCAGCCTTGGGTTAGGAAAGCAGAAGAAGACTGCAGGGGGGACAGTGTGCACCCTCCTATGTGAATAAGAAGATACCCTGCAGCGAGGGTCTACACACAGACAATGAGCTACCTCCAGACATCTGAGTGGCAGTGAAGCCAAAGACTACGCTTTTCCAGCGAGGCCATCAGAGGTTTTTGCGCCATGATGCTGGACAAGCTGAGCCTCAGTGGTGTTGGTTGTTACCTGATTCCAGTGACAGTGAAGGTCCTTAACTTCGAGCCTCCAGTTAATTTCAGTGGCCCATTGGAGACATGTGTGGCATCCCCGAAACAGCAATACATCATTGCATCAAGGTGGTGACCAATGCCCTCTTCAGGATGACCAGCTTATACATCCATTATCGCACTCAGCTGGACAGTCAATCTGAGGACACCAAAGGTTTAGGGGACATTGCTGGAATCCCCAGGTGTAAAGTGTGATAGACTACACACACATGGCCATCAAGGCTCCCAAAGCTCAGCCAGTGTCTTTATTAACAGGGAGAGATTTCATTCCATCAACATCAAACGAGTCTGTGACCACCACCAAAGGATTATGCAGGTGTGTGCTCATTACCCTGGAAGCAGCCATGCCTATATATTCACTTACTCTATGTGCCTTCAAGGTTGGATTCCTGGTGACAAGGAGACGGCTACTGACTCCACTAAGAAACCCGAGGACGACAGCAGAGGAGAAATACAACATCTTCCTAGTGGCGACCTGAGCAAATTGAACAGACAGGTCTCCTGAGGATGACATTCAGGTGCCTGGATTAATCCGATGCTGCCCTTAAATAGCAAACTGGCACAGCTGGGCTGTAGGCTGTGTGGATTTGAGGCAGCCTGCGCATTCAGGGCAAGATGTGGCTTCAAGGCTGTCTTCAGCTGTATTCTGACAGTGCTGGCAGCCCTTTAAAGATGGTGCCGAACCTCCAGTGGCATCACCTGATGCTGAGGCCATCACCTCACTGCTTCTGGGAATGGTCACTGCCTGTATATCTGAAACAACAGCAGAAGGTGCAGTTTTTAAGTGTTACCGAGTTTAGCCCTCACATCTGAACCTCAACAATGAGTTTTGGTAGGCTATAGGGGGAGGCGGTGGCATTGTGGTAATGTCACTGGACTAGTAATGCAGAGGCCCAGCCTGATACTCTGGAGGAAATGGGTTCAAATTGCACCCCGGCAGCTGGTGGAATTTAAATTCAATGAATACATCTGGAATATAAAGCTAGTCTCAGTAATGGTGACCATGACAACTACCAACAATTGTTGTAAAAACCCATTCGACTCACTAATGCCCTTTAGGGAAGAAAATCTGCCATCATTACCAGGTTTGGCCTACATGTGACTCCAAACCCACAGCAATGTGATAGGCTCTTCCACTGCGCTCTGCAATGGCTTAGCATGCCATTAATTGGCCACTTAAGAGCCTTAATAGGCTGAAAGGGTAGGTGGGCTGCCTGATGCCTTTTCCACATACTGTAACATGGGAGAGAGATCGGGGTGGGTGGGAAGGATACCCACTTTACTTTACAAGCACCCTCACCACCTGCCACCAACCCATCCCCCCTCCCCCCGCCCCACTTTCAAATATGCTCCATATCTCACATTAGCTATTGCCTTCCACATATAGCCTGAGGTTGAGAATTCACTCCATGGGTAAATTTGAAAGAAACTTCAAAATGAACCATCAACACGTTGTGGCACATTCACTGTACAAACAACAACAACAAAAGTTTATATTTATATAGCACCTTTTATGTAATAAATGCCCCAAGGAGCTTTATAAAACAAAATTTGACACTGAGCCACATATGGGGGTATTAGATCCGATGACCAAAAGCTTGCTCAAAGAGATGGGTTTTAAGGAGTGTCTTAAAGGAAGAAAGTGAGGTAGTAAGGCAGAGAGATATAGGGAAGATACTTCAGAGCTTGGGGCCTAGATATCTGAAGGTGTGGCCACCAATGGTGGAGCAATTAAAATCATCGAATGCCAAGGGACTAGAATTAGAGGCACACAGATTTCTCAGAATAAGGGAGGGGGTGAGGCCATGAAGGGATTTTAAAACAAGGATGAAGATTTTAAAATCAAGGTGTCACTTGAACAGGAGGAGCCAATGTAGGTCAGCGAGTACAGGGGTGATGGGGAACAGAAATAGGTGTGAGTTAAGACAAGGTGAGCAGTGGTGACTTCAAGTTTGGAGAGGGTAGAAAGCGGGAGACCAGCCAAGACTGCATTGTAATAGTCAATTCTAGACGTAACAAAGGCACAAACGAGGGTTTCGCAGCAGATAAACTGAGGAGGCGCGAAGTCGGGCAACGTTACAGAGGTGGAAATAGGCAGTCTTAATGATAGCCCAAAGATGGATTGAGTTTTTGACTGAAACTATTATTCACTGAGCTACTAAACACTGTCCAATATAAATCGGAGGGGTTTTGTTTTAACAAAGCATTTTCCAAGTAAATTGTGTCAGGTAAATCATTTACAAATGAAACTTGTAAAATAAAAGCTAGTTGTACTAACTTGAGTGTATTTTCCGAAGAATGGGATGAAGTCCAACATACTGTGGCTTAACAGTTGCTTTTAGATACAATAGATGTGGTATTTTGTATGTACAAATCACAACCTTTAACTGCACTCATTACCAATGTTGTGTGTAATGCTACAGAAGACAAATATTATCTCACCACGCCCACTATTGCAACAGCAAATTACAAGCTTCATCAAACAAATTTCTGGTCAAAGTTACAATGTCGCACAGGTACTCCCACAGATTTTCACATATCTTGATGCAAAGGTAACATATACAACTACACCAGAGCTTTCATTTTATAGAAAAACTGCAAACACAGTGCATTTTTAAAAATCGTCAGATTGTAGAGTCATTCAGTGACCAAAGTGTAATAGTTATGCCACAAAAAACTATAAATGCTAATTATGGTCTAAGAAGTTAATTTAAATCATTTGACAGTAATTTGTGAGGGCAACACAAAGAGTCTGCAAAGGGATATAGATAGGTTAATTGAGTGGGCAAAAATGTGGCAGATGGAGTATAATATGGGAAAATGAAAGGTTGTCCACTTTGGTGAGAAGAATAGAAAAGGGGAATATTATTTAAATGGAGGGAGATGCAGGAATGCAGTAGCACAGAGGGGACTGGGTGTCATCATACATGAATCTCAAGAAGTTAGCATGCAGGTACAACAGTTAAGAAGGAATTGAATGTTGCTAGGAGGATGGAGTATAAAAGTAGGGAAGCCTTGCTACAACTGTACAGGGCATTGGTGGGACCACACCTGGAGTACTGTATACAGTTTTGGCCTCTTTATTTAAGGAGTGATATACTTGTGTTGTCAGCAGTTCAGAGAAGGTTCACTAGGTTGATTCCTGGGGTGAAGGGGTTGGCCTATGAGGAAAGATTGAGCAGGTTGGCATATTATCATTGAAGTTTAGAATAATGAGAGGTGATCTTATTATACACAAGATTCTAAGGGCTTTGATATGGTAGATACTGAATATTTTCCCTCATGGGCAGAATCTAGAACTAGGGGGTACAGTTTCAAAATAAGGGTGCAAGGGTGCCTTTCATTTAATATGGGGATGGTGAGGAATTTCTTCTCTCAGAAGATTATTAATCTTTAGAATTCATTACCCCAGAAAGCAGTGGAGGTTAGGCCATTGAATATATTCAAAGCTGCACAAGATAGCTTTTTGATCCATAAGGGAGTCAGTTATGGGGCCAAGCTGGAAAATGGAGTAAAGGCCACAATCAGATCAGCCATAATCTTATTGAATGAAGGAGAAGGCTTGAGGGGCCGAATGGCCTTCTTCCGCTCATGTTCTTAGTTAGGCAGGTTCTGGTAGGGGTTGGAGGGGTTGGGGTGGGGGGGGGGGGGGGGGGGGGGGCGGGGTTGCTGCTGTTGCCCCTGGAGAGCCCCTCCGAGGGCCAAATACTGCCTGAGAAAGAGGGATCCCAACCAAGCCTGCTGGGAGGCAGTCATGATTTATCTGGCAGTCTCCCCACACAGCAGAGGAGCCCCCAGCAGCTGATAAAATGCCAACAGAGGTGGGAAGAAGCCTTTAATTGGCTACCTAAGCAGCTTCATTGGGCCCTGGGTGAGTGGGCTGTCTGGCACCTTTCCCATCACTGGCAGGGTGGTATGGTGGCAGAAAGACAATGAGAAAGGCACTGCACCTTCCTCCACCATTTTGCCTGCCTTCCCACCTCCCAGCCTGAAGCCAAAGGGCTGGTAAAATTCAGCCTAACATTTCAGTCAATGAACTTTCATTAGAACAGGTATCACTCTCGAGTTGACAGGCAGGTAGGAGCATCCTGAGGTCCTATGGGAAAGGTTCCTGGCAGACAAGGGGGGGGAGAGGGGGGAGAGGGAGGGGGAGGGGGAAGGGGGTGGGGTTAAACAGAAACAAGACGGGTTGATACTGAATTCTTCTCCAAAAAATGGTACACAGGGCAGTGGCGGGGGAAGGGAGGAGGCCCAAGGTCTTCTTGCAGGCCCTAGGGGCAGCATTCTGGCTCCTCCTGGCCTACAAAGAGTTCTGACGAAAATCATTATTTACTTGGCCTCTTCTGTGCAGTCAGCTTCTTCTGCAGTGGTTCAGCTGAAGGGTTCCACACAATGAAGGACTTCCCCTGGTTGGACATTAATAACATATCATGACACAAATGCCATCATTAGACCACAACTTTGAATTGAATTAAACTTTGAACCATCTGCCTTCTTGGGTGGAAGAAAAAGATCCCATGGTACTATTTCAAAGAAGAGCAAAGAAGTTATCCCTGGTGTCCTGACTAATATTTATTTATCAATCAACTTCACAAAAAATAGCCAATATTGTCATTATCACACTGTTATTTGTGGGAGTTTGCTGATTGCAATTAGCTGCCACATTTAAAAAGTCCTTCATTGACTGTAAAGCGCTTTGAGATGTCCAGTGGTCATGAAAAATGCTATATAAATGCCATCTTTCTTTCATTTTGGTTATCACAGAAAAATCATCATTAATTTCTCAAAACATTGCTATATGTCACAGAGTACATGTAATAATAATAGAATTTCATACAGTTTGTCACCATAAATCAATAACCTTAATAATAGGCAGTGACACTGCTGAGGCTGCTCAGCTATCAGCCCTTCGATTAGCTAGCAGCCCTTCGATTATCTGGCAGCTCTTAGGGTTGGGTTGCCATCCTTAATAGAGATGGCAGCCCTGGTAACAGCTGCGGACAAAATGTGGCTCTGGTTCCTGCTGCCGGCTGTAGCAAGGTTGGCCCCCCACTTCTGCCCTGCTGTGGAGTCCTCTGCTGCCGAGGTAAAAGCTAACTGTGTATCTCTCTCCACAATGCTGCCTGACCTGCTAATTGTTTCCAGTGCTTTTGTTTTTATTTTAGACTTCTGGAATCCAAAGCATTACATTTTGGTTTTAATGGACCTCAAATGGAAGCAATCTGAGAATTCACGGAATCACAGATGCAGAAGAGGCCCTTCGACCCATCGAGTCTGCACTGACACCTTCTCAAGAGCAATTAGGGATGGGCAATAAATGCTGGCCTAGCCAGCGACGCTCACATCCCATGAACAAATCAATTTTAAAAACTATGAGGTTCAAAATCATATTCCAGCACTAAGATGAGGAATTGCTTTTGATGTGCAGCAATGGCTTCATGATGATTTTGGGGAAATCCTTTGAATTAAACTGGCAATTCTTGAAATATAGCAGTGTCTTTGCAAATATATTATATCGATATTGTTGAAATCTGTAATTTGTTAGTATTATACCAATTTTTAAAAAATCTTCTTTCACATTCTGGGATAGTTATTTGTGTTTCTTTGTAAAGAGAAAGATGAGAACTACATGAATCCGTCTGGCATGGGGCACTTCAAAGGCAATTATCTGACTTCTGTTTAGATAAATTGCTTAACAAATGTTGGAGACAAAAGGTCAACCCAGGTGTTAGAAATTATTAATATTAATCACTAGGTTATCAATCACTTATACTTCCATCTATGGCCTTTGCAATCGTCACATCGGATGCTTCAAGGAGCAAGACTTGTTTGCTGTGCCCTGAGGGCATCTGAGTTGCTTGTCTGGTACTCAAGATGCTGTCTTTTACTTGGGATAATTTGATTTGATTGCAGATTCAAAGTGTTTCACATACATTAGCTTTGATTAATTGTGAATATCTGATCACCTTTTCTTATATTATCCTGGACAGACAGTGCATTTCCTGTGACTGGGCCATTATACACAGGGAGCTCACAGGAAGTAATGGTAAAACAAAAAGGAAGCCTGGAAATCTAAAAGAGAACCAGAAAACACTGGAAATACACAGGAAGTCACACAACTTTGAAAAAGAGAACAGGCAGGTTATGATATTTTGGGTGTGCAGCCTTCATTTGAATTATACTAATGAGTTGTGTGTGATAATCTCTGTAACTAAAAGCATTTCCGTTCATAAGAAGGTCAGAGGTGGGGTGTTCTGTGCCATTTGCAGCTCCTCAGATACTGAAGCAGAATGTACACAAAACGCCGGATGACATTCAGGCTTGGGCTCATAAGTGGCAAGTGGTATTTGTGCCACACAAGTGCCAGGCAATGACCATCTCCAGCAAGGCAGAATCTAACCATCTCACCTTAACATTCAACAGCATTATGATCATTGCATCCCCCAACATCAGCATCCTGGGAGTTACCATTAACCAGAAACTTAACTGGCCAACCACATAAATACTGTGATTACAAGAGGCTGGAAATTCTGTGGTGAATAACTTACCACCTGACTCACCAAAGCCTGTCCACCATCCACAAGGCATATGTTAGGAACGTAATGGAATACTCTCCACTTAGCTGGATGAGTGCAGCTCCAACAACATTCAAGAAGCTCAGAAACATCAGGACAAAGCAGTCCGCTTAATCAGCACACCACCTACCAACTTAAATATTCACTGCCTCCACTGACACATAGGGTAAAATTTTTAGCTCGGCGGGCGGGCGTGTGCCCCACCAGCTCAGACATAAAATGATGCATGTTGACGTTGGGCGAGTGTCCCGACGTCAACACGCAGTCACGCGATATTTTGTTCAGCAGGCGTGCCCTTCGACAATTAAAAGGCCTGTTAAGGCCATCAAATTATCAATTAAGTTTAATTTTTTTGCTGCCCATCTAACCTTACGGTGGGATGAGGTTTCCGAAAGCAAATAAAGGTAAAATAAAAATTTTAAAACCTAATTAATAACATGTCCCTGCTCATGTGACAGAGTCACATGTTTCCTTACATTTTTATATTCCTTGCTTTTTAAAATAATTCTTCGTCTCCCTGAGGCAGCTCTGTGCCCTAAGGAGGTTATGAAGCATGCACTCGCGTGCATGCATGAAGGTTGCGCTCGCCCTCCCCCCTTCCCGCACAAGCAGTGCAGAGCGCTGCTGCTCACGTTTCACTCTGGGCGGGCCTTAATTGGCCCACCAACGAAAAATCGCCTTCCAGCTCCAATTGCGGGCAGCAGTCAGCTTCCCGACCGCCCCCGCCGAGCCTGCCCGATAAGGGCAAGATTCTGCCCATAGTGGCAGCAGTGTGTACCATCTACAAATCTCCTTCGACAGCACTTTCAAAACACATGACCTCTAACACCTAGAAGGACAAGGGCAGCAGACACATGGGAATACCACCATCTGCAAGTTCCCTTTCAAGCCACACACCGTCCTGACGAACTATTATCACGCTTCCTTTACTGTTGCTCTATCAAAATCCTGGAACCCCCCTGCCTAACTGCATTTTGGCTGTACCTGAACTGCAGTGGTTCAAGAAGGCAGCTCACTTTCTCAAGGGTATTTAGGGATGGGCAATAAATTTTGGCTTTGCCAGTAACACTCACATCCCAAGAACGAATGTATATATTTTTTTAAAAACAGCCCATGGCCAACAATCTGGTTCCACTGGCAATGGACGATCTCTTTATCATTTTCCTTCTGGTCTTGTTCCTGAAGGTACTGACATAAGCTGAAGCTCTTATCTAAGTGGTCGTTACGCCCCTTTGAGCTGAGTGCTTACAGAATTTTCTATTTTTATTTTCCATTCCCAGCATTCGCAGTATTTTGCTTTAGCTCAATTTTCTAGTCTTTATGACGGCATGAATTCAGCCCGTATTGAGCACGGCGCTGGCACTTTAATTACTTGGGCGACTCATCCCGGAGCAGTGGGGGCAGCAACAAGCTCTCGATGCGAGAAGCGGGAAGGGCGCGTCTCCTCTTGGCCGCCGGGTTGTCGGGCCGGCTCTTTGGCGGAGTGGTGAAGGTGGCGGGAAAGCGGCCGGGAACGGTAACCCCTGGCAACCGAGGGAGTGAGCCGGAGTGGTGGGCCCAGCACAGCCTTCAGCTCGAGTAATAGGGAGCGGGGCTCGGAGAGCGAGCCGTCCAGGTATGTAAGAGACGGAGCCGCTCACTGTCCGTATCTGAGCTTCTCTCGGCGGGTGACCATGAGGTGAAGGCGGCCCCAGGATCCCATCTCCACTATGGCCGAGGAACTGTTCTGTAAAAGCGCCGCCGTCCTCATCAAGTGTAAAGATTGTGAAGACAGGTGAGACCGAGAGAGACTTTTACCCGCATCTATCAGGGTTTAAGGCCGCAGAGTGACTGTTTCTCTTCCCTTTACAATGCTGCGCCTAATTTTAAAGCTGCAGTGGTTTTAATACCATTATTAATGTTTGCTGTTGGACATGATCCTGTTGAGATTTTAAAGTGCTCTTCTCCCGTGCTAACGGCATCCAAGTGCAGGTGCCGCCGGGTTTTAGGCAGCAGCTCCCGGGAGGGTCAATGTCTTTAAGAGGGGAGCCCCACGGTAGTGGTCTCAAGTGTTTATTTGCTCACTGTGCTCTGGGACACACGTTTGGACAGTTCCGTCCTTTTTGTTTTGTTCGATATATCAACCAGTTTTAGAATGGGTTCTGTTTCCAATGACTAAAGGAAAATGTTTGCATTTATAGATTTATAAACTCTGCTTTCCTTGATTAGTTCAGGAAAGAAAATTAGCGTGAAAGAAAATAGCTACGTCGAATAATCCTGTTGAAAGTCAAGTCGTTGCATAAAAATGACAACAAATTTGCCGGTTTTCTTGGGATTGTAGTTCAATGCTAGAGGAGTTCAGTAAAAGGACGAAAGCGACTCGATTTCGTTTTCTTGTATTGCGTGACAGATTACTTAGTATGATAATCAGTTGTACAAATGGTTTGTGTTTGATTTATTTGAATGCCCATATATATAATTTTGATTCATTCTCACGATTGTTTACATTTTATTGAGTTGTGCCTTATCAATTGAATTTGTTTACCCTTTTTATAGTTTGTAATAGAAAATTTTTGACAGCTGGACAGCCTCTTCAGCCTTGATTTAACTGCAAGTCAGGTAAACTTAATGACCTGATTGTAATACTGTCAGGAAGAATGAATGATTCCCGGGGTCCCTGCTCCCCGTTGTTTAATGGCACACTATTGTAAGGTTGGACTTCTTGATCTAAACTCTGCTTGGATTGAATACAAAAATATGGTACTATTGGAAAATGGAGTAAAACATACCATACAATTAATAGGCAGATTGTGGCTTTTGTGATTTGGATCAACACTACCTATGAATTGTGGATGAATATTGAAGGAAAACTGGGAAGGAATATAATTCACGGATTGTTCTGCCTGAGTTTTGTGATGTACTGATATCTTTTTACTGTGATGATTTTGCTGCTAAGGAGTGGTTAGCTTGGCAATCTTAAAATTTAATTTATTTATATAGAATCACAAAATCATAGAATAGTACAACACAAAATGAGGTCATTCGGCCCTCCCATCTGTGCTGGCTCTTTCAAAAGCAATCAAGTTAGTCCCACTCACCAGCTCTTTCCACAGCAATTTTTTTCTCCTTCAGGTATTTATCCAATTTCCTAGCTTTATACTGCAAGTATTATAGTGATAACATTTATCCCTTCCTGCTTTCTCATTCTCCAGCACCCCCCTGCCCCCTCTACTCCACTGATTATTTCTGCCTCCCCCTCTGTTGCTCTCTAATACTGTCTCTTGACCAAAACTACCAAAAAGAGATTTACTGGACATTTAATTTAAAAATTGGCTTCTGTGTTTGCCAACAGTAATTGCATTTCATAAGGATTTCACTAATTGTGAAACTTTGTCCTATACAATAAGGTGCTGTGCAAATGCAAATTCTTTCATAGTTAGTCTGATTTGCATCTGTGATTAACAAAAGTTTTATTTATATAACAATCTCAATCTCTTTAAACTGTTTATGGTTCAGACCAAATTACACAGCATTTACGGCACAGAAACAGGCCATTCGACTCAAATGGATTATGCCAGTGTTTATGTCCCCCATTACTCCTCTTCATCTAACCCTAAGGGCCACTCAGCTCCTCATCTCATTACAGCCTTCATCCAAACATGGACAAAATAGCTGAATCCAAGAGGCAAGGTGAGAATGACTGCCTTTAACATCAAGGCAGTATTTGACTGAATGTGGCATCAAGGAGCTCTAGCAAAACTGGAGTCAATGGGAATCAGGAGGAAAACTCTCCACTGGTTGTAGTCATACGTAGCACAAAGGAAGATGGTTGTTGTTATTGGAGGTCAATCATCTCAGTTCCAGGACATGACTTCAGGAGTTCCTCAGGGTAGTGTCCTAGGCCCAACCATCTTCAGCTGCTTCATCAATGATCTTCCCTCTATCAATGTCATAAGTGGGGATGTTCGCTGATGATTGCATGTTGTTCAGCACCATTCGCAGCTCCACAGAAACTGAAGCAGTCCATGCCCATATGCAGCAAGACCTAGATGACATTCAGGCTTGGGCTGATAAGGGCATGTAACATTCACGCCACACAAGTGCCAGGCAGTGGTCATCTCTAACAAGAGAGAATCCAACCATCTCCACTTGACATTCAGTGGCATTACCATTGCTGAATCCCACACAATCAACATCCTGGGGGGTTACCATTGACCAGAAACAGAACTGGACCAGTCATATAAATACTGTGGCTACAAAAGCAGGTCAGAGGCTGGGAATTCAGCAGACAGTAACACACCTCCTGACTCCCCAAAGCTTGTCCACCATCTAAAAGTCACAAGTCAGGCGTGTGGTGGAAATCTGTCCACTTGCCTGGATGAGTGCAGCTCTAACAACACAAGAAGTTCAATGCCATCCAGGACAAAGCAGCCGCTTGATTGACACCCCATCTACCGCCATCAACATCCACTCCCTCCACCACCGACACAGTGGCAGCAGTGTGTACCATCTACAAGGTGCACTGAAACAACTCACCAGGGCTCCTTCAACAGCACCTCCCAGACCCATGACCTCCAACTTCTAGAAGGGCAAGGGCAGCAGATAATTTGGGAACACCACCACCTGCAAGTTCCAAGCCACACACCATCCTGAGTTGGAACTAATATCACCATTCCTTCACTGTTGCTGGGTCAAAATCCTGGAACTCCATCCCTAACAGCACTGTGGGTGTACCTACATCACATGGACTGCAGCGGTTCAAGAAGGCGGCTCACCACCACCTTCTCGAGGGCAATTGGGATGGGCAATAAAGATTCTGGCCTAGCCAGTGATGCCCACATCCCGTGAAAGAATAAAAATAAATAAACTCTTCTATTTCTTCCACCCTCATGCCTTTATCTAGTTGCCCCTTAAATGCTTAGGACATCAAAGTCCTTGCATTCAGTTTTGATGGGAGTAATGCTATTGGTTTCTTCTCAAAATTTCATGAATTTTGTTTCATAATTATCTTTGTTCCAATTCAATTCTGGTCAGCCCCCCCATCTCCATATTCTATCCTCTGTAAATGTGAGGTCATCCAGAACTTTGCTGCCCAATTCCTTGCTTGCATCAAGTCCTGTTCAGCCAACACTCCTATGCTCGCTGACCTACATTGGCTCCTGGTCAAGCAACCTCGTGATTTTAAAATGTCCTTGTTTTCAAGCCCCTCCATGGCCTCGCCCCTCCCTATCCCTGTAATCTCTTGTCCCACAACCTCCCAAGATTTCTTTGTTCCCTTAATATTGGCTCCTTGAGGTCTCTGATTTTAATCGCTCCATCCTTGGTTGCTGTGCCTTCAGCTGCCTAGGCCCTGGGCTTTGGAATTTGTTTTCTCAACCTCTCCACCTCTCTTCTCCCTTAATGACTCTTTAAGATCTACTCCTTTTGATCAAGTTTTTGGCTATCTGCCCTAATATTGTGGATTAGTTTCAATTTTTCCTTTATAATGCTCCTGTGAAGCGCCTTGAGATGTTTTATCACATTAAAGGTGCAATATAAATACAAGTTGCTGTTCTAATATTTCTGCCACTTTATTGTATGAGATGAACAAGGATTAGCTATTTGTATGTAGTTGATCCTTTGAGCCTTGATATCCTTGGTCTGGAGGGTGTAACATTCAGCCTCACCTTAGTGGCTGTCAGTGCTTCATAGAATCAGTATGCTTGAGTGGATGAATGGGGGAGGTGGTGGCGTAATGGTATTGTCGCTGGACTAGTAACCCAGAGACCAAGGGTAATGCTCTGGGGACCAGGGTTCGAATCCCACCAGATGCTGAAATTTGAATTCAGTAAAAATCTGCTAAAAATCCTAAAAGGAATGGAACCAGACAGACCACCTGGCATGGACCTATGCACCAGAAACTCAGCCCTGTCGACCCTGCTTACTAACATCTGGGGGCTAGTTGGGAAAGTTGTCTCACGGACTAGTCAAGCAATAGCCCGACATGGTCATACTCACGGAAATATACCTTACACACCATGTCTTAGACACTGCAATCACCATCCCTGGGTATGTCCTGTTTCTATGGAAAGACAGAGCCAGCAGAAGTGCGACACAGTGGTATACAGTTGGGAGGGCATTACCCTCGGAGCCCACAATATCAGGTCAAACATGGGCAAGGAAATCTCCTGCTGATTACCATGTACTGTCTCCTCAACTGATGAATCAGTGCTCCTCCATTTTGAACACCACTTGGAGGAAGCACAGGCAAGGGCACAGAATCCACTTCATTACCAAGAGTGGCTTGGTAGCACCACCACAGACTGAGCTGGCTGAGCCCTAAAGGACATAGCTGTTAGACTGGATCTGTGGCAGGTGGTGAGGGAACCAACAAGAGGGAAAAACATGCTTGACCTCATCCTCACCAACCTGCCTGCCACAGATGTATCTGTCCAGTGACCACTGCACAGTCCTTGTGGAGACTTCTTCACATTGAAGATACCCTCCATCGTGTTGTGTGACATTACCACTGTGCTAAGTGGGATAGATTTTGAGCAGATCTAGCATCTCAAGACTGGGTGAACATGCGCTGTGGGCCATCAGCAGCAGCAGCAGAATGTACTCAATCACAATCTGTAACCTCATGGCCCGGCATATCCACCATTCTACCATTACCACCAAGCCAGGAGATCAATCCTGGTTCAATGAAGAGTGCAGGAAGGCATGCCAGGAGCAGCACCAGGCATACCTAAAAATGAGGTGTCAACCTGGTGAGGCTACAACAGAGGACTACTTGCATGCCAAACAGGATATGCAGCAAGTGATAGACGGAGCTAAGCAATTCCACAACCAATGGATCAGATCTAAGCTCTGCAGTCCTGCCACATTCAGTTATGAATGGTGGTGGACAATTAAACAACTCACTGGAGGAGGGGGCTTCACAAATATCTCCATCCTCAATGACGGGGGAGCCCAGCACATCAGTGCAAAAGGTAAGGCTGAAGCATTCGCAGAAATCTTCAGCCAGAAGTGCCAAGTGGATGATCCATCTCGGCCTCCTCCAGCAGTCCCCAGCATCACAGATGTCTTTAGCAAATTTGATTTAATTCACGCGATATCAAGAAGCGGCTGAAGGCACTGGATACTGCAATATTCCCTGATATAATATTCCAGCAATAGTACCGAAGACCTGTGCTGCAGAACTTGCTGCACCCCTCGCCAAGCTGTTCCAGTGCAACTGCAACACTGACATCTACCCGGCAATGTGGAAAATTGCCCAGGTATGTCTGTACACACAAGACAGGACAAATTCAACGTGGCCAATTACCATCCCATCATTCCACTCTCGATCATCAGTAAAGTGATGGAAGGGGTCATCAACAGTGCTATCAAGCGGCACTTGCTTAACAATGACCTGCTCACTGATGCTCAGTTTGGGTTCCACCAGGGCCACTCAGTTCCTGGCCTCATTACAGCCTTGGTTCAAGCATGGACAAAAGCTGAACTCCTGAGGTGAGGTGAGAGTGACTGCCCTAGACATCAAGGCACCATTTCACTGAGTGTGGCATCAAGGCACACTGGCATAACTGGAGTCAATGGGAATCAGGAGGAAAACTTGCCGCTGGCTGGAGTCATACCTAGCACAAAGGAAGATGGTGTGATTATTGGAGATCAATCATCTCAGTTCCAGGATGTCACTCCAGGAGTTCCTCAGGGTACTGCCCTCGGCCCAACTGTCTTCAGCTGCTTCATCAGTGACCTTCCTTCCATCATAAGGTCAGAAGTGGGGGTGCTCCCTGATGATTGCACATTGTTCAGTACCACTTGTGACCCTTCAGATACTGAACCAGTCCATGACTAAATACAGTAAGACCTGGGCAGTATCCAGGCTTGGGCTGACAAGTGACAGGTAACATTCGCACCACACAAGTGCCAGGCAATGACCATCTCCACCAGAGAGAATCTAACTGTTGCCCCTTGACATTCAATGGCACTACCATCGCTGAATCCCTCACTATCAACGTTCTGGGGGTTACCATTTACTAGAAACTGAACTGGACTAGCCATATAAATACTGTGACTACAAGAGCAGGACAGAGGCCAGGAATCCTGCGGTGAATAAGTCACTTCCTGTCTCCCCATAGCCTGTCCACCATCTACAAGGCACAAGCCAGGAGTGTGATGGAATACTCTCCACTTTCTTGGATGAGTGCAATTCCAACAACACTTAAGAAGCTTGACACCATCCAGGACAAAGCAGCCCACTCAATTGGCGCCCCTTCCACAAACATTCACTCCCTCCACCACTGACGCACAGTGGCAGTAATGTGTACCATCTAGAAGATGCACTGCAGGAACTCACTAAGGCTACTTAGACAGCACTTTCCAAAACCACAACCTCTACCATCTCGAAGGACAAGGGCAGCAGATAGATGGGAACACCACCACCTGGAAGTTCCCCTTCAAACCATTGATCATCCTGACTTGGAAATATTTTGCTGTTCCTTCACTGTCGCTGGGTCAAAGTCCTGGAATTCCCTCCCTAACAGCACTGTGGATGTACCTACACCACATGGACTGCAGTGGTTCAAGAAGGCAGCTCACCACCATCATCTCGAGGGCAATTAGTGATGGGCAATAAATGCCTAGCCAGCGAAGCCCACATCCCATGAGTAAATAAAAAAAGACATTACAAAACTTATGATGCACAAATGGTCAGACTTAACTTTTGAATTTAGTATGTAGAAAGAAAAATGTCATTTATTCACCTGCATTAGTTTTCACGTTTCCCAAAAGTAAACTTATTGTAACAATTAAATACAGAGATAAAAACAAAAAACTGCAGATGCTGGAAATCCAAAACAAAAACAGAAACAGAAATACCTGGAAAAACTCAGCAGGTCTGGCAGCATCGGCGGAGAAGAGCACAGTTGACGTTTCGAGTCCTCATGACCCTTCAACAGAACTAAGTAAAAATAGGAAAGGGTGAAATATAAGCTGATTTGGGGTTGGGGGGTGGGGGGCGTTGTTGGGACAAGCAGCCAGTAATAGGAGGAGATAACCAAAAGATGTCACAGACAAAAGAACAAAGAGGTGTTGAAGGTGGTGATATTATCTAAAGGAATGTGCTAATGGAGGAACTGCACCTCATCTTCCGACTAGGCACTTTACAGCCTTCCGGACTGAATATTGAGTTCAACAATTTTAGATCTTGAACTCTCTCCTCCATCCCCACCCCCTTTCCGTTTCTTCCCCCTCCTTTTTGTTTTTTCCAATAATTTATATAGATTTTTCTTTTCCCACCTATTACCATTATTTTTAAATGTATTTCCACCCATCGTTTATCTATACCTTTTATGCCCTTTTAGTCTTATTTCACCCCACCCCCACTAGAGCTATCTGTACCTTGCTTGTCCTGCTCTCCACTCTTAATTAGCACATTCCTTTAGATAATATCACCACCTTCAACACCTCTTTGTTCTTTTGTCTGTGACATCTTTTGGTTATCTTCTCCTATTACTGGTTGCTTGTCCTAACAACCCCACCCCCCCCCCCCCACTTAAACCAGCTTATATTTCACCCCTTTCCTATTTTTACTTAGTTCTGTTGAAGGGTCATGAGGACTCGAAACGTCAACTGTGCTCTTCTCCGCCGATGCTGCCAGACCTGCTGAGTTTTTCCAGGTATTTCAGTTTCTGTTTTTATTGTAACAATTGTTCTGTTACCGACAGGTGCCCACCCAAACAACCTTCCCCTTTTATATTTTCTCTACTTTTCCATCCTCCATGCTATGCACCTTTTTTACTTCCCATTTTTTGTGACTTATATCACAACTGAGCTCAATACTCCTCCTCTGATGGAAATGCTCTCTTCCAGCAAGGGTTACTGAATAGTGATCAAAGGCTGGAAAGCCACAGAAGTTAATTTTAATGACCTCTACATGATCGTGAATTTGGGATCTTCCTGGCCTTTATGTTTCAGCTAAATTTACTGAACTGTTGTATTCTTTATGTTAAGCATGGGGAGCTAGGGGTGAATCTTTTCTCTGCCAGTTCTGTTGTTTCTTTAGTCAGCTGATCAAGAAGTGAGAGGAACCTATATGACATGTCAAGACATAGTAATTAAGATGGGCTGGTACAGTGAATCAATATACAAGCATCTTATAAAGTTTGCATTACTGTGCTTTACTTAATGTTGGCTAGCCTGTTGGAAAGAGAGCTGAACAAAGGTTATGCATTTCGTCACGGAATGAAAGACTATTCTGGCTTCTACCACATGTCTACTACTGGCTAGTTATGAGATATTGGCAGATATTTGGATTTAAATTGCCATTTGTTCTCTTTGGTTTGTCAGTACCTTTTACTATTCCATGTCAATCAATCTTAGGGGGAAAAAAATAAAGTACGTGAAAGTTCAAGTGCCCTATTTGGTAGTAGAAAGCCTTCCTGATGTTTAAAGAATGCTATGGATAATTGCAATTATTGGATTTTTTTCAATGCTTGTACGCTTCGGTAATGGAATAGTTGTAGTTATCCAAAATACTTCCTTCATTTCACAAACAATGAACATTTATATTTTCAAAGGCTTTTGGTTTTAGCTAATGGTTTAATCCCATCACTTAATTTGATCTCAAAATGTTTTCTGTCAAGGGTGTTTGCTTTATATGTATTTGGTGTCTATTTTGAACATTGGCAAAAATGCATTTGGTGGGAGAGAGCTTCAGTGCTATTTTAACAACTAATATGGAAAGTGCACTGGGTGGGAACACAAACTGAAAGTTTATCATGAAGTCAGTCACATAGCCATTCAAATTTTAAAGTTTTAAAATTTTATTTCTCAGGTTGCAGGATTGATATGGAAGAGGAAGGCTATGCAGCCTATCCTAGCTCATCATCCAGACAAAAGCCTATGGTTTCCTCTGGTGAAATCCAGGTTTTTTTTTCTGATTGTAGTGTTTTTGTCTGCATTTGCCTATGCAGAAAGTCCAAACATCTTCCTTGCTCAGCTGCAGTGGTATACGGGGGTCGGTTAACTCAGTTGGCTGAATGGCTGGTTTGTGATGCCAACAGCGCAAGTTCAATTCCCGTACCAGCTGAGGTCATCCTTCTCAACCTCGCCTGAGGTGTGGTGACCCTCAAGTTAAATTCTCCACCAGTTGAGAGAGAGCAGCCTATGGTCCTCTGGGACTATGGCGACTTTCAATTTTTTCAACGGTATACAATCCCCATATGGACCGATTAACTTTTAAAAAGAGATGGTATTTCTCAATGACTTATGCAATGAGTCACATGACAAAATTTCATGTTTTATGACTTTTATTGTAACAAACAAAAAATAACTGACTAAACATAGTGAACAACTAATTGATTAAACTACAGAAAAGATATTTCTTATTAATTTCTTAACGCAATTGAAAACCCCACACCACGTTGATACGTTATGCCCCACTCTCTGCAGATATGTAGGTAGCCTTGTGGATTCAAGTCCAAATTCCTCCTGGAGTTTCAGCAGGCTCCCTTCTCCTTGCCATGTCAGGGGGAGTCTTCCAGTGTCCTCCTTGAAGGTCCCTTCACTCAATCTTCTGAGTATACTCGAACTGCCTTCCAGCTGCAAGGTCCACTTTGGTGACTCCTCGGTTCTTAAATCTCCGAAATCCAGTCAATTCCATTGTCATCTTTCCGAACAAAATAGACTTACTCATCTTGCTCTAACAGCTGTAGCTTCTCCCACCCAGCAGCATCTCCCCCCCTCTCTTTCTCCAGGGTGTCTGAGTCTGACTGATTCTGAGAATCTGGGCAGCTGTCTCCTCCTTTGTGTCCAACCTTGCAAAGAATAAGTTTGAATTTGAATTTTTACTTCCATAACAAGTAGGTCACATGTGCTTGTCTCCAGGCAGACTCAATATGAGGTCACATGAGCTTTTACCTGGTAGAATCCTTAGGAGATCCCATCCTTCTCTCCAAGTTATTCCATTTTACATCGAATGAAAGGAGACAGTTTAAAATGTAACCGTCTTATAAAGTCCAGCATTCATAACAATATACAGAATGCATTTCATAGCAAGCAGCTCTAACTTAGCAAGATTGCATACATGATCAACCCAAACATTACACGGTTTCCAACCATAGCATTTCCTGTTTATTAGAGGATTACCATTCTGTCCACTTTGCATTATCTGGGAATTTTTTTCACTCTTTTTCCAAAAGTTATGGGAACTTAATTAGCCTCTCAATGTGGCTGTCTGAAGCTTTATTTTTTATTTGAATTTTTGGGCTTATCCAGGTGGTCATTCCCTGGAGGAATATATCATGCGCTTTAATAGATTGTGTAAAAGATTGACAGTTCAGTTTGGGAATCCATGAATCAGTACTAGCATTTAAATTGCTGGATTGTGCAAATGTCAGTCCTATGGACAGACTCCCTAGCTCTGACTGGTGTTTGGTTCTTGAAAAATGAGTCCCTGTTGAATCAGATGTCTGCTGGCTTCAAAAAATTCCTGGGAAACAGTAATTTTGTACAGTCTTGGTGGAACAAAGAATAGAGGTGACACAAAGAATAGAGGACTCGATGATTGCCAGAATTTGAAATGGTCCAGATACTGAATGTAGGTGTCAATACAATAGAAGAGTTAAAGATGGACAGAATAAGGATGAAAGCACTTTTTGCATATATGGCTATTATAGCAGAAGACAGAACTACAACAGCAATAATAGGCATGCGAATCCCAGGAATGCCCAAGGAACACCTAATAGGTACTTCAGGTGCGACTAGCAGTAGCATTGTGATGAACTGCCCCACTTAGAAAGGCAGAGTCCTTGAAATGAAACATAACTCAGAATTCTGGGGAAGATGATGAACACAATGATGAATGTGAACAAATTATACTGGTCACAAGATGTTTTAGTCCTGAGATGAATATATTTGTCGCAGACTTGTTTAACTGTGCAGTGCTATAGTGCTTGACAGTACTTAGAACATGTTGTCTAAAATGATTGATTCACTACTTAGTGAATCATCGATGCAAGGTTAAAGAATATAAAAGTACTTCTTACTTTAGGTTTGGTAAAAACTTATGCTGCAGAACTAGTCCTGCCCCTAGTACAACAACAACACTGGCACCTACCTGACGGTGGAAAATTGCCCAGTTATGTCCTGTCCACAAAAACCAGGACAAATCCAGTCTGGCCAATTAATGCTCCAGCAGTCTACTCTCAATCATCTACAAAGTGATGGAAGGTGTCGTTGACAGTGCTAACAGCAATAACCTGCTCACTGATGCTCAATCTGGGTTCTACTAGGACTTTCGGCTCCTGACCTCATTACTGCCTTGGTCTAAATATGGGCAAAAGAGCTGAACTCAGTGATGTGAGACTGACTGCCCTTGATATCAATACAGAATTTGACCGAGTGTGACACCAAGGAGCTTTAGAAAAATTGAAGTTAGTGGGCATCGGGGAAAACTCAGAGGAAGGTAGCTGTGGTTGTTGGAGGCCAATCAGCTTACCCTTGGGACTCACTGCAGGAGTTACTCAGGGTAGTGACCTTGGCCCAACCATCTTTGTTTCGTCAATGACCTCCTGTCCATCGTACGGTCAGAAGTGGGGATGTTCACTGATGATTGCACGGTGTTCAGTACCATTTACGAATCCTCAGATCCTGAAGCAGCGTGTGTCCATATGCAGCAAAACCTGGACAACATTCAGGCTTAGGCTGGTAAGTGACAGCTAACACTCTTGCCACACAATTGCCAGGCATGACCATCCCCAACAAGAGAAAATCTAACCATCTCCCCTTGATGTTTAATGGCATTGCTGAATCCTCTACCATCAACTTCCTAGGGGTTACCATTGGCCAGGAACTGAACTGGACTAGCCATTTAAATACTGTCGCTATGAGCACAGGTCTGAGGCTGGGATTCTGTGGCAAGTAACTCCCCAAAGCCAGCCCATCTTCTATAAGGCACAAGTCAGGATTGTCATGGAATACTCTCCACTTGTCTGGTTGAGTGCTGCTCCAAAAACACTCAAGCTCGGTATAATCCAGGCAACGCAGCCTGCTTGATTGGCACTCGGTCCACTACCTTAAACATTCACTTCCTCCACCACTGCTGCACAGTGGCAGCAGTGTGTCCCATGTACAAGATGCACTCTAGCAACTAATCAATGCTCCTTCAACAGCACCTTCCAAACCTGCAACCTCTGTCACCTAGAAGGACAAGTGCATGTGAGCACCACCACCTGCAAGTTCCTCTCCGAGCCCCACACCATCCTGGTCTGCAACTATATCACCATTCCTTCACTATCGTTGGGTCAAATTGCTTCACTATTGTTGGGTCAAAATCCTAAAAAACACTCCCTAGTAGCATTGCCGGTGTACCTGCACCAGATTTTATTTCTCTTCTTTTATTCTTCCATGGGATGTGGGAGTCACTGCTTATCCCTAATTGTCCTTGAACTGAGTGGCTTTCTAGGCCATTTCAGAGGGTAGTTAAGAGTCAATCACATTGCTGTGGATCTGGAGTCACATGTAGACCAGATCGGGTAAGGATGGCAGATTTCCTTCTGTAAAGGGCCTTATTGAGCCAGATGGGTTTTTACGACAATCAACAATAATTTCATGGTCACCATTACTTTGACTAGCTTTATTAATTGAATTTAAATTCCACCAACTTGGATTTGAACCCACGTCCTCGGAGCCTGGGCTTCTGAATTGCTAGTTCAGTGATATTACCACTACACCCCTGGATAGTAGCGGTTCAAGGAGGCAACTCTCAACCACCTCAAGGGCGATTAATGATGAATAACAAATACTGACCTTGCCAGCAAGTATCACATCCCGTGAAAGAATTAAAAGACACACTCCGGTCACTAAAGAGTGTTGTAATTCCATGTAAAATCGTTGGATAAGCTATTTCGTAAGTACTAATGTAGTTTGTAGGGAGGTCCCTATGCTGCTGAGTAAAAGTTAGAGACAATTTGCTGACCCTACTTGTCAAAGGTTAAAAATACTGCTAAAAGATTCAGGCACAGTTGGTGATTGAGTTTAACCAGGCTAATAGAAGAGATTACTGAGTATGGTGAAACCTTTGAAAAGTATTGGAGGATGCTGCCACATCATGTTGTAAGCCTTCTATTGGTACGTGATTGGTAGTTGTCATGGATCGAAACGTATGGGACAAAGAAATATTTTCACTCTGTTTTCTACACCTGGCGACTGGGTATAGTTGTACAATAACAGTAAGTAAGGGCAGAAGGGTTGTTATAGACAAGATAAGGAACACCAGTGAATTTTCTGTCTGATAATAGAAGGGAATTTATTAATGACGAGTTGAGAGACATGTGAAAATATGAATACCTCAGCAGAAAGTTATTTCAGCAGTGGACTCATTGAAATGACCGTTGCAATGTAGCATAACATTTTAGCTGATCAACCAGACTGTAGTAGACAGCAATCTCAAGAATTCACTTCAGATGGTTGGAGGATATAATCCCTATCAATTAGTCTATGGGCAAAAGCCCAACTTGCCTTATGTGCTGTTCCATTGTCCTCCTGCTCCAGAAGGTACTACAGTTAGTTCAATTGTTTTTCTGCACATTTGAATTCTTTACATGCAGAGAGTCAGGTTTTCATCAAGGCTGAGGACTCAGAAAATTTGGAGCGCTATGAAGCATAATGTAAGACCATTTGAGACAGAATTTAAGAGATTTGGTGTACTATAATAGAGAGTCATAGGCAATGGAAGGGCCTTGTTAAGGTAATAGATCATCATGATGGTAAATCTGTACTTATCAAAAATGGCAGTCAAGCTGTTAAAGTTCAATGCTCATGATTAGTTGGAATGAAATACAAAATCTCGGACTCTGCACATTAAAGATTAGAAGTAACCATGGCATCTTGTACCTCAAGTGCTCATATGTTTTGTGTTGAAGATCCTGAGGAATACTGTACATCAAGGGCTGGATAGTGGTAATGTAAGTGAGCACAAAGTAGAGCTATCCAAAGGCCGGTGCCCAGAGTGGATACTTGAGGAACATATATTCCAGAGGGGTCTAGTGAATGGATGAATGCAACAATTATGGAACATGGAGGAATAGCTACTAACAAGTTTAAATATTGTTTGAATGTTCGGAATGATAGCCAAGAAGCAAGATTCATGGACAAGTAGAAGGACTGAAAGAGCGGAGAGTAAAGAAGCACAGTGAAAGTCATGATTTTTAGCCCAGAAGTGATTCTTGTGTCAAGAAACTATCATGTACTGGAGAAAGATTGGTCAGTAGTGCAGGAGGATGCTGTCATAGTGTAGTCCCTCAAATAGAGGCCGTAGCTTGAACAAATTACACAATGGACTAAAGGTCACAAGTTTTGGAACAGAAATCCTCAGGATCATGAAGTTATGGTGGCTGCCAATAAACTTGAGGATAAATTAATAAGAGAAGTAAAACAAAGGGAATTAATTGGAGAGAGTTTGGTGTGAAGAGTGACTGGGTGGTGCAGATGATAGCGTGGACTCTCCCACAGCTGGAAAAATAATCTTAAAATGTGTTAGCTTTTTTGGCCATGTATTCATGGAGTGTAGATCAATTGACATAAAAGTCACATTTCTGAGAGCAATACTTTTCAGAGAGAAGTGTTTCCGAAACCACCCCAAAGAGGCAGCTGATGCAGAAGGAAAGCTGTAGAAACTGAACAGGTACACCATGGCCTGAATGATGCTTTTAGGGTGTGGTATTTTTTGCTGAGATTCATTTTGCTGAAAATTGTGTGTTGTGTTCAACAAAAGGCAGATCCCTCAATGTCTTATTGATATCAAAAAGGAAAACTTTCAGGCATCTTCATGATGCATGTTGATGATTTCTTATGGGGTGGTACTGCAGAATTTGAGGTATGTGTTATTAATAAGATTGGAGTAAAATTTAAATTGAGAATCAGGGCCGTGGGACTTTTAGTTTTTTTATTGGTAACATCCTTCCAACTACGAGAGATGATGGACACACAGCAAAGAACCTATTTAGGTGGGGTGTCTTCACTTGGTGCACCTTTGCTGATGGCTGCGAAGGCAGCTTCTGCCACAGGCACCACACATGAATCTGCCAAGCAACATTTGTATTTGTCTTTGGTGTTGATGCTTATTGCCAAGCTACTGTCGCCACTGGTTGTGGTGGTACGGCAGCCCACAGGAGGTGTCACCATTTTCTCTTTTGCCAGCTAGTGACTCCTTGGTGCATTAGTTGATGTTTAGGGCCTTCATGTCACACTTGCAAACATCGCTGAAGCGGTGCCTTGTTGCTCCACTGGTTGTCTGACTCCGGCTACCTCAATATTCAGAAGGTCCTTGGGTATCCGACCATATACTGTCCTGCCAACACACTTGGGAGCTCCATCATTGAGAGGACTGCCACATTGCTGATTTTGTCCTGCCAGGATATACCCATTATGTGCCACAGATAGCAAAGATGGAAATTATTGAGCTTCTTTTCTTGATAGCTGTAACTGGCCCATATTTCACAGCCATTCAGCAAGGTGCTGAGAACACAGGCCCTATAAACCATCACCTTGGTCCTAAAGGTCAGCTTGGTGTTATCCCGTGCACGTTTCGTGAGCCAGCCAGCTCCTTTCCCTAAACAAGTGTTGAGCTCTACATCAAGGGACAGATTGTCTGTGTCTGTCACCCTGGACTCTAGGTAGCAGAATTTGCTAACCACTTCCAGTGAGGTGTTATTTTGTGTGATCAGGGTGGCGGGGGGGTCAAGGGGGAGAATGGGAAGAGAGTGAGGCATCACCTTGTCCCATGACCACGGGCTTCTTGATGCTTATAGTGTGGGAAAACAAGTTACAGGCATGGGAGAGACAGTCCATGAGTCTTTGTGGCTGAGTTGCCATGTAGACGACTAGTGCAGCATCTATTTAACACCATCAGCAGAGCACGGCTCTGTGAGATTTTGGGAACAATTGGCTGTACACCAAAGCTCCTCAGTCCCATCTGCTCTTTCCATGACAACATGCACTGCACTGTGCAGTTTGGCTCTACATCTGACAATTTTGGAGCAAAAAATGGAGTGAAACAGGGCTGTGTCCTAGCCCCCACTCTGTTTGGTTTCTTCTTCTCTATGCTCCTGACCTTCATCTTCCTTGCAGATATGGAAGGAGTTTACTTGCACACTAGGCTAGACAGCAAACTCTACAAGCTATCAAGACTGAAAACGAAGGCAAAAACATTGTGTCCTGATCAAGGAACTCAACACTGATTGCTGCGCTAGTTGCCCACGTGGCTTTTAAATGTAAAGGCAAAATACTGCGGATGCTGGAAACCTGAAACAAAAACAAAAAGTGCTGGAAAAACTAAGTAGGTCTAACAGCATCTGTGGAGAGAAAGACAGAGTTAACGTTTCGAGTCCGTATGACCCGAGCCCACTCTGAAGAAGAGTCATACGGACTCAAAACGTTAACTCTGTCTTTCTCTCCACAGATGCTGTTAGACCTGCTGAGTTTTCCAGCATTTTTTGTTTTTGTTTCAACTTCTAAATATATTGGTTTAGATATTAAGCAGAGTAGGTCTGGAATAATTTGAATCAACAATCCTATTTAGAAATTGTCACTCCCATCCTGGTTAATCATACTAGGTCGTCACACATGTTGGGGAGATAGGAAATCTCTAAAATTAACTGGATTGATGTAAGCCTGATTATTTCACAAAAAGAAATGTTTGTACAAAGAAATTGTCAGGGGTCCTAGAGGAGGGGTTTCTCACAATGCTTTGGACCGAATATGGTTTTGATTTGATTTAACTTGTTTTTATTTAGAGAAAGAAAATAATCTGCTAATTGTATTTAAATTGTTTAATTGTATGAAGGTGATGGTCATTAACTGGGGGTTTAGTTGAACCTCATAAATATACAGAGTAAAACTGTGATTGCTAGGTTAGGAGATGTACGTATTCTTGTATTGTGTAACTCTAAAAGTCTGTAACAATTGACTCCAATTCCAACCTTCACCAACTGGCTTTCTGAAATAGAACATCCAGTGTTCATACCAATCTCTGTTAGATTCTGTCTACAACTTTTGTTGCTCTGCTCAAAAAACGTGCTTATCCTCCAACTCGTAAAGAACATCATCTGCTGTGCCATTGTGACTTCCCTTTCCCAGCCACACTGCCTCTTAGATGGAGCTTACCGGTTAAAGGGTTTTAGGGCCATGCCTAGTAGGAACCAGGTTGAGACTGCCCATACCTGCCTCAGATAAGTTCCTTGGGACCAGCAGAAAGAGAAGACTTGAATCCTCAGAAAAAGCGAAAGAACTGCAGATGCTGTAACTCTGAAATAAAAACAGAAAAATGTGCTGGGAGCAGTCAGCAGGACCATTAGCATTTGTGGAATGGAGACGTAAGTTAACATTTTCAGGTGTCATGGACATTTCATCAAATGGAGGACACTTGAATCCCGTTGATCTAGATTGGAATTTAACTCTGTTCTTAGGGGTAAAAGATTGATGTCTAATGTGCTATCCTAATTACTAATTTCAATGATTTTCATAACTTCCCTTTGCTGTTAACTCCGTGATTTGCTCTGTTTTTTTTAAAGTTGCCAACATTGTTGCACCTTAAGACATTTTACCAGGTTAAGGTGCAGTATAAGTGAAAGCTGTTGTTGTATCCTTTTTGCCATAATTAAGCATATCATGTCTGCTTCAAAATACAGTAGAAGCATAATGCTTAATCAGCCAGTTGTACAATTGCCACCTTTGATTCTGTTCATTTTCCTAGAAAACTGAAAAGCATTTTCCTTGCTGATATGGCTCTAAGTTAGTTGATCTGAGCCAAGACAACAACTGGGCTATTGCAGTTGGCCTTGAGTTCCCCTTTGCTGGAAGAAGTATTGCAGTAAGTTAATTGTCACTGATACCATTCTCAGTTGGCTTTTGTTTTTCTAATACAAAGCATGTCAGATTTTCAGTTGATAATAGTCTCATATGTAGGTTTAAAGCTGGTGTGTTTTAAGTTCGCCTTCATTTTTAACAGTAATTTGAACAGAACATAATTTCAGATGTGCTACCGGGATATAATGAAAATGGATTTTCACAACAATGGAAAACAACTTTACAGTACATGCTCTGCTTTCTCCCTTTCCCCTCTCCTCCTTTCCTGAAGGTTGTTATTTTTTGCCTAATTTTTTGTTGTATGCCATTAGGCTATTGAATGTGACAGCAGAACTACATCCCTTGTCCATATATGCATATCATTTGATGGCAATGTGGAATGAAAAGTGGCTAGTTTCACTTACTATACCTGCTGTGATGAGAACTGTTAGCTGCCTTAGCAGAAATCGTCTAACAACACAGTCTGGGTGTCAAACTCTCAGCCATTTGGAAGCTGTATTAGATTCTTTCAAAAATGAATTTTGCTACTGGCAGTATGTTCGGATAAATTTTGATATCAACTACAGCAAATTGTTGATTTGCAAAAATTGCATTTGTTGTAATGGATAGCTGCAATGTTCCAATAATGTAGGTGGGGCATTATTCATGCCTCCCACAATTTCTCATTCTATATTTTTATATATTAGCTGGTAGATCTCTGCTCCATCAGAGGGTTTGTTGTTCCATAATGTTAGATAATATCAGGACTATTGATTTACAGTGACTGAATAAGTTAAATTCCTGTTTTATTAAGTTGCAAGTTGGGATTTTTACTGGTGCTTTAGGAATTGAATTTCATAACTTTATTATTCTGTGATATCTGTAAATTTTTAGACATTTGGAGGTATATGTTGAGTTGGGGTTGATTGAGGTCTAGCTGCACTTGGGGGCAGTACTGTGGTTTAGTAACACAGGGTGATTGTCCTAGGTATTGGCAGAATTGAGTTGGGTGTCCTGGAGCTCGAGTGCTACAGTGGGGCCTTTGATATCTGACTTCACCGTGGAGAGGAAACCTGGGTTTTACACAACTGGAGGTTGAATTTTTGAGTACAGGCAAACTTCCTTAATCCATACGTTTCTAGTCCATGGAGGAAAGTAGTAGTGCTGGATCTAGGGGAATGAAGTAGGGTAAATGAATTGTGTTGCTGTGGGAGAACTTTATGTTATAACCCCAATTAACACAATTAGGTTTAAAACGGTTAAGGAAATGGACAAAGAAAAGTCAATGGTGAAAGTGCCTGACTGGAAGATGGCGAATTTCAGTGATTTGAGACTGGATCTAGCACAAGATTGGCCAGGAAAATAGTAAATGAGTAATGACAGGATTTCTAGGCAGAGATACTTGGGGTACAATCTAAGCCTATTCCTATAAGGAAGAAAGATGGGGTATCCAAAGCTTAGAGTTTCTTGGGTGACAGAGAAATTAGAAGTTAAAATAAAACAGAAAATGGAGGCTTAAAATGTGTGGAAAGCAGAGAATACACACAGTGAGGACTTAAGACATGTGGAAGGTAGAATACACACTAAAGTCAAAAATCTGGCAGAATGGAGAGAGTGCAGGAGGAAATTGATAAGAGAAAGGTGAGAGTATAGAAAAGATCAATGGGTAACAAAAGGGAACCCCAAATTTTTATTGGATTGGGTTTAAAAAATAGGAGGTGCTAAATAAGTTGACATGGCTCAGTTAACATGTCACTTGATCCAGATGGAATCCATTCCAAGTTGCTCAGATAAGCTAGAGTGCAGAAAGCAGAATCTCTAATATATAATTTAATAATGTTTCAGTCTTGCTGGTACAGAGGTGGTTTACCAGGATGGTATCAGGGATGAGGGAATTATGTGGAAAG
Organism: Cetorhinus maximus; assembly: GCF_964194155.1. Lineage (NCBI taxonomy): Eukaryota > Metazoa > Chordata > Chondrichthyes > Lamniformes > Cetorhinidae > Cetorhinus > Cetorhinus maximus. The sequence goes on from NC_135880.1 coordinate 112,180,273, forward strand.
ATTAGGGAAACTGGGATCGTTTTCAGAGAAGGCCATGGAGAAAAATAATAGAGGTATTCAAAATTGAGGGGTTTTGATAAAGCAGGTAGAAACTGTTTCCTCCAAGTGAGTCAGTAACCAAAAGTCATGGCTTTAAAATAATTGGCAAAAGAACTGGAGAGGAGATGAGAGATTTTTCAGAGGGTTGTTAAGATCTGGAATGGATGGTGAAATTAAATTCCTATGGAAACTATCAAAAGACAAATGGATGTGTATTTGGAGAAAACTAGTTAGCAGGGGTTTGCAGAAATTATAGGGTGCGGTACTAAATTGGGTAGTTCTTTCCAAGAGCCAGCAAAGGGATGATGGGTCAAATGGCCGTCGCTTGCTCTCTAAATTGGCATTAATGAGAGGTTTGCCTTGACAATTCTTTGTGTCTGTCTGCAGTGGCAGAGTGTTGGGGGTGTAATTAAGAGAGGAGGACCAGCCCTTTCTTTGTCTCTAGAAAGATAGATATGCGCAAAAAAAATTAATATTCCTAGAACGCAAAACAAAATCTGCAACAGTAATCTGTCAGTCTTTCTCGTGTGCACCTATTTAAAAAAAAAAGTATCCTTGTTTTTCAAAACCAAATATAAATTTTACCTGAATAAACACTTTGAAACTTCTTCTGTAGCTTTGCTTCAAATGATTTTGCGCAGAAGTTGTTTAGATAAAGAAAGATATTCCTCAGATCAGTTAACAATGATACCCAGGATATGATGGTATTCTAGGAGAGCTTTACAGGATTGGATGTGGTACTTTTACTGAGCACCTGGGCAAGGTGTTTTTCATAATCTGTAGGGTGAAGATCCCACTCCCACGGGACCTAAAGCTGTAATAAAAACAAAGGCATGAAGTCAAACTGCAGTAACTCTCAGGGCATCTTGCTTCAATTTATACCTGACCAGATTCTGATTTGGATTCCTTTCAGTCGCCAGCTCCTGAACATAGTGGATGAGAAGCTTCTACAATCACAGGTTTAGGTCTAACTGAGGGACCATGGTCCTTATTGCTGGTCATCTTGAGAAGGACAGGGAGCAAATGAAGACCGATAAATGGCATTTGTTGACTTGACCAAAGCTTTTGACTTCATCGGTCAATCTGGACTTTGAAGATTTATAAGGAAATTTGGTTATCTGGCAAAGTTCTTGCCTGTTCTGAAACAGCTCAGTGTATTGACAGTACTCTATCTGAGTTGTTCCCTATTTCAAACGGTGTGATATAAAGGCAAGCACGGATTCCTGCTCTGTTTGCTCCCTTTAATGCAACTGGCTTGTAACATTAGGCAGATGATGGGCTGTGAACCTGCACCACAGGGCAATTGTTCAGTCTATCAACATTGCAAGCAATGATTGATGTCTAATAATAAATTAAACAAGGACTTTTGCATGACTACACTTTTTTTGAAGAGGATCTTCAGTTGTTAATGGATGGATGTGTAACTTCCACTAGTAGCTATGGGCTTATATAGTCTGTAGGAGATTAACATGTTGCATCAACCAGCTTCTGGGAAGTTACATGTTAGCTATTTGTTGCTGAAAATTGAATTGATTATAGTCAAGGAGTTCACCTATATTGGAAGTGTACTATGTAATGATGCAAGGAAGTGATAGCTTGAATACAGAGAACAAGCTTAGCTTTTGCTAGACTGTCCAGACTTTATTTGGATTCAGGACAAATCATAGTTGTCTAGAAACTGAAGATTTTTATGGCAGTTGACGTTACAGTTTTTGCGTGGTTACAAAACATGGAAAATCTATTAAAGGTGCTCTCAACAGTTGGAAATGAGTCACCAAAGATACATTTTCACCTTCCTTAGTGATCCTGCCCTGCAACCTAATGTAAACAGTGAAAGGATTGGAGCACGCTGATAATATCAGCATTGAAGCTTTGATGAACAATGAGCTGGAAATGTTGGATGGATAATGCACAGTTACTGAAGCAGATGCCTTATGGAGAAGTGATGGATGGTAGAAGAAAGTCGGATTGACAATAAATGCTGCAAAGACACGCTTGAGATTCATCTCAAGCAGTGCAACATGGTCATTAACGCTTGAAAAGTCCTGGTCCCCAACAGATGACTGTGCCATGATGAAGTGAGAGCAGGAGTGAAGGAATTTGAGCTACACTGCCCTGCCAATATGGAGGCAATATGTGGGAAACTGAAGGATCGGCAAAATCTGAGGGATCAACAGAGAATCCTCCAGGAATGTGACTATTTAAAGCTTGTGCTGGCAGACATTAGGCTGCATTGTCATCAATGCACCCATCTACCATGAACTTATACTCCCTTCTTGGTTAGCACCATCATCCTTAAGTACAAGGGACACACTACAGTTTGTGTTTTGGGAGCTGAGACACAATGTCACTGACTGAACTGAAATTACACAAATTCTAATGTTGAGGGTTTCTTCAGATGTTTCGGAACTGCTGTCTTGGCCTTCTGTTAGCTGTAGCACAAGTCGGAAATGCCAGATGAAAGATTGTCTAAACTCTGTTCTGTAATATAGTTGTTCTGTAAAATATATATCTATACTTTGACTGAATTGTTTGATGTGGCTGGTTTAGTAATTAAGTTTTTATCTTTCTTCACTGTAGTTCTTGATCAGCTATTTAATATGGATGTGCAGAAAAGCAAAAAGAGACTACATTAATGCAGCTGTACAAATGGAGACCCAATTTACAATGCTGATGTTAAAATAATTGCCTATGTTGTGATTTGGATAGGCTTAAAACTGTAATAGTGATGTGATAACATCTCTATTTATGTGAGGAATTGCACTGCTTGCTTCTGATTTATGCTAGAACATATCCTTACTGACATGTTATGAAACTACCCAGCCAAGGGAATCAAGTTTCTAGTTATGCTGATTTGCAATTTATAGTTGCATAAGTATCTAACACAAAATCCAATCTATGTAGCAACTTCAATGCAATACTGAGGGACTGCTGCATTTTTGGAAATGTCATCTTTCACTTGAGGCGTTAAACTGAAGTCCTATCTTCTGGTGGATATAAAATACAAAATATCCCATGGCATGTCTTTCAAAGAGCAGCAGCCGGTTCTTCTTGTGACCTGGGCAACATCATCCCTAAACCACCATTAACACAGATCACTGGTCATTTGCATTGCTTGCTCTTGGTAGGACTTTGCTGTGTGCAATTGGTTGTTGTTTTCTTTCAAAATAACTGTATTGGCTATGAATGTTCAGAGAGCTCCAAAGATGTAAAAGGCGCTAGGTAAATGCAAGGTTTTGCTTTAGGGACTAATCACTCCTTTTGCTGTTGTAAACAGTGTTTGGTTAACTTGGTAGAACCTTGGTTGAAATATAACTTTTAGGCAGTTCTACAAGACCATGTTAAGAGTTTAGTGTCAATCAATATTGCTCAAGCTTGTATTCGTGGACTGCTTAGGTACATATGAGAGAGCCGCAGGGCTAAATAAACCCATGGTCCGATTAATTTGCCTAATTTTCAATTGCTAACACCAATAGATGGTGTTCCTCCTTTAAGCCACTCTTTAAAACATACTTCTTTGCGCAAGCTTTTGGTCATCTGACCTAATATCACTTTTTGTGGTTTGGGTCACACTTTGTTTTATAATGCTCCGGTGAAGCACTTGGGGACATTTCATTACATTAAAGACACTATATTTAAATAATTGTTGATTCATCCAAAGGTGAGATAACAATGCTAAAAACACACCCTGTTTATATCTCTAGATCCATATTTGTAAACATTGAGTGAGAAATGTCACCATCAATATATGTGGAGTTGCATGGATTTTGTGGAGCAGATTACCAAGACTTGGAGGGGCAGATAGGGATGGCGCAAGTAGTCCATGATCTATAGTTCGGACTTCACGATACTTTACGACAATATTTTGGAAGAGGAGAAGTGGGAATGTTTTAAAAGTTTAATAAGGGTGCAGAATAATTAAAACAAAAGCAAAATGCTGCACATGTTGGAAATCAGAAATAAAAACAAAAAATGCTGGAAATACGCAATAGGCCTGACAGAATCTGTAGAGAGACAAATAGGAACATGCAGAATTATGTTAAAAGGGTGCTCAGCCAAAAAATGAACCCAGAAAATGTGTAACTTCAGGTGCAAAATATAATCTGCAAGAAAAAATTATTTCAGAAACAAAGGGTAGCCAGAGTTGAAACTATAAAATGCAAACCAAGAATACGCACAAGACAGGTAATATACCAAATAATTACCATACTATACTAGTGTAGAAGTTGACGGCATGACTTTTAGCCTTAAAAACTGAATTTTATATACAGGTATCAAACTGCGCTGTGATTGTTAATTACTTGTTAGTAATTACTATGGCTCATTATCTTCAAGGTACATGGGGAACCTTTTGATTTTAACTCTGCCGATTTTAGCAGCAATCTCCCAGCCAATTGAACAGACTGTGTACCACATGATCTATCATGATGCCTTTGAGAGAGATTAACAAGTATCCAGCTCAATTTAAAATAAATGTTGTAGCATTTGCCTACAACTAGTAATTATGCAGCAGCAGGGGAGTTTAAGGTTTCTGAAAAAAGGATTAGAGACTGGAGAAAGACATCCACTAAGGTTCTGAAGAATAAATGTGCTAGTAGAGGAAAACTGAGCAAGTGACCTCATGGAGAAATAAGTGGCAGAATGGGTTAACGAGCATCGGCAAAATAGTTATATTATCACCCACAGAGTCACTGGACTCTGCACCCTCAGAGAAGCGAAGAAAGATGGTATTTCACAATTCAAGGCCAGTGCCAGATGTTGCACAAGGTTCATTGTTACAATTGGGATGAGAGGAGTGCACAGTTAACTAGCCCCACTACTCCGCGGGTTACACCGTAAGTCTAAAAGTTTAATTCACTCACCAAAATGGCCAATTATTTACCTTCACTATTGTTAGACCCAGAATAAAAGAGACTTTAACCAGGCTTCTTTCAATAAACTCAGAATGATTGATTTATTATAAAACAAAACTTCTTTTTTAAATCAAGTTGCAAGACTGGTTAAGACACAATTGTAATCTGGCAGTATAACTATCTACCCCTTTTAAAATTCCCCAGCATGCGTGCACACAAAGGACAAAGAGATAGGTGTTGAAAGGGATAAAGTTCGTAGGGTTTCAACGCTGTCGATCTGGAATGGCCTCGCGTGAAGACAGATCATTACCTCCAGGCCTCTACTGGGACTAATCACCAACGGAGTTTTGGCGTGGTGGAAAATAGAGCCAGATCAATCCTTCTAGTCTCAGCCTCTCAGGTTTCTAAAGACAGACAAGTTCCATTGTGATGAGGATTCTTAGCTGGATATTGTTGGCCACTCTACTTCAGGCAAGGCAAGGAGAATATGAGATTGTGAGCTGGGTAGCTGTTCACTTTCTCAGTTCAGTCTCAACTAAATTCAAAAAACAAGTTCAAAACTTAAAGCTCAACTGTTATGTGATTTCCAGTCAATCACTAGCCTTTGTCTTTAAACCAGTTTTTCCCCCATTCATTAAGATAATTGTAGTGCAAACAAGCAAACAGCTCTCCCCCATAAAGTACCATGCTGGTCAGGTGAGTTCTTGGCAAAGGCATGTTTGCTCCCAGTCCAAAGGGGAACTTGTGACCGATTTGTAAAATAAAAATCCAGGTCAGCTTCCAATTGCCCACATAATGCGGTGTCTTTCCATATTTTAAAAGAAAATATTGTCCTGAAAGGTATGATTCTAATATCATGATTTAATACTCCGGCAAAGGACAAAAAATTGGCAAAGTCTGCCACATGAACTCAACAATAAAATCATCAGATTCCACTGTTTTGTCATCCAAAATTGGGAGAAAAGTTATCGGTTGGCCTACATTGGAAATATAATGGAACACTGATGAAATTTGATATGTCATCAAACAAGAACTTTTCCAAGATTGGTGGGAAAAAAACTGAACTTGTAAAGTCAATTGGCCATGAGAAGACTCAATTCACAGTGGCTCCATCTTGTATGGCAGATTGCATAAAATTAAAACTGATGGTGTTGTTCAAGCACATAACTCTCCCCAAAGAGAAATTTCAGAAAAGGGGGTGGTGTCCATCTTTTTCAAGACAGACTGGATGGATGAAGGCAGTTAAAAGAAATGGATCAAAGAAGTGTGGAATTTGAAATCAGGAGGATTATGCAAAGAAATAAGTTTGCTTGTCTGGGATATGTTCAACTCCCATCATGTCGACGATGCAGCCCGTAATGTGAGATCAACGAACGTTGATGTGACAGATATTCCTGACAGTCTTACAACTGTTGTTCAACCCTTGGATGTGTGTATAACTAAACCTGTCAAGGAGCATCTGAAAGACGTGGAACAATTGGATTTTGTAGGTTTAAAAAAAACATTCACTAAAGGTGGAAATATTAAGCACTCTCACTAGCAACATTGTGTCATAGATGTGTGGCATGAACATGATCCCAATATTGTCAAAAAAAAATTTCTAAAATGTGGAATATCGAATGTGCCCAATAATACCAAGAATGATTACTTGTGGAATGACAATGCAGAAGTTACCTATACTACCAATGATGATGAAGACACGGAAGATCAATATGATGATGTTTTATAACCAGGCTATTGGGACAAATTGTTCAATGATTCAGATGGTGACTTTAGTGATTTCAAAGGATTTCAACATGGTGTTATCATTAATTTGTATGGTATACATTTATATTGTGTTGGATGAAATGTATATAATTTGTAATGTTATAATAGAAATAAATGTTAGAGAATTAATCTGAATTCTTTGATGTTGGTTTTTACTTTATTCCTTTGCAGTGGTCTTTTTTGCACCCAAATCAAGTAAGCATGTAAACCTCTCAAAGACATCCCCCTGTAAAAGTTCACCCCATGACTTTTGGCCTAAAAAATTGGTTCATAAACTTGACTTTTCTATGAGTATGTTCTCTTTTCTGTCCCTCAATTTCCATCCTGTATGCATCATAATATATTTTTTAAAAAGTTTTGCTGCCTTTTTTCTTCGCTCCAGATTCTTCCTCACTCCTCTTTTACTCTGTTCCTCCTTTTATTTCTTTTTTTTGCCATTTCTTCCTTGTTATACTTCTTTTTGTGTTTTATTTTAACCATCTCTGTTTTCTTTTATTCTTAGAACATAAGACCTAGGAGCAGGATTAGGCAATTCAGCCTCTCGAGCCCGCCCCGCCATTCATTACAATCATGGCTGATCTCATTTCAGCCTCAACTCCAATTTCCCGCCCTCTCCCCATAACCTTTCAACCCATTACTAATTAAAAATCTCTCTATCTCCTCCTTAAATTTATTCAGTGTCCCGGCATCCACTGCATTCTGAGGTAGTGAATTGCACAGATTCATGGCCCTTTGAGAAAAGTAATTCCTCCTCATCTCTGATTTAAATCTACCACCCCTTAGCCTAAAACCATAGCCACTAATTCTTGCATCCTGTCCTCCTCCTGTGTTGTTTTTTGATTCCTTTCTCCTTCCCCCCCCCCCACCCCGCCTCGCTGTTCCAGTGCCTTTTGGCAGCCCATTTCGCTCTACTTGGTGTCTCCCACGTCCTTAACACAGCTAATTTCAGTTTTACCTACTGCTAAGTTTCTTCCTGAGACTGACTGGAGTAGCTTGCAAAGCTTTGTTTTTTCTTAATTGATTAGATTAATGTAACATTCACTCAGAACTTGAAGCTCTAGTCCAAAGAGGAACCAGGAGAACGCGGAACAGAATTGAGCAGAGGCTGGAGAGAGCAAGATTGGGATTTGGCAACTGTTGGTAGACAGGGTTAGAATTGGAGCAAATGATCAGAACTCCATTACATTGATACCTGGCACTAACAGGCAGTCGCACTGCATAAACTGGGCAAACATTCATTAACTAGGCTCTCATTGTGTCGGATGTGTCAGCAAAGGAGAATATTGGGATGATTCTTTTCATTTTCATAGAACATCTTTATAGTTCAGAGATATAACCTCAGGGAATTGTGACATTCCTCTGTTAGTCAGGAGCCCTTGACCAAGTTGCACCCTTCTTTAAAAAAAAACCAAAATAGACTTATGCCCTTGCTGACATCAAATTTTCAAAATAATTTGAGCAATTAAGGACAGTTACAGGAAGTAACTCATTACTCAGTTTGTACTAATTTGTGGACATTTTGTTGCAGGAGGGAAAATGTTCGACTGACTGTAGGATGGCAATCCTCTTCTAATCCAGTTCACAAAAAGGTACAGTAAATGACTTTTTGTAGTCAAATCCCTTTATAGCATAGTTTATATTTTCTTCACCAATTCTGCATAACAACAATAACTCACCTTTACCTGAAACATAGACAATAGCCCAAGGTACTCCAGCAAGATTTGATCAAATAAAAGTGGGCACCAGGTCAAAGACGGGCATATTTAGAGTGGTGACCAAAAGCTTGATCAAAGAGGTGAGTTTGAAGGAGGAGAGCTAGGGTCAGGCGTGGTTTACGAAGGGAGTTTCAAAGCTTGGGTTCCATGCAGTTGAAAGCACAGCCGCTTTGATATTCTCCCACGGGGAAAAGGGAGAGAGCATTTGGGAAAGAGAGATGCAGAAGATGTAGCCAGAGGAACAGAGTAATTTCTGCGGCTGGGGGTTTTGTCATGCTGGAGGAGATGTTAGGCAGAGAGGGTGCATCCATGGATGGATTTAAAGACAAGAGCGAGGATTTTAATTTGCGGGTTTAAGAGAGTCCGAGCTAGTGTTGGCCTGTGAGGACAGGATGATAGTGTAGAAGAGTGAACCAGCATACTTAATTTTTAAAATTCATTTACTGGATGTGGGCATCACTGGCTAGGCCAGCAATTATTGCCCATCCCTAATTTCCCCTTGAGAAGTTGGTGGTGAGCTGCCTTCTTGAACCGCTGCAGTCCCTGTATTGGCTCTGACATCGTGATCATGTTGTTGAAGTCCTGAACTCCAGAACTAGTTATCCACTGACCAAGCTGTTATGACACAGCAGTTGGTAAAGGCTGAGTTGTTTAAATCCTAGAGGGAAACTTGAACAACTGTCATAACCTATATTTTCAATTGGTATGTTTGAGATGCAGCTCTGAATTCAGAAATGAAATCACCAAGCCTCAAGAGGTTAATTATATAAACTAAATTACATATTTATTCATTTAACAAGAAATTAAACACATACACATGTCTACAAATTACTACCATAATAACTTTTAAACAAATCCCCAAATTAATCGCTTCCAGGTAAATCTTCACCAAGGCAACAACAACACATAGACTTTGAACAGACACCAGGCAAAGCACATTTGACCGTACAAATTCAAAATAAGGTTCCTTCCAATTTGGTTCCTTTGCAGACACAGTTGTAGGGCTTACAGGGTGCTTAGATCTTACATGCCTCTGACCTGCACATAAAAAATTCCTTCCTGTTTAGACCTAGCCTTCCCCTTGAATGTAAATTCTCATTGTATCACTCGGTCTTTGAACTCCACCTCTTCTAACAATAAAACCCCTTTTTTAGTACCAATTTTATTAGTAATATAAACACATTGCTTAGTGTCTCCTAGCTAGGTGCAAGATTTTACTCCTTTCTTTTGAATGATTTATTCAACAAATGCAAATGTACTCTTTACCTTCTAGCCTTATGTTTATCTAATTAACATCTCAAACTACTATACATCAAAGCACCCAGACAACTGGCTTTAATCCAATTAAGCCACACACAGACACAGACCCTACTTCAAGTCCAATTTAAAAATAATTTCCAATAACATTATACACAATATCTCTTTATGACAAAGCTGTTTCGATATGGCTATGATACTGACATCTGCCTGAGGATGTATCTGGGCAATTTTCACAAAATTCTCCAGACTCAGCCCTAACCTGAGTGAGGTATTTACTGTACGAGGCTCCTCATGCATCAGTAAAGTGGATGGCCTCATCAATAATAAATTCAAGTGGCTTCTATGCACCAATAATCTGTTCAAAGATGTTTTCTCTTTTTCATAAGGTCAAGGGTTGGATTGTTCACTGATGATTCTGTAGCGTTCACCTTAATTCATAACTCCAACAATAGTAAACTACCCAAATTAGCCCACAGCAGGACGTGAGCATCCAGACTTCGGCTGAAAAATGAGAGGTATCATTTATGCCATTTATTGTCAGGCACTGACCATCTTCAACAAGAAACAAAAATAGCTCAGATACCTCCTGCTGACCTTTCAAAAATACCACTGAGTTTCCCAGCATCAACATCTTGGGTGGGTGGTGCCTCTGAAACTCGTTATTCTGCAACAAGTGTTTCACCATCTGATACCTCAAAATTTAATTATGTACAAAGTACAAATCAGGAGAGTGAATAGTGCACAATATTTCACTGGAGGGATGCAACCACAACACCAAAAAAGAGAAACACCATCCAGAATGGAGCAGTCCCTGGCACTGGACCTGATATTCACACTCTCCACCACTGGTACATACTATCTACCGGATACACTGCATCAAGCTTTGTTTCATAATCCGCACAAGCTTTTAACACTTTGAAGGACAAAGATAGTTAACACTTCATTGGAATACCATCACCCTCCAAGAAACAAACCATTTTCATACTGATACTTTATCAGTATCAATATCCTGAAATTGCCTATGTAACACCATTGTAGAAGCATTACCACAAGCATTACAACAGTTCAAAAATGATAATTCGCTGTTGCCTTCTTGAAGTAATTAAGGATGGCAACAAAGGCTGCCTTGCCAGTTTTACTCCATCCTGAGAGGGAAAAAAATTGATCTTGTAATAAACGTTCATCAAATTGGAAACAGAAAACGTGGGAAACTCCCAGCAGGTCAGGCAGCATCTGTGGACAGAGGACCAGAGTTAATTTTTCAAGTAAATGACCTTTCATCAGAACTGGGGAAATTTAGAAATGCAATAAATTTTAAGGAGGTGAGATGGGAGTGGGTGGAAAAAGAACAAAAGGGTAAGTCAGTGATAGGGTGGAAGACGGGAGACATTAAATGACAAAAGAGTTGGTGAGGCAGAGGCAAAGGGTGTGATAATGAGACAAGTAAAGAAACAAAACGTGTCTAGAGAAGATGTGAATGCAAGACAGTTGTTTCCTGAAAATGAAAACAGATTTCCAGCATCTGCAGTATTTTGCTTTTGTATTCATAAAATTGGGTTTATTTATAATGCTGTCATGTGTTTAGATGGCCATCTTGATTATAAATAAAGCTTGGTTGAGTTATGTAATCTTTGAAGCCCAAGATGGATTGTCTCGTCTCTTTAAAACCCCCTACTTGGATTAAGCCTAGTAACCAGCAATGGCATTGGATCTCTGGAACATAAGCAGGTATGTCACAAGATATCCTGCATATTCCTCTATCACAGTGAAAGCTATATTTTAAACATAGCTGATTAGAAAACTAACATTTAGGACCGGTAGAAGGCATCATTTAGTTGTTGAGGACAAATTCTTATATTTTCAATGTTTGGTATCTACTATGATTGGTTACAAAAGGAGTGTTTGGTGATAAATGTTGCAAAATACACAAGGCAATGGAAGGAGCAATTGAACGTGTATGGTGAGACACATGAAACCTGCCAGTGTCTAGGTGTCAGTCATGCAATAGTTCATGCCAATTTCATGTGCTCCAACTGTATACATCAACTTATGACATTGGCATTGACATCTTGTGGTGCCTTTGAGTGAAACTTAATTGGTGTAAATTATTAATTTTCTTGCAATTAGATTTGCTTCATGAATATATAAACATTTCTGTATTTTTTTACGTTTACCTTTTGAAGATTACAGATTTTCATTTGTATTTAGTTGAAAGTTGCAAAGATTATCTGGCAGTATAACAGTGTAGCATGTCAAGAAACTAACATTGCACCAGAGAACAGTACGTCACAGGTTCAAACGTGTTTATTTTTTGTCTACTTTGCCACTGTTGAATTTCGAAATACAAAGTATTAACATTTGAGGGCAATTTCAAATTATTCTTTCTAAAAGAATTTCTATGCTTTGTTTTAGGATTTAATCGTCCGTTTGACTGATGACACAGATCCCTTCTTCTTGTATAATCTTACAATTGGTGAAGAAGATTTTCAAAGGCAGGTCATAAATTCTACAACCAATATTTGATAGAACAAATATAAACTAACTGAGTCTGTTTTTGAGTTTCATGGTTTGTGATGGTTCAGTTAGAAGCAATCCAAGAAGCATCTTTTAACTTCACTAGTATTGATATCTTTGTTACTTGTAACTATTTATTCCCGTTCTGAAATTTTGCAAGGAAATAATCAAATATTAATTGAAAATTAATCAATAAATAGCAAAACCTGATGAATATTAAACAACCTTTAGTTATTAAGATACATCTAAATCCTAATTATTTAATGATTATTGGTAATGAAAATAAAAATAATCCCAGAAAAATGAGTGATACCTGATATATGCTTAGAAAACACCAGTTGCAAGAGCATGTAACAGTTTTGTGTCACGTGATGAGACTAACTGGAGAAAAAGAAAACAAACTTGAGAATAGTTACCTCAACCTGAATCTCCACAGGAGTTGAAATCTTAAATGACCAGGGAAATGCAGGAAGTTGGCATCACGTCAAAGAAGAGTGTAAAATTATTTTGACAGTTTCTCTCCTATACTAAGAAATATTTTTCATTTTATAAACAATAGCCTACTACTTGCTGCTACAAAGTTCAGATTCATGTACCAAGTTCATTTTGGTAAAATATTGCAAACTTCGTCAGATATGAGATGGAACAAGGAATAATTAAAAAAAACACAAGTTTAAAAATGCTGTGGTTCAGTTTGCATTCTTAGTGACTGTTTCTTTTTTAATTTACCTAGTCAGATTCACACATACTTTTTATTTGTACTAGCTTATGTTAATTGCTGTTTCAGTTGAGTCTTTTTTTTTAATTTGTTAAGCTTTAAGTAAAGGGAATACCTGGCTTTATTTGGGGCATCAAATGTTTAACTACAATAATAATTCTCTTCTAACTCTATTGCAAATTAAATTAAGGATCATTTGAAAGTGGTGGTTATTTTATAAATTTCAGTTTGACATCTCAAACTTGTGAAATATTAATGTGTGTAAGATAACGGCCCAGCTTTTGTGTCAAGGGATGGCACTTGTTCACTATATTCCAACAGCTGCCCAGATTTTTTTGTGGGCTTTCAAGCATAGATTTGCTCTCATTGGAAGTCTGATCCAAGGTGTGCCCTGTACAGGGAATCTGTGGCATCTGTAAGCAGGGCAAGGCACAGCAAGTCTCTTCAACCAATTGGATTGAAGAGTCATGCAAACTGTAAACAAGGAATTATAAATTAGCTTTAAATCTTGTAGAAAAATAAAGATTGAGAATGGAAGATGATATTAACAGAGGGAGATAAAAGAAACAGTCTTTATAAATTAATAAATAAGGAATGAGACTCCACATTTGTAATATTAAGCGATCAGATCCAGAGAGGTTGTTTGACAGTAATTGTGATAGATCGTGCTATTGAAAATTCATTTACACCTGAATGCACCAGCCTTAAACCTTTCTGGCATGTTTAATTGATAACTACTGCAACTTCACATCCTGGTGTTGATAAAGTCCATCGATGAGGTTTTGTTCATAACGCAGTATGTGGAGGAGCAGGATAAGTCAGATGGCAACTTTAGGATTTCTGAATTTAACTGCAAGTGTGGACTCTGGAATCTATACCTAGCACAAAGGAAGAAGGCTGTGGTTGTTGGAGGTCAGTCATCTCAGCTCTAGCACATCATTGCAGGAGCTCCCCAGGGTAGTGTTCCCAGCCCAACCATCTTTAGCTGCTTCATCAATAACCTTCCTTCCATCATAAGGTCAGAAGTAGGCATGTTTGCTGATGATTGCACAATGTTCAGCACCATTAGCGACTCCTCAGATACTGAAGCAGTCCATGTCCAAATGCAGCAAGACCTGGACAATATCCAGGCTTTGGCTGATAAGCGACAAGTAACATTCATGCCACACAAATGCCAGGCAATGACCATCTCCAACAAGAGAGAATCTAACCATCGTCCCTTGACATTCAATGGCACTACCATCGCTGAATGCCCCACTATCAGCATCCTGGAAGTTACCATTGACCAGAAACTGAACTGGACTAGCCATATAAACACTGTGGCTACAAAAGCAGGTCACAGGCTAGGAATCGTGTGATGAGTAACTCACCTCCTTTCTCCCCAAAGCCTGTCCACCATCAAAAAAGCACAAGTCAGGAGTGTGATGGAATGCTCCCTCTTGCCTGGATGAGTGCAGCACCCACAACACTCAAGAAGCTTGATACCATCCAGGACAAAGCAGCTCACTTGATTGGCACCGCATCCATAAACATTCACTCCCTCCACCATGGACGCACGGTAGCATCTACAAGATGGACTGCAGGAATTCATCAAGGTTCCTTAGACAGCACCTTCCAAACCCACAACCACTACCTCCTAGAAGGACAAGGGCAGCAGATAGATGGGAACACTGCCACCTACAAGCTCCCCTCCAAGTCACTCACCATCCTGACTTGGAAATATATCGTCATTCCTTCACTGTTGCTGGGTCAAAATCATGGAACTCCCTTCCTAACAGCACTGTGGGTGCACCTACACCAAATGGACTGCAGCGGTTCAAGAAGGCAGCTCACCACCACCTTCTCGATGGGCAATAAATGCTGACCCAGCCGTGAAGCCCCCACATCCTGTAAATGAATTTTAAAAACTACTGCCTGATTTGATCCATAATAATGACTGCTGGTTGCCTCACCCTTGTTTCCAAAGCAAAATCTAGGTTATTACATGCATAATAGTTACAATTCTGGTGTCTTGAGTTGTCTTGGGCGTTATCTGGCAATCACTGGTGAGAAGGAACTTCATGGCACTTAAAAGTGGGTAGCAACCTTAGTAAATAGTTTCATGGGAAATAATAAGCAACATCTGTTCCAGTTCTAGAGGCAAGCATCAGTATATTTTTTAGTTTTGTTTCAATGATTCTTTCTACTTGCTAGAAGGATAGATTTAAGGGTGGAAGCTGCTATATATGAACTGCCCTTTATTCCCCTAACTTCCATTTGTTCTTGACAACATTGAGGGAGGTTGAGAATCACATGAAATAATAGCTTGTGTAATCTCAACCCAATCCAGTTTTGTGGGTCCATTATAGCTAAACTTGTATAGAACCTTGGCTAAGTCACACTTACTGTGTTCAGTGCTGGCTTCCATATTGCAAAAAGGATCTAAAGACACTGGATAAGGTGTAAAAAAAATAATTTACAGAGATGGTACTAGAAACGAGAGGTTATAACTATTGGGAAAGACTAAACAAAACAGGATTCCTCTTCTAGAAAAAAAAGACCAAGAGATAATCTTAAAGACCTCTCTGAGGCTATGAAAGGTTTGATAGGGTGGACATAGAGATGTTTCCACTTTGGGATTCCAAAACTAGGAGTCAAAATATAAGATTTTCACCAATAAAGCCAATAAAAATTATTTAAGACATTTTTTACTCAATATGGTAAGAATATGGAACTCGCTACTACATGGAGTAGTTGAGGCATATAGCATAGGCGCATCTAAGAGGCAGCTAGATAAGTACTTGAGGGAGAAAGGAAATGGAATATTATACTGATAAGGTGTGTTATGAAATCCATTTTTTCTGTGTCCCCATGTGCTAAGTTAGCAGACTGTGGAGATTATAAGATTTAAAGTACAGGATGTTCCACTGCTTGTTACATTTGGCCCTGCCTCGTAACATGGGTGGGTCCCTCTTAGAGTGTTGTGATAGGTCACCAGATCAGTTCAAGGGTCAATGAGCAGTCAGTTTGGGTCAGTCAGTTTTAGTCTGAAGAGGAGTATCCCAGAGTGAGGAGCAAGGGAGGGAGACAGGGAGAGATCCCAAAAGGAAGTCCCAGGTAAGGGACAAAGACGGGGGACAGAAACAGGCCCTAGTTAAGTTAAGAAAAAGAGAGGAGGAGAGAAACAGGCTCCAAATAAAAAAAGGGATGCGGGGAGCAGATTTTAAGCGAAATGGGCTTGGGAGAAGCCCTGGCAATCAAAGAGGACTAAGATGAAGCCCTTAAGATGCAAGAAGGCTGCCGAGGGTTGGTGACTCCATGCCGTGGGCCAATAAGGTCTAGGCACCCCTTTGGGACAGTAGTGTTCTGCTTGGCGCAGCCAAAGATCTGAAATTGTGCTGGTAGTTTGATGCGTAAGTGGACTCGGGATCACAGGAGAAACAGAATCTCAGAAGGCGAGATCAAAACCCTGTGAGGTTGGTCATCATTGAAGCCGTCCAAGTTGGAGTGACGTTTGGAGAGAATTCCAAAGCAAGATCTTTGCATTTGGAAATTGGAAACCCTTGAGAGAAAGCTGAAGTTTCAGTGAGATTGGTTGGCTCACAGTGTTACTGACCTCTGTGGGTTGTTGCGAAATTCATGGATTCTCTTTTGGTTGCATTTGGCATTTATTGCGTAGTGTGATGTGTTTGAACACAGTTGGCTTGTTAATTCACATGTACCTCACACTAACTCTGAATGATAGAGTATAACTTAGATATTGCAAATTGTTTTGTCTTTCTGAACTTGCATAGTAAAGTTTTTTTTTGTTTTTTCAAAACCCATGGAATCTTGTGGCTATCTTCACTTAGTAAATGTCTTGAATCACAAACTTTGTCCACTTTAAACAAAACATTATTGGTCCCTAACTGGATCTCTCCAACGACTTGGGGTCTGGCCAAAGATCATAACAGGTGAGATGGAGTGAAATGGGAAGAAGTTCGTGTGGAACATCTATATCTGTTTCCGGTGGGCCAGATGGTCTGGTTTTGTGTTTGCAATACTCTGCAACATAACATAAAGCTAACTATTTAATTTTACAGTTTAAAGAATCAGCAAGGACTGCTAGTAGAATTTTCTGCTTTTCCTCAGCGATTCATAGAGCTTTTGGACCAATGTATCCGGGAACAAAGCAAAGAAGTGCCAAGGTGGGTTTGTATATAGATGCTTATTTGAATAGAAGTATGACTTTCTATTGATTTCACTTCTAGGAGTAGTTGCCTCCACTCTTGGATGTATAGTTTTGTGAAATAGTTGAATTTTTTTGACCTTGAATTGTAAAGAGCAAGGGAGCTTCCTACTGTACTAAATACCTACAACATTTCTGATGTGACCCATAATTATGAACAGGATCTGCAGAACTATTGGAGTTGAATCATTCGTCCTGTTATTTCCAGCATAGGGTGCACCACTGTAGTTGAGGTTTCAATTTCTGATCAGGTTGTTGCTTCTTTATTCAATTTTAGGTCAAGCAATGTCTTGTTCTCAAAATTCTTATCCTTGTTTTCAAATCTCCTATAGCTTTTCCCCTCCCTATCTGTTGTCGTCATTTCCACTTGTTGTCATCTCCAGCCCCACAACCCTCCAAAATATCAGTGCTCCTCCAATTCTGGCTAATGGAGCATCCCCAGTTTAAATTTCTCTACTATTGGTGGTTGTGCTTTCAATTGCTTAGGCCCTAAGCTCTGGAATTCCTTCTCTACATCCCTCCATCTCTCTTCCCTCCTTTTAGACACTCCTTGAAACCTGCCTCTTTGACCAAGTTTTTGGTCATCTGACCTAATACCTTCTTATGTGGCTCAGTGTCATATTTTAGTTTCATAATGCTCCTGTGAAGTGCCTTGAGACATTTTATTATGTTAAAGACACTATATAAATATAACTTGTCATTTATTATCAGTTATAGCAAATTCCATGGTGGGGAGGGTGGGGAGAAATATCAAGTTTCATCAGCCCATTCATTTTTTCCACCTATCTACCACGAGGTAACCTAAAACTACAGTGTGCTTGCACACGAACAGGGGAGAGACCTCATCATGAGTGAGACACAGCCAGAGCGAGTGGGTTTTGGCAATTCAGTGCACAGTTGGAATTTGGTGCATAGTGGAAGAAGTGCTCTTTACATTTTTTCTTTGCTATCCAACTTCTTAAATCTTCAGAGAGTGGTCTTGCCCTGTTGCAGCAGTAGAGGCTACAAGGGAAAGGAATGACTAGTAAGTAGTGGGTAAGTATTTACTACTTTTATTGCTTATAGTTTAAGGTCCTTTTGTGGTTTATAGTTTGTATATTCTGTAGAAATGAGGATCAGGAAAGAAGGGCCCTAGAGTAATTGATTTAAAAGGTTTAATTTAAAGGGATAAGTCATGGCAGGAAAGCTCAAAGCCATGGTGTGTTCCTCGTGCTCCATGTGGGAAGCTGGGATCATTTCCAGTGCCCGGAACCAGCATGTGTGCAGGAAGTGTGTCCAGCTGCAGCTCCTGGAAGCTCGTGTTTCAGAGCTGGAACTGTGGCTGGGGACACTGTGGAGCATCCGCAAGTCTGAGAGCATCGTGGATAGCAAGTTTAGAAAGGTGGTCACACCACAGCTGAAGAGACTTGAGGAAGGAAGGGAACGGGTGACCACCAGGCAGTCTAAGAGAAACAGGCAGGTAGTTCAGGAGTCCCCCTGGGGTCCCCTGCGCAAATCGGTATTCCATTTTGGAGGCTGATGAGGGCGCTGGTTCCTCCAGGGAGTGCAGACAGAGCCAAGCTTCTGGCACCACAAGCAGCTTGTCTGTACAGGAGGGGAGGAAGAGCAATAGTGATAGGGGATTCTATAGTCAGGAGAACAGATAGGCGCTACTGTGGCCATCAACGTGACTCAATGATGGTGTGTTGCCTCCCTGGTGCCAGGGTCTGGGATGTCACTAAACGGCTGCTGGGCATTCTGAAGGGGGAGGGTGATACTAAATGAATACTTCTCATCAGTATTCACCAAAGAGAAGGACTTAGCGGTTGATTTGTCTAGGGAAGACTGTGTAGATAGCCTGGATCATGTTGAGATCAAAAAAGAGGAGGTGTTAGGCGTCTTGAAGAATATTAAGGTGGATAAGTCCCCAGGGCCAGATGGGATCTATCCCAGAGTACTGAGGGAGGCAAGGGAGGAGATTGCTGGGGCCTTGACAGAAATCTTTGTATCCTCACTGGCTACGGGTGAGGTCCCAGAGGACTGGAGAATGGCCAATGTTGTTCCATTGTTTAAGAAGGGTAGCAGGGGTAATCCAGGAAATTACAGGCCGGTGAGCCTTACGTCAGTGGTAGGGAAATTATTGGAGAAGATTCTTTGTGACAGGATTGGCGCAGGCTTGGAGGGCCGAAGGGTCTGTTCCTGTCCTGTACTTTTCTTTGTTCTTTGTTCTTTGATAAGGCAGAGGTCATGCTACATGTTGGTACCAATGACATAGGTAGAAAGAGGGATGAGGTTTTGCATCAAGAATTTAGGGAGTTAGGTAGTAGACTAAAAAGCAAGACCTCTCTGGTTGTAATCTCTGGATTACTCCCAGTGCCACGTGATAGCGAGCTCAGAAATAGGAGAATATCGCAGATGAATAAGTGGCTTAAGAGTTGGTGCAGGAGGGAGGGTTTTAGATTCCTGGATCACTGAGACCGTTTCTGGGGAAGGTGGGACCTGTATAAGCGGGACGGTCTATATCTGAACCAGAGCGGGACTAACATCTTTGCGGGTGGGTTTGTTAGTGCTATTGGGAAGAGTTTAAACTAATTCGGCAGGGGCAGGGGGACACATCATAATACAGTAAAACAAGTCAGAGGGAATACAGCTGCATTAAGTTTCAAAGGATTAAGACAAGGCTGGATGGCCTCTACTTTAATGCCAGGAGTATTACAGGTAAAACGGATGAGATAAGGGTGAGGATTGACACGTGGAATTGTAATATAGTAGCCATCACTGAGACATGGTTGAGGGAGGGGCAGGATTGGCAGCTTAACATTCTGGGATATAGAATCTTCAGGCAAGACTGGAGGGGGTAAAAGAGGAGGAGGCACTGTATTATTAGTTAAGGAGTCAGTTATTGCAGTAAGGAGAGAAGATATCTTGGAGGGGACATCGAATGAAGCTTTGTGGGTAGAGTTTAGGAATAAAAAAAGGGCAGCAACATTGTTAGTGGTTTATTATAGACCCCCAGATAGTCAGTGGGAAACTGAGGAGCAAATATGTGCACAATTTGCGGAGGTGTGTAAAAACAATAACAACAGGGTAATTATATTAGGTGATTTCAACTTTCCCAACATTAATTGGGAGAGACGTAGTGTTAACGGCTTGGATGGAGTGGATTTCTTGAAATGTGTACAGGAGAACTTTTTAGGTCAATACGTAGAGGGTCTAACAAGGGACGGCGCAGTACTGGACCTAATTCTGGGGAATGAAGCCAGACAGGTGGCTGAGGTGGTGGTGGGGGAGCATTTCAGTGATAACGACCACTACATTGTACAATTTAAGCTTGTTATGGACAAAGAAATAGACAAGTTGCAAAAAACTGTTTTGCATTGGGGGAGAGCGGATTTTAGTAAAATAAGGCAGGATCTGGCCAAGGTAGACTGGGAACAGCTACTTGTGGGGAAATCTACAGAGGAGCAGTGGGAGACGTTCAAAAAGGAAATGGGGAGGGTACAGGCTCAACATGTTCCCTCTAGGGTGATGGGAAGGAGTAACAAGCCCAGAGAACCATGGATGACTAGAGTTATACAGGATACGATGAGAAGGAAAAGAGAGGCTTTTATCAGGTACAAGGGAAGCAAATCAGCAGAGGCATTATTGGAATACAGAAAGTGCAGGGTGGAGCTTAAGAAAGCAATTAGGAGAGCAAAGTGGGTATATGAGAAAGCTCTGGCTGGTAAAAGTAGGGAAATTCCCAAGATATTCTATAAGTATATCAATGGGAAGGGGATAACCAGGGAAAGAGTAGGGCCCATTAGGGACCAAGGGGGCAATTTATGGGTGGAGCCAGAGGACATCGGTAGAGTGTTGAATAAATACTTCACATCCATCTTCACCCAAGAGAATGAGGATGAAGGTATCGAACTCTGAGAGAGAGACTACGAGGTTCTTGAGCAATTTGATGTAGGGAGTGACAAGGTATTGGAGATGTTGGCAGGCTTAAAAGTGGACAAATCTCCAGGTCCGGATGATTCGTGTCCCAGACTGCTGAGGGAGGCAAGGGAGGAGATCGCAGGGGCTCTGACCCAAATTTTTAATTCCTCTCTGGCCACGGGGGAGGTGCCAGAGGACTGGAGAACAGCTAATGTGGTTCTGCTATTTAAGAAGGGTTGTAGAGATAAGCCAGGAAACTACAGGCCAGTGAGTCTCACGTCAGTGGTAGAGAAACTATTGGAGAAAATTCTGAAGGAGAGAATCTATCTCCACTTGAAGAGGCAAGGTTTGATAAGGGATAGTCAGTATGGCTTTGTCAGAGGGAGGTCATACCTAACAAATTTGATTGAATTTTTTGAGGAGGTGACCAAGTGTGTAGATGAGGCTAGTGCAGTTGATGTCGTTTATATGGATTTCAGCAAAGCCCTTGACAAGGTCCCACATGGGAGACTTATAAGACTTATAAAGAAGGCAAACGCACATGGGATACAGGGTAATTTGATAAGGTGGATTCAAAATTGGCTTCGTTGTAGGAGACAGAGGGTGATGACAGAAGGATGCTTTAGTGACTGGAGGCCAGTGTCCAGTGGCGTACCACAGGGATCTGTGCTCTGTCCCCTATTATTTGTCATTTATATAAATGACATAGATGACTATGTAGAGGGTAGGATTAGTAAGTTTGCAGATGACACAAAGATTGGCTGGGTGGTTAACAGTGAGGTTGAGTGTCTTGGGCTACAGGAAGATATAGATGGGATGGTCAAATGGTCAGATAAGTGGCAGATGGAATTTAACCCTGAAAAGTGAGAGGTGATACATTTTGGAAGGAGTAATTTGACAAGGAAGTATTCAATGAACGGCATGGCACTAGGAAGTTCTGAGGAACAAAGGGACCTTGACGAGTGTGTCCATAGATCTCTGAAGGCGGAGGGGCACGTTAGAAAAAGGCATATGGGACACTTGCCTTTATCAATCGAGGCATAGATTACAAAAGTAGGGAGGTCATGTTGGAGTTGTGTAGAACCTTAGTGAGGCCACAGCTGGAGTACTGTGTGCAGTTCCTGTCGCCGCATTATAGGAAGGATGTGGTTGCACTGGAGGGGGTGCAGAGGAGCTTCACCAGGATGTTGCCTAGGATGAAACATTTAAGTTATGAAGAGAGGTTGGATAGACTTGGATTGTTTTCGTTTGGAGCAGAGAAGACTGAGGGACGACCTGATCGGGGTGTACAAGATTATGAGGGGCATGGACAGTGTGAATAGGGAGCAGCTGTTCCCCTTAGTTGAAGGGTCAGACACAAGGGGACATAAGTTCAAGGTGAGGGGCAGGAGGTTTTGGGGCATGTGAGGAAAAGATTTTTTACCCAGAGGGTGGTGACGGTCTGGAATGCGCTGTCTGGGAGGGTGGTGGAGGCGGGTTGCCTCACATCCTTTAAAAAGTACCTGGATGAGCACTTGGCACGTCATAACATTCAAGGCTATGGGCCAAGTTCTGGGAAATGGAATTAGGTAGGTTGGTCAGATGTTTCTCACGTGTCGGTGCAGGCTCGATGGGCCGAAGGGCCTCTTCTGCACTGCATGATTGTGTGATTTTTGTGAAAACTTGAATTACTAGAGCTTTACCTTAAATTTTGGTTCCTAGCAGTGAAGAGTTCCATCTTGCTTTGTCGTCTTTTCCAGTCTCAGTCACAATTAGGGGCATCTGAAACTTAAGTATCCAGTGACATTTGGGCAATGCATTATCCAGACTGAAATAATTCTTGATTGGGATTAATCACTGAAAAGTCAGCCTTGAGTCATGAATTTCTTTGCAACTCTTTGCTGTTGGAGTCTATAATTGTGAAAGAACTCAATGTAGTAAGGTCTTCATCTGTGCGGATGAAGGTGCGTAGTACTAGAAGACTACAGGAACAGAAATGAGATACAAAATACATGCAACACCTTTCCGGAAAATTGCATATGTGAAACGCATTGTAAAACAAATTCCTACTTTGTTCACATTAAACCAAGGCCCCATCTTTCCCCCCTCAGTGGACATAAAAGATCCCATGGTAAAAGACCAGAGAAGTGTTCTCCTTATCCTAGTCAATACTTACCCCTCAGCCGACATCACTTCAACAGATTATCTGGTCATTGATCTCACTGCTGTTTGTGGGACCTTGCTGTGCACAAATTGCTGTAACGCAGAAAAAAAGTAGCAAACAGTGACTAGACATCAGAAAACCTTAATTGGCGATAAAGTGCTTTGGGGCATCCTGAGGTTGTAGAAGGCACTATATAAATGGAAGTTTGTTTTTTCTAATTGTCTTCTAAAAATTCCTGATTTTAAAATGCTTCCTCTTGTTGATTTTTCCATAGGTTTATGCTTCAGTTGGTAACTCAGTATCCAGCATTGGACCGCATACCTGCAAGCTTAGATATAATAGAAACCAATCCATTCAAGCACCTCATCCACCTCTCCTTAAAGCTGCTTCCTGGAAATGATAGTGATGTCAAGAAATATTTGGCTATCTGTCTTCAAAATGTGAAGGTTAGTTTCTAATGCCCATTTCTTATGAGACTATTAGATATATACTTAAATTTATTCTCGTTAATTACTGTGGTACCGTTTCTCTAAGCTGTGTTGTAATAATCTGATGTGAATTTATTACTGTAGATAATTTTCTCTTGCTATATTGTTTGTAACAAAGGGTAAAAATGCTTTATTTGTATTTCAGTCAAAGTTTCTTTTCTCATTAATGTTTAATTTTATTGAAAAGTTTAGCATTTCATTAGTCAAATATTAATCTAACAACTAAACTTAGCAAAATTCTGACAACCCAGTTACATGCAGATGACAAAGCAAAGAACAATAAAGAATGTTATAGTCTAATTTGACATCAAATTGACCTACGCCTAGAAGAAATGATCTGGCCAGTACTTGCAACCACAGCTGACTACCACTTTTCTTGCATAGCACCACTCCTGTATGATCTTGGAAACTAAGCAAATTTAGGTTTGGTTGCTGCTTGGGTGGGAGACCACCTGGGAATAGACTTTGTCAACTTCCACAGTGCTCCGTGTCCAATGTGTTTTCCTTGGAAGCTAAATACAGCTGGCTTGGTTATTACTTGGGTGAGAGACCACCTCAAAATACAATGCACTTCAGGATTTCAAAATTTCCAACCCTGTTTTTTTCTCTCACTGCTACTGTTCTACAAGTGGATCATTTTAATTGACCCGGCATCACTGTTGTCCTTTTTGCTCTCCTACCCCTATCTCTATACCTGAGCTATCCAATTTACCAAGTATGAAATGGAGTATATTGCAGAGAAACAAGTGTTCAGTTAATTCTCTTTTTTTTGACAGCTGGCTGCTGATCCAGTCCAATTTTATTGGAGGGATCAAAGTAGAATTATTTCCACAGCCATACCATTTCACATCAAACTCAGCTATTCTGAGTGATCTCTGACTAAAATAGTAAGATCATTTAGCAGGAGTGAGAAGAACCCACCTGGGGAGAAAGTAAGATAAAAGATCTGTGTACAAGGTTGCTTAATTCAAATGTCAATACTAACTTTAATGATGTCTTAATATGAGAAAATGACATCCTTCTTAAAGTGTTTTTTAAATGATATTTAAAGTGCAGTGCTATGAGTAATACTGACCATTAACTTAGCAAATTGCAATTAAGAAACCCTTGAATAAGCAAACTAGCTAATTTAAACAGTTATTTCTTTTTTCAGATAGAAAATACTTCACTACAGGAAAGGTTGCACAGAACAGAAGAAGACCTAACAAAAAGACTAAGCATCACTCTACAGGTTCGTAAATAAAAATCTTGATTAAAAATAATGGCAGCATGAACTGTAACACGCATTGCTATGCATCAGTAGAGTGAAGATTAGTTACCCTACTCCTCAACGGAGCTGTCCTACAATTTTCATCTTGAGAAAAAAGTCAGAGTGTGGGGTGAATTTTGCCAGTCAGCCTGAGGCAGGCTAATGGCGGGGAATGCGGGTGCAGTAAAATCAGGGGCAACCATGCCACATAGACACTCCAACTTTGTCCCAGCATCAGTGAATTTTACCAATAGTGGGCCCAACTTTGGACAGGGTTCCTGCCACAAGGAGGCGGGAAGCAAATTCAGATATTCAAATGCTCTCTTCAGGCCCATTGGCATTTTGCTGACAGCGGATCGACCCCAGCTAAATGCAGGTGGCTTGCCAGCAGCAGCCCGGGGTGGTGGGGGAGGTTTTTTTAATTCAAAGAAGGGGTCGTGGACAGGGAAGACAGCCCCAGTGATTACCTCAGAGGGGTTTCTCCTTCATATAATTTTTATGTTTTTCAAAAAAAATATTTTGGCCTACCTAGTGTAGGCTACAGGGACCCTGGCTTCCTCAGCAGTGGCTATTGTTGCTGGTGGCGCTGCTGAGCTGCCAGCCCTCTGGGGCTAGTGAGTGGGCGGCCATCCTGAACAGGACAGCAAACCCAGCAGCAGTTTTTTAATGAGCTGCCACCCGTAAAATTAAGAGGGGGTAATCCCATCAGCCAACTGTGCATGTAGCTGACATTCATTTCTGGCTGATGTCAGCATTCCAACCATATTGGAATAATTTTGCCGCTATTGTCTTTACCAGTGTTATGCTTCAGAACCTCTTGTTGGTCAACCAAGGGATATGATGGAATTCGATTAAGAGTAGACTTTTAATTGCAGGTGCACATGTGGAGCTTTGCCCTCCCCATTTTTTGCAGAAATGTGGACAGACAGTGAAAGCACAGAGTAAACTGACCAACTCCTCTGTGGCTGAGACTCAATATATGCCCCCTTGATTTTCAAAATGTTGACCACCCCATTCTCACCATTGTATCTCCTCAAGCTCATCTCCATGGCATCACTCTTGTGGATTCCTTCCTACTTTCTCAGTACGTATCCTCAAATGATTTCTTTTTGTCCATGTGGTCACCTCTGCTGTGCCATAGGGTTCTATGTTTGGTTTCCTCTTAGTAGTCATGCAACCACGCAGTGATAATAATTGCGAGAAACTGCTTGGCTTCCACATGTATACCATTAGAACCAAACTCTACCTCTTTGCTATGAATTTTAACTGGTACGGCATTACCTGACTGCCTGCCTGACAACAAGTCCTGGATGAGTTTTAACTTCCAATAGTCTATTATTGATTAAATAAAAATTTTGATTTAGTTCTCTGGTTCCATCAGCCTCCATGGATATTTACTTATATGGAATTGGTGGTGTAAAATCTCTACTTCCTATTTGACCCTGAGCTGAGTTTTCAGTGCCACAACTGGTCAATTACCAAATAAAGACAGAAAATCCTTGAAATATTCATTGGATCTGGAAGCATCTATGGAGAGAGAAACAGTTAACATTTCAGGTCTATGACCTTTCATCAGAACTGCAAAAATTTAGAAACATTGTAGAATTATGAACAAGTGAAAGAGGCAAGAATGGGAAAAAGAACAGAAGGGAAGGTTTGTGACAAGGTAGATGGCAGGAAAAATGACCTAAGGTTTTGTGATGCAAGGCCAAAGAGTGATAATGGGACAAGTAAAGAAACAAAAGATGTATGTACAGGAGGTATGAATGGCAGGATCCTGAATAGCTGCCATCCAAAAGCGAAGAAAAGGAAATGAGGGAGAAGCAAGAGGGGGGAAAACAGTAAAGAAAAAGGAAAAAAATGGGGGCAGGTTATGATCTAAAATCACTAAACTTGGTGTTGAGTTGGGATGGCTGTAAAGTGCCCAGTGAAAGAATGAGGTGCTGTTTCTCAAGCTTGCGTTGAGCTTCGTTGGTTTGCTGCAGGAGGCTGAGGACGGAAAGATCAGAGTGGGAGCAAGGGGGATATTTAGAATGAAAGGCGACATGAAGCTTGGGGTCATACTTGCAGACTGAACAGAAGTGTTCCGCAAAGTGGTCAGCAAGCCTGCATTTGGCCCTCCCAAGGTAGAGGGGGACCACATTGTGAGCAGCAATTACAGCTTTGTGAAGTTGTCACACAACTTTCCTAGGTCCTTGTATTATAGTCATATAGATATAAGGGCCTATATTCCATTAGCCTTTTTGTTTTTCTTTTGTACCTGTCCATGACATCTTAATGTATGTACATAGACCCCCAGTTCTCTTTGTACCTCCATTTTTTTCTAGCCTTTCACCATTTGAAAAATACCCTGATCGATCCCTTTTAGGTCCTAAGTGGGTGATCTCACATTGCCTGCATTGAAATTCATTTGCCACAGTTTTGCCAATTCACTTAATATATTGATATCTTTTGTCTGCTTTTTATGTTTCCATCTACACTGCTTACAATGCTGCCTGTCTTTGTCCCGTTGGCAAACTTCGTTATTTGCTCTCTCTCTCATCATCAAGGTCATTAATAAATACAGTGAATAGGCCCAACACACATCTCTGTGGAAGACCACTAGTCACATCCTGCCAATTTACAGTACTTGCCCATTGTACTTTCTTTCTCCTATCTTTCAGCCAATTTCCTAACCAGGTCAATAATTTTCCTTCAATTCCATGAGTTTTAGCTTTAGTTAACTCGTCTCTTATGAGGAACCCAATCAAATGAAATCTGGAAGTCTTAATAAATAATATTCTTAGCCATTTCCCTGCCCATTACTTTAGTCAACTCTCAAAAAATGAAATCAGAGAAACCGTCAGGAGGCATTGATCTGCGTCTTCATTAGCTTTATCCCAATTACTCCAATCTTTGCAAAGGTCCTTTGGCCTCTCTTGTCTGAAAATTGACTTTAAGGGTCTGGTCCTCACCTTCAAATCTCTCCAGAACTACACCCCTCCTACATTCACCATTTCCTCCAACAACAACAACAACAACAGCTTGTATTTACATTGAGCCTTTAACATAACCCCAAGGGGCTTCACAGGAGGGTTGTGAAACAAAATTTGACACCAAGCCACATATTAGGACAGATGACCAAAGCTTAATCATAAGGGTAGGCCTTAAGGAGCATTTTAAAAGAGGAAAGAGAGGCAGAGATTTGATGGAGCAGTTAAAATCGGGGATTCACAAAAGATCATAATTAGTGGAGCATAGATATCTTGGAGGGTTGTAGGGCTTAACCGGGAGCCAGTGTAAATCAACATGACCAGGGGTGATGTCAACACAGAATTTAATGTAACTTAGGACATGGGTAGCAGAGTTTTGAATGACCTCAAGTTTACATGGGAGGCAGGCCAGTCTTATATCAGGGTGGTCAAGTCTAGAGATGATAACGCCATGGATGAGAGTTTCATTAGCAGATAAGCTGAGGCAGGGTCAGAGTCAAGTAAAGTTACCACGGTAGAAATAAGTTGTCTTGGTGTGGATATGTGGTCCGAAGTTCATCTTGGGATGAAATGTGACATCAAGGTTGCAAGTGTTCTGGTTCAGCCTCAGACATTTGCCAGGAAGAGGGTGGAGTCAGTGGTTAGAGAATGGAGTTTGTCACGGGCACTGAAGACGATGGGCAGAATTTTTAGCCCAGTGTGCAGGCACACGCCCAACCCACTGGAGCGTAAAATAGTGCATGATGACGTTGGGCGAGTGTCCTGACTTCATCCTGCGCGTGCAGAAGCCAGAAGTGGCACCTGCTGACAATTAAGAGGGTAATTAAGCCCATTGAAGTTCCAGTTGTCCCCGATTCTTTTGTGGTCCATCCAACCTTATGGTTGACAGATGGGCAAATCTGCCAGGCAGACTTTGCATTTTTGAAGAAACCTCATCCAAGAGCGGGATGGAGTTTCCATTATTAAATTTTTAAAAAATGTATGGATAGAATTTTCACTATATTTTTGTTCAGGTGACTGATTCTGATGCGATTTTTTCCAGATTTTAAAATCTTTATTTATTGCTTTTAAATTCTTCAGCTCCCTGAGGCTGCTCTCTGCCTTAAGGAGCTTTAACTGCGCGCGCCCACGCTTACGTCAGTGCCCGCCCTCCACCCACCTCTACCCCGGCAGCACTGAGTATTTCAGTGGCGTTTCACGCTGGCTGTCCGTTAATTGGCCAGCCAGCGTGAAATCACGGGTGGCGGTCTGTTCCCTGGCCTCTCGGGCCCACCGATCGCGGTCACACGCCGACCTAAAAATCGTACCCAATAACTTTGTTCATCTCAATATTTAGTTGGAGGAAATGTAATGGATATCGGAAGAGCAGTATGATAATTTGGAGACAGTGAAAGTGTTAAGAGGTGGTAAGGTAGAGCTGGGCATTGTCAGTGCACATGTGGAAACTGCTGTGTTTTTGGATAATGTTGCTGAAGGACATTACGTAGATGAGAAATGGTTGGGGCATGGGTAGATGCTTGGCCGATACCAGAGGTTACAGTGCAGAAGCAGGAAGGGAAGTCATTGCAGGTGATTCTCTGGTTCTGATTAGAGAGACAAGAATAGAACCAGGTGAGAGCAGTCTCATTCAGCTGGACGACAGTGGAGAGGGGCTGGAGGAGAATGATGTGGTCAACTGTGTCAAATCCTGTCGACAGGTTGAGAATCACAGTGCAGAAGAGGCCCTTCGGCCCATCGAGTCTGCACCGACACGTGAGAAACACCTGACCTACCTACCTAATCCCATTTACCAGCACTTGGCCCATAGCCTTGAATGTTATGACGTGCCAAGTGCTCATCCAGGTACTTTTTAAAGGATGTGAGGCAACCTGCCTCCACCACCCTCCCAGGCAGTGCATTCCAGACCATCACCACCCTCTGGGTAAAAAAGTTTTTCCTCACATCCCTCCTAAACCTCCTGCCCTCACCTTGAACTTATGCCCCCTTGTGACTGACCCTCCAACTAAGGGGAACAGCTGCTCCCTATTCACACTGTCCATGCTCCTCATAATCTTGCACACCTCGATCAGGTCACCCCTCGGTCTTCTCTGCTCCAATGAAAACAACCCAAGTCTATCCAACCTCTCTTCATAACTTAAATGTTTCATCCCAGGCAACATCCTGGTGAATCTCCTCTGCACCCCCTCCAATGCAATCACATCCTTCCTATAATGCGGCGACCAGAACTGCACACAGTACTCCAGCTGTAGCCTCACTAAGGTTCTATACAACTCCAACATGACCTCCCTACTTTTGTAATCTATGCCTCGATTGATAAAGGCAAGTGTCCCATATGCCTTTTTCTAACGTGCCCCTCCGCCTTCAGAGATCTATGGACACACTCGTCAAGGTCCCTTTGTTCCTCAGAACTTCCTAGTGCCATGCCGTTCATTGACTACTTCCTTGTCAAATTACTCCTTCCAAAATGTATCACCTCTCACTTTTCAGGGTTAAATTCCATCTGCCACTTATCTGCCCATTTGACCATCCCATCTATATCTTCCTGTAGCCCAAGACACTCAACCTCACTGTTAACCACCCGGCCAATCTTTGTGTCATCTGCAAACTTACTAATCCTACCCTCCACATAGTCATCTATATCATTTATATAAATGACAAATAATAGGGGACAGAGCACAGATCCCTGTGGTACGCCACTGGACACTGGCCTCCAGTCACTAAAGCATCCTTCTGTCATCACCCTCTGTCTCCTACAACGAAGCCAATTTTGAATCCACCTTATCAAATTACCCTGTATCCCATGTGCGTTTGCCTTCTTTATAAGTCTCCCATGTGGGACCTTGTCAAAGGCTTTGCTGAAATCCATATAAACGACATCAACTGCACTACCCTCATCTACAAACATGGTCACCTCCTCAAAAAATTCAATCAAATTTGTTAGGTATGACCTCCCTCTGACAAAGCCATGCTGACCATCCCTGATCAAGCCTTGCCTCTTCAAGTGGAGATAGATTCTCTCCTTCAGAATTTTCTCCAATAGTTTCTCTACCACTGACGTGAGACTCACTGGCCTGTAGTTCCCTGGCTTATCTCTACAACCCTTCTTAAATAGCGGAACCACGTCAGCTGTTCTCCAGTCCTCTGGCACCTCCCCCGTGCCAGAGAGGAATTAAAAATTTGGGTCAGAGCCCCTGCGATCTCCTCCCTTGCCTCCCTCAGCAGCCTGGGACACAAATCATCCGGACCTGGAGATTTGTTCACTTTTAAGCCTGCCAACACCTCCAATACCTTGTCACTCCCTATATCAATTTGCTTAAGAACCTTGCAGTCTCTCTCCCTGATCCTCATTTTCATGGGTGAAGACGGACGTGCAGTATTCATTCAACACTCTAGTGATGTCCTCTGGCTCCATCCATAAATTGCCCCCTTGGTCCCTAATGGGCCCTACTCTTTCCCTGGCTATCCTCTTCCCATTGATATACTTATAGAATATCTTGGGATTTTCCCTACTTTTACCAGCCAGAGCTTTCTCATATCCCCTCTTTGCTCTTCTGATTGCTTTCTTAAGCCCCACCCTGCACTGTCTGTGCTCCACTAATGCCTCTGCTGATTTGCTTCCCTTGTACCTGATAAAAAGCCTCTCTTTTCTTTCTCATCGTAACCTGAATATCCCTGGTCATCCATGGTTCTCTGGGCTTTTTACTCCTTCCTATCACCCTAGAGGGAACATGTTGAACCTGTACCCTCCCCATTTCCTTTTTGAACACCCCCCACTGTTCCTCTGTAGATTTCCCCACAAGTAACTGTTCCCAGTCTACCTTGGCCAGATCCTGCCTTATTTTACTAAAATCCACTCTCCCTCAATCTAAAACATTTGTTTGAAACTTGTCGATTTCTTTGTCCATAACAAACTTAAACTGTACCATGTTGTAGTCGCTATCGCTAAAATGCTCCCCCACCACCACCTCAGCCACCTGTCCGGCTTCATTCCCCAGAATTAGGTCCGGCAATGCACCATCCCTTGTTGGACCCTCTACATATTGACCTAAAACGTTCTCCTGTGCACATTTCAAGAAACCCACTCCATCCAAGCCCTTAACACTATGTCTATCCCAATTAATGTTGGGAAAGTTGAAATCACCTAATATAATTACCCTGTTGTTATTGTTTTTACATACCTCCACAAACTGTGCACATATTTGCTCCTCAATTTCCCACTGACTATCTGGGGGTCTATAATAAATACCTAATAATGTTGCTGCCTTTTTTTTATTCCTAAACTCTACCCACAAAGCTTCATTCGATGTCCCCTCCAAGATATAATCTCTCCTTACTGCAGTAACTGACTCCTTAACTAATAATGCAACGCCCCCTCCTCTTTTACCCCCTCCCCTGTCTCGCCTGAAGATTCTATATCCCGGAATGTTGAGCTGCCAATCCTGCCCTTCTCTCAACCACGTCTCAGTGATTGCTACCATATCACAATTCCACGTGTCAATCCTCACCCTTAACTCATCCGTTTTACCTGTAATACTCCTGGCATTAAAGTAGAGGCCATCCAGCCTTGCCTTACTCCCTTGAAGCTTTTGACTTTTGAGAAGGATGAGGAGGGATGGTTTACCTTTGTCACAGTCACATCGGATATAATTTGTGACTTTGATAAAAGTAGTTTCGGTACTTTTGGAAACTTGATTGGAGGAATTCAAACTTGCAATTCCAGAAAAGATGGGCACAGATTTGGGAGGCAACAGCACTTTCAAGGACTTTGGCAAGGAAAAAGAGGTTGGACCTGGGGTGGTAATTTGCAAGGATGGGGCCGGCTGGGGATGTAATCCTGCTTTTAACAATTTTAACCCTCTGCAATCATCCCCTGTCCTTCATGCAGGGTTGATATAAGGGACCTTGTGTTAGTGCTTCTCAATTGTACACCTTTTGTATTCTGTTTTAACTGATGAGTTAAATAGATAGTTAAAGTATGTATTAAGAATGAAAATAATCTTAAATGTATGAATGCTCTATTACCATAGTTACTGTCTACACAGTAAATTTCTACCTTTTTTTCTTTCTTTTTCTACAAAATAATACAACCATATGAGCATTTTATTACTCTAAATTAGGCTTCTTTGTTTTGGAAAATCTGTACTTACTGCTGAATTTTCATGCTTAGACCTTGGCAGAAAAAAGTAAAGAACTGGACAGATTACGAAATGAATGGGCAGCACATACAAGTTTACTAGCAAACAAGCACAGCCAAGAAGTTACCACAGAACGGGAGAAGGCCTTGCAGGTGAGAAAATGCATAAGTTCCTTACAGGATAGTAAAGTTGGAAGTTAAATATAAAACATTTAAAAGTTTAGGTAAAGAAATGATTAGCATTTATATAGTACTTTGTCTAAATCCTCCGCATGTTCCAGAGCAGTTTACAGTCAGTTGATCACTTTTTGAAGTAAAGTCACTGTTAGTCAAACAGAGCAGTGAATGTGCACACACCAAATAAAAGAATGACCAATTTGTTTTTGCTAGCATTAGGCAAGAGAGGAATTTTAGCCAGGATGCGTGCTCTTAAATAGTGTCAGGGGATCTATTATGCTCACCTTAATTAGCTTATCTCATCTAAAGAGTAGCACCTCTTGACAGTGCAGCATTCCTTTAGTACGACACTGGAGTGTTCTAGATTATGTGCTGAAAACCATAGTGATGGTGGAAATTGCAACCTTCCAATTCTGAGGAATGCAACTCGTTGAGCCAAGCTGGCATTTGGATACAAATGGAGCTTGTCATAGAAATGCTAAAGCACAGATTCTGCCGCTGGGAGCTGTCTAGGAATCTGCTATCATACAATCCTGAAAAGATATGCAAATTTATCAATAACATCCTATGTATGTTACACAGTTATGTTTACAGAAGTGGAGTAACCATGGTACAGGGAAGAGGAAGACCTGAACACTGATGATTCCCAAGCTGAGAGTTGCTGACAGTTTTAGAAATGTAGGAAAAAAGTCTAATCCAGTAACAAATAGTAATGAACTGGGGCACCAAAGCCCAGACACCCACTAATATCTCGGCCAGTGTGCATACGTATCTCCATCGTTTGCTTTAGAAAAGTACCACAGTACAAATTAACTCTGCATGAAGTCAAAATCAAACTTCCATCCCTTATTATGTTAACAGGTGCTTGGTTTGTTAATGATTTTTATTCCTAGTATTTTATGCCTGTGGCAGTGTATCGTGAGTGTATTCTGCTGCCTAATTTAGTGCTCCTTCTAGCTGCCCTCCCCATAGGAGGGAACGGGTGGTGGTGGGGAACATGTAGCGGTCGTCTGCTGAATGTTGGTGTTTCCTCAGAGAGAAAACAGCATAAACGTAACTTCTGTTTCTCATCATCCTTATTTATGCTGTTTTGGCTGCCCTCTTTTCAGCTGTGCAAAATGTGAAACAACTACGAGACTTCGTTTCCTCATCTGTCCCTACTACCACGCCCCTGCCGCTGCTGGGCACTCTCTCAGCTTGCCCTGTGGTTTTTTGAAGCTTGATGTTGGAGTACTGTTTAACTGTTTCTCCAGCATGGTGAATCAAGGTCAGAAAGACTCTGATGTTGGAGCATTGGTTGATATGTTTCAACACTGCATGTAGGAGCTCTGTTAGGGAGGGAACGCAACCTTAAAGATTACCCTAGAAGTGTCACATGTTCCAGGGTGGACATATATTCTCTAAAATAGCCAAACACCAGAGCACAAATATAGATAGCAGTCTCATCCATACTAGACAAAGCACTTTGCAGAGGGCTTTGTGCACTTTCAAGTTACTTATGAATTGTTAGTACCTTTTTTATATGCAGGTCATAGATGGTAGCAGTCCAGGAGCTTTCTGGTTTGACTCTTCCTGCTCGTCTACTGCCACCTGCATATACTCTTCATCACTTGTACAGTATGTGCAGGATACCTAATAAGCCATGCAGTGATATCAACAACACAGCTCCAAGACATACGGTGCTACGATGTTTTGCTGTTAAGTTTGATTATTTGTTGGGTTACCTGACTTGTTAAAGTTTAGGGGAAAAAGAAAAGGCAGCAAAATGAGTACTTGCTTAGAGATGTGGGATACCCTTCTGCATGAACCTCTCCAACGGGCTGCACCAATTTGTGCTAGTTGCTTGAAGGGTTCAGTTCAGTTAAGAGCTCAGCCTGTGAACCCCCATCAGTTGCTTGCCTCTTGCTTTTATGAGCTTTTCTTATAGTAACAGGTTCCTGAAAAGTCTCAATTTTCAATACACCCGATGATGTTGTACAAACAAATGTCCTTCCTTGTGGAACATGCATTAGTAAGCATACAGAATGCATGTAGCTGTTTCTAATAACATTATTGAACAAATATTGTGAGATTATTGGAAGGTTTCCTTAGAAGGTAGAAGTTGTGCAGTAATGAATATGGGTGGTCTTACAGTTATACAAGGAAGCCTTAAAGGCATTCAAATCATCATGCGTACCAAAGGGCAGCTGCAGCTGGTTGAGATGAAGCTGTGTTTTGCAATCATGCCATTGTGTTACATTTGAAGCAGCTACATTTAGGATACTTGTCAGAAAACTTTCTCAGTGTGTTGAAGGTCTTTTGCATCTGTGCTAGTGACTTTTCATGCAACATGGTGTCCCCTTCTTCTCTGACAGAACAGAAAGCAGACTTCTGAGGACGGTGTGGCATTTAAGCCAAACAATAACCCATTACTTGCTGCATATTCTAAGCATCACCACTTGATTGATCTCAATTAAAAATTGCAGTCCTCCAACCTCTGGCCAGTGGCAGTACTCTCAGTTATCTTTTGAAGGCGTTTATAATTTTGCTTGCTGCTAACTTGCCCTCTTGGAATCATTGTTGTCTTTTCAAAATGCAGCAGCAACTCCAGATATGTGGATACCCTGCACATGTGGCCAGAACACTCCCAACAAATGGCTTAATTTGTACTATAAGTTCTACATAATTATTTAAATAAACCTGCAAAATCCCACCATGTGCACCATTTTCCTCCCACTCCATGTCACCCACCATCCTGAGTTGGAGATAATTGCCATTCCTTCATCGTTATTGGGTCAAAACCCTGGAACTCCCCACCTAACAGCACTGAGGGTATACCTACAGCTGTTTAGGATGGGGATGGGCAATGATTGCTGATGTTGCCAGCAAATCCCACACCCAATTAATAAACATATTTTTAAAAATCCAAGGCAAGCTGCACTCATGTTCTTCTTGGTGGCCATCATGCATCCAAAGCAGAAAATCAACTTTTATCCTTTCTCTGGAGCTAATCTGGCTTCCAAAGATGCCATAGAATGTATTTAAAAATACACGACATTACTAAATAAATTGACTATGTTCTTTTGCCTAGAAAATAGGGAAGAGAGGTTTCCAGTTGTATCACGTAAGGCACATAATCAACTGGATTTGTTAAAAAAAAACTTCTGTGGATGTAACTGGGTTGAACAGTAAAAATATGACGGATTAATCTGAAGTTTAGTTTGATTAGGCTTGGGATCAGGGTACATCAATATAGAATTTTCAATAGGGCATTTATTGGATAGGATACATGATAGGTTAAAGTGTATCAGGTCTGTGGAAGGGCTGAATAGAGGGGGAATGTATTGAGTGGGCTGTCTTAGGTTGGTGTTGCTATTGCCTCTCATTATCCATTGGAAACTTTTCTCTTTATTTACTCTTCCCCATCGATCCCCTAATTACATTCTACCGAGGTCTAATTGCAGATTGCTGTTGTTGACGGGGAATGTTGAGTTCTGAGTTTTTTTGATCTATTGTGAAAGTAGAGGTAATTTGGATTTGTGTCCTACACAGTGCCCCTTTTCTGTTGGGAACTGAAGGGAGAGTAACGATGGATGGATAAAGTGTTGATTATTCACAAAATTGTATACATAATTTAATAAACTCGTATTTGTCTTTGTGATTTATAAATATAAATTGTCTTGTGCTATTCTCCCCACACCCAGCCCTAACTGATGCTGACTTTATCTCTCCTCCTAGGCTCAGACACAGTACCACCACCAGCTGGAGCAGCAGAAGAAGGAGACAGAGGCAGCACATAATCAAACAGTACAGCAATTGGAAAGCAGGCTAGCTGAAATGGAAGCTATGAACAAGGATCTCACTGAGAGGAAATACAAATCTGAATCTTCAATACGAGAGTTGAAAGCCAAAATGTCTAGCATGGAAGAGGTTGAAAAACTTTTTTAATAGCTAAATTTTATACGTGAATGTGTTCTCAATGTTTACATTTTTTAAGAAAAATACAGTAACACAATTACTTGACAAAATTATTGCTGTTAAGACCAGGGTCCATTAATAGTTAAGTAAAGCAGATCACCCAATGGTTCTGCAATGTAATACTGAGTCATACAGAGATATATTTATTTATTTATATTGTATATTTTTAAATTTGATATATTTTCTGTTCAAAATGTAAGTTTTATTTTATACGCCCCTTTGTTGGATGGTATTTAGGAGTGTCAAAGGTCAAAACAGGAAGTTCATTCACTGAGGAAAGAAAACACCACACTAGATGCAGAATGTCATGAAAAAGAGAAACTACTGAATCAGCTGCGGACAAGGACTGCTGTCCTGGAACAAGAAGTCAAGGATAAAGAGCAAGTGGTTGCAAGGACAACAGAAATCTTTGAAAGTACGCAGGAGCACAAGGTAATTCAAAGTCACATGAAATGCTTGATCAAGTAGGGCATAGGTACACAGTTAAGCTATAATAGGACCTATTGCACAATACTTCAAGGCCTACTTATTTTCCTTAGCCTTCTGTATTCCAACACTTTTGAAATGTAACTCTGAGGTGCACAAGTGTAATCTGACCTCAGATGAAGATTTAGTTCTGCACAATGACAGTCAATGATTATTTCTATATTTGCACTACACGTTCCCATATACTTCTCCAGTAACGTGCTGGTTAAAGCAGTAAGTAGTTGAGAGCCATTTATACCAATAATGTCCCAGGTTTGATACCCAAGCCATGTTGGGTTCAGACAATATCAGTTGGAATGGCGACGGTGCGCTATAGCTAGCTTCAGCATCCATAGATTAGGAGTGTGAGTATCAATCGGGGTTCTTGTTCCTCATCACACTCCAATAATTCCAGCTAGAAAACTGTGCGTCTGTGTGTGCGTCATATAGAGACAGGAAGAGGTTCACCTCTGTGTCGCCTTCCACATTGAATAGCTTGCTGTTATTCACTGTTCAGATTCACGCATGAAGAATAAGGAATAGTTACTTGCTTGAGGTGCGGAAGATAACCTGTACCTGTTGAACCGCATCCCGGAAAGGATTCAATGTCTGCACAAAGGAGAGGAAAAAAATAGTAATAAAGGGCAATAGAGGAAAAAAGCTGTGCAGGTACTTTCTGGCACAGATAGAATTATCAAGCAATGTAGAAATAATGAAGCCATCCTTGGGCCTTCTCTTTTTAGGTTATTTTCCCAAATTTAGGTCAAAGCCATATGTTATGCTTTCTCAGAGGAAAATTAAACTGAATGTTTGTAACAGAAAATATTGGATTAAATTCAGGTTTAATTAACCAAACATTTGGTAGAGGCAAAGGAATGCTTGGAGTAATAAATGCTGACGCTCACTATGCAAATTATAATGCCAAAAGAAATAGTTGAACATTGTGGTGCCTCTTCCATGAACATCATTTGGCTGTCTGCCTATGACACGAATCCTAGAATTATAGGATTCGGCCCATCAAGTCTGTGGTGGCTCTTCGAAGTGCAACCCAGACGTCCTGATCCCTCACTTTATCATTTATGTTTTTGGCAGTTTTTTTTTAAAGCAGCTGTAGCCAATGTTTCCTGCAAGCTGCTTGGCTGTGCAGCAATCTGAAAGTCTCCTCAAAAGCCATGCACAAGTTGACCCTTTAAAATCATCACACGTGCATGGCCGCTCATAGATAATTGGGGTCACTCACTTAAACAAATCGCCTGCATGTTCCAAAAATAAGGGAACGTTGGCTGTATCTAAATATCCATTGTAGAACCTGTTTATGTGACATCCACAGTAGCTGATTCATCTCCTTCCTTGATGTTTTGGGTTTAGATAACCTATGTTCTGTTTTAACACCAGCTTGACCATACCTTTTGAGAACAGTTCCAGGAAGGTAGTCCTGGCCAGAGTATCGCTGATTTTTTAGTCTTTCAGAGATGGTTGAAGGTGGAATGAGTTTGTAGTATCTCTCAACGGTTTATTAAATGTGGCTTTGTCAAACAAGATCAATTATCCAGCTTGTCTCTTACTTCTCCTGTTGACCATTTCTTCTTGGCCTTGCCTCCAGTCTTGTTTACTCAATCTTTATTGTTTTTGTTCCCTTGGCTCCATCTTTCTCGCTGAGTTTCTGTGCTGATGCTACTTGTCTGTTGAGAAAATTAAGTGCTTCCTGTGTCAAATGAAAGGTGTCTGGGTGTCACACAAAAACTGCTGGATGTTAATTAAATTTTTTTAATTCATTTATGGGATGTGGGCATTACTGGCTAGGCCAGCATTTATTGCCCATCCTTAATTTCCCTCGAGAAGGTGGTGGCGGTGAGCTGCCTTCTTGAGCCACTGCAGTTCCTGTGGTGTAGGTACACCCACAGTGCTGTTAGGGAGGGAGTTCCAGGATTTTGACCTAGCGACAGTGAAGGACTGGCGATATATTTCCAGGTCAAGATCGTGAGTGGCTTAGAGGGGAACTTCCAGGTGGTGGTGTTCCCTTGTATCTGCTACCCTTGTCCTCCTAGATGGCAATGGTCATGGGTTTGGAAAGTGCTGCCTAAGGAACCTTGGTGAGTTTCTGTAGTGCATCTTGTAGATGGTACACACTGCTGCCACTGTTCGTCGGTGCTGGAGGGAATGAATGTTTGTGGAAGGGGTGCCAATTAAATGGGCTGGTTTGCCCTGGATGGTGTCAAGCTTCTTGATTGCCTTGTAGATGGTGGACAGGCTTTGGGGAATCAGGAAGTAAGTTACTCGTCACAGGATTCCTAGCCTCTGACCTGCTCTTGTGGCCACAGTATTTATATGGCTAGTCCGGTTCAGTTTCTGGCCAATGGTAACACTCAGGATGTTGATAATGGGGGATTCAGCGATGCTAATGCCATTAAATGTCAAGAGGCGATGGTTAGATTCTCTCTTGTTGGAAATGGTCATGTCTGGCACATGTGTGGCATGAATGTTACTTGTCACTTGTCTGCCCAAGCCTGGATATTGTCCAGGTCTTGCTACATTGGGACATGGACTGCTTTAGTATCTGAGGAGTTACAAATGGTATTGAACAATGTGCAATCATCAGGCAGCATCCCCACTCCTGACCTTATGATGGAAGGAAGATCATTGATGAAGCAGCTGAAGATGGTTGGGCCTAGGACACTACCCTGAGGAACTGGATGTTAATGAATTTTTTTTTCTTCTTATTCATTTACAGGGTGTGGGCGTTGCTGGCTAGGCCAGCATTTATTGCCCATCCCTAATTGCCCATGAGAATGTGGTGATGAGCTGCCTCCTTGAACCACTGCAGTCCCTATATTTTGTTGACTTTAACCCTAAAATCAAAATTTTTGGGTATTTTGCCATTCTTGTTGTTTTCTCCTTGAATTTAAAATGCGCTGTTTTTAGACCTCATAGCTTTTATTGTGTCTCACATTTAAATTTAAACAATAGTAAAGGAAGTGAGCATCACTAGCAAGGCCAGCATTTGTTGCCCATCCCTAATTGTCCTTGGAAATTGCCTTCTTGAACTGTTGTAGTTCATCTGGTGCAGGTACAGCAACAGTGCCGTTAGGAAAGGAATTCCAGTATTTTGATCCCACAACAGTGAAGGACAGCGATATAGTTCCAAGTTAGGATGGATCTGTGGCTTGGAGAGGAACTTGTACGTGGTGCTGTTTCTGTGTGTCTGCTGCCCTTATCCTTCGAGATGGTAGAGGTTATGGTTTTGGAAGGTGCCGTCGAAGGAGCCTTGGTGAGTTGCTGCAGTGTATTTTATATATAGTAAACACTGCTGCCACTGTGTGTTGGTTGTGGAGGGAGTCAGTGTTTAAGTTAGTGGATAGGATGCTGATCAAGCAGGCTGCTTTGTCTTCGATGGTGTTGAGCCTGTTGAGTGTTGTTGGAGCTGCACTTATCCAGGCAGTTGGAGAGCATTCCATTACACTCCTGACATGTGTCTTGGGGAGTCAGGAGGTGAGTTACTCACCTCCAAATTCCTAGCCTCTGACCTGCTCTTGTAGCCACAGTATTTATATGGCTAGTCCATCTGGTCAATGGTAACCCCCAGGATGTTGATTTGTGGGAGATTCAGCAATGGTAATGCTACTGAATGTCAAGAGAAGATGTTGGAGGTGGTCATTGCCCAGTATTTGTGTGGCATGAATGTTACTTGCTGCTTTTTGGCCCAAGCCTGCTGTTTTCCAGGACTTGTTGCATATTGGCATGGACTCCTTCAGTATTTGAGGAATTGCGAATGGCATTAAACATTGCAATCATCAGCGAACATCCTCACTTCTGACCTTATGATGGAAGCAAGGTCATTGATGAAGCAGCTGAAAATGGTTAGGCCTAGGTCACTGCCCTGAGAAACTCTGCATGAATGTTCTGGGACTGAGATGTTTGGATTCCAACAACCACAACCATCTTCCTTTCTGCTAGGTATGACTCCAACCAGTGGAGAGTTTTCCCCACGATTCCCATTGACTTCCATTTTGCCAGGGCCCCTTGATACCACACTTGGTCAAATACTGCCTTGGTGTCAAAGGCAGTCACTCCCACCTCACCTCTAGAGTTCAACTCTTTTGTCCAAGCCTGGACAAAGGCTATAATGAGGTCAGGAGCTGAGTGGCCCTGGCGAAACTCAAGTGGAGCATCAGTAAGCAGATTATTGCCAAGGAAGTGCTGCTTGATAGAACTGTTGATGACACCGTCTCTCATTTCTCTATTGATTATGATATTTGGCTGGGTTGGATTTGTCCTGCTTTTTATGGACAGCACACACCCTTGGAAATATTCCACATTGTTGGGTAGATGCCAGTGTTGTAGCTGTACTGGAACAGCTTAGCTCAGGGCATGGCCTCGTTTTGAAGCGCAAGTCTTCAGTATAATTTCAAGGATGTTGTCAAGGTCATTAGCTTTTGTATTACGCAATAGAAACATAGAAAATAGGGGCAAGAGTAGGCGATTCGAGCCTGCGCTGCCATTCATTATGATCATGGCTGATCATCCAACTCAATAGCCTGCTCCCGCTTTCTCCCCATATCCTTTGATCCCTTTCGCCCCAAGAGCTATATCTAACTCCTTCTTGAAAACATACAATATTTTGGCCTCAACTACTTTCTCTGGTGGTGAATTCCACAGGCTCACCACTTTGGGTGAAGAAATTTCTTCTCATCTCAGTCCTAAATGGTCCACCCCATATCCTCAGACTGTGACCCCTGGTTCTGGACTCCCCCACCATCGGGAACATCCTTCCTCCATCCACCCTGTCTAGTCCTATATGTCAGTCCCACCATCCCAGGAGTCAGTCTGGTAAACCTTCGCTGCACTCCCTCTATAGCAAGAACATCCTTCCTCAGATAAGGAGACCAAATCTGCACACGCTATTCCAGGTGTGGTCTCATCAAGGCCCTGTATAATTGCAGCAAGACATCCCTGCTCCTGTACTCGAATCCTCTCACTATGAAAGCCAACATACCATTTGCCTTCTTTACCACCTGCTGCATCTGCACGCTTACCTTCAGCGACTGACTAGTGTACGAGGACACCCAGGTCTCATTGCACATTCCCCTCTCTTAATTTATAGCCATTCAGATAATAATCTGCCTTCCTGTTTTTGCCAGCAAAGTGGATAACCTCACATTTATCCACATTATGCTGCATCTGCCATGCATTTGCCCACTCACTCAACTTGTCCAAATCACACCGAAGCATCTCTGCATCCTCCTCACAGCTCACCCTCCCACCCAGCTTTGTGTCATTTGCAAATTTGGAGATATTACATTTGGCTCCCTCATCTAAATCATTAATATATATTGTGAATAGCTGGGGTCCCAGCACCGATTCCCTGCTGTACCCCATTAGTCACTACCTGCCATTCGGAAAAAGACCCGTTTATTCCTACTCTTTGTTTCCTGTCTGCCAACTAGTTTTCTATCCATCTCAATACACTACCCCCAATCCCATGTGCTTTAAATTTACACACCATTCTCTTATGTGGGACTTTGTCAAAAGCCTTCTGAAAGTCCAAATAAACCACAACCACTGGCTCCCCCTTATCAACTGTACTAGTTACATCTTCAAAAAATTCCAGTAGATTTGTCAAGCATGATTTCCCTTTCGTAAATCCATGCTGACTCTGTCCGATTCTGCCACTGTTTTCCAAGTGCTCAAGTTATTAAATCTTTTATAATGGACTCTAGAATTTTCCCCAGTAACGACATCAGGCTGACTGGTCTATAATTCCCTGTTTCCTCTCTACCTCCCTTTTTAAATAGTGGGGTTACATTAGCTACCCTCCAATCTGTAGGAACTGTTTCAGAGTCTATAGAATCTCAGAAGATGACCACCAATGCATTCACTATTTTTAGGGCCACTTCCTTAAGTACTCTGGGATGTAGATTATCAGGCCCTAGGGATTTATCGGCCTTC
Source organism: Cetorhinus maximus (assembly GCF_964194155.1). NCBI lineage: Eukaryota > Metazoa > Chordata > Chondrichthyes > Lamniformes > Cetorhinidae > Cetorhinus > Cetorhinus maximus. The sequence goes on from NC_135880.1 coordinate 112,223,777, forward strand.
AATCCCATCAATTTCCCCAACACCATTTCCCTACTAATACTGATTTCTTTCAGTTCCTCCCCCTCACTATAGCCTGTGTTCCCCAACATTTCTGGTATGTTATTTGTGTTCTCCTTTTGTGAAGACAGAACCAAAGTATGTATTTAGTTGGTCAGCCATTTCTTTGTTCCCCATTATAAATTCCCCTGTTTCTGACTTTTAAGGGACCTACATTTGTCTTCACTAATCTTTTTCTCTTCACATGCCTATAAAAACTTTTACAGTCAGTTTTTATGTTCCCTGCAAGCTTACTCTCGTACTCTATTTTCCCCTTCTTAATCAATTCCTTGGTCCTCCTTTGCTGAATTCTAAACTGCTCCCAATCCTCAGGTCTGTTTTTTCTGGCCCTTCTTCCTTGGATCTAATACTGTCTCTAATTTCCCTTGTAAGCCATGGTTTGACCACCTTTCTTATTTCACTTCTGCGCCAGACAGGAGTAAACAATTGTTACAGTTCATCCATGCGCTCTTTGAATGTTTGCCATTGCCTATCCATCGTCATCCCTTTAAGTAACGTTTCCCAATCCATCTTAGCCAACTCGTACCTCATACCATCGTAGTTTCCTTTATTAGGATTCAAGACCCTCGTCTCAGAATCAACTACGTCACTCTCCGTCTTGATGAAGAATTCTATCATATTATGGTCGCTCATCCTCAAGGGACCTCACACATCTAGATTGCCAATTATTCCTTTCTCATTACACAATAGCCAGTCTAGGATGGCCTGTTCTCTCGTTGGTTCCTCAACGTATTGGTCCAGAAAACTATCCCGTATACACTCCAGGAAGTCCTCCTCTTAGGTATTGTTACTAATTTGATTTGCTCAATCTATATGCAGATTAAAGTCACTCATAATTACAGATGTTCCTTTATTGCATGCGTCTCTAATTTCCTGTTTAATGCCATTCCCAACATCACCACTACAGCTTGGGGGTCTATATACAACCCCTACTAATATTTTTCACCCCTTAGTGTTTGTCAGCTATACCCATACAGGTTCCACATCATCGGAGCTAATATCTTTCCTTACTATTGCGTTAATTTCCTCTTTAACCAGCAATGCAACTCCACCACCTTTTCCTTTTTGTCTGTCATTCCTAAATACTGAATACCCCTGAATGTTCAGTTCCCATCCCTGGTCACCCTGCAGCCATGTCTCCGTAATCCCGACTATATCATACCTGTTTACGTCTATTTGCAAATTCATCCACTTTATTGCGAGTGCTCCTCACCTTAAGGCACAAAGCCTTAAGGCTTGTCTTTTTAACATCACTTGTCCCGTTCCCACTATTTTTCACTGAGGCCCTGTTTGATTCTTGCCTTTGATTTCTCTGCCTATCACTTTTCTTATTCCCCTTTCTGTCTTTTGTTCTTGTCCTTGATTCCCCCTCTTCTGACTCCTTGCATAGGTTCGCATCCCCCTGCTATTTTATTTTAAACCCTCCCCAACCACTCTGGCAAATATTCCCCCTAGGACATCAGTCCCGGTCCTGCCCAGGTGTAACCCGTCCAGTTTGTATTGGTCCCACCTCCCCCAGAACCGGTGCCAATGTCCCAGGAATCTGAAACCCTCCCCCTCACACCATCTCTTCAGCCACATATTCATCCGATATACCCTGCTATTTCTACTCCAACTAGCACTTGGCACTGGTAGTAATCCTGAGATCACTACCTTTGAGGTCCTACTTTTCAACTTACTTCCTAATTCCCTATATTCTTCTTTTAGGACCTCATCCCTTTTGTTTTTATCTATGTCGTTTGTACCAATGTGTACTACGACCACTGGCTGTTCACCCTCCCTTTTCAGAATGTCCTGTAGCCGCTCTGAGACATCCTTGACCCTAGCACCAGGGAGGCAACATACCATCCTGGTGTCTCGTTTGCGGCCACAGAAACGTCTATCTATTCCCCTTATAATTGAATCCCCTATAACTATTGCATTCCCACACTTTTTACTCCTCCCCTGTGGAGCAGAGTCAACCGTGATGCAACGAATTTGGCTGTTGCTGCTTTCCCCTGAAAGGCCATTCCCCTCAACAGTATCCAAAGCGGTATATCTGTTTTGCCACAGAAGACTCCTGCACTGCCTGCCTAGTCCTCTTGCTCTGCCTGGTGGACACCCATTCCCTTCCTGCCAGTGGACTCTTAGCCTACGGTGTGACCACCTTTCTGTACGTGCTATCCACGATACTCGCCACCTCACAGTGTCCCCAGCCGCCTCTCCAGCTCCAAAACCCAGGCTTCCAGGAGCTGCAACTGGAGACACTTCCTGCACACATGCTGGCTCTGGGCACTGGAAATGTTCCCAGCTTCCCACATAGAGCAGGAGGAGTACACCACGGCTTTGAGCTCTCCTGCCATGACTTACTCCTTTAAATTAAATTAAACCTTTTGGAAGATACTTAATATCAAATAATATCAATTACTCTAGGACCCTTCTTCCCTGCTCCTCGTTGTTCCAGAATAAAGCCCTTACAAACGATGAACCACAAAATAAGACCTTAAAAACTATAAACGTTAATAGTAGTAAATACTTACCCGGTCGTACTCAAAGGATCACCGTGTTCCCTCCTCACCGAACTCCCTTAGTCACCAAACTCCAACTTAAGCACTCTACTGCAGCCCAAAGCAGCACTCCAGTGCAAAGTTAACACTGTAAGATGGCCTGTTTTTATACTCTCTGAAAACCTGTTTAAGCCAGTTATTTAATTAACTAGTTGTAACTGCAAGCAGAGCCTGTATACACCCTGTTTTAAAGCTGGCCTAAAACTCACCTCCTTTCAACACAAACAGCAACTTTTAGTTAATTACTAACTTAAAGAAAGACTAGACTTTAGGTAGAAATTAACCCTTAAATTCCTTCTGTCACCAAACTCCAACTTAAGCACTCTACTGCAGCCCAAAGCAGCACTCCAGGGCAGACCAATGCTTTCAGGCGTTTCTTGATGTTATGTGGAGTGAATCGAATCGGCTGAAGATTGGCAACTGTGATGCTGGGGACCACAAGAAAGAGCTGAGACTGATCATCCATTCGGCACTTCTGGTTGAAGATGGTCGCAAATGCTTCAGCCATGCGTTTTGCACTGATGTGCTGGGTTTCCCTCAGGATTGAGGATAGTCCTATTTGTGGAGCCTCCCTCTCCAGTGAGTTGTTTAATTGTCTGCCGCCATTCACGACTGGATGTGGCATGACTGCAGAGCTTTGATCTGATCTGTTGCTCGTCAGCTAACTTAGCTGTCTATTGCATGTTGCTTCGGCTGTTTGGCGTATAAGTGTTGTAGCTTCATCAGGCTGACGTCTCATTTTTAGGTATGCCTGGTGCTGCTTCTGGCATGCACTTCTGCACTCTTCATTGAACCAGGCTTGGTCCCTTGGCTTGATGGTAATGGTAGGCTGGGGGATATGCCAGGCCGTGATGTTACAGATTGTAGTTGAATACAATTATGTTGTTGCTGATGGCTCACAGGGCCTCATGGATGCCCAGTTTTGAGCTTCTCTATTCTGAATCTATCCTGTTTAGCACGGTGGCAGTGCCACACAACACGATGGAGAGTATGCTAAGTGTGATGACAGGACTCTCCTCACAAGGACTGTGTGGGGATGTTGGATCCAATGCCCATGGTTTGTTGGGGCTAAAGGATCTGGGTTGCACGCTTTGTTCGGGGTGACTGAGTCAGTACAGAGACAGAGAACATCAGGAGATCGTTTTTAGAATAAACACATGCTATTTATTTACAAACTAAACTCTGCAACTATACTTGTGCGCTCACAACATAAAACTCTGTCTTCACTCGTCAGTGACTAACTCAAGACACTCACATAGAGGTAGCCTACGCTACTTTGCTATTAGACATTAATATCATGTGACCTTACATGACAGTACTTGTCTTAAAGGTATATTACATCTCAGATTACTACATCCCTCCCCCTTTACTGAAAAATACATTTTACAATTTTTCAATACATCAAGTTATTTACACAATTCAATTATTTACAAAACCAGTCTTGCTAGGGGTTTCCTTATGCGTGTAGAATGTCTCTTCTGAAGTTTGCTTTGGAATCACTCTTATTGAAGTCGCCTGAGCATTAGGTCCTACAGCAGGTATCTGTAAATTTGATTCTTCGACTCTTTCAGGTATAGTCGGCCCTTCAGATACATTTGTACTTTGTTGAGTTCTTTCAACAGGAAATGTTGATTCAGTCTCGAACGCTGGTGGAATCACTTCTGGATTATTTGGCTTCTCCACTTCGTATGTGATCCACATATCTTCTTATTATTCGATCTTCGACTTTCATATGGTAGGAAAGAGATTCCGTTACAGCACTTATTTCACTGAACAGCCATGCTGGTCCTTCTCTAAAATTTTTCACAAATACCTTCTCTCCTACATTAAGTGTTCTGTCACGACTGTGACAATTACGTCCCATTTTCTGATTTTCCCTGCCTTTTTTCTACCTCTCTCTCTCTCTTCCCCCCCCCCCCGCCCCACCCCCAACCCCCAAGTTTGGCATAATTAGGCTCAGTCTCGATCGGAGACAGTGTTTCATCAACAGTTCCGTCAACAGTTCAGCAGGTCTGACACCTGTTGTCGAATGAGGGGTAATTCGATAGTGGAATAGAAACCGTGCTAATTTAGTCGCTAATGAATCTCCAGACAATTTCTTCATACCAGATTTGAACGTCTGAATTGCTCTTTCGGCAAGTCCATTTGAAGAAGGATGGTGTGGAGATGTTTTAACATGAACAATACCATTGAGGCTTGTAAATCAGTTAAATTCAGCACTTGTGAATACTGTTCCATTATCTGATACTAGCACTTCAGGTAATCCATTTATAGCGAAGCTTTGTCGTAGCTTGTCTATTGTCGCTGAAGATGTGGGTGACCTTACTTTGTATAAATCCATCCATATCCGTCTATGATAAGGACAAACATTGTTCCCATAAAAGGTCCCACATACTCTGTGTACTCGTATCCATGGTCTTCCTGGCCATTCCCAGGGGTGTAATGGAGCTGTTGCAGGTAATTTTTGTACTTGTTGACACTGCATGTAGCTTCTTACTAGGTTTTCTATTTCTCCATCCATTCCCGGCCACTATATTTAGCTAAGTGCTATTGCCTTCATTTTAGAAATTCCGGGATGCGGACTGTGAAGTTCAGATAACAATGGTTTCCGTCCTTTTGGAGGAACAATTACACAAGCTCGCCACAGTAAAATACCTTCTTGGTTGGTTATCTCATACCTTCTCTGGAAATACAGTTTCATTTCATCAGACTCTTGTGTTTGTGACCAACCAGGAAGAACTTGATTTCTCACTTTGGATAAAACCAAGTCTCGGTTCATCCAATCTTTTAATTTGTTTAGCATATATCGGCGATGAGTCCAGGAACTTCAATAACAAGACGTATTCCTGAGGAATTGGAACATCCTTATCTTTTACCTACAAGGGAAAATGGCTGAGTGCATCTGCATTTGCAATTTGACTTCGGGGTCTATGAATAAAAGTATACCCATATGCTGCCAAGATCAACGCCCATCCTTGTACTCTTGCTGAGGCTAAAGGGGGTATAGCCTTATCTTCACCGAAAAGTCCTAATAATGGCTTGTAGTCCGTTATGATAGTAAAGTGACGACCTTGCACGTATTGATGAAACTTTTTAATGCCGAAAATGATTGCCAGGCCTCCTTTTTCAATTTGAGTACTTTTTCTCTGCAGCACTAAGTGTTCTCGACACACAACCTATCGTTCTGATAGGTCGTTCTGATTCATCATCTATTCAATGGGAAAGCACTGCTCCCACTCCATAAGCTGATACATCACACGTTAATATCAATTCTTTCTTTAGGTCAAAATGTACTAGAAGTGTAGATGACTGTAACAACTTTTTCACTTTTGTGAAAGCTTCTTGTGGTGTTTGCCATGACCATCTCTGGTTTTTTTTGAGCAAACCATACAATGGTGTCAGTTCTGTCGATTAAATTAGGCAACAAGCGTCCATAGTAATTAATCATCCCCCAGAGTGATTTCAATTTGGATGTATTCTTTGGCACTGGGGCTTTAATTGCTTTCACTTATTCTCCAGTTGGATGTCGGCCTTGAGCCTACCTTGTGACCTAGGTAAGTTACCTCTTTTGCCTGGAATGTGCATTTATCCTTTCTCAATCTCATTCCAAGCTGCGAAAAGCGTTTCAGAACTTCTTCCAAGTTCATCAAATGTTCCTTTTCTGTGAGTCCAATCACGAGAATGTCATCCAAATAAACTACAATATGGGACAATCCGTGTAACAAACTTTCCATAGTTCTTTGGAATATGGCGCAAGTAGAAGATATGCCAAATGGTAAACAGGCGTATTGATACAATCACTTACGTGTATTTATAGTGACAAAATTTCAGGATGCCTGCTCTAATTCCAATTGCTGGTAGGCATGACTCAAATCTAATGTCGTGTAAGCCTTTCCACCTGCCAGTTTAGTGTATAAACCTTCAATTTTAGGTATGGGGTGTCTATCCAATTTTGCCACTTTATTAACTGTTAATTTATAGACCCTGCATATTCGAATGCTTTGGTCAGGTTTGAGAACAGGTTGCCCACTCTGAAAATTGTACTGGTTGTATCACTCCCAGCTTTTCTAATCTGTCCAATTCGGCATCTACCTAATCCCGCATTGCATAAGATACTGGTCCTGCCTTCATGAATTTTGGTGTTGCCTCTGGATCTACATGAATTTTTGCTTGCAGCCCTTCAATTTTTCCAAGTTCTTCCTTGAAAACTGAGGCATTGTTTTGTAGTAGCTGTGAAAGTCCATTAGTTCTTAGTTGGAAGATTTCATTCCATTCCAATTTAATTTCTTTCAGCCAGTTTTGTCCGAGGAGACTAGGTCCCTCGCCTGCTACTACCATCAAGGGCAATTTCACTGTTTGACCTTCATAGTTTACTGTGACTTTACGCCCTTGACTTGTACATCTTCTCCTGTGTAAGTCTGTAATTTTTCAACAGTTTCTTCTAAATTCAGTTTATGTTCTCCATGATTCAGTTATTGAAAAGTATGCTCTCCGATCACCGTAGTAGCTGTACCAGTATCTACCTCCAGTCTGATAGGCTTCTCATTCACACTCAAGGTTATATAGATAGGGTCCATTCTTATTACCTTTAAATTATATAGCGAGTAGATAGCAACTATTACTTCAGGCATTTCAACACTATTTATCTCATTGGGCTTTTGCCTTTGTCTGACAGTCTGCTTGATTCTATCTTTACAATTTCACATGAGGTGTCCATATCGATCGCAGAAAAAAACATGCAATCATTTTTAAATTGGGTTTCATTACAGGAATGTCTACTTCCATCTCTGTTATTATGATGCCATGCTTTTGCTGCTGAGTTTTCCTTTTTAATTTGTCTGCTAGTGGTGGCTGCTTCCCGCTTCGGAACAAAGCTCCGCACTTTAGCGTTTTTTTTGGTTGAATCTCCCCACCCAACATGGAGGACAGTGCCATTTTGCGCTCCTCGAATGGCTTCTGAGTCTCGCACTGCACCTTCCATTGCAAAAGCAATTTCTAACGCCTTCGGAAAATCTAGATTTGTTTCAGCCAATAATCTCCTCTGAATCGCATTTTCGTTTATACCACACACCAAATGATCTCTAAGCATATCATTGGTAGAAGCACCAAACTCTCAGTATTCAGTTAATTGCTTCAGACTTGCAACATAAGCAACTGTCTGCTCCTCACAGCTCTCACTCTTGAGTTGAATTTAAACCTTTGTATGGTCACCGATGGCTTGGGCTGGTCATGATTCCTTATGTGGCTCACTAAATCATCAAACTTTTGGAGTCTGGGGCACTGGGTGCCAACAGATTTCGAATTAATCCGTATGTCTTGCTCCCACACGTGGACAGAAGGATCGCACGTCTCTTCTCCCCCGCAATGTCGTTCGCCTGGAAGAAGAACACGAGGCGTTCAACATAGTGAGACTAGTCATCCGAGGTTGGATCGAATGGCCCTACTCTTCCATATTGCGGCGTGCTCTTAGGGAATTATTTTGACGGTCAGAAGGAAATTTTCTTTTACTTGCAACTACTGTGCGAGGTACGGCCCGAATTTGGTTCTTCTGGTTTCCTTTTCTCACTTTTTACCTAATTTTTTCCATGATTTTTCGTGCTTTTACTCTCATTGCCAGTTTGTTGGATCCAATGCCCTTGGTTTGTTGGGGCTAAAAGATCTGGGTTGCACGCTTTGTTCGGGGTGACGGAGTCGAGACAGAGATAAAGACCATCAGGAGATCGTTGTTAGAATAAATAAATGCTGTTCATTTACAAACTAAACTCTGCAACTATACTTGTGTGCTCACAACATAAAACTCTGTCTTCACTTATCAGTGACTAACTCACGACTCACATTGAGGTAGCCTGCACTACTCTACTATTGGACATTAAGATTATGTGACCTTACATTACAATATTTGCCTTAAAGATATATTACATTTCAGATGACTACATTCCTACCTATATTGTTATGACAGATGCATCTGCGACAGGCAAGGACAAGGTCTTGTGGGTTTTTTGTCTTGTTGGTTCCCTCACCACATTCTGTACCATTTTCGCCCTCAGTGCTTCCTCTAAGTGATGCTCAGCATGGAGGAGTACTGATTTATCTGCCAAGGGAGGGCTGTATGTGGTAATCAGCAGGAGGTTTTCTTACCCATGTTTGGGGTGCCTTGAGACTTCATAGAGTCTGGAGCCTATGTTGAGGACTCCCAGGACAACTCCCTCCTGACTGTATACCACTGTGCAGCCACCTCTAGTAGGTCTGTGCTGCTGGTGGGACAGGACATACCCAGGGATGGTGATGGTGTCAGGGACATTGGCTGTAGGGTATGATTCAATAAGTGTGACTATGTCAGCCTGTTGCTTGACTAGTCTGTGAGACAGCTCTCTCAATTTTGGCTCAAGCCCCCAGACGTTCGTAAGGAGGACTTTGCAGGATCAACAGGACTGGGTATACCATTGTTGTTTCGGGTGCCTAAGTCAATATCAGGTGGTCCATCCAATTTTATTCCTTTTTGACTTCTCTGTAGTGGCATGATGCAACTCAGGCCATTTCAGAGGGCAGTTAAGAGTCAGCTATGTTGTGGGATTCAAGTCACATGTAGGTCAGACCAGGTAAGGATGGCAGATTTCCTTCCCAAAAGGCAATCATGAACCAGATGGATTTTTAGACAATTGATAGTTTTGTGGCACCATTACTGAGACTAGCTTTCAATTCTAGATATTTTTCTATCAATCAATTGAACTTAAATTCCATCAGCTGCCATGGTCATTAGCCTGGACCTCTGGATTACTGTTCTATTGACATTACCACTATGCCACTGTCTCTCCCTAAAATAATTTTTAAGAGCAGAACAGAGTGGGAGATTTTACAAGATGCTGCAGGAGTTATTTTCTTTATACAACTGATTCACCATTTATTTGCAGAAAAATCTCGAAGAGAGCCTGGAACAAAAACAACAGCAGATGGGAAAGCTGGAAGCTACTGTGAAGTCTCTTTCAGAAGAATTATTAAAGGTAGCCATTTAGACTTTTTGTTATGCTAGCAATTGCAATCTGGCTGCACTTGCCTTAAATCCATATTGGATAAATTTATGTATTTAAACAAAAAACTAAATATTTTTGGACTGAAGTAGATTTAAAAAGCTTTAGTTCATTTCAGAATATTTCATCTTCCTCCCCTGCCCCAAATTTATTTATCTCTTCTCAAAGCACCAAAATAGTGGCATGGCCAGAACTGTTGGTATAAAATCTCCTGATAGGTGAAAACAGGGAAAAAAATATGTATAGGTTCATAAATAGCCTCAAAATCTTTCTTTTTCACTCTTTAAATGTACTTCCCTTAAACAGTTCATCCTGATAGCCCTGGATGTCTATTTTAGTTGGGTGGGAAAATAACATTATAAAAACATTAGCAGTATAGGTCATATGGCCCCTTGAGCCTGATTTGAACCATTTGATAAGAACATAGCTGAATCATGTTAGCTCCATTCTGCTGCCCTGTTTTCATAAACTTTGATTCCCTTAGTGGCCAAAAATCTATCAGTCTCAGTCTTGAATGTTCTTATCTGACCATCCACAGAAGTGCTGAGAGATTGCATTGACCTCTAATTAACATGAATGAGGCTTAATTTTAGCAACAGATTAGTAGTTGTTTCTGGCAGCTGTACAGAATCCAGCTGGAAAACTGGATGGGATGCACAATGAGAGAAATGTGGTATAACGGATTTCCTCCCATTTTTTCCAACTTTATGATCATAATTGGCTATAACTGGACATTTACCCAAGTAAACAATATGAAGACAGACCTCGTGGATTTCATTTAATCCACATTTTTGTGAATTCAGAACTGCTGTCATTATAATTGTTTGCTATCCACACTTGAATGTTTGAAGATGAATTATGATGTCTACAAGCCCTTTCGCTTTTGACATTCGTCATTACAATGGCATGTGCACTGTGTAAGGCTGCTTTTTAAACTGTGCCAAGATATGCCTGTTGACCAACTAAGAACATAAGAAATAGGAGTAGTAGTAGGCTGTATGCCCCTTCAATCCTCCTGCACCATTTAATAAGATCATGGTTGACCTTCACTTTCAGCTCCCCATAAAAAATAGGAAAAATGAGCTGATGCAAACACTGGTTTTGAACCCACGCACTGCAACCTTAACCCAGTGCCGTAGACAGGTCAACCAGGACCAAAACCTAAAATTGGAGCCCTGATGTTCTTTGCAGTACTCCAGCTTCATTACTTTTTTGCCACAGGTTTGAAGTAAAACAAAAAATTATTGCAAGTTCAACTTAGTAAAAATGCAAATCTTCACTATTAGCAAGCTGCTCACTTAAGATTTATTAAAATTCATTTTAATCTTGAGAGACTATTGAAATTTAATTAACGTGATTGTGTTTCGGTGTAGGCCAATGAAATCATCAAAAAACTGCAGGGAGACATGAAAAAATTGATGGAAAAAATTAGACTGAAAAATACTGTTACAATGCAACAAGAAAAGCTTATAGGAGAAAAGACACACATGCTCCAGAAGGAGCAACAAGAACTAAAAGAAGCTCAACAGTCTCTGAGACAAAAGGAAGAGGAGGTAATGAGTCACAATTTGTTATCACCAATATAATAAAATTCTAAGTTTAGAAGAGCTGGGAAAGGGGAAGAATGAGAGATTATTTGAAAATGAGCTTTGTTTTTAAAAATAAACAGCTGCTTTATTTTCTTTAAAAATCTTTTTAGGTGCGTAAATTTCAAGAGCAGCTTGATGCCACAGTCGGAAAACTGGAAGAAAGCAAGCAGCTTCTAAAGACAAATGAAAATGGTTAGTGCTTGAAACAAGAATGTTATATAACAGCATGCATGTAAATAGTATCTTTAACCTGATAAAAATACAACCCAATGCACCTCTCAGCAGCACTATTGGACAAAGCTTAACACCGTGCCAATGTAAAGAAGCATTGGGACCGTCGACAAAAAGTTTCGTGAAGGAGCTGACATTTTTTGCATGCATGTAGAAATGAGACCTTGTGGTTGGTTTTGTGAGGCTGCCCTCCAAGCACACACAACCTCACATTGAAGGACTGGAGGGCAGTGGGGGCTTAGCATTCTACAATTATATAGCCTTCATTAAGACATGTATGCAAAAACTATTACCAATGAAGGAAAAAAATAAAAGAATGTATAAACTGAAATAGATAAAAGAATCAAAGTATGCAGTTGTGTTTACTGATGTGAAAATATAGTAGAGCCTGTTTCAAAGGTGACGATGATAGACAATATGGATAGAAATCCCAGGATGACCAACTGTCCCAGATTTTCTGGGATTGTCCTGGAATTAGGTTTCTTGTCCCTGATGCAGAGAACCCTAGCCTATAACCATTATTTCCTCAAGTATTTGGATGTGACTTGGAAAATGCTGGCATTCCTGGGAAGCTTCATTTTCAAAAGAATTATTAAAAGCTGTTGTTAAACATGCTAGTGTGACATGCTGTGTTTTGTGCACTGATGCACTTTACCAGTTAATACTGAAACTAGTCCCATGCACGGGCTTCCTGGAATGCCGTTTGTCCCGGATTCCTCTGAAGAGCGACTGAGGAGACTGCGCAAGGTCTCCTCTTGGTGCTGCCTGAGCATTTTTAGTGTCTGCGCTTGCATACTGTGCTGCTACGCATGCGCAATCCAAAGCCAGCACAGTGTACGTGCACAGACACAAGTACGTGCAGTCACAAGGGAGCAGAGGCAGTAGGAGCACTGGCTGGCATCCTCCTCTGAGAGTTGTCCAGCTTTGGCTGAGATTAGTGGGTCTGGGGAGTGCATTTCCATTCACCACCCCCACCCCTCTGGTCTCATCAGGTGCCACCCTGCTCCTCCAGCAAAGTGTCCCTTAAAATTTTTCCCCCCAGAGCTGGTTACCAGTGGTCACTCTTGAGAAACCCTCTTCAGTAACTTTTCAGAATGGATGCACTGAGAGGTTAGTTGACAACCAGCAATTAATGAGGAATGAAATAATGCAGAGAACCCTAGCGTAAAATCATTAGTTTTCAAGTATTTGGATGTGACCCTGAAAAAGCTGGCATTCCTGGAAAGCTTTATTTTAAAAAGAATCAATAGAAGCCATTGGCAGACATGCTAATGTGACATTGTGTAACAGTGTTTTGTGTACTTGTGCACTTTACCAGTTAATACTGAAACAAGTACCATTGTATTAATAACTGAAAAGCACAGGACTGTAAGCTCATCTTGATTGAAGGTGTTTTTACTATTCAGACCTTTTGAGAGGATGAGGGAAGAGGAGCAAGCTTCATTATTTAACTCTTTTAAAAAACGCTAATGGTATGCTACTATTTATCTTGCGCAGTAATATCCTGGTTGAATAAACAATTGAATGAAAATAAATTAGCAGCACTGCAAGAGACTCCATGCTCTTTTGACCCATCAACAATATCCAGTAGCAATATGTCCAGGCCTGGGGCTATGCAAAACAGTCTGGTAAGTAAACTATTAACAATGTGACCAGAATAATATATATAGTACAAATTAATTCAGATTTTTAAATAATTTTTAGTGAGTACGTTTGCAGGTGTAGATAAGATGGGTAGTGAAGATATTGGATGGAGAATAGTGCTATTTTTAAAATTGTTTATTGAAATGTTAGTACTTTTTACTTTACCTGCATTTTCATTGAGACATCTTGTGCAATGCAAGATTTTTAATTCCAGCTATTAAAAAAGTGTCATTTGGTTCAGTGGGAGCATTCTCACCTCTGAATCAAGATGTTTATTCAGTGACCACACAACAGAGGATGCTAGGACTGTTCACCCCTTTATTTGCCTGCTGATGTCCAGTGCTGCTTCATGGATGGGTTATTGCACCTGTAATAAGCACAGGCACTTAAATAGGCAGGAGGAGGTATTTCCAATCCTCTCATCTCATTTTCCTATTGGTCACTGCAGGGGTGAGGAGATTAATTGCTTTGTAGGGTGTCCAGAAGATGCGGTCTGAACCAGCCCCTCTCTGATGGGAGGTGGGCTGACAGCCAGCACTCCAGCCCAAAGGACACCACTCTCCACCCACCCTGTCCCCCCACTCTCCGCATACACAGCCGATTGACCAGGTAATAACACTGGATGCTTTCTGAGGTTCTAAGACAGCAGCCAGAAAGATATGATGTCAGCCATTGCTGCTCTTTCAGGCCTGCAGCAATAGCTGACTTTACTCTTCACCACTGGTGCTAGATCCTTTTAGAAGGTGGATCTGTGCCAGGGAGCATGTAGGAAATTTAACTATAGAGCTCAACAGCTCATTGGACATGTTAACCAGTTCATTGCTTGTCTGTTTAAAGTATCTGTGGGCAGTGTAGTGCTCAGCTGATTAGCTTGTGAGAACAAATCAGTGGCTATGTAAAAACCTTGCTAGTAGGTTTGATCTTCAGTGGAGTCTGCACACTCAGACACCCATTGTCATCAATTCCAGCACAGAACCTGTTAATGTAATGAGGGATAATCGTCTTGGTGATGGAACCTGTGACAGAGGGCAGTCTGAGTGCGTATTCACATAGAGCAAAGTTCACATTTAACAAAACTTGCCAAAGAGTTTAGCTGTGAATGTCATTGAATTGATTCCAATTAACTAGGACTTATGTTTTCTTTTCAATTTACCCCAGCAGAAAACTCCCAGGTCTTTGAAAGCCCATTATAGAACTGCACTTGATATTTTTGCCGAAGTTTTTGAATTTAATTAGTTGCCATTTTACTGGGGAGAGATGGGTTGCGGAGGTGGGGGGGGGGGCGCTCAGTAAAGGAGGAATGACACAGAGCAAAACGAGACAGTGGTTTCAGATTATTTTTTCAGTTTTCTGCATGTTATACAACAGTGGAGGATAGATCTGTTTTTGGATTGCATAAAATGCCTGTTTGCCATGTTAACATAATTAGTGCTGACTTTTCAAATAAAGTTCCTTGAAATTCTAATATTATGCTGTTGCTTTTCCTTTTGCAGCAAACTTTGTTGCACCCTCCTTTTTCTGCCTTGATGCCACAGCCTGCCTCTTCTACTTCACCTTCAGATATTTACTCTAAGAGCTCTGTTTCTACTGTACGAATGAATTCTCCATCCCTGAGGCCTGGTGTATCAGGACATGGTCTTCAGGCAGGCTTGATTTAAAATATATTGTTTGCACTTTATAATTTTGAGCAAAATTAAATGTTTTGGAATTTGCTAAATTTTTAAAGTCTGACTGGAAAGGTTTTTAAAGTAGCTTGCACATTTAAGTTCAGGACCTTCGATGTAAATCACATCGAACTGTTTTGCTGGTTACAAGGAGGGCAGTTGTAATGGTTACACACTTAAATATCAAATACCTTAAAATGTTGTTTGTATGTTTTTAACAGTAATTTTTTTCTGCATGTTTGAAATTATTTGCTAGATGCCAGTTCATTTGGAGTTCTAATTGTCTATTAATAGTGATGCAGTTATATTAAAAACTGAACCAAAGTCACTTTATTATTCAGAAAAACTTGATTTATGACGAGAGAATGTTGCATAACTCTCCTAGGTGCACTTCAGTCCTTTGCAACTAAACCCTAGCAGCATTCCTGCAACTGAATCTAAATCGGGTCCTTCAGCTTCAACGCCAACAGTAATGGCTGCCTCTTCTAAAAGGTATGCATTAGTTCCAGCAGCCTTAGCAATGTAGCAGAATTAATGCACTGTATACTGGTCTAATTTTCAAATGCCACAACCAGTTTTAAATATTCCCTGTTACATGCTGCTTAGATTTAGCTTCTGAGAGAGATTAGGGGTTGCCATCCAATTAATGCAAACTATATTTTTGAGATTTTGCAAATTTGAGGTTTGAGTTTGTGATATTGAAATCCACTAGTGCTAAAACAGTAACTAGCTTAGGATGCAGTTCTTAAATACTGGGAAACTTGATTGCAGGGAAGGCGAGTAAGGACCACAATGCAAGACATCTCAGATTCTTTATATTCCTTGAAATGTATTGTCAGAATTTTTTTTCTACATGAAGTTGAAGTTAATTCCTTCCCAGAGCTGCTATAGCAGCTTTTCCCATTTCTTCAGATCCTAAAGGCAATTTCAATGCCAGCTGTAATCTGCAATCCTCCCTCCCTTGTAATGTAATGGTAAGCAACTACCTAGTCTTTCACTTCTGTCTCCTGACACTGTAGCCAAAAACATTGTGCAGAGTTAAGGGTGTGGATGTACAATCCATGGCAATGTTATCTGTTATCTTTTTAAAAGGAAACGTTTGTCAGAACTAAATATGGGTCACCTTTTAGGATATTCCGAAATAAGTTCCAAATGGTGCAAATGTGACTTAGACTTCGAGGCTTCATTAGCAGCTTTTGGTCATCGACCCTTACTTCCTTCCATCATCTCTCCAGGCTGCTTTCTTCCCATCTCAGTTATCCCACCTATTGCCCCACAGATCTAAAAAGGAATTCGGTGGGGGGGAAGATGAAATGGGGAGTAAAGCAGGAGGAGTGGGGGGACATAAAAGCAGAATGGTAAGGGAGAGAAAAACAAAAGGGAACACCAAAACTTAAGAGAGTAGTGGGAAGCAAACCATAAAAAAAAAGTGAGGGAAAGCTAATGACCTGAAAAGGATAGAAAGTGAGCCCAAAAAGAATGCTACAGAAGGGAAGATGAGAAGACATAGAAGTGAAAGTGCAGAGGGGATGGTTTACAAAGAGAGTGCGTCAGGAGGGAAGTTAGAGAGATGTGCAAAGGAGGAGAGACTATTGTCTTTTATAAATTGTGTTTCATTTTATTTTGATAGTATTTTATTTTGTAAACTGGAGAAACAATTCTGCTTTTATTTTAAAATCGCTTCACCATAACCCTGTTCTCTTTGTCTTGGCCCAGAAGCCCTGACACTCCTAAAAGGCTTTGAGTTTTAGAACCTTTGTTGACTGAAACCGGTTTTTCTATAAATGCGCACATTGACCCTATTTATTTCAATGTAATTATCTAAGTTTGTTGCTAGGTGGTAACGCCAAGAAATTTGGCTGACCTCCACATGTAACCTTAGCCTTCTGTAGATGTGATGAAGCCTGAAAATATACCTGTTTATGGACTTATCTAGGTAGTGCATGCTGGAGCAGTTACACTTATATTTTAAAGTTGAGGTGCAAGTTCACTGATAGCAAGCTCCCACCACTGTAACTTATTCTGCTCAGACTACTGAATTTTCTTTGCTGTTAAAATTAAGCAAGTTTGGTCTTTCATAATTATATAGCTTAAAGGGTAAGAATACGCTTAATTGCAATGCAATGCTGGAAGATCCACAATTTAGCATTTAAAAGAGAACTGAATCTAGGAGTTTCTTGAAAGTGTAGTGGGAAAATGCAACTCAGTATTGAACATACAGGCTTCTCAGGGCCATTATTCAAATTCCGTGTTATGCTGAATAAGCTGCTCATGGCTGTTGCAACATATTAACTCTTTCTTGGCCTCAGCACTGCTGGAGCTTGTCACTGTCCGGTGACTACTACTCTAAAATGCATGTATGTTGATGTCAGATGACAAGATGAGGCTCAACTACAATAACCCCACAATCAATGTACTAAAGCCTAGACTCTTGAGGTACAGGGTGCTGCAAGATAGCATCTTAAGAGAGAATGGAACAAAATTTGGAGAGAGAAAAGTATATAACTGTATCCTAATATCAATTGATAAAAGGGTGAAAAAGAACAATGTCTTAGCTACTCCTATGTCCCAGTGGAATGCATAAATAAGCAAAGCCCTGATGGAGAGGCATATAAGGTAGATCTTAATAGATATTCATCTTACTGAGGTTTTGACTTCTGTGTAACTTTTGGCTACAACCAAAGAACATGTTTGTGAACTAACTTCAACAATGAAATATGGTCAGTGTGTTCTGGGTGACTGGGTACAAAATTTGAAAATTAATTATGCAGATTGATCTGTGTTTTGTTCATGGTTATTTAAGTTAAGCTGTTGAAATTGAGCAATTTGATTGAATTGTTATTGTAAAACAGATGAGAAAATTATTGACATTGGTTTTGAGCTTGACAGACTCATTGTAAAATTCCGTACTCCAGAACTGATGTGAGCTTGTTTGATGAAATGAATATCACTGTATAACTGGCTGAAATAGAGGAAAGAGTTTATATTTAGCTAGTCAGTTCAACTTGGAATTGTTCCATTTTCAGCAAGTCAAAGGTTGTAATCTCTGCTTCCTCCAATCTAATTAATTGGTTGTAATGTAATTTGTAAAATAGAAGTTTTAAAAACGTAAATGTTTTAATCTCTTGTGTTAACCCTTCAGTATGTCTGTGCTTTGAACAATTCTGTCAGCCGTTTAATTAGAAATACTTCTTATTCACTGTAGTGAATCAGTTGGCTTGGACCTGAAATACTTACAGAAGAGGGAAGGTGGTAAACCAATTTTATCTCGAGGGATACCACTACAGAAGGCATCATGTCCATCTAGTGCAGGTAGTAAAATAGTTGGACAGGGTCAAATGTCTGTATACATTATAGAGTTTTTCCTGCCTGTATATGAAGAATATCACAATAGTTTGAAGATATGTGATTTATATCCACTCTTAATTTTTACTTTTTAAAAAAAAAAGCCTTAAGAAAATCATACAGTACATTTTTAATGTTATTTAATACAAATTATTGGATAAAAAACATTGAATTATTAGAAGTAGATTGTAAACGATGGATATAATCCAACCAACCTTTGACTTGCTTTCTTACGCTGTTAAATTGCTCAGTGTTGGACACAAAGTTATAATGTGCATTATGGTGTCCATGCAATATGTAAAATGCCTGCAAAGGCCTAAAAGTAAGAGACATAAACAGAAAATGTTGGAAATACTCAGCCGGATGAATGCAGCTCCAAAAACACTCAAGAAACTTGACACCATCCACAACAAAGCAGCCCACTTGATCCACTCCATCCACCGCTCTGAGCATTCACTCCCTTTGTGACTGCACACCATGGATGCAGTGTGTACCATCTACAAGATGCAGTGCAACTTGCCAAAGCTCCTTTAACAGCACCTCCCAAACCTGTGACCCCCCACCATCTCAAACAACAAGGGCAGCAGGTCTGTGCGAACACCACCACCTGCAATTCTCCTCCAAGTCACACACCATCCTGACTTGGTATTATATCACCATTCCTTTACTTGCTGCATTAAAATCCTGGAACTGCCTTACAAACAGTACTTTGCGTGTAGATACCTACACATATATAGTGCAGCAGTTCAAGAAGGCCTGTAACCCTTCTCAAGGGCAATTAGGGATGGACAATAAATGCTGGCCTTGTCAGTGATGCCCAGATCCCATGGACAAATTTTTTAAAAAGCAGCTGTGGAGAGAGAATCAGAGCTCTGCATAGATGCTGCCTGACATACTGAATATTTCCAGCATTCACTTTCCTGTTTCAGATTTTCAACATCCACAGTTTTTTACCTACAAATAAGAGCCTGCAGTATATCCATCTATGCATCAAGAGCTAAATGCAAGAGCAATTCTATATAGGATGTGAAAGCAGGTTGACATGGTGATCCCTTCAATTTTCTCTCCCTGTGGGGATACACGCATCCGTTGCTCAGTGCCAACTCCTATCAGCTTGGCTGACATTAGCAAAAACCAATCTCATAATGTTCCATGGCACAGTGCATTAGGGTACCAGAGCTCAAAGTTACCTTCCTTCAGTGTCTGCCTTTATTTCTCTGCTTCACCTACCCCTACAGGGAAAAAAAATGTACAACATTTTCCTAGCTCATTTACAATAAATAAGCCACTTAACAAAATCATAGATCCATAAGTGAATCAAGCTGAAATGTTGGTTACTTTGGAAAAAAACAAGTGGCTCTAGCCAGCCAATTAAGCGCTCAAGCGTAAGAGAAAGGTTCATAATTGTGTTTTTCTTATCTTCCTGTCCTTGATATCTACATTTGTACAGCATCCCCCCAGTGCTTTACATTAAAATCTTTGTCCTCAGCTTTAAATCTTCCAAGGTATCATGCCTTTCAATCTATGCAAACGTAACCAATCAGACTCTGGCACTTTAGCGCATTACCCCTTCTCTCATCCCACTATTGGCAGAAGGAGTTTCAACTACATGAGTCTCTGTCCCCATTCACATTTTGTATCTTTTGGATCAAGCATTTGGTCATCCATCTTACTTGCCCGTCCTAGTTATTTATGAAATACCTGCAACAGATCGACTTGGGTAAGTCGTTCAGTTGTGGAGGGGAGTGGGCCAGCAATTTCCCACTACCACCTGGCATGCCAGTTTGCTGGCATGTTCCCTTTGGGGCATTTTGGAGCAGGCTGCATTGGGGGAGGAGTTGATGGCTACTCGCTTGCAAGCAGAGGGTAGCCATTTTTGGCTAATTAAAGGGTCCATTAAGGTCACTCATCTGATGCTGTAATATAAGGGGTTAACATGGTGTCCCAATACATGCAAGATTGGATCCAGGCACCAGTCGACCCAGTCGACCTAGATGCACAGACATTATCTACTGAAGGGAGTCGGAGCCGCACTGTCAGTTATTGTGAAGGAAGAAAAACAAGTATCATAAACAAACTACCAAGAGTCCTTGAAACAAAGTTAGGAGGTCTGTTATCAGCGCATGAGACAGGCTCTAGTCACGCTATCTGTTGTCTGTTCAGATGACTAATCGCCAGATGGGCTACTCAAGGTTTTTGCGTAATTACTCGGCGAGTAGCACATATATAAGCCTGGAAAGTCCCCAGTTTGATGAGTCTGCTCCGGGTCGAGTTGATCGCCGAGCGTGGGTCACAGGTGACGTTGCCGCGGGACTGACGGCTCCCAGTCCTGATAATTCGCGGAACACGACCATAGTTAAGCACACCAGACCCGTTGTGAGTTCGGACCTGGTCTCTTCCTCTTTTAATCTCAATAAATGATATATTAGTAAGCTAGTCTCTTGTACTTTGTTTCTGCATCAAACTACCCGCCTGCGAACCTGATCCGTGAAATTTCTTGGAACATTTTGGCGTAGTCGGCAGGATCAATCGCAATTGAGGAGGGATTTTGATGCGAAACAATGTTTGGGAAGAGGAATAAGAAACCAGAAGGGCAGGCCGAGGCGGTTGCGGTCCCAGGATGGCAAGGGCCGTGGCATAGTGTAGCGGCCTGTTTGCGGAATGGTGGGGGGCGACCGGAAAACTGGGAGGCCGAAGGCGTAGGAACCACCCCAGGGTCGCTGCTGTCCACCCTGGAGAAAATCCCGGTCCCCTCAAGGAAACCCTTGCCAGGGATCCAGAGGCGGATGTGGGCTTGTGCGGCGGCTTGTAAGCAGCAGTCTGACAGGCGTCAGAAGTTGGAGGCTGAAATAGCAACCCTTAAGCATGAGCAGGGGCTCAGTAACGGGGATGCCTCCGTGTTAAGACAAGAAATTATAAAACTAAAGGCAGAAATAACTGCACTAACGGAATTAGCAGGGCGGGCGATCACATATTTGTCGTCTAGTAAGCGGAAGAGTGAGCGAAAGCGCCCGCGATCCGTGAACCCCACTCAAATAAGGGCGTTTGTGGCGCAGCTAAATAATGGGGCCGGCTGGGATATTGACCACTGGGACGGGAATATATGGGAAAATTCGGATGATAAGAGAGGCAGAGGCGCTAAACGCCGGTGCCGGGCCCCGTCAGGGGAAGATGAGCGAAAAGACCAGTAGGGAATTGGGCCGAGCCCCGAAGTAGACCTACCATGATGACAAAATAGAAGGAGGGATTGAAGTGGAAGGGTATGTGCAAGTGACGAAGGCCCCGGGAGGGGGGGAAGTAGAGTGCGACATGACTAGGTGGTCCAAAAATTGTAATAAATCCGGCCGGGGCACTACGTGTACGGTAGTGGCCCCCAACTGTGCGCTAACTATTTATGCCCAGGTGACTATGTGTTATTGGAACAGAGCCGTGAAACGGTGTAATGTGGAGAATGGTACTAAATGGACTACTACTACCACAGATGGAGAAATGTGGATTGTTAATGGGACAACAATCACTGGGAGAGGCCAAATGGCTTGGTTGGTCAAGGGGTGGCCTGGCGTTGCGCCTCCCCGGACAACTGTCCCTGACATACGCCACACCCACTTGGCCCCCATAGCATCGACTTGTCAGACAATGGCCAGCACTGCCGCACGAACCAATGTACATTGGCAAGTCCGACTGCCAGTCATACCCGAATGTAACCCTAAACGACGACGACGAGCATGGTACGATACATTGTTAGGAGGGGCAGGGACAGTAATGGGGATATCCAATGCTATAGACTCTGAAGTAACCCGTACTAAATTATCCAATGCGGGGCAAGCAACTGCACAAGGCCTGTACACTATTGGCCGATGGATGCCGTCGGCCATGATGACACAGAATAGTCACTTCACCTAATGCTCAGGCCTGGCGAGAGGTGTGGAACGTATCTGAGAGATTATGGATGAACACCTATCCGGACAAAACATGGTGTAATGCAACGCTGTGTAAAGGACATTTTGTAACCTTGAATGTAACTGATTTTGTGACTGTGTGCCGATATTATGTATTGCCGGTCATTACCTCTAATGGCAAAACAAAAGGGGATTGGTTCAGTCCGGACACCAATCTTGCAGTGGCAGGTATTGCTGCACCCTTGGAGTATTTCGCTAGAGCGTTTTAAACAGGCCCTCGATCGCTCGGAAGAGCTAAAGCAGATATTGCAACAACATCAAATCAATGTTACCCGGGTGACTGTGTCCACCTTTATACATGGCCAAAGGGTAATACACGCTGCTCGTGTAGTAGAGGTGGAATCCGCCCATCACTGGTGGGATCTGCTCAATGGGCTGTCAACTACGGCACGACGTTCTCTATTTCCTCCGTTGTTCGGTATAATTGGAATTTTAGTGATTCTGACCTGTTGTAATATATTGACCTGTATGTATGTTTGCCATGTACGGCGGCAACTGGAACAAAACATGTACATGTTATAACAATGTATTGCTTATTATTATGTATTTGTATAATCGTTACATGTATTGGGCCAATCAGTGGAATGTAATATAAGGGGTTAACATGGTGTCCCAATACATGCAAGATTGGATCCAGGCACCAGTCGACCCAGTCGACCTAGATGCACAGACATTATCTACTGAAGGGAGTCGGAGCCGCACTGTCAGTTATTGTGAAGGAAGAAAAACAAGTATCATAAACAAACTACCAAGAGTCCTTGAAACAAAGTTAGGAGGTCTGTTATCAGCGCATGAGACAGGCTCTAGTCACGCTATCTGTTGTCTGTTCAGATGACTAATCGCCAGATGGGCTACTCAAGGTTTTTGCGTAATTACTCGGCGAGTAGCACATATATAAGCCTGGAAAGTCCCCAGTTTGATGAGTCTGCTCCGGGTCGAGTTGATCGCCGAGCGTGGGTCACAGGTGACGTTGCCGCGGGACTGACGGCTCCCAGTCCTGATAATTCGCGGAACACGACCATAGTTAAGCACACCAGACCCGTTGTGAGTTCGGACCTGGTCTCTTCCTCTTTTAATCTCAATAAATGATATATTAGTAAGCTAGTCTCTTGTACTTTGTTTCTGCATCAAACTACCCGCCTGCGAACCTGATCCGTGAAATTTCTTGGAACAGATGCCTACTGGACTTTTTCAGCTGACTGTTGAGGCCGTAACCCAACTGATGAATGGAGGCAGCCTCCCATTGTGGAGGGGTGCCCACTACAATGACTGGCAACTGTGGCCACTTTTAATTGTTTTGAAGATTGAGAGTGCCTCTTGCAACCAGCTACATCGCCCACTTCTGCTAATGGAGCTTCCGATCCTTCAGTGTTACAGGGTCTGCCATTGGCCCTCCAGCCTTGGGAGTCTGCTTTCCATCCTTAATTGGATGGAGTTAAGTGGTCACCTCCTCAAAAATGGCCTTCTGGATCCTGACAACAACATTTCTGGGCACCTGACCCCCATTTCCTCCCAATGTCAGGATTAGGACCTAAGGATGAAAATGTAGCCCCATGTGTTAATAATTCTTCAGACAGGCTTTGGGAATGAGCAGTTGATCATTTTTAACCAGCGAGTATAATTACTTTCTTATCTCTTTGTCTCCAACACCATCATTTTCTGATGTTTATTTAGTGCCAATACGTCCACCTGTGCCAAAGCAAGGAAATCCACCAACAGTGATGTCTGCCTACTTCCCCGGACAACAGCCTAGACTCCCTGCATCATGAAGAAAGAGCAGTAACAAAACTTCTCAACCTGGATCATAATCATGAAAGGAGAAAGGAATTTCTTTCCCGTTAATAAAAAGAGGGACCTCCAGAACACATCACTGCAAGTATTGCAGTGATAAATTTGGACCTGTTTGTCTTTTGTAAGAAATGACTGAACTGGGCAGTGATAATTAGCATAAACCCAGGTGCTCATTCAAACTGCCAGCATACATTCTATTGCCATTTTCAGAATATTAACTTTCATACAAATACAATCTTCATTTGAGGGAAGGTCTTCTACACAGATTGCAGCAGTATACCAAAGTACATGTGATAGGGCCAGGAGTCTATATTTTGTGCCTTACAGATTACTAGAATGGTGTGAATGATAGATAATTTGGAACAATAAGGATATGTGTATCAGGGCATAAATCTCGGGCATTTGTTAACAGTGAAGATCATTGGCTACCTTCTACATGAAGAAACTGGGGCTTTCTTCCTTCTGATCCCTCCTCCCCCAACACATTCTTGAATATGTCCTGCTTTTTAAAATGTGTTTCTGTAACTGCAAACCTTTAGGAGGTAAAAGTTTCAGCATACTTTTTCTAAGTTGATATACACTGTTTTTCTATTATGTTGTCAGCATTAGTAATATCTGTGGCACCAATCTTGTCTTGGTTTTGTTTTGCTCTGCTCAACCTATGCTATCTCATAGAATTTTATCTTTACCTGGGATCGCATGTATGGTACCTGTTGATTCTTAACAGAAGAAAGCTGTTTCTGTATGTTCAGCTATCTTAAGCTAGTTGCAAGTGCACTGTTGCCTTTTTAGACATAAGATTTAAGACAATTATCTACTAACTGAAATCAGTTTTGAGTTCAGTTTTCTTCAAACACACTTATTATTGGAACCTTACTGTAATTCAGTATATACAGTCAGTATTACAATACAGGAATGGGTCGGCCCTGCCAAACACTGCAGGGAATACAGAATTGTTGATGATTAGCACTGGAGGGGTAAAGGAGCAAGTTCTGTTTTATTATTAGGACAGTAGTTATGTACTTTTTGTATCTGCAAAATAAATTTGATAGTTGCATAATAAGGAAATTAGAATCTATTTTGTTTGATGAAAAGGCACCAGAGAAATATTAAGTGCCATTATTTATTATGCCCTATCAAATTATTTGCCTGAAAGCATGAACTACTGCAACTTATCTGTGTAGTTCTGAAACCTATTACTTCAATAAGGTGACTAATATAATTGCATCAGGGACTTTAAAGCATAGCAGATGTACAGAACTGGCGTTATGTTCCCTATTGTGCTGTAACTAGTAATTTATGACTCTGTTGTACTGAATATATGTCCATGTAAAAATTTAAAGTATTTTGTATTTAAAGTGAGTGTTGCATACATATTTTGACTGAATAAAATATATGTACTTTTGCAGAAGAAATTGTGATCCTTTATATTTTTTAAATAAAGTTTGTTCAGATCTGCCACCAACAAGCATAGCTGGAATATGAGGTGGGGAAGAAGATATTAAGGTTATTTTAAAATAAAATCACATACCAGAATAGGGATGCACAATGAGACAAGTGGCCTTTGTCATCCCTGGCTTTTCTTGTGTTTTTGTGTTCTTCTTTCCTGAGATCTCACCCTTTCTGATTGTGGCTCTGTAGGCAAGAGCAATGCTCCAGAACATTGCAGCCAATTGCCATTTTTCGTAGAGAATTAGTGTCGGAAAATTATATCAGAAAGAATGCAAAATGTGTTGCAGACTAGTCCAGTCCTGACCTCACCCAACACCTGTATGCACTTTCCAACAGGAGACCACTGGATATGACAGAAATGAGAATCCAACCTGATCTTTTTCCCTTCCTAGACTTGCAGGACTGATGCAAATTTTAGTGAGCAAACTGCTTTTCTTAAAAAAGTGTTCATTGTTTAACAATTTGAAGCAATAAAGTACACCTCATCTTAAATCACCAAATCTGTTTGCTATGAGTAATTTCAATACTTTACATTCAACAATAATAAAGCTGGGAAAATTTCCCAATGTACTCCCAAGAATTACACAGGTCTTCTGCCAAACCCCTTGTTTTCCATATTGATGGGCATTAACCAGGTTGGTAAATCACGTTAAATATTAGCTCAACTGTTTTACAAATATGTGGCTATTCCTTTGTAGTCACAATGACTTGCAGTAAATCACCTGGATTGTTTATATGTTTTAACTAGCCCAAGGCTATCAGTCACCATTTAGTTTTCAATTAATGCAAGAAAAAGACATAAAAAGCGACTGCATTTAAATAATTGAATGAAAACTTGACTTCTAATGATTGTTGTGTTTAGAATTTTGACATTTCGGAAGGACAGGAAGCTAGGAAAAGGTGGAGGGGTAGCTCTGCTAATTAGGAATGGCATTAGTACATTAGAGAGGGATGACCTTAGTTCTAAAGTTCAAGATGTGGAATCAGTTTGGGTAGAGATAAGAAATAAAGGTAGGAAGTCACTTGTGGAAGTAGTTTATAGGCTCCCTAACAGTAACTTCACCGTAGGACAGGGTATACAGGAAGAAATAATGGGGGCTTGTGACACAAGTACAGCCGTAATCATGGCAGATTTTAATTTAAATGTGTATTGGATGAATCAGATTGGCAAAGATAGCCTGGAAGATGAGCTCATTTGAATGTTTTCAGGACAATTTCTTAGAGCAGCATATTCTATAGCCAGCCAGAGAACAGGCTATTCTAGATCTGGTAATGTGCAATGAGACAGGATTAATTAATGACCTCATAATAGAGGAGCCCCTAGGTAGCAGTGCTCATAAGGTAGTTGAATTTTGCATTCAGTTTGAGGGAGAGAAGAGTGGGTCTAAGACTAGTATTTTAAACTTAAATAAGGGCATTTATGAGGGTATAAAGACAGCTGGCTAAAGTGAACTGGGAAATTAGATTAAGGGATAGGTCAGTAGGGATGCAGTGGCAATTTAAGGAGATATTTCATGACACTCAGTGAGAGACTCTGGGGAAAGGACATACTAGCCATGGCTAACTAAGGAAGTTAAAGATAGTATCAGTTTGAAAGAAAAAGTGTACAATTCCATGAGGATTAGTGGCAGATTAGAAGATTGAATAGAACAGCAAAGAATGACTAGAAGAATAAAGAGGGAGAAATTAGAGTACAAGAGAAAGCTAGCTAGAAATATCAGAAGTTTCTGCAGGTATCTAAAAAGGGAAAAAGTAAAGTAGGCATTGGTCCCCTAGAGAGTGAGTCGGGGAAATTAATAATGGAAGATAAGGAAATGACATGATTTGAATAGATATTTTGCATGTCTTCACTGTAGAGGATACATATAACATCCCAGAAATAATTGTGAATCAAGAGGTGAAAGAGAGGGAGGAACTTAAAACGATTACAATCACCAGGGAAAGGGTACTGAGAAAATTATTAGAACTAAAAATTGACAAGTTGTGAGATCCTGGCTGACTTCATCCTAGGGTCTTAAAAGTGGCTGCTGAGATAGTAGTTGCATTGGTTTTAATTTTCTAAAATTCTCTAGATTCTGGAAAGGTCCCATCAGTTTGGAAAATAGCAAATATAACCTCTATTCAAGAAAGGAGGGAGACAGGAAGCAGGAAACTACAGGCCAAATACCTTAACATCCGTCAGAGGGAAAATGCTGGGGCAGAATTTTACGACAGCGGGATTTTATGTTCCCGCTGAAGTCAATGGGATTTATAATGGCTCGCTGCATTTTACGGCCCATCCCCACCAAAACGGGGTGTAAAATTCTGCCCCTGGAATCTATTAAGGAGGTTATAGCTGGGCACTTAGTAAATATCAAAGCAATTAGACAGTCAACATGGTTTTGTGAAAGGGAAATTGTGTGAGACTAATTTAATAGAGTTCTTTGAGGAAGTAACTAGCAATGTGGATAAAGGGGAAACTGAATGTGGTGAACTCAGATTTCAAGAAGGCATTTGAAAAGGTGCCACACAAAGGTTACTACACAATCTAAGTGCTCATGGTGTAGGGGGTAACATATTAGCATGAATAGAGGATTGGTTAGCTGAAAGGAAACAGAGTAGACATAAATGGGTAATTTTTGGGTTGGCAAGATGTAACAAGTGGAGTGCTACAGGGATCAGTGTTGGGGCCTCAAATATTTACGACCTACATCGATAATTTTGTTGAAGGAACTGAATATATGGTTGCTAAATTCACAGATGACACAAAGATAGGTAGGAAAGTAAGTTGTGAAGAGCAAAAGGGTATAGATAGGTTAAGTGAGAGGACAAAAATTTGGCAGATGACGTATATGGGAAAATGCGAACTTGTCCACTGGCGGGAAGAACTGATAAGCAGCATATTATTAAATGGAGAGATTGCTCCAGAGAGAGCTCTGAAGTACAGGGATCTGGTACATGAATTACATAAAGTTAGTATGCAGGTACAGCAAGTGATTAGGAAGACAAATGGAATGTTGTTTATTGCAAGACTAATGGAATATAGAAGTAGGAATGTTTTGCTGCAGTTGTACAAGGCATTGGTGAGACCACATCTAGAGTACTGAGTACAGTTTTGGTGGTCTCATTTAAAAAAGGACATAATTGCATTAGAAGTAGTTCAGAGGAGGTTCAAGTGACTGATTACTGGGATGAGTGGGTTATTTTGAGGAAAGGTTGAACAGGTCGGGCCTGTATCCATTGGAGTTTAGAAGAATGGGAAGTGACTTTATTTAAACATATAAGATCCTGAGGGGGCTTGACAAAGTAGATACTGAAAGGATGTTTCCCCTTGTAGGAGAGACCAGAACCAGAGGGCACCAGATTAAAACTAAGGGGTCTTCCAGTTAAGAATGAGATGAGGAGAATTTTTTTCTCTAAGGGTTGAGAGTCTGTGGAACTCCCCTAGGGAACAGTAGAGGCAGGGTCATTGAATATTTTTTTGAGACATATGTAGATAAATTCTTGACTACCAAGGGAATCAAAGGGTATTGGGGGTAGGTAGGATAGTGGCTTTGGGGTCATGATCAGATCAGCCATGATCTTACAGAATGGCAGAGCAGGCTCAAGGAGCTGAATGGTCTACTCCTCCTAATTCATATGTAATTTTCCTAGTTATTTGATTTAGCAATAAATGTTAAGATGCATACGAATTTCATCACCGCAACTGCATTTTGAAGATGGAACAGGACAGTACATGAACAGTCACAATGAGCAATGTTTGAATATGTTTCACTGTTCAAGTATATTTCAATGTTCAGCTATATGGCTATATGGTTTAATTTTCTGTTTGATGTTTTGACATACTAAAGTAATTGATCTAACTTAGCCATTTACTTTATGTCCCAGTTCTTTTTAAAACAGAATATTCTTTTAAGTAAGTCTCTAACATTTAGTTCATGGAAATTATGCTGTTACATTTGTAAAGGCAGCTTGATGTCACTGTAGCAACAAACAGTAAACATTTGAATTTATTCCTGCCAGCATGACCCTCTCTTGGGTCATTAAAGGCAGTTGAAGTGTATAAATCAATCTCTTTGTTTGCTAGATGTTAAAACATTTTAACTTGTGCTGTAGTAACGACAATCAGATTTCAGGTAATATTTTTGGAAAACATTTGTGACCAGATTGATCAGCTATTATAATACATGCATGTTTTGTCAGCATTTTCAGCCAATGACTTCCATACAAGTAGCAGGTGGGCTACCAGATTTCAGCCCATGTGGTGCCATTGCTCAACTCTCACCAACCACAGCTCGTGTGTGACTTGGACCCATTGTTAGCCAGGCTGCTTCCTAGAACTCACTATAGGAGGTGAACTCTTGCCACAAAGGGATCATTGTTGATAGAGCTGACCAGTCCACCCCACTGCAAGCATGCCTTTTATTTGACTTTGGGTACATTTACTTTCCTTGATGAGTAAAGTATTTCATTAGCCACCAGACCATTAAATGTAATATTTGTTTTTCCTTGGAGCTGGTGAGGGTGAAGTGGTAGTGTGGATGGCGATCCTGAATGGGGGACCATTTCTTCCCCTTAGAAGAATGCCTATTTGATTTTAATGGTTTTGAGTCCAATACTTTATGTTGAGGTAGATGGCTGTGTGCTGACTGCCACTCATTCTAGGAAAAGTTGATTAACCCATTTTCAATTGCTTTGGTGTCATACGTTTCAGAGCAAGGTATGAAGATTTTAGAGGGACCAGTTTCCTTGGGTCAGGTGTACAGCTGGGCGCTAAAATAAACTGATTTAACAGAACAAATGCAGAGAAAGGTGAATTGAATAAGAGCTAAAAGATCGTATAAAAGTAAATTTGTACCACTGTACACCATGGCCAATACTCCCTTTGAACTATGAAGAGGTAATGCTGCTGAACTATATTGCCACTTTTGCATCACTGGCACATTCTTTGCATGTTTATGCTTACACATGGTTGCAGATCTCCATTCACTGGAATGTAAAAACACTATCTCTTGATATTAAGAAAAATCTGACAGGTTAAGTGACCTTAACACTCAAGTTTTTTTCTTAAGGTTTGCAGGCAATCCAGACTCGTATCTTGCTGAAATTTGGTTTAATCCAGTTGCAATTTTTTGTCAGAATTCAATTCAGGACTAACTTTTGCCTCAATGCATAAAAGTAAAAATGTAAGAATTTGAGTGGGTGTATTAAATTATTTAAACCCAATTGCAAAAAACCCAATTCACCAGTGATTCATTCAGATCTGAAGAAGACTTTTGAGATAAGACAGGACTCTCCAGGCAGTAAATTAAAAGAAGTTTATTCAAAAAGAATGCTTATCGCCACAGTTAAAATATAGAATTACTTAAATCTAAATGTATGAGAGGTTCATTGGGTAAGCCCTCTTAATCAAACATACACAATGCAGATCTGATATTTAAATCAATTCACTACTTCCTTTCTGAACTAGACACAGAAATCTGACTCATTCAATACAGAAGGGAAAAGGTGCAAAAAGGTATACTTATCAATCTTCTGGCAGTTGATCAGGCTGCAGAAGTGACACCAGGTGCTGGTGAGAAGTGACTGAAGCATTCTGGGAGAAGTCACCACAGCCACCGCGACTCAGGAGGGAATCGAGGAGGACCCACTGTCAAAGAACGGAATAGCCCCAAACATTACATTGCTGTAGTGTTTCCATCCCTCCCTCCCTCCTCAAACCTAAAAAAAGAGAGGAAGAGGCAGTGCCTTCAGGAGTGCACCAGACCTGTGAGGGACACTCTTCTGAAAGTGGATTTTAAAGAAAAAGCAGCTGATTGGTGAGTAAATCCTGGGAGCAGACTCGGAGGGAGGAGCACCGGAGTGGTGAGTATAAATCTAGCTTACCTCGGGATTCGCGGCCTTGTCTCCAGGGAGCAGACTCAGAGGGAGGAGCACCGGAGTGGTGAGTATAAATCTAGCTTACCTTGGGATTTGCGGCCTTGTCTCCAGGGAGCAGACTCGGAGGGAGGAGCACCGGAGCGGTGACCTAGAGGCACAGAGTAACTGAAGCCAAAACTGAAAAAGTTACATCACAGGAAAGCTGTAACCTGATTGGTTGGTAGGAAATCTGCACCAAATTTGAAAAAAAAAACACTGCAAAGCTAATTAATAAATTAATTATATAAGTCGAGTTGGCTGGGCAGGTGATGTGCTGTAGCTGTATGATATGGGAGCTGGCAGATCCCATTGCGAGCCGCAGTGACCACATCTGCAGCAAGTGTTGGTTGCTGGAGGAACTCCGGCTCAGAATTGATGAGCTGGAGTCCGAACTCCGGACGCTGCGGCACATCCGGGAGCGGGAGAGTTACCTGGATGCTTTGTATCAGGAGGCGGTCACACCCAGTAGATTAAGTACCTCAAGTCCGGTCAGTGATCAGGGTCAGCAGGGTGTGACTGCAAGTGAGGCAGGTAGAGGGATCCTGTGTTCAGGAACAGAGGAGCCTCAGCTCCTGACCTTGTCCAACAGGTACGAGGTACTTGCTCCCTGTGTGGATGAGGAACAGGGCTGTAGGGAGGATGAGCCAGCTGACCACGGCACCGTGGCACAGGAGGCCATTCAAGAGGGGGAGCAAAAAGACAAGTGGTAGTTGCAGGGGATTCTACAATTAGGGGAATTGATAGCATCCTTTGTAAGCAGGATCGAGAGTCCCGCATGGTATGTTGCTTGCCCGGTGCCAAGGTGAGGGACATCTCTGACCAGCTTGAAAGGATATTGGAGAGGGAGGGGGAGGATCCAGTTGTTGTGGTCCACGTCGGGACAAATAACATAGGTAAGACTAGGAAAGAGGACCTGTTTGGGGATTATCAGGAACTAGGAACTAAATTAAAGAACAGGTCCTCAAGGGTTATAATCTCCAGATTACTACCCGAGCCATGTGCAAATTGGCTTAGGGACGCGAGAATAAGGGAAGTAAACACGTGGCTAAAGGAGTGGTGCGGGAAAGAGGGGTTCCATTTCGTGGGGCACTGGCATCAGTATTGGAACAGGAGGGATCTGTACCGTTGGGATGGTCTCCACCTGAACCGATCTGGGACCAATGTTCTAGCGAAAAGGGTAAATAGGTTGGTCAACAGGACTTTAAACTAGAAAGTCAGGGGGAGGGAAGGGTAAAACTCCAAGAAGTATGGCTAATGGGAAACAAAGCAGCAGGTTAGCGTGTGGGGGGATTTAACTTCATGGAAAATTTTGAAAAAACTGAAAAGAAAGGAGAGCCCAGGAGAGGCTATTAAAGTCTCCAGAACACAAAATAGGACAGAGTGTTTGGAAAGGGCTAGGAATCTAACTTCAAGCACATCAGATAAAGGGATGACAATGAGAAAGGGGACGGGAAATACAGGACCGAAGGTGTATCTGAAAGTAGATGAAATAAGGTAAATGAGCTTGTGGCGCAGATTAAAATTGGCAGGAACCGCAAAGGTAAAAAAATGATAGAATTTACCCTGCAATTTGAGAGGAAAAAGCTGGAATCAGATGTAACGGTATTACAGTTGAATAAAGGCAGCTACAGAGGCATGAGGGAGGAGCTGGCCAGAATTGACTGGGAAATGAGTCTAGCAGGAAAGACAGTGGAACAGCAATGGCAGGAGTTTCTGGGAGTAATTTGGGAGACACAGCAAAAATTCATCCCTAGGAAGAAGAAGCATACTAAAGAGAGGATGAGGAAACCATGGCTGACAAGGGAAGTCAGGGACACCATAAAAGCTAAAGAGAAAGCATACAATGTGGCGAAGAGCAGTGGGAGACCAGGGGATTGGGAAGCCTACAAAGACCAACAGAGGACAACTAAAAAAGAAATAAGGAGGGAGAAGATTAAATATGAGGGTAAACCAGCCAGTAATATAAAAGAAGATTGCAAGAGTTTTTTAGATATATAAAGGGTAAGAGAGAGGCAAAAGTGGACATTGGGCTGCTGGAAAATGACGCTGGAGAAGTAGTAGTGGGGAACAAAGAAATGGCGGAGGAACTGAATAGGTACTTTGCGTCAGTCTTCACGGTTGAAGACACGAGTAACATCCCCAAAGTTCAAGAGAGTCGGGGGGGCAGAGGTGAGTATGGTGGCCATAACCAAGGAGAGGGTGCTAGGAAAACTGAAAGGTCTGAAGGTGGATAAATCACCTGGGCCAGATGGATTACACCCCAGAGTTCTGAAGGAGATAGCTGAAGAGATAGTGGAGGCGTTAGTGGTGATCTTTCAGGAATCACTGGAGTCAGGGAGGGTCCCAGAGGACTGGAAAATCGCTAATGTAACTCCCCTGTTTAAGAAGGGAGTGAGGCAAATTTACAGGCCGATTAGCCTGACCTCGGTCGTTGGTAAGATTTTAGAGTCCATTATTAAGGATGAGATTTCAGAATACTTGGAAGTACATAGTAAAATAGGGCAAAGTTAGCATGGTTTCATCAAGGGGAGGTCGTGCCTGACAAATCTGTTAGAATTCTTTGAGGAGGTAACAAGTAGGTTAGACAAAGGAGAGCCAATGGATGTTATCTACTTGGACTTCCAGAAGGCCTTTGACAAGGTGCCGCACAGGAGGCTGCTCAATAAGATAAGAGCCCATGGTGTTAGAGGCAAGGTACTAGCATGGATAGAAGATTGGGTGTCTGGCAGAGAGTTGGGATAAGGGGGTCCTTCTCAGGATGGCGGCCGGTGACTAGTGGAGTTCTGCAGGGGTCAGTGTTGGGACCACAACTTTTCACTTTATACATTAATGATCTAGATGAAAGAACCGAGGGCATCGTGGCTAAGTTTGCAGATGTTACAAAGATAGGTGGAGGGACAGGTAGTATTGAGGAGGCGGGGAGGCTGCAGAAGGATTTGGATAGGTTAGGAGAATGGGCAAAGAAGTGGCAGATGGAATACAATGTGGGCAAGTGTGAGGTCATGCACTTTGGTAGGAAGAATAGAGGCATAGACTATTTTCTAAATGGGGAGAGAATTCAGAAATCCGGAGTGCAAAGGGACTTGGGAGTCCTAGTCCAGGATTCTCTTAAGGTTAACTTGCAGGTTGAGTCGGTAGTTAGGAAGGCAAATGCAATGCTGGCATTTATTTCGAGAGGACTAGAATATAAAAGCAGGGATGTGCTGCTGAGGCTTTATAAGGCTCTGGTCAGACCACATTTAGAATATTGTGAGCAATTTTGGGCCCCGTATCTCAGGAAAGAATTTCTGGCCCTGGAGAGGGTCCAGAGGAGGTTCACGAGAACAATCCCAGGAATGAAATATGAGGAACGTTTGAGGACTCTTGGTCTATACTCGATGGAGTTTAGAAGGATGAGGGGGGATCTGATTGAAACTTGCAGAATACTGAAAGGCCTGGATAGAGTGGATGTGGGGAAGATGTTTCCATTAGTAGGAGAGACTAGGACCCGAGGGCACAGCCTCAGACTAAAGGGAAGACCTTTTAGAACAGAGATGAGGAGAAACTTCTTTAGCCAGAGAGTGGTGAATCTATGGAATTCATTGCCACAGAAGGCTGTGGAGGCCAGGTCATTGAGTGTATTTAAGACCGAGATAGATAGGTTCTTGATTGGAAAGGGGATCAAAGGTTACGGGGAGAAGGCGGGAAATGGGGTTGAGAAACTTATCAGCCATGATTGAATGGTGGAGCAGACACGATGGGCCAAATGGCCTAATTTCTGCTCCTATGTCTTATGGTCTTACCTCAGTACCTCTTCTTCGACAACAGTTCTGGACCAGAATCTTGTCGCCATGGGTACTTCCAGTACAAAGACAGCAATGGGCCTATCTCAACCTTGGGTTTTTACCTCTTTTAGTGAACATCACGCTTATTGATTGGTTCTAGCTGTTGTTAGGTTAATTTAATTGGTCTTTAGTTAACATAGTTCAAAAGGAAAGTTAATGGAAGACAACTTCTTATTTACTAATCTTGATCAGATTGTGAACAATGAGCCTTATTCTTGAGCCACACCTTGGCAGACCATGATGTTCTGTGGCTTAGCAAAAGTTTAAAAATATTACTTTGAGTGGTTTCTGCTAGCGCTGTATCTTTTAGAAACATTTAGGCTTATATTATTAATTTGAAATAAAAATCCAGTCTTCCCAATATATCTATCAATTACCTTGATTCACTGTGATTTAATCAAAGTACATTTCTTCAAAAGATCATGTGTTTCATGACGGACTTTAAATACAAAATCAATATAGTAGTTCATTAAAAAAGTACAGAATGTGAAATGGCTGCAAGAAGCCATATATTAGACTTAAAATGGCTTCCTTGACTTTGTTAGTTTACTTCATTAAATATAAAGTGAAACTAGTGTGAAAATGGTTAAATTTTACTTAAAATCAATATTCAAACCCACTTACAAAAGTCAATCTTTATATCAAATCTTGACTCATTGAAATTTAAACATAATAACGTTGAAAATATTCAGTGAAGACTTAAAAAAAAACACAGATCTGTAATTGATTTATAAATGAACTAGAAGTGGATAAGCTGCAAGAAGTTTCCAGGCATCTAATGTTTGGAATTTTTTAGTTCCACATAAGAATACTATAACTAGTTGACTACCAATTTAGAAAACGTAAATACTGTGGTCTTATTCGTTTGTAGTATTTAACTACCACAGTGTTAACTCCAAGAAGACACTTGCTTTTAAGTACATTGGTCTGCATTTTGTGGTCGTATGACCGGCAAGGACAGAATGGCTTGAATGTCCTTCTTCTGTGCTGCAAATTCTCTATGATTTTAATAATGATGGTGAAACTGTCAGCTTTGCAATCACTACTTCTCTGAAACTAGCAGTGGCTCCTAGGGCAGAATTTTATGTCCCAAGGGCAGGCGCACACTCAACCCAATCGGACGTAAAATAGCGTGTAATGGCGCTGGGTGAGCGTCCCAACGTCATCGCGCATTCGTGATATTTCATTCAGTGGGCGTGAGCGGGTGCCAGACCTGGGCCCGCTATTAATTAACAAGCCACTTAAGGCCATTAACAGTCCAATTGACGGCAAGTTTTCATTGCCTGTGCAATTTCGCGCACGTCACACGGGCAAAATGGACGGACAGACAGCCAGCCAACATATTCAAAAACCTCGACCAAGGGTGGGATAAAACAGGTCAGCAGGATTGCCAGTGTGAGTAATGAGGAGTTTGGTAGATTGTTAACTGCTCGTGACTTATTGGTTCTTGGCAGTTTCTCTGTTAGGGGCTTCATTCTTAGCATTTCCAGGCTTAATTTCAGGACTCATTGGTATCAGCAAGGCCCCCAGAGGATTCAAACTGTGTGGAACCTTCCAGGTACCCTGGTAATGGGGATTGTGGTCTCCGCTGGTGGCATCTGCTCTGAGGAGGAAGAGAGGGGCAGAAGGGAGAGGGGGCCAGGTGTCCCAATGCAGCTTCCAGGGGAGGGACCTGTGGGAGGAGAGGTGCAGGCACAAGCGGGCAAATCCAACAGGAAGTCCAAGGCAGAAGGAGCAGCAGAAGATGCCCCTATCCTGCTGCCAGGGTTTACAGGCGGCGATGCAGCTCCCTCAATATGTCCAAGGTGCAATGTTGAAGGAGGATCCACCTCTCAAGGGAGACCGTGACCTCCATTTGTCAGATGATTGAGTCTGAGATCAGCTCTGACTGTGTAGGTGGACACCCCATGCCAGTGGCTCTGAAGGTCCTCAGCTTCTATGCCTCCAGCTCTTTCTAGGGCTCAGTGGGGGATCTTTGTGGAGTCTCCCAATCAGCTGGCCACAGTTGTGTCAAACTGGTGACAGAAGCTTTGTTCAGGTGGGTACTGACCTTTATTCTTTACCATACAGATGAGGCCAGCCAGGCTGAGTGAGACAGAGGCTTTGCAGCAATTGCTGGGTTCCCCCGCCTCCAGGGTGCCATCGACTGCACACATGTGGCCATCAAGGTGCCAGCGGGTCAGCCGGGTGCCTTTGTCAACAAGAAGCGCTTTCACTCCATGAACGTGCAGATAGTGTGTAACCACAGGATGCAGATTCTGCAAGTCTGTGCAAGGTAACCAGGCAGCTCTCATGACATGTACATCCTGAGACACTCCCAGGTGCCGAGGCTCTTCAGTGCAAGTTCAACTGGATGGATGGCTATTGTGTGACATAGGCTATCCGTTGGAGAGGTGACTCATGACACCTCTCTGCCACCCAAGAACAGAGACATGCCTCCACAAGGGCGGTGATAGATAGGATCATAGGTCTTCTCAGATGCGCTTCCGATGCTGTACCATTCAGGGAGAGCAATACACTACCCCACAGAGTGGGTGTCACTGATAGTGGTTGCATGCTGCGCTCTCCACAATCTGGCACTAGCAAGGGGGGGACCCACTGGAGGAAGAGGATCTTGACGCAGCTCCCCAGGCCACAGATGATGAATCCAGTAGTGGACCAGAAGAGGAGAAGGGTGAGGAGAATGCTGAGGGCATGGAGCCAGACCTCCTCCAGGGAGGTTGCGACACCAGGGACGCCTTGATCCAACGCTCCTTCAGCTAGGCTACCAAAGATCAACTTCAACCTCATGCCAGGGCTGCCGCCTCCATCCCAGATGTCTGAAAGGACTCTTTCCTTTGTACACAAAGAACACTCAGTGCCTGTGCAATAAAGTTCAGAGCCCCTTACATCCAGCATTACATACTGGCGTACCCTGCACTGATAAAATAAAAAGGTGAAGCATACTCAGGCCCTGATGACAAAAACAAAATTTATCTCATTTTGACAATTCCAAGCTATTTACATAAACTTCTCTGGTCTTCATTCCCAGACCAATTTCAATAAAATGAATATAAATGAACATAAAATCACCTGTGAACTGTCCCTCTTGTGCTCAAGGTGCCTTTAACTTACATTTGCAACTGCTCCATCTTGGTGTGACACAGGTGCAACAGAAGCTTGGTGGTCCTTCGGCCTCAGGGATGGCCCTTTGGGGTCCACAAAGCAAACGCCTGCTGGCGAACCTAAAAGGGAGAAGAAGGACATGTCATTAGTTAAAGTCATCACGTTGTCACTGCGCATGCCAGGCACCCTGATGAGACAATGGAGAGCTGCATCATGGTGCCATCGTCTTTTAATGATCAATGGGGTCTCCAGGTTTGAGGCTCCCATCAATGAAAGACTACACGAGAATGGTTGCACCATCTGAAACTCTCACCTCTGTGCACTGCACTCTTACCTTCGTCTGGCACCCTCGCCTCTCCACGCATGGTCGCACGTGGAGCATGCCGGCTCTCCAGCTCGAGAGCGACTTGCTCGAACCTGCTGAGCAGCGGGAGATTGGGTGGGCCTCCGCCTGTACGTGCCCCCTCTGCGTGGTTATGGCTCGTCTTCTCCTGAAAGGACAGAGGAGCATTGATTAGCCCGCTCTCTACCTGTAGCGCCATTGCAGCCTGGCCAACCCCACTTTAGGAACACCTTGCAGGGCACATCCGAGTGGTGTCCCTTGAGCCACAAGGCACTCAGTCCAAGTAGCCAGGGCTCAGCCCCTTGGCCAGCTCCAGCGTCACCGACAGTTGGCACTCAGACTCTAGCACCCCTGAGTCCATGGGAGCGGGGGAGGTGGGGCAGCAGCCATGCCTTAACACTTCTGCACACTGTCCCACGCCAGCACGGTACTCACTCTCCCTGAGCGCAGCAGGTCATTGAACCTCTTCCGGTACTGCACCCATGTGCGCTGTGCCACATCATGGCTGCTCACCAATGCTGCCACCTCCTCCCATACCTTCTTGTTAAGGTGCAGTAGCCTCCTCCTCCCATCTCTGGGGACAAAAGCGTCCCTCCTGGCAGCCACCTCCTCCAGGAGGACAGCGAGGTACTCGTCGGAAAAGCAGGAGGGCTGAGTGCCCACCCGGCCTGCCCTCCGACCTGCCGTGTCCAGCTGCACTCTACTCCATTGGGAATGCTGAACACACGTCCTTCCATAGCAGCCTTCCAAAATGCCTGGGCTGTTTTTAAATCGTCACCATTAGACCATTGGTCAGACCACATTTAGAATATTGTGAGCAATTTTGGGCCCCGTACCTCAGGAAGGATGTTCTGGCCCTGGAGAGGGTCCAGAGGAGGTTCACGAGAATGATCCCAGGAATGAAAGGCTTAACATATGAGGAACGTTTGTGGACTCTGGGCCTATACTCGATGGAGTTTAGAAGGATGAGGGGGGATCTGATTGAAACTTGCAGAATACTGAAAGGCCTGGATAGAGTGGACGTGGGGAAGATGTTTCCATTAGTAGCAGAGACTAGGACCTGAGGGCACAGCCTCAGAGTAAAGGGAAGACCTTTTAGAACAGAGATGAGGAGAAACTTCTTTAGCCAGAGAGTGGTGAATCTATGGAATTCATTGCCACAGAAGGCTGTAGAGGCCAGGTCGTTGAGTGTATTTAAGACCGAGATAGATAGGTTCTTGATTGGTAAGGGGATCAAAGGTTACAGGGCGAAGGCGGGAGAATGGGGTTGAGAAACTTATCAGCCATGGCTGAATGGCGGAGCAGACTCAATGGGCCGAATGGCCTAATTTCTGCTCCTATGTCTTATGGTCTTATGGACCCAGCAGCCAACAGGCCCCCGCCCCTACCTGCCACTTCCCTGGCCAGTGCAGAGCCGCGTTTCATGCTGGGCGAGCCTTAATTGGTCTGCCAGCATGAAATTGCGGTCAGGGGCCGATCGCGGGTGCCAGACCATTTCCCGGCCACTCCCGGGCCTGCCTGACTCACCCACCTGCCCGACAACGTCAAAATCCTGCCCCTCGAGTCTGCACACATGAAATTAATCGTGGAAATCCAAAAATTGGTGTGTGTGGGTCAATGCTTCCCCATAAGGGTGCGCTGTTGAAATACCACCCCTTCCACTAACTGCAATCAAATAGAAATCATTAGACCAAGGAAAATTTTCACCTTTAACCTTACTGTAAAAGCTGTTGAAAGGGTAATACCTTCTTAAATGAGGTGTAACAGGGGTTTATAACAATGTACTAAGTTTCTAGTTACTCCTGAGAAACACCTCAGACCCTGGAAAACAAATCTTATGTTTGTGGAATGCCAAATTTCTCCATTAAAATAAATTTTACATTTTTTAAATAAAAAAGTTTGTTTATATTTCAGCTTCTACCTTAATCCTGTGTATATGTTCCAATCATTTATTTTGTGCCCTGTGAAATATAAGTAAAAGCGAAGGGTAATCAGTGCATTTTACTTCCTGGTTTATTGTATGAGAGAATATTTTCAATGTGATTGGCTGCTTTATCATGCATGACGACTTTACTGTTGTTGGACACTTCAAGATCCCGTTGACTTGGTGCCAGATTCAAACTGGCACCAGGAAAGGGGAAGTCCACCCTGCAGAGGCTATTAGATCATCAGGGGCAGTTTTCTTTGAAACCAGGGGCAAGTGCCATCTCTTTACCACTAACTGCATAATCTGGGCTATCATGAAATATTTCTCGAGTGAGTGCTTGACTCAGTTGGTACCACGTGAGTCAGGAGGTTGTGGATTTGAGCTCCTTATCAGGTGTTTGACAAGGGCAATATTGAGGAAGTGCTGCATTTTTTGAAGTGCAGTCTTTTTTGCATTTCATTTGGATGTGAAAGATCTGCAAGATCAATTGAAGAAATATAAGGAATTCAGCCAATGTCCTGGCTAACATTCTGCCCCCAGAAACTACCACTAAAATCAGATTAACTGGTCATTCGTTTCATTGCTATTTGTGGGATCTTGCTATGTGATGCACTTATGAGGTGTTTCTTGTGCTTAATAAATGGTTT
Organism: Cetorhinus maximus; assembly: GCF_964194155.1. Lineage (NCBI taxonomy): Eukaryota > Metazoa > Chordata > Chondrichthyes > Lamniformes > Cetorhinidae > Cetorhinus > Cetorhinus maximus. The sequence continues at coordinate 112,264,827 of NC_135880.1, forward strand.
GTTTTCTGGTGGCATTTTAGGTTTATTCCTTACTACTCCTGTGTTATCTCAAGCTCTAACTTGTTTCTTTGCTAAGCTGCCTTGATCCTTTTGTCACATCCTAGGTGAGAGAAATAAATCTTATTGTGGCATTAGCACCTGCTTTAATGTCTAAACATACAATTAAATCAAGGAGAGGCAATTGGTACCTTGAAAGGTTAAATGAGCGTATGCCATTGCTTTTCTCCACACATGCCACTTTCTTGGTCTCAAATTTGTGACACCCTATAAAGCAATAGGAACAATCTTATTTTTGTCATAACTTTGTAATTTTGATAAGTTCCATCAGGTCACCCCTTAACCCTTTTAGTCCTATGGAAAAAGCCCCAACACCTTGAGACTCTTCGTCCCTGTCATCTCTCATCCTAGTCAATCTACACTGCACATTTGCTGCTATTTTATATCCTTTCTGTAATTGTTCTCCACCGGCAGAACAACTAAGGTCTTGTTTGCACAAACCTAGCATTGTCTTCTCCTTTTTGGATCCTACATCTCTACCTACAAAACCAAGAGTTCAATGTGCCCTTTTGAAGGTATTAATTACTTGATTGACATCCTGAATGATTGCACACCAAGTGTTTCACCTTGAAATGGAAAGACTGCTTCTGTTCATGAGAAAGTGGGTGAGGGAGTGTAACTCAAAAGGATTACTAAATAGACCAGATTTAAATTTTAAAAAAACATCCACTTTAAAACATATTAATATGCATTTCTACAAGCTGCTATACTTTGGATTGACAATTACCCACTATTTATAGAAGATATAGTTTAGCATTAAATGAATTGAGATACACAGTAATATTTATCAGAGTGTATTTCTCCAACATTTTACATTTTGACTTCACAAGTAATTGCACACAATTTGATCTCCAATGAGGAATCATAACTTCAGAATCAAACATTCAAGATTATGCAGGAGATATGATTCTCAGATGGGTATATTATCTTTTAAGGACTTAAGCGTGACTCACTGGCAGAGGTAATTATACAAAGATTAAAATACCCATTGAGCATAAACTGGTGATTTTAAGAGACTTTACAACCTTTCACATTCATTCCTTCATGAAGAGTAAATGACATGAAAGTTACTAGGAGTAAATTTCTGAGAAAATGTCATCTCTGCTTTTGAAGTTGTGGTCCAAATAAGTAAATAGTGTTGTGAAAAGATCACAATTTACATCGCACACAGGAAAGCAGCAGAACTAATCTAAATTAGAACTAATATAAAACATGTACCTTAAATGGAAAATCTGGAGTTGATACACACCAAAATTCATTGAAAATTTATGTGCAAAGATCAAGAAACTTGCACATTTGCTTATTCAGCCTGTAGTGGCCTGCTGCCCCCTGTTGATACTTTCACATAACAACAGAATTGATGGCATACAGCAGGCTTGTCTAACCCCCAGCCTGTGGGCCAGATTGGCCTGACAAGTTTCTGTATCAAGGCCTGCAGACCTGGTGTTCAAAATGCCAGTAAGTGGGTGGAAGGTTCTGCAAGGATCTAGTGAGCCTATCAGTAGCAAATGTGGAAGAGAAACCATCTCTAATTGGAGGAACATTGGACTTAAGGAATAGGCCATTTGGCCCATTGAGCCTGCTCCGCCATTCAATATGATCACGGCTGATATGGGTGTGGTCTCAGCTCCACCTTCCTATCTGCCCGCCATAACCTTGTCTCTAAAAATGTATCTAACTCAACCTCGAATAAATTTAAAGACCCAGTCTCTACTGCTTTCTGGGGAAGAAAATTCCACAGACTAATGGCCCTCTGAAAGAAAACAATTCTCCTCATCTCTGTCTTAAAATGGAGACCTCTTAGTCTTAAACTATATCCCCTAGTTTTAGTCTCCTCCACAAAAGAAAACATCTTCTGGGTATCCACCCTATCAGGTTTCCTCAAGATCTTATATGTTTCAATAAGATCACCTCTCATTCTTCTAAATTCCAATGGATATATGCCCAACCTGTTCCACCTTTCTTCATAAAATAAGCCCTTATATCCCAGGAATGAGTCACATGAACCTTCTCTGATCTACTAATGCAACTCTATCCTTTTTCAAATAAGGAGACCAAAACTGTACATAGTACTCCAGATGTGGTCTCACCAAGGCCCTGTACAACTGCAATAAAACTTCCCTATTTTTATATTCCATTCCTCTTTCAATAAATTCCAACATTCCATTTACCTTCCTAATCACCTGCTGTACCTGCAGACTAACTTTGTGTGATCCAGGTACCAGGACACTCAGATCCCTCTGCACCACCGAGTTCTGCAATCTTTCTCCATTTAAATAGTATACTGCTTTTCTATCCTTCCCGCCAAAGTGAAGAAGTTCACATTTATCCATTTGTCCACTCACTTAACCTGTCTATATCCCTTTGCAGATTCATTACCTCCTCTTGACAACTTACTTTCCTTTTTATCTTAAGCAAATTTAGCTATCATGCATTCAGTCCCTTCATCCAAGTCATTGATATAGATTGTAAATAGTTGATGACCCAGCACTAATCCCTATGGCACTCTACTAGTTACAGCTGGCCAATCTGAAAAATATCCATTTATCCCTACTCTCTGCTTCCTATTAGCTAACCAATCTTTCATCCATGCTAACACGTCACCCCTACACCATGTGCTCTTATCTTGTGTAGTAACCTTTGATCTGGTACCTTATCAAATGCCTTTGGAAAGCGAAGTATACCATATCTACCGGTTTCCCTTACTCAACCTTGAATGTTACTTCATCAAAATACTCTAATATATTAGTTAAACATGATTTCCTTTTCATAAAGCCATGTTGGTTCTGCCCGCTCATATTGTGATTTTCAAATGGCAGAATTTTTCGTTCAGCGAGCGGGCACCCGCCCGACCTGCTCAAGTGTGAAATGATGCACGTTGACGTCGGCCAAGTGTGCAGACATCAATGCGCAGTCATGTGATAGTTCAGTTGGCGGGCACACTCCAGAGCCAGCAGCACGCCCGCCAACAATTAAATGGCCTCTTAAGGCCATTAATATACCATTTAAATTAAATTTTATGCTGCCTGTCCAACCTAACGGTTGGCTGGCAAGTGAAAAGACCAAGTGTGGAAACCTCATCCATTGGTGGGATGAGGTATCCAAAAGCAAATAAAAATAAAATAAAAACTTTAATTTTTCATTAATAACATGTCCCTGCTTGTGTCATATGAGGGGACATGTCTCATTACATTTTTATTTAAAATTTCTTTGTTTTCATATCCCTTCACCTCCGAGGCACGGAGCTGCCTCAGGGAGATTATGAAACACTCACTTGAGCACATGTACAAAGTTCACACTCGGCTCGCCTGCCCTCCTCCACCGTCCCCCCGCACAGGCAGCGCTGAGCGCTGCCACTCGCGCTTCACGCTGGGCGGTCCTTAATTGGCCCACCAGCGTAAAATTGCAGTCCGGTGCCAATCACAGGCAGCGGGCAGCTTCCAAGCACCCCCGCCAAGGGCAAAATTCTGCCCTAAGTATCCTGCTATAACCGCCTTAATAATGGATTCCAGCAGTTTCCCTGTGACAGATGTTAGGCTAACCGACCTGTAGTTTCCTGCTTCCTATCTCCCTCCTTTTTTTGAATAAAGGTGTTACATCTGTTACTTTCCAATCCACTGGGACAGTTCCCAGAATCTAAGGAATTTTGGAAGATTATAACCAATGCCATTTACTATCTGTGCAGCCACTTCTTTTAAGAGTCGAGGATACAGGCGAACTGCTCCTGGCCATTTGTCAGCCTTTCGGTCTAATAGTTTTCCTGGCACATTCTCCCTGGTGATCCTGACTGTTTTAAGTTCCTCCTTCCCCATCACCTCTTGATTTTTAAGTATCTTTGGGGAGTTTTCTAAGTTTTCTACAGTAAAGACAGACACAAAATACCCATTCAACACTGCCGCCATTTCCTTGTTTCCATTATCATTTCTCAAGACTCATTATCTAGAAGACCAAAAATAGCTTTAGTTACTCTTTTCCTAATTAAATACTTGTAGAAACTCTTACTATCTTTTTATATTATATTACTAGCTAGCTTACTCTCATACCCTTCTTTCTGCTTCTTTTTGGACTTGTAGCAGCAAACAATGTGCCACATTCAGCCTGAGGCCTAAATACCAACAAGGGTGGCAGTTAGTCAGCTGGTGGGGTAGAGAGGCAGGGACTGTCTGCTGGGTGGGGGGTAGTGGGGGTGGGGGGAAGAGAGAGACAGAGAGGGCAGGGCAGGGAGAACGGGCTGCTGGTAGGTGAGTGTGTGTGAGAGAGAGAGAGAGAGAGACTGTATGTGTGTGTGAGAGAGAGGCTGTGTGTGTGTGTGAGAGAGAGGCTGCGTGTGTGTGAGGGAGAGGGAGAGGCTGTGTGTGTGAGGGAGAGGGAGAGTGTGCGTGCGTGAGAGAGAGTGTGTGTGTGTGCGCGCGTGAAAGAGAGCGAGTGAGTGTGTGTGTGTGAGAGTGAGAGGAGTGTGTTTGTGTGTGTGAGGGTGAGAGTGTGTGTGTGTGAGAGAGAGAGAGAGACAGGGAGTGTGTGTGTGTGTGCGCATGTGAGAGAGAGTGTGTGTGTGTGAAAGAGTAAGTGTGTGTGTATGTGAGAGAGTGAGAGTCTGCGAGTGTGACTGAGAGAGAGGGGGGTAGAGAGAGTGAGGGGGAGAGAGAGAGTGAGGGAGAATAAGGGAGAGAGAGAACGAGAAAGCGAGAGAGTGACAGCAGTCCTGGACTGGGAGCACAGAGGTGTGCACGTGGCTGCACTTTAAATGTGGCACCCAGCGTGACGAAGCAGTGAGGTGATGGCGTGGCGGGTGAATGAGAGCATACCCACCATCAAAATGGTGTGTTTACCAGGAATGCATAATTAATGCAGCGGGTTTGGGACTAATCGGCATGATAAGACACCATTGCAGCTGGAGTGTAAAATGTCATTTTTCCCACCCGCTGCTGCATTTAGTGCTAATATGGGATGATTCGCCCTGTGTGTGTGAGAGAGTATGACTGAGAGGGTGTGTGTGACCGAGAGAGAGAGTCTGTGTGTGTGTGTGTGTGTGTGTGAATGAATGTGGAGAGTGAGAGTATGTGTGTGTGTGCGTGTGCGTGTGCATGCGTGTGCATGTGCATCTGTCTGTCTGTCTGTCTCACTCCCAGTCTCAGGCTTCTAACGCAACTTCAGCCCCACACACCAACACATTCTCTCACCCAGTCACACTGTGGGTGACGGTGAATGAGTAAGCACCCTGAAGTGAGAGTGAGCCGGACACAAACACACTCACCCTCTCATGCTCATCTTTATTAATAACTCATTTTAAAAAATTTTCAAATTATGCTTTCATTTTGCTCAGCAAGTTGACCCTTTTCTTCCTGCCTCAGTATTTTTTTGAAATTCATGTTTAATGTTGTGCCAAGCTTTATTTTTCTGAAACTTGCTCATTAGCCCCTTGAGTGAGAAAACAACTGAGATGCGGCCCCTCACGTGAGGAGGTTGGACAAGCCTGACATACAGTTTCACAGTAAGCAGAGTTCTTCTTCGTTACAGCATCTTCCATGTACTAATTCAAACTACCAAAGGACAAAATCATGTCAGATTTGGCTAGACTTTCTGTAGGATCTCCCACTATAAGATCAGAGACATATGTAAGCTTTTTCTGAGGTTTTTGCCAAGGTTATGGCAAATCATCAGGAGGACACCCCAGAAGTTCCTAGTGCTTGCATTTTGCCTTTGTCCTTTCTTTCCCATAAGCAAATATCCCACCCATTCCTATAAACACTTTGAATACAACAGTATTTTTGACCTGATTTTTTTCTCTGGGTAAACAGGCCCTTGCACTTTTTTAAAAAATGTGTTTGCTGATGGATTTATCAAAACCATTCAGCTTTCCTCAGCTGTTTGTGTAAATGTCTGAACCCATGTGTTACCTCAATGTTTTACAAGAAAAATTGCATTTTTCACTAGGATTGTAGCCAGTATGAATCAGGTGCTTTGTTCACCTGTGTGTTTTTGAGGGAGATGAGCTCTTAGTTTGAGTTAGAGGCACAGGTATTGTGTTCATCTAGAAAACACAATACTACTAACTAGTTCTTAACTATTCAAAAGAATTTTCTGGGTATACTAAGCTGTTTCCTGACATAAGGATTTATTTTCTTTAAGATTGGTTACAACCGCTTTTGTTCAAGATGAGGAGGATGATAAATGGGTTAATTTCCTAATTGTTATATGTTATTAACTGTCTTTATTTAAGCACTCCAGTCCGTACGCTTGTGGAATTGTTATGCTTTGGGAACAAAATGGTGAGTGGGGTTGGAGTGGTAACAAGTGTTACTTATTTTTTAAAAAATGAGAACTCTTGTATTTAGGATTTTCACTATTACTGTGACCCATGACAGACTTGACTTGTTCAGAAGTGCATCATCAATTTTTCCCTCTCCCCCTCCCCCACACCAAAACTTGTTTTAAATATTTGTTTCCACGTGATGGTGGAGTAACCAAGAGACAGCCTCAGCAATCCATATTAAAGTAGTCAACATCCACCAGGAATGTGAGATGTGACATTAATAATGAACGGTGGCTCGCTTTTTGCCTGGTGCAGACACGATGGGCCAAGTGGCCTCTTCCTGTGTCGTAAACTTTCTATGATTCCATGGTATTAATGGCAAACTCCAACCTCAAGTGGTATGGAGAGCGCAAACCTTCAGCCCCACTACATTTGTTTCTGCAAACCTGATTTGTTTTACACATCATATAATATCGTGTAATTGTAAAGAAAAGCTTTAATTTATACTGTGCCTTTCAAGTGCTTTACAACCAATTAACTGCTTTTGAAATATAGTCACTGGTGGAATGTAAGAAACATGGCAACCAATGGGTGCACACCAGGTCCACAAACAGTAGTATGATAATGATCAGATAATCTCTTTTTGTGATACTGATTGAGGAATAAATATTGGCTTGGATATTGGGGATAACTCCCTTGCTCTTGAACAGTGCTACATTAGAGTTTCAACTTTGATTATTATGGGATGGGCAAGAATTGCCTCAGTATGTCCTGTCCACAAAAAGCAGGACGAATTCAATCTTGTCAGTTACCACACAATCAGTCAACTCTTGGTCACCAGAAAAGTGATGGAAGATGTCATGGACAGTGCTCTCAAGTGGCACTTGCTCAGTAAGGACCTGCTCACTGACGCTCAGTTTGGGTTCCGCCTGGGCTACTCAAATCCAGGCCTCGTTACAGCCTTGGTCCAAACATGGATAAAAGAACTGAATTCTAGAAGTGAGGTGGGAGTGATATGCCCTTGATGTCAAGGCAGCTTTTGACCGAATGTGGCATCAAGCAGCCCTAGCAAAACTGAAGTCAACGAGAATCAAGGAGAAACTCGCCACTGGTTGGAGTCACTCACACAAGGAAAATGGCTGTGGTTTTTGAGAGCCACTGGTTGGAGTCACTAGCACAAGGAAAACGGTTGTGGTTGTTGGAAGCCAAACATCTCAGCCCCAGGAGTGCCATGAAGCTATTAATATATATAATATTATTCAAAAATATTTTTCTTTTGAAGTAGAGGTTTAGTCTGTGGGTGTGTCTTAATTGGATTAAAGCCAGCTAGTCTGGGTGCTTTGATGTGTACTAGTTTTGATATGTAAAAGAGATAGAGTGCATTTGCATTTTTTTTGAATAGAGCACTCAAGAAGTGGGGTGAATTCTGGCACCTAGCGAGCAGAGACCAAGCAATATGTTTATATTGCTAATAAAATTGGTACTGTGAAACGGGTTTTATGGTTAGAAGAGGCTGGTGATACAATGAGATTTTACATTCAATGGGCTGTGCTAGGTATAACAAGACAATCGTTTTGTGTGTGTAGAGCAGAGGCAATGTGAGATCAAAAGCAGCTGCAAGCCTCCAACTGTCTCCACAGGAACCAGAGTGAAAAGAATATCATTTTGAATTCGTAAGGTGAAAATCTTTGCCTGGTGTTTGGTTAAGTCTATGGGTTGCCTTAATGGAGATTAGTTTGGGAATTTGTTTTAAAGTTATGATAGTAGTACTTTGAAGCCATGTATCAGTGTTTAATGTGTTGTAACTTAATAAAATGTTTCATCTAGTTTAATATAAAACCTCTCAAGAACTGGTGGTATGATTCCTGAATTTAGAATTGCATCTCAAACTTGACACTTAAAATTATAGGTTATGACAGTTGTTTAAAGTTTCCCTCTGGGATTTTTATAAATAACTCCGCTTTGCCAACTGCTCGGACATAACAAAGAGTTCCTCAGAGTAGTGTCCTAGGTCTAACCATCTTTAGCTGCTTTATCAATGACCTTTCCTCCAACATAAAGTCAGAAATGGGGATGTTCACTTGTGATTGCAGTGTTCAATACCATTCACAATTCCTCAGCTACTGAAGCAGTTCACACCTGCATGCATCAAAATCAGGACAACGTTCAGGTTTGGAATGTTAAATGGCAAGTTACATTCATGCCACACAAGTGCCAGGTGATGACCATCTTCAACAAAAGAGAATCCAACCAACTCCCCTTGGTACTCAATCGTACTACTATAGCCAAATACCCCATCAACATCCTGGAGGTCACCATTGACCAGAAATGCAACTGGACCAACCATATAAATACTGTGACTACAAGAACAGGTCAGAGGTTGGGAATTCTGTGGCGAGTAACTCACCTCCTGACTCCTCAAAGCCTGTCCACCATCTACAAAGTACAAGTCAGGAATGTGATGGAATACTCTCCACTTGCCTGGATGAGTGCAGCTCCAACAACACTCGATAAGCTTGACACCATCCAGGACAAATCAACCCGCTTGATTGGCACCCTATCCACCACCTTCAACATCCACTCTCTCCATCACCGAAGCAGAGTGTGTATCATCTACAAGATTCACTGCAGCAACTTGCAAAGGCTCCTTCAACAGCACTTTTCAAACCTGTGACTTGTACCACAGAAGGACAAGGGCATTGTACCCATGGGAACACCACCACCTACAAACTCCCCTCCAAGTTACACTGGAACTTTATAGCCATTCATTGTTGCTGGGTCAAAATCCTGGAGCTCCCTTCCTAACAGCACTGTGGTTGTACCTGCACCATATGGACTACAGAGGTTTGAGAAGGCAGCTCATCAGGAACTCAAGGGTAGCAATGGGCAAAAATGCTGGCCTTGCCAGCGATGCTCACATCCCAAGAGTGAGTCCGGCTCAGTGGAGTACTTCTTCTACAGCTGACTTAACCTAAGAATTTGGCTCAGCGAAGGAAGAGGTCCTGTTCTCGTTTTTAACAAAATAAGGAGTGGTCTGAGAGAGGGAGAGAGAGACAGTGAGACCTGATACCTGAGATCTAGAGGCATTAATTAGATGACCAAGTAGATGAGTTTCATGGGGTTTTTTTTTCACTAAACTAAGTCAGTAGCATAAACTAGGACCGGGGAAATATAAGCACTGCATTAAATTTATATCTTAACTAGTTAAACTACTTAATATAACTACAAATAATCATTATCATTTCAAAACTTGAAAACCTAATTCATAAAATAAAATATTTAGCAGGGCAGGTGATGTGTTGCAGCTGTAGCATGTGGTAGCTAGAGGACAGCAGTGTAATCCACAGCAACCACATGCACAGTAAGTGTTTACAGCTCAAGGGAATTGAGCTCAAGAGTTCATGAGTTGGAGTCCAAGCTTCAGACACTGATTCATCAGGAAGTGAGGGAGGTACTTGGACACTTTGCTCTGGAAGGCAGCCACACCCCTTCCAGAAAGTACTTCAGATTTGGTCTGTGGTCAGGGACAGGAGGATGATACAACTGAGGCAGGTATGCAGATCCAGAAGATAGCATTGGATGAACCTCAGCCCTTGCCCTTGTCCAACAGGTGGAAGATTCTTCTGCCTGTCTGGACGAGAGGAGGGACTGCAGGGAAGATGAGCAAATTGATCACAATATCATAGTTGAGGGGGGCATTCAAGTTGGGGGAATAAAAAGGAATATAGTAGTGTTAGGGAGAGTTAGGGGTTCAATACTGTTCTCTGGAGCTGATAGCCCAAATCCTGAAGACTGTATTGATTGCCCCATTAATGGGTTAAGGACCTCTCCTTAGTGGTGGAGAGGGTCTTGGAGTAGGAGGGAAAGGATCCAGTTGTCATTGGCCATGTGGGTACTAATGACATTGCTAGAACTAAGAGCTGGATTTTTGCTCTGAGGAGGGTAGCTCAAGTCATGAATGGGTAGGGGGTAGAGTCGGACCTACCTTCTCTGGAAGCTGATTGGAGGTATCCACAGGGATGGCCAGGACCTACCTCGACTCTCTGGGATTTTGGCCCAGTTGATTTGGCAAATTTTAGACCCTCATCCCACCACTCCATCCATTCCTCATGCCAAATCCATGCCATCATACCCCTCATGCCAACTCTTACCCTCCACCCACCCCTATGGCCCCTTATAGCCCCCATGCCAAATTAATGCCAACACACTCAACCAAGCCCCCCCACCCCCCCGGGTCCCATGCCAACTTAATGCCAACCCATGCCACCCACCCACCTCCCTTTGCCCTTCCTGCATGCCAACTCACCCAGTATCCACCATGGGCAGGAGCCATGTTGAGATTAAATAAAATGAAGGTCTAAATAAATATTAAAGCCTTCACTATATTTAAAAACACATTCAAAGCTAACCTTAAGTGGTTAATCTCTTATAAAGACAAAGAGTAGTAGTAGACCAAATGGGGCCTTGAGCCTGCCCTGCCATTCAGTATGATCCTGGTTGATCTTCAGCTTTAGCCTCACTTTCCCACCAGCTCCCATAACACTTAATTCCCCGAGAGATCAAAAATCAGTCTCTCTCAGCCTTGGATATACAGAATGTTGCAGCATTCACAGCCCTCTGAGTGAAGAAATTGTCTCCTCATCTCAGGCCTAAATGATCAACCCGTCATCCTGAGACTGTGTCCCCATTTTTTTAGATTTCTCAGTCAGGCGAAACAACCTCTCAGTGTCTATCCTGTCAAGCTTCTTGAGGATCTTTTATGTTTCAATAAGATTACATGTCATTCTTTCATTCAGAGTATAGGCTCATTTTACTTATCACAGTACAGCCCTCTCATCCCAGGAACCAATCTAGTACAACTTTACTGTGCCTCCTCCAAACATAAACTGAAGGTAGAGCTCCAAACTCATGTGCTTAAATTGTTAAATGCATACTTTTACCATTTATTGAACACCTTGTTTGTATAGAGGTGAAAATATTTGTTGAACTGTGTTTTTGTTTCCTAGGTCACCTCTTTAAGAAATTGTAGTAAATTATATTCCTGTGTGTATAAATTGGAGAACTTAGAAATGACGGTTTCATTAATGTTGATCATAACTAAACAATGCCAAGTACAGTAAAAAACACACTTTAATCACTGGGATATTTAAAAGTGACTACATTTGGTCAGTTTAACAGGGAGACCAGAATTGTGCATAATCCTCCAAGTGTAGTGTCACCAATGCCCTATACAATTGTAGTAAGACTTCCTTGTTCGTGTACTTCAGTCACCTTGCAATAAAGGCCAACATGCCGCTTTCCTTCATAATTGCTTGCTGTACCAGCATGCTACCTTTTGGTGTTCCTTGTACAAATACACCAAAGTTTCTCTGAACATTAACATTTAAAAGTTTCACGTCTTTGAAAAAATATTCTGTTTTTCTATTCTTACTACTAAAGTGAATAACCCTGCACTTTCCCACGTTATGCTCCATCTGCCACCTTGTTGTCCACTCACTTATGTAGATCTCTTTGCAACATCTTTTCTCCTCTCAAATTACATTCCTACCTAGCTTTGTATTGTCAGCAAACATATTACACTCAGTGTCTGGTATATTCTTCAGTCTGCCATTACCATCAAAGCAGGAAGCCAAACTTAGTTCAATGAGGGTAGAAGAGCAAGCTAGGAGCAGCACCTGGTGTACCGAAAAAGGCTATATCCTCTTGATAAATCTACAACGCATACTGTATGCACGCTATAGACAGAGCTAAGTGATTTCACAACCAATGGATCAGATCAAAGGGAAAATTTACCTTAATTCTTTATTTTATATTGACCAGAAATAAAACTGCACCAGCCAAATAAATACTGTGGCTACAAGAATGTGGGAATTCTGCAGCGTGTAACTCACCTCCTGACTGCCCAAATTCTGTCCACCATCTACAAGGCAACAAGCCAGGAGTGTGATAGAATGCTCTCCACTTGCTTGGATGAGTGCAGCTCCAACACTCAAGAAGCTCGACACCTACAGGAAAAACAGCTCACTTGATTGGCACCCCACCCACCACCTTCAACATCCACTCCTCCACCACTGAGGCATCGTGACAGCAGTGTGTACCATCTACAAGGTGCACTGCGACAACTCACCAAGGTTTCTTCAAAAGCACCTTCCAAACCCGTGACCTCTACCACCTAGAAGGACAAGGGGAGCAGACACATGGGAACACCACCACCTGCAAGTTCCCCTCCAAGCCACCCACCATCCTGACTTGGAAATATATCGCCATTCCTTAACTGTTGCTAGATCAAAATCCTGGAATTCCCTCCCTAACAGCACTGTGGGTGTACCTACACCACATGGACTACAGCAGTTGAAGGCGGCAGCTCACCACTACCTTCTCAAGGGCAGTTAGGGATGGACAGAGCAGTGGGAGGCATTCAAGGAGGAAATAGCGAGAGTATAGGGCAAATATGTTCCTGTAAAGACAAAGGGGGGGGACCAAGTCCGGAGAACCCTGGATGTCAAGGGACCTAAGGTTAGGATTAAGAAAAAAAGAGAAGCTTATGGCAGATACCGAGGGCTCAATACAGCAGAGTCCTTGGAGGAGTATAAAAAGTGCAGGGAGCATCTTAAAACTGAAATTAGGAAAGCTAAGGGACTGCATAAGAAAGCATTAGTGGTTAGAATAAAGGAAAACACAAAGAGTTTTAAAAAAATATATAAAGAGCAAGAGAATAACTAGGGAAAGAGTAGGGTCAATTAGGGACCATAGAGGTAATATGCGTGGGGACCCAGAAGTCATGGGTACAGTCCTCAATGAATACATTGCATCGGTCCTCACAATGGAAAAGGACGACGCAGATATAGACATCAGGGTGGAGCACTGTGAAATATTAGAGGAAATTAATGTAGAGAGAGAGGAGGTACCAGCGTGTTTAGCGGCCTTAAAAGTGGATAAATCCACAGGCCCGGATAAGATATATCCCAGGCTGTCGAGGGAGGCAAGGGAAGAGGTATCAGGGACTCTGGCAGTAATTTTCAAATCCTCTCTGGCCACAGGTGTGGTGCCAGAGGACTGCTAATGTTGTCCCATTATTAAAAAAGGGAGGAAGGGATAGATCAGGAAATTACAGGCCAGTCAGTCTAATCTTGGTTGTGGGGAAGTTACTAGAAAGAATTCTGAGGGACAGAATATATCTGCACTTGGAGAGACAAAGGTTAATCAGGTACAGTCAGCATGGATTTGTTAAGGAAAGTTCATGTTTGACAAATTTGATCGAATTTTTTGAGGCTATAACCAAGAGTGTTGATGAAGGTAATGCATTTGATGTGGTCTACATGGACTTTAGTGAGGCTTTTGATAAGATTCCTCATGGTAGACTGGTCAAGAACGTAAGAGCTCATGGGATCCAAGGCAAAGTGGCACGTTGGATCCAAAATTGGCTGAGAGGCAGGAATCAAGGGGTGATGGTAGAGGGATGTTCCATGACTGGAAGTCTGTTTCCAATGGGGTTCTGCAAGGCTTTGTGCTGGGGCCCTCGCTGTTTGTGGTATACATAAATGATTTCGGGGGTATGATCAAGAGGTTTGCGGATGACACGAAAATTGGTAGGGTGGTAAGTGGTAAGGAGGATAGCCGTAAACTGCAGGAGGATATTAGTGGGCTAGTCAGGTGGGAGAGCAGTGGCAAATGGAATTCAGTCGGGAAAAGTGTGAGGTAATGCACTTGGGGAGGGCTAACAAGGCAAGGGATTACACTTTGTATGGTAGGACCCTGGAAAGTATTGAAGATCAGAGGGACCTTGGTGTGCATATCCACAGTTCCGAGAGGGTAGCAGGGCAGGTAGATGAGGTGGTTAAGGCATATGGGATCCTTGCCTTTATCAGCTGAGGCACAGAATACAAGAGCAGGGAGGTTTTGCTGGAACTGTATAAAATGCTGGTTAGGCCACAAATGGAGTACTGCGTGCAGTTCTGGTCACCATATTATGGGAAGGATATGATTGCACTGGAGAGGGTGCAGAGGAGATTCACCAGGATGCTGCCTAGGCTGGAGGGTCTGAGCTATGAGGAAAGATTGCATAGGCTGGGGTTATTTTCCTTGGAGCAGTGAAGGTTGAAAGGGGACCTGGGAGAGGTGTATAAGATTATGAGGGGCATAGATAGGGTGGATAGGAAGGCACTTTTTGCCATTAGTTGAGGGGTCAGTAACTAGGGGGCATAGATTTAAGGTAAGAGGTAGAAGGAGAGGGAGTTGAAGAGAAACTTTTTCACCCAGAGGGTGGTGGGAGTCTGGATAACTGCCTGAAAGCATGGTTGAGTCTGAAACTCTCGTAACATTCAAGAAGTATTAGATATTCACTTGTGTTACCAAAGCCTCTAGGGCTATGGACCAAGCGCCAGAAAATGGGATTAGTGTAGTCAGATCTTTGTTGACCGGTGTGGACACAATGGGCCGAATGGCCTCCTTGTGTGCTGTAAACGACTATGAGAGTCTATGAATCTATGGGCAATAAAAATGCTAGCCAGCGATGCTCATGTCCTGTGGCAGAATAAAAAGTTTAAGGGGATAATCACATTTTCATTAAAAAAAAACGTGATGGAAAAGAAAAACGGTCTAAGTGGTTCCAGGGTATCAAAAAATGGAAGGTTTCTTTTAGGGAGAAATAAAATTAAACACTGACAAAATCCATTTGACCAACAACACAACTATTTGAATTTGGGGTCATTTTGAAATGATAAAATGTCAGATGCTTTATAATGGGTTAAAATGAAGAACAAACAAAATGTTTAACTGGGACCACACGGGAATGTTTGATTTCTATTTAAAATCAATGAGAGCATTGTATTGGACAGTTAAATTTCTCCAGGGTTCATGAGATAGGACAGTAATTATTTGGGTGTGTAAAATTGAATGAGGAAGTGACTGAGCAAAGGAGATGGAGACAGAAAAATGCAACAGCAATTGGGAATTTGAATTACTCACCCTGGGTGTAAGAACATATCAATCTGGTGTTCATGGTCATTTTAACAATCAAGAAAATATAGGTGAGACTAATAAATTAATAGCTTTCTCTTGGAGCTGTTTGTATCATTGCCTATGAACTTTTAAAAGGATTTACATTTGATAGTCTGGCCTACTACCCGAGACATCGGGACCTGCAGGGGGAAGATGAGCAAATGAGACACCCCACCCATCTGAAAGTCCAAGAATGATGGATATCAGATGGCATGCATGGCATGATATTGGGATAAAAGCAAAATACGGCGGATGCTGGAAATCTGAAATAAAAACAGAAAATGCTGGAAAAACTCAGCAGGTCTGACAGCATCTGTGGAGAGAGAAACAGAGTTAATGTTTCGAGTCCGTATGACCCTTCTTCAGAGCTAACGAGAAGTAGAAATGATATGGGGATACTGGTGTAAGTATGCAGATGTGATTTGTTATGTATAACGTAACTAACCTGCAGAAACGCATGGTGAAGCTGCACTGATAAACGGCATGATTAGCTACTTGACAACAGAATAACAAAGTGATTAATGTGGCCAGTAGAATAAGACATCATTTTAAATCACCAAGGCATTTGCACTTATTCCACAGAGAAACTGACTTTAAATCAATCGGGATAGAATTAAACACACTAGTGCCTATCAGAGTGAGTAAAATTAAAGTGAAGAGGGATATAGAATCTGGAATTATAAAATACCCCAAAAGGTGGATGGCAGCTAAACAGAGTGCTGGAGAATTTTTAAAGTCCATGCATGAACATTTGTTTGAATCTTCTGTACTTACGTTGTGCCAATAATTTAGAATTTTGTGAGATGTTCTGCAGGTTCAGGAGCGTGAATCTTAGTCGATAATGATATTTTACTGGAAAAGGTTTTTACATTTATTCTTGGCGGCAGCTCAAGGGCTTGTGTTGATGTTTCTGATAATTCTGGTAGCTTTAGTATGCCGCCTATGGTTTGTAATCAAGCAATTAGGGAAGTGAGCTTATGGCTTAGAAATATCTAAGGTTAGTCAAAAATCAGTTGAGCAGTCAGTTAGGATACTCCCTTCTCAAGGTGGGGAAATCTGAAAAATATTACTGTCTAATAATCTTGAAGAAATTGATTATTATAGAAATAGCTCTTTCTCTCTTAAAAAGAAAGCTTCCATAGCAGTTTGCTGGCTGACAAACATAGATAATGACTTAGAAGAAAGGGATGCAGCTATCAGCAAGACAAAAATAGAATCCATATGGGTAGAGATAAAAGGTAATAAGGGATCAATCGCAATAATTAGTGCAGTCTACAAACTACCTAATTGTGGAAGGGAGATGGACAGAAGGGGATAAAGGAATGGAATTTCCCTACTTTTAACTCTTTTATCCAATCTGGCTCATTCCCCATCAATAAATCCGATAGCAATTC
The DNA here is from genome assembly GCF_964194155.1 of Cetorhinus maximus. Lineage (NCBI taxonomy): Eukaryota > Metazoa > Chordata > Chondrichthyes > Lamniformes > Cetorhinidae > Cetorhinus > Cetorhinus maximus. The sequence goes on from NC_135880.1 coordinate 112,281,531, forward strand.
TTCCCTTGTTGGGCTTTTTACATATTGGGTTAGAAAGGAGTCCTGTACACAATGTAGAACTCCATTCCTTTATTCCTTCCAGTCCAATTAATATCAGGGTAGTTGAAATCCTCATGATTATTAATTTTTTTACTCAATTCCTTTCTCCATTATCTTAACCTTAATAGTACAGCTACTCCACCTCCCCCTTTTCCCTCTCTACTTTTTAAATATGTTATATTCTGTTTAGTTCCCAGTCCTACTTTTCTGTAGCCATGTCTCAGGCTTCTCCATGCTCCTTGAAATTGCACACAGACTTTCCAGCTCTGCCAATGCACCAAGCATTTCATTGAGCGTAGCACACAAGCCTTCTTGTGTACCCTGCCCCGTCAAAGTATTCATCTGTGTGTTCTATAGCAGAGCTCATGCGCAAGCTTGTCCTCCAGGGAGCTTACAGTGTCATTATCTGAGGTGTTTGCTGCAAATGAGATGAATGTTTTTCATCAACACTCTCCTGTCACCACAGAATGAGATGGGGAAAGAGGGGAAGGGCACTAGGCATTCGGCCTTATTCATGCAATGGGTTCAGGGAGCAATTCTCCTGCCTGAACAAAGAGCAAAAATGTGCAAGGTGTCAGCACTTCATTAAGGACGTCCTCACTAATATCTGCCACCTACTTCAGCCAGAACTGCAACCTCAGAGCAGGACACCCACAAAGCAACATGCATTCAGTTAATGGCTCCCAATACCATGTGCTCACTCTGCTTGTTGTTCCCTGGCAAGAGAGGATGAAATATACTCCGTTATCTTTGATTAGAACGCATCAATGAATGGCAAACTGCAAGATGTTGCAAATATTTCTAGCTGCAGCCTGGAAGGAGCATAATGCATAAAAAGGCATGATCACAGTCACCTCCACAGCAAGTGACCATGCCAGTCAGGTTACCATTCTTGGGTATCTGAAAAGGTAGGGTTGTACTGAGGGGAAGCAAGAGGTGCATGCTTACACCATCTGCAGATTTAAAATTAGAAGATATTGTGGGATGATGGGAATGAGGATACTATTATTTACTCACGCCAGCCATGGCCATGGCCTATTAGCACCTGCTGCCTCTGGTTACACACCACATTGACCTTTAAGGGACACAAAATGTGTTAGTTGAGTGTGGTGCAACATATTTGGTTGATGTGCCTATCATGGTTGAACAGATGTCAGTGCATGAAAACTGAGATGTGGGTGTGAGGCTTGTAGCAGTGCTAAATGTGAGAGAGAGGTGAAGCTATGAATGTTAAGTATGAGTCGTGATTGACAGTGTTCATTAATGTGAGTAATGGGGTGTGGGGCACTGAGCAGTATTTGAGGCTAATGGTGTAGTTAGTAGAAATTGGTATTTCAAGATGCATTCACTGAACTTAACCACTCATGGGAGCTCATTGAACTTTTTGTGGTGCTGCATCCAGGTCCTTGTGGCTTGATCCCTGGTATTGAGTGCCACAACTATCTGACCCCAATGCCTTCTGAGAGTTTCATCTGGAGGGTCACCTGTCGATAGAGCACATACCTCCACCTCTGCAGCTTTTCAGCCAAAGCCTTCAGTGCAGCGTCAAAAAATGTTGTAGATGACTGTGAGGATGGATGTTTTTTTAAAAATTATTTTGGGGGAATATGATGTTATTTTGTGAAGAAGGTTGTGTGCCTGTATGTATAAGTGATTTGATTAAGCTGGGGAAAAGTTACTAGAGACAGGTTGTCTGGGTGATAAGATATGAAAGGATAGAATTTGTAGTGAGATATTATGGTGGCTTTGAGGTACACGTAAATAGGTTGGATCTAATATTTGTATTTTTTGATATTCAAATGAACTCAACTTAAAATCTAAGGGAAGTCAGAAGTGACGAGAAACATTTTTGCATCTTACAGGAGCTCCATGGGTAAACAGGAGGGCATTACATTTTATTAACCCGTAAGCAGAGACGAAATAGAAACATGAAAGATTTGAGTTTCAATGAGGTGTGAGAACAATGGAACCAGAGATGAAAGGGGGAGGGGAAGGTATTTTAGAATTATTGTAAAGAGCTTAAGGGCTGTTGGCTGTGAGGAAGATCTGGAAACAGCTCTAGGCTGGGATAAGATGCAGTTTAAATCAGCCATCCAGTCAAGCCAGGAAAGTCTTGGGCTGCAAATGCAGTCCTGTTGTGAAGTCTTTGATTTCCGTGGCAGTGTGGAAGAGAATTTAATAAGTTATGTGGTATGCCTTAATTAAAGCTACAGCAGTTTTCATTGGGTAATATTACTGGATTTTTATAGTTAAACATCTAAGGGGGTGTTGCCTGGATGATGTTTATTTGTGGGTCTGACCAAGTAGGGAGCTTTTTTAGGGGAATGTTTGATAAGACTAATTTTTAACTGTGTAACTGTAACCTTGTGTGCCTAAGTTTTCTTTTCTTCTCATTAATAAAACTTCTCCTTTGAATTTTTAAAGTCCCAAAAGTGTCTATGGACTTATTGCTGCTAAGATCAGCACGTTTTCTTCTCGTTCTCAGCATACAAAGAAAAAGGGTATGGCCCGTAAGCCAAGTTTCCCCCTGGGATTTGGTTTGCTCAGCAATTAGCATCTGCTGTGGTCATAGCACCTACTCTGTCCCACGTTATGCCATTGTCTTTCCCAGGGCAGAATCAGTTGTAAAATTATTTCAAGCAACTAGTCCAGCTGCAATGCACCACCTCTAAGAGGTACAGGCCAACTTAAATTGTGCAGGCTAGCTTTAACCTCTCATGCTTTTGGGGCCTCTGCTGAACCTTGCAGCTATTAGGCCAATTTTCAGGGACCATCTAGTTTAGCTCCCCAAAAGTCAAAAATACATTTTTTCCTATCTCTAAAAAAATTGTGCAGCTAATTTATATTTTGCTTACATATTTTGGCCTTTGAATTAATAATATTTTCCCATTTTCACCTTTGTGGTGACCTTCCCAATCATCTCTGAAACCAGACAGTGGACTCCATCACAAACATTTTTGGGCCTCGTGCTCCAGCTCCAAACACTGTGGCAAAGAAAACACAGGTGCAAGGGAGAAACAGAGGTGAAGAAATGGGAGAGACAGACAAATAACCAGATGCATAAATCAGTAAATCAGAGACATCAGCCACAATAAAAATAAGTTATTTTACACAGAGAAAGGCCATGAAAGAAAAAGCTAGCCAGCCACACAATGATCCAACAGGAGAAAGATTAGCAGACAGACATCAAAGGGGTGCTGACCATGAAACATGTCCTTAGAAATACAAAAATCACAAAGTGACGTGGGCTGGTTAAGAAGAAAATGCAGAAAGCGTCAAGAAACAGGTCAGGGTGACCGAATTGGAGGCAACATAAGTGAGGAAGGGAAGAGAAGGGTTACAATGTGAACAATGCCATAGGAGATCAGCTAGTAATTTATATTCTTTTACATCTACAAACATCCTGCAACAACATGAACTTTGAATTCACCATCCCATCTGTTTGTTCTGAAGAAGGAAATTCTAGTACTGTGTCTCATAAGAATTATTTGGAACTCCTCTCTGGAGAAGCACTAGATTTTAAAAGGCCTAGTTGTTGCAGTTCAGAATACCTGATGCAAACTAAATATGGAAGAGGCCAGCACCATTATGTACTTCAAAACACTGGCAATGTGTTACCACTAGAAGTCACTATTATTTTATTATGTGGGTGAAAATAACAAATGAGCTAACAGTACACGTTCTGAACTGCAAAATAAAAGGTTGATGAGAAGTGATATTTTTCTGAAGGATTCTGATTCATGGAAGGTTCAGTAATTTGAGAATAGGAAAACCCACATCTTTGCCAAAATATAGCATAGTTTCTCAATAAATTGTGCTCGAATTAATGAAACTTCAAAACAGACATCTTTAATCTCAATTTCAATGCTAATTGGGTCACGTAAATGCCTTTAAAAAAGTAATCTTTCAATTCACCATCTCATCTGCATGTTCCAAGGAAATTAAATCTTTACGGTTCGCTCTTCTAATTAATTGGCATTTATACTTCATGAAATTAATAATTTGTGGGTCCAGCACCAAGTATTTGATTTATATACCCAATTTCCAAATTTAAAAAAATCATTCTCTACATTTTGTGTTGTATACTGGCATTATGCAATTCATTGTTAGAGGCATCTAATACACACACAACTCCAGAGTAGTAATATGCACAATTAAATAACTCACATCTTTACACAGAATTATCGTTACTTCCATAGCAATATTTTTGTCCTTTCCACATAAGCTGCATTGCAGAGATCTGTAGGTGAAAAACTGCATTGCACAGGGAAGCTGTGTGGAAGGAACAGAACATTACAGACAGGTGGGAAAGGACAAGGAGGAAGAAAAGATTAACTGCAGTTTGAAAAATAGAATCATTACTGCTCAAGAATTAATCATGGCAGGTTATCCTGCATCACATTCACCATCAGGAAAAGAATCAACATAAAACCCTCAATCAGGGGTGAATGTTGCCTAGAATTGGACAATTGGCAATGAGATAAATTTTATTCTCTGTTATGCAGCTACCAGACATACAGTAGGATTCCCCCAACTCCCTCCCTCCTCAGTGAAACCAGAATGAACTGAGTTCCTTTTTCCAGGTATTACAACCGCAAAATTTTAGAATTCTGCAGCATTTACAAGCATATGAATTAGGAGCAGGGAGTAGGCCACTCGGCCCCTCCAGCCTCCTCTGCCATTCAGTAAGATCATGAATGATCTGAACATAACCTCAGTGCCACATTCCTGCCTATCCCCGATAACCTTTCGCCCCCTTGTTAATGAAGAATCTATCTAGCTCTGCCTTAAAAATATTTAAAGACTCTGTTTCCATTACCTTATGAGGTTGAGGGTTCCAAAGACACTGAACCCTCAGAAAAAAATTCTCCTCATCTCGGTCTTAAACGAGCGACCCCTTATTTTTAAACAATGATCCCTCGTTCTTTGCTGTATTTTGGCTTACCATTATGTATATACTAGGATTTTCATGCAGCAATATCAGACATTTCTGGCTCGGACATTGGTGTTAAGCAAAGAAAAATGTGGAGGTGGAAGGCAAAAGCAACTGGTTTTCTGAGGCTGATATGCAGCAGCTTTACATCAGAATCTACAAGTGCACATTAATTTGGAGAGAATTAAAGGGAATCTTAAAGTAGTTGGAGATGCTTTTTCTTAAAGGTTGTGTCAGCAGGGACTAAACCCACAGATGTAAGCTTGTTACTCTTTCCCTAGCTCTGAAGTGTGGGAAAAATAACTCATTCATGCTGTTTGTTTTCCATTTTCTCCTCTCCTTATCGTGCTTGTTCACGCTATGACTTAGTTCCACAGGGGCCAGTAGTTCTCAGGATTTTCATTTATCAGCCTACACTTTGAATGACAGCAGCCTCATCAAACAGAGGTTCAAGAAGAATAAAAAAATTGACCCTGATTTCATTCACACAACACACTTTCCTTTGAGGGTCAGATAGCAATTAGGAGCAAGAATCCTCAGCTAAATTTTTCTGCCCCCTGGCTTGGGGATACTGAAAATCCATCATCAATACTCCAGCTAAGATCAGCTGAGCACAGACCAGTGATTGAAAATAGTACTGTACCTTCCTGATTCATATAATTCAATACATCACCATGTTGTCATGTACTCATCAATCCATCATGAGAGTTTGTTAGATCAGAAGTATTGTATACCAAAAATAGGGAGTAACCTAGGGGCTAATAAGAGTATGGAACTTAAGGTAAGAAATATCAGAGAAAAAGTACTGGAGAAATTTAAGGAACTAAAAACTGAGGTGCCTGCAGAGATAGATGTGTTGGTTATGATTTTGCAAAATTCCCTAGATTCTAGAATGAAAAGCGAATTGGAAGTGAGTGAAAATAGCACTGCTATTCAAGGAAGAACTACAGGCCAGTTAGCCTGACACCAGTTGTCAGGAAAATACTGGAATCTATTAAGGAAGTCTTGACAACGCACTTAGAAAATCATAGTATGATCAGACAACGTCAACATGGTTCTACGAATAGGAAATCACGTTTGATAAATTTCTTTTTTTTGAGGATGTAACTTATAGGGCAGATGAAGGCAACCAGTGGATGGCAATATACTTGGATTTCCAAAGGGCATTTGTTAAGGTGCCATTCAAAAGGTTAACACACAAGTTAAGGGCTCATAGAATTGCATGGATGAAAGATTGGCTAACTAACAGGAAACACAGAATCGGGATAATGGTCATTTTCAGGTTAGCAAACTGTAAATGGTGGGGTACCACTGGGAGGAGTACTGGAATCTCAGCTTTTTACAATTTATAGTAATGACTTAAACAAAGACACAAAGTAACCTATCTAAGTTTGCTGATGATACAAGCTGCAAGGGCAACACAGATATTGGAAAGTTAAATGAGTAGGAAACAAGGTGGCAGATGGAGTATAATGTGAGAAGTGTGAGGTTATACCCTGGAAGTAAGAATAGAAAAGAATATTTTTTTTTTAAAAAAGGTGTGGAACTTGTAAATGTTGATATTCAGAGGAGCTTGGGTGTATTTCTACAAGGAACACAAAAGTTAGCATGCAGGTACAGCATGCATTTAGAAAGGTAAATGGCATGCTGGCCTTTATTGCAAGGGAATTGGAGTACAAGAATAAATAAGTCTTGCTACATTTGTACAGGGTTTTGGTGAGACCACACCTGGAATAGTGTGCGCAATTTTGGTCTCCAAATTTAAGGAAGGATATACTTACATTGAAGGTGGTATAGCAAAGGTTCACCAGACTGGGTTGAGAGGTCTGTCTTATGATGAGGGATTGAGTAAATTGGTCCTATATTCTCTGGAGTTCAGAAGAATGGAAGGTGACCTCACTCAGACACACAGGATAGACAGAGGTCATTTCCCCTTTTGGGATTCTAGAACATAGGACACAGTCTCAGGATAGGGGCCAATCATTTGGGACTGAGATGAGGAGAAATTTCTTCAAAGGGTTGTGAACCTTTGTAATTCTATACCCCAGAGGGTTGTGGATGCTCAATTGTTGAAAATACTTAAGGCTCGGAGACAGATTTTTGGTCCCTCAAGGGACCAATGGATATGGGGAGCAAGCAGAAAAGTGCAGTTGAGTCAAAGGTCAGCCGTGACTCGACAGGTTGCATGGTCTACTTCTGCTCTTATTTCTTATGTTCTTACTTTGGGCCCTGAACTCCAAGCACAACCCATAACCCAGCAGATGCTTTATCAGCAGTAAGAGCAATTCACAAATCTAATTAATAATGCTCCCAAAGTGAAACTAATTCAAGAAATCATCAAGTGGGCGAATTCAACTTTCAACTGATACAAAACTGCCATTAACTTTACTGCTGAAGGAGAAATGCCACAACCCTGGTGTAGGTTCTAGGTAGTAATCCTACATAAAAGTAGAGATATCATGATCCTTCAAATAACAAAAATAAAAAGTGGCAAGGAAAGGGAAGTATTTATAAATGTCACAGGTACAACAGAAAACACAACACTACAATGACCAGTTTGTTGGGTTTACCTTTTTTAATAAATTACTTTGAAGTTTTTTTTAATGTACATTTTATACAGTTCCAGATGAGGCACATTTGAAGAAAGTGGTAATATAACTAACAGGATACAAACAATGCCAGTGCCAAGATGCCTGAAAATCTCTGCTTTTCTGAACTTCTAGTTCAGAAAATATATTTTATAACATTTTTTTAAAACTGAAAATGGTTTTCTTTTTAGGAATTCTCTTCACAATACACAACACGTTGCACTTGAGCACAATCTGTGTGCATACAGGTCATTATCAAACTCCACAAAGTAATCAGATGGGCCACATTTTAAATAAATTTGAAAGAGAGTTAGAAATTCTTAATTAGAAATTTAATTCAAACTCTATTTTTCAGATGTGCTAAAGGTAATGAAGAAATCAGTTATTTTCTCTGAAATCAGACGTTTAGGATGAGAAAATCAATTGAGACAGGTGCTTCATGTTTTTGTTGCATAAAGGACCACTATTAAAGTTGCACCAATAATGATCTAACTGGTGAATCTACCAGTAGCGAACTACACCTTGTAGCACTGATCAGAAGGGCAGTTGTATTAATACTCAATTTTAGAAAATCACACTTCTCTCAGCACAATCCTGAGATTGTTAAGCAAAATTCTGGGAAAGGGTCTGAAATTTTGCTTTTGCCACTTTTTTCTCAACATTATTTATCCCAATAGAAACTTGATATTGTTCCCAACCTGATGTAGGAGTTACAGAATTTAACAGGAAAACTATTACTAAGTAAATGATCACCTTACTTTAAGGCATAACGTACCGTCAAATGACCTTGTTCAGTGCATTTTTTAACTTAGTATTTGATGACAAAATAACTTCAGTATCAAGGGGGAAAAAAGGATTGGCAAGGGCACATCCAGTTTTTGTAGCAGTTTCATATGAAAATTAAATGCAGATGGTTTTAAAAAATTGATTTATAAAAACATTTTTTGGGAGGTCTAGGAAAATTAGATTTTCACCAACTATGTCAGACCATTTAAAAAACCACTCAATTGCAGGCAAATAATTTTCCAAAGTTTGCAAAAAACATCTGAATGAAGAGCACAAGTTAAACATTTCCATAATCATATCTAATATTAATTTCTAAACATGTTTCATGGGATTGTGCTTCTTCCAAACAGAAAGAACCTCTGGTAAAACAGGGGGTACATAATATCAAGAAAGAGATTTTCTTAAGTGCCAAAGAACTGCACAAAAACAGCATCCCACTGGTTCAAAAGTGAACTCAATCCAGTTAGCTTATGCTCTAATGCACACAGTAGCAGAGAAGAGATCAGAATTAATGATAGCAGGCCTACAAAGCTGCTTGCATATAGGCTAAAGCTGAGGTAGCAGATTACTTGTTTGAGGCTATGCACGGTTAGCAGCTGAGGCCAAGTGCAAGGAAAGAACAGGGGCCTGGTTAATCTGCCGAACTGGACAACTTCCTGCAGTTTTAGTGAAACCTTTTTGACTTTACAACAAAAAGTAGCTTTTCACTGAAGTACAAAAAGGTTTCTCTAAATCCCCCACAATATTTGCTTGAAACATTAAATATAAAATTCATCAAAAATAGTATTAGATAATCCATACATATTGTTCTTTAGAAAACTGCAGTTACTTTCACAGGTCAGATTTTATCCTTACCTGAAAGTTATCAGAAAAATAATCTTCTCTAACAGATACTTCAAACACAGCCTTCCCACAAAATGAAAAAAAGATATGACGTATGCAGGAGACACTTGAAATTCTCTCTTAATGAGCAAAAACAAGTGATTATTTTACTCTTAGCAGTTCAATTGTCTGGGGTGTTGACATAAGAATCTACAGCTTAGTTATTACAACTTTAAGTACTGAATAACTTCTGTTTTATTCATTTAAAGACAGTTGCCAAAGTAAAGAATTTAATATTTCCATGACGTACTTTGTTCAAATTTGTAAGAAGGCCGAAGGAAGTTCAGGTTGTAATTTCACAGATTGCCTTCCTTAATACTTTGCAAAGTGAAGTACTTTGTTCTTCTTGATTTGCATAGCCATCTTCAAAAATCTATGTACACATTTCTATGCAAATCATTTAGGTCTCTTCTCTTTACCTCCCCTCCCCCCGCTCCACCCTCAACATTCTCTGGAGTTTCAGGGATTCAACAGAAACAAATGTGCACACTGAAAAATATACAGACTTAGTTGATTCAATGATTTTTCATTTTTTTGGGGTAATAGTATAAACTACCGAGGCCAAAGGGAACACAAACTGAAATCCAACTGGTAAAGAATTCATTATTACAGGGGTAGTAAATAGATCGGATCAATTTTCACAAAATGATGTTCCTTCCCCTTTCAATTGGTGTACAAGTTACAACCCTGAGATGTGGCTCTGAATGTGTCCCTTCTCTAAAATTATCTGAGTGCTGAACACCAGCATCAAGTAGAACTTCTTTCATCAGGATGACACTTTGGATAGTACTTGAACTGGCAGTGCTGAATATTGGATTCAAGTAGCTTGCATTAAAAATGAAGCAACCAAAACCACATGGCTACATCCACTTCCATGGATCTCAAACTAGCCCTTCTTCAAAATGGTTTCCAAATTTCATAGGCCATTTGGTCTTTCAATGTCCAGTAGATCCAGTGGAGTCAACATATTGTTCTTTGTTTACATCTGCAATTTTTCTTCAAAGCTAATATCCTCACACACTGCTGTCCTGCAGCAGTGGCTCATTGTCCTCGTCACTGCTAATGGGTGGAGTGATGGGATTGTTGCCGAGATTGCTGCTGTGCTTCCTTACATTACTGGCTTTACCAGGGGTGCCATGCTCAGGGATAAATAAGGCAACCATAAAAGCTACCAGGACTGTAATGGCTCCAAATAAGAAAGGTGGTCCAGGGATAATGGAATCCTGAATGAACAAGAAATGAATGAAGGAATCAACGATTGCCAACAGCTTGCATTTATACAGCACCTTTATAACACAGAAAAACATGTTCAACCATGTTTAACATTGAACATTGGGAGGAGAGGGTTAAAATTTAGTCAAAGTTTTTTAAGGTGGTCTTAAAGAAGAAGAGGGAGGTGGAGAGGCAGAGGGTTTCAAGAGAAGATTCTAGCAATGGAATCCAGATAGCTGAAAACATGGCTATCAGTGGTGGGCCAGGGGGAGTAGGGAGTGCAAAGGCAGTCAGGAGAAATGAATGTTTGAGGGCGAGTATTATAGAGCTAACAGAGGTTACAAAGATGGGGTGGGGTGAGGCCATAGAGAGATTTAGATTTAAAATTCTCATTCTTGTATTTAAGAATTGGGGGAACAGGGGTCAATGGAGATCAGAAAAGGCAGGATGTCAGATAAGCAGGACATAATGCAGGATAAGGTACAGTTTTGGATGAGCCACAGCCAACAGAAGATGGATGACGGAATGCCAATCTGTAGCCTTGGAACAGTCAAGTCTGGAACAACAAAAGCTCCAGGGATGAGGGTTTTAGTTGGATTGAGATACGTGTCATGTGATGGAGGTGGAACTAGCCAGTCTTTGTGATACAGAGGATATGGGGTTAGAAAATTAGTTCGAGTTCAATAGGATGCTAAAATTGTGAACAATTTGGTTTAGCCAGAGACAGTGGCTGGGGTGAGCGTTGGGATTCATAGATAGCGGCTGAAGCTGAATACAATGGCTTGAGTCTTTCCTACAATCAAATGGAGAGAATTGTGCCTCAGCCAAGACTGGACATTGGCTAAATAAGCTAGCAATAGAAAAGTCATTGTGGGGTTGTGAGAGAGATTGTAGAAAAGATAATCAGGATGGCATCAGCATGTAAGTAAGTGTTATCAGCACAGGGCAATATTACAATGAGTAAGAGCCAAGGATGGATCCTTGGCACACCCCAAAGATAATGGTGGAAAGGCAGCAAGAGAAATGTTAAAGGAAGATAGGCACTTATGGAGCTAGCCAGTCATACTTTGCAGAAGTAAAAACAGAAAATGCTGGAAAACCTCAGGTCTGACTGCATCTGTGAAGAGAGAAACAGAATCTGTATGACCCTTCTTCAGAACTAAAGAGAAGTGGAAACGTGATGAAGTTTATGCTGTTTAAGGGTGTGGAGCAGGTGAAGTTGGATGGGGGCAAAGGAGAGATTGACAAAGATGTCATGAACAAAAGGACAAAGGGAGTGTTAATGGTAGTGTTAAGGGCTAAGAAAGGTGCTGATAGTGGCATAAAGGTAAGAAAGCAGAACAAGGGTAAGTACATTAAAAGAAGTACTTGGTGGGTTCCACGAACTTATTGTGTCAAGAACAAAATGTCAATTTTTATAATAGCAATTAGGTATATTTTTGAAGTATAAGATTTGAACAGTAGGAGCAGTTTCAGAAAAATCTGTAAAATTCAAATAAATGGTGATAAGTTAGCAAACTGTCTCACCTTTATGACAGAAGCTAAAGAGGGCACAATGCCGAAGCATCAAAAGGTTTATCCAGCATGCCAGAAAAGGATCAAAAAGAAATGCAGAAAATCCATTTTCATAAGGCAAGGATTAAGGCACTTAACAGTCAAAGCAAATGCAAAGGTAACAACTTCATACTGTTAAGCATTATCAAAAAGTAAAAATCTGCATTCATTTCAAAGGGAATTACTTGTATGAAATCGTGCAGAGGATGCCAAAATGCTGCAACAAAGCAGTAAATTGTAGATTAGGAACTCAAATGTAAATATTGTTGCTTCTTTTGCATAAAGTTTTATCAATTAATTACTGTGCAGTCTGATCGTATAGCATTTCCACTTATTGGCTGGAGGATGGACACAAATCACTCCATCGTGATTTTGACCATCCCAGCTGGAAGGCATTAATGACCAGATCTAGCAACTTGGACACAGCGCCACTAGCCAAAGCATGGGAACAGGATACTTTCCTACCCTGTAACTAGGAAAATGATGCATTGCAAGAGGTGGGAATGTTTTTTTCAAAAAGGATTGACATTATAATCTGTTTTAGCCTTAAAGAGGCAAAGGCTGATTAAAAAGTGACGTGTTACAATTAGCTTAAGACCCTTTATTGACCCATATGAATATTCACTGATGTCATTAGCAGGCAAGCAGGAACTGATGATGTTGTTTTTGAAACTCAAATTGAAATCCAAGGCTGTTTTTAATAGAATTGGAAGGTAATTCACATCCAAATAAATAAACTCAAAATATCAAAACTCAGGCTTGCTGAAGCTAGAAAAAATTTCAACAGAGGTGAATTTTTTTTTAGATCTGTTGAAACTAAATGTCAAATGTTCTACTGTATTAGCATACAATCCCCTGCTGTCCCATTTTTACATTGAAATATCGAAATGAGAGATAAATTAGTTTGCTACAATTAGTAAAGCAAAAAGAAACTGAAGTAGAGGCCAACATATTTGATACCAAAAGTTACCTCCATTTTGGGATTTTGTACATTGACCTTCTTGTCAGAGATTGCATCCAGCTCCACATGAAACATGTAGAAAATAAAACCATATAGAGCAGGTCCAAGGCCATTGCACAACCCTCTGATTCCTGTGATCATTCCTTGCACAACACCTAAAATAACCAAAATATTAATTAAAATAATTATTTCAAAAGATACAGAAGCTGCACTGGCAACACACTGATGGTGTCACAACAATTATTTCTTTATATTAAAACAGGGAAAGAAAGTCTTATGTCTTAAAAATTTCCACCCTCTGAAATCCTTGCATTTATCTTTGTAATTCTCTACCCCAAAGGACTATGGATGCTCGGTCATTGAATATAGTCAAGGGGGAAATAGATTTTTGAACTATAAAAGGAGTCAAGGGTCATGGGGAACTGGCAGAAAAGTGGAGTTGAGGCCAAGATCACATGGTGCAGCAGGCTTGAGGGGCCCTATGGCCGACTCCTGCTTATGTTCTTAGGTTCTTATGTTATTTACCCATAGGCCTTTTGATGGCTATGGCAACAATTAAATGCAAGTTTCATTTTGGTAGTTACACTGGCTACCTCAGTTTGTTCAGTACCATCAAAAACCCATAAGGCATATTTCAGATAGTTCCAGCAATGCATTGCATTAGTGAGCTATTTCCCTCAGAGTTGTTGTCTTAAGCCATGTAGGAAGGTGCTCCTCAGAAAAGTAAGAGGAGGAAGATGAAAAACAGTACTTCTTTTTAAAAAGGGAAAATAATAGATAAGAAGGGAGTTACTACAACTAAATCTGCATGCAAATGGCATGAGCGATTAGAGGATTATCTTCTACACACAAATCTGTGGTGCAGGGGATCGGGCAGGGCAGGGGGCGGGGGGGGTATTTTTTTAAGCAAAAGGATGGGATTACCGAAACTGCCTGCACCCTCCAGGTGTTTAGAATTCCAAAACTGGTTTTCAGCACTGAATACCAATGAGGGTGACAACACCATGTGGGCCAGGAGTCGACAGCACATCCATACACTGTGGGGCAAATAACTTTATGGGGGAAGAGAAAGAAGCACAACAAAAGAAAATAAAAACATATTGGTCATCAGAGATTAATAGTCAGGGGGCTGGACAGGTGTTTCTGCAACCAGCGTGAGGTCCGCATGGTGTGTTGCCATCCTGGTTGCCGTGGTAAGGGGCGCCGGAGAGCACAGAATATTTTAGGGAGTTGGGGCGGGGGGGAAAGGGGAGCGCACCGTGGGGAAGATAAACAGACAAAAGTCATGGGCCGTGTGTGAACCAATGTCATAGGAAGGAAAGCATCGAGATCCTGCAACTCAAAATTTCAAGAGCGAGGGAGGAAGTTAAAAAGCAGGATTGTGAAAACACAGTAAGAACTGGATTATTCCCAGTGTTTATAGGTCCTGTAACAGTAAAGATGGTAGCATGATCGTACATTGCCGGACTAATAATCCAGAGACTGAGACGAATGGTCTTCAGTGCAAATCTCACCCCCAGCAGCTGGGGGAATTTGAATTCAATTAATTAATAAATCTGGAATAAAATGACCAACGGCATTAGTAAAAATCATGAAATGACCAGATTATCATAAGAAGCCATTTGGTTCCTTCAAGGAAGGAAATTTACTGTCCTTCACCGGCCTGTCCGAGCAAGCTTGGAAACAGCAAACCCAGCCCAGTCGACCCCAAAAAGTCGTCCTCACTAACATCTTGGGGCTTGTACCAGGATTTGAACAGCTGTCCCACAGACTAATGAAGCAACAGTCGTCCAGTCACACTCACCAAATTATATCTTACCGCGAATCCCAGACTTGATCTGCGGCAGAGTGGTATAGAGTCCTCAACATTGACGCTGAACACCAACAAGTCCCATGGCATCAAGTCAAACACTGGCAAGGAAATCTGTTGATTACCACCTAGCACTGATAGTGCTCCTCCATGTTGAATACCACTTGGACAAAGCACTGAGGGTAGCAAGGTCACAGAATATACTCTGGGTTTGGGAATTTAGTGGCCATCACCAAGGGAGGCTTGGCAGTACTACTGACTGAGCTGGTCAATTTCTGAAGGGCATGGCTACTTGATCACGTCCTCAGGTGAATGTGTACATGACAGGTCAGTAAGCGTGATCATCACACAGTTCTGTGGAAACAAAGTCCCAGCTTGACCCTGGGACACTCTCCATAGTGTTGTGGGGCACTACCACCGTGTTAAACAGGATAGACTCAAAATAGATCTAGCAGCTCAAAACTGGGCATCCATGAGGCACTGTAGGCCATCAGCAGCAGAATTGCACACAACCAGAATCTGTAACCTCATGGCCCAGCATATCCCTTACTTTACCATTACCATCAAGCCAGGTGACCAACTGTGGTCCAAGGAGCAGTGTAGGAAAGTATGCCAGGAGCACCATCAAGCCTACCTTAAAATGAGATGCCAAACTGGTGAAGGTACAATGCAGGACTACACAAAAGTTAAAAAGCAGCAGCATACTATAAACAGAGCTAAGTGATTCCAAATCCAACATACCAGATCACCTTGCCATATCCAGTCATGCATGGTGATGGACAATTAAACAATTAACAGGAGACAGCAGCTCCAAAAACATCCTCATCCTCAATGATGGAGAAGGCCAGCACATCAGTGTAAAAGACAAGGCTGAAGCATTTGCAACAATCTTAAGTTACAAGTACCAAGTGGATTATCCATCTTTGCCTCCTTCTGATGCCTCCACCATTGCAGATGCCAGTCTTCAGACAATTTGATTCACTCCACATGATGTCAAGAAACAGCTGAACATTGGATACAGGAAAGACTACTGGATCCAGATAATATCCCAGCAGCAGTACTGGAGACTTGCACTCCAGAACTAGCCACATCCTTAGCCAAGTTGTTCCAGTACAGCCACAACACTGGCATCTACCAACAATCTGAAAAATTGCCCAGGTGTGTTCTGCCCACACAAAGCATGACAAATCCAGTTCAGCCAACTACTGCCCTATCAGTCTACATTTAGCTGACAGTGCTATAAAGTAACACTTACTCAGCAATAACCTGCTCACTGATGCTCAGTTTGTGTTCTGCCAGGGCCACTCAGCCCCAGACCTCAGTACAGCCTTGGTTCAAATATGAAGAGAGTTAAACTCAGTCAGGCAGGAGCGGCTGCAAAATTGAAGTTAATGATAATCGGGGAAAACGCTCCAACTAGTTGGAGTCATTTGTAGCTGGAGGCCAAAGGTCTCAGGTCCAGGACATTGCTGCAGGTGTTCCTCTGGGAAATGTCCTAGGCCCAAACATCTTCAGCTGCTTCATCAATGACCTTTCCCTACATCAATAGGGGTCAGTGTTGGGGATGCTCGCTGGTGATTACAGTGCTCAGTACCACTCGCAACAGCTCACATGCTGGTGCAGTTTGTGCTCACATGCAGCAAGGCCTGGATAACATTCAAGCTTGTGCTGATAATTGACAAGTAACATTTGTGACAAACAAGTGTCAGGCAATGACGATCTCCAACAAGAATGAATCTAACTATCTCAGCTTGATATTCAATGGCATTAGCATCGCTGAATCTCTGCCAATCAACATCCTGGAGGTCACCTATGGCCAGAAACTGAACTGGTCAAGCCTGTGGCTATGAGAGCAGGTCAGAGGTTGGGAATTCTACAGCAAGTAAATCACCTCCTGACTCCCCAAAGTGTGATGGAATACTCTCTCTTGCCTGGTTGAGTACAGCTCCAACAGCACTCAAGAAGCTTGACACAACTCAGGACAAAGCAGTCCACTTGATTGGCACTCTGTCCACCACCTTAAACATTCATTCCCTCCACCACCAGCAGCACACAGTGGCAGCAGCGTACACCATATAAGAGGTGCACTGCAGTAACTTGTGAAGTTTATTTCAAACAGCACCTTCCAAACCTATGACCTCCACAATCTAGAAGGACAAGGGCAGCAGGCACATGGGAACACCACCAACTGCAAGTTCCCCTGCAAGCCACATACCATCCTGACTTGGAACTATATCGCCATTCGTTCACTGTCGCTGGGTCAAAATCCTGGAACTCCCAATCTTAACAGCATTGCAGCATACTGACACATGGGCTGCAGCAGTTCAAGAAGGGGTCTCATCATCAGCTTCTCAAGAGCAATCACGTACGGCAAGAAAATCTGGCCTGCTAGCTATTCTCACAACCCAAGAATGAACTTTTAAAAAGTTGCAGTGTTGGATAGAGAATAATTGCAGGAAACTAGAAATGCACGTAACAAACAACCAGTGGTATAGTAATCATGGCAGACTTTAATCCTAGCATTGACTGGGCAAACCAAATTTACAGTATGAAGGACAAGTTCATGTTAAGGATCAGTATGTCAAGGAACCAACTGGCGAACAGACTTAGATATAGAATTGTAAAATGAGACAGCATTAATTAATAATCTTGCAGTGAAGAACCTCCAGGGGAAAGTAATCTAATGATGAATTTTATATTGAGTTTGAGAGCGATTTAGTTAAGTTTGAAACTAGGGTCTTAAATTTAACCAAAGCAAAATACATGAGGGGCAAGTTGGCAAAGGTAGACCGAGGAAACGAGCAAATTTTTAGGCCATCAATAAGCAAGCCTTGGTTTAATGAAGAGTGCAGTAGGGCATGCCAGGAGCAGCACCAGGCATACACCCAAGAATGGGGTATCAACCTGGTGAAGCTACAATGCAGGACTACTTGTGTGCCAAACAGCATAAGCAGCAAATGATAGACAGAGCTAAGTAAATCCACAACCAACAGATCAGATCTAAGCTCTGAAGTCCTGCCACATCCAGTCATGAATGGTGGTGGATGATTAAACAACTCACTACAGGATGAGGCTTCACAAATATCCCCATCCTCAATGGGGGAGCCCAGCACATCAGTGCAAAGGTAAGGCTGAAGCATTCGCAAAGATCTTCAGCCAGAAGTGCCGAGTGGATAATCCATCTCAGCCTCCTCTGGAGGTCCCCAGGATCACAGCTGCCTGTCTTCAGCCAATTCGATTCACACCATGTGATATCAAGAAACAGCTGAAAGCACTGGATACTGCAAAGGCTATGGGCCCTGACAATGTTCTGGCTATAGTACTGAAGACTTCTGCTCCAGAACCTGCTGTGCTCCTAGCCAAGCTGTTCCAGTACAGCTACAACACTGGCATCTATCCAGCTATGTGGAAAACTGTCCAGGTATGTCCTGTACACAAAAAGCAGGACAAATCCAACCCAGCCAATTACTGCCCAATCAGTCTCTCGATCATCAGGAAAGCGATGGAAGGGGTCATCAACAGTGCTATGAAGTGACACTTGCTTAGCAACATGCTTATGGACGCTCAGTTTAGGTTCCGCCAGGGTCACTTATCTCCCGACCTCATTACAGCCTTGGTCCAAACATGGACAAAAGAGGTGAACTCCAGCACTGTACGTGTACCTATACCACAGGGACTGCAGCATGTTCAAGGAAGTAGCTCATCACCACTTTTTCAAGGGCAATTAGGGACGAGCAATAAATGCTGGCCTAGCCAGCGACACCCAAATCCCGTAAATGAATAATTAAAAAAAGCAAACACCAACTCACCCGTAGACAACAGTTCATTGTCTACAGTAATGTTAAGATGATCATAGGGCTCCAAGAACAGCAATAGGGAAGCAGTAGCTATTAAATATAGCTATGTTTAAGAGTGTGATTAAATTATTCTTATTTCTGCACACTTTTGTTATTCAGTAACACATAATAGCTATTTAGACCAAGGCAAAAGGATTGAGTTTAACCTTTAAAATTGCTGTTAGTCGCGGTCAAAGGCCTCCAAATTTCTTTTGAGCGCCATTAAGCATTGAGAATATCCAAAACAATCTGATTTTCTGTAACTTATTTTATTCAAAATACAGTTGCTCTGCCTCTTCACTCAGAGATCACAAAATAATTATACCGGCAGATACCAAAGCAAGGAAAAAAAAATTAAACACATCATCATTCTCAAAATTAGATATGGACAGTTGCAAAGGCTAAGAGCAATAAGGATTTCTACCTCACAAAATGTAACATGCAACACGCTTGTTCCTTCACGCCCTCGCCCATGAAACTAATCTTACATCTTTTCACTATGACTTCACTAATTTCCATTTTGTCTGTGTGAATTTTAATGAATATGCGCCGAGTCTTGAAGGCCCACTCAAAGGTAGATTAAAATGGACCATTGCACCTTAGAAGTATATCAAGCCAACTATAAAACCAACAAGATTTGGAAGAGGTCACAAAGCAATGTTGTGTAGTTTAAAAATGCAAGTCATCTTTTGAAAAGTCATGCATTCACATTTCAGGAACTTCTGTGGCAAGTAGCTCTGGACTACTGGTTCTAAAAGAACTGGATCAGAGATAGTGGATTCACTGGTGGTTACGATTCTCTAAAATTCCCTAGATTCGAGAATGGACCCAGAGGATTGAAAGGTAGCAAACAAAACACCGTTATTCAAGAAAGGAGGGAGAGAGAGAAAACAGGGAGCTACAGACCAGTTAGCCTGACAATCAGAAAAATGCTGGAATCTCTCATTAAGGAAGTCTTAACAAAGCACTTAGGAAATCATAGTATGATTAAAGTCATCATGGTTTCACAAATATTTGACAAATTTATTAGCTTAAAAGAGAACCAGATGCGGTCCACTTGGATTTCCAAAAAGGCATTCAATAAGGTTTCATTGGTATCCTTCCATCTACAAAAGGTGATGGACACAGCAAACAAATCCATTTCAGAGGGGATGTCTTCATATGGCGCACCTTTGCTGATGGCTGAAGAGGCCACTAAGGTGCCACACACAAGATAAAGGCTCATGGAGTTGTGGAGCAATTAATTACCACTGACTGCAGTGGTTCAAGGTGTCTAACTACCACCTTTTCATGAGCTATTAGAAATGGGCATCAAACGTTGGCCTTGTCAGCAATGCCTACACCCCAAAAAGGGATTAAAAAAGGAGAATTGGTTAATGGGCAGGAGCAAAGAGTAGGGATGGATGGGGTATTTTCAAGTTGCCAAGTTGTGATTAGTGGAGTGCCATAAGAACCAATGTTGGGGCCTCAGCTATTTACAATCTATATTAGAGGTGGCCAAAGTTACTGAACCTAAGAGCCACTTATGATAATCTTCAGATGTTTGAAAGCTGCAAGACACGGACAAACTTTACACAGGCCAATTACTGCTAGTAGAGATCTTGTGGGTTTCCATCCTGGCTGTAAGTCTTTGAAAATCCGGCTGATATATTGTCAAGGCTGTACGAAGGAGCTCAGTCAGGTGTTGATTTGTAAGGACTGCACTATGTTTCGACCTTACAATCTTCACTACTGATCTGGGAGATACGACTCTCCATAGTATGCTGTGAAATTGGAATGTGTGTTATTGGATGCTAATTTTGAGTTATTCGGATCTATAACTGAAACAACTTCAGCAATATTCTTCTTAAATTCTCCATCACAGTATTGATGTTTAGCACAAGCAATATTCCTTGATATAACAAAATTAGCTTCGGTTGTTGTGTCAGCTTCCTTACTGAATGTTGAAAGTAATGTCTGCTGGCTATTTAGGAATGATTTTAACACGATTAACTAATTTTTTTGTAATTCTGATTTAGGAGGATACTCAGATGAAAAGTTTTTGTGATTCGATGTGTAGAGGCATTTCAAGTTACTGGCTTTGTAGTGAATGAGTGATGCATTACAGATAAGGAACATGGCTTTCCTGCCTTTAATGGTGAATGCAAAGTCTTGCTCCCACTCTGGCTTAAAATTTCTGTTTTCATCTTCATACTTTCATTTCTTACAATTTGATGATGTAATTCTCATTCACAAAGTTTACACAGCTATTTAAATTCAACTTATGTTTATGGACTGTAAACACAACTCTACCCCGAGTGTATTGCGAGGGTTTCCAATTTTCACCTTCGAAGATCCTGCCTTGGAATTTTCTCCAAAAGTCAATCCAACTGGGACGGCTTCAACAATGGCCCACCTTGCAGGGTTTCAATCTCGCTTTCCAAGGTTCCTTTCCCTGAATTCCAGAGTACACTCAAGCATCAAATTACAAGCACAATTTTCGGCTCTTTGGCCCTGCCAAGCAGACCATTACTGCTCTAAAGGGGTACCTTTGTATCAATGGCTACATTCTTGGATCTTCAGGGCTTCTCCTTAGCTCTCTTCAATTACCAGGGCTTCTCCTGAGCCCACTTCACTTGAAGTCAGCTTCCCACAGCACCTTCTTTAAGTAGAGACAGTTCCTCGTTTTCTTAACTCAACTGGGACCTGTTCCTGTCCCTTGTCTCTTGTTCCTGCCCCTGGGACACTTCTCGGGACCTCTCCTTGTTCTCCTTCCTTGTCCCTCTGTCTGGGACAATTACTGACAATGGCGCTCTGCACCCGGTCACCTGACCTGGGTCTTTGCGGCCTTCTTTTTTCTCTTATGCACAGGGCCTGTAGACTGAAAAGTTGCCAAAAGTGTGCATGTGCAGCCCGTTGCCAGCCTGCACATGCGCGGGAAGTCCAAAGACTGCTGGGACTTGAGTGCCTGACCTCTGTTCCAGATGAGCAGGTAAGTTTGGGTTTCCTAACAGTCTATATTGAACTGAAATGCTGAAAGGTGTTCAGCCAATATTTTTCTGCGAGCTGTGGTTTGGCCATGCCTGATCTATACTAATACCATAGACAAAGAGACAGAGAGTAATGTACCCAAGTTAAATGATGCAAAGATGGGTGGGAATGTAAACTGTGTGAAGGACAGGGGCTGCAAAGGGATACAAACAGATTAAGTGAATGGGCAAAAAGATGGCAGATGTAGTATATTGTGGGGAAGTATGAGATTATTTACTTTGGTCATAATAATAGAGAAGGAAAATATTTTTTAAAAGGCATGAAACTTGTAAATGTGGATGTTCAGAAGGACGTGGATGTACTCGTACAAGGAACACAAAGTTAGCCTGCAGGTACAGCAAGCAACTGGAAAGACAAATGGCATAACGGTCTTTATTGCAAGGTGATTAGAGTACAAGAATAAGGAGATCTTGCTACAACTGTACTACACTTTGGTGAAACCACACCTGGAGTGCCATGCACAGTTTTGGTCTCCATATTTAAGGAAATGCATACTTGGAAGTACATTGCATTATTGTAATTTTATTACACTGCATTAGCAAGGATTCACTAGATTGGTTCCTCGGATGAGACGACTGTCCTATGAGGAGAGACTGAGCAAATCGCAGAATTGTTACGGGGGCAGGAGGCAGCCATTCAGCCCATTGTCTCTTCACCAGCTCTCCAAATGAGCATTATGACTTAGTGCCATTCTCTTGCTTTTTCCTTGTACCCTTGTACATCGTTTCTATTCAATTAATCTGAATGCCTCTTGAATGCCTTTATTGAATCTGCCTCCGCCGCATTTCCAGGCAGTGTATTCGAGACTCGAACCACTCACTGAGTGAAAAAGCTTTCTCTTACATCACATTTGCTTCTTTTGCAAATCACTTTAAATCTGTGGCCTCTCTTCCTTGATCTTTTTACGAGTGGGAACAGTTTCTCCCTATCTACTCTATCCAATCTCCTCTTAGCCTTCTCCTCTCCAAGGAGAACAGTCCCAACCTCTCCAATCTATTTTCATAACTGAAGTTTCTCATCCCTGGAACCATTCTTGTCCATATTATGGATGCGTTCACATCCTTCTTACAGTGTAGTGCCCAGAACTGTACACAATACCCCAGCTGAAGTCTAACGAATATCTTATATAAGCTTAGCATAACCTCCTTGCTCTTGTGCCCCTATTGATAAAGCCCAGGGTACTGTTTGCTTTATTAACTACTCTCTCCACCGGTCCTGCCACCTTCAATGACCTGTGTACATACATACCCAGGTCCCTGGCTCCTGCAGCCCGTTAAGAATTGTACCCCTTATTTTATAGCGTCTGTCCATGTTCTACCTACCAAAATGCATCACCTCATACTTCTCTGCATTGAACTTCATCTGCCACCTATCTGTCCACTCCAACTTGTCTATGACCTTTTGAAGTTCTACACTGTCCTCCTCACAGTTTACAAAACTTCCAAGTTTTGTATCATCTGCAAACTTTGAAACTGATCCCTACATACTAAGATCTAGATAATTTATATCAGGAAAAGCAAGGGTCCCAATATCGACCCCTGGGGAACTCCACTACAAACCTTCCTCCAGTCAGAAAAATATCCATTGATCATTACACTGTTTCCTATTACTCAGTCAATTTTGTATCTGTGTTGCTTCTGTCCCTTTTATTCCATGAACTATTATAACTTTTCTCACAAAACTGTTGTGAGACACTGTATCGAATGCTTTTTGCAAGTCCATGTACACCACATCAACAGCTTTACCCTCACCTACCCTTTCTGTTACCTCTTCAAAAGACTCTGGCAAGTTATTTAAACATGATTTCCCCTTTAGAAATCCATGCTGGCTCTTCCAAATCAACTCACATTTTTCTTGTGGCTACTAGTTCTATCCTGAATAATCATTTCTAGAAGCTTCCCCACCACTGAAGTTAAACTGACAGGTCTGTAATTGCTAGGCTTATCCTTACAACCTTTTTTGAACAAAGGCATAATGTTTGCAATTCTCCAGTCCTCTGGCACCTAGCAAGTCTAGGGAAGACTGAAAGATTACAGTCAGTGCCCCTGCAGTTACCACTCTTAATTCCTTCAATATCTTTGGATGCACCTCATCTGGTCCCAGTGCCTTGTCAACTTTAAGCACCAACAGTTTATCCAATGTCTCCATATCAATTCTGAACTCTTCTAGTGAAAGTTTCCTCCTCTGTCACTATGGCTTGGGTAGCATCTGCATCCTTGGTAAAGACAGATTTTAACACCTCAGCCACGCCCCCTACCTCCATTTGTAAATCCCCTTTTTAGTCCCGAATCGGCTCTACTCCTTTTACCACCCTCTTAGTATTTATGTGCCTGTAGAAGACTTTGGGATTCCTCTTTATGTTGGCTGCCAGTCTCTTATCATAATCCCTCTTCGCTTTTCTTATTTGCTTCTTCATCTCTCCTCTGAACCTTCTATATTCAACTTGGGTCTCAATTGTATTTTCTATCTTGACACCTGTCATAAGCAAACTTTTTCATCTTTATCTTAATTTCTATCTCCTTTTTAATCCAGGGAGTTCTGGGTTTGTTTTCCCTACGTTTGAAGGAATATACC
Source organism: Cetorhinus maximus (assembly GCF_964194155.1). Lineage (NCBI taxonomy): Eukaryota > Metazoa > Chordata > Chondrichthyes > Lamniformes > Cetorhinidae > Cetorhinus > Cetorhinus maximus. Next base: position 112,305,736 of record NC_135880.1, read on the forward strand.
ATGACTATGCCCAAACCATTTCTTCTTTGAAGGTGGCCCGTTGTTCAGCTACAGTTTTTCCCGCCAACCTTTACTTCCAATCTATCTGTCCAGACTTCGTTCTTGCCCTATTGAAGTCAACTCTTCCACCAGTTAATCATTCATGACTCTACAGTCATCCTAAACCTTATGATACAATGATCACTGTCTCCCTAAATGTTCGCCCACTGATACTTGATCTACTTGGGCCCACCTCATTTCCAAGAACCAGGGCCAACAGTGCAACCTTTCTTGTTGGATGGGACACATAATGCTGTAGAAAACTAACACTATCTAGGAATTCTTGCCCCTCTCTGCCCTTTACACTACCACTGCCCCAGTCTAAGTTTGCATAATTAAAGTCTCCCATTCTAACTACTCTATAATGTTTGCATCTCTCTAATTTCCCTGCAGGTTTGTTCCTCTACATCCTTCCAACTAGTTGGTGCTCTATAGACTACACTGAGCAACATAATTGCACCTTTTTTGTTCCTTAGCTCTAGTCAAATTAATTCTGTCCTTGAGCCCCAGACATCCTCTTTCTCCAGCACGGCAATGTTCTCCTCAACCAGTACCGCCACCCCGCCTCCTTTTCTTCATGCTCTATCTTTCCTGAACACCTTGCCCCCAGTCCTGCCCTTCCTTGAGCCAGGTCTCTTTTATCACTGCATCATCATATTTCCACATGGCAATCTGTGCCTGTGACTCCCAAATCTTATTTACCACACTCCATGCATTCACCTATATGCACAGTAACCCTGATTTAGACTTCATGACTTCCTCCCTTCCTCCGACTCTACCTATTAACTTACTATTCTCTGTTCTAGTGCTACCTGTCCCTCCCAGTATTTCGTGCACCCTGGTATTCCTCTCTAATGCTCTCTCCTGGTTCCCATACCCCTGCCGAGTTAGTTTAAAGCTCTCCCAACAGCAAGAGCAAAACGCCCTGCAAGGAACTCAGTCCCAGCTCTGTTCAGGTGCAACCCGTCCGGCTTGTACAGGTAATCTCCCTCAGAGCCAGTCCCAGTGTCCCAGGAACCTAAAGCCCTCCCTCCAGCACCATCTTTCCAGCTATGCATTCATCTGTTTTATCCTCCTATTTCTGCACTCACTTGCACACGGCACTGGGAGTAATCTGGAGCTTACTCCATTTGAGGTCCTGCTTGATAATTTTCGACATAACTTCCTAAATTCTGATCACAGGACCACATCCCCCTTCCTACCTAAGTCATTGGTCCCAATGTGGGCCATGACCTCTGGCTGAGCACCCTCCCCCAGAAGGATGTCCTGCACCCACTCGGTGACATCCTTGGCCCTGGCACCAGGCAGGCAACATACCATCTTGGAGTGACATCTAAAGCCACAGAAACGCCTGTCTGTTCCCCTAATGAAACACCTATCACTATTGCTCTTCCTTTCTTCTTCCTCCCCTCCTGTACAGCCAAACCGCTCGCGGTGCCACAAACTTGGCTCTGACTGCACTCTTCTGAGGAAACGCCCTCACCAGTTTCCAAAATGGAAAACTGATTAGCAAGCAGGGCTCCAGTACTACCTGCCTGATTCTCTTGGACTGCCTGGTGGTCACCCATTCCCTTTCTGCCTGCATACTCCTAGCCTGCCTATATTCTCCGGAATTCAGAAAAATGAGAGGTGATCTCATTGAAACATACAACATTCTGAAGGGGCTTGACTGGGTAGACAGAGGTTTTTTCCATTGGCTGGGGAATCCATAATACAGGAGCACACTTTCAGGATAAGGGGCCAAATCATTTAGGACTGAGATAACTGAGAAATTTCTTCACTTAAAGGGTTGTGAATCTTTGGAAATATCTACCTGAGGGGGCTGTTGATGCTCCATCATTGAATATTTTTAAGACTGAGATAGACAGATATTTGGTTTCTCAGGGAATCAAGTGGGAAAGGAGTTGAGGCCGAAGATTAACCACGAGCAAACTGAATGGCAGAGCAGGTTTGGGGCGTATGGTCTTGGTCTACTCTTGCTCCTGTTTATGCTCTTAACTTGCATTTACATAGCGCCTTTCAAAATTTCAGGATTATGCCAAAGCATTTTATAATCAACGAACTTAGTTGATTCACAACTGAGTTAAGCTGGTCATGTAACCAGAATCCCGGTTGCTCACTCACCAAAGTGAATCTTCTAAAGAAAGCTCGAGTCTGGGGTGTGCTCTCATGGATGTGAAAAGAAGTGTTTACAAGGACACTCTGAAGGCTTCACTTAAGAGTTTTGATATTGACTTCAAGTCCTGGAAAAAGCTCTCCAGGATCACTATACCCGGCGCAACAAATAAGTAAAGGTGTGGCATCCTTCAAAAGGAAGTGCATAGCAAACATAGAGAGAAAACACAAGGAGAGGAAATCCTGAGCCAGTAACTCACCCAAAACTCAATCGGCTGCAGTATCCTGACCTATTTGCAGCAGAACCTTCTGAGCACAAATTGCCCTTAGCAGTCAACTACATGCCAACCAGAATCCTACCAAACACCCCAAATGATGAACATGGTTGTCTTCACCTCAAAGGACAAACAACAAGAGTCAATGATTACATAACAGAAGTATTTCAATGTTGCATTTTAGGGAAACAGGACAGCTAATTGCACACAGCAAGATCCTACAAACAGCAATACGATTATAGCCAGAACACTTATTCGTGATGTTAGTTGAGGGATAAATATTGGCTAGAACACCACAGCAACTCCCGGTTATTCAAATAATGCCTCTGCATCTTTTAATCTGTCTGAAAGGGCAGGCTTGGTCTATGTTTAACATCTCATCCATAAACCTTCACCTTCAACAGTACAGTATTCACTCAGTATTGCATTGGAATATCAGCCTGAATGTTGTATTCCAGTCTCTATAGTGGGACTTGAACCCATAATCTACTACCATGGATGACAGAGTTTTTCAGAATTTTGTTAACATTCCCAAGCATGCTCCCAAGCAGCTGACACACTCATTAACTTGTGCATGTACATTGTTTTTAAGATGCTGACTGTAATCATATGCTCGAGTGCTGTTCCTTCTTCAATGGCTGCGATGATATGCAGAGAGCTGTAAGTGCAAAAATACTGTGAACTTTGTATGGACAGCTGATCCAAGGCTCGGACATCAAAGTGCACAGAACAGTCCTGGTAACTGGTCAGGAAATATTGACAATGTCTAAGGCAATTGTAGAATCTTCGCCTTTGAAAGTGGCAATGGCACCTTATTTTACGACTGCTGTCAATGGGTGCTAACTGCTCTCATTCTTTATTATAATCTCTAATATTTTACAAAGATAGACAGTTCCACTTGAAGGTTATCGAAATCTCACAGGATGAGTCAACTCTGAGAACTAGGTAACCATCTAAACTCACAGACAATTAATGTGGTACTGAATTCAGAGCTGGTTTATGCATGTCACAAATAACCATCAAAAAATTATGCAGCACAATCATAAGAAAAAAAGTGAAGAAACAATTGCATTTATGTAGCACTTTTCACATCAAAGTTCCAGAGCACTTCACAGCTAATGAAGTGCTTTAGAAGTGTAATGTAGGAAAATGCAGGAACCAAATTGTCAACAGCAAGGTCCAACAAACATCAATGAGAGGAACGGGTTTTTTTTTAAAAAAAGTGCAGTGTTTGTTGAAGAATAAACTTTGGCCAGACCATCAGAAGAACTACCCTCCTCCTCTTCTGATAATGCTTTGGGATATTTTATAACCACCTGAACAGATTCTCAGGGTCTTAGTTTAATATCTCATTAAAACGTTGGTAACTCCCAACAACGGAACATTCATCAGGTGCAGCAATAACGTTGGCCAAGGTTATACCCAAGTCCCGAAGCAGAGCTTGAACTCAACCTTCTGACTTAGAGGTGAGAATTCTGCTGTACAGCCATGGCTGCCTATATATTGAACAATCAACTCACAATGTAGTAACATTCTTACTGTTGGTACATACAGAAAATAAACTGTCATGAAGCAATTCACATTTTCAGAACTCCTAAATTACTCAATAATCGGCACAGATTACTTCATTTGCACAATCATACAACACAGGAATAGGCCACTCGGCTCTTTGAAAGAGCTATCTCACTCAGCTGCTCTTTAGCTACAGCCCTGCAATTTTTTTCCTTTTCAAGTATATGTCAAATTTCATTTGTAACTTAACCAACTTCCACCGCCCCCTCAGATCATGACATGCTGTGAAAGGAAAATTATCATCTCTGCTCTGGCTCTTTTCTATATTAAAAGGGCATAACTGAATTTATAAGAGGCACAGAGAGCAAATCCAGTTAAAAGTGCCAATATGGTATAAGCAATTGATCTTGTAAATCTTATTGCTCAAATGGAATCCAATACATGCATCAACATAACATTCTAACTGGGGTGTAGAATTGGTCTTTGGACACTTTTGTGATGACTAATACCCAATAGTCATTCCTCAACTCAATTACAAATTGAACATGAACTAAGAATGAAATTTGCTTGCTGTAATCAAAATTGTGATGCTAAACCACTCACCCTGTTGATCAGAATCTGCATTTCTCGAAACCAGAGCACTGACTGCTGGAAAGGTAATGCTGGACATTGCTGCCACAGCTCCTGCTGCCCACATCATCCTAAGAAAGCAAATGACAATTAAAGACACAGAGCCTGAGCATTTACTTCAAAATATCCCATTCACGTGGCCTCATCTTTTCCACTCAAGAAGCGACTATAACATAGCGAAAATTATAATTTGCATCTTGAGACCTTGAAACTAGAAAACAATGCAGACCGACCAGAAGTTTTACAAAATGTGTGATCATCTCTTCTGGATGTACAGTGGAAGCAAAACTGATTCTTACTTTAAATACATAGGCAATTCATGCACACACACAATATAATCCTCCCAGCAGGAGGAATTTGAAAGTTCAAACATTCAAAATTTTACAAAAATGGTTTCGGTCATCACTGGATTTGCATAACTGCAGTATACAAAATACATGCCATTATCCCATTGAAGCATGCCTACTTACCAGGGCTGGGATCCAAAGCCATACCAAGCCAGCTGCAGCATCTGAAATCCGAGGCCTAGGAGAACAGTGTTCTTATTACCTATGGACCTCATTAGGATACTAAGAAATACAGTCTGTGAAAATAGAAATTAGGGAAAAAAAATCATTAATGTGTGCCTGATTCTTTGCTTTTAAGAATATTTGCACCTTTAGCTATGAAGACTCTACTAATTTAAGAAAATGGGGGTTGGGGGGTAAAATATTCTATTCCTGCAGGAAAAAAAATCTTAATACCTTACCTGATTCACCAATGGCCAACTTTTAACATTCTGACAAGCAACAGACTTATTAAAAACCTGTTGTTCCGAGTACTGAAGCATGAAACACTTTTGTTGGTTACAAGTTACTACTAAGGTCCTGTTCCATAACTTCTTGGATAGAAGCTTAATTCGGCCCAGTATATTTGAGTAATAGCTGATTTGTAAAAAATACTTTCTGAAAAGGTTGCATATTATTAACTATGAATGTAAACTTTCCTGAAGGTTCAATGAATAAATGCCCACATAATCTGCCACTGAACGACAAATCAGAAGGCCCCAGACTGAGGCGTTTTTGGTTAGGCTACAATTGGCCTGAAGATCCACAGGCTAAAGAGGGGGGAAAAAATGCCATGGCTTGCACTCATGGTTACCATCCAGTTAGCCCAACTAGAAACTACAGGTGTGGGGAAAGAGTTCGGGTATGCTGTGGTACCCCCCATAGTGAATTTTTCTACTAACACTCAAAGATGAAGAACGTTCACTTGGGCCAGTTTGCCCTCCCTCCCCGTTCTGTGAATCCATCAAAATAAATTTGCCTTTTCAACAAAATAAAGTAACCACAGCCACAAACCAAGAAAATTTTAGAAGTGCAATAGTGAAAGGATGGCTCTATTGGAAAGGGGTGGTTGTGGGGAGGGGGAAATCAAGACTCATGAAAAAGGGGATAAGATTGGAAATACATGAATGCGAATTAATTAAAAACCAGTGTCAGTGATACATTCGAGCCAGGGCAACTCATATTAGAACTGGAAGAGAATGGATCGTACAGTGAATTTTTGACAGCTACCAACTTTTTCAACATTCTGAATGCTGATTTCTATAGATGCCAATTCCATAAGTAGCCTTTGCTTACTGCAATTAAAGTGGAATAGAACTGCAAAGCATAATATTGGTCTAATGCAAGTGAATATTAAAATCACCCGACATTGAAATTTCTCCTGTCAATAATTTTAACAAAATAATTGGCATCAGTAAAAAAGGAATTGAATTTGTATTAAATTGAAAGAAAACAAAAAGCACTGTATGCTACCACTGTACCATTAGCTAAGTAAAGCCTCAAATACACCAACCTACATGTTTTTTTTATTAAAAATTTAGTTCCTGGGATATGAACAGGGCAAGGTCAGCATTTGCTCTCATCCCAATTGTCCTCGAGAACCTTCCTGAACTGCAGTCTATGTAGTGTGGGGAGGAAGTTCCAGGATTGTGACTCTGACAAGTGATGAATGGTGATATAGTTCCACAGCAGGATGATGTACGACTTGGAGGGGTGCTTGCAGGTGGTGGTGCTCCCATGCATCTGCTGTCCTTGTCCTTCAAGGTGGTAGAGGTCAAGTGTTTGGAAGGTACTGTCAAAGGAGCTTTGGTGAGTTGTTGCAATGCATCTTATAGATGGTACACACTGCTGTCACTATTTGCCGGTGGTGGAGGAAGTGAATGTTTAAGATGTTTGTTGGGTGCAAATAGGCTGCTTTGTCCGTGTCTAGCTTCTCGAGTGTTGTTGCAGCTGTACTCATCTAGGCAAGTGGAGAGTATTCCATTACACTCCTGGCTTGTGTCTTGTAGATGGTGGACAGGCTTCGTGCAGTCCTCCATGTACAGTCTCACTGTATTGCAATCATGACTCTTTGCTCTCTCTCCAAGCAACACATCTTATCCCAGTATCTTCAAATTATAACTCTTTACCTCTTGGAGTCTTTGCCTTAATCTGCGAATTTTTACAGTTCAAGCTTAGTGCTAATGAATTATTACTTCATCAACTATTTTTTCTTTCTACCATGATGCTGTCACGTAGGCTGCATGAGCAAACTGACCATGGCACTGTGGTACAGGGAGCCATGCAGCTGGTGGGGGTGGGATGTGTGTGTGTGGGTAGCAAGTAGAAATGTAGTGGTAGTAGGAGACAGTATAGTCAGGGGTATTATTAGTTCTCTGTAGCCGAGAGCGAGAGTCCAGGACATTCGATTGCCTGCCCGGTGCCAGGGTTCCAGACATCTACTCAGGGCTAGAGGGGAACGTGCATTGGGAGGGGGAGGATCCAGTTTTAGTGGTCCATGTAGATGCCAATGACATACATAGGACTAGGAAAGAGGTTCTGCTTAAGGAGTATGAGCAGCTTAGGGCTAAATTAAGCAGAACCTCAAAGGTGGTAATTTCTGGATTATTGCCTGAGCCACGGGCAAACTGGCGCAGAGTAAATAAGCGAGTTGAATGCATAGCTCAAAGGTTGGTGTGGGAGAAATGGTTCTTGATTTATAGGACACCGGCATCTGCAGTGGAGAAAGAGAGAGCTGTACCATTGGGAAAGTCTTCATCCAAATTGTGCTAGGACCTGTGTTCTGGCGAGTCATATAACCAGGGTGGCAGAAAGAGTTTAAACTAAATAGTGGGGGGCAAGGGTCAAGTTTGGGAAGATATGATAAATAAAAGGGAAAGGACAAGGCAAGAGACCAAGGTAGCAATAGGGTAATGATAATCAGAGCGTGGCAGGAAGGACAGAGTGCACAAACTTGAATGCACCAGCAGACAAGGTCAGAGGTTGCCAAAATAGTAAAAAGGCAAAACTAAAGGCTGAATGTGCACAGCATTCATATTAGAACAGATTAATTGTCAACTCAAATAGAAATTAATATGTATGACTTGATAGCCACTAGAGATGTGGCTGCAAGAGGACAAAGGTTGGGACCTGAATTGGAAGGGTAGGAACCTTGGAAAAAGTGGTGGGGTAGCTCTGTTAATTAAGGCTGACATTAGGACAATATTGAGAGATGACCTTGGTTCTAAAGGTCAAGATGTAGAATCAGTTTGGGTAGAGATAAGAAATAGGAAAGGTGAAAAGTCACTGGTGGGAGTAGTTTACAGGTCCCCAAACAGTAACCACACTTTAGGACAGGGTATACAGGGAGAAATAATGGGGGCTTAAAGAACGGTGCTACAGTAATCGTGGGAGATTTCAACCTTCATATAGAGTGGATGAATCACATTGGTAAAGGTAACCTGGAAAACGAATTCATAGAGTGCATTTGGGACAATTTGTTAGAACATTGCGTATTAGTGCCAACCAGGGAGAAGGCTCTTTTAGGTCTGGTAATGTGCAATGAGGCAGGATTAATTAATGACCTCATAGTAAAGGAGCCCCCTATGTAGCAGTGATCATAACATGACTGAATTTCACATTCAGTTTGAGAAAGAGAAGAATGGGTCTAAGACTAGTTGCGTTAAACTTAAATAAAGGCAAACACAGGTATGAAGACAGAACTGGCTAAAGTGAACTGGGAAATTAGGTTAAAAGGTAGGTCAGTAGAAATGTAGTGGCAGACATCTAAAGAGATATTTCATAACACTCAGCAAAGATACACTCCAGTGAGAAAGAACAACTCTAGGAGAAGGATGCATCATTCATGGCTAGCTAAGCAAGTTAAAGATACTATCAAATTGAAAGAAAAAGCATCCAATTCAATGGAGATTAGTGGCAAGACAGAAGATTGGACAGAATATGAAGGTGAATATGACTAAAAGGTTAATAAGGAGGGAGGAATTACAAGTATGAGAGAAAGTTAGCTACCACCACCTGGAAGTTCCCCTCCAAGCCACAACCATCCTGACTTGGAAATATATCGCCGTTCCTTCACTGTTGCTGGGTCAAAATCCTGGAACTACCTCCCTAACAGCACTGTGGGTGTACCTACACCACATGGACTGTAGCGGTTCAAGAAGGCAGCTCACCACCACCTTCTAAAGGGCAACTAGGGATGGATGATAAATGCTGACCTAGCCAGCGAAGCCCACATCCCATGAATGAATAAAAAGTAAGAGTTTTTACAGGTATTTAAAAAGGGAAAAAATAACGTGAATGCTGATCCTCTAGAGTGTGTGTCTGGGGGAATTAATAATGGGAAATTACAAAATTGCAGATGCATCGAACAGATATTTTGTGTCTGTCTTCACTGTAGAAGACAGAACTAACATCCCAGAAATAATTGTAAATCAAGAGGTGAAAGGGAGGGAGGAACTTGAAACAATTAGAATCCCCAGGGAAAAGGTACTGAGGAAATTATTTGAACTAAAGGCTGAAAGTCCCCAGGACCTGACTGAATATATCCTAGAGTTTGACGAATGTGACTCCTCTATTAAAGAAAGGAAGGAGACAGAAAGCAGGAAACTACAGGCCAGTTAGCCTAACATTGTCACTGGGGAATTGCTAGAATCTATTATTAAGGAGGCTATAGCAAGTCATGTAGAAAATCATAATGGTATCAGGCAGAATCAACATTATTTTGTGAAAGGGAAATCATGCTTCCCTAATTTATTAGCATTCTTTGAAGTAACAAGCAACATGGATAAAGGGGAACCTGTAGATGCAGTGCACTTGCATCTCCAAAAGGCATTTGACGAGGTGCCACAACAAAGGTTACTACGCAAAATAAGGGTCATGGTGTAGGGAGTAACATATTAGCATGAATAGAGGTTTGGTTAGCGTACCGGAAGCAGAGAGCAGGAATAAAGGGGTCATTTTCATGTGGCAAGCAGTCACTAGTGGAGTACCATAAGGATCAGTGCTGGGACCTCAACTGTTTAAATCGATATCAATGACTTGGATGGAAGGACTGAGTGTACAGTTGCTATATTAGCTTTTGACATAAAGGTAGGTAGGAAAGTAAAGGGCCAACAAAGGGATAGGTTAAGTGAGTGGGCAAAACTTTTGCAGATGGAGTGCAATGTGGCAAAGTGCGAACTTGCCCACTTTGCCAGGAGGAATAGAAAGACAGCATATTTTTTAAATGGATATATATCTCAGAACTCTGAGGTACAGAAGAATCTGAGTGTTCTGGTAAATGAATCACAAAAAGTTAGTATGCAGGTACAGCAAATGACTAGGAAGGCAAATAGAATGTTGTCATTTATTGCAAGGGGAATGGAAGATAAAAGTAGGGAAGTTTTGCTACAGTTTTACGGGGCATTGGTGCAAGATCACAACTGGAGCACTGTGTACAGTTTTGATCCCCTTATTTAACAAAAGATATAATTGAATTAGAAGCAGTTCACTCAGCTGATTCCTGGGATGAAGGGATTGTCTTAAGAAGAAAGATTGGATAGGTTGGGTCTGTATCCATTGGTGTTTAGAAGAATGGGAGGTGATCTTATTGAAACATACAAGATCCTGAGGGAATAATGAAAGGGTCCCCTTATGGAAAAGACTAGAATTAGGGGACACAGCTTAAAAAAAAAGGGTCTTCTATTTAAGATAGAGGTGATGAGAATTTTTTTCTCAGAGGGACTTTAGTCTGGAATTCTCTTCTCCAGAGAGCAGTGGAGGCTGTGTCATTAAATATTTTTAAGGCTAAGTTTGATAGGTTCTTGAATGACAAGGGAGTCAAAGGGTAGAGGGTATAGACAGGAAAAATTGAGGCCACAATCAGACCAGCCTCGATCTTATCAAGAGGCAGAGCAGGCCCGGGGGACCGAATGATCTATTCCTGCTCTTAATTTGTATGTTCCTATGTACAATGGGCCTTGGCTTGTAATTTATGCTTCTCAATTTCTTATGTATAATCAGTCAACACAATATTTGATTAGTGGAAATGCATGATCACAGACTGGTCTCTGTTAATAATATTTTACATATTGGCTTTGGATTTGAATATACGGGCCTTGGAAGGAGTGAAACATATATTGACTAGAATGTTACTCGAGCTTCAAGGGTTAGATGAGGAGGAGAGACTACATAAACTAGGTTTTTATTCCCTGGAATATTGACGGTTAAGTGTTGATTTGATTGACATGAAGAATTTGAAAGCAACTGATAGAGAGAAACATTCTTTGGTGGGAACGTCTAGGATAAGAGGACATGCCTTAAAAGCAGAACCAGGTTATTCAGGAGGGAAGTCAGGAAACGCATCTTAACACAAGGAGTGACAGTAGTGTGGAACAGTCTCCCACAAAAGATGTACAAGCTAGCACAATTAATAATTTTAAATCTGAGACTGGTAGAATTTTGCTAGCAAAGGGTATTAAGTGATATGAAACCAAGGCAAGTGGATGAAGTTAGGATCCAAAACAGCCATGATCTGAATGAATGGTGGAACAGACTAGTGGGGCTGAATGGCCTACTTCTGTATTGTGGATGCCTCCCAGTGGAAGCATAACGACGTGATTTAGATTCCTGTGTTTTAAATCCACCCCATTGTACTGTGTAACCAACTTGCAGACTAGCAAGGACAAATTGAGTACAGTCATTAACAGAACAAATTGTACACATTTTGTAAAGGAACAGACTAAAGTCTATTTTTCATTCTACCTTTTTTCAGAATTTACTCTTTCATGGAATGAGCGCATTGCTGGCAAGGCCAGCATTTGCTGCCCATGCCCATTGTCCTTGAACTGAGTAGCTTGCTAGGCCATTTCAGGGGGCAGTTGAGTCTCAAACACACTACTGTGGATCTGGAGTCACATGTAGGTCAGACCAGATAAAGATGGCAGATTCCCTTTCCTAAAGGACATTAGTGAACCAGATGGGTGTTTACAACAATCGATGGTAGAGTAAAGGTTACCATTACTAAGGCTAGCTTTATATTCCAGATTTATTGATTGAATTTTAAATTCCACCAGCTGCTGTGGTGGGTTTCGAACCAGTGACCCCAGAGCCTGGGTCTACTAGCCCAGTGACATTACCACTATGCCACCATCTTCCTCAAATTTGTTACTTATTACCCCCAATGTTATTTCATTATTCTTTAGTATAGTAGTTAAATATTATCTTAGCTTCCGTTTGTGACCAGATGCTTACCTTGGTGTAAGATGGGTATCGAGTGTAGACCTGAACTTGTAGATATTAACCCAACAAAAAGTTTATATATATTTCTTGGTGAAAAATCATTACATGTTTGAAGAACAGATTGCAATGCAGGTAGATGAACAGAATTATTAGACACTCACCTGTGCTATTATAGAGAGGATTCCCACCACAGCTATAAAGGCTGCCAGATTTCCAGCAGAAAAGTCGATAACCTATGAAAGGAGGAAAGATGTTATAAATAGGTTGAGAAATAGTTCAATGTTGGTGACTTGCACACAACTATTTATTACCAAGGTAAGTTAAGGTCAAATTAACTACAGAAGCATCATTTAAATAGCGCTTTCCCCATCAGTGTGGTTTTCAACATTTGATAATTTTATTTTTAAGCTTAATGATCAAAGAAAACATATGCAGATATTCTTCCCACAGATGGTAAGTAAAAGTCAGCTTCTCTGATCTGCCCTGAATTGCTCATTTCCACCACGTAGCATCAAAGGCACTCCAACTACTCTCAGTACCCCTGGGTTCTGGTCAGGGTGGTGGCAGAGGGAAGAAATAAATAAAAGGGGGAATAAAGACACACAAACACAAGAATTAGGAGGGGTAGGCCATTCGGCCCCTTGAGCCTGCTCTGCCTTTCAAAGACATTATAGCTGATCTGATTTTGGCCTCCACTCCACTTTCCTGTCAACCCCATAACCCTTGATCCCTTGTTTAAAAATCTAACTCAGCTTTGAATATATTCAATGACTTAGTCTCCAATGCTTTCTGGAGAAGAGAAAAAAATTCTCCCTATCTCAATCCTAAATGGGAGGCCCCTAATTTTTAAACTGTGCTCCCTGGTTCTAGACTCCTCCACAAGGGGAAACATCCTCCCAGCAGCCACCCTGTCAAATCCCCTTGAACCTTCATTGAGAACACCTCTCAAACACCAGTGGATAGAAACCCAGCCTGCTCAACCTTTCCTCAGATAATAATCCCTTCAGCCCAGGAATCAGCCTAGTGAACATTCTCTGCACTGCTTCTAATGCAATTATATCCTTTCTTAAGTAAGGAGGCCAAAAATCTACACAATACTTTAGATCTGTCCTCACCAAAGCCCTGTACAGCTACAGCAAGACTTCCCTACTTTTATACTCTATTCCCCTTGCAATACAAGTCAACATTCGATTTGCCTTCCTCATTACTTGCTGTTATCTGCATACATACTGTTTGGCGAGTCCTGTACCAGGACACCCAGATCCACCTCTACCTCAGCGTTCTACAGTCTCTCTCCATCCAAACAATATAGTGTTTTTCTATTCGTCCTACCAAAGTGGACAAGTTCACATTTTCCCACATTATACTCTATCTGTTAAATGTTTGCCCACCCAACCTATCTAAACCCCTCTGTAGAGTCTATGGGCAGAATTTTACGTCGATCGGGTGGGTGCATGCCCAACCCGATTGAACGCGAAATCGATTGAGATGACATCAGCCGAGTGTTCCGACGTCATCCGGTGCTCTCACGATATTTCGGTCAGCAGACGTCGCAGGAGTCAGAAGTGCACTCGCTGACAATGAAGAGGCTAATTAAGGTTATTAAAGGTGCAACTGTCTCTAATTTTTCATGGTCTGTCCAACCAGAGGGTTGGCGGGCAGGTGAACTGGCCAGGTGGACTTTGCATTTTTCATGAAACCTCATCCAAGGGAGGGATGAGCTTTCTGTTAAATGAAAGAAAAAGAAAAATCTATGGACAGTATTTTTATCATGTATATGTTCGGATGGCTGATTGTGATGCTTGGGCATTTTTCTCCTGATTTTAAAAACTTTATTTAATGCTTTTCCAGGTCTTCAGCTCCCTGAGGCAGCACTCTACCTTCAGGAAGCTGTCAGCACTCACCGGCGCCAATGTCAGCGCTCTCCCTCCTCCCGCTCCCACCCCGGCAGCGTTGAGCTTCTCAGCACACGCTTGACGCTGGCTAACTGTTAATTGGCCAGATAGCGTGAAATCATGGGCAGGGGCTGATCGTGGTCGGTGGTCCGTTCCCCGGCCGATACCGGACCCGCTGACCTAAAAATTCTGCCCTATGTCTTCTTCACAATTTACTTTCCTACCCATCTTTGTGTCATTAGCAATTTAGCTACCACACAGTTGGTCCCTTCATCCAAGTTATTGATATAGATTGTAAATAGTTGCGGCCCCAGCACTGATCTCTGTAGCACTCCACTAGCTACAGCTTGCCAACCCAAAAATGACCCATTTATCCCTACTCTTTACTTCCTGTTAGCTAACCAATTCTCTGTCCATGCTAGTAAGTTACCCCCTACAACATGAGCTCTTATTTTGTGTAGTAACCTTTGATGTGACACTTTGTCAAATTCCTTTTGGAAATCCAAATACACCTCTTCCACAGGTTTCCTTTTATCCATGTTGCTTTTTACTTTTTCAAAGAGCTCAAGTAAACTTATTAAATATGATTTCCATTCATAAAACCATGCTGACTCTGCCTGATTATACTGATTTTCTAAATGTCCTGCAATCACTTCCTTAATAACGTGTTCTTGTATTTTCCCTATGACTGATGTTAGGCTAACTGTATAGTGTCCTGCTTCCTGTCTCCCTCTTTTCTTGAATAGAGGTGTTACAATAGCAATTTCCAAGCTGCTGAGGCCTTTCCAGAATCTAGGGAATCTTTTAAGACCCTGGGATGAAAGACATCACATGCAGATTTGTCAACCTTTTGTTCTAATAGTTTTCCCAGTACCATTCCCTTTGTGATTGTTTTAAAGTTCCTCCCCCTTTTACCTCCTGATTTTCCAAGTATTCTGGGATGTTTGTCTTCTACAGTGAAACAGGCAAAATGCCTTGCTTTCGCCATTTTCTTGTTTCCCATCATTAATTCCCCATTCTCACCCTCTAAGGGACCAACATTTAGTTTAATTATCCTTTTCCTTTCCAAATACTTGTAGAAACTCTACTTGTTTTTATATTTCTAGCTAGCTTTCTCTTATATTCTAATTTCTCCTTCATTTTTAGTCATGCTTTGCTGATTTCTAAAATCTGTCCAATCTTCTGATCTACCACTAATCTTTGCCGTATTCAACGCTTTTTCTTTCAATCTGATACGATCTTTAACTTCCTTAGTTAATCGGGGATGGTGCATCCTTCTCAGAGTCTTGCTTTCTGAATTGAATACATCTTTGCTGAGAGTTATAAAATATCCCCTTAAACATCTGCCACTTTTGCTTTCCTGTCCTACTTTTTGACCTATTTTCTC
Source organism: Cetorhinus maximus (assembly GCF_964194155.1). NCBI lineage: Eukaryota > Metazoa > Chordata > Chondrichthyes > Lamniformes > Cetorhinidae > Cetorhinus > Cetorhinus maximus. Next base: position 112,321,133 of record NC_135880.1, read on the forward strand.
ACTTCTCTTTAGCCAACTCTGTCCTTATACCCTTTATTTAAGTTTAAGACACTAGTCTTAGACGCACACTTCTCACTCACCAACTGAATGTGAAAATCTAGTAGGTTATGACCACTGTTGCTTGGAGGCTCCTTTATATGAGGTCATTAATTAGTCCTGTCTAAAATAGCCTGCTCCTTGGTTGGCACTAGAACATACTGTTCTAACAAATTGTCCCGAATATCCTCTATGAACTCATCTTCCAGGCCATCTTTGCCAATCTGATTTGTTCAACTTATATGAAGGTTAAAATCACCCTTGATTATTGCAGTACATTTCTTACAAGTCCCCATCATTTCTTCATGTATACTCTGTCCTACAGTGTAGCTACTGTTAGGGGGCCTGTAAACTACTTCTACGAGTGACTTATCTTTGCTATTTCTTACCTCTACCCAAACTGATTATACATCTTGATCTTCTGAGTTAAGGTCAACTCTCACTACTGTACTAAAGTCATCCCTAATTAACAGTGGTACCCTGCCACCTTTTCCTAGCTTCCTGTCCTTCTTACATGTCAAATACCCTTGAATATTTAGGTCCCAGCCTTGGTCACCTTGCAACCACATCTCTGAATTGGCTAACAGGTCATACATTTTTATTCCTATTTCTGCTATCAATTCATTCAAATACAGAGGCTTCAATTCTGATTTTTTAACCATTCTTGCAAACTCTGGCCTTATCTGCTGGAGCTCAGTCCATTCCTCCCACACTCTAGTTATCACTGCCTATGTTACTACCTTGCTCTGTCGCCTTGCTCTTTCTCTTAATTTTACCACATCTCCCCTCACATGATCCTCACCCTCACTATTTAGTTTAAAGCCCTCTCTACCTACTGCCCTAGTTACCAACTCGCCAGAACACTGGTCCCAGCACAGTTCAGGTGACGACCATCCCAACTGTATAGTTCCCACTTTCCCAGCACTGATGATAGTGCCCCACGACTTGAAACCCATTTCTCCCATACCAATCTTCGAGTCACGCATTCAGTTCTCAAATCTTATTTACCCTATACCAATTTACTCATGGCTCAGGTAGTAATCCAGAGATTATTTTTGTGGTTCTACTTTGTAATTTAAGTCATCAAGGATTCCCCTCCTGATCAACATTCTGCTGTACAGACACATTCATATAGTTAACACTTAAGAAAACTCAGCTGTGACCCTCATCCAAGGCCAGATGATCTGCTGAAACAGTTAAGGCTCAAATATAAATAATGGTTACTTAGGCAAGATATCACAGATCAACTGATGCCTGCAGAATTACATCTCTGGAAATGATAAACATCTCCAAGAAAGGCATAGTGGTGAGAAACTGGCATGGAAAAAAAAGTATTTCTTCTATAAATAAAAGTTTAGTTTAAAAGCTAAAATGACTTCTTTACATAATTACTAGCTTTCTGAAATAAAATACTTTCATGTGGTTACAATATGCTCTATTAAATCAGTGTTTCAACCTGTATTCTCAGCTTTACTACTGGTTAACGATCTTGCTGGCCCACTAAATAACAATTCTGAGAATGTACAAAACATCAGAAAATGCTATAGAAAATGTGGCAGACACACCTGTTTAAGATAAAGGAAAAAGCTAGAGTACTGTCCAGCCTCAGGCAGGTACGAAAGAAATACAGTTATACAAATGAGCAGCACAGTGGTGTCCTTCCCAACCTTCTTCAAGGACTGTAACCAAAGAAAAAATGTTATCTTACAAATTTTGTCAGCTTTAAGTTCCTTATTCACATTATATGGTATAAAAAAATCAGAAACAAGCACCCTACAGCCAGCATCCTGGATTTAATGGCACTGCACGTGACAGCATAAATGAAAAGTAATGTAGCTGTAAAGGAGTAACAGTATTGATGGAAAAATAGTAACGAAGAGCAACCTGGGAGTAACAGTTATCTTGAAATTCCTGAACATAAATAGGGATGGAGTATTGATTCATGAAGTAATGTTGCATTTGTTACAGCATTTGGCAGGCCCCAATTGGCTGAGCGCCTTATTAACATATTTAAAGCTGCAACCCGCATCTTTGGGCCAGATTGGCTTCTCTCCCAAGTTCTAGCTTCAGTTAAAGCCATAAACGGGTGGTTTAGGCAATGAATGAGCAGATGGGGATGTTGGGTAAAGCAGTTTATTCTATTGTTGAATATCTTATATAACTGGCACAAACACTCAATTCGTAAAAGCTGCTTTTAAATCAAGCCTTTGTGTACTGAGCCTCATCATGCAACAGGATTTTGTTTGTTAAGAACTTAATTGTTTATAATATTGCTCCCAATATTAAATTCTGTAACAGTCTGCTCAATTACTGATGTTCCTAAAAATGCACCGTAGTCTGGGCTAGTCCAACTAGTGCTGTAACATGAACCAGTGCATGCACGAAGGATAAAATTCTGCCTCAGAGTGGCTTAATGCAGACATCAGCCAATATACAAGATTGTTAAATAAAATCTGTGCCTTCAAGAGTTAAGTAATAAAAATATATCAACAGCAACAACTTGTGCTTAGATCATGCCTTTAACATAGTAAAGCTGCCTAAGGTGCTTCACAGGAGCGTTACAAAGCAAAAATTTGAGACCGAGCCTTATAAAGGGATATTAGGGAAGATGACCAAAAGCTTGGTTAAAAGTAGGTTTTTAAGGATTGTCTTAAAAGGAGGGGTGAAGAGGTTAGAGAGGAAATTCCAGAGCTTGGGGCCTTGGCTGCTGAAGGCACAGCATGCCAGCACACATGGAGGAGCGATTAAAATTAGGGACACGCAAGAGGCCAGAATTGGAGATGTGCAGATATCTCAGAGAACTGGAGAATAATACAGACAACAAGGCCATGGAGGAATTTGAAAACAAGCATAAGAATTTTAAAATTCTGGCATTGCTTAATCACGAGCCGATGTAGGTCAATGAGCACAGAAGTGATGGATAACAGGACTTGGTGCAAGTTAAGACATGCGTAGCAGTATGAACCTTTATATAGGTATGACTTACTAAACACTACAGCCACAAATCATGCATTCTGGTAATTACAGCCCAAATACAGATCATTGAACGCTTACAGAAAAAGGGTCCGCTTGCTCCCATGAGAAAGGTGATCCTCGTGAAGCTGGTCGAACCTTCTCAGGTAGAGATTCGGGCACAGCTACTAAAATGAAGCAGATGTCCAATGCAGCAATCACAGTGGCTACGAGCACCACAAGGTTATCACCATATTTACTTGAAAGATAAGCACCAATGGCAGGACTGGTTACCAAGCTTGCTGCAAAAGTTGCTGATACCTAGAGGAGGAGGAAATAAAAAAGGTTTTACTTGCAAGATTATTAACATATTAATAATTAAAATGTGAACATGCCCAAAAACAAAATAAGCAACCTCCACAGGCAGAGGGAATAAAATTGCAAACAGGTTCATAATGAAATTGGAAGCCTGCCCCATACTGTGCCCGATTTTTCTTTCGGCTGACTTCAATGGACAAGAAAACCAGGCATATGAAAACATGGCCTGCTGATTCGCTATGAGCCCATTCACACTACTAGCATAGACAAATTTTCCCTGCCACATTATTTTTGAGCTTCAGGGTATTTCCTTACAGTTGGTCCACCAAAGGGACAGGTGCGAAGAACCTGAATGTAATAAACACCACTGTACATGCAAATGGGCCATCAATCCCACTACAGTTTGACCAGTAAGGGAATGTCTCTAACTTAGGTATTCTAACAAAGAATTAGATCCAATTTAAAAACTTGACCCAACTTCATTTGTTTGGTACTGGACGCAAAGAGGATAACAACAGGAGCCAAAATTCTGATAATGGCTCAGTGAATACAACTCATCAAAAATTCTGCCAGACTCTCAATAAAAAGCTGCATTGCTCTAAAGCTCATAGTTTCATCACAAAATGAGTTTGCTGACACCACTTTGGCTGGGATTTTCCAGCCCTGTCATGGTGAGACCCGCCACTGGAGATTCAGTGGCCCAGCCAGAAGTCTATTAGCTTTCGGCGGGACTGAACAATCCTGGCGGTGGGCGGGCGGGCCAGAAAATCCCACTCTCAGAGATGGCGCCATGGAATCCCATTATGTGGTGATTTTCATTTGTTGAGAGAAAACATGTTTGTCTGCAGAATTAAACTGTTTAAAATGGAAAACAAAATTTGTAAAATCAGCTCGACAACAAACAGATGAAGTAAAAAGATTTTAGTTACTTTGCTTAGCTGGTTCACAAGTCAGACAGATCAATACCATTTTAAAACATCGACATACTATATATTGTTGCTAAATTTATATACTATATATTGTTGCTAAATTTATATACCATATATTGTTGCTAAATTTATGCTGGTGACTCATTACTAGAATTGAATTCTTTAGATGATCACTGATCATCTGATATATTGAGGCTGCATGAACACTTCAATCACTTTTGTTTCCTTCTCCGAAGACTGATGGTCCTGCACTTAGTATGTAGCCAACAGCAACAGGAAGGCAAGTCATCATCTAGCAATTATTTCACAATGAAACATAAAACATAGCATGCTCTTTTTGTAGTACATTAGCTCCTTTTAATAATGCAAATATCAAAGCCAGAAAACATTAAATATAGACCATTTTGTATATCAGTTTTCTCTATTTTGTCCCTCGGCACATGCAATCTTTGGATCACAATCGTCTCTTTAAGGTGCAATCAGGAGTTGCAAATTTAAACTTTTAGGGCTTTATCAGCAGTTTTGATATGTACAGAATACATTTTGTTTCGTCTAGAACTTTATGCAAAGTGCCAATATATTTCAAGACAAGTTCGTGAAACAGATGATCCAGGCAATATATTCTTCTCTTCACAAATTCTTTCCAAAATAATAGGAGCAAATGGGGAAAACAGTCCTTTAAACACATCTACTTTTCTGTGAATCTAGGGAAAGGAGCAAAATATACGCCCTAATAATCAGTAGATTTCACTTGAAGCAGAAAATGTTAAACAATTTCAGTTATGTACACATGAGTTCCAAATAGAGAAAAACAAATGTTGTAAATGGAGTTGCTCTGTTAAACGCTGTGCAACAAATGAATGCTTGTGATGTGCTTTTTCTAAAAAAAATCGTTCATGGGATTTGGGCATCGCTGGCTATACCAGCATTTATTGCCCATCCTTAATTGCCCTCAAGGTGGTGGTGGTGAGCCAACTTCTTGAACTGTTGCAGTCCATGTGGTGTAGGTACACCCACAGTGCCATTAGGAATGGAATATCAGGGCTTTGACCCAGTGACAGTGAAGGAATGGCGATATAGTTCCAAGTCAGGATGGTGTATGGCTTGAAGGGGAACTTGCAGGTGGTGGTGGTCCCATGTATCTGCTACCCTTGTCTTTCTAGGTGGTAGAGGTCGTGAGTTTGGAAGGTGCTGTCGAAGGAACCTTGGCGAGTTGTTGCAGTGCATCATGTATACAGTACACACCTAAATCAAACAGAGTTTTGCTGTTCAACACCGCAATAAGTTTTTCCAGCCCTTAATATAAGTAGGCGGAAAAAACAGGTAGGCTTCAGTAAAGGCACATACTCCTCATGGCTCGATGTTTCCGTCTTTATTGGAGCAAGAAGATCCAGTCCATCATCTCTATTTGTAACATTTTATTTGGTTTCCCACAGGGGATTGAAAAATCTATGCAAACTAGCACAAGAGCAAAATACTGTGCAACTGGAAATCTGAAATAAAAACAGAAAATGCTGGAAATACTCAGCAGGCCTTTAACTCAACTGCTTTTCATCAAAATCTCGATAGTAAGGGGAACAGACAGGCATTTCTGCGGCCGTAGCCGTAACTCCAGGATGGTATTGTTGCCTCCCTGGTGCCAGGGTCAAGGATGTCACTGAACGGCTGCAGGGCATTCTAAAGGGGGAGGACAAACAGACCAGAGATCATAGTACATATTGGTACCAACGGCATAGATAGAAAGAGGGATGAGGTCCTGCAAGCAGAATTTAGGGAGCTAGGAAACATTAAAAAACAGGACCTCAAAGGTAGTAATCTCTGGATTACTTCTGGTGCCATGCGCTAGTGGGTGTAGAAATAGGAGGTTAGTCCAGATGAATGCGTGGCTGGATAGATGATGCAGGAGGGAGGGCTTTAGATTTATGGGACATTAGGACCGTTTCTGGGGGCGGTGGGACCTGTACAAGGCAGATAGACGGGTTGCACCTGAACTGGAGTGGGACCAACATCCTTGCGGGGAGGTTTGCTAGTGCTGTTGGGGAAGGTTTAAACTAACTTGGCAGGGAGATGGGATCCTGAGAGGAGGTTCAGCAGGGGCAGATGCACAGCCAAAATTAGAAGAGAGAGCAAATGAGTCTGGAAGGCATAGAAATTATAGGCCAGTTAAGGCACAAGGGAGTTTGGCAAGGTTGGATGGTATTTATTTTAATGCAAGGAGTCTGATGAATAAGGCAGGTGAGTTGAAGGCACAAATTAACACATGGAAGTATGATGTCATTGCTGTCACAGAGACATGGGTGAGAGGAGGACAGGATTGGCAGCTCAATATTCCAGGATATAGGGTCGATAAAAGAGGAGGGGGTATCGCAATATTGATCAAGGAATCAATTAGAGCAGCAAGGAAGGATGACATCTTAGAAGGCTCCTCCAATGAATCCATATAGATAGAATTGAGAAATAAAAAAGGAGCAATCACATTGCTGGAAGTGTACTATGGGCCCCCAAACAGCCAGAGAAATAGAAGGGCAGATATGTAGGTAAATGTCAGAGAAGTGTAAAAATAATAGGGTAGTAATAGTGGGGGATTTCAACTTCCCCAACATTAACTGGGTTAGTCATAGTGTGATAGGTTCAGAGGGAGCGGAATTCTTAAAATGCATCCAGGAGAGCTTTTTAAGCCAGTACGTAGAAGGTCCTACAAGAGAGGGGGCGGTCCTGGACTTAATTTTATGGAATGAAGGCAGGCAAGTGGTAGAGGTATCAGTGGGGCAGCATTTTGCAGATAGTGATCATAACTCTGTTAGATTCAAGGTTGTTATGGAAAAGGACAAGGATGGGCCAGAAATCAGAGTTCTAAATTGGGGGATGGCCGATTTTAGTAAGATCAGATATGATTTGGCCAGAGTGGACTGGGAGCAGCAATCTGCATCAGAGCAGTGAGACTCATTCAAGAAGGAAATAGGGAGAGTACAGGGCCAACATATTCCAGTAAAGACAAAGGGTGGGACCAACAAATCCAGGGAACCCTGAATGTCGAGGGATATAAAGGATTGGATAAAGAGAAAAAGGGAAGCTTATGGCAGATACTGAGGGCTCAAAACAGGGGAAGTCCTAGAGGAGTATAGAATGTGTAGGGGAGAACTTAAAAAGGAAATTTGGAGAGCAAAAAAGGGGCATGAACAAACACTGGCAGGTAAAATATAGGAAAATCCAAAGTTATTTTACAAGTACATTAAGAGTAAGGGGATAACTAGGGAAAGAGTAGGGCCCATTAAGGATCATAGTGGCAATTTATGTATGTGGAGCTGGAAGACATAGGTAGGGTTCTGAATGAATACTTTGTGTCGGTGTTCACAAGTGAGAGGGACGACGTGGGTACAGAAATCAGGCAGAAGGACTGTGATATAATTGAAGAAATTAGCACAGAAAGAATGGAGGTTCTAAGTGGTCTGGCAGGCTTAATAGTAGATAAATCTCCAGGCCCAGATGAAATATATCCCAGGCTGTTGAGTGAGGAAAAGGAGGAGACAGCAGGGGCGCTGGCAATAATTTTCAATACCTCTCTGGCCACAGGAGAGGTGCCAGAGGACTGGAGAACAGCCATTCAGGTACCGTTATTCAAGAAGGGAGGAAGGGATAAACCAGGGAACTACAGGCCAGTCAGTCTAACCTCAGTGGTGGGGAAACTATTGGAAGTAGTTCTGAGGGACAGAATTAATCAACTCTTGGAGAGGCAGAGATTAATCAAGGACAGTCAACAAGGTTTTGTTAAGGGGAGGTCATGTATGACGAATCTGATTGAATTTTTCGAAGAGGTGACCAGGTGTGTAGATGAAGGCAATGCATTTGACGCAGTCTACTTGGACTTCAGCAAGGCTTTTGATAAGGTCCCATATGGGGGACTGAGAACAAAGGTAAGAGCCTATGGGATCCAAGGCAATTTGGCAAATTGGATCCAGAATTGGCCAAGTGGCAGGAGGCAGAGGGTGATGGTCGAGGATTGTTTTTGTGACTGGATGCCTGCGTCCAGTGGGGTTCCACAGGGATCGGTGTTGGGTCCCTTGCTGTTTGTGGTATATATAAACGATTTAGACTTGAATGTAGGAGGGTTGATCAGTAAGTTCGCGGGTGACACGAAAATTGGTAGGGTGGAAATAATGAGGAGGATAGCCTTAGATTACAGGAGGATATAGGCGGGCTGGAGAGTTGGGCTGATCAGTGGCAAATGGAATTTAATCCGGATAAGTGTGAGGTGATGCACTTGGGCAGGACAAACAAGGCACGGGAATACATGATGAATGGAAGGACCTTGGGAAGTACCGAGGATCAGAGGGACCTTGGTGTGCATGTCCACTGGTCCCTTAAGGTCCCGGGACAGGTAAATAAGGTGGTTAAGAAGGCATATGGGATACTTGCCTTTATTAGCCGAGACATAGAATGTAGGAACAGGGAGGTTTTGCTGGAACTGTATAAAACGCTGGTTAGGCCACAGCTAGAGTATTGCGTGCAGTTCTGGGATCCGCATTATAGGAAGGATGTGATTACACTAGAGTGCAGAGGAGAATTACTAGGATGTTGCCTGGGCTGGAGAGTTTTAGTTATGAGGAGAGATTGAATAGACTGGGGTTATTTTCCCTGGAGCACAGGAGATTGAGAGGGGGACATGATTGAGGTGCATAAAATTATGAGGGACATAGAGAGGATAGACAGGAAGGAACTTTTCCCCTTGGCGGAGGGATCAATAACCAGGGGCATAGATTTAAGGTAAGGGGCAGGAGGAAGAATTTTTTCACCCAGCGGGTGGTGGGAATCTGGAACTCACTGTCTGAAAGGGTGGTAGAGGCAGAAACCCTCAATATTTAAGAAGTATTTGGATGCGTACTTGCGATGTCATGGCATACAAGACTATGGGCTTAGTGCTGGAAAATGGGATTAGAATAGTTAGGTACTTGTTTGACTGGCGCAGACTCGATGGGCCAAAGGGCCTTTTTCTGTGCTGTAGACCTCTATGACTATATTCTTGGAGAAAGCTGTGCAATACCAATAGCAGATACTGAACAGAAATATGAAGCCAAATCACAACACAGAGTCCCATCTACTCAAAGCCAAACTGCAGAGTGATAACACCACTAGCTTGGCAGAAGTCCACAGCTCAATGTATAATGACAAACAGGATAGACTCATCACACCAAGTCAAAGAAAATGTTATGACCCATATTTTTAAGTGGTATGTTTGAGATGCAGCTCTAAATTCAGGAATCAGACCACCAGTTCTCGAGAGGTTTTTATATTAAACTAAATAAAACATTTTATTAAGTTATAATACATTAAACACATACACATGGCTACAAATTACTATCATAACTTTTAACAAATTCCCAGACTAATCTCCACTAAAGCAAAAGCACACATAGACTTAACCAGACACCAGGCAAAACATTTTCACTTTACAAATTCAAATTAAGGTTCTTCTCACTTTGGTTCCTGTGGAGATAATTGTCAGCTTACAGCTACTTTGATCTTACATTGCCTCTGCCTTGCACACACAAAGCTGTTGTACCCAACACAGCTCACTGAATGTAAATTCTCATTTTATCACCAGCCCCTTTGAACTCCACCTCTTCTAACAATAAAACCCCTTTCATAGTACCAATTTTATCTGTAATATGCTTGGTCTCTGCTAGCTAGGTGCCAGAATTCTCTCCCTTCCTACAACGCTCTATTCAACAAAATGCAAATGCACTCTATCTCTCTTACATCTCAAAACTAGTACACATCAAAGCACCCAGACTAGCTGGTTTTAATTCAGTTAAGACACACCTACAGACTAACCCTCTATTTTAAAGAAAAGTAATTTCCAATAACGTTATATACATTAATAGCTTCATGACAAAAAGTAGTGAAGCTGCAAAGGACCAGAAATCGCAGCTACAGTTATTATTTTTAACCTCAGTGCAGACTCAAATTGTTTAAACAGCTAATTGGAGGATCAGAAAATATACTGCTCCTCTTGCCCATCTTCCAGCTTTTGAAATATAGCCAATGATCCACTTTCTTTCCACACATCACCAAGTTGTCAGTGTAGTATTTCATTTTACAAACACTGAACAAATCAGTCATCCTTTCAATGAAATGTTAAACTACAGACTTCCAGTGCCCAGTTTAACATCAGTAACAATTACAACATTATTTAAAAGGTTGTTGTACACACCAAATAGGGTCAAAAGAACTCTCATAATTTGGATGCAGAAGGACGGGGCAAAACATTAAGCAAAAAACTTAGGTAAGGTTTATTATAAGATCCAAAGATATCCAAGAGTTAACCTAGAAATACCCAAGAGCAGATTCAGGCATCTTGCTAAATCACTTTTTGTGAAAGAGAATTGCTTTAAATACCGAACAGCATAAACGGTGTACAGTGCATTGGTTCAGAAAATCTAGTTTGACAAAATATACGCAGGGTCCATAACTATGCTATACCAAGACACAGTTATGGATCAAATTTCTGTTGGTAATGGGCAAAGTACAGACTCTACTTAACCACGCCACGCTTGCAAAGCCCATAACAAATTACAGTTAGATGGGATTTCACGATTGGGCAGTGCTTGGTGAACAATCCTGAGTGCGCTAATAGCTACACTAACAACCAACTTAAGATAATCAGTTGAGCTCATAACATGCTTGCTAGAAGTAACATACATGCATATACAAAGACCCATTCTGTGTAAACACAAGGAATATATTCAAGCCTGTGCCTTTTTTGAATTACTCAGAAGCTTGGGGAGCCTACAGTTCTCCATTGATTTCTCCATGGCAACACCAGGATAGACTAGCCAACCAATCTGCACTCTTTTCTCTCGTATAACTTGTTGTGACCATTTGAAATTTGGCATTTTTGCATTGGTCCTGATGAGTGCAAGACGAAAAGCTGGCAACGTGTCTCTTTTCAGCAAGATTAAATTTCTGTTTCACAGCATGAGATGAAACTGATACAAAAGTGGGAGTGTGTGGAATGACTCCTAGCATTTTATTTAATATGTTAGTGCTTGCACGACAAACATTATTAAATCAACATAGCTCCCCCACCATAAATCAGTCTTTATCTAAGCTAAATCTGCACATGACTATAAAGAGTAAGATAATATCTGCCTACACGATGCAATATCTTCTTCTTAGGCAGTCCCTCAGGGCTGAGGATTACTTTTTCCCACTCTGGGATTGTGGGTCCTGGGGTGACTAAAAAGTTAATTCTGAATCCACACACACTGCCACAGGTGGGACAGGTAGTGTTTGATGAGGTGGGTGGGTGGAATACTCAGGTTTTGATGTGCTCCTTCTGCTGTTTGTGCTTGGCCTCCACCTGGGCCTGTCAGAGATGTTCAGAATGGTTGACACTTTGTAGATGCTTCTCCAGTTTGGGTGGTTGTGAGCAAGAGATTCTCCACAGGTTGGTGGGGATGTTGCATCTTTTCAATGAGACTTTGAGAATGTTCCTGAAACATTTCCTCTGCCATCCTGGTAACTGCTTGCCATGACAAAGCTTGAGAGCTTGTTTTGAGAGTCATGTGTCAGACATGGACGATGTGGCCCGCCCAATGTAGCTGATTAGCCATAACTATTGCCTTGATTATGGGGATGCTGGCCTGAGAGTGGACACTGATACTGACACTGAGGACGATGCAACATAAAGTGTGTGTGTGTATGTAAGTGTACATATGAAATGTAAATATCATACATACACATTTATTACGAGCAATTTTCATCTTTATCAGGTTGATGACAGTTTTGCAGGTGTGCTGAAACAGCTTGCCTAGAGGCACAGTAGCCAATGCTGCTAGGGCTCAGCCTTTGCTGCATCCAATGCACTTAGCCATTTCTTAATATCATGTGGAGCGCACTGAGTTGCATGAAGACCAGCATCTGTGATGTCAGAGACCTCTGGAAGAGGCTGAGATGTATTATCCACTCAGCACTTCTGAATGAAGATGGTTGCAAATGTTTCAGCCTGGTCTTTTGCACTCAGGCTGGGCTCCGCCATCAGGAGGGCAGGGGTGTCCATGGAGCGTCCTCCCCCCATCAGCTGTTTAAATGTCCACCATTATTCATGACTGGAAGTGACTGGACTGCAGAGCTTTAACCTAGTTGCAGGGTCACTAAATTCTATCTATAATATGCTGCTTCTACTGTTTAGCATGCATGTCCTGTGTTATAGCTTCACCAGGTTGGCATCTTATTTTTAGATACATTTTTGTACTTCTCATTGAATCACTGCTGATACCCTGGCTTGATGGTCATGGCAGAATGGGGAATATGCTGGGCCATGAGGTTACAGATTGTGATGGATACAATTCATGGATGCCCAATTTTGAGCTGCTAGATGTGTTCTGAATCAATCCCATTTAGCACAGTGGTAGTGCCCCAATGGAGCACGGTGAACACTGAACATGAATGGAGGGTGGCCTCAGCGTGAAGACAGGACTTCATCTCCACGTGGAATGTGCAGTGGTCACTCCCACCAATAATATCTGGGACAGGCAGATTATTAAGGATTAAGTCAAGTAGGTTTTACCCTCAGATAAAAGCAAAAAACTGCGGATGCTGGAAATCCAGAACAAAAATAAAAATACCTGGAAAAACTCAGCAGGTCTGGCAGCATCTGCGGAGAGGAACACAGTTAACATTTCGAGTCCGTATGACTCTTTAACAGAACTAAGTAAAAATAGAAAAGAGTTCTTACTTAGTTCTGTTGAAGAGTCATACGGACTCGAAACATTAACTGTGTTCCTCTCCGCAGATGCTGTCAGACCTGTTGAGTTTTTCCAGGTTTTACCCTCATGTTGATTCTCTCACCGCCTGTCACAAGCCCAGTGTGGCAGCTATGTCCTTCAGGACATGGTCAGCTTGGTCAGTAGTGATATTACTGAGCTTCTCTTGGTGATGGATATTTAAGTCTCCCACCCAGAGTACATTCTGTGCCTTTGTTGCCCTCAGTGCTTTTCCCAAGTGGTGGAGTACTGATTCATCACCCGAGGGTGGTAATCAGGAGGTTTCCTTGCCCACATTTGACCTGAAGCTATGAGATGTCATGGGGTGCACAGTCAATGCTGCGGACTCCCAGGGCCAGTCTCTCCCAATTGTATACCATTGTGCTGTCACCTCTGCTGGGTCTGCCTTCCCAATGGAACAGGGCATAGCCAGGGATCATGATGGAGGCTTTGACTGAAAGGATGATTCTGAGTAGCATTATGCCAGGCTCTTGTTTGACTAGTCTCTGGGGCAACTCTTCCAATTTTAGCACTTGTCCCCATATCTTAAGAGAAAAATTTGCAGGGTCGATTGACCTGAATTTGCCTGTCATGTCCGGTGCCAAGGTTGGTACCAGGTGATTGATCTACTTTTATTATTTAGACTTATTCATAGCAATCCTCCTCTATCATGTACACACCCCTCCTCCTATGAAATTCCTCCATTGGGACCTTCAGGGCTGTAACTGAGAACCTGCGTGCGCTCTCCCTTGGCTCCTGAACCAGCCTGAAACATTCCGTTGTGCGTCACCCAGTGCACTGCACACCTTCAGTGTAGGTGGGGGCATGGGGGCTGCAAATAGTGCTGCCAAACAGCCTGAGTGCTAAATCTGCAGGTGTCTGTTTTAGCACCTGTGGGAAAGTTTAAATAATGGTAATGATCAGTTGGCCCCAAAATTGCGAGCTGAAGGCCAGACTTTCAAGTAGGCTCTTCTTATCAGCACCTTTTTCACCTTTTCGCCAAAAATAACTAAAAAGTAGCTTATTTTATCAAATTGAAGCGATTACAACAGAACTACCTCATACAGTGGAAACATCTCTGGGACTGGAGCTGAACCCAAACCAAACTGAAAAGATGAAATTTTCATCTGAGTAAGGGTTCCAAGTGAAAGGAGTTTGAAGTACTCAAAGGGAACTCAAGGCTGGCAATGTATTACACTCCCTGCAAGCATTCCTCAGTAATTATGGGCAGAAAAATTTATACCAAGTAAACCAGTGCTTCCCAAGCTATTTTTCCCAATGTGACCCCATTTTAACACTTGAAATTAATGTGGCCCCAGATGCCAACAAACTCAAAACAGCAAGAAAGCAACATTGGAACATTCAGCATATAAAGTTCTTGTCTTGTAGGTCAACATATAAAACATCATATAAATATGAAAATCTTTGTTTTAAAGTACTTCATAAAAATGTTATTTCATACACTTATGTAGGTTCAACCAAGTTCTCTATTCCTCAGTACCTGAAGCCCCTCTCCTGCTTCCTGACCCAGGACAGCCACACAAGTGCCCTGCTATACCCTGCCCCCATATAAAGATGGCAGCTGTTAAACTGGGTCTTCCCCGAAAGAAGCTCCACAGCTGCTGCCACACTCAGTGCAAATATGGGACTGGTAGTTTCTTATTTGATGTTTGGGGCCTAAACAGTGTTTATGAAGCCTCTCTGCCCACCTGCTAGATCCTATCGCTCCCCTCTGCCCCACATCAGAAAGAGGCTGAGTAACAAGCAGGGCAAGGGCGGGGCTGGATGCCCTGTGGACTTTGGTGCCAGTGTGAGATGCAGTCGAAGGTGGGAGAGCTTGCAACCCCATCCGCTGTTTCTGTGACCCAATAGGGAAGTATGGGAGTAAACTCACCTTGGGTGGAAACATGATGAGGTACTACTACAATTGAGTTAGAATACTCCCACTGATCCAATGCTGAGGCTAAGCACACTGGATGCATGGCAAATACCATTCCAAGGTGCAGGAATAATATTATTTTCTGACACCTGGAGCTAAGCCAGTTAAATTCTGGTTGCCAAAGGACAGTTTTCCTGTTGTTACAGCTTGACCTCTTCTTGAAATCCTAAAAATCCATGGTTTTCATATTTCTTTATGGGAATTGGACAGTGGCAACACGGATACAAAAGTTGGCTGAGTGACCAGAAATAGTAGTAGTGAACAGTTGTGTTTCGGACTAGAAAAGGGAATATAGTGGGGGGTCGGTACCAGGGCCACTGCTTTTCTTAATATATATCAATAGAGACCTGGGTGTACAGGGCACAATTTCAAAATTTGCAGATGAAACAGAACTTGGAAGTACTGAGAGCTGCGAAGAGGGTACTGATAGATTTCAATGGGATAGGCAAGTTGGTGGATAGGCGAACATGTGTCAGATGAAATTTAATGCAGAGAAGTGTGAAGTAATTCATTTTGGTAGGGGGAAAAAATGAGAGACAACATAAAATAAAGGATACAATTCTTAAGGGGTTGCAGGAGCAGAAGGACCTGGAGGTATTTGTGCACAAATCATTGAAGGTGGCAGGGCTGGCTGAGAAATGGTTAATAATGCATATGGGAACCTGGGTTTTTTTAAATAGAGGCAAAGTTCTGGTGAACCTATAAAAACATTGGTTCAGCCTCAACAGGACTCAAATTCTGGACACTATACTTTAGGGAAGACTTTAGGCAGGGTGCAGAAAAGATTACGAGAATGGTTCCAGGGGTGAGGGACTTCAGTTATATGTATAGATTGGAGAAGCTATGTTGCTCTCCTGAAAGAACAGAAGGTAAGAGGAGATTTGATTGAAATCACGTGGCGTTTAGACAAGAGCAGGTAGGGAGAAACTCACCACTTGCTGTGTGAAAAAGTTTCTAATGTCGCCAATCCTAACCACTTTTTGCATGATTAAGTTTTCCTCATTTTGCCATTGCTTCTTTTGCCAATTACCTTAAATGTGAATGGGTTTTAAGATACAAAGTTCACCTAGAAGTTCAAAGTAGCTAATATTGAATCACTGGAATCATTAATTGATTACATCTGTCCATGGTTTTTATTTCACACTCAAGAATTGCTTTATTTCATAGGTGTAAAGATTGTCAAGATAGCCTGCCTGCAGTTTGTATGCCTCTCTGAAACCTATTTGTGATGGACAGTTTTACTTAGAACCATAGCAGTTTACAGTACAGAATGAAGTATAGGGCTATGGAAGGCCAGTGGGAAAATGGAGTTAAGGCTACAATTAGATAAGCCCTAATCTTATTGAATGGTGGAACAGTCTCTAGGGCCAAGTAGCCTATTCCTGCTCCTACTTCTTACGTTATCTGTCATTTGGGGCATCTCGCTATGCTGGTAGCTTGCTAAAATAATCGAAATCTCATTTCACTGCCGTCCATCCTCCTTGTTGCCCAACATCTTCCTCTGCTTCAGGTATTATTCAATTTTCCTTTAAAGTATTCAATGGTCTCTGCCTCAACCACTCCCTGTTCCATGCTCCAACAACTATCTTCAGTAAAGAAATTTCTTCTAGTCTCTCTCCTTGCTTACAATAAATAGTTTAAATGAATGACTCCCTTGTCATAGGTTTCGCAGAGGAAATAGTCTTTTCTTCTACCTAAACTCTTTTTTTAAAAAAAACTAAAAAATCTTTCCTTAGTAGAAAACAGCCTCAGCATCTCAAGTCTCATTATTATAGCTTCTTATCCTTTGTGTTATCTTGGAGAATCCCTATAACTTTAAAGTTCTTTTTGTAAAGGGTCATCCAAAGCTCCCTACAGCACTGTGATTTAACAATATTTTCTACAAATGTATTATTTATTCGCTCCTGCACTCTTAAGCTTCTAATTTATAAACTCAAAATGCTGTTGGGCCCACTTTATATGCCCATACTCTCAATTTCATTTAATTGTAAAAGATAAATCTTTTGATCTTCCTTCATCTCAGCTCAGGATTCAGAGAGAAAATAATTGTTTCTAATAAAATAATAACTATTTCCCTATCACTGTTTAGCCACGAGGCAAAGGACTCATTTTGTCTTTCTCACATAAGAGAGTTTCATCAAGAAAGCAGGTAGCTTAAAGAATTGAAAAGAACTGACAGAGACTTTAATGGCTATTGCTTTAACAGATACCAAATATGTAAAATCAACTGGCGTATCATTCTGCATTTACTTTTGCTTCTGTTAAATTGTACTTCCTGATAAACCTAGATAAGGGCTTGCATTTATTGTCTTCCACAAATTCAGAATGTCCCAGTTATCAGTATATACAGCAACTGTAAATTGAGTTACTGTTCAGCACTCCCAGGTTACCTGGTGTAAGTCACACTTTTGCCTGTGGAAATTGCCCTTTGCATTGAGTCCAAGGACATATCTGTAGAATTACAATCTTTTTTCCACAAAGCTCCTGCAGAGTGCAATATTCCAAAGAATGGAGTGGTTTTAACAAATAGCAACTGTCCATCATACTTGATTGAGCATGTATGGATTTTTAAAAAAATATATATATATATAACAATGCTAAACAATGCACCTTTCAGGCTACCAGAAAGTAATGGAAAATAAACTAAATTTCCTTTCTCCTTGCCACCACTTAAAAATGAGGAATTATCCAGAATAAAACACTGCAGGGGGAGAAAACACAGCAGCTTATTTCACAATTCTGTAAATTTTATAGATACTTTTATAAGATCTGCAAGCATTTAGATGGGCATATTTCAGTTAAGGTTCAAATATGAAACAGCAGTGGGATCCCAAATCAATACATATCAACCGGATACAGTACTTGACTATACCAAGAGGCTAGTTTGAAGAAAAACTGTGGGCTTGACAGGTAAAGAACCGCATTTATAGAGCACCTCTCACAACTTCAAGACAGTTCAGGGTGCCTTTCAGCCTTTTGAAGTATAGTTACTGCTGCATTGTAGAAAACACAACAGGCAGCATGACAGCAATGGGATAACAGGTAATCTGTTTTAGTGTTACTAGTTGAGGAACAAAGATTGGTCAGGTCTTGGGAAGAATTTGCCTACTCTTCTTCAAAATGGTGTTGGGGGATTTTTTACATCCAGCTGAAAAGGTAGTCAATGTCTCATCTATAAGATGGCATTTCCAACAGAAGTGAGAGTGCTACGAAGTGTCAGCCTGGATTATGATTCACTGTCTTCTTACACAGATGAGAAAGTTCTACCCACTAAACCACTAGTTTGGTCTTTAATTTGGAAGCCAGTTTTAGAACCCCAATGCTAAAGCCTGCTGTTAATTTTCCAGGGGACAAGATTACAGGCTCAGGTAAGACTGTCAAGGAGGAAAATGAAAATCTAGCCCTGTAGTATAGTGTACCACCTGGCACTCAGCCAAGGACAGTTATGGTTCGGTTTATTAAAACAGATATCCCCAACAAGGATTGGAGTCAGGAATCTATCAAAAGAGAAGATGGAAGAACGAAGAGGTGTAAACATTGAGAAAAAAATAGACTCACAAAGGCAAATCAAAAAGAAACACAAAAACTGCAAGTTTCATAAGTATAAAACTTCTTTCATACCAGCCCATATGCTGTAATCCTCTCGTGTTCTTGAGTAATGTCAGCTACATATGCAAATATTACTGAAAAAGTCACTGCAAAAACTCCAGACACTGAAATAACAGCAAAATACCACCTACAAAAACAAGTAGAAACAAGAGTGAGGAAAGGATCAAAACAAATTATACTTCTAATATAAATTAAAATTAGCATTTTTACTTTTGTTTCAAATCTTAAGATGTACTTGTCCATGTAATTTTTTTGAATTTAAGATTAAGTCAAAACTTCTCTCTCGAAAAATAATTTGAAAATTAGAGTTGAACCTAGAATCAGCGGTATTGGCATTTGACGGTTCTTTTGGAAATACACTCAGCCAGATCTCATTTCGTGTAGAAACCACTCCATCATAGTTTGACAGGGAGAATTAATACATAGCAATGCTCCAGCCAACTGCATCGTGTACTAAACAGTCGAGTAGGCACAAGGCACTGATGATGCAACTAAGGATGCACGTGGATGCCTTTTAGCATAAATTTTGCGAAGACAGATGAGTATTTTGATTATTTTCTAATCATTATTTGCTCCTTCCAAAATTGCTTTGAAATTAAAGGTGTTTTCAGATTACAAAGATTTGGGTTTCCTGCTGACCTGAAAAGGAAAGAATTAAGGTCCAAGTAGATTGTACCAGTCAGGAAAAAGATAAAACCTGGGGATCAGATGCACTATTTACAAACTGAGCTCCAAATTTTTAATACCGTCCTCTCCTCCTTCCATCTCACCTCAAATGCTATTTTTATTAAAACACTATCTCACTGCTCACTTATCTGACGTGCAGCACACAGTCTCAATGCTATCTGAAACACAACGCAAATTGGTCCACACAATGATTTATTTTATTTCCAGGATAGTTATTACTCCATTCTCAGTTTATTAAAATAGCAAGATAGTCAAAATGTATTATAGAAGTATGTTGTTGCACCTCTGTCCCTCCTCTTCACTGTCAGCTGTTTACATATGAACACTATGATTCCACCATTCTAACCTACAATCCTTACCATGGACTTATCCTCATTAAAGGAATTGGGACACAAGTGAACAACACTGTCAGCAAGAGAAACGATCTCCTCCCCCACACGTCAGACAAAGCACCTATTAGCGGAGCACTCATAAATGATAAAAAACCCTAAAAAAGAGAAAACATAAAATTAGACCAAACTGCAGCAGAGCAGGCAATTTATACATTACTACAATAAACACAGGTATCAAGATGGTTTCAGCACAAGGGATGAAGCCAAAATCTGCAATTCTTCACTAAAACAGAATTAGAGCTCCTGAGATTCAATTGCCAGAAATAAGGTTTCAACGACTGTCTTTCTTTTACCCAGCTCTTCAATGCATACTGCTTATATAATTTGGCCTAATGAGTAACATTACTTCTCTTCATGCACATACACATCCAGAATGCAGGTGGAAAGATATGAATTTGAAATTATGCATTATAGCACAACACTTTCTTGTATTTTAATTTTCAACCTGCTTAAAGCACTAAACAGCTAATTTATGCAGCATAAGTATGTTTAACACAGTGGAGTTGCATTGCCACCAAATAATGCAACCTAGCTGTCGAATCACACTGGTTTTCTTTTATCACTTGCCAAAATGGTGCCTACAGGTCTAGCATTTTCAATTCTGCAAGTTCATTTCAGCAAGTCAGATTTTGAAGTAAATGCAAGTAATCTAACATGCTTGAAGCACTGCATTGTCAACAAGGAATATGGCATTGTAATTAAATATCATTTTCAAAGTGGAAAGACTCTAAGAGTCAAAATTCAAAGGCATCTTTTAACAATATTATAAAAGACCACAACATCCACCATGGTACAGTACACATTGCTGTTGTTTTGGCAAGCTGTAGATAGAGAAGAAAATCCTCTGGAGCGAAAGCAATAAATTTGGCAAGTGCCAACCACACTACAAAGTCTGTTTATCCAGGACATTCCTCTCCCATTCATGCTCAATGACTGGTGCCGACAGGACCTGAAGTGGTGTGCACATCTATGTTTCCATTCCTTGAGTGTGGTTACCTTTTTAATATGTTGAATCTGCCAGATCATAGACAGGCCTGAACAATTCACACATTCCAAGATAGGCAAAAGGTACCATGGCTCCAAGGTTAAGACTCTACAACATAGTTTTGTCATTTGAGTCTTATTGTGAAAAAACACTTAAGTGTTTTTAGATTGAAAGCTAACAGGAATTCCTAGCAATGCAGAGGAATCCACCAAGTTGTCTACAATATTCAGTTCAGCAAACATTTTGCAACTAAAGTCAATAGACAGATTTTGTGCAAACAGTGGCCATTACCTCAGCATGTTGGTTGCAACCAAATTATTTTCCTGAATACAGGTTATAATAAAGAGTAAAGTAATGCAGATACTGGAAAACTAAAACAAATACAGAACACTGGAAACATAAAGCAGGTCTATCACAATCAGTGGAGATAACAAGTTTAAGTTTTGGTTACAGATCATTCTCACACCTCCGGCTAATAGGAACTGATTTCAAGGAGCTACCAAATTAATCTATTTTGAAAATAATTTGGCTTGTGATTGACTTAAAGACATTTAACATTAGTCACGTATATCTTTTTCTGCAACATAAAAATTATGCAAGTTGGAGGCTCTTCTAACCTCTCCCATAACTTCTTATCCTTAGTCATACAACAAAAGTTTTAAAACATGAAATCTTATGTGTAATTCTTTCAACTAGCAACTGGAAGTTTAAATCAGTTATTGATATCTATGGAGATTATAACACCATATGCTAATTTTTTCTTAAATTTGGGCAATGACAACACCATTTTCCTTTATCTGATGATCTTTGAAGTTAAGATAAAGATCTTTACAAGTGTAGAGGATCTCCGAGAGCATTTTGGCATTTGGAGGAGGCTCCCTCTCACCACCCACCACCTCCCGCAGAAAGTTGAAAATCCATTGTTCTAATGGATGCTGACCTTAAACACTCATCATGGGCCAAATCACTATAACCCAATCTCACACTCACAAAGGAGGATGAAACGGAAGGAGGTTGAAGGGTCGTGTGGACCCGAAACGTCGATTCTTTTCTTCTCCACCGATGATGCCAGACCTGCTGAGTTTTTCCAGGTAATTCTGTTTTTGTTTAGGATGAAACAAAGATCATTTCACCATTTCTGTATGGCATGAGTAGGCTCCCTTCTGATGAGTGGACTCAGTTTGAAAGATAAGTAACATTTAAAAATTAAAAAGTAAAAGGGAAATTAGGGAGTCTGCTATGATAACACGTTTCAGATCTAGTTTTCCTATCTGTGCATAATTTAAAAATTGCCCAATCTGTAATTGGTGCTAAAGTACAGAATAATGCCAGTCATGCTCAGCTGAATTTGAACTCATAGAATGAGGCTTTAAAAAGAACTTAAAAACACATCAAACCAGGAGCCCAGGATGGTGGTTGCTTTTGACTTATAAATATTCTCTCTGTTTACATTTAACTAAAGCCAAATTCAAATGTATCCAGGAGCGTTTATACTTGTAGCGCAAAAGTCTAGATTCTGCCTAAGTCAAGCAGGTTTCATTGCTTGAGTGATTAAGGAATAAAATGCAGAGTAACAGAACTACCAGTAACTCAATTATAAACAGAAAGCAAATTACAGCAGATGCGAGAATTCTGAATTAAAAAACAGAAAAAGTTGGAAATGCTTAGCAGGTCCAACAGCATTCGTCAAAATAAAAAAAACGAGTCAGGTGATGTTTCTGGTATGAACCCTTCCTCAGATGACATTACAGAAGAGCAATATTTAGGAAGGGATGGAATAAGGGGAAGGGGGAGGGAAAAACAGACAACCACACACACAAGAGACATATCATGATCTGTAAAGAGCTAAAATGGGGATCAGTAAATGCTTAAAGGCACATCACTTTTGCCTGCTAACCATTTCCTGATGTGGTTTAGCATCTTTATCCTTTTCCTGTGTGATGCGTTTCTATTTACTTTCTCCATGTTCTCTAATCTACATTCTGATGAAACAGAATCCTGAAAACAAACGGGGCTTTGACCTGACAAGTTCTCCTCCTGTTGATGGAATACAGCCGGTATTCTAGAGCAAAGTGAACAGTTTTCAGATGTTCAGCATAAAATCAATCAATGATAAAGTGAAATCTAATGGATGTTTATTTCATCTATTTCTTCATTAGTACAACTGAAGACAATCTGCTTGTCAAATGTCAAAAGCTCATGTACTTTACAGAGCAGACAGAAGCAGATTTTTATCACCTCACTCAGCTAAGGAGCAGAAGGGCCAGTTTTGTTACATTGCTGATCTTTGTGCACTTAGCACAAAGTGGAAATTGAACCTGGCACCCTATTTAGCCCGGTGGTACAGCAGTTAAGGCCCTAATTTTGTGGTTAGCGGAGGAGGATCAATGTTCGTCACTGAGAAAAGATGCCCTCGATGATTTAGTGGATCCAAAGCATGGATTTCCTCTACTCAGAGATGACTTTCAATTTGAAGCCAACTGTGACATTGCGGATGCAGCAAGCTGACTGATCAGCCAAATCAGACTCAAGAATTCTCACAGACAGCAAAGCCAGGAGTAAAAAGCAGAGGTTATAATTCACATATTAATAATTGTACAGAAAGCAAAATACTTTCCAAGAGATTGATTAAGAGGGGAAAAATAGAGTATGAGAGTAAACTTGCAAGGAACATAAAAGAGGACTGTAAATCTTCTTTAAAGATGTAAAAAGAAAAAGGTTAGTGATGACAAATGTAGGTCCCTTGCAGTCTGAAATGGGAGAATTTATAATAGAGGAGGAGATGTCAGAGCAATTAAACAACTACTTCAGTTCTGCCTTCATGGAGGGTGACACAAATAACTTCCCAGAAATGCTAGTGAACCAAGGGTCCCGTGAGGAGGAGGAATTGAAGGAAATTGGTCTTATTAAAAAAATAGTGCTGGAGAAATTAATGGGACTGAAAGCTGATAACTCCTAGGACCTGATAATCTACATCCCAAGATACAAAAGGAGGTGGCTATGGAAATGGTGGATGCGTTGGTTGTCATCTTCCAGCAACGACAAAATTTTGGAACAGTCCCAGCAGATTGGAGGGAGGCAAACATAACCCCACTATTTAAAAAAGGAGGGAGAAAACAGGAAATCACAGGCTGGTTAGCCTATCAGTAGGAAGGAGAATGCTAGAGTCGATTACAAAGGATTTGATAACAGGACACTGAGAAAATATCAACAGGATTAAACAAAGTCACCATGGGTTTATGGAAGGGAAATCATGATTGACAAACCTACTGGAAATTTTTGAGGACGTTAACTAGCAGAACAGATAAGGGAGAACACCAGTGGATGTGATGCATTTGGATTTTCAGGAAGCTTTTGATAAAGTTCCACATGTGCGCAGTATGCGAAATTAAAGCACATGGGATTGGGGGTAATAAAAATGGAATGGATTGAGAATTAGTCAACAGGAAACAGGGTAGAAATAAATGGGTCTTTTGCAGAGTGGCAGGCGATACTAGTGAGGTACTGCAGGGATCAGTGCTTGGGCACCAGCCATTCATAATATATATCAATGATTTGGATGAGGGAACCAAATGTCATATTTTTAAGTTTGCTAACGACTCAAAACTAGGTGGGAATGTGAGTGGTGAGGAGGATGTTAAGTGGCTTCAAGGCAATTTAGACAAGTTGAGTGAGTGGGCAAATACCTGGCAGATGTAGTATAATGTGGATAAGTGTGAAGTTATCCACTTCAGTAGGTAAAACAGAATGGCAGAGTAATATTTCAATCATGATAGATTGGGAAATGTTGATGCACAAAGGAGCCTGGGTGTCCTTGTATACCAATCACTGAAAGCAAGCATGCAGGTGCAGCAAGCAGTTTGGAAGGCAAATGGTATGTTGGTCTTCACTGCGAGAGGACTTGAATACAGAGCAAGGGTGTCTTAAGGCAGCTGTACAGGGCCTTGGTAAGACCACACCTGGGGTAGTGTGCGCAATTTTGGTCTCCTTACCCAAGGAAGGATATACTTGCTATAGAGGGAGTGCAGCGCAGGTTCATCAGACTGATTCCTGAGATGGCAGGATTGTTGTATGAGGAGAAATTGGGCTGATTAGGCCTGTATTCAGTGGAGCTTAGAAGAATGAGAGGGGATCTCATTGAAACGTATCAAATCCCTACAGGGCTGGGCAGACTGGATGCAGGGCTGATGTTTCCTCTGACTGGGAAATCTAGAACAAGGGGTCACAGTCTCACAATATGGGTTGGACCATTTAGGACTGAAGTGAGGAGAAACTTCTTCACTCAGAGAGGGTGCTGAACCTATGGAATTCTCTACTACAGACGGCTGTGGAAGCCAAGTCACTGAATATATCTGAGGAGGAAATAGATAGATTTCAAGGGCTATGGGGAGGGAGAGGAGTATGTTGTTGATATAGAGGATTAATTATGATCATATTGAATGATGGAGCAGGCTCGAAGGGCTGAATGATCTACTCCTGCGCCTATTTTCTATGTTTCTAAAATAAAGATTGGGACATACACATGGGATTAAGGGAGAAGCTGAAACATAAGACTTTAAAAATATAAACCTTTGAGATCTTAAAGATCATTCAATTTTAAATGTTATTCTGAATGAGATTTCCAGGGCCAGAGAGGTTACTCAACAATAATGACGACTTAGTACAGCATTAAAGATCTCAGTCACTCCTGATTGAAAAAGCTTAACATTTTCATTGGTGCTTATAGTGAGAATAGTGCATAAGTAGTTAAGGTTCATGTCAAATCGTTGTGTATTGATTACATCTGCAATGACTGCGACAGTGCACCCTATGGAGCAAGGTTATCACTGACATCAACTTAAGAGATTTCCATGTTTACCTGCAGATATGCAAAGGCTGGAAAAGATGCAGTGAATTTTGCATGATTATCACACCAAGTACTGACAGTTTTGCTGTCATTTTAATTGCAAATTCTTGGTCATTGTTATTACCACTTAGCTGCCAGAGGAGACCTCGGTTTTGGTAGATTTATTATATGCTTAGCTTGCTAGTGGGAGAAAGGTAGCTAGGCATAAGCCAAACCAGTCTTCAGGAGTCCCCAATTGAGAGAATTCTTGTGATGCTAAGGAGGTCTGTTATACAGTGTTTAATTTTAATCATTACCTAGATAATTGCAATACAAACTAAATCATAATTATATTATAAAGTGAACCAAAATCCTTAAAATGTATTTAATTAGATGTGGCTTTCCAGCATTGAAGATAACCTGTTCTGAATCCAGATGAACCATTACCTACACCTAAAAGGAAACTTATACTAAAAATAATTACATAAATATAAGGAACACAAACAGTGTAAAATCCAAGCGCTCAATATGCCAGATTGACTGCCACAATTCACAAAACAGAGGTACCATCAGGAGCTTTTAGTATTAAAAGGGCAAAATACAATAGAAATGATCAACTGTAAGGGATCAAATTTAGGAAGATGTGGCAAATCAAAGAGCAGAGGCAAGACAAAAGAAAAAGGTATTATTACAGGAAATGAAAAACAGACCGTGACAGGGAGGGATAGAGAGTACAAATTTAACGATAAATCAATAGATGAAACTAGAAGTTATAAAAAGAATAAAAGGTTAAAACTAAAAGCTCTGTATCCGAATGTATGTAGCATTCAAAACAAAACAGGCGATCTAAGAGCGCACATAGAAATGAATGATTACGATTTGATAGCCATTACGGAGACATGGCTGCAGGGGGACATGGATTGGGACCTGAATATTTTAGTGTACGGGATATTTAGGAAGGACAGGAAGCGAGGAAAAGGTGGAGGGGTGGCTCTGTTAGTTAATGGTGGTATTAGCACAATAGAGAGGAATGACCCAAGTTCACAAAACCAGGATGTTGAAATGGTTTGGGTAGAGGTGAGAAATAGTAACGGCAACAAGTTGCTTGTGGTACATACAGGCCCCCTAATAGTAACCACATGGTATGGTTCAGCATAAAGGAAGAAGAAATAATTGGAGTTTGTCAGAAAGGCACAGTGATAATAATGGGTGACTTTAATTTACATATAGACAGGAAAAGTCAGATGGGCAAAGATAGCCTAGATGAGGAGTACATTGAATGTTTTGGGCTAATTTCTTAGAACAGCATGTTCTGGAGCCAACCAGAGAGCAGGCTACAATAGACCCAGTATTGTGCAATGAGATGGGAGTAATTAGTGATCTCATAGTGAAGGTGTTCCTAGGTAGCAGTGACCATAACATGATTGAATTTTACCTTCAGCTTGAGGGACAGTGGAATGGGTCTGAGACTAAGTTTTTAAACTTAAATAAGGGCAATTATGAGGGCATGAAGGCTGAGCTGGCTAAAGTGAATCAGCAAATTAGGTTAAGGAATAGGTCAATAGAGATGCAGTGGCTAATATTTAAGGGGATATTTCAGAATACACAGAATAGATACATTCCAACAAATAAGAAAAAGTCCAACGGACAGACACACCATCTGTGGTTAACTAGGAAAGTTAAAGATAGCATCAAACTTAAAGAAAAAGTATATTACTGCGCAAAGGTAAGTGGAAGGCCAGAAGATTGGACAGAAGGTAAGGAACAGCAAAGAATGACCAAAAGACTATTAAGGAAGAGAAAATTAGAGTATGAGAGGAAGCTAGCCAGAAATATAAAAACAGATAGCAAGAGATTTTATAAATATTTAAAAAAGAAAAGAGTTAACAAAGTGAGCATTGGTCCTACAGAAAGTGAGTCTAGAGAATTGATCATGGAATACAAGGAGATGGCAGATGAATTAAATATGTATTTTGCATCAGTTTTCACTATAGAGGATACAAGTAACATCCCAGAAGCAGCTGTAAACCAGGGAATGGAAGTGGGGATGTCAGGAAAATTAGTCACCAAAGAAGTGGTACTGAGTAAATTGTTGGAGCTGCAGGCTGCCAAGAGCCCAGTCCTGATGGACTTCATCCCAGGATCTTACAAGAAGTGTTGTAGTGAAATAGTTGATGTAGTGGTTTTAATTTTCCAGAACTTCCTAGATTTGGGAAGGTCCCATTACATTGGAAGATAGCAAATATTCAAAAAAAGAGGAAAACAGAAAGTGGGAAACTACAAGCCAGTTAGCGTAACATCTGTCATAGGGAAAATGTTAGAAGTTATTATTAAAGAAATTATAGCAGGGCACTTGGATAAGCTCAAGGTCATCAGGAAGAGTCAACATGGTTTTGTGAAAAGGAAATAGTGTTTAACCAACTTATTGGAGTTCTTTGAGGAAGTAACATGTGCTATGGATAAAGTGGGGTGGATGTACTGTACTTAGATTTCCAGAAGGCATTTGATAAAGTGCTACATCAAAGGTTATTGTGGAAAATAAAAGCTCATGGTATAGGGAGTAACATATTGGCATGGAAGGAAGATTGGCTGGCTAAAGGAAGCAAAGAGTAGGCATAAATGGGTCTTTTTCAAGTTGGCAAGATGAAACAAGTGGCATGCCACAGGGGTCAGTGCTGGGACCTCAACTGTTTACAGTTTATCTAAGTGACTTAGATGAAAGGATTGAAGGGGTGGTTGCCAAATTTGCTAATGACACAAAGATAGGTTGGAAAGTAAGTTTTGAAGAGGACATGAGGCTACAAAAAGATACAGATAGGTTAAGTGAGTGGGCAAAGATCTGGCAAATGGAGTATAATGTGAGAAAATGTGAAATTATCCATTTTGGCAGAAAGAATGAAAGAGAAGTATATTATATAAATGGTGAGAGATTGCAGAGCTTTGAGGTGCAGAAGGATCTGGGTGTCCTAGTGCATGAAGCACAAAAGGCTAGTATGCAAGTACAGCAAGTAATTAGCAAAGCTAATAGAATGATATCATTTATTGCAAGGGCAATTGAATACAAAAGTAAGGAGGTTATGTTTCAGTTGTAAAGAGCACTAGTGAGACCACATTTGGAGTACTGTGTACAGTATTGGTCACCTAAGGAATGATGGAAATGCATTGGAAGCAGTTCAGAGAAGGTTTACCAGACTAATACCTAGAATGGGTGGGTGTTTTTATGAGGAAAGGTTGGACAGACTAGGCTTGTATCTGCTGGAGTTTAAAAGATTAAGAGGTGACTTGAGTGAAACATAAAAGATCCTGAGGGGTCTTGACATGGCAGATGTGGAAAGGGTGTTTCCTCTTGTGGAAGAATCTAGAATAAGGGTGTCACTGTTTAAAAATAAGGGGTCGCCCATTTAAAACAGAGATGAAGCAAAATTTCTTCACTCAGAGGGTCGTGAGTCTTCGGAACTCTCTTCCTGAAAAGGTGGTGGAAGCAGAGGTTTTGAATATTTTTACGGCAGAGGTAGATAGATTTTTGGTAAGCAAGGGGATGATAGGTTATTGAGGTATTGGGATGCAGATTTCAGGTTACTATCTGATCAGCCATGATCTTATTAAATGGCAGAGCAGGCTCGAGGGGCTGAATGGCTTACTCCTGCTCCTTGTTCGTATGTTCGTAAATTGTACTGTATTTGAAAACTTGCCTGCTCATCTTCAAATTCAGTAGTCACTCATTAGGAGACACAACTTACAATTTTATAAAGTTAAAACTCAAAGCCAAAAACTCAGAATTTATACAACATTTTAATTCTAAATGTGAACATCAGCTACAGCTGTCATTATTAAGCAAGCATGCATTGCAGTAAGTTGCTCTAGAGAGTTGTACTAATTACTAATGGACAAGAACTAGATTTCAAGACTCCCACAAAGCATTTCATAAAAGCAGCATTAAGGGTAAAAAAAGTCAAACTGAAACCTTTAACGATTGTTATGTTTATAGTATCTAGATGAAATGAGTTGGGGAAAATATTCTAGGTAAATTAAAAGTTCCAGAGGCATAGAATGGGGTGTACAATTCTCTATTAAACATAAATACGACAAATATTTACCTTACTTTAGAGAATATTTACTTGTTTAAGAGATAGGTTTGCATAACAACAGAGTTCACTAGGATGTTGCCATATTATTTTGTGTTTCATAGGTTATATCTTGTTTTATAATATTTGTAAAGAAATAGGAACTAATTGCTATGAGAATGTACATCTGGGGTGCCACATTTTGCTGCTGCACAGCAGTCATGAGACATGAAACAAATACCAGGCACATGAAAAACTGCAAGAAATACACTCCAAGAAGCACCAGTATTTTAATTTAAAGTGTGATTATTGTGAACTTATGAGAGCCAGAAAACATAACATATCTCAAGGGTATGATGTGTATGCAAGGTTCCTTTTGTCGGCTATCAAAAATAACTTAGTTTCTTAAAAGTGAGTTTGAACATTTAACATACATTGTCAAAGCCATGTGCATGATAATCGGATCAACCTAACAACATGTTGCATTGTTTCTGTCCCTGACTCAAGAGTGCCTTTTTTCATCAACCTGTGCAGGAATCACTAACACATCAGATTTTCAGAACAGTATTATTTAAAAGACAGTAATAATCCTTGCCAATTGCAAAGCAAGCAGAGCAGCACAGAACATTGGGTACAGGAATGCAGAATTTCCTCATCGTGATGATTTAATTTTTCTTTTGCTCGTGTTTCTTAAAGCAAAAGTTTCCAATGCAATGGAACTTTCAGCAGTTGCATTGCAAGGCAGTCTCCACAGCAGCACACAAAGGTAAAATAACAATGTGCACAATCATGTTAAAATACATCAGCCATGGTTATGTTCTGAACACTGGATCATCCCCAATAATTTGTGGGGGTGGGAGGAGTGGGCAGGGCAGGAGAAGATTCATACAATGCAGCAAACAGTTTATCTTAACATCTTGTAAGACGGAAGAAAACACCAGACAGAAAGCAGGTCAGCCTTATCCTCGAGCATCTTTGTTTAGCGCGTCACCAACAGAATAGTCAGTTAATCCATTTCATTCGTTGACTCTCAGTAGCTCATTTACTTTACACTCTCCAACACTAACCTCCAGACTGTGTCAACAGAACTGTAAACTAAATAGGGCATTAGCTCTGCTGTTAGGGTGGTGCAGAGTGGATTGTAATGATGGAGGCCTTACAGCAAGTTACCTGTGAAGTGGTTTAGTCAGAAAACACATGGCGCAGAATTGTTCGCTCCCATTGACGGCTGGCGCCAAGGCGGGAAGGCCAAAAATCGGTTTAATGCCATTGTGAAAAATGTTTACAACCATCTGCTCCACCCATCAATGGTGGGCCACGCTTCCCGTCGCCGCACATCGGGAACTTCATTGTAACACATCTGCATATTATAAACCCAGCTCGGCGGAATCATTCCCCCGACGTTGGATCACCGGGGAAGGTGGCGTGATTGCACGCTGACGTGTTTCACAACAGCATATATAAGGCGTGTACCTGGCAACCTGTACTGCGAGGGGAGCTCAGAGGTGAGTGCACAGTAACGTTGTACAACCCTTGTGAGGGTCACCTGCTGGACCTCAAGGTTGAGGCGCTGTGAATTCAGGCAAGGGCATAGGCAAGTTGCTTTTTCCCGTCTGGCTGACAGTGTGGTGCCGGGGTAAGGGCTGCCCTATGATTGAGGCGAGCTGGGGGTTGGGTCGAAGCGCAGCACTCCAGTTGAAGAGTGTTTTGGGGGGGGGGGGGGGGGCAAGGGCAGCACTCCATTGAGGCAAGTTGGGGAGGGGGCAAGGGCTGACCTGCAGTTGAGGCAAGTTTGGTGGGGGGAAGGGAGGAATGCAAGGGCAGCACTGCGGTTGATGGTAGTGCACAAACAAGTACGAGGGTTTGGGGGTGTGGGGAGAGGGAAATGGCCAAGCATTAGGGAAACATTGTATAAAGTCACCATTCCTCCTGCAGTTGAGACATTAGTGTGGCTGAGCCTGAACTATGATTGGAGTCGGGCCTCCAGCTTCTCTGCCCACTCAAACAACACAGAGGCATCAAAGTTTTGCCCCTTGGGCACAGACTGCCAACTAATGAGCGTTTTAGGGGGCTGCAGAACAGTTGGACGACTGGTCACTTTGTACAATCTCCTTACTAAAGCTGGCCATGGAGCAGTCACTGGTGGAGACTCTCAGCCCCTTGCAATGTCATCATTCAGGTTTGGAACAGTCTCCCCCATGGCTCAAGCTAACAGTGCAGCCTTGCAGTGCGGGTTAGGAGAATGCCTGCGCCTGAGCTGAGAGCACAGCATGCAGTCCAGTGGGTGAAGCTGCCGCCAATCAGTCTAGTGGAGTAGGCGGAGGAGGGTGGGGTTACGGGCAGCCATGCAGCGCACTAAACTCTGGCCATCCAAGTGGTGAAACGTTGGGAAGCGTTTAGGGGCCTTCAGACTTAAACAAGAAAGGTTCTTAGTACACTCATGGTAACCCATGCATCTCTCTTTCATCCAGCAGGAGCACAGCATCAAGAGCATGGGGCCTGTTAACCTAGCTATATGCCTCATGGCTGACAGAGATTGGAGACGAAGGAGAAGAGAGTGACGTAGGCGCCTGGCTGTGCAGAGGAACAGTACCCTCAGGAAGAAGGGGTGGCTGGGACGCTCACACATGCCACTGAAGAGCCACAGCAAGCCTTCGCTGGTCAGCACCTAGCTAGACCCAGGGTCTATAGATGCCGTCTTCTATTTCTGCAGATGACCGAGAACCAGTGTCGCTGAAGAGTGTGCATGTCTAGGAAACTGATTGGTCACATCTGTCAGCTGCTGCAGGGTTTGGCATCACAGAGACAGAGGGCATCCACTACCAGTGACCATGAAAGTGACTGCAGAGCTCAATTTTTACACCAGTGGCTCCTTTCAGGGCTCCACAGGTGACCTCTGTGGGATATCACAAACTTCCACCCACAAATACATCCATGTGGTCATGGACACCATCTTCATGAAGACACACAACTTTGTGCATTTCACACAGGATCAGGAAAGCCAGGAATCAAGAGCGTTGGGATTTGTCCCGATCTCAAGTTTCCCCAAAGGTTGCAGGGTGCCATTGATTGCACTCACGGGGTGCTCAGGTCTCTGTGGCAACATGTGTTCAACTATGTAACTCACAAGGACTACCATTCGCTGCATACTCAGCTGGTGTGTGACCACCAGAAACCCCATCCTGCAGGTCTGCACACAGTTCCCAGGGAGTGTCCATGACTCCTACATCCTTAGGTCTCAGATCCCTTAAGTCTTCCAGGGTCTACAGAGACTGCAGGGCTGGCTCCTTGGGGACAAGGGCTACCTGCAGAGGATGTGGCTAATAACCACGCAGTGCCTTCCAGTGCAACAGACAGAAGGTACAACAAGGTTCATGCTGCAACTCGCACCTTGGTGGAGCAAACCATCGGAATGTTGAAAATGAGGTTCCAGTACCTGGACCGGTCTGGTGGAGCCCTGCAATATAGTTCACAGAGAGTGTCACGCATCGTCGTCATCTGCTACGCCCTTTACAACCGATGCTACAAAAGGGAGAGGAGCTGGCTGAGGAGGAGATGGAGGGGCAGGATGTTGACAGGGATGAGGGTGAAGAAGTCCTTGAAGGCAAGGATGCCAGCGATGAGGCCATCGCACTTGTCAGATGAGGCAGGCGCACTCAGGAGACCCTCACTGCTGCTAGATTTGTGGAGGATGATGACGCCATGCAGTGAGGAGACACCATAGATCCTCACATGGCACCTGTGAATGTTTGACTCCTGTCTGGCTGAGGGCAGTTCGCTTGCACTCTGTCATCAGGGTCATAACATGGAGACGGAGCTGTGAAACATTAGATGCACCTGACCTGCTCAGGAGCTCAGCGTCACCAGTCACAGATGGAGAGATGGGGTGGGGGGGTGTTCTGCCACACTTCATAGGTGGCAGATGACAGAACTCTGATGCCTGCCCACGACGTTCTGACAGCAATGTCAAGCACCATTGAGGTGCAGCCATCACTAATGTGTCCAGTGAGTGAGAGGCCAGACCATCACTTTGGTCTGAAAGTTACACAACACACAAGGAAGAGGCCTTGGACTGAGACACCGCCTTTATCTTGTGCAGGAACCAAGGTTTCACATCTGAGTGACACAAACACTGTTCATCAGAACAAGGAACCATAGGCAGGGAGACATTCTTGAGAGTTTATTTACAATAATGAACATTATATGTGCATGTGATTAACACCCGTGCCCAGGCTGGGCAACCCATACCCTCTTAACCTTCACAACCCTGCTGCAACGTCTTGGTGCTCCCCCGACATGCACAGCAGAGGCAGAGGTAGCCTGCTGGCTGTTACTCTCTGTCTGTGATGAACTTGACGAGGAAGGTCCTCTGGAGGGCTGAGACCTGGAGGGCCCTCGCCTGCTTTTAGGGTCCTGCTGTTTGGCAGTGGCACCCTTCTCAGCCTGCGCAGCTGGATTTGCTGGGATCACAGGAAGAGGGGATTCGGATGTGCTGGACACTCCCAGAGTCACTGGGTGGATGGCCCCAGGGTATGCACCCGCTGGTCTTCCTCCCAAGGGTGCCCAAGAGCCCCTAGCTGACTCTTGAGAAGGGAAAGCCGGGGTAAGATCAAGCTGCCCCGTGCGTGTCTTGCTTTGACACTGCTGGGGGCCAACTGTGGCATCAGCGATGGAGTTGGGCCCATGCAGCAGTGCAGGTGCGACATCCTGGATCAAGGTCTCCATGGCGGCCGCCATCCTACCAATGCTGACCTAGGTGCCACACCTATCATCTCACACTGAAGACAGGCGGATTCCTCCATTGTGCCTTGCACTCTGAGGAGTGCAGCTGACATCCCTTCCTGATGTTCCCAGGCTTGCCTTTCCAGTTTCAGCAACTGGGGTACGACCAAGTCCAGAGACTCGTCATCTGACTTGGACTGAGCAGATTTCTGCCTTCCAGCAGTTCTCCAAACCTGAGAAGTTGCTGCCGCCACCTGCTGTGGATCAGACAGTGCAATGTGCTCATCAGACTGTGGCCCCGAGGCTGCTCTAGAACCAGGCCCCACCTCAGTGTGTGTCTCTGCACTGGTGGAGGGTATGGGTAAGCGTTGTGATGGGTCTTCAATTGGGCTTTCAGCAGATTCCTCTTCCAAGTTATCTTCGGGGCTTGAGTCGAGGATCTGGGTCGTGGACTCCGTCGGATGTTTCCCAGATGTGCCTACGAAAACAAGGGGAGATAATCAGTGCATGGCAGTGGCCTATGAAAGAGGACACATCACTCACAGCATGGTTATCTGATGGATGTTGCACTGTTGGATCCTCACTTGGTAGAGCACCGCTGACCTCACCGTCAGCACAGGAACAGTCCAGATCTTTGCTGGTCAGCTGGATGACTCTATTTTCAAAGTCTGTTAGAACCTTGATGTTGGGCATTCTTCCACCACTTTGCAGCCTCTCCCTGTTGTTGTGTGCCAGCTTGGCCTGCATGAATAGATAGAGTTTAAGCGGAACACCAGGCCAGATGATAAGGTTGCCTGAAATGCGTGGGTGGCGAGTGGTGCCATAGACAAGGGCAATGAATGTGTGTGAGAGAGAATGAATGGTGATGTCCCTAGAACTGGCAGAGTGTTGTGGATGTGTGATGGGTTTGAGTGTGAGAGTTGAGAGTGATGAGAAGAGTGACTTATCCTGGCAGAATGGATGAAATCATTCATCCTCTTCCAGCACTTTTGCAGGGCATTGGCACTAACCACCGCTGCCACCGCCTCCCAAGTTGGATCGGTGATTTTGCTGCTCTTCCTGCGACCAGAGTGGGGGTAGAGGACATCACAGCAGGCCTCCACCGCATCTGAAAGGCATTCCCGGGAGGTGTCACTGAATCGGGGGGCTGCAGTCTTCTCGTCTTTCAGGGCCATGCCTTCTGTGCAGCAGCCCTGGGCTGGAAGCAGTGAGAGGTGCGCACTCAGCTGTGCTTTAAATATGGCGCCCAGTGTGAGGAAGCTGCGAGGTGACGAGCAAATCGGAGGCTGCCCAGCAGCGAAACAATGAGTTTCCCGGGAATGCATGATTAGTGAGGCGGAATTGGGGCGATACGGGGTGAAAAGCCGCCATTGCGGTAGGCAGGTAGAACGTTCTTTTTCTTGCCTGCTACCGCACTTAGTGCAAATCTGGGACGATTCCGCCCATGTAACACAAGGGAACCCGAAATAATTTAAAAATGAATTTGGGAGTGCACAAACCAAATACAGCTTTACCCAAATTCAGAAGTCAGCAATCGGGATGTGGCTTGTGGGTTTTCAATAGATACAATATGTATGAGATAGTGAGTATAGTTATATAAAAAAGCACATTTCTTTATATGAATGTTCAGCCACTCAAATAGAATATTAACCTTTTCCATTAAATGTTTCCAGAAACATTCAGCAAAATAATTAAAAACCCTCCAAGTAAAATGCTATTCACTCCTGTAGTGTGACATTGCATGGAACAGCATTCTCATTGCCACTCTTTGTGGTGAAACTCTTGCAGTATTTTTAAAAATTTAAACATTTGTAACCAAGAAACAAAATTAGACACACCGAAAGACCTTGTTCACATTCTCCTGTAGATGTCACATACAAATTTCTATATTTAAAAAAGCCAAGCGCACAAAGAAATTGCAACACAAATCATTGCATTGACTCGGTTTCCTTTATTTTTCTTGAAACATGCAGAATGACTCTGCTCATAAGAGGAAGAGACTGCACCACAGCTTCCGCTGTTCAGCATACGCCTTTTAAATGTACATTTGTTTATTCCGCATACTCAATTCCAAGCAAAGTACCTGAAGAAAACAATTTATTTTGAGCAAAGCTCGACAAACATCAAAATAAGTTTGAAACAGTTCGGAAACATTGCAAGTGCATTAAGTTCTCACTTTAAGTCACCCTGTGTAACATGGTTTCACTTTATCATTGTTTATTCTTTGGGGGCCTTTTTTTGATTTGTGTCACCATTTTCGGCTTCATATCTGCACTCTGGCCCCATCCCCCTGCATGCTGCGGTCTATGTCAGCGGCCGCTATGCTTTTAATGCCAGAGCTGCCGCCGCAGACACCAGAGGCCCAGGCTGCAGGGAGAGCGCGAAGCCAGAAATCCAGTCGTAGTACAGGGCAGGGAAGAGAAGCTGCTGGCTTGGTAATGAAGTCCTAGTAACCTGGGGCGGGAGAGGGAGCAGGGCCCTTGGCTCAAATCGGTGGCCCAGGACAGAGACTCGGCCCCTGCAAACTGCCAGGAAGGGGTCCAAGCTCTGGAGAGAGAGGTGAGGAAGGGAAGGGGCAGTGTGGGGCAAAACAGGACAGGGGTGGGGCAGGGAAGCAGGACAGGGAGGTGGGGAGGGTAAACATGGGACAAGGAGGAGGGGTCTGGGGGGTGGGGGGGGGGGAAACAGGACAAACAAACAGACTGGACAAACAGAGGAAAGCAAGCAAAAAAGTTAACAGCTTCAGGAGTGCTGTAGGTGAGAGAGGGAGCTATTCAGGGCTTGTTTGACGGATTCGGTGTTATCTAATTTGAATTTATGTAGTATTTCCATTATATTCAACTTATTTTATTTGCACATTATTCCAGCTAGGAATGCACTGCTACACATGTACAGTACAGCATTTCAACTCTCACATTGGATATTGCTTGCCCGGTAAAAAACAAAGGAACCTAACACCGGCTTTATCATCGATTCCTATGGGAACCCATGATCCACTTGTTGTTTCAAAGTTGTGATTTTCAGGAATGCAACCACAACTGTGAGGGCTTACTGTATAGAATGAAATTTTAACTGAGATATTGCAGTGACCTTCAAAGCTCTAAAACCACAGCCTCATTTGCAAAATACATCTCTGCTCATTTCTGAATTTCTATGAATTGATACCTAATTTATTTATTTCTGCTAATCTGGGAATTGAATTGCAGAAATCATCTTACCTTTACACCCTGAATAAGGCCATTCATCAAAAACGTATGCTTGGGAAAGGTTTCATGCAGGACCTGTCAAGAAGAGAGTAAAAATATTAGATGTACAAGAGACAGAACCTAGTAAATGCTTAGATTTACAAAATAAAAACATTTACTATCAACAGTTTCCAATTTTTCATGCTTTAATTTAGTTTGGCAGCAGCCATGTTTGTACAGTGATCTATGCAAACACTTCACTAGTTATGCTGAGAAATTTTATATGACAGTAGCAACATTCCCTCCAATTCTTTTTGA
This sequence comes from Cetorhinus maximus, assembly GCF_964194155.1. NCBI lineage: Eukaryota > Metazoa > Chordata > Chondrichthyes > Lamniformes > Cetorhinidae > Cetorhinus > Cetorhinus maximus. The sequence goes on from NC_135880.1 coordinate 112,358,859, forward strand.
GTGTAAGGGTGATTTATTTAAATGCACAGCCCTATTAATTTTTTTTGTGTGGTTGAGCACAGATGATAAGCTAAAGGGACTGATTTAAACATGGCAATTTTCGGGCTGCTTGCACAGTCACACATTTTACAGGGAACACGGATTAACATTGAAGACCAGAAAAGCATTGTCACACAAAACCTGGTCCAATATAGAATGCACAAATGTCATAAGAAAGTATACAGAGGTTTTGTTTAATTTTATACCAACACTGAGCCAGCATGCTATAACATGGACTCTATATTTACAAGTTAATTAACAACCTTCCCTATTTCCCAGTAATGGCACATTAGCAAACATACTTCCCTTTAAGTGGATAAAAGAAAATTACTGCGGATGCTGGAAATCTGAAATAAAAACAGAAAATGCTGGAAAAACTCAGCAGGTCTGACAGCATCTATGGAAAAAGAGACAGAGTTAACGTTTCGAGTCCGTATGCCCCTTCTTCAGAGCTAAAGAGAAGTAGAAATGTGATGGATTTTATACTGTTTAAGAGGAAGTGGTGCAGGTGGAACAACATAGAAGGTCAGGGATAGGTGACAGCTAAAGAGGGATTGACAAAGATGTCATGGACACAAAACAAAGGGAGTGTTAATGGTAGCGGTGAAGAGTAAAGAAGGTGCTGAGAGTGGCATAAAGCTAAGATAGCAGAAGGTGTTAACAGCAGAACTAAGGTCAGCACTTGTGAAAGCAAAACATAAAAACATGTGACACAGATGGCCCTGTGGGGGGAGGGAGAAATGGATAAAAAATTAACAAATCATTAAATATAAGAAAAAATAATAAATAAATGAAAATAAATACATAAAAATTGGATTTAAAAAAGGAGTCAAGAGGGAGGAAAGAATTCACAGTCTGAAGTTGTGGAACTCAATGCTAAGTCCAGAAGGCTGTAAAGTGCCTAACTGGAAGATAAGGTGCTGTTCCTCCAGTTTGTGTTGGGCTTCACTGGAACATTGCAGCAGGCCAAGGGCAGACATGTGGGCATGAGAGCAGGATGATGTGTTGAAATGGCAAGCAACAGGAAGGTCTGGGTCATGATTGCGGACTGAGCGAAGGTGTTCTGCAAAGCAGTCACCTAATCTGCATTTAGTCTCCCCAATGTAGAGGAGGTCGCATTGGGAGCAGCGAATACAGTAGATCAAATTGAAGGAGGTGCAAGTGAAGCGCTGCTTCACCTGAAAGCAGAGTTTGGGGCCTTGAATGGTGAGGAAGGAAGTAAAGGGGCAGGTGTTGCACCTTCTGTGATTGCATGGGAAGGTGCATGGGAAGTGGATGAGGAGTTGGGGGTGATGGACGATTGGACCAGGGTGTCACGGAGGGAGCGGTCCCTATGGAATGCTGACAGGGGGAGGGGGGCTGGCAGAAATGGCGGAGGGTGACCCTTTGAATGCAGAGGCTGGCAGGGTGAACAGTGAGGACAAGGGGGACCCTATCATGGTTTTGGGAGGGAGGAGAAGGGTGAGGGCAGAGGTGCAGGACATGGTTTGGATGCGGTTGAGGGCCCCGTCAGCCACAGTAGGGGGAAACCCCGGTTAAGGAAAAAGAAAGACATGTTAGAAGCGTGGTTTTAGAAGGCTGCATCATCAGAACAGATGCGATGGAGGCGAAAGAACTGAGAGAATGGGATGGAGTCCTTACAGGAAGCAGTATGTGAGGAGCTGTAGCTGAGGTAGCTGTGGGAGTCGGTGGACATGTAATGAGTACTGGTGGACAGTCTATCACCAGAAATGGAGACAGGTGTCAAGGAAGAGAAGGGAAGTGTTGGAGATGGTCTATGTGAAGGAGAGAGGGGAGTGGAAATTGGAAGCAAAAAAAAAAATCAATAAATTTTTCCAGGTCCAGACCAGAGCATGAAGCGGCACTGAAACGCAGTCATTGATGTACCAAAGAGTTGTGGGAGGGGCCCGAGCAGGACGGAAAAAGGAATGTTCCACGTAGCCCACGAAAAGACAAGCATAACTGGGGCCCATGCGAGTACCCATAGCCACACCTTTTATATGGAGGAAGTGAGACAAATTTAGGGAGAAATTGTTCAGTGAGAAAACAAGTTCAGCCAGGTGGAGGATGGGGATTGTTCAGGCCTCTATGCAAGGAAAAAGCACAGAGCCCTCAGACCATCCTGGTGGGGGATGGAGGTGTGGAGGGATTGGATGTCCATGGTAGGGGAGGCGGTTAGGGCCAGGAAGCTGGAAATCGTTGATATGATATAGGGCATCAGGGGAATCATGAATGTAGGTGGGGAAAGACTGGACAAGGGGAGAGAGAATGGGGTTAAGATAGGAAGAAATACATTCCGTGGGGCAAGGACAGGCTGAAACGATGGGTCTACTGGAACAGTCCTGTTTCTGGATTTTGGAAAGGAGCTAGAGCGGGCTGTGCGGGGTTGGGAGAATGTGAGGGTGGAAGCTGTGGAGGGAAGATCTCCGGAGGAGATGAGGTCACTGACAGTCCGGGAAACAATGGCTTGATGTTTGGTGGTGGGGTCATGGTCCAGGGAGAGGTAGGATTGAGAGTTGGTGCTCAGTACTCCAGACAACAAGAGTACCACCCTTGTTGGCAGGTCTGATAAAGTCAGGGTTTAAGTGGCATTAGACTATAATATACTACTTAATTTGCTAAGTAATTCTATTCTGTCCACAAGTGTGTTCCTGACCTCCTTGTCACTTGCCACTTTAACTCCTTCCATCTATTCCCATTCCAGTCTCTGTTTGGGTTCCTGCACTGTTGCCAACAAGCTCAGGAATAATGATGCTTGTTCTCCTGAGAATCTGCAGTCTTCTGCTTGGAACACTGACTTTAGTAACATCAGAATTAAATATATTCCTCTCCCTCTACTGGAAGACTACACAATAGAAAAGCAAAGCTAAGATCACCTTGGCGAGGCAAGGGAAAAAAAAATCCAAAATGTGCAAATTGCGAGAATATTGAAATGGTTAATCTGAGGAAGAGGAGGAGAAAATGAGTTGCGGGAGGAAGGAATGAACTGCAGATGCAGTTCGTTTAGAAAATGCTGGAAACAAGCCAGAAAATGAAACAAGTAAACAGTCTGGCCACTGATTGTTATCACCGGAATTATGTTCCGGCAAAAAATCTGCACTCATAAACATTACTCCACCTTGGCTGTTTTTCTCTCTACCACCCAACAACTTTGACGGATTCATCTTCTCAACCCCAGCATCAACATCACTTCAAAGAGAGAGACTATCTGGTCAATTATCTCATTGATGTTCGCAGTTCCTGGCTATATGCAACACGGTTGCTGCGTTTCCCTACCTTACGACAGTGACTACAATTCACAAGCACTTAAATGGCTGTGAAGCACTTTGGTTCTCCACAAGGAGACAAAAGATCCAATAGAAACAGGAAATGCAGGCAGTACTCAGTAGGTCAGCAGCATGCGGGGAAAAGAAAGTTAACTTTTCACGTCTGTGTTTTGCTGAAAGGTCATAGGCACGAAATATTCACTCTGTTTTTCTCTGCACAGATGCTGCCTGACTGGCTGAGTATTTCCAGTATTTTCTGTTATTTCAGATTTCCAGCATTCACAGTATTTTGTTTCTGTAATAATAAAAAATGCAACTACTTTATTTTGTTTCTTTAATTCTAGCACTTTCTGCTTCTGTTCAAATGTTCCAACCATTACGATCAAAATAACATTCACTAATTTTAATAGGCTTTTATTGGGGGAAACTTGTTTTGTCCAATATACCCAACTGTCTGGAGAAATCACATCCATTTAAGAGGAATGCATGAGAGATCACTGCGGCACCCCTCTGTATATTACTGCCATCATCAACCATGACGATTATCAATTAAAAACGTCCTTAACAGGTCCGCAGCTCAGAAACACAGAAAACATAGGAAATAGGAGAAGGAGGTCATTTGGCCCTTTGAGCCTGCTCTGCCATTCAATATGGTCATTGCTGATCCTCTATCTCAATGCCATACTCCCGCTCTCCCCCCATACCATTAGACACCTTTGGAGTGCAGAAATCTATTTCCTTTTTAAATATATTCAGTGGCTTGGCATCCACAGCCTTCTGTGGTGGAAAATTCCACAGGTTCACCACCCTGAGTGAAGAAGTTTCTCCTCATCAGTCCTAAATAAAGCCATAACACCATAAGACGTAGGAGAAGTAAGCCATTCGGCCCATCACATCTGTTCTGCCATTCAATGAGATCATGACTGGTCTGATGATCCTCAACTCCACTTTCCTGCCTTTTCCCGATAACCCTCGATTCCCTTACTGAGTAAAAATCTGTCTATCTCAGCCTTGAATATACTTAATGACCCAACCTCTACAGGTCTCTGCAGTAATTTCACAGATTCACTACTCAGAAGAAATTCCTCCTCTTCTGTCTTAAATGGGCGACCCCTCACTGAGATTAAGCCCTCCGGTCCTCGACTCTACCACAAGGGGAAACAACCTCTCAGCATCTCCTCTGTCAAGCCCCCAAAGAATCTTACATGTTTCAATAAGGTTGCCTCTCATTCTTCTAAACTCCAATGAGTACAGGCCCAACCTACTCAACCTGATCCCATAAGAAAATCCCTCCATACCCAGGATCGACCTAGTAAACCTTCTTTGGACTGCCTCCAATGCTCATATATCTTTCCTTAAATAAGAGAACCAAAACTGTTCACAGTATTCTAGGTGTGGTCTAACTAGTGCCTTGTATAGTTTTAGCAAGACCTCCCTATTTTTGTACTCCATTCCCTTTGAAATAAAGGCTAACATTCCATTTGCCTTGCCTATTATCTGAAATTATATGCTAGCTTTTTGTGATTCATGCACGAGGACCCCAAATCCCTCTGTGCTGCTGCTTTCTGCAGTCTTTCTCCATTTCAATAATATTCAGCTCCTCTATTCTTCCTGCCAAAGTGTATAACTTCACATTTTCCCACATTATTCTATCTGCCACATTTTTGCCCACTCACGTAACCTGTCTATATCCCTCTGTAGACTCTGTCATCCTCACATTTGCCTTCCCACCTACTTTTGTGTCATCCACAAACTTGGCGACAGTACATTCACTTCCCTCATCCAAGTCATTAATATATATTGTAAATAATTATGGCCCCAGTACTGATCCCTGTGGCACACCTAGTTACAGGTGGCCATCCTGAAAATGCCCCCCTTATCCCAACTCTGTCTCCTATTAGTTAGCCAATCCTCTATCCATGCTAATATACTACCCCCAACACCACAGGCTCTTATCTTATTAAGTAGCCTTATGTGCGGTACCTTACTGAATGCTTTTTGGAAATCCAAATATAATACATCTACTGGTTACCCTTTATCTATCCTGCTTGTTACCTCCTCAAAAGAATTCTAATAAATTTGTCAGATTTCCCCTTCACGAAGCCATACTGACTCCACTTGATTATATTATGTATTTCTAAATGCTCTGCTATTACATTCTTTATAATAGACTCCAACATTTTCCCAATGACACGTGTTAAGCTAGCTGGCCTACTGTTAACTGTTTATTGCCACCCTCCTTTTTTGAATAAGGGTATTACATTGACAGTCTTCCAATCCTCTTTTCCAGGATCTAAGGATTCTTGGAAGATTAGTACCAGTGTATCCACTATCTCTGTAGCTACTTCCTTTAATATCCTAGGATGCAACCCATCAGGTTCAGGGGACTTCTCAGCCTTTAGCCCCATTAGTTCCCCTAGAACTTTTTTTCTCGAGATAGTTATTGTATTTATTCCCTCACCACCACACCCCCATCCTTTCCCCCCTTGATTATTTAGTAATTTTGGAATGCTATTAGTGTCTTCTACCATGAAGACTGATGCAAAGCATTTATTCAACTTCTCTGCCATTTCCTAATTCCCTATTATGATGTCCCCAGCCTCATTCTCTAACGGGCCTAAGTTCACTTTGGCCTCCATCTTCCTTTTTATATATTTAAAGAAGCTCTTACTGTCTGCTTTTATATTACTTGCTCGCTTACCCTCAAAGTTTATTTTCTCCCTCTTTTCTTTGGTCATCTTTTGCTGGCTTTTAAAACTTTCCCAATCCTCTGGCTTACCACTAATCTTTGCCACATTGTATGTTTCTTCTTTCACTTTGATACCATCCTTAACTTCCTTGGTGCACCACGGCTGGTTTGTCCCCTTCCTACAATCCTTCTTCCTCACTGGGATATATCTTTTTTGTGAGTCATGAACTATTTTCTTAAACATCTGCCATTGTTCATCAACCATCTTTTCTGCTAAAGTGCTTTCCCAGTCCACTCCACTCCAGCCAACTCTGCCCTCATTCCTTTGTAATTACCCTTATTTAAGTTTAGCACAGTTGTTTCCGAACTAAGTTTCTCACTCTCAAACTGAATGAATTCTACCATGTTATGGTTGCTGTTTCCGAGGGGATCTTTTACTCTGAGATCATTCATTAAACCTGCCTCATTAGACATTATCAGATCCAAAATAGCCTGATTCCTGGTTGGATCCACAACATATTGTTCTAGCAAACTGTCCCAAATACACGATGAATTCTTGCTCGTGGCTACCTCTGCCAATTTGATTTTCCCAATCTACATGAAGATTAAAGTCACCCATGATTAATGCACTGCCTTTTTTTACATGCCCTCATTATCTCCTGATTTATTCTCTGTCCTGAGGTATAGCTATTGTTCGGGACCTATAGACTATTCCCACTAGTGTCTTCTTCCCGTTACTTCTTACCTCCACCCATATGGATTCTACGTCTTCTGATCTAAGATCCTTTCTTGCTATCGTACTTATTCCATCTCGTACTAACAAAGCTACCCCACCATCCTTTCCTTCCTGCCTGTCCTTTCGAAAAGTCACATGCCTCTTGAATATCTAGTTCCCAGCTTTGATCTCATTGTAACCATGTCTCCGTAAGATCATACCCATTAACCTCTATTTAATTCATTTATTTTGTTCCAAATACTACATGCATTTAAGTAAAGAACCATTAATTTTGCCTTTTTACCATTTTTTCCCCCCCTTTGACTCCATTTGTTGTTTTTTCTAATGTTTGTAAACTCTGGGTATCATTGCCTAAATAGCTGCCCTGCAATGCTACCATATCCTTTTGCTTTGTAAGCCTACGTATCCCCTTTCCAGAACCCTCCCCCCACTTTATTTACTTTAAAGCCCTCTCTATAGCCCTAATTATTCGATTTGCCAGAACACTGGTCCCTGCACGGTTCAAGTGAAGTCCGTCCTACTGGAACAGCTCCCTTCTACACCAGTACTGGTGCCAGTGCCCCATGAACTGAAGCCCATTCCCCCCCACCAATCTTTGAGCCACGCATTTAACTCCTTGACTTTATTTACCCTATGCCAATGTGCCCGTGGCTCAGGTAGGAATCCCGAGATTATTGCCTTGGGGGTTCTGCTTTTTAAATTTAGCTCCTAACTGTTTAAATTCTTTCAGCAGATCCTCCTTTCTAGTCCTATCAATGTCGTTGGTACCAACGTGGACTATGACAACTGGATCCCTGCTCTTCCACTCCAAGTTCCTCTCCCGTCCTGAGATGTCCTTAACCCTGGCACCGAGCAGGCAACACAGCCTTCGGGACTCTCGCTCATGGTTGCAGAGAACAGTATCTATCTCCCTAATTATGTTGTGCCCTACCACTACTACGTTCCTATTTCCTCCTCCCGCTTGAATGGCTCCCTGTATCACGGTGCCATAGTCAGTTTGCTTATCCTCATCGGACTGAGGGAGTGCCGCACTGTTGGAGGTGCTGTCTTTCAGGGTGAGAAGTTAAACTGAGTCCGTCCAACCAGATGGATGTCAAAGATCCCAAGGCATGGGGAGGAGGAGAGGGGGATGGAGAGTGGGATGGGAAATAATGAGGAAGGTGAGAGGAAGACAGGAACATGGGAAGGAGAGCAGAGGGGTGGCGTTACCAGCTACAGCTGCATCCAGTATCTCATGCCTGTGAAATCGTTCCATCGTCCTGTGCAATCGGCAGTCAGTCCCGTCCTGCCTTCCTTGTAGTCTACCCTGCATCCTGAGACTATGACCCTTTGTTCTAGGCCCCCACAGCCGGAGGAAATATCATCGCTGCATCCAGTCTGCCTATTCCTGTCAAAATTCTAAATGTTTCAATGAGATCTCCTCTCATTCTTCTAAACTTCAGTGAATACAGGCCTAGTCGGCCCAATCTCTCCTCATACAACAATCCTGCCATCCCAGGAATCAGTCTGGTGAACCTTAGCTGAATTCCCTCTATGGCAAGCATATCCTTTCTTAGGTAAGACGACCAAAACTGCACACAATACTCCAGGTGTGGTCTCACCAAGGACCTGTACAGCTGCAGTAAGACATCCTTGCTCCTGTACTCATGGTACTATAGGTAACAAAGTTTTCAGTTATTACTTTGACTGTATCACCAGCTATTACAGTACATTCTGGTTTCCATAAGATCAGTTCTATGTTACACTTCTGCCTTTTGCCAAAACATTGATTTTTTTTTAATGACTTTGACTTGTGGTAAGAATAAACAGTACGGATGCACTTTTTAAACTCAGATTAAAATAATCCAGATTTTTATTTTGCAAAGCAATACTTGTTCATGTATCTCAATTTAACAAAGACAGGAGATGCATTCTGACACAACGTTAAAAAGGACGACATGTTCAAACTTTCCAATTCCAATAACTTAAATGGTCCAAATCTTCCGATATGCAAAGAGGTCTCTGACACAATTTCGGAATTAGGAATAGCAGTAGGCCATTCGGCTCCTCGAGCCTGCTGTTAAATCGCGGATGCTCATCGGGACCCTGAGGAAGTCCCGACATGCACACATCCCTGGTACTTACATGGGAAGTTTAAACTCCGGATTGTTGGTTTGACCCTGGCCAGATTGCTCTGTGATTCCAAGGACAATGGGATCAGATGGCCACATCCACGGATACTTGGGTGCATTTCTGCTAGTCACACTGGTTTTTATACAAATTTGCTTAGAGTTTTTCACAGCAGGTATACAGCCAGTATAACTCTAAGTAAATAAACTGGAGTCTCAAAGCTCTCCAATACGCCCAGCAATGTTCACCCACCTTTCCGGCAACATTCCCCCCACCTGCTTCCTGACAATGTTCAGACCCCATCCTGGCTCACCTCACACCCCTGGACAGTGTTCAAACCCTGCAGAAACCCCCCCCAATCTAACTCAAGTCCCTGAATCCCTAGCTCCTGTGGTGAGGCTGTGCAGTGTTGGGGGTGACAACTCCATTTAGAACAACGTAAGCCAATGAATTGAAGGTGGACTTTAAGGGGCGTCTTCAGTTTGAGAAGAGAAAAAGCAGCGCGGCTGCACTGAAATTACATCCAACAATTGGCTTCCTGGCTCAGTTCGTCCATGTATCCCCGCTGGAACAAGTATCGGAATGTGCAAAAACTTTAGTGTAAAATGGTAAATGGGCTCATTAAATTGCAATCAGTGTCGGATGCACCCGCTCCGATGCTGACAAAGATTTGGGTCCATGTCTCATCGGATAGTGCCTCCCCCATAAATAACATTGTTATTCCAATAGAACTTTAGTGAAATATGGCTAAATTACTGATACTCCTGACCCAAGACCTAGCTGGAGACAGTGGGCAGTGTCAAATAAACACCAGACTTGCACACTGAAATTGGGTGGTGGTGGTGGCAGCGATGTGGGTGGGGGAATGTAGAATGGAAGATTGTTGAATGAAGCAACTCCATCTTGTCACTACAAAGGAAAAACATTGCTGTAAACTATGATAACCAACTCTCACAAATAGTCAGCACTTTTTATTTCACATATCATTGAATGTTTTAAAACACATCTGTGTATCAACACAGTTGCAGCTAACAGTAACAGACCAGGTGAAAACTCATTTAATTCAGGGGATTAAGTTATTGTCCTCAAAAAACTGGTCAATGAGATAACCAGTCAATATGTTTTAGTGTGGCTGTTTGAGAGATAAATGTTTGCCAAGAATCTAAAAACATTCCCTTGCTCTTGGAATAAATAATGCCATGGGATCTTTTACAACTATCTGAATAGACAGATAGGACATTGATTTAATGTTTCATCTGAAAAGATAATCACAGACAACGCAGAATAATTTAGCATCAACGCAGATTAGATGCTCCAATCTTGCAGAGTACTTGAACCCAAGGCATTTTGACTGTGAGGTGAAAGTGTCACCAATAAGTCAAGTTAATGGTTATGACGTAGAAGTTATATCTTTGTTAATATCCAAAAATGTAAGCATAGGTAACATTAGATTAGGAATTCGACAACACAATAGTGATTTAATTAAAGGAAACAAATTAGGAATTTAAAATAAATGAGTAAATTTTGGTAGATTATCAGAACGGTAACAGCATAGGGATGCTGCAGCATGAAATATTCTGCAAGGTCGTTCAACTCATGTCTTCATAAAATTGGATGTTATCAATCCAACTGTTCTGTGCACATTTTCTCAATTTGTAATTCACAGCTCTACCTACAGGGAGTTAAGCTGTTTCAAGCTACATGCTAAAATATTATTAACACAGAAATATCCTACAAGTTAGTTTATTCATTGTCGGTCTATTGATAGATGTTTGAGTAGAGTGAGATCCCACAACTCTGGTTAGCAGTCACCAGGGATCAGTTACTCTTTTCAAAAATACCAGTCATTGTTACTTTTAATCAATCTATTATGATTTTGACCTGAGAATACCTTTCAATCAAGGCTGCGATCTTATTTATTTATTCATTCGTTGGATGTGAGCACCTCTGGCAAAGCCAGCATCTATTGCCCATCACTAATTGCCCTTCAAGGTGATGGTGACAGCTGGTTAAGCTTTCAGAGAATGGTTAAGAATCAACTACATTGCTCTTTGTCCAGGTAAGGATGGCAGATTTCCTTCTCCAAAGGGCATTCATGAACCAGTTCGGTTTCTCCGACAATTCAGTAGTTGCATGGTTACCATTGCTGGTACTAGCTTTTTACACTAGATTTATTTAATTAACTGAACTTGAACTCTCCCAGTTGCTGTGGTAAAATCTGAACTCATGTTTCAAGATAGTCAAGGCCCCTGGATTATGCTACTGTACACAATCATATTAAACAGCAATTAAAATAAATATCCTAGACCGAACAATCTTATACTTGAGTATTTATGCAGAACTAGTCAGGGAAGCCAACCTTAAAACAATCCAAATGATGAGCAGCACAGATTTTAAAAAATAAAGTTTCTTTCCGATCATTATTTTTTTAAAAAAAACAATTAAGTCTCCAACACGTTCTAGAATATGTTCTATATTGAGGCACTATATAAATGTAAACTGTTATTCTCACACTATTCGCCTCCTCCCCAGTTTCTCTCCTCTTCGGCTAAGGTGGTGACTCATACTAGAATGTGGTTGCATGGTCACCAGCAGCCCAGAATTTATAGCGGATGTGGGTGTTCTGCCCCAGCTAAAGCCATTTATATTGACTGTATTCTACAAATTCGTGTCTGTAATTGTCATTCTTCTTTCTCTGCACCCAATAAATTACCATGGTCAGCAGCAAAGGATCCCAAACAGCTGCTCACAAGCTTTTGCGGACATTTGAACAGAGACTTGCTCTAATCGGACATCTGTTCCAATGCAACACCCTCTACAGATCTGTGGAGTCTACGAGCAGGGCAAGAAACAACGTGGCTCTTCAACCAGATTAAAGAATCCTCACAGATACGGGTGGCTTCAATTTTAATTCCATATAAGTGAATGGATTTTGAGTAGGCTAAAATCAGGCCCACAGAGCCTAAATCAGGAAGTATAAATTATTAAATCAGGTACAGAATGTGAAATAAAGATTGGGAAGACAGTGGGGTTGAGAGAGAGAGCAGAGACAAAAAAACTCCAACACTAACATCTGGAGGAATGAGACTCCACACATGAAATTAAATTTCGGGGCCAGAAAAGTTGTTTGGAAGTAATAATCACATCACATCATTAAAAAACTCCCTTACTTCCAAATGCCCTAAATTTCTCTGCCATATTTAGTGAGTAATTAGTGTGTAATTATCCTATATTAAATGTCTTTCAATTGTCAGGTCTGTTGGACATGTTCCGTTGTAGCGCAGTCTGTGGAGCAGCAGGGTAATTTGGACAGCAATCTCGAGATCTCCGTGTTTAACTGCAGATGTGCAGGCTCCAGAAGTCACTGCCTGATTAACCCCATAACAAAAGTGAGTGCTAACAAATTTACAGTTATTATTAATGCAAAACCTAAATCAAAATAACTGGAGATAAAAATGATCTTAGGTGAATGACCTGTTAAGCTGAGAGTTTTTTTTAAAACTTTGCTCAGAGCACAGTTTACTTACATATAGCTTAGACAATAAATGATTCTTTAAAGTTGTAAATGTCTGTTTAAAGAGTGATGTTTCTGCCTCAGGGACTTAAAACGGGTCAAATGTCTGCCCCTTTAATCACCTTATATTTCTATGAACTTACCTAAATGAAGCTGAATATCCTGAAAGGTGGAATATCACATCTTTTCAGGACCAAGTACTCATTTTTCCAATTTGACTGAACCATAATAAAAACAATGGTCTTAAATAAACTTGTTTGATCTTGCAGTGTCAGTCAGACTCAAAGCAGTTACAGTATTGGCAGATAAATAGGCTGCCCAAAGTTTGGAAAAATTAGTAAGGGGGGGGCGGGAGGAGGAGTGGGTAGAGGGTGCAAAAAGGAAAGAAAGAGAAAATATGTTACCAACATGCTTCCTCTCCTGTATCATTTTACAAGGGGATATCTGAATTCAGGTTAATCTATAGAATCTAAGAACTACAATTTGTTAAAAGTCAAACCTGAAGTAATATTTTGTTGACCAAACTACAGCTGATGTTTTGCAGCACCATACATGTTCCTAGGCAAGATATAACAGACCAAGGTGCAAGTAACTAGGAACTTTTCTTTGAAACAAAACAAACATGAGTTGGGAAAAACAAGAGCGTTTGAGGCAGTCCCAATGGAAAAGGTTTTATCTCAATTTAGCATGGTAATGAAGGTTGCCAAATTGCCACAACTGTTTTGAGGTCAAACTGCACTTAATCACATGTTAAATTTGGGTTCCAGCAGGTCCACAAGCTCCAGACATCATTACAGCCTTAATCCAAACATGAATAAAAGAGCTGCATTCCAGACATGCGGGAAGTGTAACGTCAAGGAGTCACTGTAAAAATTAAATTAAATGGGAATCAGAGAGAAAACTCTCCACTGGTTGAAGTCATACCTAACACAAAGGGAGGTGGCTGCAGTGCTGGAGGCCAATCGTCTCAGTCCCTGGACATTGGCGGAGTTCCTCATGGCAATGGCCAACATCCTACCATCTTCAGCTGCTTCATCAGTGAGCTTCCCTCTATCATATGGTCAGTGGGATATTCACTGATGATTCATCTCGCATGCAGCAAGATTTAGATAATATCCAGGCTTGGGCTTTAAGTGGCGAGTAACATCAGAAACGCACAAGAATCATCACCGACAAAACAGAGTCTAACCACCTCCCAGATACATTCAATGGTTTTACCATTGTCACAACTCGCTGGGGATAGTGCGTTGTGGAATCAAGCCCCACCTCCTCGAGCCGTGACAAATGAGAAGTTTAACCAGACCACCAAATTCCAGTTCTACGTAACAGTTTAGTTTAGGTTAAAAGAATACGAGCACCAGGTGTGTAAACTTAACAAGTAAATAACTGTTTATTAAACAAATTGTCTGTGGCCAGTAGCAAAATAAAGAAATATGAACTACTAACTTTTGACTCTATAAAAAAAACCCTCTCTTTCTCACACACACACACACGAGAGAGGTTTCACGTCTTTCCTCTTTTCAGGCTAGGAGCTGATCTACTGCACTACCCTCACACAAAACCTGACCACTTGGTCAGGAGCCAATCAAATGTCATCGCTAGGCAGTTCCCTCTTAAACCAGGTCTCCTTTCCAGCACCATTCTGTCCAACCTGGCACACACTGTTCCAGGAGATAGCAAAATTGTAGATTTTCTTCTTCCTGCTTTAGTGAACATCTCTTTAAACTGCAACCATGGAAGTTTTTAAAGCCACAGTCCAAGAAAAGAATAAAAATACGTTCTTTACACCATTAGCAAATCCCTCATCAACAACATCCTGGGAGCTACAACTCAGCAGAAGCATAAAAACTGTAGTTACAAATGCAGTCAGAAATTGGGAATTCTGCAGGAAGTAACTCACCAGTTGACTCCCCAAAGCCCTTCCCCCACCTACAGGCACATGTCAGGAGTGTGATGGAACACTCATCACTTGTCTAGAGCAACTTCAACAGTGAAGCAGTCTGCTTGTTCAGCACCCCAACCACTAACTTAAACATTCACTCCACTTTACTGCCAACATTACTGGTTCCACCTTGTACCATCTACAAGAGGTACTGCAGCAATTCCCCAAGGCTTCAATAGCATCTCCCAAACCCACCATCTCTACCACCTAGAAGCTTACTTAGCAGTTGCAACTTGGATGTGAGTCACCAGCTACTACAAAAGCAGATAGTTGTGCTCCCACTCTACGGTTGCAAAGAATGTAGAGATAAAGACAAAGTGTGATGAGGAACAACTTGGGAATTTGGTTACAGGTGGGAATCCAGTGAAGACGGGGGAGGATGTACTACTTTTTATACCTTTAATTGCCTCCAGTAGCTGGTAATTGTTCAAAAGGATTAATTAGGTCAGCAGTTGGTGATTGGTTGGTGAATTTTATGATTTTGTCTTTCTAAATGGTGGTCAGTTGTTTAAGCTGGTACTGGGAAGGTATAAGAATTGCATCAAATTTTTAGGTTAACTAGTTAAAATACTTAATATAACCACAGACAACAGCTGAGTGAGAGTTCTAAGCTAGAAGCCTAATTAGTTAAATAGAACACAAAGAGGAAAGGGCAGGTTATGTGTTACAGCTCTAGCATGTGGAGACTGGTGGTCACCAGTGTGATTCATGGCAACCACATCTGCAGTAAGTATCTGCAGCTCGAGAAACTTTGGTCCCAAGCTGATGAGCTGGAGTCCAAGGTTCAGGCACTGATGCATCAGAGAATTGGAAAGTTATCTGGACATATTGTTCCAGAGGCAGTCACACCCCTTAGGCTAGGTATTTCTGATTTAGTCCATGGTCAGGGACAGGAGGGTGTGACTGAGAGTGAGGCAAATATGCCGACCCAGAATATAACAATGGTTCCTGCAAATGCCCAACAGGTTTGAGATTCTTGCACCTTGTGTGGACAAGAGCGAGGTCTACAGAGTGGATGAGCAAACTGAAGTGGAAGGGGAAGGCTCAAGTTGTTGTGATGCATGTGAGTACTAATGACAGAGGTAGGACTAAGAGAGAGGTTCTGAGGGAGTATGAATAGCTAGTGCCTAAATTAAAAAGCACAACCACAAAAGTAATAATCTCTGGATTACTACCTGAGCCACAAGCAAATTGGCATAGAGTAAATAAGATCAGAGAGTCAAACGCACAGATCAAAGATTGGTGTGGGAGAAATGGGTGTTGGTTCATGGGGCATTAGCAACAGTACTAGGGAAAGAGGGAGCTGTACTGTTGGGATGCTTTTCACCTTTTCTGCACTGGGAACAGTGTCCTGGCAAGTCGCAAAATTAGCGCTGTACAGAGCACTTTAAATAGTATGGTAGGGGACGGGCTCATGCAAGTGGAGATTTGGAAATTTAGAGAAAGAACAAGGCAATAGTGCAGGGTGGTGATATGGGTAATGGTAACCAGACTGTGACAGGGAGGGACAGAGTGTATATAAACATAAAAAAGAGAATCAGCAAATATGGTCAGAGTAGGGAAAAATGGCTTCAAACTAAGAGGGGAGGAGGGTTCAGGTGAAAGGGTATTTAGAAATCCAAAGATAAAAGTTGAGGCAATAAGAAAGTATATCGATGTGGGTAAAGACAAGCAGAGTGGGACAGGAAGGGTCAGAGCGTTTAACATAAGAATGCATCAGAGTCTAAGGTCCATGCATAATAAAATTGAAGTCACTTTATCTGAATGTGCAGAGCATCCACAATAAGATATATGAACTCGTGGCACAAAGAGATAATTGGTTTAGATCTAATCTCCATTACAGAGACACAGTTACAAGGTGACCGAGGTTAAAAATTAAATATTCCAGGGTACACTACATTTCAAAAAGACAGGCAGAATGGAAAAGGAGATGGGGTAGTCCTGATAATAAAGGATGACATAAGGACATTAGTGAGAAAGGATCTTGGCTCAGAAAATCAGGAAGTTCAATAAGTATGGGTGGAGATTAGGAATAGAAAGGGTCAGAATCACTGACGGGACTAGTTTAAAGGCCCTCTAACAGTAGTTTTACCATCAGAGCATTAAACAAGAAATTATCGGAGTTTGTAACAAAGACAATGTTATGGTTGTGGGGGCTTTAATCTTCATATAGACCAGATCACTCAAATTAGGCAAAGGTGGTCTGGAAGAAGATTTGTAGAATATTTTTGAGAGTTTCCTGAAGCAATATGCTGTGGACACAACAAAGGATAAAGGTATTTTAGATCTAGTGTTGTGCAATGAAAGAGGGTTAATTAGTAATGTCATAGTAAAAATTCTACTGGGAAAGAGCAATCATAATACAATTGAACTCTGCACTAAATAATTTGAAAATGACATACTCTAATCACAAACAAGAATCTTAAACTTAAAGCCAATTACAATTACATAGGTATGAGGGACATACAACCAAGGTTGATTGGGTAAATAGGCTAAAAGGTATGGCAGCAAATCAACAGTGGGAAACATTTTTCAAAAAATCAAAACATTCAAAAAATACACTCCATTGAAATACAAAAACTCAGCAAGATCGATCCATCTGTGGCTTACCAGGGAAGTTAAGGGTAATATTAGGTGGAAAGAAGAGGCTTATAATGTTGTAAAGAATAGTAGTAAATCAGAGGATTTAGAAACCAGTGAAGGGCTACCAAAAAATTGATAAAAAGGAAAAAAAAGGAATATGAAAACAGATTGGAAGGGCTTTAAAGTATATAAAAGGGAAGAGAGCAGCTAAAGTAAATGCTCGTTCCTTAGAAGCAGAGGGGCATTTCATGGGAAATGAGAAAATGGCAGATATATTGAACAAATATTTTGCGTCTGTTCACAGTAAAGACACGAGTTACATACCAGAAATAGGGGGTAACCTATGGGCTAATAACAGTGAAGTAATTAATATCAGAGAAAAAGTACTGGAGAAACTTAAGGAATAAAATCTGATAAATCCCCAAGACCTGATGGCCTACATCCCTGGGTTCTAAAAGAGATAGCTGCAGAGATAGTGGATGAGCTGGATATGATTTTCCAAAATTCCCCAGATTTTGGAATGGTCCCAGCAGATTGAAGTTACCAAATGTAAAGCCACTATTCAAGAAAAGAGGAACAAAAAAAAAAACCAGGGAACTACAGGCCAGATAGCCTGACATAAGTCATCGGGTAAGCGCTGGAACCTATTAATAAAGTCTTAACAATGAACTTAGAAAAGGAGAGTATGTTTAGAGCAAGTCAACATGGTTTTACTAAAGGGAAATCCTGTTTGACAAATTTATTGGAGTTTTTTGAGGATGTAACTAATAAGGTAGTTGATGGGGAACCAGTAGATGTAGTATACCTGGAGTTCCAAAAGGCATTCAATAAGGTGCGACACAAAAGGTTAATACACAAGATAAGGCTCATTGAGTTGCAGATGATCTATTAGCAAGGATAGAGGGTTGGCTAATGATCAGGAAGCAAAGAGTGGGAATAAATGGGGCATTATTAAAGTTGGCAGGCTGTGACTAGTAGGATGCTGCAAGGATAAGTGCCTGGGCCTCAGCTATTTACAATCTATACTAATGTCTTAAATGAAGTGACAGAATGTAATGTACCTAAGTTTGCTGATGATGGAAATCTGGACAGGGAGGTAAGCTATGAGGAGGCTGCAAAGAGATATAGGCAGGTTAAGTGAGTGGGCAACAAAGCAGATAATGTGGGGAAGTGAGAGATTATTCACTTTGGCCTTAAGAATAGAAAATCAGAATATTTTTTAAAAGGCGTGGAACTTGTAAATGTTTATGCTTGGAGAGACTTGGGTGTAACCGTACAAGGAACACAAAGTTAGCATGCAGGTGGAACAGGCAATTAGGAAGACAAATTGAATGTTGGCCTTTATTGCAAGCGGATTGGAGTCTTGCTGCAATTGTATATGAATTTGGTGAGACCACACCTGGAATACCGTGTGCAATTTTGGTCTCCATATTTAAGATAGGATCTACTTACATCAGAGGCAGTACAGGGAAGGTTCACTAGGTTTGCCCTGGGATGAGAGGGGGTTGTCTTGTGATGAGGGGCTGAGTAAGTTGGGTATGCGTTCTCCGGAGTTTAGGAGAACGAGAGTGATCTCATTGTAAAGCATTTCAAACTGTTTCAGAGAACTGGCATGGATATGATGGGCCAAACGGCCTCCTTCTATGCCATAATGGCTCTGTTAAACATTCAACATTATGAAGGGGCTTGATGGGGTAAATACTGGGAAGTTGTTTTCCATCACAAGGGAATCTAGAACAAGGGGGCACAGTTTTAGGATAAGGGGCTGATTCATTTAGGACTGAGAGGAGGAGAAATTTTTTTCAAAGGGTTGTGAATCTTTGGCATTCCCTGCTCCAGAGGGTTGTGGATGCTCCATCACTGAATATATTTAAGGCTGAGATGGACAGGTTTTTGGTCTCAGAGAATCCATTGATATGGGGAGTGGACAGCAAAGTGGATTTGAAGCCCAAGATCAGCCATGATGCATCTTGAATGGCAGAGCAGGCTCGACAGGTTGTATGGTCCTCTCCTTCCTATTTATGTTCAAGGGCAGCGGATGCATGGGAACGCCACCACATCCAAGTTCTCTTCCAACTCATATGCCTTCCCGACTTGGAAATATATCACTGTTCCTTCAGCACCACTGCATCAAGATCCTGAAATTCACTGCCTAACAGGATTGCAGTGGTTCAAGGTGGCAGCTGGAACCACCTTCTCAAACACCATTAGGGATGGATAATAAATGCTGGCCTTGCCAGCAATGCCTATGTGTGTGAATGAGTAAATATTTTTCCCTCAATCAGGTAATAAAGGTTCTGGTTGCTTTCCAATTGGTGCGAGAAGCTGGATGTATCAGTGACCAATGTTGGGACTGAGGGTGGGGTGATTAGAAATGTAATGACATCTGATGAAACCACCAAGTATGTGACCAGAGGTGGCAACCCTAATTTTAATTTCAAGGAAGAATTGCACAAGGCAAGTCTTTTTCCCTGACTCAATTCATATTTCAGCAGGCATATTTCATCAATTGGTAATTAAGGCTGAGTTTAGGTTTCTAAATAAATGGGGTGAAATTACACATTATGTTTGGCCCCACAGGCAGATGTACTATGTAAAGCTGGGGATTTAATCAGTTCCACTAAAGAGGATCCTCTCCCAACATTTCTTCCTATTCTAACTTGCTTCTGCATGGGGCCCGTATATATTGATAACTAATATTAATACAACAAGGGCAGATTTCTACATAATTTTGATGACAAGCAGTATAACTTGCAATAGAAAAGCTAGGTAGTGTATGCAAAAATTAACTAGATTCTGACAGTTAAAAGACATGCTAAAAGAGACAGGCTTGCATTTATATAGCACTTTCATGGCTACAGGATGCCCCAAAGCACTTTACGGTCAATGAAGTAATTTTGAAGTGTACACTGTTGTAATTTAGGAAACACACAACCAATTTTCACACAGCAAACTCCTACAACTGCAATGTGATAATGAATGGATAATCTGTTTTTGTGATGGTGATTAAGGGTTAAATGTAGTCTTGACATCAGGTTAACTCCTCTCTCTGTAACATAGTGCCATGGAATCTTTTGCATCCACCTAAGGGAGCAGATGGAACCTCAGTTTAACATCTCATCCAAAAGACGGCGCCTCCAATAAGTGCTGTACTCAAAGTGCTGCATTGAGTCTTAGCCTTAATTTTTGTGCTCAAAGTCTTAGAACAGGACTTGAACCTACAACCTTCAGACTCAGAGGCTAGAATGCTGTCAACTGAGCCACGGTTCACACTCTGAAATCTAACAAAAATCTAAGAAAACAGGCAAATAAATATTAGCAAAGCCTTTAAAAAAAAATTTTAAATCAGATTTTAAAATACATTGTTTCTGCAATGTGGAGAATACTGGCAATGCCCCTTTTGTTGCCCTGTGGTGTTTAGTTGTCAGGCAATGTGGGACAGGAATCACATGAAGGTCAGAAAAGGGTAGGAGTGGCAGGTTCCCCTCCACCCCCCGCAAAGGCAATTTATAAACCAGCTGCGTTTATACAACAATCCTGCAGCATTCATACTAGCACATAAAACAACAGATTTACTGAATTTGTCATCTTGCCAGGAAGCTACTGTACCGATGGGAAATATATATTTAATAATAATATTTCATTTCTGAGCCTATTTAGTAAATCAGAATTACTCTGAATATTCAAGTGTTTCTATTTCAAAACATGAAAGTGCTCAGGAACAATAATTGTTAATAATAAAAAAAACAAATTCACCCACGTGTAAACTATGTTAATCATAATTTTTGGACTTTGAAATTTGAAAAGATTATGGTGATTAAAATCCAACTTAAAAGTTTAGCTATTCAGATAAAATTACATTTGTTAGGGCTACATGGTATCTCAGAGTTCACTGTACACTGATCGAGACATTGAAAATCATGAGAATAGTGCTGGTACATTAGCTATCTCCTGGCCTTTATGAAACTAGCTAAAATTTTAAAAAGTTCTGCAAAAAAAAAATTTTGCGCATATTAAACACTGCAGAAGTGGTTCTGAATGAGGATGAGCTAATGTGTCTTGCTTGTCAAATATTACAGAGTTTAATCAAGACCAAGTGTAAACATAAAAAGCACTAAAAATTACTACAATGGGAGGTGCCTTCTTGGTGGAACAGGAGACAATACTGCAGCAGAAAATGATCATGGTCAACTATTGACCTGGATAGTTTAGACAAGCAAAATCATAGCGCTGTGACTGATGTTATAAATATTTATGCCGTATTACATTCATGAATGAATATTTCCCAAACCAAAATATTTTACACATTGAACAGTGATTTAGTGGCAAAAAGGAACGCTTATTTTCCAATCTATGGCTCTGGAATGTGTAAATGGTGTGGATTGGAAGTACGTAAACTGTCCTTGACATTGGAATCGATATAGATAGTTGTGTAAACAAAGTGAAGGCAATTAAGCTAGGGTAATAATAATTCTAGCAATAGTACACTTTTTGACAATTAGGCAAGATCTAGATCAATTTTCCAGTGGTTCTCCATCTTGATTTTTCCCATGTTTTAAACATTTCTAGAAATTCCAGGGTCAGTAGAGTCCAATGGTCTGCAGTGTACATTCCCTTTGAATGAATGAAGCTATTCCATGATACACAGAACCCTTCTCAATGCCATTATTGTTATGGTAAAAGAGTGAAGATGATAGTGATAAACAGCAAGACTATACTCTTTGTTAAGCTTTTCATGATCTACACAGAAAAAAACAAAACTGAACTGATTTACCTCAAACAAACAATTTCTAAGTTCCATCATACAAGTTCTACTTACTGGAGCTTTTGTCTACATTAGCTAAAGAAGGTTAAACACCATTGGTATATTTTGACAGAGTTTTGAAAAGATACATTGGAGCTTTTTCTACATACGTTGACAGCATAACATCTTTGGATACAGATCTAAATCTTTCCCTTTTCACTAATTAAATGCATATCTGTGACAATTCTCTTCCTGAAGAGTTTTAAAAACTCATTTCTGCTATTCTTTACTATGTTTTCTCAATCTTTGAATTTAAACTGAGATTTGTCTACTTTAATGTTTGCAGAACTCATCTAGTACTCTGAATAATACCCTTCTCTTCGGGGTTCTGCATCTATTTCTGTTTGGTCAATAATGCCAGTAGCCATCGTATCTGTGAAAAGTGAAGCAAAGTACTTAAACTGTACCTCAGACATTGCCTTATTATTCACTGCAAACCTGCCTCATACCTTAGCGTTCCTGTCTCTACCTTGCCTATCCACGTGCTACTAATAGAGTAATAGAAAGTCTTCTATTGCCCATGCTTTTTTTTTAAAAAGACAATTTTCTCTCTTCTCTTAACCTTTCTATTCTATTTTCTGTAGATTTCTTATGTTCTTCGTGTTTTTTATGGCTGTCACTTGTCATTCTGTAAACAATAAATAAGTTTAAAATATGATCTAAACTACCTACTTTTAGGCCGTCAATTGGGTGTACTTCATTTTCCAGAGCTTGTTCAAGTAGTGCTTCACTGCCTGTTGGTGCTAGCAAATACTGACTGAGAAAACAGTCTTGGACACATTCCAAATAACATCTCCCTATTTACCCCAGTTAATTAAAATTTTCCATAATTATGACTTCATTGTTAATAAATGCCAGCAACTTTTAAATTTCATCCTCAATTTCCTTTCCACTGTTTGGCAGTCTATAGCATTCCCCCAGTCATGTGACTGCCTCCTTGCTATTCCATCAGTGCAATCCAGACAGTGCAGCAGCAAAAAAGCTGATCTGACATTTTACAATATGCTCATACCAAATAAGAAAAAATATGACATTTATTACTGGACCATTTCAGTAGTGTCAAAT
This sequence comes from Cetorhinus maximus, assembly GCF_964194155.1. NCBI lineage: Eukaryota > Metazoa > Chordata > Chondrichthyes > Lamniformes > Cetorhinidae > Cetorhinus > Cetorhinus maximus. The sequence continues at coordinate 112,381,606 of NC_135880.1, forward strand.
TTTCTTTAATGCAGTAAGCATTTGCAAGAATGTACCATGAAACATATTGTACTTACGGTTAGCATTGGAGTGGTTAACAGTCCCCAGGCAAAGAATTCTAAAAAGATGACAACTACTGCATGATAAACACTGGGCCTCCCAATTCCATGCTGCTGAAAAACAAATATGGAACAGCTTACCATGGGAGCAAAATCAATCATAACTTGCTCTGCAATCAGGCGTTTTGCAAAGTATAGTAACTTAATACTTGAAGTAAACATAGCATTTTCAGTACACTTAAGCATTCAAAGGGAGCTGTAGTAGATATTTCACCCAATGCATAAATTCATATTTTGTAAAATGGTAAAAAAAATTTATTCATTCATGGGATCCAAGTGTCGCTGGCTAGGTCAGCGTTTATTGCCCATCCCTAATTGCCCTTGAGAGGATGCTGGTGAGCTGTCTTCTTGAACCGCTGCAGTCCATGTGGTGTAGGTACACCCCTGAAGGCAAAAGATGTGTGCGTGTAATTAAGGCATACATACACCTGGTACATATGCAATTAACTTGATTATAGTAATTATGATTCTCTCATTTAAACTTATCTTGATCCTTCTGTTCTCTGACTGCCATCCCATCTTAATCTTCCTTTTGCCCTCTTAAGGTTTCTCAAATATGTTATTGCGTCCTACATTGATGCTCATCTCTCTCAAAATTCCTGCTCAGATTTCTCTCATAGACCTGCCATCCTAACCTGAATCACAATTTGCAGATGCAGCTAGTTCCCAGTGCTATCCACCTTTGTCTTCGATGATACAAGAGATAAGTACTGCGGAACCGGAAATAGGAACATAGGAGAAGTAGGCCATTTGGCCCTTTGAGCTTACTCCACTATTCAGTAAGATCATGGTTGATCTGCTTGTGGTCTCAACTCCACTGTCCTGTTTGCCCCACACAATCCTGGACTCCCTTGTCTAACAAAAATCTGTCTAACTCTGCCTTGAATAAATTCAAAGACCCAGTCTCCACTAGTTTCTGGAGAAGAGAATACCACACACCAACAACTCTTTGGAAGGAAAACAGAAATGAAACAAAAACAAAAAAAAATGCTGGAAATACAAAAAGGTAATTGATCTGAAAGGTTAAGCCCGTCTATAATGTTCTGCAGTGGGCACCATGTTATCCTTCCCCATTGCTCTTCTGCTGTTGTTCAGCTTTGTAGGAATGCATTCATGTAGTATACAACAATGAATAATTTGCTAAAGTTATCCGGACAATCAAAATAAAATTTCTACAAACAGCAAAAGGCTTAACTTAATTTTTCATTGAAAACAGTACCGATACACGCATTATCAATAGGTAATAATTAGGTGAAAAGAGAATAGAAAATCTCATCTCATCATTCAGGTAATCGAACTGCCCACTCATCATCCATAACCTTCTGATTTACCTGTATCCATTTCTATTCATACATGCACTATGCAATATTCTTACAATTACACTAATTTTGAAATCTGAAAAGCATTTCATCAGTTAGATGAAATAACTAAAGCTCTGCATAAAAAAAAACGTTTCTAATGCTCAAAGATATACCCAAGCAAACAACAGGTGTTTTACACAAAGAAGAAGGCAAGAAATTTTTCAAAATGCCAGATGAAACCTGAGTTGCTCTCATGCCTCAAAGCCGTTGATAATCATTAGTAGAAACCAGGGAAAAAGATTGCTGTCCTTTTGACAGGGTAAGTGAGTAGGTTTTTTTTTCAAAACTTGATCTCAGGTACCTAGCACTTCATGGATGCCCAGCTTGGGCTATTGGGATCTGTCTTTAGATTAACATTACTATGTCACCAATGCAACCTTACACGATGAAAGGTGTCCTCAGGTCTATGACTTGATTTTGCCTTCACAAGATTGGTGCATGGTGAGATGGTGGTGTAGTGGTAATGTCACCGGACTATTAATCCAGAGGCCTAGGTTAATCCTCTGGGGGCATGGATTCAAATCCCACCACAGCAGCTGGTGGAATTTAATTTTGATTAATAAAATCTGAAATTTGAAAACTAGTTTCACTAACTGTGACCGATAAACTATCATCGATTGTCACAAAAACCCATCTGGTTTACTAATGCCCCACTGGGAAGGAAATCGGCCTTCCTTAACTGGTCACACCTACATCTGACTCTAGACCCACAGCAATGTGGTTGGTTCAACTGCCCCCTGAAATGGCCTGGCATGCCACTCAGTTCAAGGGCAATTAGGAATGGGTAACAAATGCTGGCCTCGCTAACGTTGCCCACATCCCATGAAAGAGTAAAAAAATTATCCAAGCTCCTTGTGAACATGTGTATTTAATTGAGTTAGTGAGAAAAGGGTGAAATAGGTTACTTCTTTCTGTTGGCTCCCTCCCTCCTCGACCCAGTCCATTAACCATGTTCTGAAGAACTTAGTCAGCAGTTATCGCAACCAAAAGTGGCTCAGTGGTAAACCCTGAAGTTCCCTATTTAGAGAACATTTTGTGTAATTACTTCCCTCAGTGCTTCCTCCAAGTGATGTTTAACACAGAGGAGTACTTACCGATAGAGGTGTGGGAAGTGGTGTTCAGTAGTGACTTAGTTTGACTTGAAGCTACAAGGCTTCATGACATCTACAATGTTGAGGATGCCCAGGACTCCTTCCACCTAAATGTTACGCCCCCCTTGAAGGAGGATCTATCTTGCCAATAGGACAAAATATACCTAAAGATGGTGATCTAGAATTTTGGCAGGGATAATTGAGTGCAGCACAGTAAAATTAAGAAAATACTTTTTAATCCACACTGTAATGACAGTGCCATTGTGGATCAATTGAAGCTGTGACATCATTCAAAACCATGCAACATTAAAGCACACTTTGAAAGATAATTGTGCTAAATATTTGGCAGATGGTAGAGAGAAATACAGTCTTAAACACCAAAAAGAATTTACGTAAGGCAGACAAACTGTAAAAGAACAAGGAGTATGGTCACTTCATTCATCACAAAAATAGATCAATAGAATCAGCTGTTGGATAGGACATCATTTGTCAATTCTTACATAAAAATCCATAATCTTATATTCCCATACCAGTTTCCTAATTCAATTGTACTTGTAGCACTCTTAAAATACAGTACCCAGGCTAAATTCTGGTACCATATCTGCATCACTTATTTCTTATTGCAAGAATGATAGCATTATATTAACTGACTGAAACAGCTCCCACCCATGTACTACATTTATACTACTGTTATGCAAACTTGATAACCAGTGAAATGAGAGGGTCTCTCAAATTATCTTGAAATGTCAAATTAAAAACTTTAAAAGTTCATATGGGATATATAACATAGCTAACTAAGTGCTGATTTTTCACCACTATTTCTGAAAAACTAACTTTCACGCTATACTCCATAACATTTTTAACTTTCTAAAAGAAAAATGAATTTGATTCTTTTTTCAATTTGGAAGCAATACAAAAGGAAAGCCATGAAATATGTCATAAAGTCAGGGTTTTACCTATTCCACACTTGCTAGACCGCAATTTTCTGTTTAAAAGGTTTGGAAAAAAACCCGAGGACTGGTGATAATAAAAGTAGAAAACAACTGACAGAAGCAACAATAAAACAAGTTACACCAACTGCACCATGAATATTTCATTTTCATGCCATATTTCAGTACACATACTGTACCGAATAAGGAAAGTTTCAAAGCAACGCATCCAGATATTCTGCAATTCCCAAAGCCAATTTAAAAATTAAATTTCTCACCCAAGTTTTTATAATTTTAGAGTCTTATCCAATGCATCGCATAAACCAAAAGGCAGCAGCTATGGGATTCAATCCAAATCTTATATGCTGCATTGATCATAAACCACAAGCAACTTGGGCCCACCTGTGAAAAAATAACAGTACCTCACGTCACCATATCCTCCACCTTTTTCACTGAGGTACTAGAGATAAGCTGGATGAGAAACAAGGCAAGTGAAACTTGCTGAGCAACAGTTCTGTCATGACTCTGAGGGATACGTGGAGGAATATAACCATACATTTACTGCTCTTCATTTATTTCAACAAACACCTATACCCACTTTTAATTAGCATCCTTAACTTCCACCCATTGGAGCTTTGTGTTTACATCAAATGTCTAAAGAGGTGTTGTGCAGCTGTTTTACAAAGTAAATGAATAACTTTCTCTTCCTCATCCCTCCCACTTGACTAAAAAAAATGAATTGATAAAAATGGAGGCTGCTGCAACCTTTTCTGCTTTTTTCAACTTGTAATTTCTTGCTTCTCCAAAATATCCCACAGCAAGCACTTTTTGTTTGGCAGGATAATTTGCCTGGTCCTTACCACAAATAAGAATTCAGTTCCTGAGGCTGTGTGTACTTTCTGACCTCTGGCAACTCACTTTTGTCAATCGATTCCGAAAGAATTTACTGAGGAATTTTGCCAACCATGCGCTGCGCACACTGTTGTGGACAGAATACTTTAAAAGTTGCTGACATCAACAGGCTGGAAAGTCCATTACAATGTACAAGATAGGATTGAGCACAGCTCAGGGGATGCTCCCCATCCCTTCCCCCTTCCGATGGTTGGATGATGTATTGAAAGCAGGAATACACATTTAAAAGATTTACGTTTATATAACACATTTTATGTTCCAATGCACTTCTCAGCCAAAAGTTTGCAGAATGTAGTTATTGTTAATTTTTGTCAACAAAAACAGCAGCCAATTTGTACAAAGCAAGGATCAAAGTCAAGCACACATTGGTGGAGGGAGTCTCAGCTTGACATCTCACTCAAAGGATAACATCTCTAAGAATACAATGCACTCCCAGTTTGGTCTAGGTTAAGTGCTCAAGTCCTGAAGGAGAGTTGAACACAAAGTTTCAGAGAAACAGGCAGACAGACATGCACATATACATAAACTAAGTTAATAATTTCCAATTGGAGAATACCATAATTTCCAATATAGCAAACTCTCATTAACAACCATGACAGATGGTGAAAATTAAATTGTTCCCTGGAGTTAGGAAAATTACAGAGGATTTGGAGAATTTAATTAAGGTTTTCTGTTCTTTCTTTTGACTTAAATGCACAACACCAGAATTATTTATTTTAAAAGAGACACACTAATTAGAAGGACCACTACATTACAGTAACAAAAATATCCTCATTCAAAATGAAACCCATCTTAAAATGGGTGGGAAAGTAGAGTACAGTTTTAAACAGTAGGAACTTTCTAATTAATCTACAGTATCAGCATGTTTTGAGCTTTTCTCCAAGACAAGAAAAACTACAGGGTAAAATCTGCTTCATACCTACACTAGATGCACAAGAGGGATAACTTTCATTTTAAAGGTATCAGTGGCAGGAGTAATCCATTGGGAAGATTTTATCACTAATCTGCCAGTCAAGGGGAGATAAAGCTTGAAACCAAGGTGCATAAAACAATTGTGGCCTGTGCTTGCCTCCATACTTACATCCACTCAATCTGGCAATAATAACATTATTTAAAAGATTGCAAATTTTTACAAGCACTGCTGCATTTCTTTGATCTTTCAAGTCCTGTCCATCAAGACTTCCCTCAAACACTGAGTGAATCTCCATCCACAAAACTGTTTGCGGTTGCGGTAGTGGGGGTGCAGGGGTGCTCTCAACACTGCAATCAGGTTTTCAGGTGCAACAGGTCTTTTAATTTAAACTTGAGTTTTTAAAAAGATTATCCCCACAGTGACCCGCTAAGCAATTTTTCTTACATCTTTAGATGCAATTTTATGAAATAAGTCACATAAAAAATTGAAAAGCTACCCTGATTGTAGGTTCTTAGACTTGCTATACCAGAATGAAAATTAATGTTCCACTTACTTAATCAAGTTCCCAAAGACAACTGGCATGGAATTCATCATTTATAACTATTTTAAGCTCGGGCGTATTCAAATGAGATTGGGAGAATACTTGTACATAATTTGACACGGGCAAAACAAGGGCAACATTGGGTGCATTTTCAGATCCAAATTCTGGGTTACACCCAAAGAGGGAACTGCAGGCCAGTAAATATTTTTCCATTTAACTGGTAAGGTGCAGAGGGCGGGGAAAAGGAGAAAAAGAGGGCTGATCACGGCCTGGCAGCAGCCCTCAAAGAGTGTTGTGTTGTCGGGATGAACACGTCTGCTCCTCAAAAGTTTTTTAAAAACTCACCTTCTTTGGAGTCAGCTACTTGCTAAGCTACATCCATGTAAAAGCCCAAATACAAGGCAGTCCAATTTCTCAGTGGTCTTAAAACAGACGTTAGGCCTCTCATTAGCATAGACAGCTACTTGAAACACCTGAAAATTATCGAAGGCCAATTACAACATCTAATGTTTTCTGGAGGTTCATGGGCAAAATTGGTTATTTTAACACCATTTTCGGTCTGGAGGAAATGTGCAATAAGGATCAAATTCTTCCTCGTGATTTCATCTAACCAAAGTTTTCATGGATTCACCTCCTTGCTGGCGGTATTAGTGATACAAGAAGAACTGTCAAGTAGGAACTGCCTTTAGAATTATAAATCTACCTGCCTGACCTATTGATCAAGACCCTAAACTCTAGAAGTACAACAGCTTATGCTTGTATAGCACCTTTAACATAATTGTCCCAAGGTATTTTACAGGAGCATTATAAAGCAAAATTTGACACCGAGTTACCCAAGATGATATTAGGGTGAGTGACCAAAAAGCTTGGTCAAAAACGGTAGGTTTTAAAGAGGAAAGAGGAGTAGACAGGCAGACGGGTTTACGGTGGAAATTCCAGACACCAGACCCCAAGCAGCTGAAGACATGGTCACCAGCAGTGGAAAAACTCAAACAGGGACTGCTCAAGAGGTTAGGCTTGGAGGAGTTCAGATATTTCAGATGGTAGTGGAGCTGGAGGAGATTAGAGTGATAGAGCCATGGAGGGATTTGAAAACAAAGTTCAAAGTTTAAAAAATTGAGGTATTGCTTAACCGGTAGTCAATGTAGATCAGTAAGCAAAAGGGGTGATGCGTGAATGGGATTTGGTATGAGCAAGGACACGGCCAGAGTTTTGGGTGACCTCAAGTTGACATAGGGTAGAATGTGGGAGGCCAGCCACAAGTGAATTAAAATAGTCAACTTTGGAAGTAACAAAGACATGGATGAGGGTTTCAACAGTAAAGGTGGAGCCAAGTGATGTGTGGAGGTGGAAACAGATGGTGTTAGTGATGGTACTTAAGTGTGTTTGGATGCTCATCTCGTGGTCAAATATGACACTTGGTTGCGAACAGTCTGTTTTCGGCCTCAAGACAGTTGCCAGGCATAGGGACAGAGTCAGTAACTAGGGGTAGAGAGTTTTCAGTGGGGACTGAAGACAATGCTTTTGGTTTTCCGGACATTTTATTAAAGGAAATTTCTGTCCATCCAGCATTGAATGTCAGAGAAGTAATTTGATAATTTAGAAACAGTTGAAAAGTTGAAAGTGGTGGTGGTGAGGTAGATGCTGGGTGTCATCAGCATGCATGAAAGCTGATGCTGCGTTTTTGTATGATGTAGTTTAGGGGCAGCATGCCAATGTGAAATAGGAGGAGACTATGGATAGATCCTTGGTGGGGAGAGGGGCAAAATCACCAGAGGTAATGGTGTGTGAGAGTAGAAAGAGAAGGCATTGCAGATGACACTTAGACAACAGTAGAGAGGGGATGGAGGAGGATGGTCTAGTTGAAGAGCGGGTGAAAAGAGGGCCGAGAGGCATGACCACCACCGGGGTGGGTGAAAGATGCTGGACACAGTAACTAACACCTAGAAAAGCTATCCAATGCATTCCAGTCTGTGGCTCAAGAGCAGAGTGGCCACGTTCCGAGAAAAATCAAGTGTAACATCACAGGAAAACAGATAAGTAATTGGTTAGTGAATATTTTGCTCATTTATCTTCAAAATCCATGTAATTTATTAGTAATTGTAGGGTTTTATTAGTTTTCTTAAGCTTTACTAGTGGTAGTAAAGGTTATTGGGAGTAGCAGAGTTTATGATGTGTTAATATGTAATTACGACGACAGGGAAGGTGATGTGTTTCAACTGCAGAATGTGGGTATGCCCGGGCATTGGAACAATCCAGGAGAAACACATCTGCAGTAAGCGTCTGCAGCTTGAGGAGCTTCGGCTCAGTCATTGAGCTGAAGGCTGAGCTGCAGACACTGCAATGCATCAGTGAGAGGGAAAAGTTACCTGGACACTTTGTACCATGTGACAGTCACACCCCTTAGGATAGGGTCTTCTGATTTGGTCAGTGTTCAGGGACAAGAGCGTGTGATCTGAGTGAGGCAGATTTGGGGACCCAGAAAATAGAATTGGAGGAGCTTCAGCCTTTGCAATTGTCCAACAGGTTCAAGGTTTTTGCAGCCTGTATGGATGAAAGATGTGGCTGCAGAGCAGTTGAGCAAACTGACCATGGCACAGGAAGCCATTCAAGCAGAGGGAGTTAATAGGAATGTTGTGATGGTTGGGGATGGACAGTTCTCTGCAGCTGAGAGCAAGAGTCTGGAAAGCTGTGCTGCCTGCCCGGTGTCAGGTTTTGGGAAATCTGCTCTGGGCTGGAGAGCAACTTGCAGTGGGAGGGGGAGGATTCAGTGGATGTGATCCACATAGGTACCGATAAGTGCCATGAAAATATAATAATTTTCATAATATTGTGATTGATTGTAAAGGTAGGTTAGTAGTGGGGTTTGGACTAGTTTCTCTCTGTGGATGTGTGCGTGTATGGGCGATTTAATTGAATTGGAGACAGCTGGTCTGGAGCTTTTGGGTTGTCAAAAAGGAAGCTAGGTTTGAAATGCTAAATATGTAAACATGGCTGAAGTTTTAAAATGTGAGGCATGAGGAAAATTTGCATTTTTAGATAAATTAGAGTAGCTTGAATTTCAAAAAGATGGTAGGATGTTACACCCAGCTAAAAGAAGCTAAGCCAAACAGTGTGTACATTTTCCCCAAAGGTTACTGATAATATGAGTATTATGAAAGATTTATATTATGAGAAAAGTAAAGTTGCAAAGACATATTGGAACAATGGAATTAACATTAAAAATAAAGAAACATGTATAAAGGAGATGAGATTATATGTAAGGAAGGAGGCATTCTAAGATCTAACACAAGTGTGAAAAGCCTCCAGCCTCTGTGCATCAAGTTGCTGTCTACAGGAACTGAAGCTAAGAAAACTCACTTTGAATATCACTGTCCAGAATATTGTGTGCTTTGCTTGGGTCTGTTGAAATTTATTTGTTTTTATTAATGCCTTAATGGAGGTGTAACTAGGAGCCAGATTAATTAGGGGATTTTGCAGTTATTACAGTAGTAATTTGTAAACCTACGTACGTGTTTAAAATCTTTTCTTTTATTAATAAATGTTTAGTTTTTTAAAAAAAACCTCTAAGTCTCAGTGGACTTATTACAACTGAATTCAAGGCACACATCTCGAAACAAAATATAAATTGCAAAACAGTTGTGGCAGCTGTTTCAAGTTTCCCTCTGGGATTTGAGCAGCTCGGCATTTACCATCCACTGTGCCATAACAAAATGCAGAACTAGGGAAGGAGCTCAGCTGAGGGAGTATGAGAAGCTAGGGGTTAAATTAAAAAATAAAACCTCAATAAGTAATAATCTCTGGATTACTACCTGAGCAACGAAACAATTGTCTTAGGGTAAATCAGAGAGTTAAGTACGTGTCTCAAAGATTGGTGTTGGAGAAATGGGTTTCAATTCATGGGGAACTGGCACCAGTACTGGGGAAAGCTGGCGCTGTACCATTGGGACATCTTCACCTGAACAGTGCTGGGACGAGTGTTCTGGTGAGTCGTATAACTAGGGTGGTTGAGAAGGCTTTAAACTAAATAGTGGGAGCAAGGGATCAAGTTTGTGAAGATGTGATAAATTAAGTAGAAAATACAAGGCAAGACAGCAAGGTAGGAATAAGGAAATGATGATCAGTGCATGGCAGGAAGGGACAGAGTGTACAGATCTAGGAAAGCACCAGCAGATAAGGCCAGAGGTCACAAAAACAGTAAAAAGACAGAACTAAAGGCTCTGTATCTGAATGCAGTAGCATTTTTAACAAAACAGGTAAATTGACAGCACAAACAGAAATAAATAATAATAAATATGTATGATCTGAAAGCCATTACAGAGAGATGGCTGCAGAATGACAAAGACTGGGACCTGAAAACTCAAAAGTACATGACAGGTACAGGAAGCTGGAAAAGTTGGAAGGGTAGTTCTGTTAATCAAGGGTGACATTGGTACAATAAAGAGAGATGACCTTAGTTCTGGAGATCAAGATGTAGAATTAGTTTGGGTAAAGGTGGGAAATATTAAAGGTAATAAGTCGCTTGTGGGAGTGGTTTATAAATCCCCTAACTGTAACTACACGAAAGGAGGGTATGCTGGAAGAAATAATGGGGGCTCGTAAGAAAGGTACTGCAATAATCATTATAATCCACATATAGATTCAATGAATTAGATTGGCAAAGATAGCCTGGATGATGAGTCCAAAGAGTGTTTTTGGGAGTTTCTTAGAACAGCACATGTTAGCACCAACCATAGAGCAGGCTATGCGAGATCTGGTCATGTGCAATGAGACAGGATTAATTAATGACCTCATTGTGAAATTCAATTATATTATGATCACTTCACTTTCAGTTTGAGGGAAAGAGGAGTGGATCCAAGACTAGTACTTTAAACTTAAATAAGGGCAATTATGAGGACATGAAGACAGCAAGTGAATTGGGAAATTAGATTAAATGATAGGTCAGTAGAGATGCAGTGGCAGACATAAGGAGATATTTCAGAATAATCAGAAAAGATACATTCCAGTAAGAGAGAAAGACTAAGGGAAGGACGCACCATCCATTGCTAGCTAAAGAAATTAACAATAGTATTAAATTGAAAGAAAAGCGTATAATTTAGCAAAGTGGCAGGTCAGAAGGTTGGACAGGATATAAAGAACAGCAAAGAATGACTAAAAGATTAATGAGGCGGTAGAAATTAAGAGTATGAGAGAAAGCTAGCTAGAAATATAAAAACAGATGGTAGAAGTTCATACAGGTATTTAAAAAGGAAAAGAGGAAGCAAAGTGTGTGTTGGTCCTCTAGAGAGTGAGAATGGGGAATTAATAATGGAAAATAAGGAAATAGCGGATGAATTGAACAGGTATTTAGTCTCTGTCTTCATTGTAGAGGATACAAATAACATCCCAGAAATAATTGTGAATCAGGAGGTGAAAGGGAGGAAGTTAAAACAATTACAAACACCAGGTAAAGGGTACTGAGAAATTTATTAGAGCTAAAGGCTGACAAGGGGCCACATGTATGGTTGCTGAATTTGTTGATAACACAAAGATAGGTAGGAAAGTAAGTTGTGAAGAGGACATAAGGAGTCTGTAAAGGGACATAGATGGGTTAAGTGAGTGAGCAAACATTTGACAAATGGAGTACACTATAATGTGGGAAAAAGTGAACTTGTCCACTTTGGCAGGAAGAATAGAAGAGCAGCACATTATTTAGATGGAGAGAGATTGCAGAACTCTGAGGTACAGAGGGATCTGTGTATCCTGGTACATGAATCAGAAAAATTTAGTATGCAGATATAGCAAGATTAGGAAAGCAAATGGAATGTTGTAATTTATTGCAAGGGAATAGAATATACAAGTAGGGGTGTTTTGCTCCAGTTGTACAGGGTGTTGGTGAGATCACATCTAGAGTACTGTGTAGTTTTGGTCTCCTTACTTAAGATAGGATATTGTGTTAGCAGTTCAGAGAAGGTTCACTTGACTGATACCTGGGATGGGGTAGGGGTTATCTTACGAGGGAAAGTTGGGCAGGTTGGGTCTGTATCCAACAGTGTTTAGATGATTGAGAGGTGATCTTATTGAAACAGATAAGATTCTGAGGCAACTTCACAGGGTGGCTGCTGAAATGTTTCCCCTTGTGGGAGAGACTAGAACTAGGGGACACAGTTTAAAAAATAAGGGGGTTCCCATTTAAGATGGAGATAAGAAGAAATTTTTTCTCTCAGATGGTCGTGAATCTTTGGAACTCTCTTCCCCAGACAAAGGTGGAGGTAGGGTTAATGAATATTTTTAAGGCAGAGAGTTAGGTAAGATTCTTGACAAACAAGGGAATCAAAGGTTATCAGGCTTAGGTGGAATGTAGAGTTGAGGCCACAATCAGATCAGCCATGATCTTATTGAATGGTGGAGCAGGCTTGAGGGGCTGAATGGTCTTCTCCTGCTCCCAATTCGTATGTATGTTCATGTCAATCATGTCAAAAGCTCCAGACAGATCAGATGGGCAAAGAGGGAAAAGTTTACCTTTGTCACAGTCATACAGAATGTAATTTGAGTTTGATAAGTGCCATTTGGCAGTGGGGCAGGGCTGAAATCTTATTGGAGGGATTCAAATACGGAGTTCCAAGAAAGATGGGATCCTATCGCTCCTGAAACCCCTCTTTCCTCCTTTTATATGCTTCTTAAAAGCTACCACTTTTGATGAAGTTTTAATATCTGTTTGATATTAGCATCAAACTTTGTTTTATAATGCTCCTGTGAAACACCTTGGGATGGTTTATTATGCTAAAAGTGCCATATATGTACAAGTTGTTGTTAACTAAACGATAATTGATAGATAACAAATCAACATTTGAACAAAGCTTACCAGAAACAAATGTTATGAAGTACCCATGTAGAAACCCAAAATGCATGGAGTAACAAATCTATTTGTGACCTTGGTAAACTATTTTGACTAAATAGGTCACTATTAGAACAAAATAAGCAAGTTAAATAGATGGTAAAGACGATGTGTCTCACTCAAGCATGCAATAGGAAGGTAACATTTCAGATAGGGTTAAATGTGTATCGTCTCCCAGGAACAGATTGTGTCATTACCCGAGAGCCTATTTTAACCCCAGGAATGCTATATCGAACAAATTACATCACAGACAAAAAGTCAATTTTTATCACAAAATTGGCAGTCTGGATTATGTGCTCAAATCACTCTGGTGGATGCCTGGAACCCATGGCCTCCTGACTCTGAACTGAGTGTTATCAATGAGCAAAGACTGACACCTTAAGTTACTTAGCACACTGATAAGGCTATGAAGATAGAAATCAACTAAACAAGCTAATGTCATGCATACATTACCATCCAGGAGATGCAAGTCTGCTTTTCCCAATGCTGCCCTGTTCATTGTGGAGGGCCACAGGTATGTTTACCTTGACAGTGTCCACATTTAGAATAACACAATTTGATGGAGTTAGTGACTTCTTGTACTTGCCAATAAATTTGCAGTAGTGGCAACATGCGCAACACACAAGGAACAAGAAATGACCATCTCCAACAAGAAAGAACTTAACCACCTCCCTTTGACATTCAATTGCCAATCATTGAATCCCTACCATCATCATATATTGGCGATCTGGTTAAGAAGAAGAGAGAGATGTATATATTGGCGATCTGGTTAAGAAGAAGAGAGAGGTGTATAGCAGGTATAGGCAACAAGAAGCAAATGAGGTACTTGTAGAGTATAGAAAATGTAAGAAAATACTAAAAAAGGAAATCAGGAAGGCAAAAAGACATGAGGTTGCTTTGGCAGATAATGTGAAGGTAAACCCGAAGGGTTTCTACAAGTATATTAAAAGTAAGGGACACAATTGGTCCCCTTGAAGATCAGAGTAGTCGTCTATGTGTGGAGCCTCACGAGATGGGGGAGATCTTAAACAGTTTTTTTGCATCAGTATTTACTCAGGAAACTGGCATAATGTATAAGGAAGGAAGGGAAACAAGCAGTAGTGTCATGGAACATATAGAGATTAAAGAGGAGGTGCTTGCTGCCTTACAGCGAATAACGGTAGATAAATCCCCCAGGCCTGACATGATATTCCCTCGGACCTTGAGGGAGACTAGTGTAGAAATTGCAGGGGCCCTGGCAGAAATATTTAAAATGTCCTTAGCCACGGGTGAGGTGCCGGAGGATTGGAGGGTAGCTCATGTTGTTCCGTTGTTTAAAAAAAGGCTCCAAAAGTAAACCAGGTAATTACAGGCCAGTGAGCCTGACATCAGTAGTAGGTAAATTATTGGAAGGTGTTCTGAGAGATCGGATATATAATTATTTGGACAGCCAAGGGCTGATTAAGGATAGTCAGCATGGCTTTGTGCGTGGTAGGTCGTATTTAACGAACCTTGTAGAGTTTTTCCGAGGAGGTTACCAAGAAAGTAAATGAAGGAAAGGCTGTGGATGTTGTCTACATGGACTTTAGTAAGGCCTTTGACAAGGTCCCACATGGGAGGTTAGTTCAGAAGGTTCAGACACTTGGTATCCATGGAGAGGTTGTAAACTGGATTCGAAATTGGCTGTGTGGGAGAAGACAGAGAGTGGTAGTGGATGATTGCTTCTCAGACTGGAGGTCTGTGACTAGTGGTGTGCCTCAGGGATCTGTACTGGGACCATTGTTGTTTGTTGTCTATATCAATGATTTGGATGATAATGTGGTGAATTGGATCAGCAAGTTTGCTGATGACACTAAGATTGGAGGCATTGTGGACAGCGAGGAAGGCTTTCAAAGCTTGCAGAGAGATCTGGACCAACTGGAAAAATGGGCCAGAAAATGGCAGATGGAATTTAATGCGGAAAAGTGTGAGGTGTTACATTTTGGAAGGTCAAACCAAGGTAGGACATACACAGTAAATGGTAGGGCACTGAGGAGTGCGGAGGAACAAAGGGATCTGGGAGTTCAGATACATAATTCCCTGAAAGTGGTGTCACAGGTAGACAAGGTTGTAAAGAAAGCTTTTGGCATACTGGCCTTCATAAATCAAAGTATTGAGTATAGGAGTTGGGATGTTATGGTGAGGTTGTATAAGACATTGGTGAGGCCAACTTTGGAGTATTGTGTGCAGTTCTGGTCGCCTAACTACAGGAAGGATATCAGTAAGATTGAGAGTGTGCAGAGAAGATTTACTAGGATGTTGCCGGGTCTTAAGGAGTTGAGTTACAGGGAAAGATTAAACAGGTTAGGACTTTATTCCTTGGAGCGTAGAAGAATGAGGGGATATTTGAAAGAAGTTTTAAGAATAAATTAGATAGATACATGGATGGGAGAGGTCTGGAGGGTTATGGACTAGGTGCAGGTCAATGGGACTAGCGGAATAATATTTCGGCACAGACTAGAAGGGCTGAATGGCCTGTTTTCTGTGCTGTAGTGTTCTATGGTTCTATCATTCTCGGGGTCATCATTGACCAGAAATTTAGGTGTATCTGTCAAACAAATATTACGGCTATAAGGGCAGATCAGAGGCTGAATATTCTGTGGCAGGCGGCTCACCCCCCCAACTCCCCAAACCCTTTTCATCATTTTAAAAAGCATAGGTGAGTAGTGTAATGCAATACTCTTCACTTTCCTGGATGCAAGGAGCTCCAACAAAACTCAAAAAGCTCAATCATCCAGGGCAAAGCGGCTCGCATGATTGGCACCCCTTCTACAAACTTAAACATTAATTCCATCCACCACTGGTCCACCGTGTATGCAGTGTACAAGATGTAGCACAACAGCATACCAAGGTTCTTCAACAGCACCAAACCTAATACCTCTCCCACCTAGGAGGTCAAGGGCAGGAGATGCACAGGAACTTCACCACCTGAAGTACCTTTCCAACACACTATCCTTACTAGGAAATGTATTGATGTTCCTTCCTCATTTCTGGGTCAAAATCCTGGAACTCCTTACAAGGAGTGGTTTCACCACACTGCAGTGGTTCAAGAAGAGAAGATTAATCAGTAATAAATGCTGGCCTTGCCAGTGATGTCCACGTTCTGTAAATGAATAAAAAAAACTGTTCTAAAGACCTTACAGTTAAATCAATAGGCCTGAAACATTTATGAAAATTTCAATTCCTGGGAATTTAAGCCAAGGTGTTATTCCTTCAGTCTAAATGGTGGATTTGTTCAGATGTGAGGAAAGCATAATGTTTATGTCTAAGGTGCATCGTCAATTTAATTCTTAACTGGATTTAATGCCTCAAGGGTCAAGACTGTTAACAGGTGTAAACATCACCCTATTTTGTAAAAAAAAATCCTGCATCTCAATTTTGTGAGTTAACAAAAACTGATTTTTTTTTAAAGTTATCAGCTTTTCAAACACCTGTATTCATATAGCAACTTTAATGTTGTAAAATGTTACTACCAGCTGAAATTTTGCCAAAACAGTTCAATTCAGTTACAGTCCAACAATTGTGGTAGACTTGTTTTATTTTCTTTCATGTACTGTTTTACAGCTATGATTCAAAAAATTCTTGACAAAATACATATGCACCATGGTCACTTCTACAACAATTTATTTGGAAGTTTCCAATTGCCTGCCATGATTCATTAGGTAAACACAGTCCCTCCAGCCCTGCACACTCCAATTACTTACAGTTAAGTTACTTACAAGTCTGGTTTTAATTACTTTTCAAGAGCCAAAATTTGATTGTTTCTTTTTGTTCAGCATTGTTTCCTCAAATTTAAGCTTTGGCAAGTTTCATTTCTTTAAAACTTAAAAGAGGAAATGGTTGAATAATTGAACAGTGTGACAGAGAAACTCTCACGTTCCAGTACACATGAATAACCTCAAATCAACTCCAAACATACCAACACCCGCCCCCCCCCCGCCTCCCCCACCATTAACCAAAAGACTAATTTCACTTCAAAAGGTTAATACATACACAATAAGGCTAATTACAATGCAATTCTAAAATTGCCACTCCCTGTAAAGATTTGCAGAAGTATCATCTCTGATTTATTTTGCCTAAATCTGCAGTATTGGACAGGGTGGGTCCAATATCATTGTAAAGCATCTTACCATGCACCTTCCTTTTTAAAAACAGGAAATGTGATCATAAAGTTGATTCTGTCACTGAACATGTGGCTCCAATAAAATAAACTCCTGGTCTACAAAGATTGGCTCTGCAGCAACTCCAGTATCCATGACAGCACAGACTTCCCAAGGCAATTAACATTGACAGAAGCACAAATCTGCCAAGGCAATTAGCCATGCAGAAGCTATTCCAGGAACTGGAGTCAAACCAAAAAACACCCTTCAAGAAAGATAATTGTCCTAATCAGGTCCACTCTAATTCTGTGTTTAATTATTCTGACTATATTTCCTAAAATATAGAGATTTTTGTATTAATGTAACTGCTTATTCAAGGCAGATGTCTACTGTATTTGCAGAAGATGCAGAACAGAAGCATAGCATTTAATAATCTAGGCTTGCACAATTGTCTTTGGAAGAATAGGAAAGCAGGAAATAGGTAACAGAAAAAAACTCTGCAGCTCTGAAAACCAATGCCAGTCAATCACCCACAGCCTTAAATGTCAATCTAACTTTCATAAAATTATCCACTATTTTAGAGAGTTCATTTCACACGTTCACCACCATTAATGTAAGCTTTAAACAATTCTAAACTGTGTGCACATTCTCTTTTCCAAACTTGAGACTGTGACCTACCCTCAATAAGGTCAGAAATGAGGGTATTCACTGCTGATTGCACATTGTTCAATGCCATTAACAACTAATCAGGTACTGAAGCAGTCCACACCTGCATGTAGCAAGGCCTGGACAACATTCAGGTTTGGCCTAATAAGTGGCAAGTAGTGTTCACGCCTCACACGTGCCAGACCATCTTCAATAAGAAACAAACAATCTAACCACCTGGAGACTCCTGGAATTCCCTCCCTAAGAGCACTGTGATGTAGCTACACCACATGGACTGCAATAGTTTAAGTAGTCATTCACCACCAGCTGATCAAGAGGAATTAGGAATGATCAATAAATGTTGGTCTTGCCAATGACACTCGCGTCCCAAAGAACAAAGTTCCTCAGTTCCAAATCTTGTGGCCATCTGGAATGTAAGTGAGTTCAATTTATTTACATCCTTAAGAGCCTTAAATAATTGAACAATATCTCTTCTGGGCCTTTTCTTCCCCAAATAAACAATCCCAAATCTTGTACTGTTCCTTCTAGCTAAGACATGTCAATGTCTGGATATTTTTGCACAGTATGCCAACCAAAGCTGCACAAAATACTTTACACAAACTCATTACCACCTCCTAGGATTTATGTTCCAGCTTTTTGGCTATACGTGCCGACATGCAATTAACCTTCTTTGCAGCTGCTGCACACAGGTTGCTTTATGTTAGCAATCCATCAATAGCTCCAGATTCCCCTCCTATGTTGTGTCCTGCAGCCAAGAGCCATATAGTTTTTATCCTCATAGCTCTTACCTTGAATTTGTCCACATGAAATGTCAATCATCAGTTCAACTTCCCCATCTATCCACACCCCTTGTCTGCATTGAGCTCTTTCCAACAATAAGCAACAATGTCCTTGTTAGAGAATTTACAGCATTTTAAAACAGCTGAGAGTAGTGATTTTGGCCTTTTTATAAACACACTTTATAGGAGTGAAACACTCATTGTAGTAGCATTTTAAACTGAATTCCATGATTTTTGGAAATCTCAGTATTTATACTAGCAGTATAGAGCTAAAATGGAATCCATCTCTAGGCCAAGTCTTACTTTATTCAAGCAAGTGCCAGAAAGTCATTCTTTGTGTGATAAGGTTAGCAGTCTTAGAAACAAACTGGTGTGTTACAGCAGGTTGCCTGACCAATTAGGCTGACACACAAGAATAATGTTTAAGCTATTGTAGCTACATATTTGCCAAAACCTTCCATTACATTAAGTATTCTTGGCTGCTCCGTTCTCAACACTACACCAAAGATAAAGGACCTGACAACTTTCAACATAATTGTGCTGCTAAGATTCCCCCAGTGTGCAATCCCCAAGCAAATCAGTGAAGGAATGAAATCTTCCACTTTTACACTTTTAGTCTTGCTGTAAAAGCCCTTGAAAAAGTTTATACTTTGTTGAATGAGATGCAACTGGGTTTTTAAAACAGCATACCAAGTTCATAATTACTGCTAAACATCTTCAACTATTCTTGTAAAGCTAATTCTATATTTGTGGAATGTCAAATTTCTTCATTATCTCATTTAAATTTTTTTTTAAAAAGAAGTTTGTTTAGCTCAATCCAATCATTTATTCCACTATTTGAAAACTTAAAGCAAAGGATAATCAGTATCTTTCAATTTCTTAGTTTGCAAGAATACTTAAATGCATTGTCAGTTAGCAAGATAAGCTGCCAGCATTGCTGCTGGTGCCTGGAGATTCCCTTGACACCGTGCCAGATTTAAACAGCCATCAGAAAAGGGGAAATCCAGACCACAGATCTCTACATCAATGTGGGCAACTTTCTTCAAAGTCAGTGGTGAGTGCCATTGCTTCACAATTTACCACAAAATCCAGCCCAATTAACCAGAATATCTGCTTTAGTGAAGTTAATCAAGGGGTAAATCTGGTCTTTGATTAGTGCCTTTTTTTTCAACGCCCACCCGAGAGGACAAAATCACACCAATGGCATTGCAACACTCCCTTAGCACTTAACTGAAGTGTCTGGTTTGTGTGCTCAAGTGTGGGACTTGAACCAACAACTTCCTGACTCAAGAGATGAGATTGTTACTACTAAGCCATGGTAGACATCTGGGGACGCTAAAATGCATTCTCAACCAAGGATAATGCTCTGCGCAGTCATGCTCCTTGGCGGAACTATTTTTAATGTTTTCAGTGTAGTCATGAGCATCTGCTTTCTCAAAATCCTTGGCCTAAATTTATTAATGCCTGGGGAATTCCAGCTATTAAAAGCCAGAGTGACACTACAGTGGGGCCAAATACTGTATGTGGTGCATGCTGTTCTCTGAAAGGAGATTCGGAGTCAGATTAGCATCTGACTTTTTTTTTAAACTGCGTTTGCAGCAACCTTGCTCAAAAGCTGATCAAAGAATTCCTTACATAATACATACAATGTGTTTCAAAGTAACTTACTGCAAATGAAATGCTGAGGTATTTCTGAGACATTACAAAGGCATGCAGGTATTTTCTTTGCTTTTGTAAGCCATATTAGTTTTGCCAGCATAGTTCAGGACATAATATTAAGTTTATAAAATAATTTTATAAAACTTTCTGCAAGGGTCTTAATTTCTATATAATCTACATACATAGTGCTGCCATGCAACCCAATCCCATTTCACACTATTGACAAGGTGGGGTTGATGTGAATGAGAATGGAAAAGCAGAATAAAGATGGAACAGAAGGGGGCAGAACTTCCGATCTCTGGATGGTCGTACCCCAGAGGTACCGCCCAAAATGTTCTGGGGGACCCCTCGGAAATCCCAACGCAATGACTATGTGGGATTTGCCTGGGAAGTCTGAACTTCCGATGAGCAATTCCCCTGCATGTGGAACCCTCCGAAACTCAGAGTTAAATTCAGAGGCTTCGGATGGTTCAGACTGACTTACCAGAATAGTTACCCAGTAAAAGTTTGAAGGATTAAAAGCAGTTCTAACTTCTGGGTAACTATGCTACTGACACCCCAACCCACCTACTCCCCACAGACCCCCACAACCCACCCTAAGCCCTCACCCACACACATGCAACCCTATCCCCTCAACCACTTACCTTCTCCCTGTAGCTCGTCAAAGTGGCTTTGGGACTGTTAAACTTTCTACACCGGAATACACAGCTAATCCTGTAAAAAGGGGACATGGCTTGGCTTCCCCTGACAATCCTGCACTACAAAGGGAGGGCTGTCAGAACAGGTACAGGCATTTCTGAAGAGGCCTGGTTTGGAAGGCTGGGTGAGAAATGTGGAGCTCCATCCTAGGGTAAAAAACTAGGAGCAGAGTGGCAATTAACCTCTATCAACAGCCTTCTTTGAACCTCAGCCACAACCACCAACCACCCCCCACCCCGTCCCCTCACAAGTTTAACCCCTGCGGGTGCTCCCTCCCCTATCCTGGCCTCTCACCAACACCCCTACACGCCTCTGTCCAACCCCTCAGGCTTCACCTCCCCTCCCTGCCCCGAGGCCCCCCATACTTACCTAGTCCTGGCCCCCCAGGACTTAAGACTCTGGGGAGTGTTGCAGTCCCAGTCCTGTCCACTGCAGCTTCTGGCGCCGCTGGGGCCAATTGGCCAGCAGTTCTCTGATGTGGGACGTCAGCTGTGGCTCAGTTCATAGCACCCTCGCCTTTGAATCAGAGGGTTGTGGGTTCATGTCCCACTCCCGGAAACCAAGAACTGTGATTGTACTCAAAAAGAGTTGCAATCTGTGACTGTTGATAACTCGAAAGAGTTTCCTCCCTCATTGCAACCTTAAATGGCTGCAGGGCAGCCAGTATTGGCAGCATTGCATTCGCTGCTGACTCCTCAGATGGCGGGAAGAGAAACACCACCTGCTGAAAAAATCTGGCCAAGGCATTAATTGCTGCCTTGTTAAGGCACAAGTTGAGGGCCTCAAGAGTACTCAGAATATAAGAAAAAGCCAAAGCATTTTTTTCTTGCTATTCACAACCTTGTTGCAAAATTATATAAATTTGTAGCACATATAGGCCTTTTGACCCAAATGATCTGTACCTATTTTATGCTCCGCACAAGACTCCTTTCTACCTCCTGAACTTACCTAGCTTTGCTTTAAATGCATGTATTTTATTTGCTTTAATTTTCATGTGGTAGCGAGTTCCACATTCTAACAAATTTTTTGAGTTTAGAAGTTTGTTCTGAAATTTTTTATATTGTAATTATTAGTGATTTTTATATACTGTATCCCTAGCTTTGGGCTTCATTACAAGTGGTAAAATCTTCTCTTCATCTTCCCTATCAAACCCTTTCATATTTTTAAAGGTCACCCCTCAGACTTCTTTTTTCTAGAAGAAAGAAGCCCTCAGTATTTCCTGATAGTGCTCGAACTGAGAGGTTAAAACTGTCATTGTAAATATATTTTGCATCTTCTCTATGTCCGTTTTGTAATATGGAGACAAGAACTGTACACAGTTATCCAAGTTTGGCCCAATCAAGTTTTTGTACAAGTTTAACATGACTTCCCTGCTTTATAACTCTATTCCTTTAAAATGTTGTGTGCATTTTTTAAATGGTCTCATTAATTTGCATTGTTACTTTCAATAATTTGTGAACATGTACCTATAGATGTCTTTGTTCTACTATACAGTACGCAGTTAAGTTTTTAAAAATCTTTTTGCAGAATGACATTGTGTAAAAATCCCAGTTTACTTGATGTACTGTAAGACTGCACCTAATTAAATAATTTAATTATCCAGCTAAAATGAATACCAATGAATTAACAATTATGGTGATTCCAAAATGAAGCAAAGATAAATATGTCAGCCCAGTTAGTAAAAATCATTCTTCAAAAGCATGCTGTTAACTCATCTCCAACCTTTATTTGATGGTATCTTTAAAAAAAGATGAACTGCCCATGTTTTTCTATTTGTTCTAGTGATGTCGGGTAGTCTGGAATCAGAATAAATTGCTCGGAATCATGAAAAAAATCTTCACAGTGAGGAAAGTCCATTATTAATTAATTTTAGCCCGGTTTATAATCAGCAGTTTCAAAC
The DNA here is from genome assembly GCF_964194155.1 of Cetorhinus maximus. Taxonomy (NCBI): domain Eukaryota; kingdom Metazoa; phylum Chordata; class Chondrichthyes; order Lamniformes; family Cetorhinidae; genus Cetorhinus; species Cetorhinus maximus. The sequence goes on from NC_135880.1 coordinate 112,404,149, forward strand.
TTTCTTTGTCGGGGATCCCTTGCAACCAGCCAAGGAGCTCACTTTAACTTCCAAAAAGCAATGTTGGCTACACAAAAGGAAAAGGTTTCTTTCTTCCCAAATAATGTGCTGGAAAATCAGGAACCACATAAATTTGATGGAGAGAGGGAAATGTAATAACCTTGGGGACCCTTCGCATATATTCGAGAGTCCAGGATTTGTAATATGATGGCAAAAGTATTGGTTCCAAGAATTGTCATCAAGCAGATATTACAAATTTCAAAGACACAAAACCTATCAGTTCTAATTTTGTGTTTAGGGGTGCCCTGAGCTCATGAAAGCATGCTATAACATGTAACCGATTGCATTTATAGTCAACATAAACAACCCCATGCATAATTACCAATGTAACACGATTTAATTTTATTCAACATTTAAAATTTTCCCTTTCAGCACAGAGTTATGTTATTAAATTTGATGGATCAGGACAAATAATAAATCTAAATTAATTTACATTCAAGTACAACATCTAGGACTACTTTGCCACAGATTAAAGTCAAGCCAAACCAAACATCATCTGAACGAAATATTAACTGGTTATGGTAACTAGGATGAAAAAATCTATTTCAAATCTTTTACAAAGTTTATTGCTATTTCCTACATTGAAAAGGAACATACACAAGGATGTTTTTCTTAAATTCCCTAAAATCTCATCCTTCAAAATTCCTCTAATTTAAAACTGATAATATATAACCATATATTTCGTTTTCATGCAGTTTTAAGTGCACAGTCACTTCCATAAGAATCCAAAGGCGTTAGGTCCTAATATTTTCAAAATATCAGTCTTGGTTCACTGGTAGAACTCTTCTCTCAGTCTGGTCAGAAATCAAACCCTCACCAAGACTTCAGCACATAATCTGGGCTGACATTTCAGTGCAATACTGAGGGAGTATTACACCTTCAGATGTGCAGCCCTGTCTTTCAGGTGATCCATAAATTGTGACCTTAAGTATCATCTCCGATGTAAAAGATTCTATAGCACTATTCCAAGAAAAACAGGGAAGTTTGTCAATAGCCTGGTTAAGATTAACCCCACAACCAACATCTTCAAAACATTAATATAAAAGCAAAGTACTGCATGATGCTGGAAATATGGAATAAAAACAGAAAATGCTGGAAAAACTCAGCAGTTCTATCAGCATCTGTGAAGAGGGAAACAGAGTTAACCAAGCGACTCTCCTTGGGACTTAAAGAGAAGTAGAAACGTGATGGAATTTATACTGTTTAAGGGGGAGGAGCAGGTAAAGCAGAATAGAAGGTCAGCGATAGGTGGGGGATAAGGAGTGATTGACAAAAATGTCGCGGGCACAAACAAAGGGAGTGTTAATGGTAATGGTGAAGACTAAAGAAGCTGCTGATAGTGGCATAAAGGTAAAAAAAAGCAGAATGTGTTAATAGTAGAACAAGGTTCAACACTCCATTAACACTCCTCTTGTCCTGTGTCCATGACATCTTTGTCAATCTCTCCTTAGCCCCCACCTATCGCTGACCTTCTATCCTGCTCCAACCCACTTAAACAATATAAATTCCATCACATTTCTACTTCTCTGTAGTTCTCGTGCGGACCTGAAACGTTAACTCTTGTCTCTCCCTCCACAGATGCTGCCAGACCTGAGCTTTTCCAACGTTTTCTGTTTTTATTATCATCAAAACATTAACTGTTTATTTATCTCACCCGCTATGTGTGGGAATTTGCTGTCATGTCTGCAGTGCCTCCATTTGTCTGTAAAACAATGACTGCAATTCTAAACTAATTAATTGGCTGCAAAACACAGACTTGCAGAGAACAAGATAGCAAATTAAATGCAACTTTCTTTTTAAAAGCAAGAAACATTTGCAAAATGCCTCATATTCAGAAAGTAAGAAATTTTTCACTTGGATCCACATCTAAAGATTGTTGCAAAGTCTCACCAAAGAAAAAGCAATCCAATACTCAACAAGATACAAGTCTCACCACCTCAGATCTTATTTTCCCTCCCATTTCCCTGAACCAGGCACAGCTTGGTAGACAACCAATGTCCCAGTCATCAGTGTCACTCAGGGCTAACCACTAGAAGACAAAAAAGCAAAATACTGCATATGCTGAAATCTGAAATAAAAACAAAAGATTCTGGAAATACTCAGCAAGTCAGGCAGCATTTGGAGACGAGGCTAATCAGAACATCTTCTGATGATTAATTATACTGATTTAATTAGAGTCCAACTACAACAATTGCTCCCTTGTTATTGTTAATTTAGTTAATTGTTTTAACTCTACAAGAGTTACAACAATTGCTCTGTTTATCCATTTCTATCTAGCCTCGTTTCACCAACTGTGTGCTGGGTTGTCTTTGAAGGGACTGGAGTTTTGCATGTGAAAGATACAAAAATCCAGTTCCAGTCACAGGGAGATGCTGATATCCCACCCCCTTGTCATGTCATTGCACTGCTCTATGATCCAGTTCCAGTCACAGGGAGATCCTGATATCACACCCCCTTGACATGTCATTGCACTGCTCTGTGATCCAGTTCCAGTCACAGGAAGATCCTGATATCACACCCCCTCATCATGTCATTGCACTGCTCTGTGATCCAGTTCCAGTCACAGGGAGATGCTGGTATCCCACTCCCTCGTCATGTCATTGCACTGCTCTGTGATCCAGTTCCAGTCACAGGGAGATCCTGATATCACACCCCCACGTCATATCATTGCACTGCTCTGTGATCCAGTTCCAGTTACAGGGAGATGCTGATATCCCACCCCATCGTCATGTCATTGCACTGTTCTGTGATCCAGTTCCAGTCACAGGGAGATGCTGATATCGCACCCCCTCATCATGTCATTGCACTGCTCTGTGATCCAGTTCCAGTCACAGGGAGATGCTGATATCCCACTCCCTCGTCATGTCATTGCACTGCTCTGTGATCCAGTTCCAGTCACAGGGAGATCCTGATATCACACCCCCTCGTCATGTCATTGCACTGCTCTGTGATCCAGTTCCAGTCACAGGGAGATGCTGATATCACACCCCCTCGTCATGTCATTGCACTGCTCTGTGATCCAGTTCCAGTCACAGGAAGATGCTGATATCCCACCCCCTCGTCATGTCATTGCACTGCTCTGTGATCCAGTTCCAGTCACAGGGAGATGCTGATATCACACCCCCTCGTCATGTCATTGCACTTCTCTGTGTCTACTTGTACAAGACAGCTCCCAGAGAAATAAGACACTCACGACTGTTTATAGAACTGAATGACCTCACTGAACCGGAGAAGGTATCAACATCAAACTGAATTTATAACAGCAGCAAGCGAAAACTATAATTAAGGCTATGCATTTTAAACATGTCCAGTACAGATATTTAAGTGCACAACACAAACAACATGGCACCTGGAAATGTTGTCTACAGATAATCAAAAGTCATTGTTTTAAAAATTGTCACTTTCCTGTGAACCAACAGTGCAATTACTGCCCACCCCCAAATGCCCAGAGAGGATGGGACTTCTTTTTGAATCACTGCAGTCCTTGAGGTGATAATGCTACCGCTAGGTTGTTAAGCAGAGAATGCCAAGATTGTAACCCAGCACGAAAAATAACAGTGATGTATGTCCAAGTCAGGGTACATGACTCGGAGACAAACATTTTTGCATTATACTGTTGCTCCTTTGTATCTGAGTGGTATGGGATAGGAGGATTTACAAAAGTAAACTTGACAAATTGCTGCAGTGCATCCTAAGATCATACAGTTTGCAGCCACAATGTACTAGTGGTACAGGAAGTGAGTATCACATCCAATGCAGGTGCCATTGCTATGTTCTGGATGATGCTGAATTTTTTTTGAATATCTTGTAGTTACATCCATCCAGGTGAGTGGCAAGTGTTGGATCACATTCCTGGCTTCAATCCTGTAGATGGAGCAGTTTCAAGTGGTCAGCTGGTGAGCCACTCATCATGTCCAGCATCTGTTCTGCAACGTGTATAGCATATTGATACAGCCAGTCTACTTAAGTTTCTGTTAAGTGATGACTTTCAAGGTGTTGATGTTGGGCACTTGGTGATGCTGGTGCTGTTGGAGGTCAGGGAGAAGTAGTTGGGTGTTCTCAAGTTAAAGATCGTTACTGTATGCATTTCTGTGGCACACATATTAATGTTACTTATGCCAGTTGTGTACATTTTACTGTACTATTTAATTGCCAGAGGCTTATGTAGAATCAAAATTATTAAGGAATAAAAGACAATCGGGGGGTCTAAGTGGCACAACGGTAGGTCACTTGCCTTCTTTCACACCTGCAGCCTGGGTGAAGTACAGACTAGACTGATGATATAAAGTCTTCTTCACCTGCTAGCTGCAGAGGAGTCATATTAAGTGGATTCGAGCAGTGCAGTTCTTCGTGGGGAAACAAAATTGCCAAACTATTAATTAGGTACTAAGTGGCAACCAGGTCCAACAATAGGCTCACAGGTTGATGAAACGGGAATAGAAAAATATCAGTGTTGCAGAGGGTGTGTTTGAGGTTGGGATGGAAGCACACTCGAGGGCAGAGTACTTATCTTACACACACTTTTAATGTCTGCACATATGTTGAAGAGTCAAATTCCACTGATCACTACCGTGTACAATTTTTTCCTCAGGACAATGGTACTCTAGTTTTTCCATTTCTCCTGAAATCTTTCAAGGACTCAAGTTTTGTGCAATCTAATCATCAATCTACCTACTTTATCTTTTTAAAGTTTTTAACTCTGCTTCTGTACTATGGATCTTGCACGTCTACATGTAACTGTACTTCACTTGACCCAAGATTGGTGCTTCATTCCTGAGCAATAACATTTCGCGCTTCAGTTATAAAAATTCACCAACACATTTAAAGTCAAGGCAGCCACTATAATTGAGATCTAATTTCTCTAGTGGGTCCAAAGAAATCAAATTGCCTGCGTGCGGAACTAGACAAACAGGAAACTTGGCATTAGGGAGACCTGGAGAGAGGATTTTGGTTATATTCTAATAGTTGGGAGACTGGTAGTACTAACATGCAATTTGCAGTCAGCAAAGCTCGAATTAAAACATTCAAAATTAAGCCTGATGCTTAAGAGAAAGGGCAAGAGTGTTTTAAAAAATTACTTTAATTTACAAAAGTAACTCACTTTTTGAAACATGTCCCAGCACTGTTTAGGACCTACACTGTGCATAACATCAAAACAAAGTATTGAGACAACCTCCATGGACAGCATTTCACAACACAGGATGCATTTTTTAATTCTTGTCTGGACAGACCAAAGAAATGTAATTGCATGACAACATGTTTGGTTTGAGCAGGTACAACATATCCACTTGCTGTCTATCCCAGTAAACAGCTTTCACTACAAGTCATGCCCACTATGTGGTAAACATATTACATTGGCTAATTATATCATCTTTCTCACAGTCAAGTTTAAGACAAAGTATATTAGACATACATACGTGTGTTACTTTATGCCAATGATGGAATGCCAGAAGGTATCAGTAACATTTCCGCTTACTTTCTACTTCCTCAGATGTATTCAGCCTTACTATATCAAAAACCTAATACTGATTTTATTCCACTTATTACCATTCAAGAGTGACCACTGATAATTCTTTGAAGTGGGTGACAGGGCAGTGTGCAAATTTGGAAACACTCTTCACATCTGGTTTCAACCCAACTCAAGATTAACGGAATGGATTCTGCTCTCCAAGTCAAATGTTCCTGTGAGAATTTGTATTCATAATGGACATGATTAATCAACAGTCTTATTATACAGGATAGAGCACAAGAACATCTAGTTTAAGCATCAAAATATCAAACTGGTGACATATAGCATTGTCCGCTGACACTGGATTGGGGTCAGTTAGCTAGGTAGTTAGAGTGTGAGGCAGAATGATGCCAACTGCTTGGGTTCAATCCCCATACCAGCTGTGGTAGTTCATGGAGGCCTGCCTCCTCATCTTGCCCCATGCTTGATGCGGAGTGGTGCTCATCAAGCTAACATCTCTCTCTCTCTCTAACAGAGAGATGCCCATGGTCCTTTGTGGACAAAGGCTAAATATCTTACTGAGATTGGAGATGGGGCATTTGATTAGAAAGCATAGAAGGCACTTACACCTGTGCTATAAGCTACATGGAAGCAAAACAAGAACTGTTCAAAGATTTATTTAGGAATAAGTATTCAGTCCCTAAAACCTGTACCAGCATTCAATTAGATCATGTCTGATCCGTATCTTAACTACATATCACTTAATATTTTGACTAACAAAAACCTATCAATCTTGGTCTTGAAATTTTCAATTTACCCAGCCTCAATTGTTTGGTGTGGAGGGTGTGTGTGTGTGCGTGCGTGTGTGTGTGTGGGGTGGAATCTCAATTAGATCACCCCTTAAATCTTCTATACCGAATGGATGCAAGCCTAGTTTGTGCAACGTGCCCTCATAAATTTGACTCTTTTAGTCCCAGTATCATTCCAGTGAATCCACACTGCACCCCTTCCAAGGCAAATACATCCTCCCCAAGGTGAAGTCCCCAGAACTGAATGTAGTGCCACAAATATTTCCCTAAATAAATTCCAAGTAACATTGAAAAGCAGTTAAAAAAAAAACCTTTAAAAAAAATAGCCCCAAGCAGCTTTCATAAGCCAACTTTTTTTTCCAAAATTCTATTGCTCCAAAGATTTGAAAACTTGCATAGAATTACCAAAGTTGTCTTTAATCACATTGAAAGAAATGTTTGTTGCAGTTTTGAGAAACATGGCTCAACTCAGATGAAAAGTTACAATCCTTAAAATTTAGAAGTCAGCAATAGCTATAATTATATATACTGCGTTTAGGTTAGCCTTCAAATAACCAATTTTACAAACACACACTCCAAACAGAATCTCGCTCAACAGAAGCACATATTAGGATATGGCAGTCAGCTTCCTGTGAAATTTGGTCCATTATTTTTACTAGATGGAAAATTATGGGAGCACACTCACAACATTCCAGTGTGCATTCCTGGAAGGTAAAGCACACACTGCTAGTAGCAGTTATGCAAGTTCAGTCCCAAAAGATTTCAGTTTATGTCCTTACATCCAAAACAGACAGCAATGTCTGAGTGCTAGTCATAGCTAACATGTCAGAACATTTAATTACAAGGTATAGCTTGGCATAACCACATGTTGGTCTACAAACAAGCTGTGTCACAGAAATAAGACAATGATTCACACTTATACTCTCCTACGAGTTCCTGATCGCTGATGAGCCACAGAGAGAAGGTTGTGAATGAAATCACAGAAGAGGAAGAAATGAGCACAACCCACACTCTTGTATAACTCCTTGCAGGGAAACAAGAGTGGTACCGCTATAAGGGCTGGAGCTAGGTCACAAACGCCACAGGGATGACTGAGTGCAATTATAATATTCCCACAGTAGAGTTAAGACAACAAACTTACTACCCAGCCATCCACAATGTGCCAAAGATAACCATGCAGTGCACAAAACAGATGTTAGGTAGCAATGTTACGTTTCTTTAAATCTAAAATGAAAGGCAAAGAAAATTGATATTTCATGCTTAAAAGTGGTATAGTATGCATATCAATATATATGCTCAGACCCAAAGACCATACAATACCTAAAAATGCCCTCCCTTTTGTGTTCAACAAATAAGGATATAGTTATGGCAGCAATTGTATGCCTAATTGGATAGCCTGTATTAAAAAGGTACATCATGTTAACATTGTTGAACTCCAATTAATGCATTTAACTGCTTTAATGTATTACATTATTTCCTGCAGCTTTTTGCACTGCAGGAATTTCCCTAACAGAAAGTTCAGGTGGGGCTAACAATATAATGTGGCTCAATATGAAAGGACATAATATACAAATTATTTGCAGTCAATAATAGCAATTTGTTTAAGAATGTTAATTGCAATTGTGTAAAGTTTATACAAAGTATTTTGTATATTAAAACAAGAGTAAGAAATATTAAATGTGAACCAGATTTGTGTTCTGCTCACAGTTGCACTAAATTCAAAAAGGAACATGGATAACTTGAAATATAAGACCTAGTAAGATGCTCAGATAACAAACTTCAACATTGAAACTTGTGCAATCACCTGAACCCAGAGATTAGATTCTTTCGTTTTTGATTATCTCCTGGATCTTTTTACCATATGTGCCTTTTCAATACAATAGGACAGAAAAATATCCTGGCTTTAGAAGTTTGTAAAGACAAGTTACAACTTAGTAAAAGTTTGCATGCGAACATTGCTGTCGTTTGATGAAAGCCAACAAAATGGCAATATAGCAATAAATCCACACTACTGAATTCAGGAAATCACTTTCTTTTTAAAATGCTGCTGTTACTTTACATTTTAAAACTCTCCACCTTTTGCAATTCAAAAAGACCCTGGTTAGATTCATATAAACAGCCAGATTTAATGAAGCTGTTAGTGGGATATTAATACTTAGGGTTTTTAAAATTCTGACAATTTGATTATTTATAAAGAAACGTTCAAATTCTGTTCCCACTCTGTTTTTGTTCCAGATTCGCAAACCACGCCCCCTGGGTTACGTTGTCATTTGTGACATCAGCGAGGAAAGGAAATCAACGTTCCTTTTTACATTCACTATGTTTGATATACAAAAGGTAATAAAGTTACTAAAGGATTGAAAGGTACCCGCCATCTCGGATTTACAGAAATCATGGAAAATCATACAGGACAACGTTTTAGGCAGATAAACAATCTGAAGTGAGAGTAACGTCAATGCACAGTTCCCTGGACATTACGATCTGCGCGTAAGAAATTCTAATTAGCGAATATTAGAGAGGTACCAGGAAAAGATGTCTTAACTTTGTTTCACTTCTGTTCAACCATATTTTACCTTTGTAATTTGGAAGGAAGGAAGGCCACCCAGCAGGAAGGTGTCCAATAGGCTTTAAAAGATGGCAGCTTCTTGATTTGGCCCGATATCGCAACCTATTAATATAATGTCGTGTTCTTAAATTATGGGCACCTACTGTTTAGGTAAAACGATGCTACAAAACCTCACCCTACATGTCGTCTACTTGCAATTGTCTTAGAGGCCCGAAAATGGGCATAAACATACTGTGTAGTAAGAATATAAACAACAGATTCGAAAAAAACATGATGCATTTTAGAAGTATTGACGCGTAATGTTTCTCACTTAGGGAGGGGGGAGATCGTAAATATCCTTGAGGGAGTTTTTTGTTGTACTTTTAATCCCAGAGCGAAAAAAGCGATACCAGGCCGTTGGATGTTGGTACAATCTGTCTCAACATCCATCCGGAAAATACCGGAATCAGTTTCTCTAATTGATTTTTTTTTTAAAGAAAAGCTGTGCCGAGTCGCCGCTAAAACTTGCAGAAGAAATGCAGCGCAGACACCTCACTCAGCCCAATTTTCGGAGCAATGAAGTGCAAAGCAAATCGTCAGCCATTAAAAAAAGTCATTAACTGTTACGAGGCACGATTTTCTTCAAAGACAGTATACACACACACACAAAAATAAAGCTTCTAGATTTACATCCAGCAGGTCGCAGTAACTGGACAAGCAAGCCTCGTCTTTATTTCCACCTAATTTAGGATAAAAACTGCAGAGCGCTAACTGAAATGTGGGTTACTTACTGGACTCGGGTCCCTCATGATAATATTTTTGGCCAGCATGACGGTGCGGCTCGCCTTTTTCTTCTTCTTCTCCTGTGTCATCCTGTCACATTTTACCAGGGCTGCGAGGCGCTCCTCCGCCGCCGCCTCCGCCCGCGGTTCGCTTGTCCGGCCAAGGCCAGGCGGCTGCGGGCCGGCGCGGGTGGGCGTGGGTGTCAGGGGCCAGGGGTCCGCGCTCTCACTCATCAATTGATACAATCCCAGCTCAGTCCTGTTCCCACTCGCTACATTGTGGCCGCCACATTCCCCGCTCCCGCTCGCGCTCGCGTTCCCCTCAGCCGCCGTCATGTGACCCCCCGACCTCCAGCAACGCGCGCGAGAGCCGGAAGTCTACATCAGAGTAGGACGGGTTTTTCGCGCCAAATTCAAACAACCAAAAAAAAAGGAAACCCTTGCCGCAGCCCAATTTACCCACGCGAGCTGTAAATCACAAGCAGGCTGATTATTCTATGTAAACACACATGGGTTGCAGTCAGTACTTTACAAAAGCAAAAACGCTGCGGTTGCTGGAAATCTAAAATGAAAACGGAAAAATGCTGGACATAGCAGGTCAAGAAGATTCCGTAGGGATCGTTCCCTCCGGGACACCCTGGTCCACTCCTCCATCACCCCCTCCACCTCAACCCCCTCCCAAGGCACCTTCCCATGCCCACGCAGAAGATGCAACACCTGCCCCTTTACTTACCCCCTCCTCACCGTCCAAGGGCCCAAACACCCTTTTCAAGTGAAGCAGCATTTCACTTGCACTTCCCTCAATTTAGTCTACTGCATTCGCTGCTCCCAATGCGGTTTCCTCGACACTGGAGAGACCAAACGCAGACTGGGTGACCGCTTTGCAGAACACCTTCAGTCTGTCCGCAAGCATGACCCAGACCTCCCTGTCACTTGCCATTTCAACACTCCACCCTGCTCTCATGCCCACATGTCTGTCCTTGGCCTGCTGCATTGTTCCAGTGAAGCTCAACGCAAACGGGAGGAACAGCACCTCATCTTCCGACTCGGCACTTTACAGCCTTCCAGACTGAATATTGAGTTCAATAATTTTAGAACATGAACTCTCTCCTCCATCCCCACCCCCTTTCCGATCCCCCTTTTTTCCAAATATTTATATAGATTTTTCTTTACCCACCTATTTCCATTATTTTTAAATGTATTTCCATCCATTGATTTATCGCTACCTTTTAGCCTATTTCGATCCCTTCCCCCCACTAGGGCTATCTGTACCTTTATTATCACATTCCTTAGATAATATCACCAGCTTCAACACCTCTTTGTTCTTTTGTCTATGACATCTTTTGGTTATCTCCACCTGTCACTGGCCCTCTATCCAGCTCTACCTGTCCCACCCCTCCCCCTTAAACCAGCTTATATTTCACCTCTTTTCCATTTTTCCTTAGTTATATTGAACAGTCATACGGACTCGAAATGTTAACTGTGTTCCTCTCCACAGATGCTGTCAGGCCTGCTGAGTTTTTTCAGGTATTTTTGTTTTTGTTTTGGATTTCCAGCATCCGCAGTTTATTGCTTTTATCTTAGGTCAGGAAGTACCTTAGTCATATGCAGACTGGGAGAGGATCTTTCGGGGAGAGGACTTGTGTTTCCTTTAAGCACACATGAGGGAGGCAACGGGCAACCTCCTGTATTCTTTTCCCTAGTCATATTGCTGATTGACGTTCAAAATGGGAGGCTTTTGCAAACAAGGGGTTGTGAGGTGTGGAGAAATGAGCAGAGGACCTGCCCTTGGGCAGCTCACCACTACATTTACAGACTGCAAGCATTAACTGATAACTGTTAAACTGCACAGATACAACCACAGGAAACTGTCAGACACGTAGTTGACACATGCGGATAGTCTATACATGTTTGTACAATGGAACACGGCCCCTGCCATTTTTAAAAATAAATCATGCTCAAGATAGGGAACGTCGCTGGCAAGGCTGCCATTTATTAAATAATTTATTAAAGGATTCTCTGAGGAAGAATCATACAGACTCGAAATGTTAAATCTGTTTCTCTCCACAGATGCTGCCAAGGCCTGCTGAGTTTTTTCAGCATTTTCTGTTTTCTTTGCCATTTATTAAATATTTCTAGTGACATTGAGTTGAAGGCATTAAATTTTCTTGAACCAAAGCAGTCCATGCAGAGAAGTTACTACAGTGTTATTAGGTAGAGAATTCCAGGATTTTGATTCAGGAATTGTGAGGAAATCGCAACACACCACTGAGTTGGGATGGTGTGTAACTTTGAGGAAAACTTGGAAATAATGGTAATACCCATACTGTAATATAATGCAGGCACACACCCAGACAAAAAATAAAACTGAAACCAACTGAACAACTAGTCAACTGACAAAAGACTCCAACTGCTAATTGGACCTGGACAACATTCAGGCTTGGGCAGATAAGTGGCAAGTAATATTCACACCACACAAGTGCCAGGCAATGACCATCACCAACAAGAAAGAATCTAACTATCTCCCTTGACGTTCCATACCATTACCATCACTGAATCCTCCACAATCAACATCCATTGACCAGAAACTTAACTGGACCATCCATATAAATACTGTGGCTACAAAAGCAGGTCAACGGCTGGGAATTCTGCAGTGAGTAACTCACCTCCTGACTGCCCAAAGCCTGACCACAATCTACAAGGCACAAGTCAGGAGCGTGATGGAATACTCCACACTTGCCTGGATGAGTGCAGCTCCAAGAAGCTCGACACCATCCAGGACAAAGCAGTCTACCTCTCGGTACCCCATCCAGCACATTAAGCATTCAATCTCTCCACCACCGGTGCACAGTGACAGTGGTGTGTACCATAGACACAATGCACTGCAGCAACTTGCCAAGCCACCTTCAACAGCACCTTCCAAACACATGACCTCTACCATCCCGAAGGAGAAGGGCAGCAGACGCATGTAAATAACCACCATCTGCAAATTCCTCTCCAAACCACATAATTATATTATGGAATTATATCATTGTTCCTTCAATGTCACTGAGTCAAAATACTGAAACTCCCTTCCAAATAGCACTGTGGGTGCATCTACACCTGAAATACGCAGCAGTTCAAGAATTTGTTTCAAGGGCATTTAGGAATGGGCAACAAATCCTAGCCTTGCCAGCGATGCTCACATCTCTTGAAAGAATTTTTAAAATTGTTACAGAATACTTAAATATGTATAAAACAAAGCAAATTTCAAATTAATATAAGGTCATGGGAGATAGAAAAGAGAAAGTCAAGTGTGGATAAATGAAAATAGTAAGGAAACATTTCTTCACTGTTTTCTCCTTTTTCAACAAGTATGATGAAATGTTGACATAGCTCAGTTGGTAGCACACTTGTCCCTGAGTCAGAAGGTTGTGGATTTAAGTCCCACTCCATGACTTAAGTGAAATCGAGGTAGACACTCCACTGTAGTGCAGGGGGTAGTGCTGCACTGTCAGAAAGGCTGTCTTATGGATGAGATGTTAAACCGAAGCACTGTCTGCCCTCTCAGGTGGACATAAAAGAAATAAATGGTAATATCGCGAAGAAGAGTAGCGGGGATATCCCTCTTGTCCCGGTCAATATTCACCCTCAATCATGGTTGCAAAAATCAATTATTTTGCCCGATTATCATGATTATCAAGTTGTGGGAAAGTTGGCTGCTGCTGCCTTTTCTACATCACAACAGTGACTACACTTCAGAAGTAATTCATTGCTTTAGGTCGTTTGGTGGCTTTGAAAGATGCTATATAAATGCAAGCCTTACTTTTTTTTTCTAAGTATTCTAAGCCATCATACTGAGCTTCCATTCTGTCTAATATTTTTTATTCATTCATGGAACATGGGCATCGCTGGCTAGGCCAGCATTTATTGTCCATTCCTAATTGCCCTTGAGAAGGTGGTAGTGAGCTGCCTTCTTGAACTGCTGCAGTCCATGTAGTGTAGGTACTCCCACAGTGCTTTTAGGGAGGGAGCTCCAGGATTTTGATCCAGCGACAGTGAATGAATAGCAATATATTTCCACCTCAGGATAGTGTGTGTCTTGGAGGAGAACTTCCAGATGGTGGTGTTCCCATGTATCAACTGCCCTTGTCCTTTAATGAGTGGAAAGATGCTGTCTAATGAGGCTTAGTGAGTTCCTGCAGTGCATCTTGTAGATGGTACACACTGCTGCAATTATGCATCTGTGGTGGAGGGAGTGAATGTTTGTGGATGGGGTGCCAATCAAGCGGGCTGCTTTGTGCTGGATGGTGTCAAGCTTCTTGAGTATTGGTGGAGCTGCATTCATTCAGCCAAGTGGACAGCATTCCAAGACACTCCTGACTTGTGCCCTGTAGAAGGTGGATAGGCTTTGGGGAGTCAGGAGGTTAGTTACTTGCCGCAGAATCCTAACCTCTGACCTGCTATTGTAGGCACAGTATTTATATGGCTAGTCCAGTTCAGTTTTTGGTCAATGGTAACCCCCAAGATGTTGATAGTGGGAAATTCAGTATTGGTAATGCCATTGAATGTCAAGGGGCAGAAGGTTAGATTCTCCCTTGTTGGAGATGGTCATTGCCTGGCACTTGTGTGGCACAAATGTTACTTGCCACTTGTCAGCCCAAGCCTGGATTTTGTCCAGGCCTTGATGCATTTGGACTTGGACTGCTTCAATATCTGAGGAGTCACGAATGGTGCTGAACGTTTAAGGGTAGAAAGCAGGATGAGCAAGTGACAGATGGCCCTAGTGGGGGTGGGGTGGGGGGAAGGGATCGAAATGGGCTAAAAGGTGGAGATGAAACAATAGATCAAAGTAAATTTACAAATAGGAGGGAAAAGTAAAATATATTTATATTTTAAAAATTAATAAATTATTGGAAAGAGGGGGATCAGAAAGGGGGTGGGGATGGAGGAGGGAGTTCATGATCTGAAATTGTTGAACTCAATTTTAAGTCCAGAAGACTGTAAAGTGCCTAGCCAGAAGATGAGGTGCTCTTCCTCCAGTTTGCGTTGAGCTTCACTGGAACATTGCAGCAGGCCAAGGACGGACATGTGGGCACGAGAGCAGGGTGGTGTGTTGAAATGGCAAGCGACAGGGAGGTCTGGGTCATGCTTGCGGACAGACCGAAGGTGTTCTGCACAGCGGTCACCCAATCTGCATTTGGTCTCTTCAATGTAGAGGAGACCGCACTGAAGCAGCGAATGCAGTAGACTACATTGACGGAAGTGCAAGTGAAGCGCTGCTTCACTTGAAAGGAGTGTTTGGGCCCTTGGATGGTGAGGAGGGGGGAAGTAAAAGGGCAGGTGTTGCACCTTCTGTGGTTGCATGGGAAGGTGCCGGGGGAGGGGGTTGAGCTGTAGGGGGTGATGGAGGAGTGCACCAGGGTGTCCCGGAGGGAACAATCCCTGTGGAAAGCCGCCGGGATGGTGAAGGGAAGATGTGTTTGGTGGTGGCATCATGCTGGAGTTGGCGGAAATGGCAGAGGATGATCCTTTGAACGCTGAGGCTGGTGGGGTGATAAGTGAGGACAAGGGATCCCTATCATGGTTCTGGGAGGGAGAGGAAGATGTGAGGGTGGGGGATGCGCGGGAGATGGGCCGGACACGGTTGAGGGCCCTGTCAACCACCGTGGGTGGAAAACCTTGGTTAAGGAAGAAGGAAGACATGTCAGAAGAACTGTTTTGGAAAGTGGCATCATCAGAACAGATGCGACTGAGGTGAAGGAACTGAGAGAATGGGATGGAGTCCTTACAGGAAGCGGGGTGTGAGGAGCTGTAGTCGAGGTAGCTGTGGGAGTCGGTAGGCTTGTAATGAATATTGGTGGACAGTCTATCACCAGAAATTGAGACTGAGAGGTCAAGGAAGGGAAGTGTCAGTGATGTACCACGTGAAAATGATGGAGGGGCGGAAATTGGAAGCAAAATTAATAAATTTTTCCAGATCCAGACGAGAGCATGAAGCGGCACCGAAGCAGTCATCGATGTACCGGTGATAGAGTTGTGGGAGGGGGCCTGAGTAGGACTGGAACAAGGAATGTTCCACATACCCCATAAAGAGACAGGCATAACTGGGGCCCATGCAGGGACCCATAGCCACACCTTTTATTTGGAGGAAGTAAGACGAGTTTAAGGAGAAATTGTTCAGTGAGAGAACAAGTTCAGCCAGACGGAGGAGAGTAGTGGTGGATGGGGATTGCTTGGGCCTCTGTTCAAGGAAGAAGCGGAGAGCGATCAGACCATCCCGGTGGGGGATGGAGGTGTAGAGGGATTGGACGTCCATGGTGAAGAGGAGGCGGTTGGGGCCAGGGAACTGGAAATTGTTGATATGATGTAGGTTGTGAGAGGAATCGTGGATGTAGGTGTGAAGAGACTGGACAAGGGGAGAGAGAATGGAGTCAAGGTAGCAAGAAATGAGTTCCGTGGGGCAGGAACAGGCTGACACGATTGGTCTGCCGGGATATTTCTGTTTGTGGATTTTGGGGAGGAGGTAGAAGCGGGCCGTCTGAGGTTGGGAGACTATGAGGTTGGAAGTTGTGGAGGGAAGATCTCCATAGGAGATGAGGTCAGTGACAGTCCTGGAAACAATGGCTTGATGTTCAGTGGTGGGGTCATGGTCCAGGGGGAGGTAGGAGGAAGTGTCTGCGAGTTGACGCTCAGCCTCTGCGAGGTAGAGGTCAGTGCGCCAGACAACAACAGCACCACCCTTGTCAGTGGGTTTGATGACAAAGTCAGGGTTGGATCTGAGAAAACGGAGTGCGGCAAGTTCAGAAAGAGACAAGTTAGAGTGGGTGAGAGGAGCAGAGAAATTGAGACGAGTGATGTCACGCCGACAGTTCTCAATGAAAAGATAAAGAGCAGGTAAGAATCCAGAGGGAGGGGTCCAGGTAGAGGGAGAATATTGGAGGCAGGTAAAAGGATCTGTTGAACGGGGAGAGGACTCTTGCCCAAAGAAGTGAACACAGAGACGGAGGTGGCGGAAGAAGAGTTCAGCATCGTGCCAAGCCCGAAATTCATTGAGGTGAGGGCGTAAGGGTATGAAACTGAGTGCTTTGCTGAGCACTGAACGTTCAACATCGGAGAGGGGAAGGTCAGAGGGTATGGTGAATACACGGCCGGGGCTGGGATTGGAAGATGGGATGGGGACAGAGGGACGGGCAGGGGGGGTCCTGGATGGGCATTGGCGTCGATGAGTTGTTGGAGCTTGCATTCCTTTGCATCTGAAAGAAAGAGACAAAGTTTCTTGTTGAGGCGTCGGATGAGACAAAGAATAAAATGAAACTGGGGCAAGGACAGCTTAGAAATAGGGTGCATCGGTGCTGCAGGAGGGAGAGGTCGAGTGTATTCATACGGCGGCACATTGCACTGAGTGTGGATCTCAGGCTGGAACGAGAACAGCAGTCCAAGGAGCATTGTATGTCCCAGAGATACCTGTAATCCTGGGTGGGTTCGAAACTTGAGGGATGGAACTTCAGTTGGAATCCATGTGGGGTAAGTCAGAGACGGAGACAGTCACTGAGGAATGAAATATGGCTGTGAAAGCGAGTTTTAGTAAACACCTTGTTAAATACCAGGAGAGAAATGGAAAGCAATGAAGGTGAACAGGGCAAAAGAGACAGGCGGAAATCCTGTCGGAGAGAAGAGCAATACTTCTTCAAGGTAGACATTCCTTGAAGAGAAGTGGCAGTCAATTAAACACTAAGATAAAAGCAAAATACTGCGGATGCTGGAAATCTAGAACAAAAACAAAAATACCTGGAAAAACTCAGCAGGTCTGACAGCATCTGCAGAGAGGGATACAGTTGACGTTTCGAGTCTGTATGACCCTTCATCAGAACTAAGACATGTAGAAATGAGATGAAATATAAGCTGGTAGAGAGGGGGTGGGTGGAACAGGCAGAGCTCAATAGGGGGCCAGTGATAGGTGGAGGCCAAGAAGAGACTGCCAAAGATATCATAGACAAAAGGACAAAGGGGTGTTGACGGTGGTGATATTATATAAAGATGTGCTAATGGGGACATTAAGGGTAGAAAGCAGGATGAGCAAGTGACAGATGGTCCTAGTGGGGGTGGGGTGGGGGGAAGGGATCAAAATGGGCTAAAAGGTGGAGATGAAACAATAGATCGAAATAAATTTAAAAATAGGAGAGAAAAGAAAAACTGAGCTTGACATGATGGAATGACAAGGGATTATTTGGAGTGTTCAGCAACACGCAGATTGGTGCAGCTCTATAACCACTGTGATTAAGAAAGATGGTACCATTAAAGTATGCTTGGATCCCAAAAGATTAAATCTTCTCTTAAAGCACTCGAGAGGTGTCCCCACAAGATGCCTACTCTGGAGGAGCTGAACCCAAGGTTAGCTAGAGCTAGGTCCTTCCCAAAGTTGGATGGGAAGCATGGATATTGGTCATTGCCCCTGTCCGAGGATTCACAGGAACTATTGACATTCAGAACACTGGTTGCGAGGTATTGCTTTCTATGGTTCCAATTTGGTCAGTCAATGAGTCAGGGCCTGTTTCAAAAGCAAATGGATCGCATTATTGAGAGTGTTCCTGGTTGTGTTTGAATCACAGATGACGTAGTGGACATTTGAAGTACCAAGGAAGAGCAGGACAAAAAATCTTCACATTCTAGTGGAGATGGCCAGAAAAGAAGGTCTCATCTTTGATAGTAAAAAATGTATTGTTATTGTGAGCCATATTAATTTCTTCATTTCAATTTACTCTGACACAGGGATACGACCAGATTCCAGTAAGATCGAGGATTTGAAATTAAGACCTACTCCTCAAGATAAAGAAGATTTATAGAGGTGTTTGGACCTGTTTAACTTCTTAGCACCATATATATCGAATTTTTCTGAGAAAACATCATCACTGAGCAAACTTCTCAAGAAAGATAAACCACTCTTGTGGCATGAAGATCATCAGCAGGCGTTTGCTTCGCTAAAACAGTCATTTTCTGCTGAAGCATGGCTATGATATTACAATTCAAGGAAAGAAAGTACACTCAAAATAGAAGCTTCACAAAAAGGTTTTGGGGCATGTCTGTCACAGGAAGGCAGACCAGTTGCATTTGGTTCCGACAGCTCGTAGCCCGCTCAGGCAAACTATTCAAACATCGAACGAGAAGCATTGGTCTTAGTGTTTGATATCACCAGATTCCATACATATCTAATTGGCAAACATTTTGTTGTCGAGACTGATAAGAAGCCATTAGAAACCATTTGGAAAAAGCCAAGCGCCACCTGAACTCCAAAGATTGTTAATCAGAGTACAGGGGTACAATTGTGACCAGGGATACAAATGTGAGGTCCAGTGCAAATCTGGAAACCTCATAGTTATGTCTGACACATTGAGCAAGCTACACAACCCCAAGAAGACAGAAGATATACCGTTGGATGTCCAAGTGGATGAAGTAGATGCGAAAATAGAAGACATGTATAGCATTGATGCAATTTGGATAAGACAAACATAAGAAGCTCTGAACAGACTTCCAGAGAGCCTGTCCTCAGGGCATTATGACAGATCATCCTTAGTGGATGGCCAGATACAGTACAAGAGGTTCCCACAGACCTCAGAACCTTTTGGCCGTATCGTGATAAAATTGGCATTTCAAGTGGAGTAATTTTCAAGGGCAGACAAATGCTGATACCTGAAAGAGCTTTATCAAGATATCTATGTCCATTTACACAATGAGGGTCACATCGGCATTGATAGATCAAGATGACGAGACAGTTTATTGGCCAAGGAGTGAGCTGAGATGATGTGCGATGAATCAGCCAAGTCAACCCAGCAACTCCATCTTCATGATGTACTGACACACCCATGGTCAAGAATAACTACTGACTTGTTTATTGTCAGAGTTGATGACTTCTTTCTTGTTACCGACTACTTCTCCAAATTTCCTATCATTCGCCTATCATGAGGGATACATCAAATGCATCGGGTGCAAACATGATGAATGCAATTTTCAGTCTTTTTGGTTTGCTGGCGGGAACAGTATCAGACAACGGTCCACAGTACAGCAGTTAAACCCTCCCAAGACATGTGTGCAAAGTAGGCTGTGAACCATGTAGCGTCATCCCCGCACTATCCAAGGCCAGATAGGCTAGCAGAAAAGATGGTGCAGACAGTAAAGTCACTGAATTTGAAATGTAAGGAGACTAATCAAGATGTTTAAGTAGCAATGGGTGGAATTGTCTGTGCCCACTGGTGTCGGACGTGTTTGGTGGTGTGAGCGGACAGTATGGCGAGAAAGCCAAACATCGGTTTCACGACATCGTGAAACCCATTTGCGATCGTTCACTCAGCCCGTCGATGGCGGGCCGCGCTCCCCACCATCGGACGTTAGGAATCTCATTGTAATACATCAGCATATCGTTATAAGGCCAGCCCACCAGACTCATACCCCACCTAGCTGGATTGTCCACACACATTGGCGGGAAAACTACCCAGTGCATAACACATCTCTACAACTGTGATGTGCGGAAGTCGGGACTTACTGCCAGGGCCTTGCTTACATCGCGGACATCCAAGGAGCAGAAGATGCTGGATCCTGACAGCAAAGATGTCATGAAGCTATTAATGTATATAATATTTTGTAAAATATTTTTCTTTTAAAGTAGAGGTTTGTCTGTGGGTGTGTCGTAATTAGATTAAAGTCAGCTAGTCTGGGTGCTTTGATGTACTAGTTTGAGATGTAAACAGAGAGATAGCGTGCATTTGCATTTTTTGAATAAAGCATTCAAGAAATGGGGGAAAATCGATGCCTTTCTAGCAGCTACCAAGCAATATGTTTATATTACTAATAAAATTGGTATTATGAAAAGGGGTTTCATTGTTAAAAGGTGAAGCTCAAAGAGGTTGTTGATACAATGAGAATTGACATTCAATGGGGCTGATAGGTATAACTTCAGTAGTTTTCAGGTGTGCAGACAGAGGCAATGTAAGATCAAAAGGCAGCTGCAACCTCCAACAGGCTCCACAGTGAAAGGAACCTCATTTTGAATTCATATGGTGAAAATGCTTTGCCTGGTGTCTGGTTCAGTCTATGGGTTGCTGTTGCCTTAATGGAGATTAGTTTGGGAATTTGTTAAAAGTTATGATAGTAGTAATTTTTAGCCATGTGTATATATTTTAACCTGTATAAATTAATAAAATGTTTCATTTAGTTTAAGGTAAAACCTCAAGAACTAGTGGTCTGATTCCTGAGTTTAGAGTCGCATCTCAAACATAACACTTAAAATTATTGGTTATGACAGTTGTTTAAAGTTTCCCTCAAGGATTTTTAAAATAACTCCGCTTTACCAACCGCATCGGTCATAACAAATGGCACACTGGAGGAACATCCATGGCATACTGGGTGGATTCTCATGGACATGGCTCTGCTGTGACGCAGCTCACGGAAGTTGGCAAGTTGATGTTCATAACGGATGATGGTCAAGGGGGTGGGAGAGGAAAGTCTAGGATCGACTGGGAGAGGAAGAGGTGTCAAGGGTGAGGTTGGGGGGGGAATGAGGGTGTTGGGGAGGTGAGGCTGGGATAGGGGGAATAAAGATGTCGGTGGGGTTGAGGTTGGGAGGGGGGAATGAAGGTATTAGGAAGGGGGAGAGAGTACGGGGGGAAGGAGGGGGTAAAAGGGGAAAAGATGGCAACTGGGGAGGTAAGTGTAAGGGAAGGAGTTTGGAGGGGGGAAGGAGTTCGGAGGGGGGAAGGAGTTTGGATGAGGGAAGGAGTCCAGGGGGAGGAAGGAGTGCGGAGAGGGGAGGGAATAAGGGTGGAGGAAAGAATGCGGAGAGGGGGAAAGAGTAAAGCTGGAGGAAGAAGTGATGGTGTCTGAGTGAGTCAGGAAGGGGGAAGAAGTAGTGCTGGAGGAAGAAGTGAGGCTGGAGGAAGGGGTAAGGCTGGAAGAAGGAATTTCCTTTGCCGCTGCAGGGACTCACGCATGCCTCCCGCGATGGAGTGCAGGTCTGCACACATCTCCACATTTTGCTGGACCAAGGTCTCCATGGCATCCACCATCCTCCCCATGGAAACTCCATATACGCACATGTGGGCACCACTTTATCAGAGAGCAGGCGGACACACTCCTCTGACTCGTGTGCCACTCTGTTGAGGGCCTCCTACAGGTCTGCTTGACGTTCCCACACCTTCTGCTGACTCTCCAGGATGAGTTGGAAGGCCAAATCCAGAGGCTCAACATTTGACTCGGACCTCTCAGGTGCTTGATCACCAGCATTCCAAGCTCTGCTGAGCCTGCCTCCTCCTGCTGCGGACGTGTGTCCGTGTGGTAACCACCAGATTGTGAACCCAAGCCTGCTCTAGATCTAGGTCCCACCAAGGTGTGTGTCTCTGTGCTGGTGCAGGGTGCGGGTAAACGCTGTGACGCATCTTCTGGGCTGCTTCTTTCTAGCACGTCAATAGAGGAGGTGTCCTCTTGGCTGGAGGTGAGGAAGTGGATGGAGCTGAGGGACTGGCTGGCTGAAGTTGTCGGTCGCTTGGCAGAGCTCCCTGTGAACTAAAGTAGAGATAATTAGTGCAAGGCAGCAGAGTCAAAAGCAAGAGAGGGAGCACTCACATTTGTATTGAGGGAGGGATGCAGGATCCTCAGGTGGGCATTCGCTGCTGACTTCATTGTCGCTGCAGGCAGGGTCTATGTCCTCACCAGCCAACGTGATGGCATGTTCCCTGAAGTGAATGAGGGGCCACTCAACCCCCAGTCTGGGACCACTCCCTGCTGATGTGGGCAGGCTTCTCCTGCAAGGAAACAGATGGAGAGAGTGTGAGCAGGACACATGGAACTGCATAGAATGTTTGTATGGTGAGCAGAGCCATGGACAGGATATGAGCCTGCTGGAGATGTGAGGGTGTATGTGAGAGTTAGTGGTGTTGTCCCTTGATGTGTGAGATCCCTGTGGATGTGTGATGGGTTTGTAAGTATGTGAGTTGAGAGTGATGAGAAAAGTGAGTTACCCTGGTGGAACGGATGAGACCATTCATCCCGTAGCAGCACTGAGTGGTGTCCTCTTTTGCAGGGCATTGGTGCTGACCACCGTTACCACCGCCTTCCATGCTGGATTGGTGATGCCATTGCCCCTCCTGCAGCCAGAGTGGGGGTAGAGGACATCACGGCAGGCCTCCACAGTGTCCAAAAGGCGCTCGAGGGAGGCATCACTAAACCTTGGAGCTGCAGTCTTTTTGCCTTTTGGGGCCATCCTGTCTTCCGTGCAGCAGTCATGAGCTGGGAGCACTGAGAGGTGTGCATGCGGCTATACTTTAAATATGGCTCCCGCTGTGATGAAGCAGTGAGATGATGGCATGGTGGGTGAATGACGGCCCACCCACCATGTTTCCAGGGGATGCATAATTAATACGGCGGGTTTTGGACGATATGGCGTAAAAGCTGCCATTGCGGCCGGTGGGTGAAAAGTCATTTTATCTGCTCGCTACCGCACTTAGTGCAAATCTGGGACGACTCCGCCCAATGTTGCACTTAAAAGCAACAACACTTGATACGGGATTATGATCCCCAGCAGAGATCATGTTCTGAAGGCAATTCAGGACAACTCTTCTGAGTCGTCATCTGATCAGATCGTCATCAGTCCAAAGAAAAAATTATTAGAAAGACAAGAGAAAATGAAAATCACGCATGACAAATATGCAGGCGTGGAGTTGCCTCCTCTGCAGCCGCGCAGGAGGTCAAAGTGATCAACCCGCGGAAGAAGACATAGTTCCCTGCTGAAGTGTCAAAGATCTGTAATGAGCCATGATCATATGAGGTCATCACCCCGAATGGTGCAATGTTGAGGGGGAATAAATGTCATTTGAGAGAGTTATCCAATGGCATTATACCTAATACTCCTGTGGCATCAAGTAAGAGTGCACATTCAAGTTCTGAGCATGGAGTTAAGGGAGATGACACACACAACATTCAAGTGCAAGATAATTGTCAGTCTTTGCCTATGAGCCAAGAGAAAAGAGTTTCTCGGCAAAGTTTCACTGTTACTAGATCAAGTTGAGTCAGCAGACCACCTGTATGTTTCAAAGACAATTGAATAATTAATGTGAGAGTCAATACATGTGTAAATACTGTTCACAATTACCCTATTTTATTTTGTACATAACTTATAGCTTGAGTATTTTTTTCTGTTTAAGGAAAGGGGGTTGTTGTGATATTGCTTTGTCGTGCATGTAGTTTAACATATTGATTAACGTACTGCTGAATATGTAAAGCTTTGGTATACATTATCACAGGAAGTGATGCAAATTAATATGTGATATAGTAGATTGATCAGCAGGTAACATGTGTGAGAAAAGCTCTCCTGAAGTCCTGTTATTCTTCAATAAAGAACCATTAATTTAGTTTACCAATCATTGCGATAGTGTTTGGTATGTTTGTGTTAAGAGACAATAACACCACACTTCTTTAAACAGATTCCTTACACCCTCCTGATCAAGCCCATGGGACCTCAGTTTAACATCAATCAAAATACAGCATATTTGGCAATACATGACATCCACAGTACTGCACTTAAATGTCAGCCTGAAGTTATAGAATGGGACTTGAATATATAATGTTCTGACTCAGAGGTATGAGTTATATCGTTAAGTCAAGCTGTTAAATTATAACAACTGTTGGTTCAATAATGGTGACCTCCTAACATCGTATTCAGTCAATTTGATTCTGCAGCTGCTAGGATTCCACTCAATCAGAGAGCATAACACTGAAATTGGAAAAGAAGCAAAAATGCACAATTAATTATAAAATATTAAGAAATTTGTGGTTCTAAAGAAAATGAGAATTTTTGCTTTGTAGAGAGCATACAAATCTCTAGTTCACGGAAGCTAAACCTTGTGCTTAACCAGAACATATTTGCTATCTTACTATCCGTAATCTGTATGTTTTGCATGAAAAGAGGTGTGTCGCTTCATAACCTTGAGGTATGTATTCCAATTAAAGAATTCAGCAGCAAGCTTGTGTGTGTTTAAAATAAAAAAGGTTATTTATTCTCACACACTTATCGCTAATTAACACGAGTTACACACTCGGTCTTACATGCACAGAAATGCACACACAAAGATTGGATACTGAGAAAGATAGCACACTTTTATAGATTACAGTTAATTCAGTCTTTGACTTACAATTTCCGGTCTCCCACGTAGCAGACCTGTGGTTTCTTGAATGAATTCAATGATTTAAAGTTGAAGTGAGGGTCTTGCAAAGTGAAGGGTTCACAGCAGGTTGTGAAGTTTCTTGTAGTTGAATATCTAGGGATTTGGTTCTCAGGTGAACTTTGAAACTGGAACAGATTAAGTACTGCTTGATGACTTGCAGCTAGTTTCAGAATCTGGTTCTCAGGCTGGCTGATGACAGATGGTTCTAATGGATCTTCTGGACCCTGGAGTAACAAGTGTGCAGCCCCTGAAACCAGCTTTGATCACATGACCACTGTGTTGACACTTTTGAGGCTCACCTACCCTAGTTTGGATGGGGCAGGTCATTGTAATACATTGGGAAGTTGATAGTGGGCATTGAATTTTGATCTTCCCTTTTGTCCAGCATGAAACATGGAGATAGGCAGACTGGAAACTCTATCGTCTTTAGGTGTTGACCTATCCTTAAACAATAAGTAGTGTGAATTCCACAAATGGCTGTGAGGTACCCTCACCTATGTCCATATTTAATTAAGTATTCACTAGAGACTTGATACACTCTGTAGTCCAAATGCCAAAAGTCACATGATTTGTGGCAGCCATTTTAACACTGTGTTTGCATCCAATTTTTAAAAGTATTGACTAAAAGTTCATTGTGACATGCCTATACTGGGTATAACACTGGAGATTAGTTTGCCCAGTAGGGGATGTTGCCATTTTCATCATTGAATTTAGGAATGTGCACAGTATGCTAAAGCAATCAGTTTACTGGTCTTCAGCCGGACCTGAGACTGAGACAAGTTTCCCGGCTAAAGTTAGGGCAGAATCTGGAGGCTGAGGCTATTTCAGTTTTTAATTGGCAAACTCAGCTCGTGTTTCTTGGTCTAAATTAATTTCATGAATAAATAATACAAATTCATATTATGTTTAGCAGCTGTACCATGCGGCAATATAAGAGAATTAAGTACAGATTTTAGAATGTGAAAATATGTTTTGAAATATTTGATTTTATATATGATGCATAGGCAAGATATACTCGGGCTTTGACTTCAGAGTGTATCACCGCCACCAGACCTCTCATTACTAACTATTATTAAAATGCGATTTAGCCCTTAAAATCCTAGTTTAAAAGTATGGAAAGTTATATGTAATTTTGATCTGTCTTCAGATCCACCAAATACGTAGCAATGAGACAATTTAATTTAATGTTTAAGTGGAAAAAGTAATCTCAAGTCATCCCCATGCTTTCGTTCTACTACACATTCAAATTCCTTGGGCAATTGCACTTATTTCACCCCTCTCCTAACTTTACTCAGTTCTGTTGAAGGGTCATGAGGACTCGAAATGTCAACTCTTTTCTTCTCCGCCGACGCTGCCAGACCTGCTGAGTTTTTCCAGGTAATTCTGTTTTTGTTTTGGATTTTCAGCATCCGCAGTAGTTTTTTGTTTTTGCACATGATATCTAGTTGAACAAAACCTATAAACTTACATTCGACCTAAACCGTCAGCTTTTAACCGAAAATCAGCTGGTTACAAATTATGCAGCATTAACTATGTTGTACATGGAGAGAGAGAGAGAGAGCTTCGTGGGTGTGCTTTTACTGCAACTGTATTGGTTGGTCCAGGTGTGCAGCTATCTTAGGTTTCTCTGGATTTCAAATTACCCCGGAAGCACTGATCCATTGGCAGTCGTTGACAATGTAGAGATAGCATAGCAACTGCAGCTGGGACAATGCGAAAGTCTGCAATTACATTGAGTTAGCGCCAGGATAAAGCGCGGTTATATCTGGAGTGGATACAACAGCAATCTTAACTGTCGATTGAAGGGAGGAAACGCAGGGTTATGTATTCGGATTAACGGTGACATATTCGGAATAAACTGCTGCGCACGCAGCGTAACTACCTGCATATTATTGGTGATCCGAGGTAGATATTACGATACTTATGAAAATATTTTTCACTGCTTACACTGCAGAATGGATATGACGTCAACTGTTTGCAGCAGGTAAGACGAAATGGCCCTCGCAAGTGGACACTGGATTAAGAAAGAAGTCAGAGGAGAACCTCCGTGTCCCAGGTAAATTGCACAAGATGAAAATCAGCAGTTTGGAGGCAGAAACTTGCCTAAGAAATCCAAATAAATATAATATTTTTTAGATTATTGAATTTGTAGCTTTAGATAATAAATAATCATTTACATGGCATATGTTTTATGTATTTGCACTAGGTTTTCAATACCTACACAATATACTATTAACCAATGACAGTATATTAATACTCCCAGCACTAGTTCCTACTTGAAATCACAGGATACTTAAGCAGGAGGTACATAGAATCTCAGGGTTGTTACAGTGCAGAAGTAAGCTATTTAGCCCATCCTGTCTTAATGCCACTCTTCTGCCTCCTCCCCATAACTCTGCACATTCTTCCTCTTCCGATAACAATCTAATTCCCTTTTGAATTCCTCGATTGAATCTGCCTCCACCACACTTTCAGGCAGTGCATTCCGGACCTTAAGTACTCGCTGCGTGAGAACATCTTTTGTCATATTACTTTTGCTTCTTTTGCAAATTACTTTAAATTTGTGTCCTCTCATTCTTTACCCTTTCATGAGTGGGAATGGCTTCTTCCTCTCTACTCTGTCCAGACCTCTCATGGGCAGAATTTTACATTCCCCCGTCCGCAGGCTTGAGGGCGAGGGGTGGCTCATCAAATTCTTTGGATGGCTTTCCCACTGGGCTCTTGCCCACCCTGACCTCTCTGCAATTTTACAGTGGGGTGGGTGAGGCCTAGGCTGACCCTCCCACTGCCCTTGCCCCAATTAAGGTGCTTAAGTGGCCAGTTACAACCACTTAAAAGGCAGTTTCTCACCCAGCATTATTTTCAGGCTGGCGGGAGGAGTTCACTGGCAGGGGGAGCCCGAAAGGTCACCCTACTCAGGCCTGGGGTGGGAAGGTTGGGGGGCTGCGCCTCTTTCAACAGCCTAATTTTAACATCGGGTCCCTCCCCAGCCCCCAAAAGGTCTGGCCACTGTGGGTGCTTCCTCCCTCTCCCCCACTAACACGCTTACGCCCCCTAACCACATCACCCCACCCCGCCTTCCCCCTCTCCAACCTCACCTCCCCTTCCTGCCCTGAGACCCTCAAAACCTACCTGGTCCGGGACTGCTGCGACTTCAACTCTGAGGACTGCTTGCAGGCCCAGTCCTGGCCACTGCAGCTTCTGGTGATACTGGGACCTAATTTTTCCAATCTATCTTCATACCTGAAATTTCTACTCCCTGGAACCTTTCTTGTGAATCTTTTCTGCACTCTCTCAAATATCTTCACATCCTTCCCAAAGCGCAGCACCCAAAACTGGGTGCAATACTCCAGCTGAAGCTGAACTAGTGTCTTATACAAGTTTAACGTAACCTCCTTGCTCTTGTACTCTACACCCTTCTCGATAAAACCCAAGATACTGTCTGCTTTATTAACTGTGCCCTCAATCCTGTCCTGCCACCTTCAATGACTTTTGCACATTTAGATCCAGGTCCCTCTGCTCCTGTATTCCCCCTTAGAGTTGTACCCTTTATTTTATATTGTCTCTCCATGTACTTCCTACTAGAATGAATCACTTCACATTTCTCAACATTGAACTTCATATGCCACCTGACCACCCATTCCACCAATTTGTTTATATTCATTTGAAGTTCCACACTATCCTCGCAGTCCACAATGCTTCTAAGTTTTGTATCATCCACAAACTTTGAAATTGTGCCCTGTACACCAAGGCCTAGATTATTAATATTCACCAGGAAAAGTAAGTCTCCCTGGGGGGCTCCACGACAAGCCTTCCTCCAGCCTGAAAAACATTCATTAACCAATGCTTGCTGTTTCCTGTCACTCAACCAATTTCGTATCCATGTTGTTACTTTCCTTTTTATTCCATGAGGTATAACTTCGTTCACAAGTCTGTTGTGTGGCACTGTATCAAATGCTTTTTGGAAGTCCATGTACACCACATGAACAGCATTGTCCTCATTAACCCTCTCTGTTACCTCTTCAAAAAACTCCAAGTTAGTTAAACACAATTTTCCATTAAGAAATCCATGCTGGCTTTCCTTAATTAACTCATATTTACACACAATCAAAAGCATTTGTTTGTGTGACTATTAATTTTGTCCCAAATTATTGTTTCCAGAAGTTTCCCCACCACCAAAATTAAACTGATTGGCCTATAGTTGCTGGGATTATCTTACACCCTTTTTGAACAAGGGTGTAATGTTTGCGATTCTCCAGTCCTCTGGCACACCCCTGAGTCTAAGAAAGACTGAAAATTATGGCCAGTGCCTCCGCAATATCCACTCTCACTTCCCTCAGTATCCTTGGATACGTTTCATCCGGTCCTGGTACCTCATCAACTTAAATACAGACAGCCTATCCAATACCTCCTCATCAATTTTAAACCTCTTTCTATTGCTTGAACTACCTCCTCTTAACCATGACCTCAGCAGCACCTTCTTCCTTGGTAAAGACAAATACAAAGTATTCATTTAATACCTCAGCTATGCCCCCTGCCTCCATGAGTAAATCCCCTTTTTGATCCCTAATCAACCCTACTCCTCCTTTTACCACCCTTTTACTATTATTAAATGCCTATAGAAGACTCAGATTCCCTTTTATGTTGACTGCCAGTCTCTTCTCATACTTCCTCTTTGCTTCTCTTATTTGCCTTTTCACCTACCCTCTAAACCTTCTATATTCAGTCAGGTTTTCAGTTGTATTTTCTACCTGACATCAGTCAGAATCATATTTTTTCTTCCTAATCTTAATATCTATCTCCTTTTTCATCCAGGGAGCTCTGGATCTAGAAAGATCCTTAACATCCCAATGCCACGCCCACACTGCCAACCCCCCCAACCTGTTCATTGAATAGAAAACAATAAAAACAGTCATAGATGAGAAAAATGTTCTCTACCAGTTGTAAGTTCCTGTCCAGGCTGTGCACAAATCGGGCCAGAGTCTCCACAACTCCAAAAAAAATCTTGGTCCCAGTAGTTTTCAGATGAAAGGTTAGAGGGGTGGGGAATAATTATACCATGATACATAGAATTAATTCACTTTCCATTTTTTAGTTAGACATTTGTCCTTATTTTTAATATAATGCTATGGTTTTATATTACATTTATTGTTAAATTGCAAAACTTAAGACAATTTGGGAAGAAGGGGAGTAGAGCTGGTTGGCACACAAGGACTAGATTTCACTGCTCCTGCTAGAGAAAGGTTGGTGCGTGACCTCCACCCCGCCATAACCTTGATGCAAATTAAGTTGTTTAATATTGAAGACTGATCTTTAAACTTGATCTTTGCCAGCAAGACGGAGCCCACCACTGCTAGGAGAGGAAAGTGCATGCAGTGGTGCAGTAGGATTGCTACTTTAGAGGAGTAGAAGAGCCCCAGGAGTCATTGTTATATTGTTTCACAGTGAACTAGAACACTATTTAACTAACTGTCTAATTAGAAATAAAAATGAAATCAATGCATTTATTGTGGATCTTGTGCAACAGAAACTGCTGATGTTTAAAATCAGAGACAAATGCACATCTATGGGCGGAATTGTCCCAGATTTTCACTGAGTGCAGTAGTGGGTGGGTAAAACGATGTTTTACCTGCCGGCCGCAATGGCGGCTTTCACACTATATCACCCCAAACCTGCTGCATTAATTATGCATTCCCGGGAAACACGCCGTTTCCATGGCGGACAGACTCTCATTCGCCCGCCACGCCCTCACCTCACTGCTTCAGAACGCCAGGCGCCATATTTAAAGTCAAGCCATGCACTCACATCTAAGAACATAAGAAATAGGAACAGGAGTAGACCTTTTGGCCCCTTGAGCCTGTTCTGCCATTCAATAAGATCGTGACTGATCTCAGTACTTTCAGTCCACGACTGCTGCAAAGAAGACATGGCCCTGAAAGGCAAAAAGACTGCAGCTTCCAGGTTTAATGATGTGTCCCTCGAGCGCCTTTTGGATGCAGTGGATGCTCGTTGTGATGTCCTCTACCCCCACTCTGACCACAGGATGGGCAGCAACCTCACTAATCCGGCTTGGGAGGTGGTGGCAGTGGTGGTCAGCGCCAATGCCCTTCAAAAGAGGACAGCCACCCAGTGTCACAAGAGGATGAATGATCTCCTCCATTCCACCAGGGTAAGTCACTCCTCTCATCACTCTCAACTCTCACACACTCAAACCCATCACACATCCACAGGGCCCTCACTCACTGCCAGTTCAAGAGACATCACCATTCATTCTCTCACACACACCTTCATTGTCCTCAACCCATCCATGGGACCACTCACCACTGATACATGCCAGCCATACATCATCTGGCCTGGCAGGTGTCCTGCTTACCCTCTTTCCATCTCTATTTATGCAGGACAAGCTGGCACACAAGAGGGAGAGGCTGCAGATGGGTGGTGGAATGTCTGAAATCGGGGTCCTCACACACTTTCCAGCAGTGCAACATCCATCAGACAACTATGCTATGAGTGATGTGTCCTGTTTCACAGGCCACTGCCATGCACTAATTATCTCGCCTTACTTCTGCATGCACATCTGGGAAACAGCCGACGGAGCCCATGACCCAGGGCCTCCAATCAATCCCTGAAAAAACCTCTGAAGAGGAATTTAGAGGCACCCTCCTTGAAGTCCCATCACAGCGCTCACCCATACCCTCCACCAGCGCAGAAATGCACACCTCGGTGGGACCTAGTTTTACAGTAGCTTTGAGATTGCAATCTGGTGAGCACATCGCACTTTCTGATCTGCAGCAGAGATTTCCCAGGTGTCCAGCACTCTGATGACTGCTGGAGGCCAGAAATTTGCTGAGTCCAAATCAGATGACAAGCCTCTGGACTTGGTCATGTCACAGTTGCTGGAGCTGCAAAGGTAAGCTCTGGAACATCATGAAGGGATGTCCGCTGCACTCCTCAGATTGCAAGGCACGATGGAGGACTCCATGCACCTTCAGTCTGAGGTGATAATGCATCGAGATCAACACTGGTCGGATGGCGGCCACCATGGAGACCTTGGTCCAGGACGTCGCTCCTGCACTGTTGCATGGGCTGAACTCCATCGCTAATGCCATAGTTGGCCTCCAGCAGTGTGTACGCGAGAAGGGTGCGGGGCAGCACAATCTCACTCCAGCTACCCCTTCTCCTCAAGGAGTCAACCAGGGTCCCTTGGGCACTCATAGGGAGCAGGATCAGCAGGTGTACCCCTTGGGACCATCCGTCCAGGTGACACTGGGAGTGCCCATCCCATCCGAATCCCCTCTTCCTGTGACCTCAGCAGCTCCAGCTCCATAAGCCAAGGAGGATGCCACTGCCACACAGAAGGACCCTGAAAGCAGGCCAGGGCCCTCAAGGTCTTGGCCCTCTAGAGGCTGCCCACCAAGGTCATCACAGACAGGGCATAGCAGTCATCAGGCTACCTCCACATCCACTGTGGATGGCTAGGGAGCACCAAGATGTAGCGGCAGGGTTAGGAAAGTTAATAAGATGTAACTCTTTTAGGAGTCAAGCAATTAAACGAAATGAACAAAATGAGGAATAAAATAAACACAGCCCCTAAGTCAGGTCAGCTGTAAAACCAAGGACAAAATTTAAATGAAATGAAAATTAAACCAAAATGTGATTAAAGGGGTCAATAAAACACCCCAGTCCCCGCGGTGCCCACCGAGCATGGAAGGCCTCGAGAGTGCCGGCAGACACCGCGTGCTCCCTCTCCAGGGACACCCAGCCGCGAACGTAGCCGTGGAAGAGGGACAAACAATCGGGCGGGACTCCCCCCTCGATCGCCCGCTGCCTGGACCTGTTAATGGCCAACTTAGCCAGGCCCAGGAGCAGGTTCACGAGGAGGTCCTCCTCCTTCCCGACCCCCTTTCGCACCGGGTGTCCGTAGATCAGGAGCGTGGGACTGAAGTGCAAACAAAACAGCAACAGAAGGTTTTTTAAATAACTAAAAAGGTAGTGCAGCCTATGACACCCTATATAAACGTAGGCCACGGACTCCACAAGACCGCAAAAAGAGCAGGTGTCTTGGGAGTCCGTGAATCTACACATTCTACGGTTGTAGGGGACTGCTGCATGCAACACCCTCTAACCCAGGTCCCCGATAGAAAGCGGGAGGACACCTCCGTAGAGCGCCTCCCATCGGGGGCCTCCACCGCCGGACGGCAACAAGGCACGCCAGGGCGTGTCTGGGCGGCGGACGAGGGCGAGAAAATGGAAGGTGTGCAGCAGCAGTCCATACAGAAAACTCCTCTGTGCCGTGCCAAATGGCACGGAGGGCATGTCCCCGAGGTGGCTCATATTGCGGGGCACCGGCACCCGAGGGAGGTTTCGGGGCTTGGGGCCGATGTGGAATTCTGTCCGAACAGGGGAATGTTCAGCAGGAAGACCACCGCGCACCTGGGCCACCTCGAGACCTAAAATTACAACGGGTCCGAGCATGACCGTCCTTAGGTCTTGGATAAGATGTAACTCTTGTAGAGTTAAAACAATTACCTAAATTATCAATAACAAGGGAGAAATCAAGCACAGCCCCTAAGTCAGGTCAGCTGTAAAATCAAGGAAAAAAAACTTTAAAGGAACCTTACAAACATCAAATCAAGATGTGATTAAAGGGGTCAACAAAACACCCCAGTCCCCGCAGTGCCCACCGGGCACGGAAGGCCTCGACGGTGCCGGCAGACACCGCGTGCTCCCTCTCCAGGGACACCCGGCCGCAAACGTAGCCGCGGAAGAGGGACAAACAATCGGGCGGTACTCCCCCCTCGATCGCTCGCTGCCTGGACTTGTTAATGGCCAACCTGGCCAAGCCCAGGAGCAGGTTCACAAGGAGGTCCTCCTCCTTCCCGACCCCCTTCCGCACCGGGTGTCCGTAGATCAGGAGCGTGGGACTGAAGTGTAAACAAAACAACGACATTGGATAAGATGTAACTCTTTTCGAGTCAAAACAATAAACTAAATTAACACAATAAGGGATAAATCAGGCACAGCCCCTAAGTCAGTTCAGCTGTAAAACCAAGGACAAAGTTTAAAGGAAACTTACAAACATTAAACCAAAATGTGATTAAAAGGGTCAACAAAACACCCCAGTCCCCGCGGTGCCCACCGGGCACGGAAGGCCTCGATGGTGCCGGCAGACACCGCGTGCTCCCTTTCCAGGGACATCCGGCCGCGAACGTAGCCGCGGAAGAGGGACAAACAATCGGGCGGGACTCCCCCGTCGATCGCCCGCTGCCTGGACCTGTTGATGGCCAACTTGGCCAAGCCCAGGAGCAGGTTCACAAGGAGGTCCTCCTCCTTCCCGACCCCCTTCCGCACCGGGTGTCCGTAGATCAGGAGCGTGGGACTGAAGTGTAAACAAAACAACAACATTGGATAAGATGTAACTCTTTCGAGTACATTCACAGTTCTTGGTTTCCGGGAGTGGGACATGAACCCACAACCCTCTGATTCAAAGGCGAGGGTGCTATGAACTGAGCCACAGCTGACACCT
The DNA here is from genome assembly GCF_964194155.1 of Cetorhinus maximus. Taxonomy (NCBI): domain Eukaryota; kingdom Metazoa; phylum Chordata; class Chondrichthyes; order Lamniformes; family Cetorhinidae; genus Cetorhinus; species Cetorhinus maximus. The sequence continues at coordinate 112,438,511 of NC_135880.1, forward strand.
CTAATAGTTAAGATGTAACTCTTTTGAGTCAAAACAATAAACTAAATTAACAAAAACAAGGGAGAAATCAAGCACAGCCCCTAAGTCAGGTCAGCTGTAAAATCAAGGAAAAACTTTAAAGGAACCTTACAAACATCAAACTAAGATGCGATTAAAGGGGTCAACAAAACATCCCAGTCCCCGCGGTGCCCACCGGGCACGGAAGGCGTCGATGGTGCCGGCAGACACCGCGTGCTCCCTTTCCAGGGACATCCGGCCGCGAACGTAGCCGCGGAAGAGGGACAAACAATCGGGCGGGACTCCCCCGTCGATCGCCCGCTGCCTGGACCTGTTGATGGCCAACTTGGCCAGGCCCAGGAGCAGGTTCACGAGGAGGTCCTCCTCCTTCCCGACCCCCTTCCGCACCGGGTGTCCGTAGATCAGGAGCGTGGGACTAAAGTGTAAACAAAACAACAACATTGGATAAGATGTAGTTGCATGGCTTGGGCTTGGGTATTAATCACTTGTACATATTGTTCACTCTTGTCAATAAACTTCCAAGAGTGTCTCCCTGCCTATGGCTCCTTATTCTGATCAGTAGTGTTCTTGTCACTCGGATGTGAAACCTTTCTGCACAAGATAATGGCAGGTGTGCCAGTCCAGGGCCTCTTCCCTGTGCTTTGTGCAGCCTTCAGACCAAAGTGATGGTCCAGCCTCACACTCCCTAGACACATTACTGATGCCTGCACCTCGACGGTGCTTGTCATTGTGGGCAGGCGTCACAGAGTTCCATCATTCTCTGTGTGCTCTCGGCACTTTTAAGGTGGGGCTGGCCCCCATCTCTTCAGCATCTGTGACCAGTGACGCTGTGCTCCTGAAGGGGTCAGGTGGTGAAGGCAGACAAAGGATCAGATGCTTTTAAAGTTTCATGGCTGCATCACTATGATATGACCCTGATCAGAGTGCAAGCGAGTATGCCCTTGGCCAGACAGGAGTCAGACATTCTCAGAGACTATATGAAGATCAATGGAGTGCCCTCACTGTATGTCGTCATCATCCTCCTGCAATCAAGTGACTATTAGGGCCTCTACTGCATCTTCATGACAGGAGCACTATCACAGAGGGTATTCACGCTGCCATAAGCCAGACTGGAAAACGTTCGTAGATGCAATGTGAGGATCTACGGTGCCTCCTCACTGCATTTTGTCATCATCCTCCGCAAATCTAGAAGCTATGAGGCTCTCCGAGACGCGCCTGCCTTGTCTGGCCAGTGCGAGGGCCTCATCCCCCTCATCGTCACCTTTGACGACTTGCTCACCCTCACCCCCATCGGTGCCTTCCTCATCGGAGGAGACCTCTAGTTCATCAATCTCCTCCTCAGCTAGTTCCTCTCTCCGTTGCAGTTAAGGCTGCAGCAGATGATGATGATGCATGACACCCTCTGTGGATTGTATTGCAGGGCTCCATCAGACAGGTCCAGGCACCAGAACCTCATTTTCAACATCCCAATGGTCTCCTCCACCAAGTTGAGAGTTGCAGCATGAGCCTCATTATACCGTCGCTCTGCTGCAGTCTGATGCTGCTGCACGGATCTCATCAGCCACATCCTCTGTGGGTAGCCCTTGACCCTGAGGAGCCAACCCTGCAGCTTCTGTAGAACCTTGAAGACTTCAGGGATCTGTGACCAGCTGAGAATGTAGGAGTTGTGGACACTCCCTGGAAGCCGTGCGCAGATCTGCAGGATGCCTTTGTGGTGGTTGTACACCAGCTGCACATTCAGCGAATGGAATACCTTGCAGTTGATGTAGTTGACCGCGTGTAGCAATGGAGATCTAAGCGCCACGTGAGTGCAGTTGATGACACACTGCACACGTGGAAAAGCCGAGATCGGGGAAAATCCAATTGCTCTTGCATCCTGGCTGTCCTGGTCCTGGGTGAAATGCACAAAATTGTGTTCCCTCTCAAAGATGGCATCCATGACCTCATGGATGCATTTGTGGGTGGAGGCTTGTGATAACCCACAGAGGTCACCTGTGGAGCCCTGAAAGGAACCACTGGCATAGAAATTGAGCACTGTGGTCACTTTCACAGCCACTTGCAGTGGATGCCCTCTATGCCCCTAGGCCCCAAATCCTGCAGCAGGTGGCAGATGTGACCGACCAGTTCCTAAGACATGTACGGTCTTCAGCGACACTGGTTCTCAGTCATCTGTAGTATCTATAGATCCTGTGTCTAGCTAGGTGCCGACCAGCAATGGCTCACTGTGGCTCTTTGGCGTGTGCAGGAGCCCCAGCCACCCTTCTTCCAGAGGGTGCTGCTCCTCCTTCTGCGCAGCCAGGCGCCTCAGTTGCTCTATTCTCCGTCATCTCTAATCTCTGTACGTCACGAGGCATACAGCTAGGTCATCAGGCTCCATGATCCTGAGGCACTCTTCCTGCAGGATGGAAGAGAGAGAGTTGTGGGTTAGGATGCGTTTACTAAGAACCTGTCTTGGTTAAGCCTGAAGGCCCCTTAATGCATCCTGGAGAGTGCTGCCCACCACTTGGATGGCCAGAGTTTAGTGCGCTGCATGGCTGCCTGAAACCCCACCCACCTCCGCCTCACTCCACCTGACTGACTGGCAGCAGCTTTGCCCACTGGACTGCATGCTGTGCCCTCAGCTCAGGCGCAGGCAATCTCCTAACCCGCACTGCAAGGCTGCAAAGCTTGAACCATGGGGGAGACTGGTCCAAACTGGGATGATGACATTGTAAGGAGTTGAGTGCCTTCCCCAGTGACGGCTCCACGGCCAGCTTTAGCAAGGAGATTGTACAACGTGCCCAATCGTCCAACTGTTCTGCAGTCCACTAAAAAGCTCATTAGTTTTCAGTCTGTGTCCAAGGGGTGAAAAGCTCTGGAGCTCTTGGTGGCACTTTGATGCCTCTGCGTTGCTTGAGTGGGCAGAGAAGCTAGAGGCCCAAATCCAACCATATCAATGTGGCTGTGCCTGAACTGTCTCAGCTGCAGAGGAATGGTCACTTTATACAAAGTTTCCCTAACACGTGACTGCCTCCCTCACCCACCCCCCTCCCACCCCTACCCCTCACATGCTTGTGCGCTACCTTCAACTGCAGGGCACCCCTTGTCCACCCCCCCCAATGCATCTGAACTGCACGGCAGCCCTTGTCCCCCCCCCCACAACACGCCTCAACCTTGAAGTCCAACAGGCAACCTGAGCAAAAGCTGTGCAACATTACTGTGCACTCACATTCGAGTTCCCCTTAAAGTGCAGCCCGCCAAGTGCTTGCCTTTTATATGCTGTTGTGAAACACCCGTCAGTGTGCAATCACGCCAACGTGAACGGACGATCCAGTGGTGGGGGGGGGTGCGGGAGCGATTCCGGCGGGCTGGGCTTATAGTGATATGCAGATGTGTTACAATGAGGTTCCTGACATCCGATGGCGGGAAACGCAGCCTGCCATCGGCAGTAGAGCAGACAATCGCAAATGGTTTCATGATGCCGTGAAACTGATTTTTGGCCTTCTCGCCATATTGTCCACTTACGCCACCGAATGTGCCCGATGTCAGCGGGCATGGAAAATTCCGCGCTATGAATTAATTTTACTATTAAGTAGTTTATTTTAGTACTACATTAGATTATAAATGTCCGTCGGTTTAAATTTAAAATACTTGGCTCGACTTTCTATTGTTGCTGTATTCCTCATGGTGAAACTGTGTTGAGTATAACAGTATTCTTATTGTGAGTTTTACAATAGTACTTAAGCAATCATAACTCTTCCTTAGCCTCACTTGCAATTTAATTTTCCTTATTTCTTAGTTTTAATCAGATTGACAGCTATCAGTTTAGGTGAATGTCACTCCGTGTTGTCATCAGTAGCGGGGTGTGGCTGGGGTGATGGCAAAGAACAGTTGCAGAATAAAGTTCTCTGTATCTACATGCATCTTAACCCTAACTCCATTCAGCTTCATCTTCAAAGGAAGACCATTCTCTTCTGCACGTTGTGTATGTGAACTTTCTGTTTCACACAACAGCCATCACCTGATATTTGTAATACCATGTTTGCATTTGTACCCACTGTGGGCAAGGTTGTGACTACCCAACATTAGTTCACTTTAGGCCCTTAGAGCTACTGAAGAAAAGAGGATTTATTTCCATCAACCTTATCTGGATTTGATGACAGTCCCACAAGGTGAAAGAAAGTTTTGATAATTTTCCAATTACATGCTGATGTGTTGAGCTTCACTGTTAGTCAATGGAGGTTCTTATTTACAAGTAGATAAGTAATTCCTCAAGATGAAAGCATTCAGTCGCATATTTTAGCTTTCATAGAAATTAAGCATACACTAATAATTACTCTTAATAATGATCACGCATATATTTGAGATTACACAAACGATAATACAGTTTACTGTAGAGTTCACTGCTTTACAGGTTTCAAGTTCAAAGGGTTAACCGCAGACCAGGTCTTGTCGGATCCTGAACAATCTGTTTTAACACCCCTCTTTATATATTTTTTTCTCCAGTATGGATTCATATATTATGAAAGGATGACCACATCCCATTGTCCACTGAATGAACTTCAGTTTTAACCAGAGATTCTCCCATTCACGTTATCAAGTGTTAATCTTAACTGAGTTGTTAGTCAAATAATTAAACTGGGGAAAGCTAGAGACCCAACACTTTAGTTATCTCTTGACTGTATGCCACAACAAAGTTCTCTGAGAAGTTGGACAACCAAATTATAATTGCTTAGAAGGGTGGCACCATTACCCAACCAACTATCTCACAGTTTTGTGACTTATGAAGGTCGATCCAATTGACTAACAAAGTCTGTTTTGCCTCTGTTGAACTTTTATCAGCTATATATTCCTGTCCTGACATTTCCCAGTTTCCAGTGACGGAGCTTCCTGCTGGCAGTACATATTCACAAAATAGCTGAACAAATCCACTGTGGCACCAAGTTCTGTCTTCTATCTGCATTGTAATTTGAGTTTCTTTCTTGTCACGGTGTATTTTAAAATTAAGTTTTGTCATTTATAGGCATGGCCATGGATTGGCAGTTGCTGGAAACATAGCATTCATATTTGGAGGCTGTTCTACCTTTAATATAAAAGTGAGTAATTCTGTGGGTGTTACTTTCATTTTTATTCAGTAAATTTCAAGATATTGTCAATTTTTAATATCTATAACATGACAATCATTATGTGATACTGACCTTCGATATTCAATTACTTAACTGAGCAGAAACTTTGAAGTTTTGATGCCCACATCTGTTTTGACAGTTGCTTTTCCATTGCTAGCAGGTTGTTATACACAAGAAATTGTAGACTTCTGATTATCAATGGAAACTTTACAGCCTGCTAACTGATTTTAACAGTTTATAGATAATTCTCAGTTTATCAGACTAGTAACATTATATCTCATATATCCCAAAAGCAGAAGAGGAAATTGAGGCTTTAGAAAGGAAAATTCTAGGGTGTGAGGCTAGGCAGCTAAAGGCTCAGCTTTGAGTTGAGGTTTACATATCAACAGATGGAAATTACAACACAAAAACAGGCCTTTGGGCCCAACCTATCCATGTTAGTGTTTCTGTGTAAGCAGTTGGTTCCAATCACATTCACTCATCCTGTTTGCATATCTCTTAACTATTTTTCCTTCATCTTCCTATCTAATATAGAATGTTAACATTGCTTATGCCTAATCATCTCTCTTGTAATGAATGTTTTCCTGTCCTCTGATCTAAATCTCTTTTGTTTAATCTTGCATCTGTAATTGCTCGTGTTTGATCCCTCAACTACTGCAAATAGTCAACTTCCTTTTACCATTCTTTCCAATTTAAAACTCCTCTATCCAATCACCTTGTAATCTATGTTGTTTTAACAATGAAGCCCCAAGTGTTCAAACTTTTCTTCGTATTTGTGTTTCCTCACACCAAGCAATATCCTGGTCTTGAAACATCTCTAAAACCTTAGTATGCTTCTTACAGAGTCGAGTCCAGTATTTCACACTGTACTCTAACAGCAACAACTTATATCTGTTTAGCATCTTTAATGTAATAAAATATCCCAAAGCAGATGGGAAGCATTATAATGCAAATTTGACACTGAGCCACATAAGGCGATTTTAGGCCACATGACCAAAAGCTTGGTCAAAAAGGTAGAAGTGTCTTAAAGGGGGAAAGAGAGGGAGAGAGGTGGAGAGGTTTAGTGAGGGAATTCCAAAGTTTAGGGCCTTGGTAGTTGAAAACACAGCCACCAATGGTGGAGTAAATGAAACCCAGCTGTTCAAGAGGCAAGAATTAGATGAACGCAGATATCTTAGAGGGCTGTAGGGCTGACTGAGATTACAGAGATAGGGAGCAAGCGACCACAGGGGTGATGGGTGAATGGAATTTGATGCGAGTTAGAACACGAGCAAAAAAACTTTCATTGACATCAGATTTACGGAGAGTGGGAGGGTGGCCAGGAGTTCTTGAAATAGTCAAATCTAGAGATAACAAGGGCATACTTGTAGGTTTCATCAGCAGTTGAGCTGAGGCAGGGAGTAGGCGATGATACGGAGCTGGAAGTAGACAGACTTAGTGATGACGTGATATGTATCCAGAAGTTCAGCCCAGGGTCAAAAGTTATACCAAGGTTATGAACAGTCTGAATGAGCCTCAGACAGTTGCCAGGAAAAGGGATGGTGTTCTTGGCTAGTGAATGAAGTTTGCCATGGGGAATGAAGACAATGGCTTAGATCGTCCCAATATTTAATTGTGAATCTAGTACTGAATGCTGATTGCATCCAAAGTGGAAACTCTACCCAACTGTCAGATCCCCTGTTCTTTCATAGCACCAAGCCTACTTCCATTCCATTTATCTGCTCTAACACAGTTTGGCATTATAGTTTTGTACTGACTTTTCCTCTTTCTAATCGGATTTTAAACTTATCATAATTCGATCACGACTCCCAACACCCCTAACTTCAGTTAACTCATCTACCTGATCTACACTATTTCATTATTCATAACCAGATTTAGCAAAACCTTTGAGCCTGCTCCGCCGTTTAATAAGATCATGGCTGATCTGATAGTAACCTCAAATCTGCATCCCGCCTACCCCAAAAACCTATCACCCCCTTGCTTACCAAGAATCTATCCACCTCTGCCTTAAAAATATTCAAAGACTCTGCTTCTACCGCCTTTTCAGAAAGAGAGTTCCAAAGACTCATAACCCTCTGAGAGAGAAAATTTCACCTCATCTCCATTTTAAATGGACGACCTCTTATTTTTAAATAGTGACCCCCTAGTTTTAGATTCTTCCACGAGAGGAAACATCCTCTCCACATCCACCCTGTCAAGACCCCTCAGAATCTTGTAAGTTTCAATCAAATTGTCTCTTATTCTTCCAAACTCGAGCGGAATCAAGCCTAGCCTGCCCAACCTTTCCTCATAGGACAACCTCATAAGGTGACTGCAGATTTTCTCTTCCATCTCCTTCTCCTGATTTGGAGGTTTGTATTAATGTGATAAATCCTTTTTTTAAAACTTACAGCTCTAACCAAATTGACTCTATTTGTACCTCTTATCTGCACTGACTCACTTTGCAGCACTCTTTTACCAGATGCCACCGCATCTCCTTTCTTATCTTTTCTATTCCTCCATTTTATCAGAGGGCACTGCATAGCAATTAGGAGCAGGGATCCTATGTGATTTTTTTTCTTAAGCCGAGGGAAGGCTGAAGCCTTCCTGGTTGAGATGAGCTATTGGGGGAATTGAGTAAGAACCAGCACAATAAATAGAAATAGTTTACTTTGGTTTATATACTCTAATGGAATATTGTAAGACGATTGCTTTCAAAGTTACAATTAGCAATTTTTTTCTTGAGAAAAGCAAAAACTATAGGTCCTGGAGAACTGAAATAAAAACAGAAAATGCTGAAAACAGTTAGCAGGTCAGTTAGTGTGTGCAAATGGAATAGAGATGTTATAGCTTCAGTTGTAATTAGTAATTTACATTGATGTAATGTTACTATGAAACGTTTGAATATAATTCTGGAACAATGATTTTGTTTTTGTTAGGGTGAGCAGCCCAAATATTTTAGTGATTTCCACATGCTTACAGGTATGTAGCCATAATGATGTTCTTTTAACTACTTAACAAACGTAAAATAATGAATGGTTTATTTAAATGTACTATTCCTTTATTACGCGTTACTTCTGGTGATTCCCAGTGGCTATAAGACTCATGTTATAAGTTGCAGTTTTGGTTCTGCAATTCCCCACATGAAATGCTCTTAATTTTAGTTGGATCATCCTGGGGGAGACATTCAGTGGGGATCAGGTACCCCTCCATAGGCAACAGAGTGCCATCGGTAGAGGCTTGGCATCTACTAATTTGCCTGCTTTCTCAGGCAGGATATGAAGCCTAGGGAAAGAAAAAGATAAAGAAGTATGAATACTGAAATCTAGAAAACATTCATTATTGCCACTCTTTTTAATACAAAGGTTTCTCTGCATGTTAATGTTGGATAAGTAATTTTATTATTCAAGTAATAGTAAGCAAGGACTGTGAAGAAGATGCAAAACTTTCAGCTATCAGGTCCAGATGTAAATGGCTGATATTTAAGGTTGTAAAAACTATGTGGGTAAATATACTGTATAGTGTGATACTGAGCCAACTAGAGGACCAAAGTTCCCGATTCACAAGATAAAAGCAAAATCCTGCGGATGCTGGAAATCTGAAATAAAAACAGAAAATGTTGGAAAAACTCAGCAGGCTTGGCAGCATCTGTGGAGAGAGAAACAGAGTTAACGGTTCGAGTCTGTATGACTCTTCTTCAGAGCTAAAGAGAAGCAGAAATATGATGGATTTTATTCTGTTTATGATGGGGTGGAGCAGGTGGAACGAGATAGAAGAAAGAAGCGGGAGAACCCTTAGACCATCCTGGTGGGGGATGGAAGTGTAGAGGGATTGGACGTCCAAGGTGAAGAGGCTGGGGCCAGGAAACTGGAAATTGTTGACATGATGTATGGCATTTCAGGCTCGGCATGATGCTGAGCTCTTTTTCCGTTGCTTTTGTCTCTGTGCACACCTCTTTGGGCAGGAGTGTGTCCCCACCCCCCCCCCCCCCACCCCCCTCCCCTGTTCAACGGATCCTTTCTCCCACCTCCAGGATTCTCTCTCTACTGGACCCCTCCCTCTGGTTTCTTACCTGCTCTTGATCTTTTCATTGAGAACTGTCAACGTGACATCGGCTGCCTTAATTACTCTGCTCCTCTCACCCACTCCAACCTGTCTCCTTCTGAACTTGCTGCACTACGTTCTCTCAGATCAAACCCTGACTTTGTTATCAAACCTGCCGACAAGGGTGGTGCTGTTGTTGTTTGACGTCCAAACCTATGCCTTGCAGAGGTGAGTGCCAGCTCTGACACTTCTTCCTCCCACCACTGAACATCAAGCCATTGTTTCCAGGATTGCCAGTGACCTCATCTCCCCTGGAGATCTTCCCTCCACAACTTCCAACCTCAGCCTCCCAACCCCACTCAGCCTGCTTCTACCTCCTTCCCAAAATCCAAAAACTGGACTGTTCCAGTCGACCCATCATGTCAGCCTGTTCTTGCCCCACAGAACCCATTTCTTCCTATCTTGACCCCGTTCTCTCTCCCCTTAGACTCTCTCCAGTCTGTTCCCACCCACATTCGTGATTCCTCTGATGCCCCACGTCATATCAACTATTTCCAGCTTCTTGGCCCTAACCACCTCCTCTCCACCATGAACATCCAATCCCTCTACACCTCCATCCCCCACCAGGATGGTCTGAGAGCTCTCCCCTTCTTCCTTGAACAGAGATCCGAACAATCCCCATCCACCACCACTCTTCTCTGCCTGGCTGAACTTGTTCTCTCACTGAACAATTCCTCCTTTAACTTGTCTCACTTCCTCCAAATTAAAGGTGTGGCTATGGGTACCCACATGGGCTCCAGTTATGCCTGTCTTTTTGTGGGTATATGGAACATTCCTTGTTCCGGTCCTACTCAGGCTCCCTCCCACAACTCTTCTTTTGGTATATCAATGACTGTATTGCTGCCACTTCATGGTCTCATCTGGATCTGGAAAAGTTTATTGATTTTCCAATCAGGTACTTTACAGCCTTCCGGACTTAACATTTGAGTTCAACAACTTCAGACCATGAACTCTCTCCTCCCTCTTGACCCCTGTTTAATTCTAATTTTTATTGTATTCTTTTATTTCTTCGTTCATTTTTTAAAATCCTTTTTCCCCCAAAACATCCCTTCCCCACACCGGGCCATCTGTCACTTGTTTTTATCTTTTGTTTTCGCAGAGTGCTGACCCTCGTTCTGCCAATAACACCTCTGCTACCTTACCTTTTATGCCATTATCAGTACCTTCTTTACTCTTTACTATTACCATTAACAGCCCCTTTGTCTTGTGTCCATGGCATCTTTGTCAATCCCTCCTTAGCTGTCACCTATCACTGACCTTCTATCCCGTTCCACCTGCTCCACCCCCTTTGAACAGTATAAAATCCATCATTTCTTACTTCTCTTTAGCTCTGAAAAAGAGTCACATGGACTTGAAACATTAACTCTGTCTCTCTCTCCACAGATGCTGCCAGACTTGCTGAATTTTTCTAGCATTTTCTGTTTTTATTCACGATTCACTCATTGCTCTGTATTGTTGAGTGTCTATAAATGGCCACAATACCCTGTACTACGGAAATGAAAAATCAACTGGGGTTGTTGATGGGGATGGGGGGGGGTGGTTCCGGAGTGGTGTTGGGGGGGGTGTGCAGTTCCCAAAATTGATCGCGATCCAGTGACCATTGTTGGGAACTGTACTTATGTTATAGTGGGCAAGCACTGGATTGGCTTGGTTTGGATGTCATCTTGTCCAGCCTCACAAAGAATGACCATGTTGCTGAATTATTGGAGGGTAATTAGTGCCTGTGGAACTGTTAGCATTTTCTAGAGCGGAATGCAGAGGAGAGAAAATTGGGTGGGAAGTAAGCATCAGAAACTTTTGAAATCTTACTTTATTAATGTACTTTACTAATGCTCATCTGAAAGATAGCATCTCCAGTAGTGCTCTGCAGCATTCACTTAGATTATGTGTTCAAAACTCTGGAGTGTGTTTGGAACACATAGGCCGAAATTTTCCGCTCCCATTAGCGGTGGGTGTGTTTGGCAGTGTTAGCGGGCAATATGATGAGAAGGCCAAAAATTGGTTTTACGCTGTCGTGAAACCAGTTTTCGATCATCCACTGCGCCCATCAATGGTGGGCCGCGTTTCCCACTGTTCAATGTCAGGAACTTAATGTTAATGCATTTCCATCTCATCATCGTGCCTGCATGCCGGAATCAACCCCCATGTCAAATTTAGCTCCCACGTCGGTGTGACTTCAAAACAGCGTGATTTACAACTGCCTATAAAAGGTGTGCACCTGGTGAGCTGAACTTCGAAGGGAACTTGGGGGTGACTGCACACAGCCTTGTGCAGGGCTCACAAGGATTGCCAATAGGCCTTAAAGGAAGAGGCGTCATGCATTCAGGGGCGGGGGTGCAGAGGAAAGTCACTTTTTCCTGACTGGCTTTCAGTGTGGCGCAGGGGCAAGGGCTCCAGTGCAGTGGGGCAGGGGAGGGGTGGCAAGGCAGCACAGACTGATGCAAGTCCATAAGTACATGTCATGGGGGGAGTGGGGGAAGGGTGATGGAAGCAGCCACACACTTGGATAAGTTTGTCAAAAGTGAGAATTCTCCCACAGTTGAGACCGTTCAGCAGCAGCTCCATTGACACGCTTGGAATCAGGTCCCTGAAGCATTTCTGCCCACTCAAGCAACGCAAAAGCATGAAATTGCCACCAAATGCTTCAGAACTTTTCACCCCTCGGGTTCAGACTGCAAATTAATGTGCGTTTTAGGGGGCTGTAGAACAATTGGACGACTGGACAAGTTGTAGAATCTTCTTGAGAAAGGTGGCCATGGCACTGTCATGTTTGGAAGCACTCAGAGCCCCTTGCAATTTCTTTATTCAGGTTTGGACCAGTCTCCCCAATGGTTCAAGTTAACAGTGCCACCTTGCAGTGTGGGTTAGGAGAATGCCTGTGCCTGAGCTGAGAGCACAGCATGCAGTCCAGTGGGCAAAGCTGCTATCAATCAGTCAAGTGGAGGGGCGGGGGGGTGGGGGGAGTGGGGGGGAGGCAGAAGTGGGTGGGATTTTGGACAGGCATGGAGTGCACTACACGCTGGCCATCCAAATGGTGACCAGCACTCTCCAGCATGTGTAAAGGGGCGTTGAGATGCAGCCGGAGCTGGAGACTGAACTAAGAGAGGTCCTTAGGGGACTTATCCTAACCCATGCTTCTCTCTCTTTGATCCTGCAGGAGGAGAACATCAGGATCATGGAGCCTGGTGATCTGGTAGTATACCTCATGGCTTACAGGAAGCAGAGAAGAAGGAAAAGAGTGTGACGGAGGCGCCTGGCTCGCCAAAGGGGGAGCATCTCTCTGAAGATGAAGGGCCGCCAGGGCCTGCTGCGTATGCAACTGAAGATCCACAGCAAGCTGTGGCTAGTAGACACCTCACCTAGACCCAGGGTCTATAGGCGGCCTTTTCATTCCCGCAGATGACCGATAACCAGTATCGCCTAAGACTGTGCATGTCTAGGGAATTGGTCGGTCACGCATGTCACCTGCTGGACAGAGTTGCGGGAACTTGGAGGGCACCCACTGCCAGTGGCCATGAAAGTAACTGGCACTCAATTTTTACACCAGTGGCTCCCTCCAGGACTCCACAGGTGACCTGTGTGGGACCTCGCAAGGCTCCCTCCACAAGTGCATCCAGGAGGTCATAGACACCATCTTTGCGAAGGCACAGAACTTTATGCATTTCGACTGGGATCAGGAAAGCCAGGAAGCATGAGTGCTGGGATTTGCGCGGATCTCTGGTTTTCCAAATAAGAACATAAGACCATAAGAAATAGGAACAGGAGTAGACCATTTGGCCCCTCGAGCCTGCTCCGCCATTCAATAAGATCATGGCTGATCTTCTTGTGTTTAGATTTCCACATTCCCATCTAACCCTGATAACCTTTGATTCCCTTGCCTAACAAGAAACTATCTACCTCTGCCTTAAAAATATTCAATGACCCCGCTTCCACCGTCTCCTTCGGAGGCAGAGAGTTCCAAAGTCGCACAACCCTCTGAGAGAAAAAGTTCTCTTCATCTCTGTCCTAAAAGGGCAAGCACTAGTTTTAAAACAGTGCCCCCTAGTTCTGGACTCACCCACAAGAGGAAATATCCTTTCGACACCCACGTTGTCAAGGCCATTCAGGATCTTGTATGCGTGAATCAAATCACCCCTCAATCTTCTAAACTCCAGTGGAAACAAGTCCAGTCTGCCCAACCTTTCTTCATAAGACAACCCACTCATTCCAGGTATCAATCTAGTAAACCTCTTTTGAACCACCTCCAATGCTTTAAATCCATCCTTATTATAAGGAGCATAGATAGGGTAGACAGGAAGGAGCTTATCCCCTTGGTGGAGGGATCAATAACCAGGGGGCATAGATTTAAGGTAAGGGGCAGGAGGTTTAGAGAGGATGTGAGGAAGAATTTTTTCACCCAGAGGGTGGTGTGAATCTGGAACTCACTGCCTGAAAGGGTGGTAGAGGCAGAAGCCCTCATAACATTTAAGAAGTATTTGGATGTGCACTTGCGATGCCATGGCATACGATGCTATGGGCCTAGTGCTGGAAAATGGGATTAGAATAGTTAGGTACTTGTTTGACCGGCGCAGACTCGATGGGCTGAAGAGCCCTTTTCTGTGCTGTAGACCTCTGACTAAAGAGACCAAAACTGCACACAATATTCGAAGTGCGGTCTCACCAATGCCCTGTATAAATGAAGCATAACATCCTTGCTTTTATGTTCCATCCCTCTTGTAGTAAAGGATAGCATTCCATTAGCCTTCCTAATTACTTGCTGTACCTGCATACGAACCCTCTGTGCCTCATGTACTACAGCATCTAGATCCCTCTGCACCTCAGAATTATGCAGCCGTTCTCCATTTAAGTGGTACTCTGTTTTTTTGTTCTTCCTGCCAAAATGAACAACTTCACATTTTCCCGCATTAAACTCCATTGCCAAATCTTTGCCCACTCAACCGATCTATATCCATCTGCAACCTCTCATGTCCTCTTCACAACTTACTTTCCTACCTATCTTTGTGCCATTCACAAATTTAGCTACCATGTCTTCACTCCCCTCATCTAAGTCATTGATGTGAATTGTAAAAAGTTGAGGCCCCAACACAGACCCCTGTGGGACTCTACTCATCACATCCTGCTAATCAGAAAAACACCCATTTATACATACTCTCTGCTTTCTGCCAACCAGCCAACCTTCTATCCATGCTAATATGTTACCCACTACACCCATGCACTTTTATTTTCTGGAATAACCTTTGATGTGGCACCTTATCAAATGCCTTCTGGAAATCCAAGTACAGTATGTCTACAGGCTCTCCTTCATCCACTGCACATGTTACTCCTTCAAAAAACTCCAATATATTGGTTAAACATGATTTTCCTTTCACAAAGCCATGCTGATTCTTTCAGATTGCCTTGACCTCTTCTAAATGCCCAGCTATAACCTCCTTAATGATCGATTCTAATAACTTCCCCATGACAGACGTCAAGCTAACTGGCCTATAGTTTCCTGTTTTCTGCCTCCCTCCCTTCTTGAATATAGAGGTTATATTTGCTACTTTCAAATCTGATGGAACCTTTCCAGAATCTAGCGAATTTTGGAAAATTAACACCAGCGCATTGAATACCTCATTAGTCACCTCTTTTAAGACCCTAGGATGTAATCCATCGGGACCCAGAGACTTGCCAGCCTGCAGCTCCATATATTTGCTCGGTACCATCTCCCTAGCGATTTCAATTTCACTTAGTTCCTTTCTTCCGTTCATCTCCTGATTTGCAGCTATTACTGGAATGTTTTTTGTATCCTCTATAGTGAACACAGAAGCAAAATATTTGTTCATTTTCTTCTGCCATTTCCTTGTTATATACTAATAAGTCCCCACTGTCACTCCTCTAGAGGACCAACATTCACTTTACTTACTCCTTTCCTTTTTAAATACCTGTAGAAACTCTTGCTATCCATTTTTACATTTCGAGCTAGCTTTGTCTCATACTCTAATTTATTTCTCTTTTTTTATTCGTTCATGGGATGTGGTCTTCGCTGACTGGGCTAGCATTTATTGCCCATCCCTAACTGCCCTTGTTCAGAGGGCATTTAAGGGTCAACCACATTGTTGTGGGTCTGGAGTCACATGTAGGCCAGACCAGGTAAGGACAGCAGATTTCCTTCCCTAAAGGACATTAACGAACCAGATGGATTTTCATGAGAATCGACAATGGCTTTGTGGTCATCATCAGATTTTTAATTCCAGATTTTTATTGATTCAAATTTCACCATCTGCCATGGTGGGATTCAAACTTGGGTCCCCAGAGCATTGCCCTGGGTCTCTGGAATACTAGTCCAGTGACAATACCATTGATTAACAATTACCTCTTGATTAACCTTTTAGTCATTCTCTGTCGTTCTTTATATTCTGCCCAATCATCTGTCCTCCTACTCATCTTTGTGGAGTTGTACGCCTTTTCCTTAAGTTTGATGCTTTCCTTAACCTCTTTAGTTAACCATGGATGGTGAGTCCTCCCCTTAGAATTTTTCTTTATAGTAGGAATGTACTTATTCTGAATATCCTGAAACATCCCCTTAAATGTCTGCCACAGCTACTCTACTGATCTATCCTCTAGCCTAGCTTCCCAGTTCACTTCAGCCAGCTCAGCTTTCATCCCAACATAGTTGCCCTTATTTAAGTTTAAGATACTGGTCTTAGACCCACTCTTCTCCCTTTCAAACTGGATGTAAAATTTAATCGTATTGTGGTCACTCCTACCTACGCGTGCCTTTACTCTTAGGTCGTTAATTAATCCTGTCACGTTACACAATACCAAGTCTAGTATGACCTGCTCTCTGGTTGGTTCCAGAACATGCTGCTCTAAGAAACTATCTGAAAAGCATTCTAAGAACTCCTCATCCAGGCTATACTGCCAATCTGATTTTTCCAGTTTGTGTAGATTAAAATCACCCATGATTATTGCCGTCCCTTTATCACAAGCACACAATATGTTCTCTTGAATACTTTGTCCTACTCTGTGGCTACTGTTAGGGGCCTGTAGACCACTCCCACTAATGACTTTTTTCTCCTACTATTCATAATCTCCACCCAAACTGATTCTACATTCCTGATCTCCTGAACCTTGGTCTTCTCTAACTATTGCAACAATGCCCTCTTTGATTAACAGTCCTATCCCTCCACCTTTACCTACCTTCCTATTCTTCTTGAATGTCATGTACCCTTCAATATTAAGGACCCAGTTGTTGTCGTCCTTCAGCCATGCCTCTGTAATTGCTATCGGATCATATTTATTTACTTCAATGTGGGCCATCAATTCATTTACTTTGTTATGAATGCTACATGCATTTAGATAGTGAGCCTTCAGTTTTGTCTTTTTGTTACCTTTGTAACATTTAGTCTTGCTGTTGATGTATTCTTAGGTTTTTTCTCTCTGTCCCTTCCTACCATTCTCTGACCCTCTTTTTTCATATTACTATTTTTCCCCCTTGTTTTGACTCTACCCTTTGAATTGCTATCTCTACCAAAGCTTGATCCCTCACCCCTCTTATTTAGTTTAAAGCCCTCTCTAAAGGTGCAGGGTGCCATCGACTGCACTCATGTGGCACTTAGATCTCCATGGCAACAAGCAGTCCAGTATGTGAACTGCAAGGGTTCCGCTCACTGAATGTTCAGCTGGTCTGTGAGCACCACAAATGCACCCTACAAGTCTGCACACGATTCCCAGGGAGTGTCCCCGACTCCTACATCCTCAGCAGGTCTCAGATCCCTGGCATCTTCCAGGGTCCACAGAGGATGCAGGGTTGGCTCCTCAGGGACAAGGGCTTCCCACAGAGGCCGTGGCTAATGAAGCCCTTGCGGCGGCCTCAGACTGCAGCAGAGCGACAGTACAATGAGGCTCATGCCACAGCCCGGACTTTGGTGGAGCAAACGATAGGCATCTTGAAAATGAGGTTCTGATGTCTTGTCAGACCTGGTGGAGCACTGCAATCCAGTCCCTAGAGGGTGTCACACATTATCATAGTTTGCTGCGTGCTAAACAATCTGGCGCTGCTATTGGGGAGAGGACCTGGCTGAGGAGGAGATGGAAGAGCTGCACGTCTCATCCGATGAGGAGAATGTCAAAGGGGATGAGGGTGAGAATGCCAGCGATGAGGCCATCACACTGGCCAGACAAGGCAGGTGTGCTCATGAGGCCCTAATAGCTGCAGGATTTGTGGAGGGTGTTGATGAGATGCAGTGAGGACAGTCCTGACATCCTCACCTTGCACCTGTGAATGTTTGACTCCTGTGTGGCTGATGGCAGCGCAAATACCCTCAGTGCTCAGGCCCATGTCATGGAGAAACAGCGGAGGCCCTAATTGTTGCTTGATGAAGGATGATGGCGACATGCAGTGAGGACACTCCATAGATCTTCACATTGCCTCTGTGAATGTCTGACTCCTGTCTGGCTGAGGGCA
Organism: Cetorhinus maximus; assembly: GCF_964194155.1. NCBI lineage: Eukaryota > Metazoa > Chordata > Chondrichthyes > Lamniformes > Cetorhinidae > Cetorhinus > Cetorhinus maximus. The sequence goes on from NC_135880.1 coordinate 112,456,163, forward strand.
GTTCACTTGTGCTCTGTGATCAGGGTCATATGAAGACACAGCCGTGAAACATTAAGTGCATCTGATCTTTTGGCAGCCTTCATTATCTGTACCCTTCAGGACCACGCCGTCACTGGACACAGATGCTGAGGAGATGGGGGGAGCCAGCCTCACCTTAAAGGTGACGAGAGCACACAGAGCGAATGACAGAACTCCGTAACGCTTGCTGACAGCATTCTGGCAGCAATGGTGAGCACCATCAAGGTGCAGGCATCACTAACGTGTCCAGTGAGTGTGGAGCCAAACCATCACTTTGCTCTGAAGGTTACACACTGCGCAGGGAAAAGGCCCTGGACTGAGACACTTGCCTTTATCTTGTGCAGGAAGCAATGTTTCACACCTGAGTTACTCAAACACTGCTCATCATAACAAGGGGCCATAGACAAGGAGGCGTTCTTGGGAGTTTATTTCCAATAGTGAACATTTTGCACAAGTGATTAGCACCTGTGCCCATGCAGTGAAACTACATCTTCTTAACCTTCTTAACCCTGCTGCTACGTCTTGGTGCTCTCCTGACATCCACAGTGGAGGTGAAGGCAGCCTGCCGATTGCTACGCCCTGTCTGTGATGACCTTGGTGGGCGTCCTCTGGAAGGCTGAGACGTGGAGAGTCTTGGCTACTTTGGGTATCTTGCTGTGGGCCAGGTGTACCCTCCTTGGCCTGTGGAGCTGGATATAATGGAGTCAGAGGAAGAGGGGATTTAGATTGGCCAGACATTCCTGGAGTCCCATGGGTGGATGGCCCTGGGATGTCAAGCTGCAGGTCCTCCTCCCTATGGGTGCCCGAGGGCCCCTGGCTGACTCCTTGAGGAGAAGGGGAAGCTGGAATGAGATCGAGCTGCCTTGCACCCCTCTCCCATTGATGCTGTTGGAGGACAACTATGCCGACAGGGATGGAGTTCAGCCCGTGCAGCAGTGCAGGAGTAATGTCCTGGACCAAGGCCTGCACGGTGGCTGCCATCATGCCAATATTGATCTTGGTGTGTCAGCATGCCGGCGCTAACACCTCAGAATGAAGGCGGATGGATTCCCCTATTGTCCCTTGCAATCTGAGGAGTGCAGCGGACATCCCTTCCTGATGTTCCCGTGATTGCCTTTGCAGCTCCATCAAATGACTGAGGACAGAGTCCAGAGGCTCATCATCTGACTCGGACTCAGCAGACTCCTTGCCTCTAGCAGTCCTCCGAGTGCTGGCGATCTTGGATGTCCCTGCCTCCACCTGTTGTGGAACAGATTGTGTGCTGTGCTCACCAGATTGTGATCCCGAGGCTGCTCTACATCTAGACCCCACAGAGGTATGTGTTGCTGCACTGGTGGAAGGTGGGGGTGAGCGCCGTGTTGGGTCTTCAATAGTGCTGTCCTCAGGGTTCTCACTCTAAGTGCTTTCAGCACTGGAGTCGGGGCCAACGTTGCCTGAGGGCAACGTGTCAGTTGTGCCTAGGAGAGAAAGTGGAAATTATTAGTGCTTTCAGCTGCATTATACACAGAACAGTGGATTTAGAGTAGCATTGAGAGAGGGATGATCTGGTGCAGGATCCTCATGTGGATGCTTGCCGCCAACCTCAGCATCACCACAGGAACGATCCAGGTCCTCTCCAGCCAGCTCCAACGCATGACTCTTGAACGGAATGAGGACCTTGATGCCTGGCACTCCACCCCTGATCTGGGACCTCTCCCATTGATTGTGCACGATCTTATCCTGCATAAAGACAGAGAGAGTGAGCGCAAGGTGCATGCATGGCCAAATGAGATGGAAGCCAGGTGTGCGTGTATGCTGAGTGGAGCCATGGATGGGATGAGGAGGCTATCTCCAGAGGAGATGAGGTCAGATGGAGATGTGAGGATGTATGTGAGGGAGTGAATGGTGATGTCCCTTGAGCAGGCCATGAGTGAGGTGCCAGAGAATGTGTGATGGCCTTGAGTGGTTGAGTTGAGATTGATCAGATGGTTGACTTACCCTGGTGGCACAGATGAGATCATTCATCCTGTTTCTGCACTGGATGGCTGACCTCTTGTGAGCAGCGTTGGCACTGACCACTGCTACTACTATCTCCCAAGCCACAGTGGTGAGACTGATGGTCCTCCTGCGGCCAGAGTGGGGATAGCAGACATTGTGGCGGGCCTCCACGGTGTCCAAAAGATTTCCCAGGGATGCGTCACTGAATCAGGGGCTGCACTCCTCTAGGCCTTTGGGACCATGTCTTCACTAGAGCAGCCCTGGGCTGCAAGAATTGAGTACATTGACTGCATTTTAAATATGGTGTCGGAGTGAAGAAGTGGTGAGGTAACGGCGTGGAGGGCAAATTGGAACACGCCCACTAGTGAGACGGCGTGACTGTATAACTTGAGGCGGGAAGGGGACGATACAGCATGAAAATCCGCCATTGCGGCCGATGGGTAAAATGTTGTTTTCATGCCCGCTACCGCACTTGGTGCAAATCTTTAGTGCAAATCTGGGACGATTCTGCCCATAACCTTCAGACCCAGAAGCAAGGATGCAAACAGTGAGGTTAAATTTCAGTTGTGGTTGCTATTTTGTTAAGCCTTTCTGGTAGTTGTAAAGAAGTTTCAGATGTGATTAATATTCTATTTTTGTTGGCAGATATTTGAGGGAATTTAATCTCCCCCACCAGGCAGGAACCAGGCAGAGCACGAGTTAAAATGAGCAGCTCAATTTAATGCTCTATTTCAACAGTTTCAATGGTGCTGTTTTACCATCCAGTTCAGTGAAGTCTTGAGTAGGCGAATGCTGGGATGTTGTCCTAACACCTGGATTTATTAATAAGGATATAGCTAGACACTCAGTGAATTGTAAAACTGGAAATTTGCAATGTCACCACCACTTACAAATATTGAATTAGAGTGAGTAAATACAAATAATTCAATAACGAATAACTTTAAAATATATCTTCTGGGTTAAATATATGAAGGGACTGTTAGGATCAGAGTATAGAGTGCTGTGTGTAGCATGTATGCATGGTGAATATGCATGAAGTGTATGAAGGCTGACCTCTTTGACCAGGTAGTTGCACAGTTTGTGAGTCACTTGGACAAATTCTGCAGGATGAGGCAGGGGGAAAGTTTACTGGAGCAATTGTCCCAGCTGGTCGTCACCTCACAGGTTGCTAGGAGTAGAGGAACTGGTAAAAAGGGATTGGAATTACAGAAAGGCTGGACCAAGTAAGAACAACAGATTTCCTCCTCTTATGGACATAGTGAACTAGATGTGTTTTCATGACAACCCAATAATTTTGTGGCCACTTTTACTGATACCAAGATCGTGTCTGACTCACATAATTGAATTTTTTGAGGAGGTAACAAGTAGGATCAATAAGGGTAGTGCAATTAATGTAGTCTATATGGATTGTAAAAGACTTTTGATAAGATCCTACATGGCAGACTTCTCCTGAAAGTAAAAGCCCATGGGACTCAAGGCAAAGTGGCAAGTTGGATCCAAAATTGGTTCAGAGAACTACATTACAAAGGATAGGCATTGCATAGGATATACGGCATGGAAACAGGCCATTTCATCCAACCGATCCATGTTAATGTTTATGCTCCACACTAGTCTCCTCCCATCTTTCCTCATCTAAATCTATTATTGTAACCTCCTATGCCCTGCTCTGTCAAATGCTTGTCCAACTTCCCCTTAAAGGCTATATGCTTCATGCAATCCCTGTGATGCAAGTTCCACAATCTCACCAATCTTTGAGTGAAGAAATGTCTTCTGAATCCCTTGTTGGATATCTTGGTGACTATCATATTGACAGCCTCTAGTTATGCTCTTCTCAGAAGAGAAACTATTCTCTCTGTATCCACTCTATTGAACCTTTTTCATAAATTTAAAGAATTCTGTTAGGTCACTGCTCAGCCTTTTTTCAAGAGAAAAGAGACCCAGCCTGTCATTCCTTTCCTGATATATATAACCACACATTTCTGGTATCATCCTTGTAAATCTTCTCTATATCCTCTCCAGTGTCTCTATATCTTTATTATCATATGGCAGCCAGAACTGAGCGCAGTATTACAAGTGTGGCCTAGTCAATTTTTGATACATATTTAGCATAACTTCCCTACTTTTCAATTCTGTCCGTCTAGGAATGAAGCCGAGTGCTTGATTTGCTTTTTTTATGGCCTTGCTAACCTGTGACACAACTTTTAGTGATTGGTGTATTTGAATTTTGAGATCATTTTGCTCCTCTACCCCACTTAGACTTGCACCTTCCAAGTAATAAGAGACTTCCCTAGCCTTCCTATTTCACATTTATCTGTTGACGTTTCGAGTCCTCATGACCCTTCAACAGAACTAAGTAAAAATAAGAAGGGGGTGAAATATAAGCTGGTTTAGGTGGTGGGGGGGGGGGGGGGGTGGGTGGGGGGTGGGTGGTGGTGGTGGGGGGGATGGTGGGGAGGAGAAGGGGGGGTTGTTGGGACAAGCAAGCAGTGATAGGAGGAGATAGCCTAAAGATGTCACAGACAAAGGAACAAAGAGGTGTTGAAGGTGGTGATATTATCTAAAAGAATGTGCTAATTAAGAGTGGAGTGCAGGACAAGCAAGGTACAGATAGCTCTAGTGGGGGTGGGGTGAAATAAGACTAAAAGGGCATAAAAGGTATAGATAAACGATGGGTGGAAATACATTTAAACATAATGGAAATAGGTGGGAAAAGAAAAATCTATACAAATTATTGGAAAAAACAAAAAGGATGGGGAAGAAATGGAAAGGGGGTGGGGATGGAGGAGGGAGTTCAAGATCTAAAATTGTTGAACTCAATATTCAGTCCGGAAGGCTGTAAAGTGCCTAGTCGGAAGATGAGGTGCTGTTCCTCCAGTTTGCGTTGAGCTTCACTGGAACAATGCAGCAAGTCAAGGACAGACATGTGGGCAAGAAAGCAGGGTGGAGTGTTAAAATGGCAAGTGACAGGGAGGTCTGGGTAATGCTTGCGGACAGACCGAAGGTGTTCTGCAAAGCGGTCACCCAGTCTGCGTTTGGTCTCTCCAATGTAGAGGAAACGGCATGGGGAGCAACGAATGCAGTAGACTAAGTTGAGGGAAGTGCAGGTGAAATGCTGCTTCACTTGAAAGGAGTGTTTGGGCCCTTGGACGGTGAGGAGAGAGGAAGTGAAGGGGCAGGGTCAGCCTGTTCCTGCCCCATGGAACTCATTTCTTGCTATCTTGACTCCCTTCTCTCTTCCCCTTGTCCAGTCCCTTCCCACCTACATCCGTGATTCCTCTGACACCTTACGTCACATCAACAATTTCCAGTTCCCTGGCCCCAACCGCCTCCTCTTCACCATGGACGTCCAATTCCTCTACACCTCCATCCCCCACCGGGATGGTCTGAGGGCTCCCTGCTTCTTCCTCGAACAGAGGTCTGAACAATCTCCATCCACCACTACTCTCCTCTGTCTGGCTGAACTTGTTCTCACACTGAACAATTTCTCCTTTAACTCCTCTCACTTCCTCCAAATAGAAGTTGTGGCTATGGGTACCCACATGGGCCCCAGCTATGCCTGTCTCTTTATGGAGTATGTGGAACATTCCTTGTTCCAGTCCTACACTGGCCCCCTCCCACAACTTTTTCTCCAGTACATCGATGATTACTTCGGTGCTGCTTCATGCTCTCGTTGGGACCTGGAAAAATGTATTAATTTTGCTTCCAATCTCCACCCCTCCATCATTTTCACATGGTCCATCTCTGACACTTCCCTTCCTTGACCTCTCTGTCTCAATTTCTGGTGATAGACTGTCCACCAATATCCATTACAAGCCTACCGACTCCTACAGCTCCTCACACCCCGCTTCCTGTAAGGACTCCATCCCATTCTCTCAGTTCCTTCGCCTCCGTCGCATCTGTTCTGATGATGCTACCTTCAAAAACAGTTCCTCTGACATGTCCTCCTTCTTCCTTAACCGAGGTTTTCCACCCACGGTAGTTGACAGGACCCTCAACCGTTTCCGGCCCATCTCCCGCGCATCCGCCCTCACGCCTTCTCCTCCCTCCCAGAAACATGATAGGGTCCCCCTTGTCCTCACTTATCACCCTACCGGCCTCCGTATTCAAAGGATCATCCTCCGCCATTTCCGCCAACTCCAGCATGATGCCACCACCAAACACATCTTCCCTTCACCCCCCCGGTGGCATTCCGTAGGGATCGTTCCCTCCGTGACACCCTGGTCCACTCTTCCATCACCCCCTACTCCTCAACCCCCTCCTACGGCATCTCCCCATGCAAACGCAGAATATGCAACACCTGCCCCTTCACTTCCTCTCTCCTCACCGTCCAAGGGCCCAAACACTCCTTTCAAGTGAAGCAGCATTTCACTTGCACTTCCCTCAACTTAGTCTACTGCATTCGTTGCTCCCCATGCCGTTTCCTCTACATTGGAGAGACCAAACGCAGACTGGGTGACCGCTTTGCAGAACACCTTCGGTCTGTCCGCAAGCATTACCCAGACCTCCCTGTCACTTGCCATTTTAACACTCCACCCTGCTTTCTTGCCCACATGTCTGTCCTTGGCTTTCTGCATTGTTCCAGTGAAGCTCAACGCAAACTGGAGGAACAGCACCTCATCTTCCGACTAGGCACTTTACAGCCTTCCGGACTGAATATTGAGTTCAACAATTTTAGATCTTGAACTCCCTCCTCCATCCCCACCCCCTTTCCGTTTCTTCCCCATCCTTTTTGTTTTTTCCAATAATTTATATAGATTTTTCTTTTCCCACCTATTTCCATTATTTTTAAATGTATATCCACCCATCGTTTATCTATACCTTTTATGCCCTTTTAGTCTTCTTTCACCCCACCCCACTAGAGCTATCTGTACCTTGCTTGTCCTGCTCTCCACTCTTAATTAGCACATTCTTTTAGATAATATCACCACCTTCAACACCTCTTTGTTCTTATGTCTGTGACATCTTTAGGTTATCTCCTCCTGCTTACTTGTCCCAACAACCCCCCCCTTCTTCCCCCCCCCCCTCCCCCCCTTAGACCAGCTTATATTTCACCCCTTTCCTATTTTTACTTAGTTCTGTTGAAGGGTCATGAGGACTCGAAACGTCAACTGTGCTCTTCTCCGCCGATGCTGCCAGACCTGCTGAGTTTTTCCAGGTATTTCTGTTTCTGTTTTCGTTTTGGATTTCCAGCATCCGCAGTTTTTTGTTTTTATCTTCACATTTATCTGTGTTGAGCTTCATTTGCCGATTATTTGCCCATTCTGTAAAGTTATTAATATCCTTCTGTAATTGGTTGCAGTCCACCTCAGTATTAACTATCATCTCCAACTTGTTGTTATTCACAAATTTAGAAATTGTGTTTTTGATTCTGAAGTCCAAATCAGTAATGTAAATTGTGAATTGCAGTGGTCCCAGCACTGATCCTTGTGGAACACTACTTCCCACCTTCTGCCTCACTGAATAACTACCCTTTAACCCCATTCTCTGCCTTCTTCCTTGAAGTCAGCTGGCAACCCATTCTGCCACTTGACTCCTGACTCCACATTCTCTAAACTTATTGATCAATCTATTATGGGGCATCTTACTGAAGGCCTTTTGAAAATTACAATCACTGCATTACCATTATCTACTCTATTACCTCCTGAAAAAATTCAATAATATTGGTCGAGCAAGATTTTCCCTTTTGAAATCCATCTGACTATTCATTATTATATTTTTCAATTCTAGATTTTTTTCAATTCTCTCCTTTAGTAGGGATCAAATTATTTTTCTACCATCAGTGCTGACTGGTATGTAATTCCCTGGCATGTTCTGTCCACCTTCTTAAATATAGGAATTTATATTAGCTTTTCACCAGTCTTCTGGCACTACAATTTTTTCCAATGAAATATTAGTATGTGTAGCAATGCCTCTGCTTTCTCCTCCCAAGATTCTTTTAAAATAGGTGGATACAATCCATCCGGACCAGGGGCTTTGTCCTCTGAGTTTGTTTAGGTTATTCAATCCCCTTTCTTTCTTTGAATGCACTTATCTCATCTCATAATTCAATGTCATGTCCATCTGTTTTATCTACCTGGTAAATATCAAAGCAAAATAATTATTCAATGTTTGTGCCATCTCTCTGTCGTTACCAGTGGTATTATCCTGTCTATCCCTTAATGGTCCTATTCCCATCACAGCCTCCTTTTTTTAATGATGTGCCTGTAAAATATTTTACTATTTTGTTTTATGTTCTTCAATAATTTGATTTCACATTACCTCTTTACAATTTGTTTTACTTCTCTCCTAATTTCTTTGTATTCTGTCTTATCCTGTACCCCTTTATTGTCTATGTGCTTAATATACGTCTCTTTCCTAACCTTTGATTGTTCCCTTATGTCTTAATTCATCATGGAGTCTCACTAGTGTTTAGTTTGTTCTTTCCTTTTAGAGGAAAATATTTTTCCTCCACTCAGTTGAACACAGTTTCTCATTTTTGTTCTACATCATTTTTGCCAATATTGTTGCTCATTTTACTTTACTTTACTTTTAGTTGAAATCCTCCATGATTATTATTCTGTTCTCCTTATCATAATTCCCTAATTTGTCTGTATATTTCATCCTCCACCTCCCTTTCACCAGGTGGTTGGTAGACTGCTCTTGTTAGTGTGATTTATCCTTTATCATCTTTTATCTCTATCCACATGGATTCTGTTTTTGTTTAGTTGATAGCTGCAGCTCTTTCTTCTACTGTCATAATGTTACACCTAAAAGTACAGCTACTCCACCTCCCCTTTTCCCTCTCTATCTTTTCTAAGTAGATCTATCTTTTCTAAATAAACCCTGTGATGTTTAATTCCCAGTCCTGATTTTTCCATAAACATGGGTAGAATTTAACAGGTGGTGGAGTTTCCCGCTCTGCCACCCAAAGAGCCTGGGGGGAACCTATCCCCACTGATCATGGCTGCTCCTTAGCCAGTTAACACCCATGGAGCGTTAACTGGCTGAAGGCGAGACCTCCGCCCTCACTCAGGCTTCAGAGACCTGTGGGACAATCTGTAGCCCCAGCGGTGCCATTGCGAGCAGTGGCCACTGATTGGACTACATCCAGGCCCAGGTTCCGCACGGAAGGTAAGTACTGGGGGGCCTTTTGGCAGAGGCAGGGCAGGAGGCTCTCGGGGGCAAGTGAGGGGGTTTGGGGTTCCTTCACTGTCGCTGGGTCAAAATCCTGAAATTCCCTTCCTAACAGCACTGTGGGTGTACCTACACCATATGGACTGCAGCTCACCACCACCTTCTCGAGGGCAAGTAGGGATGCGCAATAAGTGTTGGCCCAGCCAGTGAAGCCCACATCTCGTGAATGAATTTTTCAAAAGATGCCCCTTCACCTCTGACCCCCTAGTCAAGATCCCCAAACCCCCTCACTTGCCCCCGAGAGCCTCCTGCCCTGCCTCTGCCAAAAGGCCCCCCAGTACTTACCTTCCGTGCGGAACCTGGCTTTTTTTTGCTGGGCCTGGATGTAGTCCAATCAGTGGCCACTGCTCGCAATGGCACCGCTGGGGCTACAGATTGTCCCACAGGTCTCTGAAGCCTGAGTGAGGCCAGGTTGGATATGTCCTGCTTTTTGTGTACATGACATATCTGGGCAATTTTCCACATAACCGAGTAGACACGAGCGTTGAAGCTGTACTGGAACAGCTTGGCTAGGGGCCCGGCAAATTCTGGAGCACAAGTCTTTAGTATTATTGCTGGGATATTATCAGGACCCATAGCCTTTGCAGTATCCAGTACCTTCAGCCATTTCTTGATATCATGTGGATTAAATTGAATTGGCTGAAGACTGACATCTCTGATGCTAGGGACCTCCAGAGGAGGCCGAGATGGATCATCCACATAGCACTTCTGGCTGAATATTGGAGCAAATGCTTCAGCCTTATCTTTTTCACTGATGTGCTGGTCTCCCCCATCATTGAGGATGGGGATATTTTGGAGCCTCCTCCTCCAGTGAGTTGTTTAATTATCCACCACCATTCATGACTGGATGTGGCAGGACTGCAGAGCTTGGATCTGATTTGTTGGTTGTGGGATTGCTTAGCTCTGTCTGTCACTTGCTACTTATGCTGTTTGGCACCCAAGTAATCTTGTGTCGTAGCTTCACCGGGTTGGCATCTCATTTTTACGTATGCCTAGTGCTGCTCCTGGGATTCTCCCCCCGCCACCCCCCCCACCCCTCCCTCCCCACACTCTTCATTGAACCGGGGTTGATCCCCTGGATTGATGGTAATGGTAGAGTGGGGGATATGCCAGGCCATGAGGTTACAGATCGCGTTCGAGTACAATTCTACTGCTGCTGATGGCCCACACAGCCTCATGGATGCCCAGTCTTGAATTGCTGGATCTGTTCACTACATATCCCATTTAGCAGAGCGGTAGAGCCACACAACACGATGGAGGGCATCCTCAATGTGAAGGCGGGACTTTGTCTTCACGAGGACTGTGCAGTGGTCAGTCCTACCAATACTGTCATGGACAGATGCATCTGTGGCAAGCAGGTTGGTGAGGATGGGGCGAAATATGTTTTTCCCTCTTGGTTCCCTCACTACCTGCTGCAGACCCAGTCTAACAGCTATGTCATTTAGGACCTGGGGGAGAGGGGTGGTGGTAGGTGGGGGGCAGACCTTGGCACCCCCTCTTACCATCTGAGGCCCGAGCACGGTAACCTGCCAGGTGGGGAGCATCCCTTGAGTGGCCATTAATTTGCCACTTAAGAGCCTCAATTGGGACGAGAGCCTTGCCCTGTAAAATTGCAAACAGGTCAGGGGCAGATGGGAGGGTGCTGGGAAGGACACCTGGAGAATTTTACGGACCTCCCTGCTTGCAATCCCGCTACTGGCGGCCTGTAAAATTCTGTCCCGTGTGGCAGTAATCCCTGCTATTCCTGGTTCCTCCCAATGGATAATTGCCTCTAGCTCCCCTGTTTTATTCTAGACACTCTGTACATTACTGTTTTAACTCATTTTTAATAGTATTTCCTCTCACTTTATGTTTCACCATCCTTTTAGAATCCTGTTCTATAACTCTGTTTATCCCCTTGCCATCAATTTCCTCTCTTACTCTATTCTTTCTTATGCTGTCCTTCCCTGTTTTGTTTATAAGATCATAAGATATAGGAGCAGAAGTAGGCCATTTGGCCCATTGAGTCCGCTCCGCCATTCAATGAGATCATGGCTGATCTGATAATCCTCACGCCACTTTCTTGCCTTTTCCGCATTCCCCTCGATTCCCTTCCTGATTATAAGACCGTAAGAGGATGAATAGATATATAAAGGATGCTTACATTTCTTGTCGATCTCCACCCCATCTTATTAGTGTCAAGCCTTTGCACCTCCCTATTTACCATTTCTGCAAGAACATGGGTCCAATCCAGTTCAGGTAGTGCCAATCCAATCAGTTCAGCTCCTTCCTGTCCCAGGACTGGTGCCAGTATCCCATGAAAAGGAACCCCTCTTTCCTACCCAGCCCTTTAGCCACATATTAGTTCTCCTGAATCATCTGCTCATATACCAATTTGCATGTCGCTCAGAAAATAATCCAGAGATTATTATCTCAAGGTCCTGATTTTTAATTTAGTGCCTAATTCCTGATACTCTTTCAGTAGGACCTCCTCCCTGTTCTTTCCTATGTCGTTTATTCCAACATGGTCCACAACAACTGGATTTAACCCTCCCGTTTCCAGGTTCCTCTCCAGCTACCCTGGTACCAGGTGGACAACACACTATTAGGGATTCTCATTTTTGGCTTAAGAGGACGATATATATCCCTTTAATTATAGGAACCCCTATTACTACCACATTTCTATTCTGTTTTTCCTCCTACTGGACAGTCTTCTGCACCATGGTGCCTTGATCTGCATTGTGGCTGTGTCCCTGTAGTCTTTTCTCCTCAATGTTCTTATATTGAGTACGTTGTACCTTTTGGACAGGATCAGTACCTCCTGGACCTCCTCTTCTCATCCCCTCCTAAATCCCCATGTTGTACATTTGGAGAATGCTAGCAAAGCAAGAGAATATACAATAAGTGGTAGGATATTGAGAAGTGCAGAGGAACAGCAGGACTTTGGAGTGCATATCCACAGATCCCTGATGGTGGCTGGTCAGGTAGATAAGGTGGTACTTCTGTTAATAAGCTAATGCATGGTATATAGGAGCAGGGAGGTAATGCTGGAATTGTATAAAACACTGGTTAGGCTACAGCTGGAGTATTGTATTCCGTTCTAGTCACCGCACTACAGGAAAGACATGGGGAAAAATTTTCCCCCCCGGCGAGCCTCTGATTGGCATCCCCGATCAGGGGCGCGCTGCTATTTTACATGGGCAGGCCAATTAAAGCCCGCTCAGCATGACGTCTGTCAGGAAGTACTATGTGTTCCCTGTGTGGGGGAGGGGGGGGGGGATTCCCCTCAGCCGAGAGTGTGCTCTTGTGCGCATGCGTGTGAAAAAGCGCACAGATCTCCCTGAAGCAAAGTGCTGCCTCAGGGAGATCAGCTCCGATTTAAAACTTTGAATAAAGATTAGAAAAAAATTTCCCTGCCGTGTCCCCTCATGTGACATGTCCATAACTTTTATTGTAAAATATTCTGCATTTTTTAAATCACTCATGAATCCTCATCCCGTCCTGGATTAGGTTTCATGTTTTTTCACAAGCCTGCCTAGGCTCCCGGCCTGCCCGCCAACCTTAAGCTTGGACAGGCAGGTCCATTAATGAGTTCAATTGGTTTTTTAATGGCCTTAGTAGGCCGTTGACAGGTCGGCGGGTGCACATCCGACTCGGATGTGCGCCCACCAAGCTGACAATCTAAATGATGCGGGGTGATGTCAGGATGCAAGCCTAACGTCACCCCGCATCAGTTTACGCGAGAGCGAGCGGGGCCCACCCATGCTTGCCGACCAGAAGATGCTGGCCATGATTACACTAGAGAGGGTACAGAGGAGACTGACAAGGATGTTGCCTAGACTGGAGAATTTTAGTTCTGGTTCTTCCCAACTCCCTTCTTCATTGTGGACCTCTGAAGGTAAACATGATTTTAAGAGGAAAGATTGGATAGGTTACGACAGGGTAAGCTGAGGGGGCCTTACTGAAGTGTGGAAAGTTATGAAGGGACTAGACAGAGTGGATAGAAAGGCCCTATTCCCCTTGGTTGAAGGGCTTATTATCATCGGGCATAGATTTAGGGTAAGAGGTAGGGAATTTAGAGAGGATTCTAGGGGATTTTTTTTTTTGCCCAGAGTGTGGTTGGGATCTGGAACTCAGTGCCTGAACAGGTGGTAGTGGCAGAAGCCTTCATAACAATTAAAAAGTAATTGGATAAGCACTTTAAGTGCCGTAACTCACAAGGCTATGAACCTTTGGCTAGAAGTGGGATTAGGTTGGCTGGCTCCTTGTCGGCGGGAACACATAGGGCTGAATGGCCTCTTTCCGTGCTGTAAATTTCTATGATCCTGTGACACACCAACCAGGAATGAAACTACAGGCCTTTCTACCCGACATAACTCAGTGTCACACCATAGAGTGAATTTACCCAATGAGTATTACTTTTTTATTAAACTAGAATCAACAAATCAATGAGGCTGATGCTATTGACTTTAGGTAAACAGAATCAATGAGCCTGAACAGCTTTAAAGTCGTGATGTTCCCAACTGACTATTTCTATTTTTAAAAAATTGCTGTATTACAATATTATTTAGTGATCCATGTTCCCTTCATAACAGTAACTCCCTCTGATCTGACCTGGGAAATAATACCACAAAGTGGATACATACCATCATCCAGAGAAGGGCACTCCATGTGGTAAGGTAGGACATAGGATTATAGGAGTGAGAACTGCCAGATACTGGGGTGGTTATCTGATTAGACTGATTAAGATTATTGCTTTCACAGCATAACTTGCTGGGAGTAATGAGGTTGTCATCAGCAATTTTTAATTTGGTGCTAGCAGTGGAAAAATATCTTCCCCTTGTTCTAGATGTGAGTGCCACGCTATCAAGTGGGATGGGTTGGTTTCACTTCCAATATGATTCATCTCCCTCCTTCCTGTGGTGTCAGTAATATTGACAGGGTCAGTTTGAGGCTGGTTTAGTTCCATCCCTCAGTGGAGCAGGAGTCAAGCTATTTGTTGTGACATCACTTGGTAAGTTCAGGACAAAAATTATCTTCCTGCAACAATTCCCCAGTGGCAGCAAAAATAAGTGGACACTGAGTTGCATGTAAAAAATCTATTGATGCTGACATTAATATGTTTATATTTGCTGGCTACCAGTTGGAAGAGAAGTTGAAAAGTTGTGCAGAAAGCAAGGTTTGTTTCACTTTAATGATGCCACTGATGAAAACCAAGCCACCATGATGGATACCCTGAACAGGTAGCTAACTTGCCTGGAGCCGAACTCTGAGATCTTTGTCATATCTTGGCAGGACAAAAACATTGGTGCATATACATGGAGTTCTAGTACCTAACTTAACTGGTTTATTCTGGCTTGATTTATATACAGACATTCACAAATAGCAACAAGAGGATGCTATTACACTCCTCCCTCCTTTATGAAAAAGTTGCACAATGTTCAAATCCATACAACTTGTTTGCATTTCTTGTTTTTCATTCATTTACAAATCCAACTTAACCACTGGTTTCCTAATCCTAAGAGGATATCGCCTTTCTTGTCCCAAAACCTGGGGAAGGAACTTGACCCGTGTTGGCCTGAGCCTGAGGAGAAGTTTTCTCCAACAAGGACTGATTTTGCCTTGACCTTCAATTGAATTTTCCACGTCATCAGACACATTTGTCTGACTCCGACTCAAATCTGAACTGGTTTCAGGCACAACTTGTGTTGGGGTAACTATTGGTAGTCTACTCATATCCTAACTAACCAACTCATCAGGCTCATTTTATTCTTCCCAACTCCCTTCTTCATTGTGGACCTCTGAAGTTAAACATGATCTATATGTACAAACCTAACCTTTCCACTACCAAATATCTTGACCAAATATGTGTGAGGACCATATATTTTCATGACTCTCCTTGGTAGCTACTTCAACCATTTATGATGATGATCTTTCACCTTAACCTTTTGGTTCAACTTATTCTCCAATGTCATCTGTTCTCACTGACATCTCATCGATGTGTGAAGAGAAGAAGACATCTTCCCTGTTGGGCATATCCTTTGATGGGGATGATAATCTAGACATTGCATCGGCAGTACAATGACCTTTTGATTGCCTGTACTTAAGGAATGTTGTACTTATAAATAGACAAAATCAAAGCCCATCTCTGCATTCGAGCTGATGCTAAAGTGGGTACTGGAGACTTTGGATTCAGTGGAGTATGATCAGTTTCAATTGTGAATCGATGACCATACAAGTATTTATGAAATCTTACTCCAAAAATCAAAGACAATGTTTCATGTTCTTTCTAAGCATAATTTTGCTCACTGGCACAGGGTGCGTGAAGCAAATGCAATCGGCCTCTCCTCGCCATTATCCAACACATGAGAGATCTCAGCACCTACTCTGTATGGAGAGGCATCACATACTAGCTTAATATTTTTGGACACATCATAATGTACAAGCATTGTAAGTCTACTGGTTAAGTTTTATACAACTTGAATGCCTTGTCATTCCTTTGTCCAATTTCACAGAACACCCTTCCTCAAGAGGTCACTCAATGGATGCAATAATGTTGCCAAATTTGGTATGAATTTACGATAGTAATTCACCAGACCCATAAAAGATCTGAGCTCAGAGATATTCTGAGGTGGAGGCGCATTTCTTGTTACTTGAATCTTACTCTTGATAGCATGTAAGCCATCTTTGTCTACCCAGTGACCCAAGTGCTCTACAGAGTTTTGAAGTATTTCACATTTGTGTGTCTTCACCCAAACTCCATGCTTTTCCAAACATCTGTCATCATGGATCTGCCTGTTTGGAGCTGAAATACGTATGTCATCCAAATAGCACACCACTCACTCAATTCCTTGCAAAATTTGGTTTGTTACTTCTTGAAAAATCCCAGGGGCTGAAGAAACACTAAATGGCAGGCTATGAAACTGAAATAGACCCATGTTTGTATCAATAGTCAAATATGACTTAGACTCATTGAGCAGCATATTGCGATGGGGCAAACGGATTGCGCCCTCCCCAACCCCCGCCCCCAGAAGCAAAGTCGGTGGGAAGCCTACCCACTTCATGTTAGCCCATCCCGCAGCCATAATGCTGCAGGTGCACTGAATTGGGTCTGTGTGGGACTTCCTCGCCTCAGGAGTTACTAGCCAATCTAATTGGCTGCCAACTCCATCAGTCCTGGCAGCGTCAAGAGTGCATTAATGAGCGCAGCCAGGACTGCAATCAAGAAAAGAAGGCCCATGGTTCCCAGAGCCAGGTAAATCTGGGGGCGGAGAGGTTTTGGGCAGTGTAGGGAGGTGGGTGGGGGTGTGGGGTTTGTGTGTTTCATGAGCCGGAGAGAGGTACTATTTTAGGGGACTGCCCCGATGCGCAAAGGGCCCCTCACTGAAGATAGCACCCATCCTTTGAGAGAGTTTTTTACAAAAGCAGCCTGCCCACTCCTATCCGACTGCCCATGCCAACCATTTTATGGCATAGGCAATGTATTATTGGGGTCAATTGGCTTGTTAACAAGCTCAATTGACCCCTAATTATTTATTTAAACATGGCACCCCCCCCCCCCCCCCCAGTATTATAGGGGTGAGCTCAGGGGTGGGTGGTGAGGTGCTGCTCCCACTGAAAACACGCCTGGCAGGGACATGGAACACGCAGCTCATTGTCTAACCCAAGTAGGCATTTGTCAGATCCAACTTTGAAAAAAATCTGGCCTCCTAACAACATTGTGAACAGATCCTCCCCATTTGCCAAGGTATTGGGTGGATTACCTTCTAGTACCTGATTTACAATTACTTATAACCCCCGCATGTTCTCACACTACCATTTAAGTTTGATAATTACCACTATGGGAGTATCCCAATTACTCTGTTCTATTTTAGAGACATTGTTCTCAGTTTCAAGTCTTTTCAGCTCCTGCTCTACTTTCTCCCTTAGAGCATAGAATACTGGACAAGTCCTGCAGTAAATTGTCTTGCATTCCTCTGAACCCGTATGTTGGCTTTTTATCTTTGAATCTATTTACCAGTTTCACTAAACACCTGAGGGTACTTGGCTTGCGATGTTGACTTGCGATGTGAATTTTGCTTTGACATGAAAAAAAAGTGCTGCTAACCAGTTGCTTCACAATGATGGGCAATTTTGGGCATTGCTTGTTGTATGTGACCGGAACCGACAAACTTGCAATTATGGGAATTTTCATCCTTCATAACTCCATAATTCTATGCGTGATTTCTCCAGCTGATGCTGACTCAACTTTTCACAGTATAGTGATTCAGGAATCACGCTAACTGATGCACCCATGTCAACTTCCATGTTTACTGGAGCTCTATCCAACATTGCTTGGCTATGATGCCCTGCGAATTTCCACTAGACATCCTTGTGCTTCGGAACATATGGATCTCAACCGACCCCTCATTGACCTGCTGCTGTTCAACAACTGTATGCCATGTCAGCCGTTTCCTCCAGCCAGCGTCTTCACCATTTACCTATCTTGCCTTGACAAGATAACCGTTCTTCCTGAAGCTGTAGCATTCTACCTTCACTAATGGACAATTCTGTACTCAATGTTGGCCTAAGCACTGATGACAGGACTTTTGAGTACCTCTGCTACTACCCACTGCTGTTGCTGGGGCCTTCTGCTTACTCAGCTGTTGCTTACTTACTTCAGTAGATGACTGGCAGTTGTTAACTCTAACTTCTCTCGAGTCATGTTCCACCATGTCCATGGTCAATGCTGTTTGCTATGTCGAAAGTTAACTTTGGCAATGTCAGCAACTTACTGCACATGCATTCTCTTTTTAAAATGCGCACAAATCTGACCTCTCTTGAAGTTCTTCAAAATTGTAACGAATGGACAACTTTTTTAAGGCTACAGTAAACTCTCCAGTATCTTCACTGGGCAACTGATTCCTTGTTCCAAACCGATAGCTTTCTACAACCTTCAATGGTGTAGTATTGCTCAAGCTTACACAAAATGCCCGACGGTGGTGTGACTTTTGGCTTAGCAGGGGCGAGCAAATTCTTGAATGTTTCATACACTTTTAGGCCTGCTTCCATTAAAAATATCGCCCTTTTCCTTCCCCCAGCTGCCAATTAACAGCTGAATTATCAGGGTCTTCGAAGATATTATTGACAGTGAAAAACATCTCTAACCACTCTGCATACGCTCCAAAAGACACTCGGTCACCACTATACTCTACCAGTTGCTCAATAATACCTGCACTAACAGCCTTATCTCTAAGACTGGATTTTTAAGCCTATTTCTCAGAAAAAAAAACTTACAGTTCCTTTGCTGGTTTGCTGGAAGTTTCTCCAACCTAATTTGTTCAGCTATGGAAATCCATAACCCCACCTTCATCACCAAACTTTGATACCTTGGCAGGACAAAAGCATTGGTGCATGCACCTGGTGTTCCATTACCCAACTGAACTGGTTTATTCTGGTTTGGTTTATATACATACAAATGCAAATGAGCACAAGAGGGCGCTATTAAAATGCCGTTGATCTTGAAACGACCATTGAATAAAATGTCATCTGGGAGCTCCTTTTACCCAAGATGTAAAAACTGAGCATCTATAAACCTTGTTTGTTAGAATTTGTGATTTTGGATGTACGGGATATGTTGCTTGATTAATCTATTAAATTGTTTTGTTTTAGTTGATAAGGTAATTGTGTCACAACAGCACTTTCAACTCCATTGAAAATGATGGAAGCATGGGTGTGAGTCAATGAGACAATGGATCTATGTGAAAGTCATGTGTCTTCAGCCAAGATGTCCTTTATTAGATCCTGCTCCCTATTATCATTGTAGCCAACAGTAATTTATCCTGCCATGTACTACAATTTATGTAATAATCTAACTCCAAAATAAAATAATTGCAGCAATACGGGGAAAAGGCAAGGGAGTGGCACCCGGTGAATTGCTCCTTCAGAGGGCATGCACAGACACAATGAACTGAATGGCCTCCTTCTGTGCTGAAACAAATCAATGAATATTTCTCCAATTCTATTTTTAAATTTAATGAAAAAAGTTTTGAACTACTGAATATATACACATAACTAAAACTAAACTGTATATCTGGGCTTTAAACAATCTGTTGGCATCTCAGCATTGAATTATCTTGGTAGCGAATTTCCCTTCCCTTTGTTTCCATTCCCCATGCCATGTGTAAAATAATATTAATCCCTTTTCATATTCTAATAACTTTTCTTATATTTGAGCATGCCACTTTTCTACTTATTTTCTTGTACAATGTGGTTTTGTAAAGTTAAATACAGCAGCAAAATATTTAAACTTTTGCACAACCTAAAAAAAACCCTTTGTTTTTAAGTGTTGTGAAAGGAAAAATCTATTTGTTTGGAGGCCGGTCTCACAACCTTGTAGAGGAATGCTTACCTGGAATGTACTGTTTTGATATAGGTGGGTTTGTGCCAAAATTATTTCTATCCTTTTACCATTTAAGTCATAAATATTCTTTCTATTTTTTTTTTGTAGGTAGTACAATTCATCTAGTTCTTTATTGAAGCTATTTGCCCTAAAATTGCAATCATCAAAGCACTTTGGATTTAATATTTCTTTCTCACAGAATAAATACAACCTACTAAAGGAGTCCAGATCACATAGGCTGGATAAACGGGGATGGTAGAAAAAACTGAACACTATTAGACAGCATGGCCAAACATGGCTTCCTTACCCAAAGGTCTGTTTCCTCCCTTCACGCCCACCTGGACTGCCAGTAGCTGCTCTTTCCCCACCCATTGCACATAATTCTCTCTCATCCACACCTCTTATCATGGCTTCCCAAGACCATTTAGTAAGAGGTAGCAGTAAGATCAGTGTAGCAGTCATAATGACCACTTCTGCCTCCATTAAAAATGCTTACTGAAGGTCTCATTCTTGGCTGGGACCTTCAGTAAAAATTTGGCTGACATCTTCAGGACTCTTCGGCTGCTGCCCCTTTGGTCCAACTGTGCTAGCACCAGGATTTCCCTCATTAGTAGCAACGGCTCCTTCCTGACAATAGGAATCCCTCTGGGAGCTCCCCCTGCATGCCATCCAATCCAGAAAATGGACCAGGATTAAAGCAGACGTGGAGACAGGTGGATGCCTCAGATTTTGTTTAACTGATTTCTGTAATTTGCCATCTTTTATTCACCTAGTCTGGTATCATATATGAAATTCATAAATGTACATTGGGCAGAATTTAACGGTCCACTGTGGCTGGGTTTGCAGGCGAGGGGGCCCATAAAATTCTGCAGTTAACTTTCCTGCCGCTCATCCGCCGGCCTTTGACCTCACTGTGATTTTAAGGGCAGTGGCTGAGGCTTAGGGTGGCCTGTCCACCCTTTCTCCAATTGAGGCTCATTAATGGCCACTTAAGGGCCATTTTCCACCTCGGCTGCAATTTTTTGGCTGGCAAGAGGAGGTTGGTGGCAGAAAAAGGTCAATGCTGGGTTGGTGGGGAGGGGATTCCTGGCAGGTTAGCCTGATTGAGCCTCGGGCGGAAAAGGGAAAAGTTGGGGGTGTGCCTCTTGCATAGGCCCCTTTTCTGATTCGACCCCATCCCCCGCAACAAAGGAATGCCACAGCGTTCACTCAATTTGGGCATCCTGCTTTTTCTAATTTACATCACTGACTTGGATTCAGAACTCAATGCACAGAATGCGCGGTGAGGTTTCCGCCCTGGCATCAAAAATGTCAGTGGAGAACTCACCTGCGCTCCGGACAGCTGTCCCGCAGCTCTGAGGAGTATTCATTGACTGGAGTCAGGCCTTCTGCCGCCATCTGGGGAGGAAGTCCCACTTCCGAAAGCTGCTGGCCATCTGATTGGCTGGCAGCTTTCCTCCTCTCCCACCTCCGACCATTTTTTCTGTTCCCCACCTCCCTCGCCACAGTCCCTAGGACCTCCTGACCTACCCCCACCGAGAGTCCCCCAGGCTTATCTTTCATCTGGCTCCTGGCTCTCTGTTTTCTGGGACTGAATGCACCCATTCCCAGTGCCGCTGCTGGGGCCAGAGAGCTGCCAGCTAATCAGATGGCTGGCGGCTTTTGGAAGCAGGACCTCCTCCCCAGATGGCAGCAGAGGCCTGATTCCAGCCAATGAATGCTCCTCAGAGTGTTAAGTAGCTGCGGAACGGCTGACCGGAGTGCCAGTGAGTTCCACACTGACTTTTTTGGTGCCAGGGCGGAAACCTCACCACGCAATCTGAGTTCTGAATCCAAGTCAGTGTTGTAAATTAGAAAGAGCAGAAGGCCCATTACTGAGTGAGCCCTGGGGCACCACATGTGGAATATTTCCACCTACCCTGGTCACCAGTACTGTGTCTTTTTTTTATTGTTCAATCAAATCTCATTCCATTTTGAATTTTTATTCTGAAGCCCTACAGCTTTGAGCATAATTAGTAGTCATTTGTGTGAACTTTATCAAATTCCTTATGGAAGCCTAAGTGCACAATATCTTAGGATTTACCCCAGTCAGCTTTGAGTTACAGAAGTTAAGCAGTTTGATCAGACAAGATCATCCCCATTTAAAGTTATGTTGACTGTTTTTTACTTTATTATTGTTGTAGAAATAATCCTCAGGTTTACACCTGATAATTACATTATATTTTATTTTTTTGTTTATTATTATTTAATAAGGTAAGACGAATGGACCTGTAATTGCCTATGTCTGTTGTGTTACCCTTTTGAATATAGGTACCACATCACCCTATTCCCAATCTACTGGTGTCTCTCCATTGTCCACTGCCTTCCTCATAATGGTTGACAATGCCTCACAAATCTCCTACTAGTCTTCAACTCTCTGCGAAAAATACAGTCTAACTTTCGGGATTTTAAAATTAGTTTTAAGCCCTTTCAGATTGCTAGCGGCTACTGTCTTCTTTACAACCACAGCACCTTACTATCATTACAAGGTTTTTGTAAGCATGTACATTATAAACACATTGAGAATAAAATTAATATGCCTAGCAGTGCAATGTAGACTTAGACCAATTCCCTGGGGGCAGGCAGTGCTGAGGGCTGCTATCCATGCAGCCTGCATGGGTTGCTCCATTGATATCATTGAGGGATGCCATGGTAGTCACCCATGGTGCTGCTGCTTCTAGGGATTTCAAGCAGCGATATGCAAACAAATTTTCCCCCCATTATGTTTCAGGGTCACAACTTGCTGCCTTTCCTGCTTTATTAAACTGTGAGTAATGCTCAAAGAGGCAACTCCAGAGAACGCTTTCAATGCGTTTTATTATGATGGCACCATAATCAATCTGAAACCTGGCTGATATAAATAGAAAAAACTAGTTTAAGCAAATTCTAGATGGATTAATTTCATCCAAAGTACTGTCCTAGAGCCTCTTTGGAAATAGTATGATAAAATATATTGCCAATAATTATATTTTCTTAATTTTGCTGCAATCATCATTTTAAAGCCCAAATAATGCCAGAAAGATTTCCTGCATCCCAAAGCAGCTCCACTCATTTTTCAGAAAAACACTAGGGTGGTACTTTGAATTAAAGATTTTGACTTGAATTGCCTTTTTTTTTTACAATTTGCCTTTTGCTGAAATAAACCAGAAGACAGAATTCCAATGTTGTTTTCATTGACTTGCTCAGAGTCTTTAACATGGGAGAAGCTGCAGATAAATGGCATTGCACCATGTACTTTGAACCACAGTGCAGCAATGGTTGGCAACAACATTTTTGTCTTTGGTGGAATCCAGAATGGGGACGTTTCTGATGACCTTTTCATGTTTAACACAGGTTGGTACAACACTTTAGCATATAAACTAATTAATGAAGACACTAAAGACAATAGGGGTAATTTTGACTTTGGGCAATAGAGTAAAATGCATAATCTGTTATGATATAACAGCCATCTGTTATATATCTCTCTTGATTTTCTTTTCTATTGACTTCAAAATCAAAATTACCCCATAACTCTTTGCTAGGTTTCATTTCCACAGAAACTGTTACTCGCCCAAATGATCGCTATCCATGTGTTAGTTGGTAGTCAATGTTCAGAAGTTATTCAAGCACAATGGCCATCTTGGCCCTTAATACATAATGCAATGGCTACATTAGCAAGGACCACTGAATAGAAATCAAAGTGGAAATGTTTTCCAACATTATATAAATCAGCTGTAGAACCTGGGACCACTTTATGGTCTGTATTTCTTGGTATTTATGACATTGTATCAGTAGCTGAATCATTTACCAATTAATTAATTGAGGTTACTGCAACCTGTAATTTAATCATTTTAAGATACTTATGCATATATAAAAGCTATTGAAACTGATGTGGTAGATAAAAACAAACGTTTAAAAGAATTTTAAACACTCTGTGTATGCCTATCTGTTTCAGGTTAAAGAGTTTGCTTTCTTATATGTAGGCTTAAATGACTTATTGCTTGTTTTACATTATTTAGTATCTCTGACTTGGACCCCAGTTAAAACTATTGGCCTGACTCCAACTCCCAGGTAAGTTCTAGTTTAAACTATGACACTTATCATTAAAATGCATTCAGTTGCTGACTTATAAAGATAGAAATTATTGAATTAGCAGATATTACAAAGAGAAACTTGTTAAACAGCACTATGCTTTGATTACCATAATAGAGCGCCAACCATCTTAATTGTCTGTATTCAACAGAGATGTCCAGTTTAAAAATAAGAAATAGTAATAAGGATAAAGCTTTAAAATATGTGCAGGGTTGGGTTTGTGTTCCATGTTGGAGGGACCCAACAATATCTCAGACTTGCATCAGAGGATCATACCATGTGGCCTCATGAGTATAGATTTTGCAGTTTTGTTTATTCTTTTGATGCTGCTGTACTTAAGTTAGTTCTATGTGGATCTTCTCTGTTTTGATAGCGATCTGTATTGTAGTAATTCTAACTCAGTGCATCTTTCAATGGCCTCCATGTAATGTGTGTTAGGCTCGAGCATGGGTTACATTAATAAAAGTCAGGGAACTTAGCCAATAATGGCAGGCTGCAGCATAACGTTGTGATCTCATGTATAGTTGGACATCACCCCTTTAGTAGTTCCCATTCTCCACCTGGATGATGCAGAGCTATGGACCTAGCTCGCACTTGGCAACTCCTGAAATGTATGCTAGATGGCCATGATTGTGTGAGATTAGAGGCCAGATGCTCCAGAGGCTGCCTACCTTCTATGGATGAGGCCATCGTCAAGCAACTTGTGACTACTCATTCTGAGATTGATGTCCTTCATTGAGATGCTGAGCATAGTAAAGAAGGTGGTAATGTCGAGCATGCATGGAGGGCACAGGTAAAAGAGGCTCATATGAGCTCGTCGTCTTCATCGTCATGGAACCTTGTGGCAATGAGGATCTCACGGGCATATCTGCCGCATCTGGCCCGTGCTATAGTCTCTTCCTCTGGGTCCTCAACATCCTCGCCTTCATCCAGCTCATCCCTCGTGACATCTTCCTCATTGGAGGAGGCGTGCAGCTCCTCCATCTCTCCATCTGGCAACTCATCCCCTCTTTGGAGTGCCAGCAAACCAGTGATGCGGTAGAGCCTCTGGGGAGAGTACTGGAGAGCACCACATGACAGGTCCAGACATCTGAAACACATCTACAGCATGCCAGTGGTCTGCTCAATCAAGGAGCATGTCATGGAATGAGTCACATTGTACCCTCCTTTGAAGCACTCTGTGGCTTCCAAACTGCAGTTATTAGCTACATCTTTTGGGGGTAGCCTTCGTCACTGATAAGCCAACCCTAAATACACTGAGGGCCCTCAAAGATCTGTGGCACCTGAGTCATGCATGCTGCCAGGGTACGTCATACAAACCTGCATAATCTGCTTTTGGTATTCACAGGTCAGCTGCACTTTGAGAGAATGGCAGCTTTTTCTATTGATGAATCATTGTTGCTGCTGCCAAGGTGCCCTTAATGTCACATGTGTGCAGTCGATGGCACCCAGCACCTGTGGAAAGCTGGAGATTGCTGCAAATGCCACCGCTCTGGTAACCTAGCTGGCTTCATCCAGGGAGAACTGGACGTAATTGTGTGCCTTATTGAATAGGGCGTCGGTGACCTCTCAGATGTATTTGAGTGGAGGATTGTGATATCCCGCAGAGGTCCCCAATGGAGCCCTGGAATGAGCCACTTGCAAAAGAGTTGAGTGTGGCAGTCACCTTTAGAGCCACTGGCAATGGATGGCCTTCCAGTTCCTGTAGAGTCAGCTCCTCCCAAAGAGTGTGGCAGATGTAAGCCAGCACATCCCTCGACAAGCGAAGATGTCTTTGGCACTGTCTGAGAGGCATCTTCGGTAAAACCTGGGTCGCACCAAATGTCTCCATGGAATTGGTCTTTCTGCCTCAGCTTCTGGGTCTTCATGGGGCCCCCTGGCCGATGTTCCTCAGGGCGGGGCTCTTCCCTTTGCCCTGCCTGATGGGAATGGACCTTTCCCCTCCTCAGTCACATGAGAGCCATGAAAAATGCACCGTTGCCTGCTGCCTCCATCCTGCCCTCCTCCTCGTCTCTGTGGAAAAACTGAACAGAGACATGAATGAACGTAACCCTGTAATGATCACCTTCCATCGCCAAGCTAGGAGGTCATTGTGAAGCCTTTGGGCTGCCCTCATTCCAGGTATTCCATCTCCAGATCCCCCCTTGCAGCTGTAGCACGGCTTTAAGAATCATTGGAAGTTCATTCCCCCCACCTGATCCCCCAGTTGCCCCAGGCATGACAGCGCTTTCACAAAGGGGCTTGGATCTGGATGAGTACAGCCAGGCACTATAAGCCTCAGTCAGGGCAAAGCCAGGCTGCCTCCTTTGGAGTAGACTAGAGCCCAACCTTGCACTAATATAATGAGTGTAATCAATGAGCCACGTAAAGCCTGAATCTCTGAGCTGCGACGTGTAGAGGTCTTCGGAGCATTTCGCATATGTACTTTAGCTGTGGCCCCTTTCCAGTTGGATCCTTCTGACCTTTGTGCATTCCCCCGAGAGGGACAAATGGTCATTCAAACACAATCAACATTTGGCCCCAAGCTGCAATGGATTCTTGCAAGAATGCGCACCATGAGCTAAGGTGCTCAAATCCTTCAACTGGCATTTGAGTCTTTCTAACATGTCTCAACTGAGTCTTGCTCTCCACGTCTTGAAGCAGAAATTATTAGGGTGCCCCTTCAATTGGCCCAAAAGTGCAGTAGTCGACTGCTCCCACAAGCTTTGACCCATCTCCAGACGATTTTTTTTTCTTAGGTTATTTTTCAACTGCTTCATTCCATCAGCTGTCGAAATGCTGCTCCTTCGCTTCTATTATGAGACCAGCTTGGAACCCCCCTCTGTCACCGTCCAAGTCCCTCCTATTGCCCTGGAAGAGCATCATGTGCAGGTTTCCCTCTTTTCGATCACTCTCCTACCTCCCCTTCTAATTCTGGAGCCCATCGTGATTCTTGTAGATATCCCTGTCCTCCCCATGAACTATTTCCTGTGGATGTCCCAATGCCCCATGTAGACCTCAGCCGTCCCTATCTTGAGGCCCTATGCACAGTGACCTATGAAGATCCACACCCACCTTGAGACCACCGAATGCCCCTCTATTATTGACCAGTTCCACATTTTAAGGATGCAGATGCCTCCCCTGACTGTGACAAGCCACCAACCCTCAGGACTCAAATGTGTGAGGAATGAGCCATGCCCTGCACACCATGCTGTGCATGGCTGACACAGAACAGATGGGCCCTCCCCCTCCCTGGACTGGGACAGGCATGCCAGGCACAGCTTTGTAGCATGGTGTGCACTGCCCCAGGACTGCCTTTGCTTTCTGGCCCGGACTACATTTTTTTAAACTTGTTAATGGGATGTGGGCATTGCTGGCTAGGCCAGCATTTATTGTCCATCGCTAATTGCCTCGAGAAGGTGGTAGTGAGCTGCTTTCTTGAACCGCTGCAGTCCATATGATGTAGGAACACCCACAGTGCTGTCAGGGAGGGAGTTCCAAGATTTTGATCCAGCAACAATGAAGGAACCGCGATATATTTCCAAGGCAGGTTGGTGAGTGGCTTGGAGCGGAACTTCCAGGTGGTGGTGCTCCCAAATTTCTGCTGCCCTTGTCCTTCTAGATGTTACTGATGGTGTATTTGGAAGGTGCTGTCTAATGAGCCTTGATGAATTCCTGAGTGCATCTTGTATGGTACACACTGCTGCTACTGTGTGTGGGTGGTGGAGAGAGTGAATGTTTGTGGATGGGGTGCCAGTCAAGCGGGCTGCTTTATCTTGGATGGTGTTGAGCTTTTTGAGTGTTGTTGGAGCTGCGCTTATCTAGGCAAGTGGAGATTATTCCATCTCTCTCCTGACTTGAGCCTTGTAGATGGTGAACAGGCTTTGGGAAGTCAGGAGGTGAGTCACTCACCACAGGATTCCTAGTTTCTGACCTGCTCTTGTAGTCACGGTATTTACATGGTTAGTCCAGTTCAGTTTCTGGTCAATGGTAATCCCCAGGATGTTGATACTGGGGGATTTAGTGATGGTAATGCCATTGAACGTCAAGAGGCGATGGTTAGATTCTTTCTTGTTGGAGATGGTCATTGCCTGGCACTTATGTGTTACTTGCCACTTGTCAGCCCAAGCCTGGATATTGTCCAGGTCTTGCTACATATGGACATGGACTGCCTCAGTATCCGAGGAGTCGTGAATGGTGCTGAACATTGTGCAATCATCAGCGAACATCCCCACTTCTGATCTTATGGTGGAAGGAAGGTCAATTGATGAAGCAGCTGAAGATGTTTGGGCCTAGGACACTACCCTGAGGAGCTCCTGCAGTGATGTCCTGGAACTGAGATGATTGAGCTTCAACAACTACAACCAACGTGATCTGCACTGCCCAGGGACTGCCTCAATTTTATCCCCCCTCTTCCTTTAACCTTTCCCCAGTCATGTGTCTCTGTCTACCCCTTCCCTCCTGGGGTCCAGTCATCTCCCCCATCCCCTCCAGCCTAGCATATACCATCCAGCCCCATCCCTTCCCCTTCCCTTTCGACTGGTCTTGCCTGAGCAGCCTTGGCACGGAGCAGCTACGAGTGCAGTGCAATGATAGGTAGATAATCACTGCACGCTCAAACCTCAAAGTCATGAGTGAAGTGCAGTTTGCCAGGTGCATACCGGTCATGATTCATGCCGGCCTAATTAGTCGCTGGCGCAGCCATTCGATTTGGAGTGGGAGCATGATTCCGGTGAGCTGGATTTTTAATGATTATTCATGAGATGTAAAGGCATGCAAATGTGGTTCCTGACATGGCGTGGCAGGCAACTTGACCCACCATGAAATTCGGGAGTAGAAAATTGTAATCCATTTCTATGCCAGTGGGAAACTGATTTTTGGCTGTACTTTGAACTTTCCGGTCCTGCCTTGTCGCTAGACTAGCAATCCAGAGACCCAGGCTACTGCTCTTGGGACATGGGTTCAAATACCATCATGACAGCTGGTGGAATTTGAATTCAGTTAATAAACTTGGAATATAAAGCCAGATTCAGTGCTAGTGACCATGAAACTATCACCAATTGTTGTAAGAACTCATCTGGTTCACTAATGTCCTTTAGGGAAGGAAATCTGCTGTCCTTACCTTGTCTGGCCTACATGTGGCTCCACACCCACAGCAATGTGGTTGACTCTTAACTGCCCTCTGAAATGACCTAGCAAGGTCAGTTCAAGGGTAATTAGGAATGGGCAACAAATGCTGGCCTTGCCAGTGACCTCACATTCCATGAAAGAATAAAAACAAAATCTCCAAAAGGGAAAATGACGAACTACTTTAATTGGAACCTGAGTCTTTCTCTGAGAATTAATTATCAGAATCATAAAGTATTATCCACAAAATCTTAATGCATTGCAGAGCTCCATAATGAGTCAAGCTCCATTTTATGTTAAAAGCTTTTGTATAATTATAATAAATCAATCAATCATTTGAAATTCTATAATTTGGGGATAATTTTTAAAAATGCACCTTTTGTGTTTACAGGAGAGTGGGTATTTAATTGAATTACATGATTTAATCATAAATTTGATTCAGTAATGTTTTATAAGATATATATTACATATGATTAATAGGGGATTATACATAGTTAATATTTTTACTGAGTGAACAAAATAATTTGTACTTTTTTGTGTATTGTTTCATCATATATTGCCATGGCATCTTAATATATTGCTCACCGGCTTTATAATTTAACCTGAAAATTAATTTCATTGCCATCTGTCACCTTCGGTCTCAAATTCTTATTAGTTACAGAGTGCAGCGGCTGCTAATTCACCTGAGGCTCATGAATCCTTTAAAAGTTGAGCACCTGACTTGTGTTTATTGTTTATTAAAATTCATGGTGGGCTCTAAGGTTCTTGGATGATGCACTGGAGGCTTCAGTGGAGGAGGTGCAAAGAAAGAGAGCTGTTCCCTATTCACAGGGGACCAGGAGGCCACAGGACCCATGGTCAGAATTGGTAGTGGGAGCAGATAGTCGTGGAGGTCAATGCAAGAATTCAAGACCTGAGGACAGTACTACAAGAAGTTCATTATCCAACATGAGTGCCCAAAGTCAGTGAATGCATCTCCAAATGCCAGACCCTAACAATAGCACTAGCCACAGACACTGTTCAATTCACCACAGCCCTGTCATTCACCTACCAGCAATCTCTATCAATCAGGACTCATACATGAGACTATGGCCAGTGAAGGGGTTGAAACCATTGGAGATGACAGTATCCTCATATCTAATCCTCCTCCTTGCATCCTACCTCTCCTTCGTCTCTCACCTCTCCTTTATCTCACACTCTTTTCTGATTTACTAGCTGCAGATGGTATGGGCATGGACCACTTACATTCTACTCTTTTCTGGCACTACAACCATACCAATGTGCCTTTTTCATTTCAGATTCCTAAAAAGTGCAACCTGGCTGGGCAGTGTAGGAACAGCAAGAGGCCAGTGAAGATGAAGAGACAGCACCATTACTTGATTTTGCACTCTCAGTCACCAGCTCAGATACTGACAATGCATGTAATTTAGAGGATTACATAGAAATGGGATCTGCACCGGGTGAGACACCAAGCACCAGGAGCCTGCAGTCAGGGCAAGGATTGTGCAGACGCCAGCCCTTCAGAGGGCAAGGGTGCGGAAGGGCTCTGCTGCAGAGGATTCAGATGAGGACTTCAGTGGGGCAGCCTATAGAAGGTGGCTGATGGGTTTGCACAACAAAATGCTTGGTGCACTGGGAAACTTGCCAGAAATCTTGCATTCAATGTTAAGGAGCATGGAAGAGTCCAGCACTTACTTGGCACAGGGCTCTGTGCAGAGCTTGGAGCCTATCCTTATGAACATGGAAGCGGTGGCCAACTCTATCAGCATATTTGTGGACCCAGCAATAATCCAGGGTCTCACTGTCTATGCCACAACTTCCATTGCAGCACCAGCGACAGTCACCTAATGTCTAAACATTACTGTGGAAACTCAGACTGCTATAATGCAAGGTCAGCTTGCTGCCTTGCAAGTTTGAACTGCTGTCACCATGATTGTGGATTACCCTATGCAAAGGCCTTGTAGGATGTCACAGTTCAGCAATCTGTCCTCCAACACATTACTGGGAGTCCTGAGGTACCCCCGCCGGGAGTAGCAGTGGTTCCATGGAACTCAAACCGCTACCTCTTTCAGGAAGACAGCATTCACCCTGCCATCCCTGCCACTTCACCAGTGCCCTTGCTGTTACCAGTCAGCCAGCCGGCCAGCGCTGCGGCTGTTAATGCTGAGATGGTGCCGTCCACAGTGGGCCTCCTAGGTCCAAAGCTGCTCAATTTCCTTCACAAATGCCATCTGCAGTCTCCCCCACTGAAAGTCAGCAATTTCCCACCAGTCATGCTTCAGCCACTGGGGTAGCATTGCGTAGGAGCACTAGGCCAAGCCAAGGCACACTGAATACAGGCACTAAGGGAATGCACAAAGGTAATTTATTTTTTTCATGGGATATGCGCGTCGCAGACTAGGCCAGCATTTATTGCCCATGTGTAATTACCCTTGAGAAGGTGGTGGTGAGCTGCTTTATTGAACTGCTGCAGTCCGTGGTTTGGGTACACCAACAGTGCTGTTATAGAAGGAGTTCCCGGATTTTGACCCAGTGACAGTGAAGGAACAGCAATATAGTTCCAAGTCAGGATGGTGTGTGCCTTGGAGGGGAACTTCCAGGTGGTGGTGTTCCCATGCATCTGCTGATCTTGTTATTGTCGGTGGTAGAGGTTGCGGGTTTGGAAGACGCTGTCGAAGGAGGCTTGGTGAGCTCCTGCAGTACATCTTGTAGATGATACACACTGCTGCCACTGTGTGTCGGTGGTGGAGGGAGTGAATGTTTGTGGAAGGGGTGCCAATTAAGCAGGCTGCTTTGTCCTGGATAGTGTCAAGCTTCTTGAGTGTTGTTGGAGCTGCACTCAGCCAGGCAATGAAGAGTATTACAATTATTTGACTTTTAAATTCAATTTAGCATGCTTTGCTTTATAAATTTAGTTTGGAATGTTTATTTTTTTCATGGCTTTTATTTTTGCATTATAGCCAAGCGGCCACTGTGAAGGTCAGTGGCAGAGGGAAGGTAATGTGTATGTGAGTATTGATGACTGGGGAATTGGGGTTATGATTATTGTTTAGCACTTAGCTGAGTTCTTCACAGATTGCCTGACCGGAAAGGGGTTTTCTAATTACCTCCTCCACCTCCTCATGCTTCTGCTCAATGAACTACTCAAGTGTATATCTGTTGGCAAAGGCTCCCCTTATGATGGAGAGGTTGTCCAGCATGCAGTTAACACCCACTCTGCCAAGTACTTCAGAGCTGTCCAAACCGCGAAAGCATTGTTCAGCAAGCCAACGGTCTGCTTTATCACATTTTGTGTGACAGCATGGCTTTTATTGTATGCATGCTGCACACGTGTGCAATTGAAGTTATCAGCCACACGATCAGTGTGTAACATTTGTTGCCCAGTAGCCACCCTTTGGTTTGTTGTGGTGGCTCAAAAGAACAGCAGACTGCTGCAGAATGAAGGCATCATGTCTTTTGTCAGTATACTGGGCATCGACCTGCATGATTCTCTGCCTATGGTCATACACCAGCAGGATACTGAGGGAGTAGAATCTCTTCAGTTGTTCTATAGGGAAGAATTGACATGCAGTGTCCACAAAGAGATAGGTGTGTGAAGGCAACCTGCACCATAAGGAAACCTGCAATCTTAACTGATTCGCATGCCCACTCTTCCTGCTTCTCTCTGGCAAGAGAGATTGAAATATAGCTAGCTCTTAATGAATAGAAAATGTCAGTGACCTTCCTCATGCAACAATGGATGGCAAACTGCAAGATCTTGAAAATATCTCCAGCTCCGCCTGGAAGGAGTGAGACACATAAAAGTTCATCACCACCACCGTCATCTTCACAGCCAGCTGTGGCTGCAGCAGTTTGATAGATTTCAGTGAAGACGTTTTTATCAAAGCGCAGATGTCTGACACAATGTTTCTCACCAAGGTTCAGGCAGGAGCATTGTTCCCTGGTCGCCCTGCACAGAAATGGCCTCTTGCTGAGAGCCCTTCTCCACCTCCAACTCCTTCCTCTTCCAACAATTTGATCTGCTCTCTGTGCCCTCTGTTTATTCTCCAAGTCGTGCTGTATTCCGGGGGAATGCCTACTAGTGTGCCTAAGTCTGGGAGCAAATGATTTGTGTAGGAGATTTGAAGTCACTAAAAGCTCCTTAAGCACCTGTTATACCACTCACTGTCGAGTTTTGCAACTTTATATAGTTATACAAAGCGCCAAACCATTGTAGAATTTTGAAACAATACCTGAAGAAAACAATCTGCAAAAAGCTGTAAGTAGTTGATCATCCCTTTAAAAAGTGCCCTTATGACACAGCCGATGGTAAATGCTGAGCTGTTCAAATCCCAGAGGGAAACTTGAAACAACTGTCATAACCAGTCTTGCAATTTGTATGTTTCGAGATGCAGGCTTTGAATTCGGTGGTAATGAGACCACTGAATCTCAAGAGGCTTTTATAAAAACTAAATTAAACATTTATTAATTCAAGAAAGATTATAAGCACATATATATGTCCACAAAATTGCTACTATAATAACTATAAAAATCCCCAAATTAATCTGAATCCTAGTTATACCTCTGTTAAGGCAATAGTAAAACACATAGATTTAAACAAACCCCTGGCAAAGCACACTCTGGACAGTTGCATTCGAAATGAGTTTCTTTCAGCTCTGGAGCCTTGCAGACAGTGGCTTGATGCTTACAGGCTGGAGGCTTTAGATCTTCGAATCCCTCTCCTTTTTACCAACAGCATTCTCTTCCTTTATACATATTTTCCTCTTTGAATGCAAATTTTCATTGTATCACTGTCTTTTGAACTTTACCTCTTCAAATAATAAAACCTTTTCATAATACCCACTTTATTAGTAATCCTTGGGAAAAATAAACAAACACATTGTTCCTGAGCTTCACCTGGTTAGGTGTAATATTTCACTCTCTCTCCTTGAATCCAAGCTAGTTTCTTTAAAGAAAAAAATGCAAATTGCCCCCATGTTTACCTAATTAATATTTCAAACCTACTTCTCTTCTAGACCAGCTAGCTTTAATCCAATTAAGACACAAACACATACACACACACACACACACACACAGGCCAGGATTTTGCCCTCGTCTGGCGGGGCGTGGACTGGAGTGGTCAGGAAGCTGACTGCTGCCTGGAATCATTCCCTGACTGCGCTTTCATGCTGGCTGCCCAATTAAGACCTGCCCAGCGTGAAATGCATGCTGCAGCGCTCAGTGCTGCCTGTATAGAGGTGGTGGGGTGGGGAAGAGGGCGAGCGGGCAACTTTGCGCATGCGCGCAGGTGCATGCAGGAAAAGCTCCCTGAGGCACAGAGCTGCCTCAGGGAGATGACGATTTTAAGAATTAAAAATAAAGAATTTTAAATTGTTAAAAAACATGTCCCCACATGTGACTCTGTCATATGAGCAGGGATGTGTTATTAATAAAATGTGTAGATTTTTAGTAGCTGTTGGAAACCTTATCCCGCCTGTGGATGAGGTTTCCTAAAAAATCCAAAGGCCACTTGGCCTTTTCGCCAGCCTGCCAACCTTAAGGTTGGACGGCTGAGAAAAATTGAATTCAGTTGGGACTTTAATGGCCTTAATAAGCCTGTTAATTGTCAGTGGGCACGCTGCCAACACCCGCACACGCCCACTGACCAAAATATCGCACAAGTGTGGAATGATGTCGGGACACTTGCCCAATGTCATTGTGCGTCATTTTATGCCCGTTCAGGTCGGGCGTGCACACGCCCGCCTGATGAGCTAAAAATTCTGGCAATAAACACGGACACAATTTTAAAATAGCTTTCAATAACATTATAGATATTATTATATCTTCTTGACAGTGCTTGTTGGGCGTTGAGGGAGGTGGTACTTCCTGCTGGTGAAAATGTGTTCAGCTGTGCGAACTTAAGAGGAGGCATTTTAGCTGAAACCTTGAACTCCAAACTGGTACTGCTTGTGTCGAATCAGCATTGCACATGAAATGCTTATTCTACATACTTCTGGCGGACCTTCACTGTACCCACATTAGTGGCTTTCATGATCCAAATTTTACCCCAATAGAATCTTACAGCACAGAAGTTGACCATTTGGAACCTCATGTTGGTACCAGCTCTTTGAAAGGCTATCCAGTTATCATCATTCCCCTGCTTCTTGCTCATTACCTTGCAAATTTCTTCTTTTCAAGTATATATATAATTCTATTTTGAAAGTTACTTTTGAAGCTGTTTCCACCATCTTTCAGCCAGTGCATTCCAGATCTTAAAAGCCACTGTGTAAAAGAAATTCTCAGTTATCTCTAGATATTTTGCTTATCATCTTAACTCTGTGTTCTCTGGTTACTGACCCTCTTGCCAGTGAAAACAGTTTCATGTGTCGGGCAGAATGTTGTGGAGCTGGATGGGGGTCTCGGCAAGACTCCTGCATCACCTCTTTTTCAAGAAGGCCCAGGGCATCTTGTGCCACTCAGCCATTTAAGCCAACAATAGACCTTCCCCAGGAGCAAGGACCCCGGGGACGGAGGTCCTGCCCACGAAGTGCTGCCAGCCACTTCTGTACTCAGTAGCGCCGCCAGGCAGGCGGCGATTAATGCTGGTACTGCACTTACCCGAGGCCTCAGATCGAGGAGGGTCCCAGGCACGGGTGTGTGATGGCGAAAGGTGGGGGCCAAGGGGGTGAGGGGTGCCAGCAGCAAGAGCTGGGGAGTGGCATTCAGCAGGCACCCCCCCCCAACCCCGATGTCATATGCCACCATGTGCCGTTGAATAATGGACCCCCTGGGAGCCCCCGAGTAAACACACATGACCAGCCCCCCACCTGCTACTGGATTAATACCAGTGGTGGCGGGATGAGGTCCTGAAGTGGGAGTTAATTGCCCACTAAGGATCTCATTGGTGGCAGAGCAGGAAAACCATCCACAGGCCTTCCCGCCACGGACTTAATCGGGTTGGAGGCGGGAAGCTGGCAGGGTCCCCATCTGTCACCCACCTGATTTAATACCCCTCCACTACCAAGCTCACCATGGTGGAATGCACAAGATTCTGCCCATTGACAGATTTTTAACCCAAAAATATACTCTGAAACGCCTCTTGAACCCATGAAGGAAAACAAAATAATTTTCAGGATATCATAGTGACCATGAAGCTTATCACCCATCACCCAATACCCCACCTACCTTTTGTGTATCTTTATATAATTGCATTACATTACATTATTGGTAACTGAAAATATTCTATTGGAGCTGATTGATACTAAGTAATCATTTAAAACCTCTGCATTATCATTAGAGTTCACCTGAACCTGTTCCAAGGAATCCCTCAATGTCCCGATACAATCCAAAAGCAAAATACTCCGGATGCTGGAACTCTGACCTAACTCAGCAGGTCTGGCAGCATCTGTGGAGAGAGAAACAGAGTCAACGTTTCAGTTGATGACCTTTCGTCAGAACTTTCCATCAGGATGATTATAAAAGTATCTCATCCCTTTTCTGTGATGATAATAGCCCCAACTACCAGGATTGCTCAGTCAACCCAATTCTCATCCTTTACCATCTTCACAAACATAGCCCTCTTGGCATCCGCAACCAGCTTAAATTCTTCGCAACTTTGGTTTGTTTGATCAAATTAAATTCAATGATATTGTGGTCACTGTTCATTTTGCAATTTACAGACTTTTAAAACCCAGTCATAGTCATACAGACTCAAAACGTCAACTCTGCTCCTCTGTCCACAGGTGCTGCCAGACCTGCTTTTCCAGCAGTTTTTCCAGCATTTTCTGTTTTTATTTCAGAAATACAAGGTTCCTGACAGTTAAAGCACTCACATAATTAAGTGTTTCTCTATCAGTCAAAACAGTCACATATTACCTTACCAGTCAAGGCAACAATATAGTGAAAAAAACCAAAAGAAATGGTTTGTAAATCACATCTGTCTTTCAAACCTGTTGGAATTTCAGATAGTGAAATTGATCTTTGGTTGTAGTGCGAAATGGGCAATAGTGAACTGGCATATGCTTTTACACCCTGTCCAATTTTCTTTTGCATTTACATCAATGAAAGAGAAAATCAGGCAGAATGTAAAACAGGCTGCGGATTTACTACTGTGCATTTGCTCCACAAGCAAAGACCAATTTCATCCCCTCAGTTCCTCCAAAAGTAGCATTATACAAAAGCTTATTTCTTACTCCCTGGGTCCTACCACTTCAGCTGCAGTTCAGTGCATCTGATGAATGGAGAAAAGAAACATCTGTTATCAAAGCTGTGGCTGAAACAATGCAGCAGCATTGTTTCATCAGAATTCATAAGACATTTGGATCCTTTTATACTGAAAGTCAAAGGTCACACTGAAGCAAAAATCCATGTAAACATCTGCCATTTGTTATGAATCCGTCAAATAAGATTCATTATTAGGACAACAGAACAGCCTAAATGCTTAGATTCATGATCATATCCATCCCTGCAAGATCCAGCCTAAGTTTCCCATTGCCCACCCTCCTTGATTTATCACAAAAGAAAATATTTGTGTACAGAGTTTGATGTATTCACATGACTGACAGATTTATGCAGTATTTGGCTTGCATATGCTTATGTGCAACTCCCTGCATCAAAAACAGAAGAAAATGTCATAAAGCTCCCTTACTGAGAGCCAACAGAAAATAAGAGTCAGCTCCATCTGTCAATTTCATACCATTGGATCTGTAAACATTTTTCCTCCTTCTCACCTGAATGTAGTTATTTGTGCTTGAACTTAGTGCCACCAGCACCTTCGGACTTCACTGAGATAACCATTTTTCAAAATTGAGCCTAGACAATGAGACTTAGGCTTTCAGTTGGGGCAGACACCTCCATAGTGGAAGGAATTTGCACACCAGAGGGAGGCTCCCCAGACTCTGCCCTTTAGTCTTATCACAATCAAGGCGGAAGTCAAAAATAATGGACCGCAGAGCTCTAATGTTGTGGGGTAGTGCCAACAGTGTCATAGCTGCCAGTGAAAGGTTAATTCTATTCTCTGGCCTGTGCATGGCGCTGCTTGTTGAGCCAGCGAACAGGCCCTTGCTGTCAGCAATGTTTTCTTTGTCCCTCCAGTGACCTGTGAACACTGGACAATGGGATCTTACAGGAGCTAACTGTGTTCAGTGTTTAATTGGAGAAAATGACGGGAGTACAGCAGGGGCGATGGGCTGAATTTTAGGGGACCCCAAAGTCAGGAAAGGAGGCAGGGGTTGGCCCAAAAATATTGGCACCAGGTGGCATGTCAATTTAAAGATGCCAATCCTGGTGCCAGCAATAATCATCAGGGCGGAGGGAGGGCAGGGCAGGAATCCTGGTCTCCTCCCAATTGAGACCAATTAAAACAGTTTAAAAGTTTAAGAGTTTGACAAGCGTTGCAGCCTAAACTTTTAAAAGGGTGCATGATTACTCATGCCTTCAGAAATAAATCATCTGAAGGGAGGTGGGTAGAGTCAGGAGACGGCCATGGGTGCCCCAGGGAATCACTTGGGCCCTATAAGGGGATCAGCAGGCAAAGGAGGGTTGGGCACTTGGTAAGGAGGCATCCCAGGTGTGTGCAGGTGGCAGGGAAAGTGGGCATTCAGCATCCGGGCTTTGAACAGGGTCAATACCCCCAGCATCACGGAGCAGAAGAGCAGGGAACATGACTGCCAAGGACAATTGGACAGCCACTTGCCCAGAAGGAAGGCTGCAGCTAGCAATGGGGCATAACTGTTGGATTTTGGGCCCTGTTGGCAATGAGGGCAACATTCATACAGGAAGAACAGAACCCTGGGCATCAGGGAGGGCATGGGACAAGAAAGAGGGGCATGAAGGCAACAGAGGCCAAACCCTCATCACACAATCTACTGCCAAAGACAGAGCTACTGGAGATGACTGAGACACAGTATTGGAGGAGACTGTGACGCTCTCAGCAGATGGTCATAGGCATCTGTGACCTTGTCGCCAAAGACCTCACACCTTGCAGCACTGCTCGTCCTGCCCTGACATTGCTCATCAAAATCAATGTGTACTTGTACTTCTTTGCTTCTGGCTCGTGCCAAGGATAGCTGCGGAGTTTAGTAGAATCTCAAAAATGACTGCACACCACTAGATCTCGCTGGTCACTTATGTCCTCTTTGCCATAGCTGGACAACACATTTGTTCAACGACAGACACAACCTCGCAGAGACAGAGGGCATTGGGTTTTGCCTCCATCGCTGGGCTCCTGCAGGTGCAGGGTATCATTGATTGCGCCCATGTGGCTATCAAGGCACCCAGCAACCGGCCTCAGAGATCCATCAACAGGAAAGGCTTCCACTCCCTCAACATTCAACAGGCCTGTAACTACAACAAGAGCTTCCTCCATGTGTCCAATCATTTTCCTGGCAGCTGCCATGACTCCTTCATCGTCTGCCAATCCCAGATGCCTCAGATCTTCACTCCAAACCCAAAGTGCGTTGTTGTATCCTCGGGGACAAGGGATATCCCTTGAAGAGATGATTAACGACCCTTAAGTGGGAGCCCCAGAGCAAGACAATTCAACTAATGCCACCTTCTCAGTAGAACAACTACCAGCAGACCACTGAGCTCCTGAACATGTGATTCCAGGTCCTGGACCAGTTGGGTGGTGTCCTCCTGCTAGAGTCTTGGTCACTGTGATGGTCTGCTGCATTGTCCATAACAAAGCCCTTAGGAAAAGTGTGGACCTTGAGAATAGTGAGGGCCTGGAAAGGAACAATTCCTCGGGAGGAGAGGGAGGAGGAAGAAGAGGCAGAGGGAGATAATATTGAATAG
This sequence comes from Cetorhinus maximus, assembly GCF_964194155.1. Lineage (NCBI taxonomy): Eukaryota > Metazoa > Chordata > Chondrichthyes > Lamniformes > Cetorhinidae > Cetorhinus > Cetorhinus maximus. The sequence continues at coordinate 112,495,680 of NC_135880.1, forward strand.
AGAGGTGTCCCTGCTACATGACAAGGTAGCCTTCCTCTGCACCTTCTGGGGAGAGAACCCCACAGCCTCCAACATTAGATCCGAGTTGGCATTGATGAGGCAAGAGTCTGTCCAGCCATGGGTGCCTGGCTTCTGACTCCTGATGGCATCTTACTTCCCCCTAGTGCTGTGGAAAGCTTTGGCACAATCAGCAGATTTTTCCCTCAGGACAACCAGCAGCCTCAGTAATGGCTGATATGGGAGTCTAAATGAGCCCCACACTTCATCTAATCCACCTCTGTTCTCACCCTAACTGGCTTGAAGTGGACAGGTAACCCATCTCCATATCAATTAAGGGCTCTTCCCGGTGAAAATCTTCATCAGTTCCCCACTAGAGGCGAGTATCTGACCCAAAAGCAAACATGGCTCCTGCTTCGCACCTCGGTGGTGAAAATTCAGCCCTATGCTGAAGTTTCTCATTATGCTTTCATTTGCATATATATAGGCATGTTTAAACTGAGAGGCCCACCCTCTAGTAAACAGTGGGCATGCAGTGGAGTGCTCCCATGAGCATAGTTTCTGCCCCATTTGTCCAGGATCCACTGGAAAACTGACAGTATACACCCAGAAAGCCCAGGCCTGAGTGTCAATAGGTCATTTAATTGTGGAGAGACCTCAAAGCTGATGTGATCCTTTGTCTGACATTCAGACTCATACACTTTCAATTCTCATCCTATGATTTTGATCACAGACAAGGACATCTCTGACCACTTTCTTATGCCCTTCATAACCAAACACCATGCACCCCCACCTCCCCCATTGCCATCCAAATCCACCTCCTTCCACTTCTGTAAATGGAAAATAAACTAACCTAAATCATATATACTTTCACTTTCAAACTCTCACCTACCCAAGCTTTGAGCTCCCATTCACCATGTATCTTCAGCTGTTGATTTACTCAAGTACTCCCTCACCTCTACCTTTAGTGCTCGTGTTCCTAGTCAAACCTTTTCTGTCTTCAGTTCTAGCCATTCACCTGGCACCATTCTCATATTTACTCCCTCAATCCCCAGGGATGAAGTCTTGAATGTATCTGGTGCACAGCTGGGTTAGCAATCCAACATTATAGCTGGCTCTACTGCATCAAGCTCTACAGAGACTTTCTGTTTTCTACCACAAACATCCACTTCTCTAAGATCACCTGAAAAGCAAAGATAACTCCTGACTTTTTTTCTTCACTACCAGCTGTCTCCTTAACCTATCTACCCTGGCTCCTCCATGCTCACTTCCAACAACATGAGGAAGGAGCTTATAGACTTCTTTGTCAATATGTTCATGAAACAGCCTAATACAGGACTCATCTATTACAGCTAGTTGGAATTAACTGTTTTTATTCACATGATGGTTAGTCGCTGTCAACATCTCAGGATTACAGTCTGCTAAACATTAATTGGAAGTTGAACTTTTGACCTCTTTGCAATCAAGTGGAACTTGGGGATAATTTTACATCTTTGTGGCCTGTCAGTAATTCAGCAGAATGGATTGAACACCCATAATAGAACACGTTCGAGATTCATTCATTGATTTCACTTGGACTGTAACAGGCAGGTGATCTGCTCTACCAGCCATGCTTTATCTGCGTCCAATTGTCAGGCAGACTATAGTGAGAAACAGTTCTGCATGGTTATGCCATATAAGTACGTTGCCTGCTTCTACTTCTGCGACTTGTAATCTTTCACAGCATCTTACTTGGTGATCTACCATAATTTATGCTGCTTCCAGCATGTTAAGCAAGTGAATTATAATGTATTTTCTGTGATTAGAGACAACAGTTTTCAGGAAAGATGAGAATAAAGTTAATTATAATAATAATTAATTATAATAGTATGAGGGTTAAAGATCATGGAATAAATTTTTGTCTTCAACACATAGACGGTTGTGTGCCGGAACAGATTGTTCACCCATTATGAAGCCTATCCAGTTGAAATCTATGGAATATTCTATAACGGTTGGGCAATCATTATTACAAGGTGGATGGAGTATAAAAGTAGGGAAATCCTGCTACCTGTCGAGGACCTTGGTGAGACCGCGCCTAGTGTAATGTGTACATTTTTGGCCTCTTTATTTTAAGAGGGATATGCTTGCATTGGAGATAATTCAGAGAGGTTCATTAAGTTTGTGCCTGGGCTGAAGGGATTGTCTTATGCAGAAAAGTTGATCAGGTTGCATGGGCCTATACTCATTGGAGTTTAGAAACACATTGAAACAAAAAAGGCTCTGAGGAGGCTTGACAGGGTAGATACTGAGATTATGTTTCCCTTGATGGGGAAATCTTGAATTAGGGGATATGCTTTCAGAATAAAGGGTCATCCATTTATGACAATGACAATCTCTACGGCAATGCCTCTACCAATCACTTGCCAGCCAATCAGCACTCTCTTCCCATACAGTATAAATTTGTTATTTCCCCTGACATTGGCATTTTCTTGCAAATTGTCCTGATGAGTGCAAGAAGAAAAGCTTCAACAAAAATGTCTCTTTGTTTCAGCAATACTCAAATTGGGAAACCATCAAGGAATTGTATTCTTCAATCTTTTCACAAATGAAAAGATGCACTCAATTGGGGAAAGGGAAAAATAAATTGCAAGGATTGCAGATAATGTAATGAGGAATTGTTTCAACTTGGCAAACAGGAGATGTTTAAAAAAGGACAGTGGGCTGGATTTTACAGTTAATGGAGGGGTAAGGGAGGCGCAATGGGAAGTGCGCGATTTTTAGCTCCCATCCCAGCTGATTCAGCATATTGAATTAAGTGTCAGCCAGCCAATTAGCTCTGCACCCAATTGGGCGTCTGGTGGGAGAGTGGTTTGGCTGTGAACTGAAAGTCAGTTCTGGTCACCAATTTATATGTCCCCCTTCATCTCACTCTTTCATTAATTGTTACGTCACCCTATAAAAACTGAACAAGTAAAGTCTACTAACAGCCAAATGCTGCTACCTTCAGCAGCAGACTCTACTGCTACATGCAGGCATTGTCCCTTTTGCAGGCCTTTTCATCCGCTCTCATGCCGCCTCCTCATATCTCCTCATAATTCCCATGTAACTAACAATAAATGGAGTGGACAACAAAAAATTGCAGTCAACTGGCTTTTTAAAAAGCTCAATAGCTCGTTCACTGGTTTTTTCCAAAATGGTGGGCTGGCTTTCGACTGCTCGCCTTCCGTATTACTGGAGACTGGCGGGATTATGCTGGATTGCTGATCCAAAGTCATCATGCCATATTTTACGTAAGCGCGGGGGACAGCTTGGCCTCTAAAGGGCATTATGTTAATCTATAAGTCAGTTGGAAAAACTAGGGCAATTTTCAAATACCAGTTGGTCATATCTCACGGTGGGCTGGGTGTACACTTCGGCCACCCCTTGGATGCCCTCAAATTTCCTGACTAACATTCCTATCACAGAAACTTAATAGTATGTACCACCTGAGCAATATTTCACCGCAGAGGGTTTTTAAAATATCATTCATAGGTATTTACTGCCCATTCCTAATTGCCCTTGAAAAAGTGTTGGAAAGCCAAACTCTTGAACCACCGTAGTCCACGTGGTGAAGGTATTCCCAGAGTGCAATTAGGTAGAGAATTCCAGGATTTTGACCTAGCGACAGTGAAGGAATGGTGATACATTTCCAAGCCAGGGTGATGTATGACTGGAGGGGAATTTTCAGGCAGTGGTGTTCCCATGCACTTGCTACCTTTCTGGCTGGTAAAGGTTGCGGGTTGGGGAATGTTGTTGGTGAAGCCTTTGCAAGCTACTTCTGTGCATATTGTAGATGGTACGCACTGCAACCAAAGTGCACTCATGTTGGAGAGAGTGAATGTTTAAGGTGGTGGATGGGCCCGAAAGGAAGTTTTCCCCTCTTGCCTGATACCAGCCTATGCAGCTAAAACCACTGGGCTTCTCATATGTCATGAGACTCCCCCTGCTGCAGGTAAAATACTGGTAGGGGTGGGATAAAGCCCTTAAGTGACTATTAATTGGCCACTTAAGGTCCTCAATAGGCCCAAGGGTAAGTGGGCTGGCCCTTGCCCCCAGTAAAATTTCAGACAGTTCGGAGGTGGGAGAAGGCCACCTGCTAGATTTTAGGTGCCCCCTCCCCAACCCTTGCTCTCAAACCCACCAATGGGGGAGTGTTAAGTCCAGGCTGTGTTTTTAAATACTGGTGTTGATAATTCATAAATAATATCACACCTCTATAGAGGGCAAGGTGCTATAGCAAAGGCTAACACTTATTTACCCACATTGGCCTCATTTAAAAAAAATTAATTCACAGGATATCAGCATTGCGCAAGGCCAACATTTATTGCCTATTGTTAATTGCCCCTCGAGAAGTTGGTAGTGTGACACTTTTTTGAATACAGCTGAGTGGCTTGTCAGGCTATGTTAGTGACAACATACATGCTGTGGGTCTGGAGTCACATATAGACCAGATCAATTAAGGACAGTAGATTTCCCTTCCTAAAGGGCATTAGTGAACTAGATATGTTTTTAATGACAATCCAGTAGTTTCATGGTCACCAGTACTGATGCTAGATTTTATTAAGGATTTATTTCATTGCCTACATTCAAATTCCCAATTTGAACTTGTGTGTAGATCATTAGTCCAAGCCTCTGGAGTACTAGTCGATAGCATAAATAGTGCACCCCCTAGTGATGCCCCTTACACAATGACAGGTGGTGAAATATTTAGATGAATTTATCCTTACTTGGTGAGTTAAGGTGTTTTGACTTAAAATTTTAATTCAGGATAATTTTGTTTTTCTTTGTTCTTATAAAGAAAATTACTTGGGTTGATATATTTATTGCGTAATTTTTTTTATTCTTTCATGGGATGCGAGCATCATTGGCAAGGCCAGCATTTGTTACCCATCCCTAATTGCCCTTGAACTGAATAGCTTGCTAGGCCATTGCAAAGGGCAGTTAAGAATCAACTGTGGATCTGGAGTCACATGTAGGCCAGACCATGTAAGGATGTTAGTAAACTAGATGGGCTTTTACAACAATCATGATAGCTTCATGGTCACCATTACTGAGACTAGCTTTATATTGCAATATAGTAATTGAATTTAAATTTCACAAACTGTGAACCTATGACCCCGGAGCAATAGCCTGGGTATCTGGTCTAGTGACATTACCACTACACCACCGTCTCCTCCTAATTCAAAATCTTAAAATTGTTCACACATTGATTACTTCGGAGTGCACTAACTGTATCTAAGCAGAAAAACGCAACAGACATTCGGGCCCCAGCAAAAGGGTTTTAGTTTAATGTCTTAGTGTCCTTGCAACAGTACTTACAATGTTTTTTTGGAACATCTTGACATGGTTTTAAAAGTTCCTGTGATAAGAAAAACATACAAGAATTGTTTGGAGATCCTTCCCTAAAACTTAATTTGCAATTTTAGAGGATTTTTAATCTCATCTCAAAAAATTATATTAAAAATTTATTTGAATATTTATTATGTAGCAAGAACTAAGTATTACCTCTCATTTTTCTTTTAGATGCACCCACACTTTTGCTACAGTGGGAGAACGTCTATATTTATTTGGGGGCTCTACAGTAGAGAATTTATATTATAAGGACATCCATGTGCTTGATACAGGTACTTAATTTAATACTGTTTCCATCTACTAAAGGTTTCTTTATTCGTACTAGGCGGTATATTTATGGTATGATATTCCTCTTTTACAGTTTGTGAAACCAGATATCACTTCTGTAAACTGTGTGGTGCCATAACACTCCCATTTATTGGTGAGAGGCTCCTAGTGATACCAGTCGCGTACAAATAAATTTATAGAAATAAGTAGAATTTACCGCACAAAACAGAATATTTGATCGAACCAACCCATGTCAACATTTACTCTCCACCTGAGCAAACTGATTAGAAAAGAAATAAAACCACCCTCCCCAGCACACCAGTTGAAGACTGCATCATGGTTTAGAATGTATTCCGAATCCTTTGATGTGTTACTGTACTGTGTTGTGCACAACTGGCATTATTATCTTGGAGAACCATAAAAGGAGGTCATTCAATCCATTGATTCTGTGGCAGCTCTTTCGAGGAACAATCCAGTTAGTCCCACTCATCCACTCTTTACCCATATCCCTGCAATCTTTTCTCCTTCAAATATTTATTCCCTTCTGAGAGCTACTATTAGAAACATAGGAACATAGAAAATAGGAGCAGGAGTATGCCATTTGGCCCCTTGAGCCTTGTCTGCTATTCAACTAGATAATGACTGATCTCCTACCTTAACACCATTTTTCTGCGCTACTCTCACATCCGTTGATATCTTTAATATCTAGAAATCTATTGAATATCTATTGAATCTATATTCACCCTACCTAGCAGTGCATTCCAAATCCTAACCACTAGTGTCAAAAAACATTTTACTTATGTTGCCCCCAGTTCTTTTGCCAATCACCTTAAATCTGTGCTCTCTAGTTATCAACCTTTCAACTTCTGAGAACAGTTTCTCATTATTTACTCTATCCAAATACTTCATGATTTTAAGCACCTTTGTCAAATCTCCTCTTAGCCTTCTCTCCGCTAAAGGAGAACAACTCCAGCTTCTCAAGTTTATTGAGGTCATTGTAATTCTCTCATCTTTGGACTCTTTCTGGTAAATCTTTACTGTACCTTCTTGAAAGCCATTCCGTCTTTCCCAAACTATAAGTGTCCAGAATGGGATACAATGCTCCAGCTGGGGACAAATGAGGGTCTTATAAAGAGTTAGCGTAAATTTCAGGCTTTTGTACTCTATGCCTTTATTTTTAAAGCCCAGGACCCTATAAGCTTTATTAACTCATATGTTAACCTGCTTTGCTACCTTCAAATATTTGTGCAAAGATTTGGTTCTCCCTTCCTGCACCTCGTTTAAAGTTGGTGCCATTTAGCATGTATTGGCTCTCTTCATTCCCCCTACCGAAATGTGTCGCCTCACATTTTCTGTGTTGAATTTCATCTGCCACAGGTCAGCCCATTCCATGACCTAAAAAAAGAACTTGCACACATAACACCACTTGCAACCTCAAAATTTCCCAAACAAATTTCAATTAATTACTTAGAAATATAATCACTTTTTATATGCAAACCCAGCAGCCATTTGCTCATAGCAAGATCCCCTGAACACAAATAAGACGAATGCCCAATTAACTTATGATTGCCAGGACATTAGAACAGTCTGCCCTTTTTCGAAGAAAGCATGATGGCCCCTTTAGGTCGACATAAACAAGCAGATTTAATGACCCGTAACTTCCGAGCATCCCAGCATCGGATTTGGGGGGGTACCCCAAAGATGCGCTTGGGAATCCCTCTGGGAAGTTCCCAGGTAAGGGTTTGCATGGCAATTGCCGAGAAGGACAGCAGCAGGAACAATACCAGCAGCACCAGCTGACTTCTTCTGAGCCACATGCCCCTGCACAGGGCAGATGGGATGGCCATTGAGGTGCAGATGGAAGGAGGAAAGATCTGGTTCTCGCAATGTCAGGATCACTGGTCCTTTAAATGCAGACTCTCTACTGGGGATCTTTCCTCCTTCTGAGGGTCTGCATTCAAAGGACCAGGGATCCTGACATTGTGAGCACCAGTGCCTCATGAGGCTTAGGCCTGTCTTGGCAGCTTGCTGCTGACATCGTCATCCTCCTGGTGTGAGACTGTCTTCCTGGTGGACCAGGTGGGAATGCATTGCCAGTGCTTGACAAGGTGCCTGTCACTGGAGGCCCAACCCCTGCTCCCTCCCACTCCACATCACAACCCACTCTGACCCTTGCCAACTTGTATGATCTCTTCCCCTGCAAGGACAGAAAGCAGGGAGATGGTGGGCTTGCAAGGGATGGCTTAAGTTCAGAGGAATGAAAGAAAATATTTGTGCATGGTGGCTGAGAGCCATGGGTGCAAGAGGGTAGTAGTTTGAGAGTCATTGTGAGTGTTAACTGCTCAGATGGGGATGTAAGCTGCTTGCAGAGAGTGGAGCTACAAGGTGTATGGACCCGAGGAATGTGGTGTAGAAGAATGCTGTTCAAGTCAGCATGTGGGGCTTGGCACCTGGCAGTGTCAAGCCACTCACCTATCATACCCTCCTGAGGCCCTGGATCCTCCTTGGGTTGACTGTCTCCGGGTTGAGAGGGGCCACACTATTGTTGCTTGCTTCCTCAGTCACTTTGAATATTGCCTGCTTGGATGAAGAAGGTGCCCTCTCCCTCCTGCCCTTAGGAGAGCTTACCTTACTGCAGTCTCTCTGATGGATCTCTAGGTAAGAGTGAGAGTCCTCGGGGAGCAGCCTTCCTCGGTCTTCTAACCATTCCTGTGAGTGCTTCAGTTTAAAAAATCCAAGCCCTGGTGAGCTTCTCTGAAACATGCAGTGGCCCCTTTTAATTAGAAATCCTTCCTCTCATAAAAAGGCTGAGTCACCCGGCCACCCTCCCTAATTGGTTGGGAAGCCTGAAGAAAAACGTTTAAATAGTTTGCCCTGGCAAAGGGCAACTGGGATGCGATTGGGTTCGCGACCTGAAAATGATCCTGACATCTGAAAACTCTAGATAGGCAAAGCTCAGCCTGTTAACTCTGTTTCTCACTGAGCAGGTGCTGCCTGACCTGTCAAGTAATTTCAGCATTTTCTGTTTTTAGTGTTAGAGTTGGAAGATATGCTGATAGGATCAGATGAAACTGTGTGGGAATCGGCTTGTTTGGAGCATAAACGCCAGCATAGACCTGTTGAGCCAGATAGCCTGTTTCTGTGTCATGACTTCTATGTAATTCTAAGAAATGTAAAATTATCTTACCCACTTGGTATGATTTAATGTTTTCTTTTATTCATCCATGGGATTTGGGTGTTGCTGACAAGGAGAGCATTTATTGCCTGACCCTAATTATCCATGAAAGTGGTGGTAATTTTTTTTGAACAGCTGCAGTCCATGTGGTGAAGATACTCCAACAGTGTTGTTCCAGAATTCTGATCTCGCAACAATGAAAGAACATTTCCAATTTAGAATGCTGCATGACTCAGAGAGAAACTTGCAGGCCATGGTGTTTCCGTGTGCCTGATGTCCTTGTCCTTCTAGGCAGTAGAACATGTGGATTTGGAAGATGCTGTTGAAGAAATTTTGGAAGTTGCTGCAGGGCATCTTGTCAATGATACACTGATACATGCTGCAGCCACAGTGTGCCAGTGGTGGAGGAAGTGAATGTTTAAGATTGTGATGGGGTACCAAATAAGGGGGCTGCTTTGTTCTGGATGCTTTTAAGCTTCTTGAGTGTTGTTGGAGCTGCACTCATTCTGGCAAGTGGAGAGTATCCCAACACATTCCTGACTTGCGCCTTGTTGATGGTGGAAATGTTATGGGGGGTCTGGAGGTGAGTCATTCATCACCAAATGCCCAGCCTGTGGCCTAGTGTTGTAGGCACAGTATGTGGCTGGTCCAGTTAAGATTTTGGTCAGTGATGGCCCTGGAATGTTGATGGTGAGGGATTTGATGATGGTAATACCATTGAATGGCAAGGGGATGTGGTTAGACTCTCTCTTGTTGAAGCTGATCATTGCCTGATACTTGATCCATGTGAATATTACTTGCCACACATCCCAAGCCTGAAATGTTGTCTCAATCTTATTGCAAGACTGTTTCATTATCTAAGGAGCTGCGAATGGCACTGTGCAATCATCAGAGAACATCCCCACTTCTGACTTCATGATGGAATGGAAGGTCATTAATGAAGCAGCTGAAGATAACAGAAAATGCTGGGAATACTCAGCAGGTCAGGCACCATCTTTAGAAAGAGAAATACACCAAGAGCCATAACTTCCATGGAGTAGTTGGATTGCCACTCCACTCCTAGCTACTTAACCTGAAATGAAGCCACACCTTTCTTGCTAGACCGTCTTGACTTGGGCCGGGTGAGAAAGGTGAAGTGCAGCAGTTTCCCAAAGCCTTGGGTTGAGGGCAGCTGAGTTGAAGGTAAGGAAGACACGCCTTTTTTACGGCACTAGGTTTAAAGGCCCATCATTTTAAGACACCAGGGAGAAGTTAAGTGTAGAAGGTAAGAGGGTAGGATGTGAGGGGAGGGCGGGTCAGAGGGTGATAGGTTGGGGGATATGGGGGTCAGGGGGTATGGTCATTGGGGGGTGTGGTCAATGGGGAGTGGGTGGGGTGGTCAGTGGTGGGGGTGGTCAGTGGGATCAGTGGGGGGGGGTCAGGTGGTCAGGGCGTGGTCAGTGAGGGTAATCGTGGGTTGGGGGTAGTCAGGGGCTGGGGTTGTATTCAGAGGGTTGTGGGCGTAGTCGGGGTGGGTGGAGAGGGTAGTCGGTGGTTAGGGGGGGTGGTGGGAGGAGTCCCGTAGGGGGCCTGGGGGGTGGTGTGGGGGTACCTGGGTTGGGGGGTTGAGGGGATAGTCGGGGGGTCCCGTGTGGGGGGTTGAGGGGATAGTCGGGGGATCCCATGGAGGGTGAGGGGATTCCCATGGGGGTTGGGGTGGATGGGTCAGTACTACAGTTACCCAGGAGTTAGAAGTGGTTTTAATTCTTCTAGCTTTCTGTGGGTAACTATAACACAGCCAGAACCATCTGACGTTTGCGATTTAAATTGTACTTTCAGATGGTTCCAATTGCAGGGCAATTGCCCAATGGAAGCTTGAATTTCCTGGGAAATTGCTGTGCAATTCCTGCTTGGGGACTTCTGATGGGGTGTCCCCAGCACATCTTTGGGGTACTCCCCTGGCCCCGAGTACAACGCCTGAAGATCGGTAGTTATGGGCCTACTTAATGTTAACTTAAGGTTGATGACCTTACATCAGAACAGAAGATACAGAATTACAGGAAGTGAGCAGGACCAGTAGATTGTTGTACCTATTTTCAAAAAGGGCAACAAATTAGACATAGGTCAGAAGTCTATACAGATCTATTACTCTCACATTAAAATATTGGATTTTGCTTCACCGCTAACTTTGAAGAAAACTTCCTACAAAAATCTAACAATCTCTGTGGCATATATTTTCTCTTGCCTGACACTTTGATTCCAGTGTCAGTTCAAGGTGATGTCTGGGACCCAGCAACAGTGATGTCATCAAACAGGCTAGGCAACCAATCACATTGAAGAATTTGCATGTCTAGCAAACCATTGATTAGAAAGTAGAACACAACTTTTAAGAATATCCTTCAACTATTAATTTTACAGGGTGTGAAATAAAGTTTGGGACATACATCAGGGAATAAGGTAGAAGCTGAAATATCAAAAACAAACTTATTTTTAAAATTATTTTAAAAATCTATGGAATTTTAAAAATCATAATCTAGAAACTTGATATTCCATAAATATAAAATTAGTTTTTCAAGGTCATAGAAGTTATCAGAAATTTTGAACTTAGTACACCATTAAAAGCTCAGATATATTTCACTCAACAAGGCATAACTTTTTCAAGGGTTTTTACATTGAGGCGAATTGTGTATAAGTGGAAGTTCATGTCAATTCAAGTGATTTCTAAAGATTCCCATCTGCAGGGTCTTCAACAACACACCCTGTGGAGAAACAGAGAAACATGGACAGCAACCTTTAGATTTCTGTTTTTAATTGTACATGTACAGACACCAGAAGCTGCTGTCACTTCCACAACTGTAATGACAGCAAACATTGACAGTTTCACCATCGTTACAATCACAAAATATAGATCTATGGCATCTATTATCTGGTGTAATCTTGAAGAAAATGGCTGTAGCTTTGGTGTGAGATCTGCCATATAATAACCTAGTAAAGAGCAGTCAATGTGGATTCAGAAATGGAAAATTCTGTTCGACCAACCTCATTTTTTTTTGAAGAAGCAACCTCCCAATTGGATTGTGGAAAGCCTTACAATATAGTGTATCTAGATTTCTAAAAGCGGACAGATCTATATTCAATGGAATACAAGCCTAGGCCATGCACACTGTCCTCATAACTTAATACTTTTAGCTCTGATATAAATGTAGAATGTACACTGCAACCCCCTCCAGTATATATCCTTCCTGAGGTATGCCATGCAGAATTGTCTGCAGTACTCCAGACAGTGTCTAACCAGAGTTCTGTACTGCTGTAACATAACTTCCAGCCCGCTTAAAATCAAGGCCAATACTCCATTGTCCTTTTTAATTATGTTTTCTATCTGTTCACCCGTTTTTAGTGATTTCTCTACTAAGACCCCTAAATCTCTATGCTCCTTGACATTTTCTCACTATTTAGAAAATACTCAGAACTATTTTCTTATATCTAAGTGGATGACTTTACATTTTCCTGCATTGAAATCCATCTGTCCTGTCCATCAATGACCCTTTGCAAATTTCTGCTCCCATCAACACTATTTACCGCACCACCTAATTTAGTGTTATAAGCAAACTCAGATATATGGCTCCCTATTCCTTCATCCGAGTCATTTAGAAATTTTGTGAAAAGCTGGGACCCCTGTACAGATCCCTGGGAATGACACCAATTTGAGTAGATAACCGAATCAGGAAGCAGGAAGTCTTTCTTAACACACAGATTAATAGACACATTGGCCAGCATTTTTGTGCCCTGCCAGGAATGGAGGTGGATGGAGTAAGGGGATGCACGGAGCGGAGACTACGCTGGAGTGAGACATAGACACAGGCCAGAATTTTACACTTGTGTGGGTGTGTGGCAGTCACTATGCAGTACGAAATGGTGCGTGATGATGTCAGAAGAGCTTCCTGACATCATCGTGGCCTCCTCGCGATATTTCGGTTGGTGGGCACGCAAGAATATTGGAAGCATGCCCACCGGCAACTAAAGGGCCAATTAAGACCATTAGAAGTGCAATTGATCCTGATTTTGAGAGGCCCGTGCAATTTTATGCTTGACACATGGGCTAATTGGGCAGGCGGGCTTAACGTTTTTTAATCATTTTAGGTTCAGGGAGGGATAAAAGGCCCAGAAGGAATGGAAAGGTGAGGAGGTAGGAGTATTAAATTGAGTTGTGAGTGTGTGTTCATTTTCTTATTCATTTTTTTCATTTACATAGCTTTAGGAGATTTAAATCTTTGCAGGGGCTTTCTGCAGACAGGCCCCTTCATATTTTAGGTCAAACCTCTGCAAGCATAATGTTTGACATGGGTATTGTGTACTCTACTGGAGGGACCTCAGATGAGGAGGAGAGGGCAAAAAGGGAAAGGTGGCCAATTGCCTGCAGGCACCGTAATAGAGTCTGCCCTCAGGACCAAGAGGCAGTAACTTGTTGAGGTCAATGCCAGTGTTTGGGACCGCAGGTCTGAACACAACCTCATAAGCCCCTGATTGAGTTCCTGGAGCTGCCACTCCATGAGAGTTGCCACTCTCTCTATGGAGGAGGCTGTGCATTCAGAGCTGTGCGTTAATGCAGTGCTCATGCTTTGCATGGACTCCTCCAGTACCATGACACGCAGATCCTCAGGGATCTCTGCCAGATCTTCACATGAATCCTGCTGGAGATTCAGCATTTTACGCCTCATAGACGATTCCAGTGGCTCATCACCTGCCTCAGGCTCAGCATTGTCCTGGTCTCCAGCAATCCTCCGATTGTCGACGCCCTGGGGGCTCTCTGCCTCAGCCAGCTGCTCAAGTAAGTGTGACGTGCCTTCCCCATTGTGCACTACCATCTATTCCAGAATGCACATTCCCACTGATGTCTGTATCTGCATTGGTACATGCTGCAGAGAGAGGATATAACGTGGTTGCATCCGGCTGGACATCATCCTCCGATGTCAAGGGAGGATCTTCTGGGTCATTCTGCGGTCTGGAGGATGTTCCATCTGAGGGAGGGAAAACATATGTAAGTCTCCAGCAGCATTAATGATTCGGAGTACACGCATTCTGGTAGCTTCTCAGATTGGAGATCTGGCTAACCAAAGACTTCTGAATGAACGAACATAAGGGATTCGTGTATTTCACCTGTAAGTCTTACAGTCGCTACCCTACATCTTTCATACCCTCCCCCAATTTCTTTGATGTCCACTGGACTCTTACCCTCCTCCGAAACCCCTGCCTCTCCGTGACCAGTGGACCTCGATCCATGTTCACATGCCATCTCCATGGTCTACTCCTCCACTGGAGTTAGCACATCCAGATTAGGGACAACACCACCAGTTTATCCTCGCTCCTGGGCATTGTGACTCCTTTTCTCATGTGAGGACAATAGTGCTTTCATTAGTCCCCCCTCTACATGCCAGAACATTCCTTACCCCTGCCAAAGTCGCAGGTTTATGTGCCCATCATGTTGCGGGACTTCACCCTTCCATACATGCCTGCGATCCTGTCTACGCACAGGCAGTCTTTAAGGACACAGGAAGATGCGCCAAATTAAGGTTGGGGCTTTACACCAGGAACCCCAACAAGTGCAAGCACACACAAACACATCTGTCCATGGTTACATGGGGACTCAATACTCATCCTGGCAGATTGCAGATCATTAACCCTTTTCCTGCCAGGGAACCAGGTCCTTCAGACTACATCATGGCCGCTGACCAGCGATGCCCCCTCTGTCCATGCCTTCTTCATTAAGTGTGGAGGCCTCCTCTTTCTGCCTTGCAGCAGCAATATCTCCTGATGGTCACTCTTAGCCTCCACTAGAACCTGCAGGCAGTCATCTGAAAAGTGGGGGGCTAATTGGCTTCAGCCATTTCCACCATGTTTGTCATGGCTTCCGGGTCCAGAAGACATTGCTAGTGTCTCAGCCACATTTCCTTGCACAGTCTCTCACCACAGTTGTCTACCCCTTTAAAGATTACAACAGCCCTCTGACACAGTTCCTCCATGTAAAGCAGCCTTCAGGGAACTCCTTTTAAACCAGCACGCAGCTGCAATCATTCTGGTGCCCGCCATCTTCCCACCCGCCACCTATATAATTGTTGTCGGGAGCCGATCGCGGGTGGAAGCAGATTTCACATCCCCTTCCAGTCCCGCCAATCGCACTTTCCTGATGGCTCGAAAATTCAGGCCAGAGTATGTGGCTGGGAATTTGGTGCACAGGGATGTAAGAGGAGTTCCTTCTCCTACTTTTTTTCACCCTGCAGTAGTTGGTGAGTTTTCTCCCTTTGTCTCCAAACTAAGAGAGTACAGCTTTCTATTTAGTTTAGCTGTGTAAATTATTAATTAATTGACTAATTAAATAAATAAGGTTGGACAAAAATGGCAGGGCTGGTGGTGTGCTGTGACTGCAGCAATGTGGAAATCTGTGGCATGCACTGCAATCCCGGACAACCGTATCTGCAGAATGGGTCTGCACCTTGTGTAACTTCGGCTCAGAGTTGCTAAGTTGGAGTGTAAGTTACAGACATTGCTGGGCATCAAGGAGTGGTTGTTACCTGGACACTTTGTTCCAGCAGGCAGTCACACCCCTTAGGTTAGGCAGAACTTGAGTTTATCAATGGTCAGGGACAGTAGGGTGTGACTGCGAGTCAGGCAGATACAGGGAATCAACATACAGTGATGGAGGAGCCTCAGCCCCTGACTTTATCCAACAGGTACGAGGTGCTTGCTGCCCTGTGTGGATGAGGTGAAGGACAATGAGATGGATGAGTAGACTGGTCATGGCACATTGGTGTAGGATGCCTTTCATTGTGGGGAGCGAAGAGGAATCTGGTAGTGATAGGAGACAGTATAGTCAAGAGGATAGATACTGTTCTCTGCAGCTGCAACCAGGAACTCTGAAGGTTGTGTTGCCTGCCCGGTGCCAGGGTTACAGACATATGCTGGTGACTGGAGAGGACTTTGGAGTGGGAGGCGGAAGATCCAGCTGTGGTGGTCCATGTGGGAACCAGTGACATAGGTTGTAGCAGGAATGATGTTTTGCTCAGAGAATTTGAAGAGTTAGGGTCCAAATTAAAACTCAGAACATCAAAGGTAATTATCTATGAATTGTTACCTGAGCTACTATTACCCTATTATTGTAGGGTAAAACATATTAGAGAATTAAATGCATGGCTCAAGAAGTGGTGTGGGAAGATGGGGCACTGGCATTAGTACTCAGGGAAAAGTAAGCTATTCCATTGGGATGGGCTCCACTTGAACCGGGCTGGGACCAGTATCCTGGTCAGTCATATAATTAGGGCTGTGGACAGGGCTTTAAACTAACATGGGAAGAAGAGGCGGGAGGGTTCGGGTGAAGGGAGATTTAGAAATCCAAGAGAAAGGTCAAGGCATCAGGTATCGAGATGTTAGTAAAGACAAACAGAGAGGGACAGGAAGGGACAGAGAGTTTAACAAAAATTATACATCAGTGAATAAGGTCATTGCAGGGAATAGAAGTAAAAAAATAAATTAAATGTTCTTTATCTGAATGCACGAAGAATCTGAAAAAAGATAGATGAACTAGTAGCACAAATACATTTAGATCTAATTGCCATTACAGAGTCATGATTACAAGTGATCAAAGTTTGAAAATAAATATTACAGGGTACACAATTTTTCAGAAAGACAGAGTATGGCAAAGGAGAAGGGGTACCCTGATTGTAAAGGATGAAATAAGGACATTAGTGAGAAAGGATCTGGCCTCAGAAGATCATGAAATTGAATCAGTATGGGTGGAAATTAAGAATAGCAAGAGTCAGAAAACACCGTTGGGAGTTATTTATAGGCCTCTTAATATTACTTATACCATTGTTCAGAGCATTAAACAATAAATCATTGGAGCCTGTAACAAAGGCAATGTAATCTTCATATAGACTGGGACAATTAAATAAGCAAGAGTGGTCTAGAAGACAAGTTTGTAGAATTTTTTTGTAACAGTTTCTTGGAACAATGTGTTGTAGAACTGACTAGGGATAAAGCTATCTTAGATCGAGAATTGTGTAACGAAGCAGGGTTAATTAGTAATTTCATAGTAAAAGATCCACTGGGAAATAGTGATCATAATACCAGAATTCCATGTTAAGTTTGAAAGTGATATACTCCAATCACAAACAAGAATCTTAAACAAAGCCAATTACATAGGTATGAGGGGAGAACTGGTTAAGGCTAATTGGATAAATATACTAAAAGGTGTGGAGGTAATTGAAAAGGGGAAAACATTTAAAGAAACAATTCAAAATGTTCAACAAAAATATATTCCATTGAAAAACAAAAACTCAGCAAGAAAGACCCAGTACATGTAGTATACCTGGATTTCCAGAAAGCTTTTGATAAGGTGCCATACAAAAGGTAAATAGGTAAGATAAGGGCTCATGGAGTTGGGGGTAATATATTAGCAAGAATCGAGGATTGGTTAATGGATAGAAAGCAGAGAGTGGGCATAAACGGGGCTTTTCAAGTTAACAGGTAGTGAAAACTGGAGTGCTGCAAGGATCAGTGCTGGGGCCTCAGCTATTTACAATCTATATTAATAACTTAGGTGAAGAGACAGAGAGTAATGCACGTAAGTTAGCTGACGATAACAAGCTAGGTGGAAGGTGAACTGTGGGGAGGAAAAGACACAGAGGCTGCAAAGAGATATAGACAGGTTAAGTGAGTGGGCAACAAGATAGCAGATGAAGTATAATGCAGGGAAATGTGAAGTTATTCACTTTGGTTGAAAGAATAGAAAAGCTGAATACTTTTTAAAAGATGTGATACTTATAATTTTTTATGTTCAAAGAGACTTGAGTGTGCTCGTACCAGGGTATTGGGAGTAGGCGGGAAAGTGGAGTTGGAGCCCAAGACCAGCCATGATCGTACTGAATGGCAGAGCGAGCTCGATGGGCCATATGGTATACTCCTGCTCCTATTTCTTGTGTTCTTGTGAAATGGGCTGAAAATAGAAATGGTACCAGCCGGCATACCGAATTCCTGCTCCCATTCCTTAGCCAGCCATTTTAGGGGAGGCAGGCTGCCTGCCCCCATGTGGTGGGCAGCCAATTAAGCTCATTAAGATTTAGAGCCTTGTTAAGGGCTGTTAAAGCCGCCTGACTCGGATTTTCCAGTTGGCCTCCAGATATCTGACGCAATGGGGCAGTTTAACTGCCTGGAGGCAGGCACTCAGTGGCCGACCAGGTCGCCAATGCTCCAGGCAGGCCCTCCCTTCCTGCCTCGTGTGTGGGTGCAGCCAAAAGCTGTCCTGTGGAGGGATTCCGCATCCACCCAAACACTATCATCCTCCCTGCTTCCCCATACAGTGGTGACCCGCCTGCTTTTCTATTTTATATTTGAATGTTTAAAAACACTTAGTGAGAGGTCACATTCACATTGAAGTGCCTTCTCAGTTACATGCAATTCACGACAGGCTGCTGCTCCGCTTAACCTGAAAGGCCTCCGATTGGGCCTTCAGCTCGAAGAGCCTGCTTACTACCATTAGTTGGACAGGGAACTTGTCTCTATGCCAATTAAGAAGGGGCCCTAGACAAGATCCCAAAGTGTGACTGTCCCCCAGTTGGGGTAGGTTCAAGACTTGAAAACAGTCCCGACTCCCCTTTCCCATCTCTGAGGCAAAAATTCAGTCCATGTAAAAGTCTTTAAGATAGAATCATAGGGCAGAATTTTATGCTCCCTCGCCGGTGGTTTGCAAGTGTGTGGTGCAGGGTGGGGGTGGGGGGAGGAGAGGGGCAGTGGCCATACAATTCCTCAGATGGCTTTTCCACCACCCGTCCTGACCTCTCCGCAATTTTACGGTACGACAGGTGAGGCCTAGGCAATTAATGACCACTTAAGGGCCATTTCCTGTCCGGCCTCAATTTTGAGGCTGGCAAGAGTTCAGCTGCAGAGGGTAGCCCAGAAAGTCACCTTGTTTGGGCGTCGGGCAGGAAGGGGGGCCTCCAGCAAGAGCCCCCTTTCAACATCAGGTGCCCCCCCCCCCCCCCCCCCCACCCACAAGTTCTACTTTCTGTGGGTGCTCCCTTCGCTTCCCCATGCTCCCCCAGCCTCTCCAGCAAGACCCCCACCCACCTCTGCCCAACACCTTCACCCTTACCGGGCCTCACCTTTCCTCCCAGCCCTGAGACCCCCACACTTATCTAGTTCTAGACTCTGGGATTTAGGCTCTGGGGATTACTTGTAGTCCAGTCCTGTCCAGTGCAGCTTCTGGTGCAACTGGGAGTAGAGAGCTGCCAGCCAATCAAATTGGCTGGCAGCTCTCTGAGGTGGAAATTCCTCCCATTGAAGGGACGGAAGCCCCAACTCCAGCCAATGGCTGCAGGCAGCCAGTATTGGCAGGGATGAGTTTGTCTCTGACTCGGCGGGTGGTGAGCTAGGAAACCCTGCCATCCGAAATATCCTGGCCATAGAAGTGAAAAAACTGACACCATTTAAGAACCAATTGGATGCTGTAATAGGCCTTTGGGTTCATTCTGGATGAACAAACTAAAATGGGCTAGATGGTGTTCCATAATTATTATAATTATCTTGTGATCTCTATGAAAGAGCTCACATGGACATGATAGGCTGAATAGCCACCTGGACTGTAAATTTCTGTTTCTGTAGCATCTGATGTACAATAATTTATTTGCATTCCTTAGTGAATAAATGTCATTTTATTATTCCAGTATCATTGACTTGGAGCCAATGTGAGGTCAAAGGTGAAGGACCATCTGGCAGGGGATGCCATACCTTCACATCACACCATGATAAGGTAGCTTTAAAGTTGTGCTGTATTGTGCTTTTCTGTGTATTTAGCTACTTTGTTAAAAATGTTTTAAATTACAGTAATAATATTGTTAAATACAGGATATCTATGTATTTGGCGGATCTTATCATGATCAAGGCGGAAGCATAACAACATTAAATGATGTTGTGAAATTGAGCCTTGGTAAGTGCCTTGTTGGTATCATTTTTTGAATATTTATTGTGAATGTATATCAAATGTGTGGGAAATTGTCTCCATCATCAATGAAATTAGACTGAAAACTGTAATTCAGGAAGCATGCCTTGACCAGCTGTTTCAGCTGCTAGTACATATTTTTGAGAGAAAAAAATTATGTTTATGGTTTGAACTGCTTGAAAGTGGCCTACATGGTGCAACATGTTTTGCGCTGGAATGTAATGTCATGGAGTGATGCAAAAGAATTTACTCCTTTGATACCACATATGGAAAACTCACGATTTCACTTAAGCTGCTTAGGGGAAAAGGTGCTGAATGTAGCAATGCTATTCCATAGAGGGTGTTGGGGGCGGGGGTTCGGGAGTTTATGTTGAGGAAAACAACATTTATTTAGTCCCCAAATTGCAGGTTAACTGTGGATATCCCCAGCCACCTGTGCTTTCCTGACCTTCTGAAAGTGGTAAATTAGACAAACTTGCTATCAGAATGCAGTTTTGTTTATAAATTCCAGAAGAGGCTTATTAAAAAAAAAACAGATAAGCAGACGAGTGAAAATGTTGCAACTTGCCAACTTACAGAAAATATAACTAATTATCCCTCCCTTAGGTACAAAAATAATAATTAAAAAGACACAGTACTTCACTAATTCTGTTGATAATAGTGACTAATATATGTAGAAGTGCATGATGGGCCAAAGAGTTCCACAAGACCAAATGAACTATGGTACAGTGATACAATAACTGGTGAACTGAGTGAAATGACCTAAGATATATGAAGGCTTGAAACGTTAACTGATTTCTTCTCCGCCGATGCTGCCAGACTTGCTGAGTTTTTCCAGGTAATTCTGTTTTTGTTTAAGATATATCTCTGACTGGGCATAGAGGTGTTATTCAACTTTTGTCTCATAGGGCAGAATTTAATGAGGGTGGTGGGGGCCTGACATCCGCTACCAAAACAGGCAACACTCCTTTGTCCCAATCTCTGGGAACTAAGTCCCCAATTGGCAGCGGGAACCCTACCACTGGGGCTCCCAGCCTCAAGGTGGACATTGAATTGCTACACTTCCCTCAGTATGGCGAGAAACCCTGCCCCAAGAAACGTCACTGGGAGTAGTGGCTGCTGCCAGTAATACCATGAGGCTTTCACCAAGATTCATCATGGGATCCCTGCAGAAGATGATAAGGTGCTACATCAAAGGTTATTTTGGAAAACAAAAGCTCATGGTGTAGGGTGTAACATATTGGCTTGGATAGAAGATTGACTAGCTAACAGGAAACAGCGAGTTGGCATACATGGGTCATTTTTCTGTTTGGCAAGATGTAACAAGTAGTGTGCCTCAGGGATCAGTGTTGGGACCTCAACTTTTTACAATTTATATAAATGACTTGGATGAACCAGCCGAA
This sequence comes from Cetorhinus maximus, assembly GCF_964194155.1. NCBI lineage: Eukaryota > Metazoa > Chordata > Chondrichthyes > Lamniformes > Cetorhinidae > Cetorhinus > Cetorhinus maximus. The sequence continues at coordinate 112,516,861 of NC_135880.1, forward strand.
GGTATGATTGCAAAATTTGCTGATGACACAAAGATGGATAGGAAAGTAAGTTGTGAAGAAGATATAAGGAGGCTTCGAAAGGATATAATAGGTTAGGTGACTGGGCAAGGACCTGGAAAATGGAATACAATGTGGGAAAATGCGAAATTGTCCAAGCAAGAGTACAGAGGTTATGCTTCAGTAATACAGGGCATTGGTGAGACCACATCTGGAGTACTATGTACAGCATTGGTCTCCTTATTTAAGGAAGGATTTAAATGCATTGGAAGCAGTTCAGAGAAGGTTTACTGGACTAATACTTGGAATGGGCAGGCTGTCTTATGAGGAAAGGTTAGGCTTGTATCCGCTGGAGAGTAAGAGTAAGAGCTGATTTGATTGAAACATTAAAATCCTGAGGGGTCTTGAGGGGGTGGATGTGCAAAGGATGTTTCCTCTTGTGAGAGAATCTAGAATTTAAGACAGATGAGGAGAAATTTTTTTCTCTCAGAGGGTCGTAAGTCTTTGGAACTCTCTTCTTCAAAAGTCAGTAGAGGCAGAATCTTTGAATATTTTAAAGGCAGAGGTAGATAGATTCTTGATAAGCAATGGTTATCAGGAGTAGGCAGGAATGTGGAGTTGAGGTTAAAATCAGATCAGCCATGATTTTATTGAATGGCGGAGCAGGCTCAAAGGGCCTAGTGGCTTACTCCTGCACCAAATTAGTATGCATGTTCGTACGTGTATATATAGAGAAAGGTAAGTGAAGGTGCAGTGGGGTTGTGGGGAGAGTTTTGCTGGTGAGGGGGGGGAGAGGATGGGAAGTGACTCAAAATGGGGACCCCCCTTCCCAATGCCAGGTTTCTCGATCAGGCCCTGAGGGCCTTCGAACAAGGGACAACCAACTCCCCTTCACATACCCCCGTAGTCAGGTATGCTTATTAGTCTTACCGCATGGCTAGTCCCCCGCCTGCCACTAGCAGGAAGAGGGCCTTGAGTGGACATTAATTGTCCACTTCAGGGCCTCAGTTGGCGACCGGGTGGGAAGGCTGCCCACAATCCTTCCCACCCCAGATTTAATTGGGGCGTTGGGGGTGGGGTGGGGAGGTGGAGTGCTCCCCATACCGTACCCTCCAACCCGATCACATGGCCCTCCTCCCACCTCTGACATCGCCTCCGGAAGGAGCACTAAATGCCATTAGTGTCAGATCTAATTCTAGGAAATGAGATAGGACAAGGAAGAAACGCAAGGCGAGGAGAACATCTAGGAAACAATGATCATAACATAATTAGACCTAATATTTAAAATGAAAAGGAGGGAACAATCAGAGATAAAGGTACTGTATTGGGTAGAGAAAAAGACCAATTTTAATGAGCTAGGAAGTAAACTTGCCCTGATAAAGTGGAAAGATAAATTGGCAAATATGACAATGCCCCAACAATAGAAAATGTTCAATCAAGGGATGACTTATTGGACTATCTACATCTATTCCCTCAAGAAGTAAGGTGATGTAGCAAAAGCTAGAGTCTATTGGATAAGGAGTCAAATTCAAATCAAAATTAGACTTATTAAAAAAAGCACTGGACAAATCTAAAGCTAATAGTACAAAGGAAAAATCAAGCTGAAATTAGAAAATATAAAGGGGAAGCAATAGAAGATTGTCAAAATGAGACATGAAGTAAGATTGGCTTGTAACAGAGGAAAAGAATTTGTAACTTATGAAAAGTGCAAAAACTAATCATGACAGAGGGGGCTGGCCACTCGAACAGCTGAAAATGGAAATGGGGGGCTATAGTTATGAAATTATCCTCCAATTCACACTAGACGCCATTTTGTCTGGCATGGGAAACATGGTGACCTGACAATCTCTTAAAGTGACAATGGGATTGCCATTTTAAAGGCCAGCATGAAATGCAGTTGCGAGACCCATTGCTACTTTCATCAAGGCAGGGAGGTTGCTGAAGAGTGTGTGAATCACGTCAGATTGCTTAGGTCGTGAACATAACGAGAGGCTGTTTACTAGTTTGGGAAAGTTTTCTATTTGCTACAAGTAAGGATATTTTTTGAATACTTCAACTGAGAAAGTGCTAGGAGAGTTCCTGAATCTGCACCAGGGTGTGGGGTAGTGGCAAAGGAAGATGTGAAGTCCCTGAGCACCCAAAGACTGGCCACCAGTCTGCCACCAAGAGGGAATTAGTCCTTGCAGAGAGCACCCATCAATCTTCCATTTAAGTACAAGTCTGCCAGTGGACGGGGTGCAGCTCCAGCACACCTGGAAATGCTACAAGTCCAGATGCAGCAGCAGCAGCACCCTCATGTGGCACAAGGCAGGGTCCACAGGCAATGGCAGACACAAGCACTTCAGGCAGCATGAAGGAGGAGAAGAAGGACCAGGGAATACCCATATATACAGGAATTGGCTCACCTACCCGGAGGTGACAGACCACACTTGGCGGAGGAGACTTTGTATCTCCAAGGGGAAATAGTCACCAACATCTGTGCCCTTCATCATGATGACACACCAATATGCCTTGTGTGTGTGCTGAAGGTCACTGTAGTTCTCAACAACTTTGCCTCCGGCTCCTTCCAGGGCTCTGCTGCAGACCTCTGCGGGATCTCCCAGTCAGCTGCTCACCAGTGCATCCATACTGTGACTGATGCCCTCTTCTTCAGGATGGCTGCCTTCATAACTTTGAAGACCATTGCAGCCTCTCAAATTCAGAGAGCAACTGGATTCATCTTCATAGCCAGCTTCCCCCAGGTCTAGGGCATCATTGACTGCACTCATGCTGCCATCAGTGCCCGATAGAGAACTCAGACAGATTTGTGAATAGAAAGGTCCAGCATTCTTCAAATATGCAGCTGTTTTGCATCCATTGCAAGATCTTCCTGCACGTCTGAGCCTGTTTTCTAGCCACAACTCATTTATAATGCACAGGTCAAGACCACATCAATTGTTCCACCTCACCCACCCTGCCTAACTCCACGGGTGGATATTAGGAGACAAGGGCTACCCTCTGAGGAGATGGCTTCTAACACCACTCAGACATCCTGAGGCAGACATCCAGCGGTGATACAATCACAGCCATTTCCAAATAAGGACATTCATTGAGCAGGCCAAAGCCCTGCTAAAGATGAGATTCAGATGCCTTGACCGCTCTGGGGGTACTCTCCAATACTCACAAGGCCAGGTTTTGAGGATAGCAGTGGTAAGCTGCAGTAGAGGGATGTGGTGCTCAAGGTGGGATAGGATGAGGAAGGCCCCCTTTCCTCAGGAAGAGGATAAGGAGGAGGGAGAAGCTGGAGAAGAAGGCTGAAGAGATTCTGAAGCCAAGGAGGTTGAGCCAGTGTTGAGGACAAAGATGTGCCGTAGGACAGGCCAGGAGACATGCTGAGGAGTCCATGAATGCCGTTATTGTCGCGAGGGACTTCCTCATTCAACAGTGCTTCATCTGAAGTATCCCTGATGAGATGTTGACAGAGCACGTGCCTGCACTGGTTGAGACCCAAGCCTTTACAGGAATAGCAAATAAGCCAACATCTTTCCCAATACAGTTAACACATTTAGAAGGCTGACTGGCTGCATGGGTCTTGGTGAGAACGTGATTACCTCTCTGTATATAGTAGTTAACAGTTATTATACAAAATGTAAATAGGACGCAGATACTTGCATAAAACAATTTGGATTAATGTACAAATGCTTCCAAAAGTTTTCTTTTATACCTCTATGCCCTACAAATCACAGTGACCCTTTTAGTGATCTAACCAATGCTGTGTCCTTTGCATTCGGACATTCCTACATAGTGTTGCCTCAGAGGAAGTGGAGGCAGGCTGCCCACGTTTTCGGCTATACATCTGTGAGGACCGTGGCTGTCGGCCTTGTCGTGCGGGAATCCACTGGGGCCTTTCCAGTGACTGGACTGCCTACATCTCTGCAGGGCCAGCCATCACTGTTTGGTCCCGCCTCACAAATGTGCCCCCTGCTGACAGAGGGGCCAAAGAAGCTGAAGATGCTGAGATTTCCTCATGGTGCAGAGAAGTCTGACCCTCCTCTGTAGATTCATATGATACAGAGCTACGTACCCTGCACAGGATATCTTGCTGCTCATGCATGTACTCCTGGTGCTGCTGCATGTAGCTCTCCATGAGGTTGGCCATTCTTCCATGAGTGGAACCCCTGCGCTCGAGAACCCAAGACAGGTCGAGCTCATCACTGCCAGAAGCTCCTCCATTTGGGGAGCATGAGCTCTCAATGCTTCAGAGAACTCTGCTGGTTAGCCACACATTTGCTGCTTCAGGTCTAAATACTGAGCTCCAAACTGAGACTCCATCTCACTGCCCTGTGGAACATCACTGTGACTGTTCTTCCTCCGAAGAGGACAGCCCCCAGATGCCTCTGCCACCTCCTCCTGTAAACTAGAGTTGTGCTCCTCATTCAGTGTATCTGAATTTAAATCTGTGCATGTATCCACCAATGTGCAAGTCTCTGGGCTGGTGCCTGGTGAGCTCATTTGGTGTGATGGTGCTTCCTTGGACACAGTTCCCTTCTCATGGTATCCAAGGTGCTACTTGTCACCTAGGAGGTGGGATCACACCACTCGCACATGTGAAAGGAACACAAGAGACTTCCGAGGTGAATTCATGGAGAACTTATTCAATCCTCAAGGACCTGCTTTCCACATTGCACCCAGACTGCAATTCAGCCTGCAGTCAGTCTCAGCTTCCCTGGCACCATTCCACTCTCCAACACCCCCACTCCTACCCAAAATGTGCCTTGCTGCAGGATCTTCCACCAAGACAATCATCACCATAGTATTCCCGAGAATAGCACCTCCTGTGCAACTGAAGGGGGAATTCGCTGTCACCCACATGCACAGTTGATGGCATCCTGGCTATCTACGTGGCCCTCTCCTCCATAGGTTGAATGCCTTGCAGCAATGGGGTCCTACCCTCCTGTTCTGATTACCTCTTGGGCATTGTGCACCCTCTTCTTCTGAAAGGACAAGAGAGAAATGGTGATGAGACAGATCCGAGCTTTATAGAGATCGATGACACCTCCATCTAGTCTGTAACATCATCTCCTCTTTGACATTCTTAGACATTAATATTGGCTGTTGCATCAGTGACTGGGCACACACCCATCCAATGTGAGGAGTGACGTGTGCCTTGTGCCCAAAAGATGCTTGGCATGTTGCATGCAACAATTCAAGGGGTGGCACTGAGTAGGGAAGTCTCACTCAACCTTCCTGAACACAGCAAGTCACTGAAGTGTTTCTGGCAGTGGACCCAACTTCTGTGAAGTTCATCCGCAGCGTTCACCACCTCTGCAATCTGCTGCCCTGCCCTATGGTGGCAGTGGGAGAGGCTTGTAGCCTGGTGGTAAGAGGACATCCCTCCTGGGGTACATTTCCTCGGCCAGGATGCCCAATCGTGATCCGAGAACCTTAATGTCGGCATGTCCCTGGGCTCCTGGCTGCTGTCTACATCATCCATCCTGGCATAGGAGAAAAAGTGGTACATTGATCAGTATATGTGTTGTCTGTGTGTGTTGCTTCAATAGCTTTGCAGGGTGGAATGCCAGTGAGGGGATGGTGCTCTACTGTCTGACATATCAGTGATACTTTTTCCACGCACAGCCTCGGTGGTTTCAGCATTGTGAAACCACTGGAAAAGTGTCAGGCATTCTTGTAAAGAGCCAGAGATCCTGAGGGACATACATGTCTTGGTATGAGGTAAGGCTGGATCTAAGCATGGATTTCTCAATGTGTTGCCTCCTCTGCTGAGGTTGCAGGCAGAGGGAAGTTGAGGGGCAGAAGATTTGGGGTTTGAGTGAGGGGTGCAGTGACTGAGCTGGGCTGCTGTGTCCACTTACAGAGCTGTGTTGCACGCTGTTGCATGTTGATTTGCTAGAGTGCAGACACTTGCAGGTGAAAGCAGTAAAAGGCTGGTGTAGCAGAGTGCTCAAGTTAGTAATTCAGAGGCATCAGATGGGTACAGCGATGAGTCCTGCAAAGGTTAAGGCCATTAAGGGAATGCTCATAATGGGCCAACTCTCAGAGGTCAACAAAGTTTCAGCGACCAATCACATGAGCAATGATAGTAAGTATTCATATGTCAAATGTCAGCTCCATTTCCACTGTCCTCTGTATCTTGCTGTCCAAAGGCTGTTGCTAGTTAGAGGATCTATTATGGCGCCATAGGTGTGCCTCTTATCGGGCTCGGGTTTGGATGCACCTGCTTCAGCGCCCAATGGTTTCCGGTCCCACATGTGCATCAAGCATTGGTGCTGGAGATTGTGGTCATGACACGAACCTGCCCCCAGTTCTGAACTCTGAAAATAGTACACGAGCGTGCATTGAATAAGAACTTGGGGATGCAAATGGCCCGACGTGCGATTCCCGAGTCAGTCATGAAAATCCAGTCCATGGAGTCTAATCTCCACCTGAAGTTAGAGAAACACCAGGAAGCCTGGGCATGTTATTGATACTCGCTCAGCACAAACTATTCCCTCAACTCAGCAACTCAAGTCACTAACCCTGAGGAGCATCAACTCCCATCAACATGACCATTGGTATTCAGGGCCGCTTGCCACTGTTCCCAATTCCAGTTAGCTGCAGGGCCAACCAAGCTGCTAACCTGATGTCATGACACTTTTGTTCTATAGTCAGTGTGCAATCCTAATGTGCAATGACTTCATAAACATTGGCCAGGATTTTGTGGTAGTACAGGTGACAAAGCCACCAGCGTTTGCTGAGATTAGTTCTCTGAGACTGGTAGCAACTTCTGGAGTTCACATATCTGCAGATAAATGTAGAGATCCCGAAGTTGCTGCCAGTGATTCAACATGTCTCTGGAGGGTGTAATAATGAGGTCTGCCCAGAATGCAATCCATTAGAAATCATTGAACTAACAGGAACTTTCACTGTTATGTTATTAGTCTTCCTGGGGAAAACCCTTGCAAGTGTTGCACCTTGTTGAATGAGGTACAACTGGGTTTTTAAGGTGCACTGAAGGAGTACTTTCTGAAAGAGTAATTTTATATTTGCTGAATCTCTAATTTCTCAATTATGATTAAAAAAAAAAGTTAAATCATTTTTTAAAAGTTCGTTCATGATATTTTGGCTTTTATCTTAATCCTATGTGTATGTCTCAATCATTTATTTCACTGTCTGTAAAATTTAATATTATAAGTGAAGGGATTCAATGGCTTTTACTTCCTGGTTTGCTGTCTGTGAGAATGCTTCAGTGTGATTGACTGCTTACCCTGCTTGATGACATTGCTGCTGCTGGATGCTTGGAGATTCCCTTGACTTGGCACCAGATTCAAACTGACATTGGGAAAGGTGAAATCCAGGCCACAGAGATCATTAGACCTTTGTAGGCAGGCTTCATTTGAGGTCAGAAGCAAGCACCATTGCTTTTCTGTTGACCACAGAATCCAGCCCAATGTATGAGGACGTACACTCTCATAAAACATGTGTGCTGGTAGATGTAAGTGGATATTGCCTTCATAAAATATATATTTGATTGTATATTCATATATGTATGTACATATGCATATTTGAATAGCCTCATCAATTGTGAATTGAGAGCTCAATTAAAAAAATTAAGGCAATTAAAAGAATAGTTTAAAGAAAGGGTAGGGATCAATGGAAATTAAATGATAAAGGAACTCTTCTATGGTGGATGTTAAAAATTTTAGGTACGTTCTAGGTTTCCTCTCAAATTTCCAGCCAACCAAGATAATGAGCTGATATCAGCCAGATTGTGTAGATGTAATTATAGAGAGTGAACAATAAGTGTTTCTGGCAACATCGACTCGTAGTTTTACAATTAAAAATTAGGAGTACATTAGGGCTATTTGGACTCCCTCTGTCTGAATTCAACCATTCATGTAACCTGTTTATTTGCTATGTTCTAAGCGGCCATGAACAAGTGGGCCATGATGGCACTTCAACCTGGTTTCAGAGCTTCCAGGGAATTGTGTGTATTCAATTGGAAGTTGAGAGTGCAGTAAGATCATTTTAAATGTGACCGGATATTTCTCAAAAATAGACATTAATAATATTTGTAGTTCATTCTTGGTATTTGTCAGTGGAAATTCAGGACAAAAGAAATTTGCTTTAGAGTGCATTAATGATACTTGGGATCTATAGCTTCTGGAGCATGTGAAGCTCCATCTCATGGTAGAAGTATGTAGTTGCAGGCATGACTCTGGCAAGTAATGTTAAAAGTCCTTTTGAAATACTGCTGATAGGCATTACAAAGCTATTGATGCGTAAATAATGTGCCCACAACATAAATACGAATGTAACATTTTACGTATGGGTTTACAAACATAATTTTGTGCTGCCAAAAACTTATGCTTATCATAAAGTATAAAAAATCAGAATCCTTGCAGAATAATTGATAACACTGAGGATAATGCATTACATTATTTCATTGTTGGCATTGATCCTTTTCATAAACTATATGATTAAATTATAGCGCTTTCAATTAATTAAAATACTAAATTAAAATAAACTGGTTACATTTTAATTGAACCATGCTGGGACCAGTGTCCTAGCAAATCGAATAACAAGGGCTGTGGAGAGGGCTTTAAACTAAATAGAGGGGGGAGGGTTCTGGAGAGGGAATAAGTAGGCTTACAAAACAAAAGGATATGGCGGCATTTCAGGGCAGCTACTTAGGTAATGATACCCAGAGTGTGACAGGAAGGGACACAGTGTACAAATATAAAAAATAGGCAGCAAATAGGGTCAAAGGGGGAAAAGATGTTGAAAAGATGTTAAATGCACGTAGTATTCGGAACAAAATAAATGAATTAACAGCACAAATAGAGGTTAATGGGTATGATCTTCTTATAGCCATTACGGAGACATGGTTACAAGGAGATCAAAGCTGGGAACTAAATATTCAGGGGTATGTGAATTTTTGAAAAGATAGGCTGGAAGGAAAGGGTGGTGGGGTAGCTTTGTTAGTACGAGATGGGATAAATACGATAGCAAAAAATGATCTTGGATCAGAAGATGTGGAATTCATATGGGTGGAGGTAAGAAATAACAAGGGGGAGAAGACACTGATGGGAGTAGTCTATAGGCCCCCTAACAGTTGTTACGCTGTCAGACAGAGAATAAATCAGGAAATAATGAGGGCATGTAAAAAAGGCAGTATATTAATCACGGCTGACATTAATCTCCAAGTAGATTGGGAAAATCAAATTGGCAGAGATAGCCACGAGCAAGAATTCATAGTGTTCACAGTTTCCTAGAACAATATGTTGTGGATCCAACCAGGGATCAGGCTATTTTGGACCTGGTAATGTGTAATGAGGTAGGTTTAATGAATGATCTCAGAGTAAAACATCCGCTGGGAAACAGTGACCATAACGTGGCGGAATTTAGCATTCAGTTTGAGAGTGAGAAACTTAGTTCGGAAACAACTGTGCTAAACTTAAATAAGGGTAATTACAAAGGAATGAGGGCAGAGTTGGCTGCAGTGGACTGGGAAAGGACTTCAGCAGAAAAGACGGTTGATGAACAATGGCAGGTATTTAAGAAAATAGTTCCTGACTCATAACAAAGATATATCCCAGTGAGGAAGAAAGATTGCAGGAAGGTGATAAACCAGCCATGGTTAACCAAGGAAGTTAAGGATAGTATCAAAGTGAAAGAAAAAACATACAGGGCAGAATTTTACGTGTCGGCGAGCGGGGGTGGGGCCCGCTTGCCGACGCATAAAATGACGCGCGGTGACATCGGGAGGACGTCACTGCGCCCGATTTTAAATTTTCAGGAAGGCGGGAGCGCAGCGAAATCAGCTGCGTGCCCGCCAACCTGTCAATAGCCAATTGAGGCTGTTGACAGGGTTAATTAAGTAATTAAAGGACCTGCCCGTTCAACCTTAAGGTTGGTGGGCAGGCCAGGAGCCCCGGTAGGAAGTAGAAAAACATGAAACCTCATCCACGGGCGGGATGAGGTTTCATGTAGGATTTAAAAAATTTTAACAAAGATTTTGTAAAAATTATGGACATGTCCCAACTCATGTGACATTGTCACATGAGGGGACATGTAAGGGAAATTTTGTTTTTCTATTTTTATCTTTTTTACATGTACAGCCGATCTCCCTGAGGCAGCACTTAGCCTCAGGGAGATGAGTGCGCTCTTTTATGCGCATGCGCGAAAGATCACACTCTCGATTTTGGGATTGCCCCACGCCTGCACAGGGAACACATAGCACTTCTGTGTGAACGTCACGCTGGGCAGGTCTTAATTGGCCAACCAACGTAAAATGGCGACATGCTTCCGATTGGGGGTATCGATCGGAAGCGTGCCTGTACGCGCCTGCCCATCAACTTCCCCCCCAACGGGGCGAAAATTCAGCCCACAATGTGTCAAAGATTAGTAGTAAGCCAGAGGATTGGGAAAGTTTTAAAAACCAACAGAAGATGACCAAAATAATAATGAAGAGGGAGAAAATAAACTTTGAGGGTAAACTAGCAAGTAATATAAAAACGGACAGTAAAATCTACTTTAAATATATAAAAAGGAAGAGAGAGGCCAAAGTCAATATAGGCCCCTTAGAGAATGAGGCTGGGGAAATAATAATGGGGAACCAGGAAATGGCAGAGGAGTTGAATAAATACTTTGCATCAGTCTTCACGGTAGAAGACACAAATAGCATACCAAAAATACTAAATAATCATGGGGCAAAAGAGGGTATGGAAATAAATACAATAACTATCACTAGAGAAAAAGTAGGGAAACTAATGGGGCTAAAGGCCGATAAGTCGCCTGGACCTGATGGGTTACATCCAGGATATTAAAGGAAATAGCTGCAGAGATGGTGGATGCACTGGTAGCAATCTTTCAAGAATCCTTAGGGCAGAATTTTGCCCTTGGATGGCGTGCGGGCCCCACCGGCTCGGTGGCGGGCGGACAGCTGACCCCTGCCATCGAAACGGGGCCCGCCACCATTTTGAGCGCCCAGCGGCCTGCCTGACAGGAAGCGCTTTGCGCCTCCTGTGCGGGTGGGGGAGGGAATCCTCATCTGTCAAAGTGCGCTTTTTCGCGCATGTGCGCGAAAGAGCATACTGCTCCCTGAGGTAAAGTCCTGTCTCAGGGAGATTCATGACAGGTAAGTAAAGTCTAAAAATAGATAAATATTGAAATTATTAACATGCCCCCCTCATGTGACAATGTCACACGAGATGAGACATGTTAATAATAAACACATAAAATTTACTAAATGTTTGAAAAACGGACATGAAACTTCATCCCGCCAGTGGATGAGGTTTCATGTATTATCAGGAGCCCACTGGGGCTCCTGGCCTGCCCGCCAGCCTTAAGCTTGGATGGGCAGTTCTTTAATTATCTTAATGAGTCTGTCAATGGCCTCAATTGGCCATTGACAGGTCAGCGGGCGGACTGCTGATTTCGCTGTCCGCCCGCCTTCCTAAAAATTTAAAGGGACTGGGATGACACCAGGGATTCCTCCTGACATCATCCGGCATCATTTTCCCGTCGGCGAGCTGGCCCCACCCCCAAATCGCCGAGGGGAAAATTCTGCCCTTAGATTCTGGAAAAGTCCCAGAGGATTGGAAAACTGCCAACGTAACTCCCTTATTCAAAAAGGGAGGGAGTCAAAAAACAGATAACTATAGGCCAGCTAGCTTAACATCTGTCATTGGGAAAATGTTGGAGTCTATTATAAAGGATGTAATAGCAGAGCATTTAGAAATGCATAATATAATCAAGCAGAGTCAGCATGGCTTCATGAAGGGGAAATCATACCTGATAAAATTTAGTAGAATTCTTTGAGGACGTAACAAGCAGGATAGATAAAGGGGAACCATTAGATGTAATATATTTGGATTTCCAAAAGACGTTCGATACGGCACCACACATGAGGCTACTTAATAAGTTAAGAGCCCACGGTGTTGAGGGTAGTAGATTAGCATGGATAAAGGAGTGGCTAACTAATGGAAGACAGAGAGTTGGGATACAGGGGGGCATTTTCATGATGGCAACCTGTAACTAGTGGACTGCCACAGCAGGTGCCAGGGCCACAATTATTTACAATATATATTAATGGCTTGGATGAGGGAAATTAATGTACTATTGCCAAGTTTTCAGATGACAGAAAAGTAGGCTGGATGACACAAAGAGTCTACAGAAGAATATAGACAGGTTAAGTGGGTGGGCAAAAACGTGGCAGATGGAAAATAATGTGGGAAAGTGTGAGGTTATGCACTTTGGCAGGAAGAACAGAGGAGCAGAATATTATTTAAATGGAGAAAGACTGCAGAAAGCTGCAGCACAGAGGGATTTGGGGTTCCCCGTGCATGAATCCCAAAAAGCTAACATACAAGTTCAACAGGTAGTAGGTAAGGCAAGTGGAATGTTGGCCTTTATTTCAAAGGGAATGGAGTATAAAAATAGGAAAGTCTTGCTAAAACTATACAAGGCACTAGTTAGACCACGCCTAGAATACTGTGAACAGTTTTGGCCCCCTTACCTGAAGAAAGACATACTGGCATTGGAGGCAGTCCAGAGAAAGTTCACGAGATTGATTCCGGGTGTGGAGGGATTTTCTTATGAGGAGAGGTTGAGTAGGTTGGGCCTGAACTCATTGGAGTTTAGAAGAATGAGAGGTAACCTTATTGAAACATATGTAGGGCAGGATTTTCCTGTCGGCGAGCAGGGGGTGGGGCAAAATCAGCTGCGCGCCCGCCGACCTGTCAATGGCCAATTGAGGCCATTGACAGAATAATTAAACTAATTAGTTGGATGTCCATCCAACCTTAAGATTGGCGGGTAGGCCAGGAGCCCCGGCAGGAATTTAAAAAAGCATGAAGCCTCATCCATGGGCGGGATGAGGTTTCATGTCGGTTTTTAAAAATTTTAATAAAGTTTTTGTAAAAATTATGAATATGTCCCAACTCATGTGACATTGTCACATGAGGGGACATGTTAGGGAAATTTTATTTTTCTATTCTTAGCTTTTTTACATTTAGGGACGATCTCCCTGAGGCTCCACTTAGCCTCAGGGAGATGAGTGCGCTCTTTCATGTGCATGCGTGAAAGAGCACACTCTTGATTTTGGGATTCCCCCACCCTCCCGCACAGGGAGCACATAGCGCTTCCATGTGGACGTCACGCTGGGTGGGCCTTAATTGACCCGCCCACGTAAAATGGCGCCATGCCCCCAATTAGGGGCGCCGATCGGAAACGCACCTGTGCGCGCCCACCCTTCAACTTTGCCCCCAACGCGGGGAAAAGTCCTGCCCATAAGATTCTTAGGGGGCTTGACAGGGTAGATGCTCAGAGGATATTTCTTCTTGTGGGAGAGCCCAGGACCAGAAGGCATAATCTCAGAGTAAGGGGGCGCCCCATAAAACAGTGATGAGGAGGAATTTCTTCTCTCAGAGTCAACCTGTGGAATTCTTTACCATAGACGGCTGTAGAGGCTGTCTCATTAAGTATATTCAAGGCTGAGACGGATAGATTTTTAATCAGTAAGAGAATCAAGGGTTATGGGGAAAAGGCAGAAAAGTGGAGTTGAGGATTGTCAGATCAGACATGATCTCATTGAATGGCGGAGCAGACTCGATGGGCTGAATGGCCTACTTCTGCTCCTTTGTCTTATGTAAACTTTGTATTTTGCTAACACAAGTAACGTTTTTGATGTCACAAAATGGTTAAGTTATGTTTGAGCTTGTTTAGTTTTAAAACTAGTAACTACACATAACGGTGTCAGTGCAGAATATTACTAAGATTTCTGTATTTAAGTATGAATACACGAATTAAGAGCAGGAGTAGGTCATTCGGCCCCTCAAGCCTACTCTGCCATTTAATAAGTTCCTGGCTGATCTGATTGTGGCCTCAACTCCACATTCTGCCTGCCCCAATAACCTTTGACTCCCTTGTTAGTTAAGAACCTATCTACCAACGCCTTAAAAATATTCAATGCCTCCACTGCTCTCTGGGGAGGAGAGATCCAAAGATTCGCCACCCTTAGAGAAAAAATTTCTTCTCATCTCTGTCTTTTATTTGTAAATTGTGTTCCCTAGTTCCAGTCTCTCCTACAAGGGGAAACACTCTTTCAGCATCCACCCTGTCAAGTCCCCTCAGGATCTTATATGTTTCAATGAGATCACGTCTCATTCTTCTGAAATCCAGTGGATACAGGCCTAGCCTGTTCAACCTTTCCTCATAAGATAACACCCCCCATCCCAGGTATCAGTCGAGTGAACCTTCTCTGAGCTGCTTCTAACTCATTTATATCCTTTCTTAAAGGAGACCAGAACTGTACACAGTACTCTAGATATGGGCCAGAATCTTTAGCTGAGCGGGTGGGCGTGTGCCCGACCCACTTGAGCGTAAAATGACGTGTGATGACGTTGGGCGAGCGTCCTGACGTCATCGCACACTCACGCGATAATTCAGTTGGCGACCATATGCGGGAGTCAGCAACGCGCCCGCCGACAATTAACAGGCCTATTAAGGCCATTAAATGAATAATTAAATGGAAATTTGGCCTTTCTATTTCTTATGAAACCTCATCCACAGGCGGGATGAGGTTTCCAATAGGAATTAAAAATACAATTAAAATGTTTGAATCTTGATTCTAACATGTAAAGTCACATGAGGTGGCATGTTTTTAACATTTTAAAATTCTTTATTTGTGTTTTTAAAAATCTTCAGCTTCCGGAGGCAGCCCAGTGCCTTCAGGGAGCTTTCAGTGCGCTCACCCGCACCAGCACGCATGTGCGAACTTCTGTGCTTGCCCTCCTCCTACCCCCACCCTGGGAACGCTCAGCGTTGCAGTGCGTGATTCACACTAGCTGGCCGTTAATTGGCCAGCCAGCATGGAATCGAGGTCGGGGCCTGATCGCGGGTGGCTTCGTGACTGCTCCCAGGCCCACCTGCCCGACAAGGTAAAAATCCTGCCCATGGTCTTACCAATGCTTTGCACAACATTCCTAATTTTATATTCCATTCCTCTTGCAATAAACAACAACATTCCATTTGCCTTCCTAATCACTTGCTGTACCTGTATATTAACATTTTGTGATTCATGTACCAGGACACCCAGTTCCTTTGTACCTCAGAGTTCTGCACTCTCTCTCCATTTTAATAATATGCGGTTATTCTATTTTCCCTGCATAAGTGGACAAGTCCACATTTTCTCCAGATTATACTCCATCTATCAAATTTTTGCCCACTCACTTAACCTATCTATGTTGCTTAGCAAACTCCTTATGTCCACTTCACAACTTATTTTCCTTCCTATCTTTGGGTCATCAGCAAATTTAGCACCCATACATTTGGTCCCTTCATCCAAGTCATTGATATAAATTGGAAATAGTTGAGGTCCCATCACTGATCCCTGTGGCACTCCACTCATTACATCTTGCCAGCCTGAAAATGATCCATTAATGCCTACTCTGTTTCCTGTTAGCTAACCAAACTTCTTTCCATGCTAATATGTTAACCCTTACACCATGAGCTCTGTGTGGTAACCTTTGATGTGGCACCTTGTCAAATGCCTTCTGAAAATCTAGGTACAGCACATCCATGGTTCCCCTTTATCCATGTTGCTTGTTACTTCCTCAAAGAACTCCAATAAATTAATCAAACAAACATGATTTCGCTTTCACAAAACGATGTTGACTCTGCCTGATTGCATTGAAATTTCCTAAGGGAAATTTTTTTAGCTTGGCGGGTGGGCACGTGCCCGACCCGTTCGAGAGTAAAATGACTTGTGTTGACGACGGGTGAGCGTCCTGGCGTCAACGCGCAGTTGCGCAATATTTCAGTCGGTGGGCAAGTGCCAGTGTCGGCAGCGGCGCCAGAGTCTGACACTTAAAAGGCCTGTTAAGGCCATTAACAAGGTTATTAAAAGAAATTTTTTGCTGCCCAACCAACCTTACGGTTGGCGGGCAGGCAAAAAGGCCAAGCAGCCTTTGCACTATTTAAGAAACCTCATCCACGGGCGGTTTGAGGTTCCCTAAAGCAAATAAAAATAAAAGTTTTAGAATTTAATAACATGTCTCTACTCATGTGACAGAGTCTTTAGCCACATGAGGGGACATGTTTTATTACACTTTTCGATTCCTTTTTTTTTTACAACTCTTCATCTCCCTGAGGCAGCTCTGTGCCTCGGAGATTCTGAAGCATGCACTCGTGCACATGCACGAAGTTCGCACTCGCCCCGCTCGCCCTCCTCTCCCCACCCGCAAAGGCAGCGCTGAGCGCTGCCGCTCGCGTTTCATGGCCTCAATCGCAGGCAGCAGTTGGCTTCCCGACCGTCCCTGCTGAACCCACCTGACAAGGGCTAAATTCTGCCCTAAGTGCCCGTTATAACCTCCTTAATAATAGATTCCAGTAATTTCCCTATGACAGATGTTAAGCTAACTAGCCTGTAGTTTCCTGCTTTCTGTCTCCCTTCTTTCATGAATAGAGGAGTCACATTCACTATTTTCCAATCTGATGGGACCTCTCCAGAATCTTGGGAATTTTGGAAAAGTAAAACCAATGCATCTACTATCTCCTTCAATGTCTGCCACTACATCTCTACTGACCTATCCCTTAACCTAAATTCCCAGTTCATTTTAGCCAGCTCTGTCTTCATGCCCTCATAACTGCCCTTATTTAAGTTTAAAATACCAGTCTTAGATCCACTCCCCCCTCCCTCAGCTGAATGTGAAATTCAGTCATATTATGATCACTGTTACCCAGGGGCACTTTCATTATGAGGTCATTAATTAATCCTGTCTCATTATACATTACCAGATCTAGTATAGCCTGCTTTCTGGTTGGTACTACAACATGCTGCTCTAAGAAACTGTCTCGAAAACACTCTATGAACTCATCATCCAGGCTATCTTTGCCAATCTGATTCATCCAATCTATAGGAAGATTAAAATCACAGTGCCTTTCTCACAAGCCCCATTATTCCTTCATGTATATCCCGTCCTACAGTTGGACTACAGTTTGACCTATAAACCACTCCCACAACTGACTTCTTACCTTTACTATTTCTGATCTCTACCCAAGCTGAATCTACATCTTGATCTCCAGAACGAAGGTCATCTCTCTTCATTCTAACAATGTCTTCCTTAATTAACAGAGCTACCCCTCCACCCTTTCTTAACTTCCTGTCCTTTCTAAATGTCATGTACCCTTGAATATTCAGGTCCCAGTCTTTGTCATCCTGCAGCCATGGCTCAGTGATGGCTATCATACATATTTATTTCTATTTGCGTTGTCAGTTCATCTGTTTTGTTACAAATACTACGTGCATTCAGATACAGAGCCTTTAGTCCTTTCCTTTTTACTAGTTTTGTAACCTCTAGCCTTATCTGTTAGTACATCCTTAAATTTGTACACTCTGTCCCTTCCAGCCATGCTCTGATTATCATTTCCTTTATTTCTACCTTGCTGTCTTGTCTTGTATTTTCTATTTAATTTATCACATTTTCCCAAACTTGATCTGTCGCCCCCACTATTTAGTTTAAAGCCTTCTCTACCACCATTGTTATACGACACACCAGAACACTCATCTGAGCATGGTTCAGATGAAGACCGTCCCAGTGGTACAGCTCCCACTTACCCCAGTACTGGTGCCAGTGCCCCATGAATTGAAACCCACTTCTCCCACATCAATCTTTGAGTCATGCATTTAACTCTCTAACCTGATTTAACCTATGCCAATTTGCTTGTGGTCATATAATAATCCAGAGATTATTACCTTTGAGGTTCTGCTTTTTAATTTAGCCCCTAGCTGCTCATACTCCCTCAGCAGAGCCTCTTTCCTAATTCTACCTATATCATTGGTATCTACCTGGACCACAACTACTGGATCCTCCCCCTCCCACTGCAAGTTCCTCTCCAGCCCTGAGCAGATGTCCTGAACCCTGGCACTGTGCAGGCAACACAGCTGTCTGGACACACGCTCTTGGCTGTGGAGAACTGCACCTATCTTCCTGACTAAAGTGTCCTCAATTACCACTACATTCCTATCAACTCCCCTCACTTGGATGGCTTTTTGTACAATGGTGCCATGGTCAGTTTGCTCATCCAGCCTCCAGCCACTGTTTTCATCCATACAGGTTGCAAGAACCTTGAACGTATTGCACAATTGCAAAGGCTGAGGCTCCTCCACCTCTACCTTCTGGGACCCATACCTGCTTCACTCGCACCCTCCTGTCCCTGACCACTGACCAAATCAGAAGACCCTAACCTAAGGGGTGTGACTGCCTCCTGGTACAAAGTGTCCAGGCAACTTTTGTAGTAAAAGAGTCTGGCACATAAAGGGTTAACATGGGACTGAGTACAGTACCATCCGCACAGTGATGTAAGAGAATACATGACCCGCACCTAGGCATCAGTGTAGTACTGAACAGAGCCATGTGTAGAAGCAAGCATGGAGACAGCTCCTAGCTTGGACCTTTAGTGTACCTATATATATAATTTCTAGTAGTTAATAAGTATTTACTGTAGGACTACCTAAGACTACGAATACCTGAATAAGACCTACTGCATTATGCCCAACGTCTTACAACATGGTGGCAGCGAATGGAAGAACTCAAAACCTCGCAGACACTGCAGAAGAAAATTAAAATCTTGGAAAATGGAAGGAAAAATCAAAGAAACGTTCTGACCTGAAGAAAATCTCAAGAAGTGAAGGACCAAGCCAGAGAAATGCTCCAAAGAAAGGCTTGGAAGCTGAAGGGAGCAATTAAATTCCTCACTGTAGCAGAAGACTCCACTGAATCCCATGGAAGTCGAGCTTCAATATCCAGAGTATCCAGAGTCAGCAGACCTAGCAGGGGTGAGCTAACAATTAAAAATCCCCGGATAGCACAAGTCCCGAAAAAAGTTAAATACTGTAGTGGTCAGAAATTGCTGTTTAAATCACATTCTGAGAAAGCTGGTTCCCAAGTCGGTGCCAGAATACCAGCCGAGCTCACTCCAAACAAGGAAAAAAAAATAATTAAAAATTAATCGCAACTGAGTAGGCAGCTTAAAAAACCCAGCAACAGCCAGGATTCAACACTTCCAAGGCCCAAGAGCAATGTGCTAAAGTGAGGAAGACTCTCACCAAGGCTTGTCCAACCTTTTCTCTAGGGAGGGCCACATTTCAATTTTTCTCACATTTGGGGGTCCGATGAGCAAATTTCGGAAAGATAAGGTTTGGCACAACATCAAACATGAATTTCTAAAAAAAATGCTTACGTATGATTAGAAATAACTTGCTGAGCAAAAAAAACAATAAATTGATAATCAGAAAATGAGCAATAAATAAAGACAAGTGTGAAAGGGTGAGAAGGTGTGTGTCCAGCTCACTCCAAGATTCAGGATGCTCACCAACTCACCCTCACCCACTGTGAGAGTACCTGTTGGTGCGTGGGGGTGAGGGTGAATGAGAACTCTGCGGCTGGGAGTGAGCCAGACACACACACTCCCCTCTCTCACCCACACATGCACAGACACACGCACTCACCCTCTCTCTCACACGCACTCAACTTATTTTCCTCGCACATGTGCGCATGTTACCCATGCTCACTCACACTCACTCACCCACCCTCACATTCACTCAGCCACACACCCACCCTCATGCTCACTCAGCCACTCACTCACCCTCATATTCATTTAGCCACTCGCCCACACTCACACTCACTCAGCCACTCACTCACCCACCCTCACACTCCCTTACTCACCATCACTCACAAAATCAGCTTGGGGGTGGAGGTAGGTGCAATGTGAGCTGGACTGAGGCCTGAGGCTGAGCAGTGCCCGAACGCAGGTGCCCGCAGCGGGGAGGGCCAAGAACCAGGGGACAGCTGGAGAAACGAGGGGAGAACCAGGATAGAGCCGGGAGGAATTGTGGGTGAGTCAGGGGAAAGTGGGAGAGAACCAGTGGGACCCGGGGTATACCAGGGGAGAGCCAGGGAAATGCAGCTGGGCCAGAGCACCGGCAGCCATGGGAAAGCATGGTGAATGTGTGCTCCAAAGTCTCTCTCTCTCTCTCTAACTTCAAATACTCGCAGTTGCTGGTATATGCTGCTTCTCCAATCACAGCCTGTTTCTCTCCCATGTTTGACGCTGATAGGCTCAATAGTGAGTCTATCAGCAGTAAATGTGGCTGTGATTGGAGGAACAGGCCCCTGAAGAAATCTTCAAATGCACTGAGCCATCTTAGGCGGTATTTTCAACAATCGTTCTGGGGCCCACGGGTTGGGCAAGCCTGCTCTAACCAGTCGTTCCAGGCAGCCATTTTTGAAAATATTTAAACGCTGAGATCGCAAATGTCATTACTGTGAGAGCCTGCCAAAATAGCAAGTGCGGGAAAACCCTTTGGGAAGAAGCGTACGGTGGCGCCATCTTGGATGTTTGGAAACCTCTTAAAGCTGAACCTGCAATTTAAAAATTTTAACCATAGATCAGAAATCCATTCTTCCAGATCAATTTGGACTGATCCAAGGCCCAGATCAATCACAAAATTGGGGACTATAGAGAGAGTCTTAGATACATGAATGCTCCAGGTCTGAATAAAAAGACAGAAACTGAACAAATTAACACACTGCTTTATCCGGTACGCCTGATAGTGAACAATATAATAACTAGACAAGGAATCAATGAATCATCTGCAAAATTTGATGAAGTTTTAAAATCATTTGACACTTACTTTAATCACAGAAGTAACATAATCCTTGAAAGGGCTAAATTTAATAAAGGTGTCCATCAGCCAGGAAAACCTGTCGCATTCTTCATTAACAAGCTGTACAGAATGACTGAAGGCTGTGATTATGGAGACATGAAATCTGAGCTAATCAGGGATTGAATAGTTGTAGGAGCGGCAGGTGATGCACTCTCAGGCATGCTTCAAGCGAAGGAACATCTAACCCCTGAGAAAGCCATCCAGATTGTCAGGCAGCCTGAGATCCACTTGTAGCACAGGAAAGAAAGCAAACCATGGTACAAAGTAAACTCCAGTGTCCAGTCCGTGAAACAGCACAGAAACCGGGACACCCCAGGCCACGGGGCACAATACCCTAACCAACCAGTAGAGCGACCATGCCAGTGATGTGGAACAAAGCACCCCCACAGAAATGATCAATGTCTGGCAATTCCAGCCCAGTGCTTTCAATGTAACAGAATTGGACACTTTGGCAAGCTGAGCAAAGCCAAAACATCAAAACGCACAGAAGATCCCAAGGGGATTCATGAGGTCAAGGCATCACACCAGGAGGACACACAGGCTTGATTCTTGGGTGAGGTCAAAGATCCTGCGTTTTCAATCTGGAATGCGAACATCTCAGTTAATGACCATCTCACAAACATTAAGTTGAACATGGAAGCTAGTGTCACGGTCCTGTCAGATAAAGAACTACGGATGAGAGGCCTCTGGCTATGAACAGTGGGCACACCACTTTATGGGCTTGGAGGAGCCTGACTTCTGGTCAGAGGCATGATTCTGGAATCATTAAAGTATGGCGGCAAACAAATCTTCGAGCTGATGTACGTAATCTGTTACCAGTCTTTTTCTCTCTTGAACAGAGATGCCTGTGCAGCCCTGAATCTCCTCAAAACAGCAGAAGGTGTCAAGACAACCACTGTTGTAAATTATAGAGAACTGCAAGTTTCCGAGAGCTCCAACAAGAAAGATTTTGTCGACTGGGACTTCAGCTCTGAATTGTCGTCTTTCTTTGCAGAGCAGGTTTGTCCATTTTTGTTCCAAGTGGCAGAAGCCCCTCATTCGTCAGACTAGCCAACCACTCAAATGGTTACAATACCTTGAGTAGATGACAGTCAAGACAGGAACCAGCAACAAGAAGAGCCTCAACCTCCGGCTCCAACGCTAGTTGGAGAGATAAACCCTGAGACCACAGAGCAGACGCTGCAATCCCCAGGCAGAATGACAGTGCACCAAACGATGCTGGAACCGAGTAGCAGCCACCCATTGACGGCAGCACACTACACAGCCAAAACGCAAAGGTGAGCTTACTACCAGGTCACACCCTGACAACAGGAAGAGCCATCTTCCATCCCAGCATGAGTCACAGTGAGCCGCATAAAGGAAGACGAGAAAATAATACTATAGAGATGAGCCCAGAGTTTGTCCGCTCTGTAAAGAGCAGAACAAACTAATCGCCATCTATCACTACAACTGATGAATCAACAAAGAGAGATTCACGGCCAAAGAATGGAAAAGGAGGATGAAAAGGCATCAAGATGCCAGAACAACCTCCAATTCAATAAAGTTTACCTCCAGCGACAGAGCCTACCACTCCACCAACAGTAGTGAGAACAAAACATGGAAGGGTTAATAGGCCTCCAGACCGCCTGAACCTATGAACTCAGATACTTGAGGAAGATGGGGTAGTAATAATGATGTAAATACATGGGGCAAACTGGGTTAACTTGTAAATACGTTGGATAAAGACTTGGGGGAGGTGTAGTATGAGGATCTGGTATGTGGGGCTGAGTACAGTACTGCTCACACAGCGATGTAAGAGAACACACGACCTGCACCTTGGGGCCAGTGCAGTGTTGGAGACAGCCATGTATGGAAGCAAGCATAGAGACAGCTCATAGTTTGGACCTTTACCATACCTATGTATATTGTTTGTAGTAGTTAATAAATACTTACTGTTGAGCTACCTAAGACAACAAGTACTTTAATAAGATCTACTGAACTATGCCCAACACCTTACAATAACTTCCCCCCAGCCCTGATACATTGTAGCACCTGCAGCTCGGCCTCCAGCTCAAGGACTCTAAACCGAAGCTCCTCAAGCCACACACTTACTGCAGATGTTTTTGCCCTGGATCACAGGATCTCCAGGAGCTCACACAGTCGCAACACACCGCTTGCCCTGCCATCTTTATTCTGTGTTAATTAATTCATTTTCCTTAATTAATTTATAATTAATAAACACTGCTACTTAATAATCTTTACTACTGCTACTAAACTTGCTATAACTAATGTAATTTATTGGTAACTAAGATTTTATGAGTTTTGAAGATAAACAAGCAAAATATTCACCAACCAATCATATCTGTTTCCCTGTGATGTCACACTTTGATTTCCCTCAGGACATATGGCCACTCCACTCTGGAGCCACAGACTGGACTGGACTGGACTGGATTGAATAGTTCTTCTAGGTGCTGCTGACTGTCCCTGGGTCCTCTTTTTGCCCACCCTTCTAGGCCCTTTTTTCCCAAAAATGTACTTTATTCATAAAACTTGTAAAAACAGATGACAAAACATTTGAACTTGAAAATTACAGGAAGTGCAATAAAATTCTACACGTCTCCATACATCATGGACAGAATCTTCTGGCTGGCGTGCGGGTGTCCCGACGTCAGTGCGCAGCATCGCGATATTTCGGTTGGCAGGCGTGCTATGCAGTGGGATGCGCGCCCGCCATTAATTAAAGGCCTCATTAAGGCCCTTAACTTGCCAATCGTCGACAATTTTGAGGGGCCCGTGCGAACTTTGGGACGGGGCACGGGCCCAACGGGCAGGTGGGTAGGAGATTTTTTTGCAAACCTCATCCAGTGGCGGGATGAGGTCTGATAGCGGTTTTAAAAACTTTTAATAAAGTTTTTGTTTATTTCATTAACATGTCCCATCTCGTGTGACATTTTCACATGAGGGAGACATGTTAATTAATTTTTTATTGTTCTATTTTTTATATTTGCCAGCCTTTCAGCGATCTCCCTGAGGCAGCACTTTGCCTCAGGGAGATGTGAGCATGCACGAAAGAGCGAACTCTGACAGTTGGGGAAACACCCTCCCACCCCACCCCCCCCCACCACACAGGAAGCGTCGGGCAGCCTGCCCACTTAAAATGGCGGCGGGGCCCGTTTCGGCGCCAGCGATCGGCTGCCCGCCCGCCGCTGAGCCGGTGGGGCCCGCCCACCCGTCAAGGGCAAAATTCTGCCCCATGTTCCACTCTTAGGTGCCTCTATAAAATTGGAATACTCTGGATATTTACAATATATATTCCATGTCAGGCATACAGTCTGAGGGCAAAATGATTCAAATTGAAAAGTTACAGAAAGTGCAATAGAATTTAACTTTTCTTCATACATATTGTTCCCCTCTAAGGTGCCTCAACACAATTTCAATACTCGTGATA
Organism: Cetorhinus maximus; assembly: GCF_964194155.1. Classification (NCBI taxonomy): domain Eukaryota; kingdom Metazoa; phylum Chordata; class Chondrichthyes; order Lamniformes; family Cetorhinidae; genus Cetorhinus; species Cetorhinus maximus. The sequence continues at coordinate 112,540,992 of NC_135880.1, forward strand.
TTCACAATATACAATCCATGTCATGGATACAGACCAAGGAGTTCTACGAATTTTCCAGCCCAGTGTGATATCTAACATTCTTCTGTCATAGTTGTAAAGCTGTAGTGTAGTATGGCTGAAAGGTCTTAGACAGCAACCTTTCCCCATTGCACCTCTGCGGCGACTGCCCCAAGCTTTAGTGAGGCGCTCAGCACATAGTCCTGGACCTTGGAATGTGCCAGTTTTCAACACTCGGTCAAGGACAACTCTTTGCACTGGAAGACCACCAAGTTTTGAGCAGACCAAAGAGAGTCTTTCATCAATTTGATGGTCCATCAGCCACAGTTGATATTTCTTTTGGTGTACATCCCTGGAAACAGCACATAGGTCATATGGTCCTGTGTCACAGCCCTGCTTGGGATGAAGCTTGATTAAAAACCTCTGCGTCTCTCTCCAAACCTTCTTTGCAAAGGCACATTCCAGAAGGAGATGAACAATGGTCTCTTCCCCACCACAGCCACTTCAAGGGCAAAGTGCTGAGGGGAGGGAACTGATGGGGAGTGCCTTTCTTGCCACCAGCCGAGCTACATTTTGGTGCTTGTTTGAAAGTTCTGGCGATAATACATTTTGCCAAATGACTGCGACAGTCTTCTCAGGGAACCACCCGATAGGATCTGCCATCTCCTTTTCCTGCAGGGTCTCTAGAACATTACATGCTGACCAATGCCTGATGAACTTGTGGTCAAAGGTGCTTTTCTGCATAAACTTTTACATGAAGGATAGGCAGTACTGCACTGTCCAACTGCTTGGAGTGATCCACGGCAATGCGGCCAGAGTCATCCTGCGCAACACCGGGGACAGGTAGAATCTCAGCACATAGTAATACTTGGTGTTTGCATATTGAGGGTCTACGCAAAGCTTGATGCAGCCGCACACAAAGGTGGCTATCAGGGTGAGGGTGATGTTGGTTACGTTTTTTTCCCTCTTTACCAAGAGGTTTGTACATCATGTTCCTGTGAACACGGTCCATTTTTGACCTCCAGATCACCCGTTCTTCTAGGTCTTTTTGACTGCCTCCAGGTCCTCTTTCGCCTGTTCTAGAAACAACATCTAGAAACTATTGATAGATTGCACCAGCTTTACAACTATGATAGAAGAATGTTAGATATCACACAGATGGTATCGAACAGACTCCTAGCACTTTTTACATGATATCACAGCTGTATTTGTCAAGACATTGTGGGCCGTATTCACAAAATGTTTGTTGACATATTAAAATTCTCCATTAATTCTACAAATGACCAGTTGAATAGATTTAGAACATAAGCAGAAAGCTGCATTTAAGTAGATCAGTAAAAGCTTTGTGATTGGGTTGCATGATTATCAAATAAATGATGTTAGTGGTTATATATAACAAATAGCACCTCTAACAACAGAAACGATTTATTACTTGCAGTGTGGTACAAGAAAGTCTGAACACTTGAGACCGAAGGCTGTTCCTTTGTTTAGCTTGAATCAATTTTTAAGCTTTTTAATGTGCACATGTATTCTTCCATGTGAATCCATGACCACTAAAAAGACTGGGGGCAGAATATTATGTTTGCCATGCGGGTGCGCGCCTGACACGCCCGAGCGTAAAATGATGCGCGATGATGTCAGGCGTGCGTCCGCCAATAATTAAAAGGCCTATTACAGCCATTAACAATCTAATCAAATTCAAATTTACGCTGCCCGTCCAACCTAACAGTTGGTGGGCAGGCGAAATGGCCAAGCAGCCTTTACATTTTTTAGGAAACCTCATCCATGAGCGGGATGAGGTTTCCTAAAGCAAATGAACGTTAAATAAAAACTTCATTTTTGAATTAAAAACATTTCCCAGCTCAGACATGCTTTATTAAATTTTTATTCTCTTTTTTTTTTTACACAGCGCTTCAGTGTCCCTGAGGCAGCTCCTTGCCTCAGGGAGATTGAAGTGCTCTTTCTCGCGCATGCACGAACTACGCGCTAGGCCTGGCTCTCCCTCCTCTCCCTGCCCGCACAGGCAACGCTGAACGTTGCCGCTCCCGTTCCATGCAGGACAGACCTTAATTGGCCTGCCCATGTGAAATCGCGGTGTGGAGCTGATTGCGGGTGGTGGGTGGCTTCCTGACCGCCCCCGCCGAGCACCCTCGTCAAGGGCAAAATCCTGCCCTGGATCACTTTTGCTTTACCCTGCTTTTCGGTTGTTACTTTGTTCAAGCTATTATTTGGAGTAAACATTACATAAGAAAGAAAAATGTTATGTATGGATTTTAGTTGCATTGAGTAATAGATAATTAATAATACAAAGAAATAGGAAATGGTCTTTCAGAAATAATATGTCAGTTTGAAGGAACTGGAATTACAGATACTGACAGCGGCTGGTTCCCTTTTCAGAAACTCTCGTGCATCTAATGACTGTAGCATGCGATTTTACAAAGAGATTTGAAAGGCAACTATTAGTATTTTCAACAAAAGCAGAAAATGCTGGAAAACCCAGCAGGTCTAGCAGCATCTGTGGGGAGAAAAACAGAGTTAACTTTCCAAGTCCATCTGACCCTTGTTAAGAGCTGAAGAGAAGTGGAAATGTGATGAAATTTATACTGTTTAAGGGGGGGTGAAGCTGCATAGGCCATCGATAGGTGGGAACAAAAGCGAGATTGACAATGATGTCATGAACTAAAGGACAAAGGGAGTGTTAATGGTCATGGTAAAGGTTAAAAAGGTGCTGATAGTGGCATAAAGATAAGAAAGCAGAATATGATAATAGCAGAACAAGGGTAGAATTGCGTGAAAGAACAACATGGAACAAGTAATAGGTGGCCCTTTTGGGGATGGGATGGGGGGAGGGGGCACTGGTGGGGAAAAAAGGATAGAAAATGGGATAGAAGGGGGGATAAAAAAGGGGATAAAACCATGGATAAATGAATAAAATAAGTGGATAAAAAATAAAAATGAATGTAGAAAAAAGGGGATAAAAAAGGGGTGAGGATAGAGAAGAGAGTTCATGGTCTGAAGTTGTTGAACTCATTGTTCGGAAGACTGTAAAGTGCCTAGTCGGAAGATGAGGTGCTGTTCCTCCAGTTTGCGTTGAGCTTCACTGGAACATTGCAGCAGGCCAAGGACGGACATGTGGACATGAGAGCAGGGTGGTGTGTTGAAATGGCAAGCGACAGGAAAGTCTAGGTCATGCTTGGGGACAGACCTGAAGTGCTCCGCAATGCAGTCACTCAGTCTGCCTTTGGTCTCTCCAATGTATTTCATTTATTACCGTACAGATGAGGCCAGCCAGACACAGTGAGCCAGAAGCTTCACAGCGATTGCCTGCTTCCCCCACGTCCAGGGTGCTATAGACTGCACACATGTGGCCATCAAGGTGCCAGAGGGTGAACCAGGTGCCTTCGTCAACAGGAAGGGCTTCCACTCCATGAATGTGCAGATAGTGTGTGACCACAGGATGCAGATTCTGCAATTGTGTGTGCAAGGTACCCTGGCAGCTCCCATGATGCCTACATCCTGAGGCACTCCCAGATGCCGAGACTCTTCAGTGCTCCATCCTGATTGGATGGATGGCTGCTGGGTGACTAGGGCTATCCGCTCAAAAAGTGGCTCATGACGACTCTCTACTATCCAAGAACAGAGGCTGTGCAGCAGCAAAACAGGAGCCACACCTCCACAAGGGCAGTGGTAGAGAGAACCATCAGTCTTCTCAAGATGCATTTCCGATGCCTGGACCATTCAGGGGGCGGACTCCAATACCCCCTAGATCCTGTGTCACTGATAGTGGTTGCAAGCTGCGCTCTCCACAATCTGGCACTGGAAAGGGGGAAAGCAGTGGAGGAAGAAGCTCTTGGCGCAGCTGCACAGGGAACAGATGATGAGTTCAGTAGTTGGTCCGAGGACGAGCACGGTGATGAGAACGCTGAGGGCATAGACGCTGACCTGGGTAACCTCCAGGGAGGCAGGGACACCCAGGATGCTTTGATCCAATGATCCTTCACCTAGCCCACCAAATAACCACCACCATATGCCAGGGCTGCAGGCTCCATACTCGATCCCTGACAGGACCATTTCCTTGGTCAACAACATACACTTTGTACCAGTGCAATAAAATTTCAGGTGACACGGGTCCATCATAAAATCATGGCCTACCCTGCACCTACAGAACAAATGAAGCATACAGAGGCCAACTGCACAAAATAACATCTCATTTACTTTTGAATGTGAAACATTGCTGAAATTAACATTAACTGATGTTTCCATCACACCATTAAAAATGTAAAGAAAAATGGGGGAACAAAATATCACCCGTGATAAGGCCGTCTTGTGTTTAAGGTGCTTTAAGTTTTCGTTTGCTGGTGCTACGTCTAGGTGTTCCCCCCTCACTGGCACCGGCATTGGAGACAGCCTGCTCGCCCTGGTGTCTTGTTGGCCTTGATGACCTTGGCGGGCATCCTCTGTCCCCTGGAGCCTGTGCTGGCCCCGCTTGGGAGGGAGCGGCCAGTGCCACGGCTGGCATCTCCCCAATCGCCACAGCCTCATCAGATGCCCCGGTCACTGGCAGAGGGGCAGAGGAGCTGCTGCCGTCATCTGGAGCGCCCTGAGAGGAGCCCACAGGGACGACAGGCAGCTCGTGTGTCAACGTGAGGTCGCATTGGTCCTCCCTGCTTATCATTGATGGACAGGCACCGAGCTGGGATACTGGGTGCCCAAACCATCTCCCACACTGACACTGAACAGCTGAGGTCATTGCCGGTGTGAGGGCTTGCAGGTCCAAGCGCATCCCCAGGGACCCCTGATTGAGCCCCTGGAGGAGCCTCTCCATGTGAGTCACTACTCTCTCCATGGAAGAGGCATTGCGCTTGGCCATGAGGTCAACGCAGTGTTTATGCTCCACACGGACTCCTCCACAATGGACACCAAGGCACGCATTCCCTCGTGTATCTGCACCAGATCCTCCTGCACCCTGCTGGACATCCAGTATCTGCTGACTCATGGAGGTCTCTAGAGGCCCATCATCAGCCATCGACTGAGCATTGCCTTGGTCCCCAGCAGTCCTCCAACTGCTGGCGCCCTGGGCACTCTCTGCCTCCGGCTGCACCTCAAATGAAGTGCCCTCACCAATGTGCCCCAATAGACTTTACGGCGATGTTATGCCCACCGAAATGCTGGTATCTTCGCTGATGCTGCTTGATAGGGCGTGACGCAGGTGCCTGGTGAGCATGGTGGTCCTCATGGGTCAGGGATGGGCCTTCAGGCTCCTCATAACGATCTGCTGGTGAGCCTAAAAGGGAGAAGAAGGACAAGTCACTAGTTTAAGTCATGACACTGTCACTGTGCGTGCCTGGCACCTTGATGAGACAAAGATATACATCATGGTGCCGTCGACTTTTGATTATCAATGGGGATTCCAGGTTCGGGGCTCACATCAATATGGAGACTACACTGCAATGGCAGCAATAACTGATATTCTCACCTCAGTGCACTGTGCTCTTACCTTCCTCTGGCACCTCAGCCTCACCGCGGCCGCTTGACCGAGATGCATGGCGCCTCTCCAGCTCCAGGGCCTCCTGCTCGTAGCGTGTGAGGATGAGGAGGTGTTGGGTCCCCTGCCAGTCCGCAACCTCTCGGCATTGTTATGGGATGTTTTCTCCTGAAAGGGCAGAGGAGCATTGATTAGTCCACTCTCTACCTGCAGCAAAATTGCAGCCTGGCCAACCCCACCTGAGGAACACCTCGCAGGGCTCGGCCGGTTCGTGACCCTGGAGCCGCAAGACACTCAGTCCAAGCAGCCAGGGCTCACCCCCTTGGCCAGATCCTGCCTCATTGACATTTGCCACTCACACTCTAATACCTCTGAAGTCCACAGGGGGATGGGCAGCTCTTACCTGTTTTGCAAAGTGACCCATGCCAACACGGTACTCACCCTTCCTGATCGCAGGAGATCATTGAAGTGCTTCTGGCACTGGACCCATGTGCGCCTCACCACCTTGTGGCTGCTGACCCTGGATGCCACCTCCTCCCAGGCCTTTTTTGGTGAGGTGGGGGGCCTCCTCTTCCCATCCCTGGGACAAGGGTTTTTCTCTCCTCGCTGCCACCTTCACCAGGATGGCAGCGAGGCACTCACCTGAGAAATGTGGGGCTGACTGCCCCGCCAACCTGCCTCCCACCAGCCGTGTCCAACCGCACTGGAATCCATCGAGAGTTCAGTGTCCTTCCATGGCAGCCTTCCAGTGGCTGCTGAGGTCGCTTTTGAATCGGCTGCCGGATTGCCATTGGCCTTAATTGGCCTGCCAGCGTAAAATCGCGGTGCGCTGCCGATCGCGGGCAGTGGTCAGCTTCCCGAATGCCCCCGCCCATCCTCACCGATCCCGCACGTCAAGGGCAAAATTCTGCCCTTAGCTTCTCCTACTAAAAGATGGTACTAGAAAAATATCCATACAATTCAATCATAATCTAACCAGTTCAGTGTATTACCATTGAAAATGTTCATTCACCCATTTTTAAGAAACTGCAAACAGCAAAGGTGGGGTGATTGACTGAAGCCAGCGTGAACCAGTAACAGTTTGAGAACATAAAGAGGCTCTGTAAAGAAGAAAGGCTATTCAGACCATCACAAAAACAGAATTACCTGGAAAAACTCAGCAGGTCTGGCAGCATCGGTGGAGAAGAAATCAGTTAACGTTTCGAGTCTTCATGACCCTTCGGCAGAACTGAGTATAGTTAGGAGAAAGGTGAAATATAAGCTGGTCTAAGGTGGGGGGGTGGGGGGAGAGAGAAGTTGAGGGTGTGGTGATTGTGGAGATAAGCAAGCAGTGATAGGAGCAGATAATCAAAAGATGTCACAGACAAAAGGATCAAAGAGGTGTTGAAGGTGGTGATATTGTCTAAGAAAAGTGCTAATTAAGAATGGAAGACAGGATACTCAAGGTACAGCTCTAGTGGGGGTGGGGTGGAAAGACTAACAAAGTTTTAGTTTTAGATTTAAAAATAATGGAAATAGGTGGGAAAAGAAGAATCTATATAAATTATTGGAAAAAAAAAGGGAGGGGGGAGAAACGGGGTGGGGATGGGGGGAGGGGGAGTTTAAGATCTAAAGTTGTTGAATTCAATATTCAGCCCGGAAGGCTGTAAAGTGCCTAGTCGGAAGATGAGGTGCTGTTCCTCCAGTTTGCGTTGGGCTTCACTGGAACAATGCAGCAAGCCAAGGACAGACATGTGGGCAAGAGAACAGGGTGGAGTGTTAAAATGGCAAGCGACAGGGAGGTTTGGGTCTTTCTTGCGGACAGACCGCAGGTGTTCTGCAAAGCGGTCGCCCAGTTTGCGTTTGGTCTCTCCAATGTAGAGGAGACCGCATTGGGAGCAACGAATGCAGTAGACTAAGTTAGGGGAAATGCAAGTGAGATGCTGCTTCACTTGAAAGGAGTGTTTGGGCCCTTGGACGGTGAGGAGAGAGGAAGTGAAGGGGCAGGTGTTGCATCTTCTGCGTGGGCATGGGGAGGTGCCATAGGTAGGGGTTGAGGAGTAGGGGGTGATGGAAGAGTGGACCAGGGTGTCCCGGAGGGAACGATCCCTACGGAATGCCGTCAGGGGGGGTGAAGGGAAGATGTGTTTGGTGGTGGCATCATGCTGGAGTTGGCGGAAATGGTGGAGGATGATCCTTTGAATGCAGAGGCTGGTGGGGTGATAAGTGAGGACAAGGGGGACCCTATCCTGTTTCTGGGAAGGAGGAGAAGGCGTGAGGGAGGATGCGCGGGATATGGGCCGGACACGGTTGAGGGCCCTGTCAACGACCGTGGGTGGAAAACCTCGGTTAAGGAAGAAGGAGGACATGTCAGAGGAGCTGTTTTTGAAGGTAGCGTCATCAGAACAGATGCGACGGAGGCGAAGGAACCGAGAGAATGGGATGGAGTCCTTACAGGAAGCGGGGTGTGCGGAGCTGTAGTCGAGGTAGCTGTGGGAGTCGGTAGGCTTGTAATGGATATTGGTGGACAGTCTATCATCAGAAATTGAGACAGAGAGGTCAAGGAAGGGAAGAGAAGTGTCAGAGATGGACCATGTGAAAATGATGGAGGGGTGGAGATTGGAAGCAAAATTAATAAGTTTTTCCAGGTCCCGACGAGAGCATGAAGCAGCACCGAAGTAATCATCGATGTACCGGAGAAAGAGTTGTGGGAAGGGGCCGGAGTAGGACTGGAACAAGGAATGTTCCACATACCCCATAAAGAGACAGGCATAGCTGGGGCCCATGCGGGTACCCATAGCCACACCTTATATTTGGAGGAAGTGAGAGGAGTTAAAGGAGAAATTGTTCAGTGTGAGAAGGAGGAGAGTAGTGGTGGATGGGGATTGTTGGGGCCTCTGTTCAAGGAAGAAGCTAAGGGCCCTCAGACCATCCTGGTGGGGGATGGAGGTGTAGAGGGATTGGACATCCATGGTGAAGAGGAGGTGGTTGGGGCCAGGGAACTGGAAATTGTTGATGTGACGTAAGGTGTCAGAGGAATCACGGATGTAGGTGGGAAGGGACTGGACAAGGGGAGAGAGAAGGGAGTCAAGATAACGAGAAATGAGTTGCGTGGGGCAGGAACAGGCTGACACGATCGGTCTGCCAGGACAGTTCTGTTTGTGGATTTTGGGTAGGAGGTAGAAGCGGGCCGTCCGAGGTTGGGCAACTATCAAGTTGGAAGCTGTGGGAGGAAGATCTCCAGAGGAGATGAGGTCACTGACAGTCCTGGAAACAATGGCTTGATGTTCTGTGGTGGGGTCATGGTCCAGGGAGAGGTAGGAGGAAGTGTCTGCGAGTTGACGCTCAGCCTCCGCGAGGTAGAGGTCAATGCGCCAGACAACAACAGTACCACCCTTGTCAGCGGGTTTGATGACAATGTTGGGGTTGGACCTGAGAGAACGGAGTGCAGTGAGTTCAGAGAGAGACAGATTAGAATGGGTGAGAGGAGCAGAGAAATTGAGACGGCTAATGTCACGCCGACAGTTCTCAATGAAAAGATCAAGAGAAGGTAAGAATCCAGAGGGAGGGGTCCAGGTGGAGGGAGAATATTGGAGGTGGGTAAAAGGATCCGTTGAACGGGGAGAGGACTCCTGCCCAAAGAAGTGAGCACGGAGATGAAGACGGCGGAAGAAGAGTTCAGCATCATGCCGAGCCCGAAATTCATTGAGATGAGGGCGTAAGGGTATGAAACTAAGTCCTTTGCTGAGCACTGAACGTTCAGCATCGGAGAGGGGAAGGTCAGGGGGTATAGTGAATACGCGGCTGGGGCTGGGATTGGAAGATGGGGTGGGGACGGAGGGACAAACAGGGGTGGAGGGTCCCAGATGGGTGTTGGTGTCGATGAGTTGTTGGAGCTTGCGTTCCTTAGCACTTGAGAGAAAGAGAAAAAGTTTCTTGTTGAGGCGACGGATGAGGCGAAGAATAAAATGAAACTGGGGGCACGCGCAGCTTTGAAAAAGGGTGCGGCGGTGCTGCTGGAGGGAGAGGTCGAGTGTGTTCATATGGCGGCGCATGGCACTGAGTGTGGATCTCAGAATGCGACGGGAACAGCAGTCCGAGAAACGTTTTATGTCCCGGAGATACCTGTAATCCTGGGTGGGTTTGAAACAAGAGGGATGGAATTTCAGGTGAAATCCACGTGGGGTGAGTCGGAGACGGAGACAGTCACTGAGAAAGGAGATATGGCTGTGAAAGCGGGTTTTAGTAAACAACTTGTCAAACACCAGGAGAGAAATGGAAAGCAATGAAGGTGAGCAGGGCAGAAGAGACAGGCGGAAATCCTGTCGGAGAACAGATCCATACTTCTTCAGAGAGGGCATTTCTTGAAGAGAGATGGCAGTCAATTAAACACAGAGATAAAAACAAAAAGCTAAAAGCTACTGCGGATGCTGGAAATCCACAACAAAAACAGAATTACCTGGAAAAACTCAGCAGGTCTGGCAGCATCGGTGGAGAAGAAATCAGTTAACGTTTCGAGTCTTCATGACCCTTCGGCAGAACTATAGTTAGGAGAAAGGTGAAATATAAGCTGGTCTAAGGTTGGTGGTGGGGGGGGGGGGGTGGGGGGGGAGAGAAGTTGAGGGTGTGGTGATTGTGGAGATAAGCAAGCAGTGATAGGAGCAGATAATCAAAAGATGTCACAGACAAAAGGATCAAAGAGGTGTTGAAGGTGGTGATATTGTCATATCATGACCATCATGCTGGTTGTGTGATAGTTCTTTTAAAAACAGAAAACTAAGTGGACCATTGTATATTACAGATTTTGGTTTTGCAATAATTTTCCCACAGCCCCCAGGGAAGTGGCATCAATGGCTGTTTTCTGCCATTTTCCTGGGGGCCAGCAATCTCCTGTTGGAGTCAGAGCAGTAGAACCTAACAGAATTTCAGGACCATTCAGGGTTATGATCTTCTCAATTTAGATGATGACCTATTCATTTATATGTAGAAAATAAACCATACCCAAAGTATAAGGAAGACCGTACCAAAGAGAAATAATCTAATATGCCCTTATAAACACTAAGATCATTTTTTGCAATGGGCTTCAGTTAGTTTGTCTGGTACCAGTTAAGAAGTGCAGTGAGTCTCATGTTAACACCATTTGTATTACAGCAAAAATGAAGTGGAAGATGCCTTTATATGTTGGAATTTCACCTGCATGTAGGCATAATCATGCAGCATTCGTTCTTCATAGTCATGTAAGTACAGGAGCCAAACATATTGAACGTTCTCTTTTCAATTTTTCCCATTTCCCCATTCAAAGTGCTGTCTGATCCTCAATAATGCAATTAAAACCAGGGACCTCTCTACATTGGGTGCCATGCATCAACCAACTAACTTGTAATAGTTGAGACAGACAGTATTAGTTTTGCCCCAGATTCGTAGAACAAAAAACTTGACTAAAAGAGATACACGACTTCGTTCTGTTTATTAAGATTAATCTATGAGCAGACAAGGTCAAGACAATATTTAAAAGAAGTGTTCAAAATTAGGAGAGGTTTTGATAGATAACATTTTGATATAGGGAGAAGTTGCTTCTTCTGGCAGAAGGGTTGGTAAACAGCAGACACAGATTTAAAATAATTGACAAAAAATCCAGGGGGAGATGAGGAGAATGTCATATTACTCAATGAGGTGTAATGACCTGGAATTCTTTGCCTGAAAGGGTGGTGGAAGTAGGACCACAGTAACTTTCAAAAGGGAATTGGATGTGTACATAAGAATAAAAAATTTGCAGGGTTAAGGGGAAAGAGTAGGGGTGTAGGCCTAAATAGTAGCTCAATTAGAGAGCCTGTTACAGGCATGATGAGCCTCCTTCTGTGCTTCATATTTCTATATAACTTATCCCATCTTTCATGAGACATAATTGAATAGTAGGATGTGTTGCAACTTTGGGGCTTAAACCCATGACTGACTTGCTTGGAAAGTCAGTATTCTGTCTGTTTTTTAGGTAGGTAATTGCCCAGGGTCAAACCTAGTATTGCAGATCAGAAATGAAAACGGGGCAATTTTAATAATGAGAGGCCAATCTACAATGTCAATTTTACATGTAAGCAGCAAATGAAAGTTTACCCTGTTAGTTTTTAATTGAGAGGCAAAGGTACAAGCCCACGGCCAAAAGTGCAGGACACCGCCAAGGCAATAAAGAGAATAATAAAGAAAAAGAGGGAAGTCAGAAAGTTATAATAAGCAATTGTCTAGCTTGTATTTTTCTTATTTGTTCACGGGATGTTGGCATCTCTGATATGGCAATCGTTTATTGTCCATCCCTAATTGCCATTGAGAAGGTAGTGGTGAGTTGTCTTCTTGAACTGCTGCAGTCCATGTGGTATAAGTACATCAACAATGCTGTTAGGTCGGGAGTTTGAGGATTTTGACTCAGCAACAAAACAGCGATAAGTTTCCATACTCAGGAAGGTATTAGAGTTGGAAGGGAACCTGTAGGTGTTGGTGTATCTATGTCTGCTGCCCTTGTCCTTCTAGGTGGTATAGGTTGTGGGCTTGGAAGGTGCTGGCAACAACACCTTGGCAAATTGCTGCAATGCAGCTTGTAGATGGTACACACTGCAACAATGGTGTGCTAGTTTAGAGAGACTGAATGTTTAAAGTGGTCAGTGGGATGCCAAACAAGCAGGCGCTTTGTCCTGGATCGTGACAAGCTTCTTGAGTGTTGTTGGAGCTACATTCATCCAGGCAAGTGGTAAGTACTTCATCACACTCCTGACTCATGCCTTGTGGATAGTGGAAAGACTTTGGCAGGAGGTGAGTTACCCACCACAGAACTATCAGCCTTTGACCTGCTCTTGTAGCCACAGTAGTTATGTGACTGGTCCAGTTAAATTTTTGGCCAATGGTGACCCCCCCCCCACCACCACCCAAGATATTGATGGTGGGAGATTCAACAATAGGAGTGCCTTTGAATGTCGAAGTTGGGTGGGGGTGATGGTTAGATTCTCTTTTGTTAGAGATGGTCATTGCTTGGCAATTATCTGGTGCAAAAGTTTCTTGCCAAATACCAACCCAAGCCTGGATGTTGTTCATGCCTTGGTGACATGCAGCCATGGACTGTTTCATTATTGGTGGAGTTGCAAATGGAACTGAACACTGTGCAGTCATCGATGAATAGCTCCACACCTGAGCTTATCCTGGACGGAAGGTTATTGATGAAGCAGCTGAAGATGGTTGGGCCTGAGGAAATCATTCAGTGACATCCTGGAACTAAGATGATAAGGGTGTGATGTCTGAGAGAAATGCAGAAGCTTGAAATTAAATTCCAGACAGAGCCAGATTGGATGGTGATTTGAATTCATATCTGGGCTTTGGTTTAGCTAGGAATATTTGCCTCATGCTTAACTTTAGTGAGAAAGTAGTTGAAAGGTACATTGTATCCTTTGAGAAAATTGCTACAAAACCACTGTGGTCACAAGAGAAGAGGGCTATTCTTATGCAAAATATCTTTTTGTAGGGAAAACATTGGGGGCTTATTCAAGTCTTTTGGATTAACTTCCTTCTGATCATGAAACTGTAATAACTGGGGTACCTAATGCCTATAAGCCTGTCCCTGAAGCATATCAATTAAAATGTCAGACTCTGAGGAAGGAACAGCAACAAACATTTGTAGAATTTTCTAGGGATAAAGAAGTGTTTTTTGACCAGTGGTTTTGATTAATTAAAGTTAGAGAAGACTTTTGAAAATGTGAGGAAAATAATAGTAATGGAAGAATTTAGAGACAGATCCCAATAGCTATTAGATCACACCTGAAAGCCCATAAGATTTCTCAAATAAGAGAAGCTGCGGTTCTGGCGAATGGGTACACTATATCTAGTCAGCTATAGGGCAGCAGATTTCCATTTGGAAACTATAGGACTAGAAAGTTTGGCAATGGAAAAGATCCTGGCTTCAGGGAGAAGGCAAAAGTTATATCGGTCAGTAAAAATGATAAAATAGGGGATAAAAGTGATGTAAAGAAACCATTGTGCTTTCATTGCTGTAAGATAGGGCACATAAAAGTGAACCATTGGAAGCTAAATGTTAAATCATTGGCAATAATAGGGATGTCTAAGGAGTATTTGGAAAAGACTGTACCAGTAAACAGGTGATAAAACGGTAGCAATGGTAAAATTGCTCACTCAGAACCTACAAGACTGATGGATATGGCTCAGGATAGCCAAGCGGATTCTTCCTGAGGTACTAATAAAGTGATTCAGGTTACTGGAGGTTATAGAGGTTTTGTCTCTACTCTTTCAACAAAACAATTAAACAAATTAATATTTTGAGAGATACTGGGCGTCCAGTCATTAATGGTGGCTGATGATCCGATTTGTCTTCTAGATGGTTTGTTGAAAGAATAAGTATTAATAGGGGGTATCCATGGTACTTACAAATGTGTTCCCTTGTATGAAGTTAATTTACGAAGTGACTTAGTAAATGGAGTTGCTACTGTGGGAATTGTTCCTAATTTACCTATTGAAGGAGTGGATTTCATAGCGGATGTTGCTTTCGCAGGTTTGACAGTATTCGCATCTCCGAGAGTTTTGAGAGAGCCGGTTGAGGTGAGGGAAACTGAAATTTTCCCAGAGGAACATCCTAATTTGTTCCCAGATTGCGTGGTAAATAGAAATCAGGCTCATAAGGTTAGACACGATGAAGCGGAATCAATTGAGAGGATGAATAACCCATGTGTTCAGTTAGATAGGACTTTTTTCGGCAATTTGAATGACCCTGAAAATATTGAGGCTGAATTATTTAGCCAAATGTCCTTGATTTTGGATACTTTCCTTTTAAAAAAAATTACTGGTCTCGATCGAGGTCGTAACAACCTTCATAGCTGGATAATTTGTGATTTTATCAATTTTGGAAGAAGTGAAGTTGATATGGTAGTACATGCTTTTATGGTTAGTTCTTACACTTTTGTAGTTAATCCCTATGTAATTTGTGTGCTGCCTTAGACTTTTCATTTAACAACTGCACTGCTTTCAGATATCTTCTCCTTAATTCACATTTGTTTTTCTTTAAAGCAATTTCCAGGCTCTTTCTCTTGCCCGTGGCCATGAACTTTTATGTGTATGGCTACTTCCAGGTTGGAATTGGAGATATTCACAATATCTCTTAGTTTGCTGTCCACTGTTGTGTAAGAAAGATCACTGAGGCTCTCTATTCAATGAAAGCTAACTACATTTTATTATCTTTTGCCAGTGAGAAGCAGGTGAAGTAAGCACATTGCTTTTCTAGGATTGCAGGCTCCCCCATGGTGCAGAGTGTCATTAACTGCATGCGCATTACTTTGCCTGTGCTGCACATCAACTCTACCATGTATCGGAACCAAAGGAATCCCACTCCCTCAATGTCTAGCTGTTGTGCGACCATAGGAAGTGAGTCATGCAGGTCAATGCCTGGTATCCTGGAAGCAGTCATTCTGCAACTGTCTCCTGTGCCAACTGCATTTGAGCTATCACAGAAAATCAAAGAATGGCAACAAGGGCTACCACTGATTACATGGCTGATAACTCCAATATGCAACTTAGGCACACTATCCTACCACCATGAAATGCGATAGAGCAGACCATTGGTGTGCCAAAACAGCACTTCTGCTGCCTTGACCACACTGGAAGAACCCTGCACAGCAGGTTTCAAGACTGGTGGTGGTTTGCTGCATGCTGAACAACCTTGTCAACATGAGGGGACAGCCAAGGCCACTAGCTATACCATGATCAGCTGAAGAGCATGAGCATAAGAAGGAGTAGAAGGAGGAGGAAGAGGAAGGGAGAAAGCAACCTACACAGACCTTTTCTCTCAGGCTGTCTGAAAAGAACTCAGTTGTGATATCTGTAACCACAACCTCAATTCGCCAATTTCCAACTGTCCCACATCTTATCTTCCGTCTGCCACTGACAGTGTTTGCATGGCCACAATGCAAAAATAAAAACCCAGATAAAATAAACATTCCAAACTAAATTTATAAATGAAATCATATATCTTGCATAAAACATCAGCTAAACACACTTGAACATCCTTCCATGTGCCTTTGTCAACCCTACTGTTCCTATGCAGTGCTACCCCCATCGCTGCATTGTGACTGGTGGAAACCTGCTAAGTTGCAATGAAAAAGACTGCAGATGATGTTGGGGGACAAATTCGAGCAGCTCTGGAACTAGAAGGCCCTATTGCAAACTGTATCATCTTGGCATGAGTGGCAGCAGTCTGGGCTGGCTGGCTGGCTGACAGGCAACAGCAAGACAGCTTGGCAGGGTGAGAGGGCGCATGTTTTTTTCCTGAGAAAGCACAGCAGTGCCTGCTCCAAGGAGCCACTGCCACTCCACCCAACCGGCATCGCAACAATCCTAATAATGTAACTCAGAAATTGCCTGGCCACTGCTTATGCTGCAATGGAAGCTGCAACCTCAGCCATCAGACTCTGCATCATGGTTGGGTCCAGAAGTGTACAGAGTTGGCTACACTTCCATCTGGAAAGAGTTGGCTTCAGGTTTTGCGTAAAACCCAGTGCCAAGTTGGTGCCAAACTCCTCTATGCTCTTTGACATTGAACATAGACTATTTGGCAGGCTTCCCAATGCACCAAGCATTTCGATGTGCACATCCAAAAGGCTTTTTCTGTCGGCTGCCTTTCAAAGTATCTATCAGTGTCCTCTGTAGCAGAACTTCTGTGCAAACTTGCCCTCCTTTCCCCTTGCTCTGGCTGCAGGTCACTTGTGCCCGCTGTCTCATCATATGCAGTTCATGCTTCTATGCGATCCTTTATATTACGTGTAGTTTGGTATCTGGTGGCTGTGAGTGTGATATTGAGTGATGATATGTCTTCATTATCATTGTGTTCTTGCTGTTCCTCCACTGCTTGGCCAGGCTGCAATTCTTGGGTATGTTGGGAAAGAAGAGAGGCACAAGTGTGATGCAATGAGAGGAAAAAGTGAGAGGTGCATACTTACACCATTTGCAGTTTGTAAATCAGAAGAGAGTGTGGGATGAGGGGAAGGTCATCAATGGCTGACAGTGTGTACAGGCAGCGAGATGCGGATGCAAGGCTTGTAGCTATGCTTGTGAGAATGTCGTGGAGCGTAGGAATGAGTCCTGATTGGTAGAAATTGTTGGTGGTGAGTGATGAGGGTCTGATGTCTGAGGCTAATTATTGGTGGGATATGGCATATGAAGATGCATTCATTGACCTTGACCACTCACTTGAGGTAATTGAACTTCTTGCAGAACTGCATCCATGTCCTCAGGCTTGACTACTGGAATTGACCTCCATGGCTATCAATTCCCATTGCCTTCAGAACATGTAGAACATAAGACCTGGGAACATAGGAAGAGGGTTAGGCCATTGAGCCGCTCAAGACTGTTCCGCATTTCAATGAGATCATTGCTAATCTGCAACCTAATTCCATTTTTCCGCCTTAGAACCATATCCCTTAATAACTTTGGTTAACAAATTTCTATCAATCTCAGATTTAAGTTGAAGGACATATCTCCTTTCTATCTCCTCCACCAAAGCTTTTGGTTCAGGATTCAAAAACCTTGGAGTCCACTCTCTCCTGTGTTTTTTTTTTGCAAAAATATACTTTATTCATAAAATATCTAAAAAGAACATTATAAAACATTTCAAAATGGCCATCACAGAAATTGCAATTATATTCATTTTAACTACTTAGGTCATGTTGCACTCGGCGGGTGCTTCAATACAATAAAAGGAACAATACAAACATTTCAAAATGATCATTACGGAAAGTGGAATGCTATTCAAGTTATCTACAGATAAATTATGTTGCACTCTGAGGTGCTTTAGTACAAAAAAAGGACCATTACAAATATTTCAAAATGGTCATTGCAGAAAGTGCAATGCTATTCAAATTATCTACATTGGTCATTTTGCACTCTGAGGTGCTTCAATACAGTTGCAATACATGTAATATTTACTGTATACATTCAATGTGAGTCATACAGCCCGAGGGGTTCTATACAATTCCCAGCTCCTCAGTGCACTATGGCTGAAAGGCCTTAGACAGTGACTTTTCCCCATTGTGCTTATGTGGTGACTACCCCAAGCTTTAGTGCATCCCTCAGCATGTGTTCTGAACTTTGGAATGTGCCAGTCTGCAACACTTGGTTGAGGACAACTCTTTGCACTGGAAGACCAACAAGTTTTGGGCAGACCAAACAGCACCTTTCACCGAGTTGATGATCCTCCAGCTGCAGTTGTCGTTCGTCTCGGTGTGCGTCCCTGGGAATAGCCCATAGAGCATAGAGTCCTGCATCATTGAACTGCTCGGGATGAACCTCGACAAAAGCCACTGCATATCTCTCCAGACCTTCTTTGCAAAGGGACGTTCCACAAGGAGGTGGACAACAGTCTCTTCCCCACTATTCTCCCCCATGTTGTAACATTCTTCAATGTTTCACAGATAAGGTCATTTCCTACATGACTGCCAACACATGTTCCAGCCACAGTGCTCCTCCCCTTTAAGAGGTGCTGGCTAGCTTTAAGCAGTGCAGGCTAGCTTTAAGTGGTGCCAACAACTCACGATATTGGCCCTCAGCTGATGGGTCCAGCCAGTCAACTGCACACTTAGCATTGCTAGACGCTGAAATCATTCAATCAGCTGAAGCACAAAGTTGGCATGCTGCCTGCATTGAAATGAATGGGTGGAGGATAATAGCACTTCGCGATCCCTATGCTGGTATTGAGGGGCTATCTAATTAGCTTCAGTTGTGTTCGAACCCTTGTGGATTCTGAAATCAACAGTCAATTAGCCTCTACAAAACATGACTGATGTCTGCAGCAGCCTAAGGAACATTGGGATTTCTTGTTTATTTCAGGAATAAGCTCATTTTTCTTTTGCTCGATGGTGTTTTGTGGCTTCATAGTTTTATAGTCTTTTGCCTTGGAACAGATGTCTCTCACAGGCAGACAGGAATTGACTGTACACTGCTCCAGTACAAGCATCAGCTTATGGTTTATATGACATTGCAAGGACCTTTGTGAGAAATCCCTGGTCTGTGTGTGATAGGGACTGCACTGTAAGATTGGGAGCAAATTGCTTGGTAGCAACAATTTACTGGCTAATTTGTCTTCTACTCAAAAATCTATAAATGTTTAAAAAATGTTTTGGTCAGTGAATAAAACAAAATCAACACAAGTCATTGAGCGCAACAAAGTTAAGCTGTTTTCAAATTAAATATAAGCAATAAAACCCACAAATGGTAGAAATCTGAAAGAAAAGCAAAATTGCTGCAAATGTGGATTCAATCAACATCTGGAAGGAAAGAGGTTTTGTGTTTAGACTCAGTATTTTCTGTTTTTATTTAGGATTAAATGTATTGCCTTTGACTGCCATCATCAGGTTAAACATAGAAATCAATGAGAACAAAATGCTCTTTCTTTCAGCTTTACATTTTCGGTGGAGTCAATGAAGAACAGGAATTTAATGACATAAAGGCAATGAAGTTAATAAATCCATCTGACAGACAACCAAGTAAGTTTCATGGTTCCAATAAGTGCTCATAAAAATGTTATGGGGTAGTATTATGAAATTGTGCTCCCAACACAAAACTTTGCTCATGAGAAATTCAAGAGTGGAGCATGCATCTGAATTCCTCATATGCACAACTGATGGGCAAAGTTCCCTACCAGGGTCAATTTTCTAAAATTGCATCTTTTATGCCATGATAAATAAGATAAATCAAATCACAAGCTAAGAGGAAAGGCACCTCAAGAGTGGTACAATTCTCACTGCCTCTAGCTCAGAGACTTGCTCAAAAGGACCTAAGATCATAGTAATGGGGGTGGAGGTCAGTCTGTCCACTTTATAGAGTTCCTGACTGACGCCTAGAAAATTGGGAGTGCCGTAAATCAGGTATTCTATGACTTGTGTTCCTGAGAGACGAGACTTCACAACAGGAGGACAGTCTTACAATTTTGGGGCTATGTTCTTGCAAACCTAATCCTAAAATCACTGGGCACCCCAGAAAGAAAATACAGCTTGGACCAGTATTCTTATTTCCCAGTTTTTACTGTTTTTTCATTCTGGGTCAGGTAAGTGGAGTCTGTTACTACAGAGAGAGAGTGCATGCTCCATATTGGGCACACTCCAGAAACTCTACCTGTGCGGATTTCTCCATCGCTTGGTTTAGAGACTGGTTAGCTGGATTTCCAAGTGTATCAGACAACCAGCAAAAAAAAACTCTCCCATTGATTCAGTGGATACATGTACCACATTGTGGGGCACTAAGTCATACAATTCCCCTATGTTTGATACCTTTGTTTTTTGCTGAATCATTTAACCTCCCAATGGGCACATAACAGTTGGTGCCATGTTGTTTGGTTAGCAAAGACTAAGAATTGACCAAGTTTCTGTGTTGATGGTTGCTATCTAGCAAATCTTTCTGGAATTGCTTCTCTATGGATGTCAAGTGAGGACAGGATTGGGTTCAGCTGTGATGGCCCTCATAGTCAAAAAACATGGTGCTCACATATGAGCAATGGCCATTTAGCAAGGTATCAAAGATACACTGTGTCTTATGTAAGCACCCCTGTTGGAGGAGGAGAGATACGTGCAATGCACCTATGGAGAAGTGCAGGATTTGTTATATGTACAGGTAATTGACAGCCCTGAATAATGTTTTAAGCTAATTGCTCTGGCATATGAAACACCAGGTCAAATCCTTTAAATGGCTTGCAATCCTCAGTTCCTGCCTGTGGCTATGTTCCATCAAAGTATTTGGACCCACTAGTTTATTTTTCTGGTTCCTTGTGGGTTTCAAGTAACAGAAAATTCCCCATTGCTGCTAAATTAAGAATGTGTTAGTTAATGCCTTGCATATGTTACAGTATCTCTTGGCAGGTGACCATATATGCTGTTGGCAAATGATCTCGAGCAGGTTTGCTTGCTCTCACAGCCAGGGAGGTATATAGTGATGAGAGATCACAGTCAGAGAATGGGAGAAAATAATAATTATTTCTAAAAAAATACATCTTTGGTCAGGATTAAGCTCATGTCAGGAATTTAATGCAGAGGGCAGTGGGCTCCAGAGGATTTTCTGGAAGTGGCTTTTGGGAATTTAGGTACACAGGTCAGGAGCTCAGCACAAATTTTCAAAAATGGCTAAAAATCCTTAAGGACTCACTGACCTCCACATCCAGATTTCCAGTAAGTGCTTCCAGGGAGTGAAGTTGTGGTTTAGGAGTGCATCTATCAATGTCAGATGGGTCAGAGGAAGCATTTGTCCCTATAATTTTCTCCTACCCCTGAAGGCGGTATGAACACATAAATACGAAGAAACACATTTTTTCATGAAGTATCTGTTTTCTTTAGAGAAGAGAATGTTAAATCAAGATTTGATAGAAATGTTCAAAGTCATGAGGGGTTTGAATGGAGTAGATAGGGAGAAACTGTTCCTATTGGCGCAAGGGTCAAGAACAGAGGACACCAATTTAAGGTGATTGTTGAAAGAACCAGAGGTGACATGAGGAATAACCTTTTAAGCAGCAAGTGGTTAGGGTCTGAAATGCATTGCCTGAGAGTGTGATGAAGGCAGATTCAATTATGATTTTCAAAAGGGAACTGGCTAAGTGGGGAGGGGGTGTGCGGGATGG
This sequence comes from Cetorhinus maximus, assembly GCF_964194155.1. Lineage (NCBI taxonomy): Eukaryota > Metazoa > Chordata > Chondrichthyes > Lamniformes > Cetorhinidae > Cetorhinus > Cetorhinus maximus. The sequence continues at coordinate 112,562,096 of NC_135880.1, forward strand.
GTGGCGGAGTAAATAGGAATGTTGTGGTAATGGGGGACAGAATAGTCACGGGGATAGACACAGTTCACCACAGCTGAGAGTGAGAGTCCAGAAGGCTGTGTTGCCTGCCCAGTGCCAGGGCATCTACCCAGGACTAGAACTTGCAGTGGGATGGTGAGGGTCCAGTTGTCATGGTCCACGTGGATACCAATGACATAGATAGGACTAGGTAGGGGGCTATGCTTAAGGATTATGAGCAGCTAGGAGCTAAACTAAAAACCAGAACCTCAAAGTAATAATCTCTGGATTATTACCTGAGCCACCCGAGAGTAAATAAGATTACGGAGTTGAATGTGTGACTCAAAGACAGGTGTGGGAGAAATGGGTTTTGATTCATGGGGCACTGGCACCAGTACTAGGGAAAGTGGGAGTTGTACCGTTGGGATGGTCTTCACTGAACCATGCTGCGACCAATGTTATGTGAGTCATATAATGAGGGCACTAGAGGGGGCTTTAAACTAAATAATGTGAGAGAAGGTGTGATAAATTAAAGGGAAACGGCGAGGTAATAGAGTAGAGTAGCGATTTGGGTAATGATAACCAGAGTGTGGGTGGCATGGACAGAGCGAACAAACTTAACAGTGCACTAGTAGATAGGACCAGAGATTATAAAAATGCAAAATAGAATGAGTTAAAGGCACTGTTTCTGAATGAGCGCAACCTTCGTAACAAAATGAATGAATTGTTAGCACAGACAGAAATAAATATGATAGCCATTACAGAGACATGGCGACAAGGTGACCAAGGCTGGGACCCGAACATTGAAGGATACTTGACATTTCAAAAAGGCAGGGAGCAAGGAAAAGGTGGTGGGGTAGCCCTGTTAAATAAGGTTGTCGCTAGTATAGTAATGAGAGTTGACCTTAGCTTGAAAGAGCAATATGTAGAATCAGTTTGGGTAAAGAAATAGGAAAGGTAAGAGGCCATTTGTGGGAGTAGATTTTAGGCCTCCGAACAGTAGTTACAGTAGGTCAGAGTATACAAGAAGAAATAAATGGGGCATGTAAGAAAGGTACTGCAATAGTCATGGATGACTTTAATCTAAATCCAGATTGGGTGAATCAGATTGGTAAATGTATCTTGGAAAATGATTTCTTAGAGTGTATTTGGGACAATTCTTTAGAGCAGAATGTTCTTGTACCAACCAGGAAGCAGGCTATTCAAAGTCTGGTAATGTGCAATGAGACAGGATTAATCAATAATCTCCTAGTAAAGGAGCCTCAAGGTGACAATGATTTTAACACAAAAGAATTTCAAGTTCAATTTGAAGGTGAGAAGTGTGGGTCTAAGACTAGTGTTTTAAATCTAAATAAAGATAATTATAGGGTATGAAGGCAGAGCTGGCTAAAGTGAACTGGGAAACTAGGTTAAAAGATAGGACAGTAGAGATGCAATGGCAGACTTTTAAGGAGATATTCAATAATTCTTAGAAAAGTGTGGTATTAGGGTGTTGAGAACTGAAAAGATTAACGTGGGACTGGGGAAACAGTACCACCACCTGATGATGTAAAAGTGAGTCACATGAGTAGTAGTAGACTGTTAGTAGTCTGAATGGAAAAAGCTCATGGCTTGGAAGAAACCTAGTGTCTTGTATATCTGTACATAGTTATGTTCTACAATAAATAGTTACTGTTCAGACTGTATGGCGGATATTTTTGGCCCCTCCTGCCAGTGGGATCTTCTGGTCCCGCTGAAGTCAATGGACATTTGAATGGCTCACCGCATCCGCCGTGGGTGAACCCGCCATGGCGGGCTGGAAAATTCTGGCCTATGCCTCAGAACCTTTTCTTTAGATGACCACAACAACATACAACATGGTGGCAGCAGGGGAAGGACCCCGAAATCTCTGAAAATAAAAATTGAAAAATCTGCAACTGACCTGAAAAAATATGTGGCAAAATGAAAGACTTCAATGAAATGCCAGAAATCGCTAGAAAAGCTCCATTACAGACGTGGAGGCTGAGAGGCAGAGAAGAAATCAACTGTGCAGCTCATGAAGGACTCCACCATAGCATGTGGAGGTTTGTTGAAAACTCTGATCAAAAAGGAAAGTCAAAAAAGCTAACGATGATCGAGGAGGGATGAGCATACTTTAAATAAAACTTAAAAAAGCTACTAAACAAGGCACAGGAACCAGGCAGCACTGGAGCCAGTTCATTTTGAAGTGTGCAGCTTGAAACATGCGACAGCTCAGGTCCAGAGTTGGCACCATAAGACGTGGCGACAACGTGGTGAAAAAAAGGGAGAAGAAAAAATTGGCTACTAAATTCGATCCTCCAGTGACAGCAAAGTAACTAACTGGCCTTATAAACGTTTTACCAATTTTTCCTGAGATTTGGATAAGGTTGAAATGGTTCAGTAACCACAGTGGGTGTTCGAAAAACCCTGGTCATTGCGGGAAAACTTGATTACTGCAGCACCATTTAAAAAATTTAAGGCAAATCTCTCCCTAGCTGATAACAGCGATGGATTCAAAATTTACTTTGCCAGAACGATTTGTGCAGATGGAAGGGCCAAACCAGACACAGAATTGAGTTTATGGAGGAGGAGATTTTTAAGAAACAGAATTGCCTCAGGATTAAATAATAAATCAGAGGTTGAGCAAGTTACTATATTATTATACTCAATTGGTGCAATTGCTGACAATGTGATAGCCAGACAAGGCTTCAATGAATCATCTGACAAATTTGAAGAGGTCATCAAATCCTTTGACAGTTACTTTAACCTACGGAGTAACAAAAGTTTGGAAAGAGCAGTTTACTAGAAGGGTCTAAAGGGCTGGAGATCCTGTGGACACCTTCATCAATGATTTATATAATTTGGCTGAAGGCTGTGAATATGGTGATCTTAAGTCTGAGCTGGTAAGAGGCCGCAGAGTACTTGGGGTAACTGATGATACTCTTTCTGACCTGTTTCAATTGAACCAAGGTTTAACTTTGGAGAAGGCGGTGCAGATTGTCAGACAATCTGAGGCCCTTCAATAAAATAGATCCAATAATAAGAGGGGAAGATAAACCAAAGATACTAGAAAACTAAGAGGTGAAAGGGAGGGAGGAACTTAAAACAATTACCATCACTAGGGAAAAGGTATTGGGAAAACTGGTAGAACTAAAGGCTGTCAAGTCCCCAGGACTTGATGGCCTGCAGGAAGTGACTGCAGAGATAGTAGAGGTATTGGTTATAATCTTCCAAAGTTCCTCAGATTATGGAAAATAAGAGCTTAAGATATAGGGGGTAACGTACTAGTACGGACAAAGGATTAGTCGTTCAGTAGTACAGAACTTGGGTATTGCTGAAAAAAAAGACATGTCTAAGCTTTTCGTCTTGCACTTATCAGGACACTTCGCAAGAATATTAAAATAAGGGGACAACAACAATTTATGCTGTATGTGAAGAGTGTGTTGATTGTTTGACAAGCGGTGTTGTCAAGGAGAATGCACCAGTGATGGTGACTGACAGTTAACTATCAGCATTGTTTGAAATTTAAACCAGGCAGCTTGACCCTGATTGGTCAAGGCATTGCCCTGAGGAATGAGTCAGTGAATCGTTGTCACTTATTTTGTTTAGCTTAAACAGGCGTAATGTGTGTACATGTTCTTTCTGTCTGCAAAGAACAGCACCCTGTGTATTAATATATGTAGCTTCCAGTACACGCAAATACGCCACACTGCAAGCCCAACTGACAATTTTAAATTGGTTGTCAGCATAATTCTTAGCACATTGAGGATTATTTAGCAAATGTTGTCCAATCGCAGAATCACATCTAATATTGGACACTGTGTTTTGAGTTTTGCAAGCATGGACTGGTTGGGTACAGTCTGTACCCTGCCTGTTGTGAACAGCAGCTGGGACATGCTCTTTGATATGATCCGCCAGTCTTTGGGACATACGGCCTACATACCTAGCATCACACTGGCACTGAAATTCATATACCACATTACTCATTTGTGTGATCGGCAGAACCTCTTTTTGGCTTGATGGCAGCATCATGTTAGTGGCAAATACCACTTGTGTTGCTACTGCATTGTAGCAGCGTGAAACAGCTAGCTTCACCTGTTGCTCAAATTTTTGAGATACTTTGCCCTTCCAGGGTAATCTGAGGTAGACTGGGCACTTTTCAAGGCCGAAAGTGAAGGCCTTAAGCCCATTCATGAGTTTGTGTAATACACAGCGTGAAATGATCTGATCAAGGTAGCCATTATCCTGCAGGATGCCTTTGATGCGCCCTATTTCAGCATGATAAACAAACGGCTTGGAACCTATTTACAAGACCAATCTTATAGTGTGCAGAAATGTAAGAATCCCAATACATATATTGACAAGTGAAGGTGGGCTTGTAGTAGACCATGGTAGAGAAGCCCCTGGCAGATTTCTCAACTAGTACATCAAGGAAGGGGAGTTCATTTGACTGCCCCATTTTAAAGGTGAATTTGAGCGCAGGATGGAGCCCATTAAGACATGTAAGGAAATTATTACATGCAGCTGCAGATTTAAATATAGCAAACGTATCATCCACATATCGGAAATATGCGAGGGGTAGGAGGTTAGGTGTCATTCCATTAAAGACACGTTTCTCATGGAACCCAACAAAGATTTTTGCAAGAACTGGACCTAGAGGAGATCCTTTGGCAACACCATCTATTTGGGCAATAGGTGAAGCTAGCTGTTTCATGCTGCTACCATGCAGTAGCAACTCTAGTAGTATTCGCCACTAACAGGATGCTGCCATCAAGCCAAAAAAGACATTCTGCCTATCCACAAATAAGCAATGTAGTATATGAATTTCAGTGCCAGTGTGATGCTAGGTATGTAGGCTGTACATCTCAAAGACTGGCGGATCATATCAAACAGCATGTCCTAGCCCCTGTTCGCAATGGGCAGGGAACAGAGACTGGATACAACCAGCCCGTGTTTGCAAAACTCAAAACACAGTGGGCAGGATTTTCCGGCTCTGTCGCAGGTGGGACTCGCTGCGGGCGAGGCGACGCCCCAGCCAGAAGTCCATTGACTTGCGGTGGGACCGGAAGATCCCGGCAGCGCGCAGGTGTGGAAAATCCCGCCCAGTGTCCAACATTAGATGTGATTTCGCAATTGGACAACATTTGCTAAATAATCCTCAGTATGCTAAAAATTATGCTGACAACCAATTTAAGATTGTCAGTCGGGCTCGCAGTGTGGTGCATTTGCGTGTACTGGAAGCTACATATATTAATACACAGGGCCCTGTTCTTTGCAGAGAGAAAGAACTTATACACACATTGCGCCTGTTTCAGCGAAACAAAATAAGTGACAGTGATTCACTGACTCACTCCTCAGGGCAATGCCTTGACCAATCAGGGTCAAGCTGACTGGTTTAAATTTCAAACAATGCTTGGCAGTCAACTGCCAGTCACCATCACTGGCGCATTCTCTATGGCAACGTCACTTGCCAACCAATCAGCACTCTATTCATATATAGTATGAATTGTTTTTGTCCCCTTGTATTGGTATTCTTGATGAGTGCAAAATGAAAAGCTTAGATATGTCTCTTTTTTTGCAATAAAGGATTAGTTAGCTAACAGGAAGCAGAGAGTAGGGATAAATGGGTCTTTTCGCATTGGAAAGCTGTAACTGGTGGAGTGCCACGAGGATCAGTGCTGGGATGTCAACTATTTGCAATCTATATTAATGCCTTGGATGAAGGGACTGAATGTATAGTAGCTAAATTTTCTGATGGTACCAAGATAGGTAGGAGAATAAGTTTTCAAATAGAGATAAGAGTCCACAAAGGGATATAGATAGGTTAAATGAGTGGGCAAAAATTTGGCAGATGGAGTATAATGTGGGAAATGTGAACTCGTTCACTTTGGCAAGAAGAATAAAAAGGCAGCATTTTATTTAAATGGTGAGAGATTGCAAACTCGGATGTACAGAGGCATCTGGGTGTCCTGGTACATGAATCACAAAAAGTTAGTATGCAGGTACAGCAAGTGATTAGGAAGGCAAACGAAATGTTGGCATTTATTGCATAGGGAATGGAATATAAAAGTGGGGATGTTTTAACTGCAGTTGTACAGGGCCTTGGTGAGATCACATTTGGAATACTGTGTACAGTTTTGGTCTCCTTATTTAAAAAAGGATAGAATTGCGTGAGAAGCAGTTCAGAGAAGATTCATGTGACTCACTCCTGGGCTGAAGCACTTATCTTATGAAGAAAGTTTGAATGGGGTGGGTGTATATCTATTGGAGTTTAGAAGAAAGAGAGGTGATCTTATTGAAATATATAAGACCCTGAGGAGACTTGAAAGGATGAATAGCAGAACAATGTTTCATCTTGTGGGGGAGACTAAAACTAGGGGAGACAGTTTAAAAATAAGGGGTCTCTCATTTAAGACGGAGATGGGGAGAAAATCTTTCTCTCAGAGGGTCTTTAGTCTGTGGAATTCACTTCCGCAGAAAGCAGGAGACTGGGTCATTGAATTTATTTAAGTCTGAGTTAGATAGATTTTTGATAGACAAAGTGTCAGGTGTTATGGGAGGCAGACAAGAAAGTGGAGTTGAGACCACAATCAGATCAGCCATGATCTTATCAAATGGTAGAGCAGGCTCTTCAGGGCCAAATGGCCTACTCCTGCTCCCTAGTCCTATGTTCCTATTACCTTCTAATTAAATGACGAGAAAATATTTTAAGGACGACAGGGGAAAAACTAGGTGGGGATGGGACTAACTGAGGAGCTGTTACAGAGACCTGGTAAGGACACAACAGACCAACTGGCATCCTTCTGTCCTGTAACTATTCTATGATTCTATGAAATCTTCCAAATATATACTGGAAGCAGAGAACCTTACCTGCTATAGAGTTCTTTATTCTTCAGTGTAAACCTCTGCTTGTTAGCTGGCAGCATTATTACTATGGTCTAGCAGCATAGTAAATCAAATGATCAGCCTGCACAGAAACTATCAGAAGCTAATGGAAGTGACAGACATTGAAGTCGAAGTTCCAAAATGAAAGCTCTGTAAGGGAAAATAATGTGTTTGGAGTGAGTGTGAGAGTGGAATGTACTTGACACTTGGAACACTGTGGGAACACCTGTAGTTTATGCATTCATTTAGCCTCCCCTACACAATGTATTACAACTCATAATACACTCCCACTCATTCTTGCTTTATCCCACTTCAGCCAATTTTACTTTTATATCGAATTATCTTGTAGAAAAACTGAAAAATTGCTTCTTTTTTAATTTCAGTAATGAAAGAGATTTTCTCAGAATTTGGAATCCATGAAGTCAGTAATAGGTTGGTGTTTTTTATTTCATTTACATTAATCACTTGCTGAACTCTCAACTAAAGAATAAAAGCTCAGTGAAAAATTGCATTACATGAGTGGTAATTATTCCCCTCCTTTGCAATTTTAAAATCCTGTTTTATCTTACATATGTGGTGGTACCCCACATCGGAACTCCAGTGTATAGTATCAGAGAGTGATGGGAAGCAGGATCAATCCTATATCCCCTACATTTCTCAGCCCAGCTACTTTGCTTACAGCAGCAATGAGCAGCAGCCTGTTATCTTACCATAAGGGGGAAGGAAAATTAAACAAAAAGGGATTAATAATCGCTTGGTAGTAGAGAACTTGAGTATTGCTGAAAAAAGAGGCATGCTGTTGAAGCTTTTTGTCTTGCACTTATCAGGACAGATTCACAAGAATACCAAACCTCAAAGGGAACAACAATTTATACTGCATGAGTTGGTTGGCAAGTGGGCTCTGATTGTTAGAGGCATTGCGATGGAGAGTGCACCAGGGAACAGTTAACTGCCATGCTTTTGTTTAAACTCAAACCAGGCAGATCAAGTCTGATTGGTCAAAGCATTGCCATGGGGATGAACCAGGGAATGGCTGTTCCCTATCACCCCTGTGCTTGCTGACCTACATTGATTCCCTCTCTTGACTTTAAAATTCTCATCCTTGTTTTCAATTCCCTTCATTCCCTTGCCTCTCCTTATCTCTATGAACTCCTCCAGTCCCACAATCCTCTGAGATATTTGTGCTCCTCTAATTCTGGTCTCTTGTGCATTCTCAATTATAATTACTCAAACATTGGTGGCTGTCCCTTAAGTTGCCTAGGCTCCAAGCCTTGGAATTCTCCCTACATCTCTCCAACTCACTTTCCTTCTTTAAGGCACTCCTTAAAACCTATCCTTTGACCAAGCTTTTGGTCATCTGACCTAACATCTCCTTATGCTCGGTGTCATACTTTATTTTATAATGCCCCTGTTGGGTACCTTGGGATGTTTCATTAGGTTAAAGGCTCTATATAAATATAAGTTGTTGCTGTATTCAAATCAGTTTTCCAACAAAACATGGTGCCAATTCGCCACTAGAGGATTGAGCCAAACAATGGTCTAATTTATGGCAAGCATTTTCAAAATAACCAAAATAGGATAATCTGGACAACTTTTATATTATCTTTTCACCAGTCCAATCTTGGAACAGCAGGAAGGATAGGCAGACAATTTTTTACAAATATCTTTTGAATTTACTTTCTATTTTAATCACCATAGTAAGCCAATTATCTCATTATAAGTAATTGTAACATACTCAATCTTTCATTGCAAAAGCCATTAACTTTAAGTTTTGAAATGCCTTTTCTGAAAAGAGTGATTAAACAGACATAGCCCCTTTTGATGCTTGCCTGTCAATTAGACCAATTTCAGAAATGTGTTCTCTACGTAGACGATTTGCTTTGGGTTATATTCAGTTTCAAGTAATTCTGAAACAACAGAATCTTGAGAGGAAACCATTGCAGGAGTTTGGAGATAGGCCCATTACAGAGGGTTTGATTCTAATCAGTGCATGCAGGTGTATCCGCTTACTCACAGCTACAGCAAGAATAATCTGGGACATACTACATGAGACGTGCACCAGCTGGAATTGTTTAACAAATGCATAAAGTGCCTTCTGTGCTGCTTTTAATTTGATGTAGCAGTTTTATGGGCATATGCACTAATTAGAATTGGTCTATGGAGCAAATAAACTTTGTCTGAATTGGAGAAAACGGGATGAAAATTTAACATTATTTAAAATGATGTAGTTTAAACCTGCTTTGTAGACCAATCATTAGGATTTTGGGAGATTCCAGCAACATAAGTCATGGGACCTACCTACCCAAAATTTTGTAGACCAGCTAATATCTGTATGAATACCATGACCAGACTCTGGGTGTCTTCAATAGAAGAGCTGAAAACCATGCTGTTGCAAACTAGTGAACATTTATTGACTATTTACAGAGACAAACTTTAGCAGGACTTCATTTAAACCTTCTTCCCTTAGGCTGCAGTTACAGGTGACCTGACATCACTGATGATGCATTCTAGCTATTAGCATAATAGCTATTAACCCTTTATGCTAAACTTGCCCCAAGTCTTTCTTCCTACCTATGAATATTTACATTTTTAACCTAGTCCTACATCCTCCCCCCTCACCTCATGCCTCTTCCCCTCCCCACTACCTACAAAGTCACCTTCAGGCCCTCCGAGTCAGAGGGACAGACAGTGTGGAAGCTTAACTAGTCTGCCTGACCACATCCTCGTTTATTTGGAGGAGGGGTAGGAACACGGGCACCGTGCGAAGGAGGATGTGAACCCTCCACTGAGGTGGTCGGGGGACCTTCCATTTTGTCTGGGCAGCCAATCCAAGCCTGCAAAGGCCACTTGCTGGCAGACACCAACGCCAATCTGTTGTATCTGAGGACACCGTGGTCAGTGTTGACTAGGATGAACCAAGGAGCTCAAAACTCGGCCAGATCAGTTCTGGTCCCGGATCTGGACAGATTCCCCATGACGGAGTGCTGGCAGTTCCTGCACCTCATGGCAGTGGTCAAAGGTGACAGCCTCGTTTGCACGATATTAATCCTGCTTCTGCCAAAGCCTATCCAAGTCGGTCTCTGTGATACTTGGTTGAAGTGTATGCGGGAGACTGGGGAGCCGAGTACATAACCTCCTACCCGTTTGGAGCTCCGAAGGAATCAGACCGTTTTGAAAACGTGTGGACCGGTAACTAAGCAAGGCCAGGTCGATGTAATTGTTTTCCTTTAACAGGGCCTTGACCATATGGACACCCCCATTTGACCACTCCATTGGCCTGTGAGTGTCTAGGTGAGCTGGTGACGTGTGCGAAATTGTACAATTCAATTAAGTATTGAAGCAGTCATTAGCGAGCTGCAGGCCATTATCCAAAATGGCCATATCTGGGATATGTGTGGTGAAAATCTCAAGTATAGTGAGAACCGCTGTCAAGGCGGGGCCGTGTAGTTGCTTGGCCTTAAGTCATCGGGATTAGTAGTCAATGGCAATGTGAAAGGTTTTACCCTCGAGGACAAACAGATCCATCCTTGGGCAAGAGAGGAAAGATGAGGTCATCAAGGTTTCCTTGTGGTTTTGCCTATGGGTCACAGACATTGGACAATTAGAGACACTGGGCCATAACTTCCGACTAGTGTCTTGAAGTGCTGTCCCGCAGCAAGTAGAAGAAATAAATAACTACTTACCTGGTCTTGAAAATTACATTGACACTTCTGTTCACGGGAGCTGCTTGGGGCTTGCATCGAAAGGCTCTTCGCAGGCCCCAGTGCAGTCTAGCTCCGGCGGGTTGAAGAAGGCCACTCCCCTTTTTTGCAGCACTTTCTGCCGTAAAGCAGATAAGTTTAAAAGGCCAGGGAAATTGACAGGCTAGGGAGAAGTTAAGTAACTAAGGTAAGTGCCTAGGATTTGGGAGGTTGGTGGGGGGGCACTGCCGGGGCCGGTCCGGGGTGTTGGGTGAGAGGTCCGTGGTGGGGAGGGGCCGGAAGTCCGTGGGAGGGGGGGGGTCCAAGGTATGGGGTGGGTAGGGGTGGGGTGGGTCCGAGGTCGGGGGCGGAGTTCAGTTGGAGGTCCGGGGGTGTCAGATATCCAGGTGGATCGTGGGGCCGGTCCGAGTTCTGGGGATTCGTAGAGAGGTGCGGGGTCCATGGGGTCTGTGGGGTAGGGGTTCTGAGGTCCGGTGGGTTCATGGGGGGCAGGGTCCAAGGTCCGGAAGGCTCTTGGGGGGGCCGTCGTGGGGGGCAGTTTGAGATCCGGGGGCGGGGGGCCGAGGTCCAAGGGGCAGTGGGGATGGGTGTCGGAGTTCGAGGGAGGTGGGGTGTGTCAGAGGTCAGGGGAGTGAGGCATCAGAGGTCAGGGAACGGGGAGGTCGGGGGTTGGGTGTTTGGAGATTGGGTGTTGGGGGAGCAGAAGTTGGGGTGGTTGGGGATCGGGGTGTCGGGGGGGGGTGTGTAGGGGGTCGGGGGTGGAGGTTCAGGGGTCAGGGGTGTTGGAGTTCGGGGAGTGGGATGTGTCGGAGGTCGGGGGGTGTAGGGGGGTCCTGTTGTTGGGGGGGTCGTAATAGACTAGCAGGTCTTCCAGAAGGCTAACATAACGGCGTTGTTCAAAACATTGCTTTCAAGTGCAATTAATGGGAATGTATGCAGGCCAGCCACTGACAGAATACACCCAAATTTGTGTGCATTTAACATAAGCGGTCGCTGGGAGAAACTTGTTTGACAACGAGGCATAGGATTCTACGTCTGCAACAAAGGAGACATCATTCCGTGCAGGCTTTCCCAGTGGGATATGGGATCAGCCGTGGTCTGGAGTTTGCTATGGATGTATTCAGTGGTAGTGTTAATGCGCATAAGGTGTAATTGGAACCTCTGGGGTGGCTTCTTTGCCATCTCCTTGGTATTGCGGAGAGTCACAAATGGCTTATGATCCACCTATATAGTGAATTTGAGTCCGAGGACATAATCCTCAGCCCGTGCAACTGATAGGGCCTCTTTCTTGATGACAGCATACTATTGTTCGGTATCTATTAACACCCTGGAAGCGTAGTAGACTGGCTGTCAGGAGCCATCACACTGGATTTGAAATAAAACTTCTAAGGCAATGGAGGAGGTGTTGGCTGCTACATTAGTGAGGAGTTCCAAGTCGTAGTGGGCCAGGGTTTGAGTAGATGCGAGAATGCACTTGATTATATCAAAGGCCAATTGTTACTGTGTGTCCTAATGCCAAGACTGGTCCTATTTTAAAGCCTGTCTCAGGGGTTTGTTGATGTGCACCTGGTTGGGCGGAAACTTGCCCAACTGGCTAATAATTCCTAGAAAGCATTGGAGTTCGGTCACATTAAGGGGTAGTGGGAAATTCTTGATGGCCGCTGTCTTTTGGGAATCTACCATGATTCCTGAGGCATTGACAATGTGACCCAGGAGTTGATGGTAGGTTTGGAAAACTCACACTTGTGGTTTAGCATGAGACCTGCAGCCTGTAGACATTGCAGTACTGCCTGTACTATGGTATTGTGTTCCTTTGTGGTGGAGCCATGGATGAGAATGTCATCCATTTGAAAAATGACACCTTCAAGGCCCTCTAAGATGTCTGTCATAGTGCGTTGGAAGATTTCAGATGCTGAGGCAATTCCAAACGGAAGGCGATTAGAACAGTATCTCCCAAAGGGAGTGATAAACATAGTTAAGAGTTTGGACTCTTCAGTGGAAGCTGCTAAAAGGCACTGTTGTTATCTAATTTCATGAAGACTGAGCTTCCCGTGTGCTTCGCCAAACTCTGGTTTTTGGGTGCCATGGGGTGAATTTCTCTTTCTACCAACGTATTCAGTTGTGTAAGGTTGACACGACGGCACAAAGAACCGTTTGGTTTAGGTATGGGCACCATGCCTATGGACGGCTGGACAGCCAGGGCGTGTTATCAGAGAGAATGAACACTCCAACTCCTGTGTCCAATTTAAAAGGTGTCTTGTGGCCAATAACCATTATCTCGGCAGTCCAGGAATGCCCTTTGGTTTCTATGACCGTGGCTAAAAAAAATGGTTGATGCTCACAAGGAATTTCTAGTGATTAAGAAGCTGTTGTTGGGAGTAGTGTGCCTTTAAATTTTTGATCTGGAGCTGAAAGCTTTCTGTTGCGACAGACTGTCTGAAAATGCTCCCTCCCTTGGCAGGAATGGCACTCTGCGTTAATGGCTGGACAGGCATGGCAGCGATGTGATCGTTTCCCATCACAACGGAAACATCCAACAATAGCCGTGACTGTGCCCTGTCTCTTCCCGCTCTGCTCGTTGGTGGGGATTTTGGGTGCCCTGTCATATCCCCTGTGAACTGGCAGCCAATAACAATCTATTTGAAAGGAATCAATGCTTGCTGCAGAGTTTTGGGTAGCTCTGTCAAACTTTTCTCAGTCTGTACCAGTGTCATGTTTCAAACTAAGGTAGGAGTCAAAGGCAGTAAGGGATTCTGCATATCCAGCTGTTTCCCTATTGACACGCTGCTGTACTAAAACGTCTTCGGCTTTGCCACCAATTGTGTATACTAGCACATTGACCTGATCCTTATCTGGTTTCTCCGTAAGCCTGGAGGTACTGTGGTAGCAGTGGAAGTGGCAATGCCAGTTGATCCAGAGCGGGGCCTGGTTGAGGCCCTCTGCATGGTTTAGGGGCTCAAGAAGGGGAAAGGCTTTCTCCATATCTCTGCGCACCCCAAGCTATAGTGGGACTTCAGTAACAATTTGGAACTCCGTTTGCTCCTATGGGTATTTCTTGAGTGTTTTCTGCTGAGCTGGCTGTTTTTCCACTTTCCCGCCTTTCTCAGCATAGATGAGCATCCTTAAAAAATGGTTTGCGGACCGTTGCCACTTTGTATTAATATGACCAGGCTCTAGGTGTCTTCGAAGGAAGAGAGCTGAAAATCATGGTGTTGCAAACTAAAGAACATTTATTGACTATTCACACTATTTATAGAGACAAACATTAGCAGGACTCCATTAGAACCTTCTTCCCTCAGGCTCCAGTTACATGTGATCTGGCGTCATCTGACGTCACAAACGATGCACTCTAGCCATTAGCATAATAGTAATTAATCATTTATTCTACAATATTTACCATTAATAATCATCATAAAATATGCTATTAAATAATTTTAAACACTGAAAACTGAATTAGTATATTATATTCAAATAGATTAAGTCTATTTGAAATCACATAACAATAGTAACTATACTTCAAGTAAGTCATTGACTGTGAAACAATTTTGGACATCTTTTGAAAGATGCCGTATAAATGCAAGTTCTTTCCTGTTCTTTAAATTCATCACACATACCAAACAATGAAAGGTAGTTCAGAATTTATAGAATAAGTTGGACAAAATATGTAAGTACAATGGCAACTAAAACTTAATGCTGATAGACATGCAAGGTATTGCACAATGTGTTATGATGCGGCAGGTGTTATTTGCCAGGCTGACCAAATCCCAAAGGGAAACTTGGCCACGCTATCGCAATGATTTTGCAATTTGTATTTATTACGAGAAGGTTTGTGCACTGAGGTCAGAAGTAATGAGTTCCCTACCACCTTTAGCGATTTTAAAGATTAAATTAAAACATTTATTAACAAAAGAAAAAAAAAGTTAAACACACACAAGGTTACACTTACACAGTTATGTAGTCTTATAACAGTTCCCGAAAATTCTACTTAACTAGGTTCCCGACTACACACCCCTTTCAGGCAACAGTCCAAAATAGATTATTAATCTATAAAACATCCAGCAAGATTACCACAAGTGAAGTATTTCACAGCTTCTTGCTGCCTCTCTCTTGACAATGGAATTCCAAGGCTTTTAACACAACCTTGATTTCTGGAACAGCAAATTTCTCCAGAGTGGTTAGAGGCTTTTTTCACAAGCATGTTTCACACAGTCAAGATTCCACATAGTCACCCCCATACAGCTTTCCATCCTTCTTTAAATATATTTTCTCCCTTTTGATTTGTAAATTCCATTCAACCTGTCTTTACAAGTTACTTTTTCCCAGAATATAAAAATCTTTTATGTTGTCATTATGGCCAGCACTTTTGGGAAAAATAAATGTAATGACTTTGCTTTATTTACCTTGCCAGTTGTAGACATCTTACCATGTCGCTTTGAAAAGCCATCAACCTCTTCACTTATCTAAAAATGCAAATTCCATTTTACTTAGCTCATCCATTAGCATTTCAAATAGCTATTTTTTACACTTGACCCCTTTAATGATTCAAACCTTGCAGTCTAACAGTCTGCAGTTTACTTAAATTATTCACACACACAAAAACATACACACACACACACAAACATAAGTCTGCTTTAAAGTATCTCACAGTAACATCAGGAAAAATATGAGAGTTCCTTTACAAAAAGAATGAAGAATGAATGACATGCATACTCCACGAATGGCCCCTCTGGAGGATCTGGTATTGGGGAGATCACTGTTTTCAAAAATCAGCCCATGTTTGGTTGCCAACGGCAACACATCTTGGTTTGGTTGTGATTTTACAGATTAAAAATTGGCCACATTTCATCTAGAATCAATTTTCAGAATCTGGGTTTCATATATAGTGGAAAATCAGATCTTAAGATTGTTTTTCAGCTAGTGGAAATTGCTCCTGCCTCCAAAATGGGCAGTGGGAACAGAGAGACAGGAGAATGAAACATCTAAAACAAAAACAAAAATACCTGGAAAAACTCAGCAGGTCTGACAGCATCTGTGGAGAGGAATATAGTTAACGTTTCTAGTCCGAATGACTCTTCATCAGAACTAAGGGAAAATAGAAAAGAGGTGAAATGTAAGCTGGTGTAAAGGAGGGGGTGGGGGGGGTGGGAAGGGGGGGTGGGACAGGTAGAGCTGGATAGAGGACCAGTGATAGGTGGAGATTGCCAAAAGATGTCATAGACAAAAGGACAAAGAGGTGTTGACGGTGGTGATATTAGCTAAGAAATATGCTAATGGCGACATTAAGGGTAGAAAGCAGGATGAGCAAGGTACAGATAGCCCTAGTGGGGGTGGGGTGGGGGGAAGGGATCGAAATAGGTTAAAAGGTAGAGATAAAACAATGGATGGAAATACATTTAAAACTAATGGAAATAGGTGGGAAAAGAAAAATCTATATAAATTATTGGAAAAAGGGGGATCGGAAAGGGGGTGGGGATGGAGGATAGAGTTCATGATCTAAAGTTGTTGAACTCAATATTCAGTCCGGAAGGCTGTAAAGTGCCTAGTCGGAAGATGAGGTGCTGTTCCTCCAATTTGCGTTGAGCTTCACTGAAACATTGCAGCAGGCCAAGGACGGACATGTGGGCATGAGAGCAGGGTGTGTGTTGAAATGGCAAGCGACAGGGAGGTCTGGGTCATGCTTGTGGACAGACTGAAGGTGTTCTGCAAAGCGGTCACCCAGTCTGCGTTTGGTCTCTCCAATGTAGAGGAAACCGCATTGGGAGCAGCAAATGCAGTAGACTAAATTGAGATAAGTGCAAGTGAAATGCTGCTTCACTTGAAAGGAGTGTTTAGGCCCTTGGACGGTGAGGAGGGGGTAAGTAAAGGGGCAGGTGTTGCACCTTCTGCGGTAGCATGGGAAGGTACCATGGGAGGGGGTTGAGGTGTAGGGGGTGATGGAGGAGTGGACCAGGGTGTCCTGGAGGGAACGATCCCTGCGGAATGCCGCCGGGGGGGTGAAGGGAAGATGTGTTTGGTGGTGGCATCATGCTGGAGTTGGCGGAAATGGCGGAGGATGATCCTTTGAATGCGGAGGCTGGTGAGTTGATAAGTGAGGACTAGGGGGACCCTATCATGGTTCTGGGAGGGAGAGGAAGGTGTGAGGGCGGATGCGCGGGAGATGGGCCGAGCACGTTTGAGGGCCCTGAATGAAACATCTAACCTCAAAAAAGAAAACAAATATTTAGTATGGGATGGAATATCGTATATAGTTAGAAAAAAATGAGATAATGCAAATAGAAAAGAGAATGATCGTGTTAATTTAGTAATTTTACTTATTATAGTAATAATGTTTCAGTAGCTATTACTGTAATATCAATGTTTATTTCAATGCCAATTGAATGAGCTGATTAAAAGGTAAAACTGATTAGACTCGAGTCAGGGGTTTCCTGAATCTGCCAACAGTCTACGAGTTTGAAGTATCAAGAGCCTGAAGGAAAATCATCACTGGGATTATTATGCAAGTAATTTGTATGTTTACCAGAACTACAAATTCTTACTAGTTGCTGCTAAATTGTGCTCAATTATGCCATTTCCCTCGGGGGTGGAAAAACAGGGCTGTTGATAATCAAATCATGTAATTTTCTTTAGTGAGGAGGGAGGGGCTTAACATGCAACACTTTTTCACTTTTCCTCCATCTTTTTCTCTTTGTGTTGCTAATTATCTGTCTTTCTGTCTCACCATATATGTCTCTTTTTTTCTTGCTTTTCTCCATCTTTCTTTAGAACCCGCCATAGAATTTTGGTGCCCTCAGCAAGAGGAGCTTCAGGAATTTGATACCCATCGATGGTACTGTATGTGGGAATTAGAGAAGTTAATTTATCTGCTCAAATATTTAAAATTTATGAAGTTGGCTAGCAAAATAATCTTTCTCTTATCTTTCATCATCATGCTTCGATATTATTTTAAAGCAACTGTTGGGTTACAATGTTTGTTTTATGAGGCAAAGAGAAAATAGGAGAAAATAACTGGAGAAATTCAGTGGGATGCTAATATTCCTTAAAGTAATATATCACTTCAGACTCATGGCTGTCTATTGTTCATATTACTCATATCTTTAAAATTAAGAGCACGCAGTACATTATAAGGCGATCTTCCAATTATCAGTACTTTTCCTGCAAATGTGACAAACCAGTCTCCTATAGCAAACATAATTTAAACAATCTAATGCCTTTTTCATTATCTTGTGGTTTGAAGTGCAGAAACCACAAATCCTCATGAATACTAACTATTTAGACGTTTTGGGTGAAATTTTCCAAACTACGGCACCAGTGGTGGGTCTTCAGATACAGCAAGCAGCTTATCAAAAAATTAGCTCTACATATCAAAGGACCCTGACTGGGCCCACAACTTAAAACAGGCAGGTGCTTCCACTACCTTACTGCCAGAGTAGCAGTGTTAATGAAAGCCTACCCACCCCATTTTGAGGTCATTATTGCCTCCTTAATGCCAATAACCCCAAGTTAAAATGGTCCCCTATTACTCTTTTTGTGAAGCTACAGTTCCTTCCCTTACCGTACAGCCTGTAGCTGTGTTAAAAAATAAACTCCACATAGACCTCAACCTATTACTTCCTTGATCTACACTTGAGCAATTAGCAAAGACCCTCCCACTGAATTTTGCTCCACCTAGCATGTGGTTTCAGTCATTTTGTGAACTGTAGGTGCATTGCCCATCCCACCATTCTGTGGTATTGCACATTGTTGCTCCAATGAACTGTATCAGTGCCTTAAACTACATCCTTATTCCTTGAATTTATTTGTACTTGTGTCAAAATAGAATAATTAAATAAGTACTGGGGATGACAATCGAAACTCAAGTTGAGCTACAATTTGAATACCCTGCAGCCACATTTGTTTTAACTTCAAATTCCATCAATTGTTTTGGCTCTTGGGATCTTTTGCCTTTTACTAATTGAATTATATCTAAAACGAAAGTTATGAAAACTAACAATAATAAATACCTACTGCCCAGTTTTGGCCCAGATATACAACTTAAATGATTCTGATCTTTGATCATTACGTGATATGATTGCATATCTATTGGAGTATGATGTCATGTGTCGTCCAGGGACAATTAATTCAGTCTTGGTATGGAATAAAGGTTTACATTTTCAATATAAGGCTTCAACAGAAAAAAGACCAATGTTGCTGTTGTTTCAAAGGGTTACATTGCATTGTGTTGTCATAATCACTTTTAACTGAGGTTGTTGGGTGTTAGTGTATTGTTAACCTGATTTGCCAAATTCAAAAGTCATTTTTTTGCCCAAATCTACTCACTGAGAACAGGCCAAAGCTTCACAAAAAAACTGGCAACATACTTGGTTTGATAAATATAAAAGTGAACTTTAAGATTGCAAGGAAAGAGGAAATGGGTCACTAGGGGAGGGTAAAGGATGGGGGAGTGAAAGTAAAACCGAATTAGCATCATGCTGTCCAAATCGAAAGTGAAATGAGAGTCGTGGTGGGTAAGGTCGTGTGCTGCATGGGAGTGTGATCAGTGGGTGGGCGGAGATGCAGATGGACAGCTGAAAGTGAACTCCAGCAGGCAGCATTCAAAATGCTCAGGATATTGGGTTCAGTGTGAAACATAAAGGCTCTGCGTGCGTGTAAATATGCTTGCACGAGGCTCCGAAAGGCCCTGCTACACACACACTTTTCCCTCCATAATCACTCATAGGCCGTCTGCTCCCTGTGTGGTGACAGGTCTTTCAGGCTGTTTATTTCCACCTCTTCACTGGAGGAGGAGTCCTCTTGGCTGTAGATGAGGACGTGGATGGAGCTGAGGTAATGGCTGGCTGAGGGTGTTGGTCCCTTGGCAGAGGTCCCTGTGAACCAAAGTAGAGATAAGTAGTGCATGGCAGCAGAGTCAAAAGCAGAAGAGAGAGCACTCACAGCTGCATTGAGGGAGGGATGATGCGGTGCAGGATCCTCAGGTGGGTGTTCGCCACCCACCTCACTGTCGCCGCAGGCAGGGTTCACACCCTCACCAGTCAGCGTGATGGCACGCTCCTCAAAGTGAGTGAGGGGCCTAATGTGGGCTATTCCACCCCCAGGTCTGGGACCTCTCCCTGCTGATGTGAGCAGGCTTCTGTATGAAAACCAATGGAGAGAGTGTGAGCAGGACACATGGCACTGCATGGAATGTTTGTGTGGTGAGCGGAGCTATGGACAGGATGAGGACATGAGCTCCAGAGGATATGAGCCTAACGGAGATGTGAGGATGTGTGTGAAAGTTAGTGGTGTTGTCCCTTGAGGTGTGAGATCCCTGTGGATGTGTGATGGGTTTGTGAGTGTGTGAGTTGAGAGTGATGAGAAGAGTGAGTTAACCTGGTGGAACGGATGAGACCATTCATCCTGTAGCACCACTGGGTGGTTGTCCTCTTTTGCAGGGCATTGGTGCTGACCACCGCCTCCTAAGCCTGGTTGGTCACACTGCTACCCATCCTGCGGCCAGAGAGGGAGTAGAGGACATCGAGGCGGGCCTCCACGGCATCCAAAAGGCAGTCCAGCGATGTGTTGCTAAACCTGGAGGCTGCAGTTTTTTGCCTTTCGTGAACATCTTCCTTGCAGCAGTTGTGGGCTGGAAGCACTGAGATGTGTGCATACGGCTGGACTGTAAATATGGTGCCAGGTGTGTTGAAGCGGCTAGGTGATGGCAGGCGGGCAAATCAGTACCCGCCCGCCATGGAAACGGCATGTTTTCTGGTAATGCATAAATAGTGTGGCGTGTTTGGGACGATACAGCGTGAAAACCTGCCATCGCGGCCGGCAGGTAAAACATTTTACCCACCCGCTACCGCACTTAATGCAAATCTGGGATGATTCCGCCCATTGTCTAGGCTAAGACAAAATACATGGACATTTGGGCAAGGTTCTAGCGTTGCCAACCCTCCCAGAATGTCCAGGAGTCTACCGGATCTGCTACCAATCTCCCGCAGCTATTAAAAGTAATCATACAGAAGCTCTGACTTGCCATCATTCATTGAAAGCAATGGTCTGATTGCGTTTTCAGGCTGATAATATAAAGCGTAAACCTGCGCATACGCGTACTGCACTCACGAATGTTGCTGCGCCGCCTGTTTTCCCACCAGCATTGAGCCTTGACCTCGAGGAGAGAAGGAGGCAAAACTAGGAACAAGTGATGCTGCAAAGGCAACTGAACTTACAAATGCCTGGAAAATTCATACCATGCCACCTAAGCCAGCCTAGGAAGCTTTTTACATGCTAAGATTCCCGAGACTCGAGGAATGTATCATTAAGGCATTGGAACCTCACCAGCTTGAGTCACGAAACACTACTGGACTAGAAAAGTTACATTAAAGCCCCAAAAGTCTAAAAACTTTTTTTTTGAGCTGAGGTAATTTGGTTAAAGGACGACTGCTGCTTACATTATAGCTAGAAGAAAGCATGCCTAATAGTATTGTTAAATGTCTGATTTCTCTATTGGGTATCCTGGTTTTAACAATGTGAGAAAATACCCAAAAAATTAAAGTGGATTAACTGTTGAGGAAAGTTTGCAGCATTTGTCATTAGTTTCAGTTGGTTTTTAACTCTGTGTGTCGGGTGTGGGGGCTCCTCAGTCTCTGCCCCCTGCAGTCCCCATAGAGCAGAGTTGGGTACTGAGCTGTGGATGATTGTGGAGTATTAGTGCTGATTCCAAGACATTTCTCTTTCCTCCTGCTCACTGCCCACGGCTCACAGCATATCAGCCTTTTAGATTTAGGGTTCTGAGTTAATGCAGGTGATCCCAAGATGGAAAGGGGATAGAAGTTGATCCTAGTGGGATTTTTTTTTGGAGGGGCTGGGGAAAGAGAGTCTCATTTTTATTGGATTTTGTGTGGGGGGTGGAATAAACCACTTCTACCAGCACTGCTGATTTACATCGATGCCCCACAGATAAATAGCATCATGAGGCATCTTCAATAGTTTCAATGAGTGTCGGTCCCCAGGAAACCGATGTAAACCTGCAGTGCTGGTACAATGAGTTTCTCCCTCTTTATCTTTTGGGAAGAAGCTGATACTAATGGGATTTTATTTTGGAGGGAAGAAAATATCAATCTTATGGGATTTTAATCCAGGCAGGAATTGGAAGCATTTACTTGTTTTTCAAGTTTCCACTTTGGGAACAGGATGAACCTCAGGGCAGTTCATTGAAATCTTGCTTTAGTGCTCGTGATTGGACAATGTTGAATTCTCAAGTCTGCTCTGCAGAAAAGGATATATTTCCCACTTTGTACAAACAGGGATGTTCACAACAGGAAACCTTTGCCAGGGATTTGTAATACAAGACACTGTGGAGGTTTGTAAGGGCTTTTTTTTTACCTGTGTTCAAATCCTCATAATGTACTAGCAATAGAAAGGATGAAAGTTATAGAGATGGATTTAGAGCTAGCTAATTTTTTAAAGAATGAAACTATTGTTCAAATTGGTGAGAATGTATACAGGAAGTTTTAGCTGGTAAGAAATGGGCTTTTGCAATGGGTTCCATAGAGGCTTCGGTATGTTTTCCTCTCTCATGCTCCCTTAGAACCCACTCATGCCACACCGCTGGCTTTCCGTGATGTCACTGCCCCGACATCTCTGGGAATATGTCCAGCCAGACTTGGCAACACTACAAGGTACCAGCAGTAGCTGCCACATAGAATTGTAACCTAGCATGAGTCACTGCTTTTTGGAGCAGTGGGGACAAAAGAGAAAAGAAACCAATTTAATTGTGCAGTGTGATTTTTCAGGTCTGCTGAGTAATTATTCCTGATTATTTAATGTATTTCTAAACACCGAGGGCAGCCAGGAGGAAATAGCCTCATATGGTGCAGGAAGCCAAAGATAGATTTTCTCCTTAGTCTCACAAGCAGAAGCCACAAAGGAGACAAACAGCACTATATCCATTGAGAGCCTCTAGAGCAAACTGCTACCTCCACTATAATTGTTCTTTAATTAAATAGGGTGGGTGGGGGGTTTGGAAATCAAGAAATGTGAACATTGTGCTATTGCCACACCACATCTCATGTGACAGTATCAGCACAGTGGGACTGATCTGATAAAAATAATTTCGGTAACATGTTCAGTGCTCTATTAATATTGCCTCATCTTCAAAACAACATACTATAAAAGTTATATAGTGCATAGAACAGGGACATAAATACTTGGGAGAAAGATTTCCTGTTGTTACTTGTGATGAAATTGTAAATGTGTTCTCCATACATTCATTTACAATTTCACATAAATAGCAAACACAGGATATTGTTCACTATAGCTTGGTGACCATTGAACTGCCTCCATAAAAAAATGGGTGCGATGGGTTTTCCATCAGCTTTGAGGCCCAAGATGTCTGAAATTATTTATGAGAGAGCAACTTTATAACTGACATAAAAGATCACACTTTTGGAAATAGGGGCAATATAGTGATTGTTTATCTTGCTAGTTTTGGCAGCTGGAAGTACAGCCACAGATCTGTAGGATTGGAATGTCTTTGCACTAGAACAGCAAGATGAGCAGAAGGTCTGTTGAGTGTTAGGGTAGTGAGATAACTTCAGATCCAGACAGACATTCCTAGACCTTGCAATGTTTCTGCATTATCTGGTTTAACATGATCATCGGAAAGGGGTGATTGCAGGTATACCTTAAGCCACAGTCCCATGTTGCTTTTTCCACACCTGACACAGTCTATTCTTGCACTTACTGTCATGCTTGCCAGTGCTCAGTGCTTCCATCATAGTATCTATATCCCCCCAAGTGGATGAAACTATGCCTTGGCATATTAAATCCCAGAATTGTGACAGGGTGCCTGATGAGGTGCTTCTTGCAGGTTTCATGAAGGGTCTAGCATCTGCTTACTGGGCATGAGGGGAAGCAATCAAAGGGAAAATGCAAAGTTTGTTTATTGTCTTCTCATGGGTTTGCATCATCATTGTCTGCTTCATCTGTAGCATTAATCAGGACTGGGAAGGAGGAAAGAAAGGACAATGAATGCCCAACCCATTTAATTGTCTCCTGTCACCTCTCTCAAGTTCTGTTACTGCATTTGTATTATCCTTTCCTTAAGCATAGTCACTTTCTGCACTGCAGCAGTTTGCTCTCCAGCAGTGGCCTTCCTTCTGTCAAAAAATGTCTCCTACTGAAATGTTATTGGTCTCTCATGCATTAGGACCTTGTAGTTATTTATGTGGAGTATCTGTGACCTGTGACCAGAGAGTCAATGCTAAATCAGCATGAGACTGTACCGTACTTATATGATATTACTTAAAGGAGCACCAACGCTGAGGCCCCGATATTGACTGGGACCAGTTCCATGAGTGGAGTGGGGGAAGTTTTGTTTTTCTAGCGGGTTCCCTGGCCAGGAGCCAGCCTGATTGACAGCCTTGGCTCCATGTTGAAAAGGGAATGGTATGAAGTTGTCTTTATTATTTCTTGATATGTGAGTGTTGCTGGCAAGGGTAACCTTATTTCCCATTCCTAATTGCCTTTGAGAAGGCGATGGTGAGTTGCTGCCTTGAACCGCTGTAGTTCATGTGGTGTAGGTACACCCCACAATACTATTTGGAAGGGAGCTCTGGATTTTGACCCAGTGACAGTGAACGAAATGCAGTATAGTTCAAATCACGATGGTATGTGATTTGGAGGGGAATTTGCGGGAGATGGAGTCATTGCATCTGCTGCCCTTGTTCTTCTAGATGCTGTCAAAGGAGCTTGGCAAGTTACTGCAGTGCATCTTGCAGATGCTTGGTGGAGGCATGGGACTGTGCCTACAGATAACTTCCCAGTCACCCCTTTCCGATGAATACCATGCTAAACTAGAGACTCTTGAAACATTGGAAGATCTAGCAATGTTTAGCTGGGTCAATGTTATCTCACTACGCTGGCACCCAACACTTTCTGCTCATCCTCCTGTTCTAAATAGCAAATGTAAAAGTATTCTCATCCTACAGCATGAGGAGGTCCTCCACTGCATCTTGTAGAAGTGGGTGGGTTAGAGCCAGATTTGATTTTGAAATTTTATCGTCCCATGTGACCCCAGCCCACCATTTTTTGTCATTAAAATTATTCCCTGATTGGCAGGAAGTGCAAATAGTTTTATATCTGCCTTCCCCCTCCTGGTGAGTTTATTAAACTTTGTTCCAGTGTTGCATACATAGTCTTGGCACATTGTTGCTGCTTTTGATGGCCTCAGCTACCTCTTGATATGCCCTGTATGTCATTGCCTTCATGACCTTCCTCCTATGGCAGGGAAACATCTCCTGTAGTTGCTGTAAAGCAGGCTGCCCTGTGCAATCAGCCCAACTTAAACACCAGCCTTGGTTTGCACAATTATGTTTTTTCACTCCTGACGAAAAATCTTCCTATTTGTCATTGTCTCTTTGATCTGCTGGTACAATTTATTCAAGGCTTTGAGTATGCTTTGATATTTGGCTGTCAGTTATAGGCTTCCATATTCACCCAGGTTGGATTGCACTGTTTTGACCAATGCCTCTCCCAAAATCCTAGGCGTATCAGCCCCTTTAAATATCCACAGGCCTGTGGCATGCATCCCAATATTTCATGCCCAACAGGTGGACTCAGTACCTATCCATATAATGCCATTGGTTAGTGAAGTATCCCTTTCCTTACACTATAGTTTTAGTGCTTTGCATATAAGCAGTAGGATTGGAAATATTTTAAGATAGACATCCTATTGGCAAGTGATTTAAAATCATTTTAGCAGAAAATGGTCATTTATTCCGTGCAATTTCATTTAATTATAAAATATTATTTTCTTGAAGGTTTTCACCTACAAAGATCCCTAAGGTAAAATATGAATTGGCAGTCTGCCCAGTTCCTGCACGAACAGACTCACCACCACCTGTGCTAGTAAGTAAACCATATTTAGTAGTACCTTTTAGTTGAGTTGCTGATTGACCTTTGCTATGGATATTGATAATTTATGTAAATTTATCCCATAGTTTTACTTTAGTACTTCTGTGAATGTTCTGCTTATGAAAGTGAGAAAAATGAGCACTTTCCGTTTTGGACATCCCTGCCTCAGCTTCTCCACAGAATAAAGTGCTCCATCCTCACAAAATGTCCCTTAGTCCTAATCTCAGAATAGTACTCAGAATAGTACTAATAGTGTATTACTGTGACATTTTTCCATTTTTCAATCTTGTGACTACCGTAGTAGGGAGGCAACTGAACTCTGGACTTCCTTTATTCTTTCATGGGATGTGGGCATCACTGGCAAAGCCAGAATTTGTTGCCCATCCCTAATTTTCCTTGAACTCACTGTCTTGCTAGGCCATTTCAGAGGGCAATTAAGAGTCAACCACATTGCTGTGGGTCTGGAGTCACATGTCAGCCAGACCAGGTAAGGATGGCAGATTCCCTTCCCTAAAGGACATTAGTGAACCAGATGGGTTTTTTATGACAATTGACGATAGTTTCATGGTAACTGCGACTAGCTTTCAATTCCAGGTTTATTAATTGAATTAAATTCCGCCAGCTGCCATGGTAGAATTTGAACCTGTAATCCAGAGCATTAGCCTGGGCCTCTGGATTACTCATCCAGTGGCATTACCACTATGCCACCTTCTCCCCTGTTGTGCATATTAGGAATTAATTGAGACTGCTCAACATAATTTCACATAGGACCCTTACAGCTACCAGACAACAGACCCATTTTCATCCTGTCAGCCTGGAGTGAGGGAGAGTGGGATTTTTAACATGCATGGGAGGGTAGGTGGCGGTGCATGTGGGGGCTAGGTGGTGGTTAACGATGGAAAAAAATGCCTGCTTGTTAGAAACCCAATATGATGCCAGTGACTTCCAGATTTAACAGGTGTGCATTTCAAGGTGTGCAGGAAACCCCCATAGGACAGGCAGATCAGCAATTATCATATACAAAGTAATTGTTTGAAGATTTAACCTTTGCTGATTCCATAATTCAAGCATTTTCATATCTGATTCCATACTTCATGTGTTTTAACTTTTAGTTTTAGGAATATAACTTTTAGGGTGGAGATTAAAGTGTTAAGTGGAAAACCCGATTAAGAACCTAGTAAACAACCTTAAAGTGAATGCAAATCAAATCAACCTGGGTGAATTACATTTAAAAGGTAACATGCTTATCTTGCAGGGTCAGGGTTGGTAGTG
The DNA here is from genome assembly GCF_964194155.1 of Cetorhinus maximus. Taxonomy (NCBI): domain Eukaryota; kingdom Metazoa; phylum Chordata; class Chondrichthyes; order Lamniformes; family Cetorhinidae; genus Cetorhinus; species Cetorhinus maximus. The sequence continues at coordinate 112,588,843 of NC_135880.1, forward strand.
TTATGAACACTACAATTTTAAAGTTGAATATATATATATATAATATATTATATATATATATTATATATACATCTTATATCTTATATATTATATATATATATATAGTGTGTGTGTATATATAGTGTGTATATATATATATTTTATATATATATATATATATATATATATAATATGTATATTTATGTGTTAAGAAAGGTAAAATGGTTTCAGGTTGTTTGGTGCCTGGGAGCCTGATAGACTCCTGACTTAAAAGTCAGGTCTTTTTATTTTTTGTATATATACATTTTAATGAAGTTAAAGAGATGGGTTAAAAGTTTAGTGATTGTGGGGAGAAAAACACAAAGTAGAAAAACTTTACTGTTGCCAAGTGACTGTGGTCCAGGGACACAACCACACAAAAAAAGACAGGAGTTGAGAGGGAGAGTTCAGTGTGTGTCAGATAGAGAGGACAGGAATTTTAAGCTCTCTGAGAAGTAAAACTACAAGGCTGTAGGGGCAATAATTAACTGAATAATCAGTTATAGGACTCAGTAAAGTGACCTGTTTAGCAGAGGTGATACTGGAAGTCTAACTTTAGGGAACTCATTTGTTTGATCTGTAGTTGAAGAAGCAGTGTGTTTAGAGTGCAGTTTTTGGGTGTCTCAGGGAGAGATACAAGTTGGGTGAAAAGCATCGAGTGAATATCCAGGAGTTTACTGGATGAAAACCGTTTGCAACTGTGGCAGTCCCAAACAAGATGTCTTTGTGTCAATCTAGTGGTCATCCTTCCCTGGTTTATGTGTCTGTAAAGATATTGCTGGGGTAAAGGAATAATGTGAACTTGAGTCATCTTCTTGTGCTGGTATTGAGATATTTCCAACCTTTCTGTCTGGTGTAATATAGTTCATTTTTTTTCCTTAATAAATATTTTATTCTTTGTGTTCAAGGTTCATCAGCAGACTCCTGTGAACTTGTTCAGTAACTTTCCTCCAAGGTTTCTAAAAAAAGGTTAGGATTTATCAAGCCAGGTTTCATTCTGGGATCGGACTTGTCTGGTATTAACATCAGCTGGGATCATAATAGTAGTGAAAGAACTTAAACAATCTCTAAGGTTGTAGTGGAGCTAGAAGGTCTGCCCTTTGTCTTTAAGTTGTTTATGTAGTCCCCAGATGAAAGGAAGCTAGAGGTATTTTGTAACCATGGGGGTTTCTTGATAGACTCAGCAAGTCTGCAGTAAAGGCAATCATATCCATTAGAGATAAAAATTATTCATGTAGGTCACAGAATCAATGAGCTGTGTTGAGTGTAAAACATGATTAGTTTGAATTTTTGTTTTGGAACATCCCAAAGCATGCCATGTTGCCATAGACATTGGGCTATGGGGATTAGAAAGTTCTTTTGTTCAATTTATCTGAGTGTTCCTCACAGAAGGCAGTTAGAGATTTGGGCCAGGATTTTCTGTGCCCACTGGTTTCGGGTATGTTCGGTGGCGTGAGCGGACAATATGGCGAGAAGGTAAAAAATCGGTTTCATGACATTTTGAAACCAGTTTGAGATTGTCCGCTTCGCCCGCCGATGACGGGCTGTATTTCCCGCCATTGGATGATGGGAACCTCATTGTAATACATCAGCATATTATTATAAGGCCAAACTGCCGGAATCATCTCCTAACCTCGCTAGGCCATCCGCCCACATCAGTGTGATTGCACACTGACGTGTTTCACAACAACACATAAAAGGCGTGCACTTGGTGGGATGCACTTTGGCGGGAACTTGGAGGTGAGTACACAGTAATGTTACGGAGTGCTCACTCAGGTCGCCTGCTGGACTTCACGGTTGAGGCGCGTTGGGGGCAGTTTCAAGGCCTGCTCTGCAGTTGAGGCGATTTGGGGGGGCGTGGGTGGAAAGGGCTGCCCTGCGATTCAGGTGACTTGAGGGTTGGGGGCAAGTGCTGCCCTGCGGTTGAAGGTAGCACACAAGCATGCGTGGGTTGGGGGGATGGTGGACGAGGAAAGCGGACATGTATTAGGGAAACCTTGTACAAAATGACCATTACCCCACAGCTGAGACAGTTCAGGCACAGCCATATTGATATGGTTGGATTTGGGCCTCTAGCTTCTCTGCCCACTCAAACAACGCAGAGGCATCAAAGTGCCATCAAGTGCTGCAGAGCTTTTCACCCCTTGGGCACAGATTGCAAAGTAATGAGCATTTTAGTGGACTGCAGAACAGTTGGACGACTGGGCACATTGTACAATCTCCTTGCTAAAGCAGGCCATGGAGCAGTCACTGGTGGAGGCGCTCACGGCCTTTTGCAATGTCATCATCTGGTTTGGACTAGTCTCTCCCATGGTTCAAGCTAACTGTGCAGCCAAGCAGTGCGGGTTAGGAAAATGCCTGAGCTGAGAGCACAGCATGCAGTCCAGTGGACAAAGCTGCCGCCAATCGGTCAGGTGGAGTCGGGCGGAGGTGGGTAGGGCTTCGGGCAACCTTGTAGCGCACTTATCTATGGCCATCCATGTGGTGGCCAGCACTCTCCGGGATGCGTTAAGGGGTCTTCAGACTTAACCAAGACAGGTTCTTAGTACACCCATTTTAACCCATGTGTCTCCCTCTCTCATCCTGCAGGAGGAGTACATCAGGATCATGGAGCCTGGTGACCTAGTTGTATGCCTTACAGGGAGTGAGGATGATGGAAAAGAGAGTGACTGAGGTTCCTGGATATGCAGAGGTAGGAGCAGCACCCTCTGGAAGAAGGGGTGGCTGGGGATCCCGCACACGCCACCAAATAGCCACAGTGAGCCATCGGTGGTCGACAGCTAGCTAGACCCAGGGTCTATAGATGCTTCTTTTCATTCCTGCAGATGACCAAGAATCAGTGTCGCCAAAGACTACGCATGTCCGGGGAACTGGTTGGTCACATCTGCCAGCTACTTCAGGATTTGGCACCATGAGACATGGAGGGCATCCACTGCCAATGGCCATGAAAATGACCGCAGCGCTCAATTTCTACGCCAGTGGCTCTTTTCAACGCTCACTCCAGGTGATCTCTGTGGGATATTACAAGCCTCCACCCACAAATGCATCCATGAGGTCACAGGGGGAGGCGGTGGCATAGTGGTATTGGCACTGGACTGGTATTCCAGAGACCTGGGGTAATGCTTTGAGGACCTGGGTTCGAATCCCACCATGGCAGATGGTGAAATTTGAATTCAATAAAAATCTGGAATTGAAAGTCTGATGACGACGACTATGAAACCATTGCCAATTGTTGTAAAAATCCATCTGGTTCACTAATGTCATTTAGGGAAACAAATCTGCTGTCCTTACTTGGTCCAACAATGTGGTTGACTCTTAAAATTAGGGATGGGCAATAAATACTGACCTAGCCAGTGACACCCACATCCCATATATGAATTGTAAAGAAATGCCATCTTCGCAAGGGCACACAACTTTGTGCATTTTGCCCGGTACCAGGACAGCCAGGATGCAAGAGTGATTGGATTTGCTCACGTCTCGGGTTTCCCATAGGTGCAGGGTGCCATCGATTGCACACACGTGGCACTCAGATCTTCGTTGCAACACGCAACTATGTCAACCGCAAAGAATTCCATTTGTTGAATGTCCAGCTGGTGTGCGACCATCAGGTCTGCGCATGGTTTCCAGGGAGTGTCCACAAGCCCTGCAGAGGACTGATGACACCTGTGCAGTGGCCTCAGACTGCAGCAGAGAAAAGGTATAACGAGGCTTATGCTGCAACCTGGTGGAGCAGATCATTTCGATGTTGAAAATGAGGTTCCGGTGTCATGTAATGGTGCCACACAGCGTTGTCGCCTGCTGTGGCCTTTACAACCTGGTGCTGCAATGGCTATTACAGCTAGCTGAGGAGGAATTGGAGGTCTCCGATGAGGAGGACGCTGAGGGGGATGAGGGTGAGGAGGTCCTCAAAGGCAATGATGATGGGGATGAGGCCCTCGCAATGGTCAGACAGGGCAGGTGCACTCGAGAGGTCCTCATAGCTGTTAGATTTGTGGAGAATAATGATTACATGCAGTGAGGAGGCACCAAAGATCCTCACATTGCATCTGTGAATGTTTGACACCAGTCTGGCTTATGGCAGTGTGCATACCCTCTGTGAGAATGGTCCTGTCATGGAGATGCAGTGGAGGCCCTAATAGTCACTCGATTGCAGGAGGATGATGACGACGTGCAGTGAGGACACTCCATAGATCTTCACAAAGCCTCTGAGAATGTCTGACTCCTGTCTGTCTGAGGGCAGCTCACTTGCACTCTGTGATTAGGGCCATATCATAGAGATGCAGCCATAAAGCTTTAAAAGGATATGATCCTTTATCCGCCTTCAGCACCTGAGCCCTTCAGGAACACAGCGTCATTGGTCACAGATGCTGAAGAGATGGGGGCCAGCCCCACCTTAAAGAGAGCACACAGAGAGAATGATGGTACCCTGTGATGCCTGCCTGCAACATTCTGGCAGCAATGACAAGCACAGTCAAGGTGCAGGCATCTCTAATATGTTCAGGGAGTGTTAGGCTGGACCATCACTTTGGTCTGAAGGCCACACAGAGCACAGGGAAGAGGCCCTGGACTGAGGCACCTGCTTTTATCTTGTGCAGAAAGGTTTCACATTTGAGTGACAAGAACACTGCTCATCAGAACAAGGAGCCATAGGCAGGGAGACATTCTTGGGAGTTTATTGACAATAGTGAACAGTATGTACAAGTGATTAACACCTGTGCCCAGGCTGTGCAACTGCATCTTCTTAACATTCCTAACACTGCCACTACGTCTTGGTGCTCCCTGGCATCCACAGCGGAGCTGGAGGCAACCTGCTAACTGGTATTATCAGTCTTATCTGTGTTGATCTTGGCGGGTGTCCTTTGGAAGCCCAGACTTAGAGGGCCCCTGGTTGACTCCTTGAGGAGAAGGGATAGCTGGAGGGAGATTGAGCTGCTCTACACCCCTCATGCGTACGCACTATTGGAGGCCAACTATGGCATCAGCGATGGATTTGAGCCTGCGCAGCAATGCGGGAACGACTTCCTGGACCAAGGTCTCCATGGCGGCTGCCATCCTACCTGTGTTGACCTTGGCGTATTAGCATGACGGTGCTGCCACCTCAGTCTGAAGGCAGACAGACTCCTCCCTCGTGCCTTGCAATCTGAGGAGTGCAGCGGACATCCCTTACTGATGTCCCTGAGCTTGCCTTTGCAGCTCCAGCAACAGTGACATGACTGAGTCCAGAGGCTCATCATCTGACTCGGACTCAGCAAATTTCCAGCCTCCAGCTGTCCTCCGAGTGCCGGGCGTTTGGGAAGTCCCTGCCACTGCCTGTTGTGGATCAGACAGTGTGATGTGCTCACCAGATTGTGACCCCGAGACTATTGTAAAGCTAGGTCCCACTGAGGTGTGTGTCTCTGCGCTGGTGGAGGGTGTGGGTGAGCGCTGTGACAGGACTTCAAGGAGGGTGCCTCCAGATTCCTCTTCAGAGGTTTCTTCGGGGCTTGATTGGAGGGTCTGGGTCATGGCCTCCGTCGGCTGTTTCCCACATGTGCCTGCGGAAACAAGGAGAGATAATTAGTGCATGGCAGTGGCCTGTGAAACAGGACACATCACTCACAGCATGGTTGTCTGATAGATGTTGCACTGCTGGATCCTCACTTGGTAAAGCACTGCTGACCTCATCGTCAGTACAGGAATGGTCCAGATCAATGCCGGCCAGCTGGTTGGCTCTGTTTCCAAAGTCCATGAGGACCTTGATTTCAGGCATTCCACCACCGGTCTGCGATCTCTCCTTCTTGTTGTGTACCAGCTTGTCCTGCATGGATGGAGATGAAGAGAGAGTAAGCAGGACGCCTGCCAGGCCAGATGATAAGTATGCCTGGCATGTGTGGGTGTTGAGTGGTCCCAAGAATGGGGTGAGGACAATGAAGGCGTGTGTGATAGAGTGCACGGCAATGTCCCTTGAACTGGCAGTGAATAAGGGCCCTGTGGATAAGTGATGGGTTTCTCTTTTTTCATTCACGAGATATGGGCTTCGCTGGCTGGGCCAGCATTTATTGCCCATCCTTAGTCGCCCTTGAGAAGGTGTTGGTGAGCTGCCTTCTTGAACTGCTGCAGTCCATGTGTGTAGGTACACCCACAGTGCTGTTAGGAAGAGAGTCCCAGGATTTTGACTCAGCGAGAGTGAAGGAACAGTGATATATTTCCAAGCCAGGATAGTGAGTGACTTGGAGGGGATTTTCCAAGTGGCGCTGTTGCCATATTCTTATTCACTCACATAGCCTGTCTAAATCCCCTCGAAGCCTCCTTGCATCCTCTCCCACCTGGTTTGGTGTCATCAGCAAACTTGGAAATATTACATTTGGTCCCCACATCTGATTGCACACATGTGAATAGCTGGAGCTCAAGCATTGGTCCTTGTGGTACCCCATTAGTCACAGCCTGCCAACCTGAGAATGACCCATGTGATCTTTGGGTTGGTCCCAGGAAAGGTGAATAAACATTCAAGATTTTGTAAGAGAAGGGAACTTGGTGGGGGGAGAGGGGAGAAGTAAAAGTAAAACTGAATTCATAGCATACATAGTTATAACTGTATGTCTGGATTTTATGTGCCCCCGCCGGGTGTGTTTTCGGCAGGGAGGGTTCATGTAAAATAGGGCGGGTGCCAAACCTACCACCTTTCCATCCACCCCTGAGTTCACTCCCATAGTCCCCCCGTACTTAAATAAATATTCAAGGGTCCATTGAGCTTGTTTACAAGCCAATTGACCATGATAATACACTGCCCACGCCATAATATGGTTGGCGTGGGCAATTGGGTGGGAGTGGGCAGACTGTTTTTTAAAAACACTTTTTAAAAGGGCAGGAAGCGGGGGGTACTATCTTTGAGATGTGCCCTATGTGCATCAGGGGACAGCCCCCCTAGAATAGTACCCCCACTTTCTTCCTACCTGTCTGCTCTGTAAAACCCACCACCCCCCTCCCTAAACTGCCCAAACCCTCCCTGCCCAAGGCCCCGGACTCACCTTGTTTCTGGATCTGTGGGTCTTCTTCTTGGACCTGCTTTCAGTCCTGGCAGTGGCCTCCAATATGGTCTTGGCGCTGTCAGGATTGGCTGACAGCTTCAGAGGGCAGGACTTCCCCAGTGAGGGCCTGAAGTCCCACGGCAGCCTATTTGCCTTCCCACAGTGCATTATAGATGTGGGGTATGGAGTGAGTCAGTTCCATGTCCACTTTGTTTCCTGGGTGGGGGGGAGCAGGCAAGCCGTGGCAACCCCCTCACAATATGCTGCCTGTAGTGCTAAATAAGTAGTGCTTGCTTTGTTAAATTTTTTATATATATCGTAAGGTTTGTTTTTGTTTGAAAACGTGAAATCTTGCGGCGTAGTTCTGTCAGTTAATTACTAGATGTTTTGATTTCTCTTTAAATGTAAATGGTCTTTACGGGCATTGTAACACCTTACATTCTGCTTTAATTGACAATGCACAGGTTTCCAGAACTGTCTGAAACTCACCAGGGTCAACAAGGAGAGAGCAGAGTGGGGATTGACATGGTTGTGAAATTGACCAGCTAGAAAGTCTTTAAATACTGAACCACAACAGCTGCTTCCTAATCTAGGAACTTGTTCTGAGAGTAGGTTTTCACTGTTTTGGAGTTGATTTCCAACACTTTGGAGGTCATTTCTGCTACCTTGGTTTTTAAAAATTGATCTGCCCTTCCCAGCTGTCAGCTTTCTCAGCACCATGGGTGCAGCTGATGTGGCTCTACTTTAAAACTCTGATGAGGAACACGAGGAGCATCACTAGCAGCGGCTGCCTTTTCCTCAGCTGCATACCGTTCCACGGGACAGAGGGAATGAACTCAGAACTCCATTTTGAAGCAGGTGGTACCCCTAACTCAAGGTATAAAGGAGAATGATCTGGTTTCTGGTCATGACTGAGCAACAGTGCTTCAGGAGGCCCAGCCTTTCTCAACAGGTTGTTGCTGACATGTGCAGCCTCCTGGTATAAGACCTTTTTCAAAGATGGTTATATAGATCAATATGTCAAATAACCAAAGAGGGAACAGGCTATGTTGGATCTAGAATTGTGCGTTGAGAAAGGGTTAATTAATAAGGGGAGACAGTGATGTACTGGTTATGTCACTCCATTAGTAATCCAGTGACCCGGACAAACGACCTTGCATAGGCTGAAATCCCAACATGTCAGCTGGTGAAATTGAAAGCTAGTCTCAGAAATGGTGACAATGAAACTACCATTGATTGTCTAAAAACCCATCTTGTTCACTGTTGTCTTTTAGGCAAGAAAATTTGCCGTCCTGTCCTTGTCCTGTTCCTTGTTCAGTACCACCATTACACAGGAGTTAGTAGTGGTTTTAATCCTTCTAACTATTCTGCTGAGCAAGCTGGAACCATCCGAAGTCTCCGATTTAAATTGGAGTTTTGGATGGTTCCAGGTGCAGGGTAATTGCCCATTGGAAGTTTAAACTACTGGGACATTTCCTGTGCAGTCCTTGCCTGGTGGATTCCGGGATGTCCCCCAGCACATCTTTCGGGTTATGCATCCCAATTAATTTTAAAATCTGTTCATGTGTCCTGATTCATAATAATCACTACACTGAATGTGCGCTGATGTTAAACAATCTACACATTGGGGACTTCGAAAAATCTGATGTCTGTTAACTGTGATCGCTAATAATTTTCCAGAGCCTAAGCTTTAAGGTGTCAGTTGAACACCTTTGCTGATGCTATTGGTGCTGTTTCAGCATCATTCCATGTCAGTTGAACATCAATGATGTCGGTGAAACGTTTATGGCCACTTTGAAGGCAAATAAATGTTCGCAATTGATGTGGTTTGAGCGCTGTGCAATTTCATTTCAGGTCAGTGATTTCACTTGATCAATTTAGATGTCAAATGATGACTGAAAGATTGCTTCGGGATGCAGATCATCGCAAATGATTACAATTGAATACTGTTGCGCGCAGAATGATGTCAAAATTTTTGGGTAGGAGTGGAAGTTAACTGCATGGGTGAGAAAGCATTTGGTAATAATGAATAATGTTAATATAATACCCCCCACAACTATGCCAGCACAATGCTAATTAAAATAGTGGAGATACGAAATCAATAATAATCTTGGCTAGCTGAATGTATAAGTAAAAGGGATCTAATGTTTTGCACTTGTGGCAAAGCCTCAGGAATTTTCATCTTCTTAACATGCCTGGGGCGGGAAAGCTGATATTGTGCCCAAGTGAGTACAAGTTAAAATTAGGAAAGATGGTTAATAAGTTATTTTCTTCACTTGATGCATAAATGTGCCACAGACTCGGGAGGCCCCAAATTTAATATAATGTGGGCTAAGTTAACTGCAGTATGGTTGAATATAAATATATATATATATATATTATATATATATATATATAACTAAATGGTCACCAGTGCCTCTGCATCAGTACCTCAATATGATTCTTATTTTGTGTTGGGATTTCATCCTCTTTTTCACATCACAGCATATATCTCTAAAGAATTTAGAAGACACAACTGGAACATTTTAGGACACAGTATCATGTAATTGTGCACACAGCCACAAAATGCTTCACAAAATGATGCTAACAGCAAATGCATATAATTAAATAAATTCAAACAAGCTTTACAATTGTGCACACAGCCACAAAATGCTTCACAAAATGATGCTAACAGCAAATGCATATAATTAAAGTTGCACTACATCACCCCTCTACTTGTTTTGAAGAACAGACCCTAAATTCAAACAAAGCTTTAAACACAACAAGCTAACAGTATCATGTTGTGAATAGAATGCTATATGATTTACCTCGGTGCATTTAATTGGTTAGTGCATTTGAAAACAACAACAACTTGCATTAATATAGTATGTATTATGTAAACAAAGTCCCAAAATGCTTCCTGGAGGCAGAGGAAAAATGGATGCTGAGAAAAATGGAGTGTGGCTGATACTCATGAAGATATCTGGGAGAAACACCTTATTAGAAATTTGCAGTGAACCTGGTCCACAATATTTCATCTACAGCTGTTTTTGTTAAAAGTTTTAACTGTTAGCTTTTGGTAAATACTACTAATATTTACAACATATATTTTAATAAACTGGACATTGAGACTGTGTAGCCTACACTTTTTCAAACATGCAAATATTTATCACTAACTAAAATAACATTCTATAAAGCTTCAAAAGCAAATATAATTCAGAGTTTAACACAATTTTAATAATTAACAAAATAAGGTTGAGTTGATGTACAATACACAAAGCATGCTTATTAAAAAATTGAAGATCAATGAGCTTGACTAAATTGGAAGCATTCAGTGAGTTTTGTCAGTTGTGTTACGACTGCGATGGGAGGAGTATGCAGTTTATCTAGTCCCACCACTCCACAGGCCGTACTATTAGTGTAAATGTTTAATGCACTCACCAAAATGGCCAATTATTTACCTTCGTTACTGTTAGACCTAGAATAAAAGAGACTTTAACTAAGCTTCTTTCAATAAACTCAATGATTGATTTATTGTAAAACAAAACTTTTTTTTAAGACAAGTTGCAAGAACTGATTAACACACAATTTGTAATCTGGAAGTGTCTCACACACACACACACACATACACACACACACTTACACATACAAACAAAGGACAAACAAATAGGGTCTCTGCAGAGATGGTCAGTTGAAGAAAAAAACTGTACAAAAAGGATAAAGTTCGCAGGGTTCTGACACCGTCAATCTGGTTCTACCTCGTGCAAGGACAGGTCGCCAGTCCCAGTAGATGTCTGGAGGTTCTCACAAATGGAGCTTCAGCGTGGAGGAAAATAAAGCCGGAACAATCTTTCTTATCTCAGCCTCTCAGGTTTCCAAATACAGACAAGATCCCCTGAGATGAGGATTCCTCACTGGAAACTGATACCCACACTGTATTTCAAACAAGGCAAGGAAAGCGTGATCTGGGCAGCTTTTCCCCTTCTCAGTTCATTCCCAACTGAGTTCAAAACAACAAGTTCAAAACATAAAGCTCCTCCGGCAGGTAATTTCCAGTATCACCTTTGCCTTTTAAACCCACCAATTAAAGTTTTCTTGGAAAAGGCATGCTTGTTCACATTCCGAGGATAAACTCATGACTTTTTTTAAAAAAAAAAATCCCAAGTGTCCAAATAATGCAATGTCCTTCCAAATTTTAAAAGAAAGTACAGTTCTTGAAGATATGGTTCTAACAGTTGTTGTCAAGTTTGGTAACTCCTGAAAGGAGGGGAAGGGTGAGAAACGGGTAAAAAAGATATAGGTTGTAAAACAATAAAAAATGCATATAATTAAACCACATCACCCTTCTACTTGTTTTGGAAAACAGAAAGCCCTAAACTCAAAGAAAGCTTTAAACACAACAAGGCAACTTTTGTAGTCAATTTGACAATCGTCTGTCAGATTGTCAACTTTTGAATAATGCTAAATTTGAAGATCTTATGCAGTGTAATTTATATATCTCAATTATCTTGTGTTAATTAGGATGTTCAGATGTTAAGTACCATGGAGAAAAGCATGACTTCCAAACTGAAACCAACTGAGTTGGTGGTACTACAGAAAGCACACCTTATTTTCACCCTTGCAACACAATGCAGGTTGAGAGGTATGGTGCAAATTTTTCTATGCCATACCATTTTCAGTTGCCAATGTGGTTAAACACTCATTGCCCATGTTGTACATCATCCAGTGGACAGGATAATTTATCCTCTAGATTTATCCCAAGGCCAAGTGAGATCACAAACTCACCAGATGTGAAATAATCCAAGACATTCATGCCAAAGGTCTACAGATGCAGTGAAAATTTAATGACCGTTGTTTTTTTTAATTCATTTGTAGGCAACAGAATCCAGGGATTTGAGTTCCATTTACAAGCAAGTTATCGAAATGATCACAAATGCTTTCGCTGTGCTGGACATCGAGTTTCAGAAACTGGACATGTATGCTATGTCACACTTTAAATATACTTTAAATATAATTGGAATCAGTGCAAACATTGAAGTAATAGATTGAAATGAAATATAGTTTCTCATTTGCTTTCCTATAATCGAAATATTCACTATGCATGCACAGAGGTGTAAGGAGAAAATGAACACCAAGCCAAAGAAGCACATATTAGGATAAGTGATCAAAAGCTTGGTTGAAGAGGTGGGTTTTAATGAGGGTCTTAAAAGAGAAAAGAAAGGTGGAGAAACTGAGAGATTTATCATTCTGTTCCTGGTGAATATTGCATAATGATATAAAAAATGTGATTTTGAGCTTTACATTGTGAAGGTGACAGCATATCTTCACAGATTTATGAATGTCAGCATCATAGGATTTTGTGTCCTGGCAGCCAATTTATTTTTCAGGCTGCCTGCAATGTTTCTGGTGTAGCACAGACTACTGAATTTTGTCACATTGTTAATGGGAAAAAACACAAAAAATAGACAAATGTGCACAGGAGCATAGTCATATACTCAAATGTACACATATGTTTAAATAAAGCATGCACACAAAATGATAAGTACATGTAAACGCATGTGCTCTAGGGTAATTATAATTTTCTGGATGGGGTTGGTCATTTTTATGAAGTCTTTATGTGCACATTTTGCTGTGAGTACGCAGAGCACCTTTCAGCCAACTGTTCATACCATAAGTTTAAATGTAATTGAGGTATTAGGATACTATGAAAAAGCTTGGCATATGTCAATAGAACATAAGTTGTCACATGCATAGTGATACACTTGATATTACAGTAACATAGCATTTGCTTGGTAGTTTTAACTGTAAAACAAAATAATTTGCAGTGTCCAAGAGGGATGTGACTTTTGTGAGTTGTCCGGTAGATTTAAGGCATTGTACATGAAGGTATGTTTGTGGAGGCCATAGGGAAGATATAGAGAGGACTGTTAATTCAGTGACCACATTTGTAAGTCCAGAAATGTTTGTAGTGAAGCTTGCTGAAAGGCGATCAGTATCAGGTTCTGCCCTTCAGCCTTTTAATGTTCCTCCTTGTGGTCCTCTTGGTATGCCTGGGGTTCTTGCCTCTTGGGGCCTCCATAATGATACTTCTTTGCTGGGTGAAATTATGCAGAATACAGTATATAATGACCCAGAAGCTTTCAGCAAGCTACCTTGCAGACCTGGTGGTGCTGCAGCATAGCAATCTCAGTGATCAACTGAGTGGATACCACCACGTCATTGTACCCTTGTCCAGATGATGAGCTGGAATATCTACAGCTGTCATGAGTTATGGCTCTAGAGGAAGCTGTGATTGCCCAGGAGAGTGCTGAAGCTTGCCTTTACGGGAATGGTATTGGTAGTTGATGGATTGCATTAAATTAACATATTGTGACAGTTGTATTAACTTGGCAAAGTTTGGTGTTGCTGTTTGCCAATGAGCTTAACATTGGAATCCTGTCTTATTCATGCAGTTAGGGGCACTATGTCAGGGAACATGTAGGCCACTAGGACACGCTTGATAAACACTGAACCTTACAAATTAATGCTATTGCTTGAAATAACAGTTTATAAAATTTCAGGCCATTGATTGTTCATGGGAAGGAGATGAAATTGCTTGCTTGAACAAAAATTGGTCTTGTTTGACACAAATTAATTACTGATTGACTTATATTGCTGATATCCCCAATGAAAGTATGAATTAACTTCATACCATTAAAAGCTAAGGACCGTTGGGTTCTTGAATGACATTGGCCATGCCTGTGACATGATTCTGATGTATTGCCCCTTGTAAATGATCACTTGTGCAGGTTAATGATAAATGGAGGTATGTGTATCTGTACCCCTAGATTCTAACATGGTATTCATTCATTCATTCATTTGTGCTCTGCCCTGGGCCAGATCCTTGGCTCATTGTCTCCTGATGCTTCATCGTGACCTGTTTGCTTGGCAGTTCTTTTTTGACAATGGTGGTTTGCAATTGCCTTCCATTCTCAGGGGCAGAGCGAGAAGCAGGGCCCAAGAACATCTCAACCGGAACAAGAATCAAATCTGTGCTGTTAGCCTTATTCTGAAGCACATGCTAACCATCTAGCCAACTGAGGAAACTGGTCTTCTAATGTGGTAGTAGAGCGATATAAAGCAACTAGAGAAACCCTACAAAAATGACCCTGCTTTCTGTAAATTATGCTGCATGTAAAACAAAATACCAGACATGTAAGTAACTTTGTGCCTTTTTTGACCAGTGAGAAAGGAGAACTTACTCAAGCTAAAATTGCCTTCCAGCAAGAAAAAGAGGCTTACAATAAACAGTACAGAAATCAGCAACAGGTGAGATATGCCAGCAATAAACATGAGAAAATGGAGCCGGTTTTCATTTTTATGGTACTTGCAGAAAGGCCAACTGTTATGAGCCCTGCCTGACTCTCATAGAAAGAAATATCAGGAGTGGGGGGAGGGAGTGCATAGAGATGACACATCTGCTGCAACTACCAGTTGACCGCCCTGCTAAAGGTGAAAATTAATCCCAATGTTATTAATAGGATATTATCACAATACTGACCAATGGTAAAACAAGATTCCCACATTGTTTTAATTTCCAAATTTTTACGTAAAAAGTTAGTCCTCAGTTGCTTTCTCTTGGGAATAATTGCCTGAACACAGCTCTTAAGGAAACCAAAGCAAAGTTTGTTTGCCAGCAGAAAGCCATACTTTGCACGGAGTCCAGGCACCTTTTAAAACAGTTATAACTGCATTAATGTGAAGTGGTTTTAACCTGGCTTCAGTGTATTTGGATGCAACGTCACTCAAATTAAATAAAGGCAAGTGCTGAGAAGAGCTCCATTTTCTCTGGTGACATGACGCTGAAGAGCCAACAATATAGTCCTGTGTCACTCATAGCAAGTATCGCTCTCAAACAAATACCTCCAGTATAAATACGTCCTTAAAACAATTTAAAAAGCTGTTGCTTTATGCAATTTTATTTTGTGCATTGAAAATTAAGATGCGCCAGTTGCAACGCCAACACAAACCCAAATTCTGTGTAATATGCCACAGAACATTATGCTTTTGATTAGGTATGCCTGTACAACGTCTCAACAACATAACAGAAAAATTTAAAAGATAAAAATTTCTATCTGTTCCAGGTGCCCTACCACCCACTCAGACACATGCCACTAAAGTTTTGGGAGATTCTAGTGCTGTTTTAGGATGATAATTTAGTTACTTTTTTACTTTAGAATTATAAATAGTGAAATTGCAGC
The DNA here is from genome assembly GCF_964194155.1 of Cetorhinus maximus. Taxonomy (NCBI): domain Eukaryota; kingdom Metazoa; phylum Chordata; class Chondrichthyes; order Lamniformes; family Cetorhinidae; genus Cetorhinus; species Cetorhinus maximus. The sequence goes on from NC_135880.1 coordinate 112,604,087, forward strand.
AAGGTATCACTGCTACACTGCCTTTGGGTTTGCAGTATCACTGGAATAGTTCCAGAATAGATCATTCTACTTTCTTAGTACTCTGCCACATTAAATTCCTGCTCATCTCCATGGCAGTATGCCACAAAAATCTTAGCTGTCACAGACGCAGTTGAATGCACTGCACTCAACTATAGTGTTAACCCATGATTCATTTATGGTGCTAATGCTGTTTGGTGGCAGCGTGCTGATAAGGAATTTTATTCAACATTTGAAAGGGTGATATTATTCATAAAAGAAATAGAGATATTAAGCAATGCTGTGTTCAGCCATCATATTGGGCTTTGCAATTGGCAAGAGCTAAGAATGGTGCAAAACTCAATTAGATAAATAAAAAAAACTTTAAGATTACAGAATTTAGTTTATGATACAAAAACTACAAAATTTTTGCCTCTCACCATATTCAAAAGTCAATTTTCAATAAGTTCTAACCCTTAGGAACATGTAAAACCCTGACGCTGTTATGTAGAAATTTCCACTGAACTAAGTTGGTAGCACTATTTCCTCTGTGTCAGAAGGTTGTGAGATCAAGCCCCACTCCAGAGACATTAGCACTAGGCCTGAACGTCCTCAGAGTGGCCATCTGAGTCAGATTACCACTCCGCTCCTGCTTTCCTATCTGAAAATTTTTTCGATCTTATCCTGCCCGACCTTCCAACTCGGGCAGGGCAAGATCTGGGCAGTGCAGCATGTCACGAGGGCCTAGCTTCAAAGGCAGCTCAGTCAGATGTATAGGGGACACACCCCCTTTTTTACAGCACTAGTTGCCGTGAATCAGGTAAATTAAAGGACCAGCCAAGTTTAAAGGTCCTTGACAGGGCAGGGGAGGGGGTAATTTTGGTGGGGGGAGTCAGGTCGGGCCTGGGAGTGGGGTTGGTTGGGCCTCCGGAGGGGGGGTGGGGTTCAGTTTGGGCCTTGGGGATTGGGGATGGGTTCTGGTTGGGCCTCATGGGGGTTGGGTCAGCCTGAGCCTCGGAGGAGTGGTGAAAGCCTGGATTCGGGCATTTTGGGGCATAGTCTCGATGGCGGGAGGCAGGGAAAAGTCTCAATAGGGTGGGGGAAGAGTCCCAAAGGGTGGAGGGAATCCTGTAGGTTTGGGGGGAATTCTGTGGAGAGGGGAATCCTGTGGGGGGGAATACCGTGGGGAGGGGCAATACCATGGTGGGAGGGGGAGTCCCCGTGTGGAGTATAGTCGGTGGGTGGAGGGAGTTGCGTGGGGGTTCAGGGCTGTGGTAGGAGTCCCATAGGGAGATCGGTGTGCATCTGTACAATAGTTATCCAGAAGTTGGAAGTGGTTTTAATTCTTCTAACTTTTTCAGAGTAACTATTGATGTAACACAGTCAGAACCATCCGAAGTTTGAGATTTACGTTTTCAGATGGCTCTCAGTGCAGGGCAGTTGCCCAGGGGAAGTTTGCACTTCCCAGGCAATAGCCGTGCAAACTTTACCAGGGAACTTCCGAGGCAGTGTTGCCCAGTGCAACTTTTGGGGCAGCCCCCAGATACGACGCCCTGGAGCTCGGAAGTTATGGCCGACGTAAACTGACACTCCAGTGCAGTACCAAAGGAATGCTGCATTGTCAGAGGTACTGTATTTTGGATGATACATTGAACTGAGGTCCCACCTGCCCTATTAGATGAATGTTAAATTTCCCAGGTTCTCTTTGAAGAAGCTTATCCAGCCAATATTTATCCCTCAACCAATATCACTAAAACTGACTGGCCATGAAATTGGGCTCTGTAGCACCCATTTTGTTGAGCACTAGGAAAGAGTGCCTTTTCACCTCTAAAATGGCGCCCCTGGCTCATGTACATACTTTTGGTGCTAAATGCAACAATTGTCATTTTGGTGAGGGCATTAACATGTGCGCAATGAGTAACTGCCAGAAGTATGCAGAAGATATAGATCATCACATCAATTAGCATATAATGCTGATCTGATACCAGTGTTGCAATTTTGGAGCTTAATGGTCCAGCTAAAGCCCTCTCTTAACTTCACACAGCTGAATACAGATTCCACAGCAGGAAGGACCCCTCCAGCAATGCTATATAAAGGGATCAAGTTACTTCTATGTCAGTTGCTCATTGCTCAGCCAAGCATTCATAATGAAACTACCTGAGAACTGTTCCAGTAGAACCAGATGGCCAGACACCTGCATCCTTCACCTGTGCTCATGATGAATGTTCAGCTGAGCGCCAAGACTCCAAATGCATTAGCCCAGCAAAGGTTTTGTTTTGACAACTGACTGGAGTGTTTACTTTGCTTGATTGGCATATTTACTTGATTATAATAAGTTATTTTTCTGTGATCTCTTTTGTTAATGTCTGAATGTTTCTTTGGACAAGATTAAGAAGTGTGAAGTGGGTAAAGGTTTTGTTACTGATAATATAATTGCCCTGTCTGATTGACAATTTTATAGGTTTGTAGGAACAACATTCTTTTTTCAAAGAAGATTTCTGAATGTGTGTTTTTTTTCTCAGCATTTCAATATATGCTATTGTTATATGGATCATTGGTTCTGTACATGGTGCATCCTGGGTAAATGGACATGGAGGCCATGGAGGCCATCGAGGGTGTATAAAGGGGGCATTGAGGTGGCATGGAAGGGACATGGGGTCATGAGTAAGACCTTTTGAACTTAAATTTCAAAAGGTTTCCAAATCCAGATTATGCTTCATGACTCCTCTGAGGAGTCGTGAACCACAAGTCATGGAGAAACTGGCTTGATTCCACAAAAATTATGTGGATTTATGCGATGCCTATTACTGTAGTGGGGCTAGCCAGGTCAGAAGTGCAGGGCAAAAACAAAAATACCTGGAAAAACTCAGCAGGTCTGGCAGCATCTGCGGAGAGGGACACAGTTAATGTTTCAAGTCCGAACGACCCTTCAACAGAACTAAGTAAAAATAGAAGAGAGGTGAAATATAAGCTGTATTTCACCTCTCTTCTATTTTTACTTAGTTCTGTTGAAGGGTCATTTGGACTCGAAACGTTAACTGTGTCCCTCTCCACAGATGCTGCCAGTCCTGCTGAGTTTTTCCAGGTATTTTTGTTTTTGTTTTGGATTTCCAGCATCCGCAGTATTTTGCTTTTATCAGAAGTGCAGGGTGCTGGCTTGATACACACACCCTTATCTCATGCCAGTGAAAATAGCCAGTGCCAGGAATGAGGGCAGGAGTCCCCGAATCGGGCCCCAGCTTTCATTTTTAAAGACTTTGGGTCAGCCCAACCCAATGAAAATCCAGGCCATTGTGTCAGACGTCTCTCCTTCACCAAGGATGTCCTCACTCAAATCTGCCACCTGCTGCTATAACTGTAGCCTCAGAGCAGGGTAAGCACGGCATTGCCAGTGAGTGAATGTGATGGCAACCATGAACTTTTATGCTCTTTCCATGCTGGAGCAGGTGATATTTGCAAAATCTTTCAATTTGCTGCACACTGTTGCATAAAGAAGGTCAGTGATGCTCTGTATGTCAAAACAGCTGAATACATTTCATTCTCTCTTGTTAGAGGGAAGTAGGTGAAGTGAGCACATGGCTTAGCAAAGTTTGCCATCTTGCCCATGCTGTAGGGTGCCATTGACTGCATGGATGTTGTTTTGTGCGCACCTCTTTTTAAAAGTTCTTTCATGCAATGTGAGCATCGCTGGCTAGCAAGGCCATTTTTTTTATTACCCATCCCTAATTATTTTTAAATTAATTCATGGGATGTTGGCGTCACTAGCTGGGTCAGCATTTACTGCCCATCCCTAATTGCCCTTGAGAACTGAGTGGCTTGCTAGGCTATTTCAGAGGGCATTTAAGTGTCAACCACATTGCTATGGGTCCGGAATCACGTGTAGGCCAGACCAGGTAAGGGCAACAGATTTCCTTCCCTAAAGGACATTAGTGAACTAGATGGGTTTTTGCAACAATCGGCAATGGTTTCAGGGTCATCATTAGACTTTTAATTCCAGATTTTGAATTGAATTCAAATTTCACCATCTGCTGTGGTGGGATTTGAACCCAGGTCCCCAGATCATTAGCCTGTGTATCTGGAGTACTAGTCCAGTGACAATACCACTACGCCGCCGCCTCCCCTAAATGTGCACATTTCTTTTAAAAAATTCTTTCATGCGATGTGAGCATCAGTGGCAAGGCCATTTTTTTTATGACCCATCCCTAATTGCCCTTGAGAAGGTGGTGGTGAGCTGCCTTCTTGAACCGCTACAGTCCATGTGGTGTAGGTACACCCACAGTGCTGTTAGGAGGATATTCCAGGTTTTTGACCCAGCGACAGTGAAGGCATGTGATATAGTTCCAAGTCAGGTGGTGTGTGGCTTGGGGGAGAACTTGCAGGAGGTGATGTTACAATGCATCTGCAGCTCTTGTCCTTCAAAATGGTTGAGGTTGCGGGTTAGGAAGATGCTGTTGAAGGAGGCTTGGAAAGTTGCTGCAGTGAACCTTGTGCATCATAGAATGTTTATGGCACAGAAAGAGGCCACATGGCTCATTGTGCCTGCGCCAGGCGAAAAATGAGCCAAACAGCCTAATATCACTTTCCAGCATTTGGTCCATAGCCCTGCAGGTTTCGGCACTTGAGGTGCATATCCAGACACCTTTTAAATGAGTTGAGGGTTTCTGCCTCTACTGCCTTTTCAGGCAGTGAGTTTCTGACCCCTACTACCCTCTAGGTGAAAAATGTTTTCCTCATCTCCCCTTTAATCTTTCTACCAATCACTTTAAATCTATGCCCCCTAGCCACTGACCTCCCTGCTCAGGTAAATAGGCCCTACCCGTCCATTCTATCCAGGTCCTTCACAATTTTGTGCATCTCAATCAAATCTGCCCTAGGTCACCTCTGTTCCAAGGAGAATAACCCCAGGCTGTCCAATCTTCCCTCACAGCTGGTTTTTTCCAGTCCTGGCAACATCCTCATAAATCTCTTCTGCACCCTGTTGAGTGCAATTAAATCTCTCTGTTGTGAGGTAACCAGAATTGCACACAGTGCTCAAGTTGTGGCCTAACGAATTATTCATACAGTTCCAGTGTCACCTCCCTGCTCTTATATTCTATACGTTGGCTAATAATGGAAAGGACTCCATATGCCTTCTTAATATGCCACCTTATCGACCTATCCTGCTACCATCAGGAATCTGTGGACATTTACTCCAAGGTCCCTCACTTCCTCTTACACCTCTCAGTATTCTCTTATTAATGTGCATTCCTTTGCCTTGCTTGACCTCTGCAAATGCATCACTTCACACTTCTCTGGGTTGAATTCCATTTGCCACTTTTCTTCCCACCAGACCAATCTATTGATATCTTCCTGCATTCTATAGTTATCCTCCTCACTATCACCAACGCAGCCAAATTTTGTGTTGTTTTCAAATATCTTGACCATGCTCCCTACATTTACGTCCAAATCATTAATATATACCGGGGAAGGCAGTGGCATCATGATATTGGCACTGGACTAATAATCCAGAGACCCAGAGTAATAATCTGGGGGATCTGGGTTCAAATCCACAGCAGATGGTGAAATTTGAATTCAATAAAAATATGAAATTAAAAGTCTAATGACGATTGTTGTAAAAACCCATCTGGTTGACTAAGGGAAGGAAATTTGCCATCCTTACCTGGTCTGGCCTGTGTGTGACTCCAGATCATGTGGCTGAATCTTAAATGCCCCTCTGAAATGGCCCAGCAAGCCACTCAGTTGTATCAAACCACTATGAAGTCTATAAGGAATGAAACTGGACGGACCACTCAGCCCTCCTCACTAACATCTGGGGGCTTGTGCCAAAATTGGGAGAACTGCCTCACTAATTGTCAATCAACAGCCTGACATAGTCATACTCACAGAATCATACCTGACAGATAATGTCCCAGACACCGCCATCACCATCCCACCAGCAGGACAGAACCAGCAGAGGTGGCAGTAGAGTGGTATACAGTTGGGAGGGAGACCTCAACGTCGACTCTGGACCCCATGAAGTCTCATGGCATCAGGTCAAACATGGGCAAAGAAACCTTCTGCTGATTACTACGTACCGCCCTCCCTCAGCTGATGAGTCAGTGCTCCTCAATGTTGAACACCACCTGGAGGAAGCACTGAGGGTGGCAAGGGCACAGAATGTATTCTGGGCGGGGGACTTCAATGTCCATCACCAAGCGTGGCCCGGTAGCATCACTTCCGACCGAACTGGCTTAGTCCTAAAGGGCGTAGCTGCCAGCCTGGGTCTGTGGCAGGTGGTGAGGGAACCAACAAGAGGGAAAAGCATTCTTGACCTCATCCTCACCAACCTGACTGCCGCAGATGCATCTGTGCATGACAGTATTGATAGGAGTGACCACTGCACAGTCCCTGTGAGACAAAGACCTGTCTTCATATTGAAGATACCCTCCATTGTGTTGTGTGCCATTACCACTATGCTAAGTGGGATAGATTTTGCACAGATCTAGCAACTCAAGACTGGGCATCCATGAGGCACTGTGGGCCATCAGCAACAGCAGAATTGAACTCAGCCACAACCTGGAACCTCATGGCCTGGCATATCCACCACTCTTTCATTAGCAGCAAGCCAGAGGATCAACCTGGTTCAATGAAGAGTGCAGGAGGGCATGCCAGGAGCAGCACTGGGCATACCTAAAAATGAGGTGTCAACCTGGTGAAGCTACAACTAAGGTCTACTTGCGTGCCAAACAGCGCAAGTAGCATGCAATGGACTGAGCTAAGCGATCCCACAACCAAAGGATCAGAACTAAGCTCTGTAGTCCTGCCACATCCAGTCATAAATGGTGATGGACAATTAACCAACTCACTGGGAGAGGAGGGTTCACAAATATCCCCGTCCTCAATGATGGGGGGAGCCCAGCACATCAGTGCAAAAGACAAGGCTGAAGCATTTGCAACAATCTTCAACCAAAAGTGCCATGTGGATGATGCATCTCGGCCTCCTCTGGAGGTCTTCAGCATCACAGTTGCCAGTCTTCAGCCAATTTGATTCACTCCACTCCACTCCACATCACTCCTCAAGAAACGGTTGAAGGCACTGGGCACTGCAAAGGCTGTGGGCGCTGACAACATTCCGGCAATAGTACTGAAGACGTGCTCCAGAACTTGCCACGCCCCTAGGCAAGTTCTTCAGTACAGCTACAACATTGGCATCTGTCTGGTAACTTGGAAAATTGCCAACAAAAAGCAGGACAAATCTAACCCGGCCAATTACCACCACATAAGTCTACTCCCGATCATCAGTAGAGTGATGGAAGGGGTCATCAACAGTGTTATCAAACGGCACTTGCTTAGCAATAACCTGCTCACTGCCGCCCTGTTTGGGTTCCGCCAGGATCACTCAGATGCCTGGTTCAAATGTGGCCAAAAGAGCTGAATTCCAGAGGTGAGGTTAGAGTGACTGCCCTTGACATCAAGGCATCTTTTTTAATGGGTGTGGCATCAAGGAGCCCAAGCAAAACTGGAGTCAATGGGAATCGGGGGATATCTCTCCGCTGATTGGAATCATACCTAGCACAAAGGAAGATGGTTGTGGTTTTTGGAGGTCAATCATCTTTGTTCCAGGACATCACTGCAGGAGTTCCTCAGGGTAGTGTCGTCGGCCCAACCATCTTCAGCTGCTTCATCAATGACCTTCCTTCCATCATAAGGTCAGAAGTGGGGGTGTTCGCTGATGATTACATAATGTTCAGCGTCATTCGCGACTCCTCAGATACCGAAGTAGTCCATGTCCAAATGCAGCAAGACCTGGACAATATCCAGGCTTGGGCTAACATGTAACATTTGCGCCACACAAGTGTCAGGCAATGACCATCTCCAACAAGAGACAATCCAACCATCACCCTTTATGTTCAATGGAATTACCATCACTGAATCCCCCATTATCAACATCCTGGGGGATACTGTTGACTAGAAACTGAACTGAGCTAGCCATATCAATACTGTGGCTACAAGAGCAGGTCAGAGGCTAGGAATCGTGCGACGAGAAACTCATCTCCTGACTTCCCAAGTCTGTCCACCATCTACAAGGCACATGTCAGGAGTGTGATGGAATACTCCCCACTTGCCCGGACGAGTGCAATGTCTACAACACTGAAGAAGCTGGACACCGTCCAGGACAAAGCAGTCCTCTTGATTGGCACCACATCCACAAACATTCACTCCATCACCGACGCACAGTAGCAGCAGCTTGTACCATCTACAAGATGCACTGCAGGAATTCACCAAGGCTCCTTAGACAGCACCTTCCAAACTCAGCTAGCATATCATCCCTCCACACAGCTGTAATTGTTTATTTAACCAAAATTGCCGCACCCCCTCCTTTTTTATCCCCCTCTCTAGCTCGTCTGAAAACCCTGTAACCAGGAACTTTGAGCTGTCACTCTTGTCCCTCCTTAAGCCACATTTATAATGCCATTCCTGTCCCTCCTTAAGCCATGTAATAACTATGATATCATACTATCACATTTTTTCTGTGCCTTTAGCTTGTCTGCTTTACTTGCTATACTCCTTGCATTGAAGTAGATACCCTTGAGCACTGCCAAACTTTCTTCGTTTCCTCTGCCTTCCAGGCTCATCCACTAATTTTCTGCCTTCCATTTTCATTTCTGATTTTGTCCCAACTGAATCTACCCTCAGGTCCCCATCCCCCTGCCAAAATAAGTTAAATCCTCCACAAGAAAATCTGGCAAAACCTGTTGCAAGGAACTGAGTCCCGCCTCTGTTCAGATGCAACCCATCCTTGACAGGTCCCATCTTCCCCCAGAGCCAGCCCCCACATCCCACGAATCTAAAGCCCTCCCTCCTGCATCAACTTTCCAACCATGCATTCATCTGTCTTATTCTCCTATTCCTGTACTCACTTGTGTATGGCATCTGGAGATTATGACTTTTGAGGTCCTGCTTGCTAATTTTCTACCTAAATTCTAACCGCAGGACCACATTCCTCTTTCCACCTATGTTGTTGGTTCCGATGTAGACCACAACTGTTCACCCTCCCCCCTCAGGGTGCTCTGCAGCCGCTCAGTGATGTCCTTGACCCTGACACCAGGGAGGCAACACACCATCCTGGAAACACATTTGTGGCCACAGAAACACCTATCTGCTCCCCTAACTAGTGAATCACCTATCACTATGGCTCTTCCAGTCTTCCTTGTACCACCCCAACCCCCCCCAACCATGCAGCTGAGCCACCCTTGATGCCATGGACTAGGCTTTGTCTGCACTCTGCAGATGAACCATCGCTCTCATCAATATTCAGAACTGAATACTGGTTGGAGAGCGGGATGTACTCGGGGATCACCAGGGAACTGCCTGGTGGTCACCTATTCCCTCTCTCCCTGCACACTCTTAATCTGTGGAGTGACCACATGTAGAAACATCCTATCCACATAACTCTCACCCTCATGGATGTACTACAGTGATGCCAGCTGCTGCTCAAGTTCCGAAAGTCTGGGCTTAAGCTGCTGCAACTGATGACATTTCCTGCACAAATGATTACCCAGAACATGAGAAGCAACTTGGAGTTCCCACATTGCATAAAACATGCATTCTCAAGGTTGCAGCAGCAGTGCCATTCCTTTATTAGTTAATCTTGCTACTGCTAAAAACCTTACCAATACTAATACACCTTACGAGCACTAATACACCCTACTAAATTTATTTATTTAATTAGTGAATTAGTTAATAATTTACACAGCCAAAACAATATAATAGAAACTTGCACTTTTCTAGCTTAGAGACAAAGGAAGAAAAACTCACCAACTATCGGTGACTGATTAAAAAAAGGTATAAAATGAAGCACCTCTTTCCTGTGAACCAGTTTACCACCTGAACCAAATTCCCAACTCCTCACTCAATCTATGTCTCACTTAGCATAGTCTCATGTAGTGCATTCCTTTCTGCGTCTGTGTATGGTACTCACTGCTGCCACTTGGCATCTGTGGTGGAGGGAGTGAATGCTCAAGATAGTGGGCGGGGTGCTAATGAAGCAGGCTTCTTTGTCCTGGATGGTACTGAGTTTCTTGAATGCAGTGGAGCTGCACTCATCCAGTCAAATGGAGAATATTCCATCACGCTCTTGACTTGTGCCTTATAGACAGGCTTTAGGGAGTCAGGAGGTGAGTAACTGGCCACAGAATTCCCAGTCTCTGACCTGCTTTTATAGCCACAGTATTTTTATGGCTGGTCCAGTTCAGTTTCTGGTTAATGATAACCCCAGGATATTGAAGGTGAGGGATTCAGTGATGGTAATGCAGTTGAATGTCAAGGGCAGTTGGTTAGATTCTCTTCTATTTGAGATGGTCATTGCCTGTGTGCCACAAATGTTACTTGCCACATATTAGCCCAAGCCTGAATGTTGTCCAGGTCTTGCTGCATGTGGACAGGGACTGCTTCTGAGAAGTTGCAAATGGTACTGAACAGTATGCAATCATCAGTGAATATCCGTTTCTGACCTCATGATGGAGGGAAGGTCATTGATGAAGTAACTTGAAGATATAACTCTAGGACACTACCCTGAGTAATTTCTGCAGTGATGTCCTGGGGCTGAGATGATTGGCCTCCAACAATCATAACCATCTTCCTTTGTGCTAGGTATGTCTCCAACCTGTGGAGAGTTTTCCTCCTGATTTCCATTGACTTCAATATTCCTGGATATTCTTGATGCCACACTCAAGTCATACGCTGCCTTGATGTTAAGGGCAATCACTCGCACTGCACCTATGTTAACTTTTAAGATGTACTGCAGCTGGGAAGGTTTCCAGTCCTTTAATGTCCAGCTGGTGCGCAACCATACGCAACATATCGTGTTGCAGTATATCCTGACAGCATTCATGATGCCTTCATTCTGAAGTAATCCACTCTGTCACCTGCATTTGAGCCACCATGACAAACCAGAAGTTGGTTACTGGATGAGAAGGCAACAATTTGATGACATGCCTCATGATTCCGGAGCATAATCCATGCATGTGTGGGCAGCATGCATATAACAAGAGCCATGCTCCCACACAAAATGTGATCATTTTTTTTATTCATTCCCGGGATATGGGCTTTGCTGGCTGGGCCAGCGTTTATTGCCCATCCCTAGTTGCCCTTGAGAAGATGGTGGTGAGCTGCCTTCTTGAACCGCTGCAGTCCATGCGGTGTAGGTACACCCACAGTGCTGTTAAGAAGGGAGTTCCAGGATTTTGACCCAGTGACAGTGAAGGAACAGCAATATATTCCCAAGTCAGGATGGTGAGTGACTTGGAGGGAAACTTCCAGGTGGTGGTTTTCCCATCTATCTGCTGCCCTTGTCCTTCCAGATAGTAGTGGTTGTGGGTTTGGAAGGTGCTATCGGAGGAGCCTTGGTGAATTGCTGCGGTGCATTTTGTAGATGTTACACACTGCTGCTACTGTGCGTCGGTGGTGGAGGGAGTGAATGTTTGTGGATGTGGTGCCAATTAAGTGGGCTGCTTTGTCCTGGATGGTGTCAAGCTTCTTGAGTGTTGTGGGATCTGCACTCATCCAGGCAAGTGGAGAGTATTCCATCACACACCTGACTTGTGCCTTGTAGATAGTGGACAGGTTTTGGGGAGTCAGGAGGTAATTTACTCGTCGCATAATTCTGAGCCTCTGACCTGCTCTTGTAGCCACAGTATTTATATGGCTAGTCCAGTTCAGTTTCTGGTCAATGGTAACCCCAAGGATTGATAGTGGAGGATTCAGTGATAGTTATACCATTCAACATCAAGGGATGATGGTTGGATTCTCTCTTGTTGGAGATACTCATTGACACTTGTGTGGTGCGAATGTTATTTACCACTTGTCAGCCGAAGCCTGGTTATTGTCCAGGTCTTGCTGCATTTGGACATGGATTGCTTCAGTATCTGAGGAGTCGCGAATGGTGCTCAACATTGTAAAATCATCAACGAACATCCCCACTTCTAACCTGATGATGGAAGGAAGTTAAATGATGAAGCAGCTGAAGATGGCTGGGCCGAGGACACTAGCCTGAGGAACTCTTGCAGTGATGTCCTGGAGCTCAGAAGACTGACCTCCGACAACCAGAATCATCTTCCTTTGTGCTAGGTATGATTCCAACCAGCCGAGAGTTTCCCCCCGATTCCCATTGACTCCAGTTTTGCTTGAGCTCCTTGATGCCACACTCGGTCAAATGTGGCCTTGATGTCAAGGGCAGTCACTCTCATCTCACCTTGAGAGTTCAGCTCTTTTGTCCATGTTTGAACCAAGGCTGTAATGAGGTCAGGGGCTGAGTGGCCCTGGCGGAATCCAAACTGGGCGTCAGTGAGCAGATTATTGGTAAGCAAGTGCCACTTGATAGCACTGTTGATGACCCCTTCCATTACTTTACTGATGATCGAGAGTAGACTGATGGGGCGGTAATTGGCCAGGTTGGATTTGTCCTGCTTTTTGTGTACAGGACATACCAGGTAATTTTCCACATAGCCGGGTAAACGCCAGTGTTGTAGCTGTACTGGAACAGCTTGGCTAGGGGCGTGGCATGTTCTCGGGCACAATTCCTCAGTACAATTGCCGGAATATTGTCAGGGCCCATAGCCTTTGCAGTATGCAGTGCCTTCAGCCGTTTCTCGATATCACGTGGAGTGAATCGAATTGGCTGGAGACTGGCATCTGTGATGCTGTGGACCTCTGGAGGAGGCTGAAATGGATTATCCACTCCGCACTTCAGGCTGAAGATTGTAGCAAGTTCTTCAGCCTTATCTTTTGCACTGATGTGCTGGGCTCCCCCATCATTGAGGATGGGGATATTTGTGGAGACTCCTCCTCCAGTTGGTTAATTGTGCACTACCGTTCACGACTGGATGTGGCAGGACTGCAGAGCTTAGATTTGATCCATTGGTTGTGGGATCTCTTAGTCCTGTCTATCGCTTGCTGCTTATGCTGTTTGGCACGCAAGTAGTCCTGTGTTATAGCTTCACCAGGTTGTCACCTCACTTTCAGGTGTGCCTGGTGCTGCTCCTGGCATGCCCTCCTGCACTCTTCATTGAACCAGGGTTGATCCTCTAGCTTGATGGTAATGGTAGAGTGGGGGATATGCCGGGCCATGAAGTTACACATTGTGTTCGACTACAGTTCTGCTGTTGCTGATGGCTCACAGCACCTCATGGAGGCCCAGTATTGAGTTACTAGATTTGGTTGAAATCAATCCCATTTAGCACGGTTTAGAGTGCCACATATCACGATGGAGAGTATCCTCAATTTGAAGGTGGGACTTCGGCGCCACAACGACTGTGCGGTGGTCACTCCTACCAACACTGTTATGGACAGGTGCATCTGTGGCAGGCAGGTTGGTGAGGATGAGGTCAAGTATGTTTTTCCTCTTGTTGTAATGTTTGGTGTAATGTATGCTTGCTTTGCAGATAATTTTGTTTTCGGTAAATAGTCAAATGGGCTTTTAATTTCAACATGGTAGAATTCAACTTTAAGTTAAATGATCTAATTTAAAAGATCTGAAAAATTATTCTATGTTAATTTGATACTGAATTATACAAAATCAAATCAGGAAATCACACAGAATCAGATCAAAATCCTAAATTCACAGAATTCATTTTGAATAAATTGCAATTTTTTAGATTTTGTGAATGAACTGCTCCTACCATTGTCTTTCAGGAACTTCAGGAGATGCTAGAAAAACATAAAGCTCAGAATGAAGCCTGGCTCAAAGCTCGGGCTGAGCAAAATGATAGAGAAAGACAGGAGCTGTTCAAGCAAAGGGTAAGGATTATCCATCTATTCCAAAAATAAAGGCAGAGAAATTGGGTTATTGCCGAAACTGGCACAAAAGCAGTGATATGCCAAAAATGCAAGCCCTAAGACAGATGCGTCAAAATATAAGAACATAAGAAATAGGCACAAGCGGCCACATTGAGTCTGCCAAATCATTCAAAAGGAACGTGGCAGATCTGAATGAGTCCACTTTCCTGCTTGCCCCCCCCCATCACTTTTGACTCCCTTGTAGATCAAAAATCTGTCTAACTCAACCATGAATATATTTAATGACCATGCTTCCACTGCTGTCTTGGATAGAAAATTCCAAAAATTAACCACTCTCATAGAAGAATTCCTCCTCTTCTCTGTCTTAAATGGGAGACCCCTTCTTTTTAAAATGTGTCCCTAGTTATAGATCCTCCCACAAGGGAAAACATGCTCTAAGCATCTACCCTGTCAAGCCCCTCTCGTTCTTTTAAACTGCAAAGAGTATAGGCTCAACCTTTCCTTATAAGACAACCCTTTCATCCCAGGAATGAGCCAAGTGAAACTTCTCTGAGCCTCCAATGAAGGTATATCCCTCCTGAAATAAGGAAACCCAAACTGTTTACAGTACACTGTGGTAGACAGTAATGCAGAACCCATTAGCGGATTTCTCAACTAGCACATCAGAGGGAGATTAGACTGCTCCATTTCAAAGGTGTCTGTTGCAAGCCTATTTTCACTGGTCAATATATGCTTGGGATTCCTACAGCTCCACATGCTCTAAGATCGGCCGTATAGGCAACTTGGTAAATCGGGCCCAACCCATTTGCTCACCATGCAAGCTTGATGCCAAGAAAGGACGCATTTAAGCTATCCTGCAGATTAATGGCTACCCAGATCACAGCATTGCTTGCTGTATGTTGTGCAAACCCTTGAATGGGCCTAAGGCTCAAAACGTTGAGCAACAGCTGAAACTAGCCTTTTTACGCTGCTACTTTGCAGTAACAACATGAGTGCTATTCTTCACTAATAGGATGCTGCCATCAGCCAAAAAAAACATTCTGCCTACCACACAAATGAGTAATGCAGTATTTGAATTTCAGTGCCAATATGCTGCCAGGTATGCAGGCCATACATCCCAATGAGTGGTGGTTCGTATCAAACAGCATATCCTTTCAGATGTGCACTACAAGCAGATTACTGACCATGCTAAAACAACTCATGCTTGCAAAACTCAGAGTGTAGTGTCCAATATTAGATGTGATTCTACAATTGGACAGCACTAACTGAACAATCCTGAGTGTGCTAAGAATTACACTAACAACCAATTTAAGATTATCAGTAGAGCTTGCAATGTAGCTCACTTACACTTGCTATAGATACACATATTTATACACAGAGCCCTATCCCCTGCAAACAAAAATAACATGTCCAGACATTGCATCTTTTTCAAATAAACAAAAGCACAGGGTCAACTGTTCCCTCGTGCATTCCCCATGGCAATGCCTAGACCAATCAGAGTTGATTTGCTTTTTTGAATTTACACAAAAGCTTTGGGGACTATTGTTTCATGGTGCATCCTCCATTGCAATGCCTCAACCAATCAGAGTCCACTTGCCAACTAATCAGCACCCTTTTCTCAATATAAATTGTTGTTCCCTTGGAAATTTGGTATTCTTGTGTCTGTCCTGATGAGTGCAAGACGTAAAGCTTTGACATGTCTTTTTTTTTAGCAATACTCAATTTCTTTTCTATTCTTCCTGCCAAAGTGGACAAGCTCACATTTTCCCACATTATAGATATCTGCTAAATTTTTGCCTGTTCACTTAACCTATCTGTATCCCTTTGCAGACATTTTGTGTCCTCTGCGCAACATGCTTTCCCACCTATCTTTGCATCATCAGCAAATTTGGCTATATTACGCTCTGTTCCTTCATCCAAGTCATTATATAGATTGCAAATAGTTGAGGCCCTACCACTGACAGCACTCCATTCATTACAGTTTGCCACCCTGAAAATAACCCATTTATCCTGACTCTGTTTCTTGTCGGTTAGCCAAACCTCAATCCATGCTAACATTTTACCCCTAACACCATGAGGTTCTCTCCAAAATGAGTCTGGGCTTCATCTCCCCATAATCGACTACCTTGAATGCCAAGCTGGCCTGCATGTAGGTCCTGGGGGGCATATGGGAGGGGTGAGCAGGCCAGCAGTGGCCTGGTGCATTTCTTTGGAACCAGGAGGAGCATTAATGTACGTGAAAACTGAGGGACATGCCTGCCTTTCAAGCTCTCAGCTGATTAGACCACTGTACACCAGGAAAAATTGAGCAGAGCATGCATTGACTTGATTTTTTCCCATTTGGATCATCAAGTAATGCTGCTTCTTCATCTGAGGTCTGCAGCTCCTCTCTTTCTCATGAGGCTGCAGTGGCTGACAAGGCGGCAATTCTTGCGTATCTGAAAGCAGAAATGCAAAAGGAAGGGCCATTATGATAGAAGGTGGGGTGAAGTGGAATGCAAGAGATCCATCTGCAGCTTGCATTTCGTGCCAGAATGCAGGATTAAGGTGGGATTTGAGAAGAGCCATCAGGCAGGATCATATCTTTATCCTGAATGTTCCCATCTATGCCAGATACCACGGGTTCAGTCACAGTTGGCTCCATGATGAGGATCACCCTCTCCAGAGGGCTCAGGTGATGCTGGCATGCCTGTCCGCCCCTGGTTATGCTCTGTTCCCTCCTGTTATGAGGTGCTTTGTCCTGTAATAGAATAAAGAATGTAATTGGTTGTGTTGCGCAATATTTGGGTGATGAGCTTGCTGCAGCTAAATAGCTCCAGGTCTTTGGAAGCATCGAGAGGTGAATGTGAGATTAGCAGCATTGGTGTATGTGTGAGGGTGAGATGGAGTGACTGAATGTTAGGCATTCGGCCTGAGTGATAGGGGTGTTCATGAGTGAGTGATTGGTGTGTGGTACATTGAGCAGCGTGAGAGATTGGTAGAGTGGTGGGTATAAGATGTCATATGAAGATGCATTCACTGACCTTGACCACTCGTGTGAGATCATTGAACCTCTTGCAGAACTGCTGCCAGGACTTTGATGCCAGACTCTGGGAATTGACCACCCTGGCCACCTGCTCTCATTCCCTTCTCAGGGTGTGCTTTGAACATAGGACATAGGAATAGGGGAGTAGGCCACTTTTAGTTGCTCAAGCCTGTTCTCCTCATGTACCTCTGTGGATGCATTCCTCCTCTCCTCCTTTCTATCTCTTGTACTAATGCATCCAGCTCCACATCAGAAAACCTCAAAGCCCTCTTTCTTGCCTGTTGCTCCATTTAGTGTGCTTTTGCTTCTCTTCAAGTCTTCCACCACACGTAGAGGCAGTGAATTTAAATTGTAACAAGTCACTACATAAAAGCATTTCTCCTCATCTCTCCCCTGGTTTTGAGCATCTCTATTGAATCTCCCTTTAGCCTTCAATGCTCTAAAATGAACAATCACAGTTCCCAATATGAAAAGCTCAGAAAAGGGCTCCTGGTGTTGAAATAGAAATTTCCATTTTTCTGATCAAAAGAAACAGTAAAAAAGTTAACATTAATGATTTTTAATTGTTTGATTTTTAAAAGATGGATGCCAGATACATGATCATGATGAGAACATCAACTGTGAGGTCAGACTCCCTTTTAAATTAACAGTAAATCTCCATTTTGCAGGTGGAATTGCTTCAGGAACAAGAGAAGTTGCATGAAGAACAGAAGAACCTTCAAATGCGTAGCCAGAAACTACTCTCCTTAATGCAACAGTTTAAAGGGATGTGAGGATGATAAAAAGGATCTAAAAGTGCCCTACAGGGTTTAGCCTTTTTTCCTTGTATTCCTAGATAATAGACTCCTTTTCTGCAAATTGATAGCAAACAGGTAGGAGGAAGATGCAAAGCAGTAAAACATTATCAGTAAGATATCCAATGATATAAGGAGCAAGATGGAAGCATAATTTGTTTGTAAATTTATTTAATGTGCAAGATTGTATTACTATGGCTGACTTCCTCCTAGCTTAAATTATAATTTATGTAAAATCGCTATATGTTTATTTGTACAGTTGAAAATCTTTGGTAATTTAATTGGTACTGAGAGCTAAGAACATAAGAAATAGGAACAGGAGTAGGCCATTCGACCCCCAAGCCTGCTCCACCATTAATAAGACCAAAGCTGATCTGATTTTGGCTTTAACTCCACTTTCCTGCCTGTCCCCCAACCCTTAACTCCTTCGTGAATCAAGAATCTGTCTAACTCAGCCTTGAATATATTCAATTAACCTGTCTCCACTGCTCATGGGGGAAGAGAATTCCAAACACTAACGACCCTCTGAGAGAAGAAATCTCGTCTCATACGTACAAACATATGAATTAGGAGCATGAATAGGTTGTTCAGCCCCTTGAGCCTGTTCCACCAAATTGATAAGATCATGGCTGATCTGATTGTGGCCTCAACTCTACTTTCTTGCCTACCCACTATACTCTTAGATTTTTTATTGTCAAGGGAGTCAATCTAACTTGATCTTAAAAATATTCAATGGTCCTTCCTCCATTGCTTTCTGGGGAAGAGAATTCCACTGGCCATAATGATCCTCTGAGGGAAACATTTTCTCCTCATCTCTGTCTTAAATGGGAGACCTGTTATTTTTAAACTGTGGCGCCTGGTTCTAGTCTCTCCCATAAGGGAAGCATCCTTTCAGCATCCACCCTGTCAAGTCCTGTCAGAATCTTATATGTTTCAATAATATCACCTCTCATTCTTCTAAACTCCAATGAGTATAGGCCTAACCTGCTGAACCTTTCCTCAAAAGACAAACCCCTCATCCCAGGAATCAGTCTAGTGAACCTTCGCTGAACTGTTTCCAATGCAAGTATGTCAAGTATGTCCCTCCTTAAGCTACCACAGAACTTACTGGAGCGATAGCAATGTATACAAGCTTCAGGACTATAACTTAGGTAAATCTTATGACATTGTGAACTCAGAATTCCAAAAATATGTTCACTAAGCTCAAGTTCATGGTAAAACTTGCATTTGGATAAGAAACTGTCTGAAGGGTGGAAAACAGCAGGTACTGGTTAAAGGAGTAATAGTGTAAGGGGAAATACTAAATGGGATGCCCCAGGAATCAATGCTCGTACCACTTCTGTTTCTCATTTACAGGACCTGGATCCTGTAACACAATGGCAATTGGGAAAAATTACAATCGATAACAAATTCAGAGGGGCAATCAAATTGGAGGATGCAGTCCAGAAATTACAGAATGTGTAAACAAAATCCCTGAGTGGCAGATGAAATTTAAAGCAGACAGCTGTAAAGAATTATAGGTAGGAAGGAAAGACATTTGCTCAGGGTCCCAGGCAACACAAATCTTCCCATTGGAAGTTTAAACTTCCCGGGAATAGTGTTCAAATAAGTATGGATGAAGTTGAAAGAGACTTTGGAGTCCGAGTAGACCGAAACTCAAAATGCCCAACCAATTTAGAGCAGTAATTAACAAACCCAATAAGACGTTGCAGTACACAACCAAAAGTACCTTATAAATCAGGGGAAGTCATGATCAAACCTTTCAGTCCTCTGATCAGATTGCACCTTGAGTACTGTGCCCAGTTATGGCAACTAATGCAACAAGAGAGACATTAAGGAACTGGAGGCATCTCAGAGAGGAGCCATAAGTCATGCCCAATGTCAAAGTTCTGAGTTGTGGGAAAAGGCCAAAGAGAGTCAGGTGTTGATTTTCTTCAATTATTCTGCCCCAATTCAGGTATATAGTGGCAGAAACAGTCATAAAATGAGGCAGTAAAGCCTAGCACACTGCAACATCCAATCTTAACTTCCCTCTGGGCTCATGTTTCTACCCTCTAGCTGGCTTTTCTTCATCTGCATATAAATTGCAACAAGGAGGTGGACTCCTGCTTTCCGCCTATTTAATAATTTAAGAAACAATTAGATGGGGGAGCGTAGTTCTCTTCTGGATGAATTAGTTAACATGGGCCAAATGGCTTTCTTCATCCATAAGTGTCTTGTAATAGTGTGATGTCAATCATGTGTCTAGCAGATAGGATATTCTATGGAGGAGTGCTGAACTAAATGATGGTGCAATCACAGTACAATCCATGGGATCTAAATGAGTATGAGCATTTTTGGAAGTAAGTGTTCAAATGTATCTATGAGTTTGGCTTTTCACAAATTGATTATGATCTCAAGGGCTTGTACACGAGTTCCCATAGATTACCATAGAACACAGAAATAACCCTTTCTCCCTGCTTCATTAAAATACTGAATACATGGTATCTTTCACATACTGAGGATGTCCCTAAATGCCTTAGAACCATTGACGTATGTTTGAAGTTCTTTCACTATCACTGGCTCAGTATCCTGGAACTTCCTCCCTAACAGTATTGTGGATGTACCTACACCATATGAACTGCAGCATTCAATGAGGCAGCTCATTATCGCCTGTGCAATGGCTATTAGGGATGGGTAATAAGTGCTGGTCTTGTCAGCGATGTTCTAGTCTCAAGAACGAATAAAAAAACTTTTCATTTGGTCAGACCTTCCAATGCCAACAGCGGCGAATGTTGAGGCATCTGCCACAGTTGCACTGTTGGACCCATCAGAAGCTCTGACCTGTGCACATGCACTGTGACTGATGGGAAGATTTGCGTTGCCTGAGACCCTGAGCAAATGTCTCTTATGGAGATCTCAGTGTCAGGGACTTGAGCTAAATACACACTACTTACCCAGATACTTAGCCTAGAAATATTACACTGTTTCATCTCTGGTATAACTCCATGATTAATGGTGTGGGTTTAGCCCTTGTCGTGCAGGCTTGGTGGGGGCAGGCGGGGGTGGTCGGGATAAAAACAAAAAACTGCGGATGCTGGAAATCCAAAACAAAAACAGAAATACCTGGAAGAACTCAGCAGGTCTGACAGCATCGGCGGAGAAGAGCAAAGTTGACGTTTCGAGTCCTCATGACCTTCTTCAACAGGGTGGTCGGGAAGCTGACTGCCGCCCGCAATTGGGGCCAGACCACAATTTCATGCTGGCGGGCCAATTAACGCAAGTGCGCACTTGAGAATCTCCCTGAGGCAAGAGCTGCCTCAGGGAGATGAAGAGTTTAAAAGGAAATAATAAAGAATAGAAAAATGTTATAAAACATGGCCCCTCATGTGACTCTGTCACATGAGCAGGGACATATTATTAATTAAGTTTTAAATTTTTTATTTTATTTTTATTTGCTTTAGGAAACCTCAGCATGAGGTTTCCTAAAAAATGCAAAGGCCGCTTGGCCTTTTTGCCTGCCCACCAACCATAAGGTTGGACAGGCAGTGAAAAATTTAACTTAACTGATTCTTTAATAGCCTTAACAGGCCTTTTAATTGTCGATGGGCACGCTACATGCACGCATGCCAACTGAACTATCGCACGAATGCACGTTGATGTCAGGACACTCGCCCGACGTCAACATGCGTCATTTCACACTCGAGCGGGTCAGGCACGCGCCTGTCTGCCGAGGTGAAAATTCTGTCCCGTAACTCAACCCACCACCCCAATTGACCGCCACACTGACTGGGCTGACCACTTCCCCAAACCCCCAGCCAACTGCCCAACCCCCCCAATCCAGTTACCAACCCCACAAACTAACCCAAGTCACCCACTCACACATCCACTTACCCATCCACTGACTCACCCACCCTCTGACTCATCCACCCAACTCTCACCCATCCACCTACCCACCCACTCAGATCCACTCACTCGTTCACCCACCAATGAGATTACACCAGTGTAACATTTCTAGGGCAAATATTTGGGTAAGTAGCATGTATCTAGCCCAAGTCTCCAACACTGAGATCTGTATAAGATACATTCATGCAGAGTCCCAGGAAACACAAATCTTCCCAACAGAAGTTTAAACTCCCGGGCAGTCACAGCACATGTGCGCAGGTCAGGATTTCTGATGGGTCCTAAAGTGCAACTCTAGCAGGTGCCTCAACATTCGCCCCTGTTGGCATTGGAAAATCTGGCCCACTCAATCACTCACCCATCCACTCACCCATGCACTCACTCACCTACTCACCCGCCCACTCACCTACTCACCCATCCACTCACTGACCTGGATTTTACAGCCACCGCTGGACGTCTTTTCAGTGTGGCGGGGGGAACACGTAAAGTATGTTGGGTGGGTAGCCCATTGCCTTCCCGTCCACCCCCAACCCAGTCGCCATAATATGGGGGGCGGGTAAGGCACCTACTAGCCCACCTGCCCTTAGGCCTATTGAGGGCCTTACATGACCAATGTTGTCCATTTAAGGCCCTCTATCTGCCTCCACTGCCATGATATGGTGGGCAGTAGCAGGCGGGCGAGAGTGAGGCTATTTTTTAAACAACTTTAGTAAAACGCTGGGAAGGGGTGTACATCTTTGGGGGGGTACCCTGTGTGCATCAGGGGTACCCTCCCCCAAGATGTTACCACCCTGCCTTTGTGCCTCCCCACCTGGCCTCCAAAACCTGCCCTGCCCCACACACTCCTCACATCCCTTTCATACCCCCTCCCTAGGGTGCGCAATCCCTTCCTACCCTAAAGGCTTGAGACTTACCTGGATCCGGCATCCATCTTCAATCTCCGTGGGCTTTCTTGCACTCCTGAGTTCTGCCGCTGCTGGGACTGCAAGAGCTGCTAGCCAATCAGATTGACCGGCAGCTTTCAAGAGCAGGACTTCCTCCCACTGAGGGACAGAAGTCCGACCCTCTTGTTTAGGCTGCCAGCAGCGTATTGTTGCAGTGGGATGGGCTTTTTTAAAGCTAGTTGGTTTGGAACCAACTTTCGTTCCGGGGGGCAAGCAGTATGCCTCAGCGTCTCCACTGACCGGAAGGTCTGGGCCAAGATTTGAAGTGCATTCCACTAGCTAAATTTGACTCCAATTCTGATGCTGCCCATGGTACAGTGACAGATGGGACAAGGCTGACTACTGTGTCTGTCACTCCACTGATCTGAAGCAAATGCCATTATGGGGGTGGAGAGGTGTGCTGGAGAAATTCTAAGAAAAGCAACACACATACCATGTTTTCTTATTTAAATTCTAATAATAAGCACAAGCATGTGTCAAAGGTAAAATTCGCTAAGACAAACACTGAGGAGGGAATTTTAATGTGGGTGAATGTATGGCTTTGGGTGTGGGTGGTGGCATTAAGCCCTGGGAAAATGGGAGCGTGTCAGGAAGCCAGCTCCAACCTGCCAACTTCCACTTTTAACTCCAGCACGTTAAGCTTTGTGCATGCAATCCCCTTGGGAGAGGTGGTTGTCAGTTTTAATTCCTCAAACAACCCACTGCCCCTTTCATAGCCTTCTATAGTTCGGAATAAATACATGTCTTATCATTCATCACACATGAAAAGGCCACTTACCAGGCAGCACCCATGAACAGGAAAGACGGGAAAATGGTAGAAGTAAATAATATTTATGCATATCAAAAATAAAACAGAAACTTGACAATCTAAAATTATATAATTGAAGAACTACAAATCTCTACTCTTCCTTTTCTTAGTACTTCTTTGTGATGCAACCCCTGTGGTTTTAACAGAGATAGAGGCAGCTTGCTCAGAGGCCTGCTGTGACTCCTGAGATGCTCTTGGCCAGTATCCCCTGGGTTGTAGAGTCTTTGAAGGCTCTGGCAAAGATTGCTCTGCCTGCACCTGTGCAGAGTCAGACTTACCCAATTGCCACAAGGCAACATGTGGGGTACTGATGAGGGTAGGTGGAGGGCTATGGTTGAGAAGTGGAAATGCTTTGAACCATGTCCACACTTCCATGTCCCTATTCACCATCAAACCTCTCATTGCCCAGCTGCACTTTACTGCAGATTAGTGGGACACAGAACTGCCAAGGCTAGGTATTGTTCATCCTAATTAAGGTGACATTCACAGTGTACAAGCCGTTGGTGAAGGCCTGCATGTACCCGTTTGATTGCCACCTTTGATGCTCCATGCAAGTGGCCACCCTTTTCATAGACAAAGATATTGTCACAAAGACCTGTGACTTCATGCCAATCATGCTTGACTCCTCCAATCTCCTCCAATGCATGCACAGTGCAGCTGGAACACTGACCAGTACATCGCACATTCTTTACTGCTGTTCCACAAATATCCTGTTCGTCGATGACACCCAAGGTGTAACATCTGCATCCAGTTGCGTAGAGCTTGGAGCGTCCTGGTCTCTCCAGCATGTACTTTCCACTGCTGATCCTGTCTCCACCACCCGGTCTTGCTCACTGGCGATGTGTGAGTCACCAGGTGAAAACCCAATTATTTGCCTGACCAATCCTACTGAAGTGTGACTAACTGAGCTAGTGCATGGTTCGTGAGTCCTGTGATGGTGCCCCCTCAGACAGTGTGATCTCCTCTGAAGAGGCATCATCGTCATCCTGGACACCTCCTATGGGACACTTGAAGGCCCTGTGGGATATCAATTGGAATTGTCAAGGTAAGAATATTTTATGTGATCACTATGCTCATGACCATATTTTGCTGATATTAAGTCGACATGAGTGAACGTTGCAATCCATCTGGCTGCCTGATATTTAATTCTGTCATCAGGAAGCTGGGAGGTCCTCATCTCCAACAGCCAGGCACACCAAGATTCCACTGAGGTCCAGTGCCTTTGCCTATACAGCTGCTAGTTGCAAGTAGGGCCACCTCCAGTTCCCAAGAGACTTATGAGTGAGAGTAATGGTACGGGTTGATTGGTTGGATGGAGAGGGTGATTATGAGGACGAGGCATGACGTTGCATAAGAATGAAGGTAAGTGTCAGTGGTGGATAGACAGATGGCAGTGTGAGTAAGTGCATAGACAGAGAGGGATGGATGTACCCATAGAATCGTAAAATGGTTACAGTACAGAAGGACATTCGGCCATTGTGTCCATGCCGGTTCTCTGCCTGCTATCCTTAATTGTTCAGGGCTTCCAGAGGCAGCTTCTTAATTGGCTGCCTATAGTAAGATTGCATAGGCAGGCAGACATAAGAGAACTTAAGAACATAAGAAATAGGAGCAGAGTAGACCATTCAGCCCTTCAACCCTGCTCCAATATTCAATGAGATCATGGCTGATCTTCTACTTCAACACCATCTTCCTGCACTATCCCCATATCCCTTGATGTTTTTAATATGTAGAAATCTAGCAATCTCAGTCTTGAACATCTGACACTCCACAGCCCTCTGGAGCAGAGAATTCCAAAGATTCACTACCCTCTGCGTGTAGAAGTTCCTCCTCATCTCAGTCATAAATAGTCTGCCCCTTATTCTGAGACTGTGTCCCCTGGTTCTAGACCCCCCAGCCAGGCGAAACATCCTTCATGCATCCACCCTACTAAGCCCTGTAAGAATTTTGCATGTTTGAATGAGATCACCTCTCATTCTTCTAAACTCTAGAGAATCCAGGGCCAACCTATTTAATGTTTCCTTATAGGACAATCCCTCCATCCCAGGAATTAATTTGGTGAACTTTTGTTGCACTCCCTCTAAGGCAAGTACACCTTTCTTTAGGTAAGGAGACCAAAACTGCACAGAATACTTCAAGTCTGGTCTCACCATGGCTCATATAATTGCAGTAAGACATCTTTACTCCTATGCTCAAATCCTCTTGTAATAAAGGCCAACATACCATTTGCCTTCTTAATTGCTTGCTGTACCTACATGTTAGCTTTCAGTGACTCATGAACAAGGACACCCAAGTCCCTTTGAAGCTCAACAATTTCCAGCCTCTCACCATTTAAGATATACACTGTATTTCTGTTTTTCCTACCAAAGTGGATAACCTCACATTTCTCCATATTGTATTCCATCTGCCGGATTTTTGCCCACTCGCTTAGCCTCTCCAAATCTCCTTGAAGCGACTTTGTATCCTCCTCACAACTCATACTTCCACCTAGTTTTCAGTCATCTGAAAATTTGGAAATATTACAATTAAATCCTCACATTCAAATCATTGATATAGATTGTGAATAGCTGGGGCCCAAGCACTGATCCTGTGGTACCCCACTAGCCACAGCCTGCCAACCTGTACCCATTTATTCCTACTCTCTGTTTTATGTCCGTTAATCAGTTCTCAAGTCATGCAAGTATATTCCTTCGATCCCATATACTCTAATTTTGTTTACTAACCTCTTGTGTAGGACCTCATCAAAAGCTTCCTGAAAATCTAAATATACCACATCTACTGGTTCTCCCTTATCTACTCTGCTAGTTGTATACTCAAAAAACTCCAACAGGTTTTTTAAACATGATTTCCTTTTCATAAATCTATGTTGATTCTGCCCAATCCCAATCCATAATTTTCTAAGTGTCTCGTTATCACATCCTTTATTATAGATTCTAGCATTTTCCCTGCTACTGATGTCAGACTAACAGGTCCCTGTTCTCCCTTTCCCTCCTTTCTTAAGTAGTAGCGTTATATTTGCCACCTTCCACTTTGTAGGAACCATTCCAAAGTCAAAAGAAATTTGAATGATGACCACCAAGGCATCTACTATTTCTACAGCCACCTCTTTCAACACTCTGGGATGTGGATCATCAGGTCCAGTGGATTTATCCAGGAGATAAGTCCCATTAATTTCTCTAGTACTTTTTTAGACTAATATTAGTATCTTGCAGTTCCTCATTTACACTAGTCCCTTGATTCTCCATTATTTCTGGGAGGCTTTTAGTATTTTCCTTCTTGAAGCCAGACACAAAGGCCAGAATTTTATGCTCCTGCCCGCCTGCTCCCCCTCCCCCACAGCAGGGGGGGACGTGAAATTGCATGGATGGGATTCCGTCTGGGTTCCTGCCTGTCCTGACCTGGTAGCGATTTTATGGTGGGGCGGGCAGGTCCTCAGACAGGAAGCTTGCCTTTGCCCCAACTAAGGCCCTTAAGTGGCCACTTAATGCCCCTAAAGGGCTTTTTCCCACCCAGCCTCAATTTTTAGGCTGGTGGGTGGCTGACAGCTCAGGGGCAGAAGGCCGGAAATAAACTGAGTTTGATCTCGGGCAGGAAGTGGGTGGCTGGGAGCGCCTCCATCAGAAGGCCCCTCCCCTTAAGGCCCCGTGACCTCAGCCCTCCCCACCACCCCCCCCACCTCCTCCCCAGCCGATCCTCAAGACCGTGTTCACCCACCTTGCAACTCCCCAGATGTCACCTACTCTCCTGCCCAGGGACCCCTACTACTTACCTAACCTGCAGGTCCCAGAACTTAGTTCCAGGCAGCTCCCTGCAGTGCCTCTTCCAGTCACTGCAGCGCTGCCTGGAGGAACTGGAGAGCTGCCAGCCAATCAGATTGGCTGGCAGCTCTGCAAGGCTGGACCAGCTCCCGAGTAGGACGAAAGTCCTGCCTTATGCCAATCGACGCTTGTTAGAGCGTAAAATGGCGTCAGGGCTGCTGGAGTAGGCTGGGATGTGTTCCTGAAAATTCAGACCAAAGTATTTGTTTAGTTTCCCTGCTACTTCCTAATTCCCCATTATAAATTCTCCTAACTCCGCTTGTATTGGACCCAAATTTATTTTTGCTAATCTTTTCCTTTTTACATTGCTATTGAAGCTGTTACAGCCAGTTTTTATGTTTCTCGCTAGTTTACTCTCATTTTCTATTTTCCCTTTCTTAATCATTTTCTTTGTCATCCTTTGCAGAATTCTAAAATTTTCCCACTCCTCAGGCTTATCATTTTTTTTTGTCAACTGTATACACCTCTTCCTTTGATCCAATACAATCCTTGATTTCTTTTGTTAGCCATGGTTGAACACTTTCCTTGTTTTTTGTGCATTAAAGGGATGTATTTTTGTTGTAAACTTCATTAACCATGAAGATCAGCACCCAGAAAGTTAGTTTGTACTATCTCCAGCAGCAACAGCAAAGCTGCTTGGGTAGTTGCTGTGAGGTGTGTTGACTTGGAGTAGGCTTGAGAAGGCAAGCGATGAAGTTGGGATGGTGCACACATCAGCATGTAAGGCAATGTGTGATTGTACTCAATTTTCCTGCCTGCTTGGGTCATTAAATCACTTTCGGCATTGTATCCATTAGCGTGCTACCACATTTCTGCAGCTGGTCTCATGGGTAGGGACATATTATAAATGAGATTTAAGAAGTTTTATTTTTATTTGATGTTGGAACCTCATCCTGCCTGTGGATGAGGATTCCAAAGAAATGCAATGGCCACTTGGCCTTTTCGTCTGCCTACCAACCGTAAGGTTGGACGGGCAGCGAAAAATTTCTTTCAATCATCTTGTTAATGGCCTTAATAGGCCTTTTAATTGTTGGCGGGCGCGTTGCCAATTCCTGCGCATGCCTGCTGATTGAAATATCGCGCAACTGCGCGTTGACGTCAGGACACTCGCCCAATGTCAACACACGTCATTTTACGCTTGAGTGGGTCGGGCGCGCATGCACTCGCCCGCCGAGGTAAAAATTCTGTCCCTGGAAACCTATATGTTTAATATTAATTGTGGAGAGTCTTTGAGGTGATTTTGAGAGATCCAGAGTCCAATATTCCTGTTTATGTAATTTAGTCAAAAAGTAGACGTAAGGAAAGCTGATGGAATACTGGGAGATTGTTATTTATCTATTTTTAGCACTGCTTTGAGCATTCCTACAACTCAAAAAAGGAAAAAGAAAATCAGCTGAAGTTTAGGATAAAGGTCAAATTTGCCTTATCATAACCTTGCTGGAGGCAGGATTCTACAACTGAAAGGCACCTTGAAAGGTGAGTTTTAACTCAGTCAGAACTAATGTTCCAGAGTTTAAGAAACAAATGAAGATTATGGGAATTTCTGGACTAAGAGCCTAGATAAAGTGGTCATTGCTTGTTTAATTGTATAAAGGTTGGAAAATTGATCTGTGTGAAACCAAACCATGGACCAAATCTACCAAGGAGTGGCAATCACTGTTGGATTGCTACTCCATTCCCAAAATGGAGATCCGCATTTCTGGCCCGGACTTCTGAACCAGGCCTCTTCAGAAATGCGGAGTGTACCTGTTCTCGGAATCCTTCCTTGTAGTGCTGGAGGATCATGAGGGGGTCAGAGGGTCGGAAGGATTGGATAATTGGCGGGGGGTGATGTTCAGAGGATCAGAGAGGGAGTTGGTGGGGCAGGGGGGCGGGCGAGTTGTATAATTACCCAGGAGTTAGACATGGTTTTTCCTGTATAACATTTTCTGGGTAACTAACCAGGTAAGTAAGTTGGAATCCTCCGAAGTCTCCAGGAGCTGAGGAATTGCCCATCGGAAGTTGACCGGAAGGTCTGGGCCCATGTATTTCCATAAGTATCAAACACCCAGTTGATCCAAACAAAAATGCTGGGATCTATTCTCTCCATTTTATTCAATAGTGCTGTGTGTCACAGTGTTCTTTATTGTCCTGGAGGGATTCATCCTGGGGATAATGTAACAATATACTATGTAAATGTTTGTGCTTTGACAGTTTATCATTCATTTTTAAAGATTTGGCTGTTTTCCAATTTGAATTTACAATTTGTACTTTTTGACATCTGTATTTTTATTACTGCAACATGCTTTGTAAAGTTTAAAAAAAAAAATAGCTTCAACCATGGCTTATGATGCCCATTGAAAACAACTAGAAACTGGATATTACTGTAATTTTTATTGAAGTCAAGCAATGCCTATTTATTGCAACATATATTGAACCACTCAAATAATGGATTGTGGCATCTATCCAGATGGAAAATCATCACATTTGGACTGCAAGAACTGACTGGCTATGGACTACATGTCCACCATTGTAGTAAACAGCCAAGAATGATTAAGACAGAAAGGGAAGGAGGTGGGTGGAGGCAGGTGAGCGAAATCAAATGATAAACAGTAGTCCTTCTGTTTTGAAGGGCATTGACCTTAGATGTAAGTTGGAGGACTGAATGGATGGATAACTAATTAATACAGACTTTCTTTGTTCTCTTTAATCTCCTGTTTCCTGTAAAACATCAACGCTGCTTAGCTTTTATAACTGGTAAGAATTTTGCTACGACAGAATAATGAAGAACAAGGGCCAAATTTTCAAAGGGCAATGGGAATGGGACCTGGTGCGGACAGGAATTAAAAATTGCAGCCCCAGAGGTCATCTCAGGACCCTGATGCCTCCAGGACAGTTTTGAATTTTCAAAGGACCGCTGCGTGTGGAGGGTTGAGAAGGAGCAAGAAACATGCATGCCGCCAATTGGTACCTTGAACTCATTAAGGAACTTGTCAGGTCCAGATTGGAATTTTTAATTTTTTTGGTGAGCTCAGTCTTGTGCATGTTTGTGCGCAGCTGTTGGGTTTACAGTCGGACCCTGGTAAATTGTTTTGCAGTACTTTTTAAATTCACTCTGTGGGTTCACCGAGCACCGGCATGAGCGCTGCTCCTACTCTTCTAATCCATGGCTGATTTCTGCAGCACTTCACCTCGAGGAGCTGTCTACTCTAATTGGCAAGCAGTGGCAGACCCCACTATGCCTGCCACCTTGCCTTTGCTCCTGGTGCCAGGCAGGCCACACCCGCCACATGGAGGCCATCAGAGGCCTCTAA
Source organism: Cetorhinus maximus (assembly GCF_964194155.1). Classification (NCBI taxonomy): domain Eukaryota; kingdom Metazoa; phylum Chordata; class Chondrichthyes; order Lamniformes; family Cetorhinidae; genus Cetorhinus; species Cetorhinus maximus. The sequence continues at coordinate 112,634,424 of NC_135880.1, forward strand.
TTGTGCGCTATGTTTATCTCCTGGCCAACTAGGCTATTTTTATTTAAAAATAGTTCAGGTGTGGAGTCAGGATCCAGACTTCATTCGGGTGTTGGGTTTATGACCCAACATTGTAAATCTGGCCCCAAGTCTCAATAATCTCTTAAATTTAGGACAGTTGATGATAAATTATCTCTTACTGTGAAGACATATATTTTAGTTAGTGCATGCAGTTCAGTCAGGATCTCTGAGTTGGTGAACTTGTCCTGAAAAGAGATGCTGTGGATACATTGAGACAATGAGGGCAGAAATTGTTCAGCGTTTTCTCCTAACTAACATATATCGCCCTGGTCTTACTGGACAAATGTGCTGAGGATGCAGGCTTGGTGGACTCGCAGTTTGGTGTTCTCAATCAGTTGCTGTTGTTCTACATTCTCTTACTCAGTTTGGATATTTCAGCACCAAGTGACAGATTGCTGGTGACTGTGGAGGCTAGCTATGTGAAGCTATCAAAAACCTTCAGCTTCACATTGTCAATGCTGAAAGATGGTAGTATGGCAATATTCTAGACCTTGACATTTGTCCTCCTGAAGTTGATGGTCAAACCAAACTCTTTACAGGCATGAGAGAATCTGTCCATTCAGTCTGGGAGCAAACTAATTCCACCAACGTACAATCATTGCTAAACCAGTGATTTGGCTCAGCCACGATCATCAGATGGATGATGGTTACATGCCCGAAGACCTTCTGTACGGTGAACTGGCCATTGGACCATGAGCTCATGAGCATCCATACCTCCGCTACAAGGACACCTGCATATAAAGATGGTGGACATTGACACTGAAAAGTGGGAGACAGTTGCTGATGGCTGTGATCTCTGGAGGCTGACTGCTTGGAAGGGCATTGGAAAAACCAAGCCAGAAATGAAAAGCTCAGCTAGCTCAGAAGAGGGCTCACAGAAAACAGAGGCCAGCAAATCATGCACCTTCTCAGCCCACTATCTTCCTCTGTAGCAAATGTGGCAGAGACTGTCATGCCAGGTTGAGGCTTCTGAGCCACACTAGGCAACGCTTAACATAGAGTTGAACACCATGGTGCAAACCATTGTCTTACGAGATAGCAATTGGCTTAGCAGTGCAATCATGAAAGTATGGACTAGCTAAACGGTTTAATGTACATATATGTTTAAGCTTGAAGAGTTCAACTTGGGCCTTTTACCACTGGAATCTGGATTCTGGGATGAAAGTATCATGTTTGCTGATTGTAAAGGTGAGATGAGTTTGTGCTGTCTCAATCCAGTTCCAAGTTTGATATTAATTAGCAATGTCACTCAGAGAAGCCAAAAGAGATGTGTTATGGGAAATTTGCATTTTTAGATAAGTGAAGGAGTTGTTTGGATTTCAAAGGGATGGTAGGATGTTTACAGCTGGTAAGATAAGCAAGGCCAAGCAGTGTGTTTATTTTTCCCAAAAGGAAAGAGGTCATATTGGCAACACTTGTTGCAGGCTGTGCTTCAATTCAAGGATGGTGTCTACACAGGGTCATGAGTTTCTGCCATGGGTCTTCATGTGACTGAACAAGCCGATTCTCTACACGAATATCTCTGGGCACATGGGCCAGGACATCCCACAAGGTAGTGGGATCCAGAGTGCAGGATTTGCTTCCTTTTATTTCATTCTCTGCTGCTGCTCTGCCTCTTCATTAAGGTGTTTGGATTCAAAGTGTGATGCAGCTTGATGGGCAAATCGCCATTTTGAACGATTGGTAGCAAGGTCCTCCCAGTCATTAATGTCAATGCTGCCATGCTTCAAGGAATCAATCAAAATAGTAAGAGGTAATTATTGTTCTTGTATCTTGTAACAGGAGTGCTCGATAGGCCCTAGATGGGAGCAAAAATCCGAAGCAATTACATTTATTATGATGTGGCAGGTAATGTGTGCCAGGCAGACAAAATCCTCAAGAGAAACTTGGCCAAGCTATCTCAATAGTTTTGCAATTTTTATTTATTATGAGAAGATATGTGCATTGAATTCAGAAGTAATGAGTCCACTAAGACCTTTAGAGATTTTAAAAATTAAATTAAAATATTTATTAACAAAAGAAAATATTTCAAGTACATACATAAGATTACAGTTACTTCATACTATAACAAATCCTAAAATTCTTATTAACCTAACTTCCAACTACACACCCTCTTTAAGGCAACAGTCCAAAATAGATTTGAAATTTAAAAAGCAAGCCAGCAAGTTACCAGAACACCCACTCAACAGTGGAATTCCAAAGGCTTTTCTCCAACTTTAGTTACTGGACACAGCAGACTTTTGCAACAATGGCTGGAGGATTCTTCAAGGCTGTTTCACACATTCCTGTTAGATTTTACATGGCCCCCTAACATAGCCTTTCATTCCCCTTTGTGTATATTTCTCTTTCTTTAATTTGTAAATTCTATTGTTCCATATGTCTTTGCAAATTTACTTTTCCCATAACATAAAAATTTTTCATGTTGCCAATATGACCTCTTTCCTTTTGGGAAAAATAAACACACTGCTTGGCCTTTCCTTTTGGGAAAAATAAACACAGTGCTTGGCCTTGCTTATCTTACCAGTTGTAAACACCCTACCATCCCATTGAAATCGAAACAACTCCTTCATTTATCTAAAAATGCAAATTTCCTTCACACCTCATATGCCAAGACCTCATCAATGTTTACTCATTAGCATTTCAAGTACTCTTCTACACCTAACTCCTTTTGATAATTTCAAGCTTGCAGTCCAGCTGACTCCAACTCAATTAAATCACATACAGACAGAATCATCCATACTCACCCCTATAAACCTACTTTACAATAACCCACAATAACATTATGAAAATTATTATAGTTTCAAAACACATTCCAAGGCTTCCTGCTGATTACTATATCTAGAGAGAATATTCCAGAGAATCTAAAATACAAGCATTCTTTACATGACCACACCAACTTGCTTGTTTGAAAACAACAAATAGTATTTTTATAATGCCTTTAACCTAGCAAATCATCCAAGGCACTTTACAGGAGTGTAATAAGGCAAAAAAAAAGTTAAAGAAGGACTCAAAGCTTGGTCAAAAAGGTAGGTTTTGTGAAGCATGTTAAAGGAGACTGAAGTGTTCCAGAAGCAGAGAGATTTTCAAGAGCTTAGGACCTAAATAGCTAAAGCCACAGTTACCAGTACTGAGGTGAAGGAAGTGAAGATGCACAAGAGGCCAAATTTGAAGAAATGCAGAGTTCCAGGAGGGTATATGAGGCTGAATGAAATTGCGAGATAGTAGAGGGTGAGGTCATGGTGTGATGGGTGAATGGAACTTCATGCAAGTTAGAAACATGGGAAGGAAAATAGGAACAGAAGGAAGCCATTCAGCCGCCTCGAGCCTGAATCACAGAAGGCCATTTGGCTCATCTGCACCAGCTCTCCGAATTAGCAACTCACTATTCTCCTGCCTTCTCCCTGTAACCCTGCACATTCTTCCTTTTCAGATAACAGTCTAATTCTCTTTTGACTGCTTCATTTAACCTGCCTTCACCATAATATCAGACAATGCAGTCCAGACCCTAACCACTTGCTGCGTGAAAAAGCTTTTCTTCATATCACTTTTGCTTCTTTTACTAATTACTTTAAATCTGTCCCCTTTCATGAGTGGGAACACTTTCTCCCTATCTTCTCCATCCAGACCCCTCATGATTTTGAATACGTCTATCAGATCTCCTCTTAGCCTTTTTGTCTCTAAGGAAAACATTCCTAACTTCTCCCGTCTATCTTCATGGGCAGAATTTTTCACTGAGCAGGCGGTCACATGCCCAACCTGCTCGAGCGTAAAATAGGGTGTGATGACGTTGGACGAGCGTCCTGATGTCATCGCACACTCGTGCGATATTTCGGTCAGCGGGCGCGCGCTAAACTCAGAAGCACGCCTGCCAACAATTAAGAGGGCAATTAAGCCCATTAATGGCGCAATTAACAGAGGTTTTCCCTTGCCCGCCAACATTACGGTTGGTGGGCAGGCGAATCGGCCAGGCGGCCTTTGCATTTTTCAGGAAACCTCGTCCACGGGAGGGATGACGTTTTTGTGATAAATTAACATAAAAATAAATTTCCATGGTCAGCACTTTCAGTTCCTTCATTTTCAGGTGACTGATTATGAAGTTTGGACACTTTTTTCCGGTTTCTGTGACCTTTAGTTTAAGTTGTTCAGGTCTTCAGCTCCGAGGCAGCTCTCTGCATTCGGGCAGCTTTCTGTGAGCGCTCGGCCCGTGCTTTATCGCCTGCCCTCCTCCCATCCCCACCCCGGCAGCACTGAGCCTTTCAGCGCGTGCTTCACGCTGGCTGGCCATTAATTGGCTAGCTAGAGTGAATTTGCGGTCGGGGCCCGATCGTGGTCGGCAGTCCGTTCCCCAACCAATCCTGAACCTGCCAACCCCACCCGCCCATCGAACTGAAAATTCTGCCCCATAACTAAAGTCCCTCATCCGTGGAACCATTCTCGTGAATCTTTTCTGCACCCTCTGTAATGCCTTCCCATCCTTCCTAAAGTGCAGCACCCAGAACTGGATGTAGTACTCTAGCTGACGCCGAACTAGTGACTGATACAAATCCAACTTAACCTCCTTGTTCTTTGATATGTGTTCTTGTTGTCTTTTGGTTCACAGATATTGGTAATAATCACACTTAAAGCTTGGAAAGATGAGAGCTGTTTATGTTTAATGCTTGACATGCTGCCTTGTACAAGAGAAGGACTAGATTGAACTGGTTCTGATACACATGTTACAGAACAGAAGCCAACACTCTATTTTTAAAAACAAAAACTTTATCCTTATTGCTATTTCTTTTTTTTTTAAACTGGACTTTTCTGCTGAACGAAGACAATTAGGATGGCTGGCCCTCTGTGAGTCACCAGGTCAAGAGAATTCACTTCTCAATTTCAGACACTTCATTATGTCTGAGGAGCTTCTAAAGGCACCTGGAACTGCACAAACAAATTTCAAAGAAAGTAACATGAAGGCCATTTGCATTTGAAAAGCCAAGCTTGTTAGCGGAGTTGGTGAGTCTACAGAGACAATGACTTCCCAACACCAGGCCCTCAACAAATAGCGCCTCTTTCAACCCATAATGGCTGAGACATTATCAGTCTGAGACACAAAGCCAATTTACAGACACTAAATAAACATCCTTTGTTGAATTCATTGTGGAGAAGTAAGGTGACATGATCTAAGACTCTGGCTTGCTGAACAGGTTAATACTACACTAAGAGCTGCAAACCCCAGTCTGCTGTTTAACATCTGACTGGCAGACCACACAGAAGGAAGCTCTGGCCAGGTTGGACAACTGGCCCCCCCATCTAACCTGACTCTGCTAAGGAGATTTTTTACTATCATCTAAAGAACTGATTCAATCTTTGTGTGCCTACTTCATCTTGTGACTTCAATACCACTGGAAAAGCAAATCTTACACCACCTGTCTTCAGCCAGCTGACCTTTGTGGAAGAATTCCTCATTGGACTTTGATTCTGGACTCTGGAACTCAAGTGAACCAATATTCATTTTCTCTGTGATTCTTGTATTATATAATCTTTTCTCTATCCCTCCCTTTACTGTATGAATGCGGAGTGGCAAGTTGCTTTTCGCGAGTTTTGATTGTGTGTACTAAACTAAGCTTCTGAATTAATCCTAACTTGAGTTTGCTGTGGGATTAATAGTTAAAATCAGATCACACAAAAAACAAGGGGTTGGGAAATATGCCACTGCTTATTCTTAAAAAGAAATCAAAACACCTTCTGTTTATGGACTGGTGGCAAAAGGAAAAATCAGTACTGCTTGAACTGTCTTTAACACACATCACATGACTCTCCAATGCAGCCGTGAAAAGTGGCCCCAGAATACTTTCACATAACAAGTAGTTCCTAGCTAATTACTTCCTAGTTCTTTATAGATATTTACAGATAATACAACAATATGTCACACTCTTGTACTCTATGCCCCTATTAATAAAGCCCAGGATACTGTATACTTTATTAATTGCGCTCTCAACCTGTCCTGCCACATTCAATGACTTATGCACAGATACACCCAGGTCCCTCTGCTCCTGCACCCCTTTTCAATTGTACCCTTTATTTTGTATCATCCCTCCATGTTCTTACTATCAAAATGAATCACTTCAATTAGATCATGGTTAATTTGGATCTTAACTTCATCTACCTACCTTGATGCCATATTCCTTAAAAACTTGCCGAAGAAAAATAAATCAATCCAGGTTTTATATTTTCAATTGGCGTAGCCTCAACAATTTTTTGGGAGAGAAAGTTCCAGATTTCCATGACCCTTTGTGTAAGGAAGTGCTTCTTGGCATTACCCCTGTATGCCCTAGTTCTAATTTTGAAATTAAGCTCTTTTGTTTTTGAATCTCCCAAATGGATATAATTTCTCTCCATTTAGGCTACTAAATCCTTTAATTATCTTAAAAGCCCCAATTTGATCACCCCTTAATGTTCTATATTCAATAGAATGCATGCTTACTATGCAACCTGTAAGTTAAACTCTGTTTGCCATAGTTTTATCTATTCTATCAATGTCTCTTTGCAATTTTCCGCTCCCTCTTATTATTTACTGTGCCACCTAACTTTGTGTTATCAAGAAGCTCTCTATTCCTTCATTTAAGTCATTTATAAATAGAGTGAAGAGCCAAGGCCTTAGTACAGATCCCTGGGTGTACCACTTGTTACATCTTATCAGTATGAATACATACCCATTATCCCCACTTTCTGTCTCCTGCCCTCTAAGCAATTTCCTATTCAAGCCAACAGGTTGCCTCGAACTCCATGCACTGTACAGGCTGCAGAGTTTTGGATGAGCTCAAGCTTATAGAGAGTGGAAAGTGGGAGGCAGGCCAGGAGCGTGTTGGAATATAGTCAAGTTAAAAGGTAATAAAAGCATGTATAAGGGTTTCAGCAGCGGATGGGATGTCTCGAGACAGAAACAGGCAATATTAAGGAAGTGGAAATAGAATACCTTGGTGATGGGCAGAATATGGGATCAGATGTAAATCCTGGGGTTAAATTGGATGCCAAGACTGTAAACAGCCTGGTTCAGCCTAAGACAGAACCTTAGGCTGAACCAGAGATGGGATTGGAAACAGTGGCTAGGCAATGGAGTTTGTGACACAGGTCGAATACAATGGTTTTGGTCAACCCAATGTTTAATTGAAGGAAATTTTGTCTGATCCAGAACAGCATGTCAGACTACAGTCTGACAATACACAAACAGTTGGCAAGAGGGTTGGAGTTGAGAGTTTGGAGTAAGGTGGAGCTAGGCGTTGTCCATTACATATAGAATTTGACATTATGTCTTCAGATGATCTCGCTGAGGGGCAGCATAAACATGGGAAATAGGGGAGGTGACGCACGACTTATTTGGGGATTCTCGAGGTAACAGTGCTAAGAAAGAAGGAGAAGCCATTGCAAGAGATACTCTGACCATGACTAAATAGATACAAGTGGAACCAGGTGAGGGACAAGCAGAATGATGGCAGCAATGGAACAATCCTCTGCATTCCCACCCAAAAACTAGTATGAAAATCAGGGCCTAGGTATCTAAAATGGGATGTGTCTTGTTCCCTGGCACTAATGTTGCTTACTTTGTAAAATTTGTATTTACTTAAAAGACTAAAATGGTGGAAATATGAATTATTTTGATTTACAGCAGATCTTTGCATTAATTTATGATATTAGTAACAAAACACATGATTGAAATTCTGCTATCCATTCATTTTAACATTTTTGATAAAATAGCAGATAAATAAATTTAACATGCTAATACATCAGTGCTAATACTACATAGCACGATTTCAAACTATTTATATTTAATCAGATGTTTAAGACTTTGGGCACAATAACATTTTTAATAAGTGAAATTCCAAAATGATTGAGGACTTCTGGGGGTGAATTTTATGGCTTGAAGATGGGGGAGCTCATAAAATGCTCTGAATAGTCTGCCTGCCACCTATCAGCCCACCCCTGACCTTTCTCCCATTTTACGGGGGGCTGTGAAGGCATCATCCCACCGCTATTTTACCCACGGCAAGGGGTGGCCCACGCCAGTGGGTAGCCCAGCAGCTTTAGCTGCACGGCCTGGTGTCGGGAAATTGGGGAGGTACCATCTTTGGAGGTCCCCTGAGTCCATCAGAGGCACCCCCCAACATCATACCTCCCTTTAACCCTCCACCCCGGCCTCTCAAACCGGATCCCCAGCCCCCTCACCACCTACCCCCCACTTTGCAGTGGCCTGCCAGCTAGACATGTAAGCATACAAAATAGGAGCAGAAGTAAGCCAGTTGGCCCCTCGAGCCTACTCCGCCATTCAATAATATCATGGCTGATCTGTTTGTGTTTCGAGTTCCACATTCCCTTTTATCCCCGATAACCTTTGATTCCCTTGCCTACCAAGAAACTATCTTTTTCTGGCTCAAGAATATTCAGTGACCCTACCTCTACCACCTCCTGAGGCTGAGAGTTCCAAAGTTTCACAGTCCTCTGAGAGAAACAATTTCTCCTCATCTGTGTCCTATAAGGGCGACCCCTAATCTTAAAATGGTGCCCCCTAGTTCTGGACTCATCCACAAGAGGAAACATCCTTTCCACATGCACCTTTTCAAGACCATTCAGGATCTTATATACTTCAATCAAGTCACCCCTCACTCTTCTAAACTCCAGTGGAAACAAGCCCAGCCTGTCCAACCTATCCTCATAAGTCAACCCGCCCATTCCAGGTATCCATCTAGTAAACCTCCTCTAAACCACCTCCAACACATTTACATCCTTCCTTAAATAAGGAAACCAAAACTGCACACTGTATTCAAGATGCAGTCTCACCAGTGCCCTGTATGACTGAAGCATAACATCCTTACTTTTATGTTCAATTCCTCTCGTAATACAGGATAGCATTCCATTAGCCTTCTTAATTACTTGCTGTACCTGCATACTAACTTTTTGTGACTTGTGCACGAGAACACCTAGATCCCTCTGCACCTCGGAATTCTGCAGTTCTTCTCCCTTTAAGTAATACTCTGTTGTTTTATTCTTCCTGAAAAAATGAACAACTTCACATTTTCCCACATTATACTCCATCTGCCAAATTTTAACCCACTCACTCAACTTATCTATATCCATCTGCAAACTCCTTATGTCTTCTTCACAACATACTTTCCTATCTATCTTTGTGTTGTCTGCAAACTTAGCTACCATGCCTTCGTTTCCCTCATCTAAGTCATTGATCTAAATAGTAAAAAGTTGAGGCCCCAGCACAGACCCCTGCGAGACTCCACTCAGCACATCCTGCCAATCAGACAAAGACCCATTTATGCATACTCTCTGTTTTCTGCCAGCTAGCCAATCATCTACCCAGGCTAATATGTTACCCTTTACACTATGAGCTTTTATTTTCTGCAATAACCTTTGATGTGGCACCTTATCAAATGATTTCTGGAAATCCAAGTACAGTACATCTACAGGCTCCCCCTCTATCCACTGCACATGTTACTCCTTCAAAGAATTCTAATAAATTGGTTAAACATAATTTCCTTTTCATAAAACCATGCTGACTCTTCTCAATTACCTTGAGTTTTTCTAAATGCCCAGCTATAACCTCTTTAATGATCGACTCTAAGACCACGACAGATGCCAAGCTAACTGGCCTATAGTTTCCTGTTTTCTGCCTCCCTCCCTTCTTGAATAGAGGGGTTATATTTGTCACTTTACAGTCTGATGGAACCTTTCCAGAATCTAGGGAACTTTGGAAAATTAACACCAATGCATCTACTACCTCATTAGCTACCTCTTTTAAGACCCTAGGATGAAGTCCATCCGGACTCAGAGACTTGTCAGCCCGCAGCTCCATCAATTTCCTCAGAGCCACTTCCCACGTGATTGTAATTTCACCAAGTTCCTCTCTCCCCTCCACCTCCTGATTTCGAGCTATTACTGGAATATTTTTTTGTATCCTCTATAGTGAAGACAGAAGCAAAATATTTGTTAATTTCATCTGCCATTTGCTTATCGTCTACTATTAACTCCCCACTGTCATTTTCTAGAGGACCAACACTCACTTTACCTACTCTTTTCCTGTTTAAATGCTTTTTTTGCAAAAATATAATTTATTTATAAAATACCTGAAAGAACATTACAAAACACTTCAAAATGGCCATCTCAAAAAGTGGTAATAATGTTCAAGTTTTCCACTTAGATCATGTCGCACCCTGAGGCGCTTCAATACAATCAAGGATCATTACAGACATTTCAAAATGGTCCTAATAGTCAGACAGTGTAAAGTATTTAAGTTGTCTACATCATGTTGCACTTCGGAGTGCTTCAATATAATTGTAATACATTTAATATTCACTGCATACATTCAATGAAAGTCATACAGCCCAAGGGGTCTATACAATTCCCAGCCCCTTGGTGCACTATGGCTGAAAGGTCTTAGACCGTGACCTTTCCCCATTGCGCCTTTGCGGCGGCTGCCCCTAGCCTTAGTGCATCCCTCAGTGCATAGTCCTAGACCTTGGAATGTGCCAGTCTGCAACACTTGGTTGCGGACAACCCTTTGCACTGGAAGACCAACAAGTTTTGGGCAGACCAAAGTGCGTCTTTCACTGCATTGATGATCATCCAGCTGCAGTTGATGTTTGTTTCGATGTGTGTCCCTGGGAACAGCTGTAGATCACAGAGTTCTGTGTCATGGAACTCCTCGGAATGAACCTCGACAAAAACCACTGCATCTAGAAAGTCTTGCTGTCCGTTTTTACATTTTTAGCTAGTTTTCTCTCATACTCTGATTTCATTCTCCTAATTAACCTTTGAGTCATTCTCTGCCATTCTTTATATTCTGACTAACCATCTGACCTGCCACTCAGTTTGTGCAGTTATATGCTTTCTCTTTAAGTTTGATGCTTTCCCTAACTTCTTTTGTTAACCACGGATGGTGGGTCCTCCCTATGGAATTTTTCTTTATAGTAGAAATATACTTATTCTGAGTAATCTGAAATATCCCATTAAATATCTGCCACAGCTTCTCTATTGGTCTATCCTCTAGCCCACTGATACCCTGCACTTACCTCCATTCTAGTCTCCATTAGCTCTTCTTCCTTGGGGCTGGATGTTGTTCACTGCTCGAGCCTGGCGCTGCTGGGACTACAGAGCTGCTGGTTATCTGATTGGCTCACAGCTCTCTAAGGTGGGGCTTCCTCCCCAAATGGGGGTGGAAGTTTTGCCCTTAACCAATTAATGCCTCACTGAATGTTAAGTGGCTGTGGAGCAGCCCATATCAGTGGGGATGCATCCCCACCCACTCTTCGGGTGGTGGGGCGGCAAACCCCACCATCTGAAAAATCCTACCCATGATAATACACACCGATTAATGGGGAAAATTTTTTGTTTGAGATGCTCAAAATAAAGGGCGGTACATAAGGTAAATTATTTTCTATTTTTTCAATTGATATTGATACATAATATGAGACAATGCTGTGTCTACTATCAAGAGGAATGGGGGAGAAATGTAACCAAGACAAATAGAGCTTTACTTTTCCTGGTTTTATAGTTGATAGCATTGTGTACGAAAGTCCTTGAGATTAAATTATCAGTAAAAGTGTTCCTTCCAATAATATTCCCCACACACTGAAAATCTTAATTTGGAAAAAAAAGTAACTTGGTAGTCACAGTTTCTAAAGCACGTTTGTAGAGTTGAATTGTACCTTTAAAAATTATCTGAGGTGAGCTAAGATTTAAAGAGGTACTTCAGCTAATGTATTGGTTTCCTTCTGATGGCTGAATTATGGATGGATCATTTCATGAAGGCTGATTCAAGAATTAAATTCTGCCTTATATAAAAACACCCTATGAACAATGTCAAATCTTAATCAATTTTCTGACATGCGCAAAGAATTTGGTTAGTGTAGAGGAAAATGCATGCTATAGAACTCAAAATGGCTCAATGTTGAACCTTAACTTCCGAGCTCCAGAGCATCGTATGGCGGTGGTGGTTGTACCCCAAAGATGCGCTGAAGAATCCCCTTCGGAGGTTCCCAGCTAAGGTTTACACAGCCATTGCCCAGAAGAGCAAATTTCCAAGGGCAATTGCCCTGCTCTGAGAACCATCTGAAAAACACGATTTAAATAACAAACTTTGGATGGTTCCGATGGGTTACACCAGTAGTTACGCAGAAAATGTTAGAAGAATTAAAACCTCTTCTAACTTCTGGATAACTATTGCACAGACCCACACTGACCCTCCCACAGGGCTCCCCCAACACCCATGAGATCCCAGGGGACACTCCCCAGCCACCACCCACCGCCCCCCCCCACAAGCCTTCCTAACTCTCCTGACTTCTAAGGAACTGCCCCACCCCATGATACTGCCCATTGTTAAAGTTCATACTGTACATGAAACTGTAAAGATTCAATGAAAGTTCAAAATGAAAATTATCCTCATACTTATTGCTGTATTTTGGGTTCCTAGAAGTTTGAAATAATCATACTTTTAGACTCAAATTCTGGAGCTTCATTCAATGTATTTCTCAGATCTCACCATTGCTGCGAACTGACACATTGTTGGTTCGATACACAGACTGTAGTGCAATAGTGAGTGATGTAGCTGTCTGGATACTTAAGTATACACGGGCATGAACATGTAGTTCCTAAATCATACTGGCATAATATAACAAGTATATCTTAATAAGAGTTTGATTTAATGTGACTCTCAGATCAGTCTGCACAATTTTATTCACTATCCTCTCTCTTCATGTTGCATCCTTACTTGTCTGAGGGATTCTATAATCAGGCTCCATGATACCACAATCAGGCAACTAGAAGAAGCAGGCCCCAAGAACTACCTCAACCAGTGTAGGGACTGAACCCATACCAATTGCATTACTAAGCACACACTCTAACCAACTGAGCTAACCAGCCCTACTATTCCTAATTAAACAATGCAATCAACTCCTTATTTTAACACTATTAATTTGGCAAAAAAACACTGTAATCTTATAATGTTCCATGTGGATGTTACCGATTATTTAGTTTTATTATATTGAGATCAGGCTATATTTAGAGATCCTTTACTATTGGTTTCTGTAAATGTGTTTTATCAGATACAAATTCTTTATCCTACATACTACTTATGCATCCACAGATTGCATGGTTGAGCCTTAGCCAGTCATAGTGTAAGTATTCACACTTATTCCCTGACTCAACAGCAAGAACAGGGCAAATTTACCACAAAAATGTAAATATTTTGCGGTGCTAACTAAAATTAAGTTTCCGTAAAAATTGAACTACACAGGAAAGGGTTAAAGAGCCAGATCAATTAAAATGTATGCGCCTGCAAAAGAAGTACACATTGTGTTTAGAATGGGCCTAACGAGAGTATAACAAACAAGGGCATTGCTGATATAAAGATGAATGTTCAAAATTCTGATATGTTGAGAGCAAACTGTCACTTCTACTTAGATGAGCATATGGTTAACAATGCATGTAAAAGGCTGTGCTAACATGGGATATTGCTGAAAAATAATGAAGGACCCCCGAGGCATGTGAAGGAGTGTGCAGGCAGACAGACATCTGCACTCCTAAAGCATGTAACCAACCCTCAAAAACAAAGGATGCTAACAAACATAGAGGAATATTAAAAACAAGATAAGGAAAAATAACAGACAGCAGATGCCTGACATCATGGTGCAGGTATGATAAGTAAGCCGTGGGAACTAATTGTAACAGTTGGATTATAAAAACCCAAAGAAGAAAGTGAATTTGCTGTCATCAAACAAAAAAAAAAGCCAGCAGCATACTAGAAGATGACTGTCTCCAGATGATGATGAAGAAGGCCTTTTGGACCATGCCAACATAAGTAAGTGTAAGTACGAGACTATAGTGTTACATAATGTAAATGAATGCAGGCAAGGTTACATAGCAACTAATCATGCAACGGAATAAATATTGAAGATCAATCGAACTCAGTAACTCACTCTATTCTTGGACTTGAACTAATTGGAAATAATTTATTCACTGATTTGATAGTTCCTGATTCAACAACTGGGCTCTATTGGGGTGGCAGGTTTCCACTGCTGGCTACTCTTTTCTCACCTGAAAAATAGGTGAAAAGTGGGAATTGGGGGAAGAGTACCTTGACCAAACATTAACACACAGGACTTAGTTGATGTAAATTTCAAATAGGCTGTAAATGGGAAAACAGCCCACATACTTGAAACAGGTGAAAGGCTACCTAAATATGAAAATCGGAGTTCTACAATATTTGTAGAGCCCCAACTACAATTTTTTGGTACAAATGGGTGGAGGCTGCACTGTGCACGCATCACTTGGCTATACTAGGCATTAGGCAACTTAGCCAATGGTCCTTAAAGGGACTGCCACAGGCCTCTCAAAAAATAGCCCAGAAAACTTGTAAAGGACCCAGCAAAGTGGTCCTCTTGCAGTAACAATCTGCCTATGGGCAGATATGCTTTCCTCTTTTGTTGCTCATTGGAGCCTCCCATTTTCAATTTTAATTACCAATATGACTAGGAAAAAGAGTACGAGACGGTTTCCAATTGCCTTCCTCATGTGTGTTTAAAGGAGATATAAGTCCTTTTCCTGAAGGATCCTCCACTTGTTAGCAGTCATTATCCCTTGAAGTTCTAGCTCTTCTGACATCACCAATGAAATTTTGCTGGTTCTGCTGTTGGCCATTGGGCATTGTACTATTACCTGGTCTTCCTCAGTTTTCCAAAAAACTCTGTCCTTCAAATCTTCTAAAACCCAACCCCTCACCATCAGACCACACCACCCCCCTCCGCCACCCCACCCCCTCCCCCCGCCCATCCCCAAAACCCAGTTTGGCCTATTTGCCAGCTCAGCATTGGTGCTGGTTGATTTCCCACCATCCCATAACAGTAGTGGGGTGTTAATGGTTGGTTTATTATGTTGTCAAAATACACAGGTGATGAGCATTGTTTGAGTAAGGACTGAGAGCACATGCATAAAGAGGATCTCCTGGGACTCTGGACTATGAGATAGGAGACAGAGATCTGTAATTCTGCATCCTGTAAATAAACCTATTAACAAGGAAAGACCTGTGTCCTGTTTCATACTTCACCATCTGGCTTGGGTCCATTTAACATGGTAGCAGAAAATGGTGAAGATTGGAAATTTAGAATGGTTTTTCAGTCAGTTGATAGTAATTGGAGTTACTTTTGAGAAGATTGACTGAAACTAAGTGTAAAGTGTCAGGGTATGATTTCCTACCAATGTTCTCTGAATCTGAACCTTATTACCAATGGAGAATTGAATAGATATATGGACATGAGTTATGTTCTTACCCAAGAGGGAAAAAGGTATGGCCTTGGCACTGTCATTTCCTAATAAAAGCAGAATCAGGTGCAAAATATTCTTGGAACTAGAGGCTTGTCAGTTGGACATTGAGGAAGGTTTAGATAATCTATTAAGCTTTATGGGAAAAAAATTATAAGGAAGATGATTTATTAGGTGCATACAAGGCATCGTCAGCCTTTGATAAATTTAGAAAGACGGATGGTTATTCCGTAGAGATATATATCATGGAATTTAACAGACTACATACAATATTAAAGAAATTCTATTTGGAAATCCCTGGTTCAGTGCTTGCTTTAAAATTGTTGGATTGTGCTAAGGTGTCGCACGTGGATAGGTTCCTGGCCTTAACTGTAATTAAATTCTCAGAAAGAGACATGCTTTTGGATCAGATATCTGAGACTTTAAAAAACTTCCTGGGGAAGCCATCATTTCCAGAGGCCTCCCTTGTACAAATGGGACATTCAGCGTTATTGCAAATGATGAAGGATTCGATGCTCACAGCATTTTGAAACTGTTCAGATATGGGACACAGGCGTCAATACAACAGAAGAATCATAGACAAAGAAATGAGGATGGAGACCTTTTTGGCAGATCTGGCAGACAACAGGAATGGAGTGATAATAAGAGAAAAATGACCCCGAAGAATGTCTGAGGAATTATTAACAGGTTTCAGATGTGATTCGAAATAGGGTGTGATAGGAATTCAGTAATTCTCCAACATAGTAGTCAAACTATTAGGGTTTATATTAGGTATTCATCTAGGTTAATCGGGATTGATTATAAACTTGCAGAATCTGAACAATTAGTAGAAGGTGATGAGGATACCTGTACATCACAAACTCATATGTTTGACAGTTATGAGGAGCAGAATACAATAGATAGGGGGCTGGGCGATGATAGACAAAGCGATAATGATACACAGGATAGGGCTATTTTACGCAAGGCAAAAGTGGGTATTAGAGTAACATACATACCAGAGGGGTCCAGTGAATGGAGGGATGCGACCATTGTAGGCAGAGCAGGGAAAGCTACCTGCAAATTCAAACATTGACTAAATGTTCAAGATTATGGACAAGAGGCAAGATCTATCAACTGGCAAAACGAGGTGCAAATGGAAAAATAGAAAATGCAGTGCGAGTTCCCACAGCGGATCTGGAAGTGACTTAGGCCCTTGGGAAAGATCATGTACTGGCAACAGAACTGATGTAGCAGTAGTCCAGAATGAGTTAGGAGGGCAAGTAGAGGCCATAGTTTGACTAGAACAAAGACAATAGAACAAACTAGGAATGCCACTAGAAGTAGAAGCCCCTATGATCAGGAAGTTTTGGTGGTTGCAAACAAATTAGAAGATAAATCAATAAGAGATGCAAAACAAAAAGAGTTGGGTAGTTGGAAAGAATTTAGTGTATACTCTGAAGTATCAGATGGGGGACAGTTGGCTTTATCACACAGGTAGATATGTACAGGAAAAGTATTTTCTGATGGGACATATAAGGCTAAAGCGAGACTTAGAGGCTCGAGGTTTCAAAGAGAGACTTGGTGATCAAGATGTTACAGTGAACTCCCCTACTGCAAGAAAAGTGATCTTGAAGATTTTCTTAACTCTCTCTGCCACATATTCTTGAGAATATAAGTTGATTGATATAAAGGCCGCTTTTTTTTTTTGCAGGGTGAAAAGTTTCAAACGTGTTTTTGAAACCATTTAAAGAAGCAGGTGATGTATAAGGGAAGCTGTAGAAATTAAACAAATGTGTTTATGGATTGACTGATGCGATGAGGGTATGGTATTTCTCAGTTAGGTCAGTTTTACTGAAAGTAGGTTTTATTCAGCTGAAAGCAGACCAAGCAATGTTCTACTGGTATCAAAGAGAAACTCGCAGGCATCTTTATGATGCACATTGATGATTTTCCATGGGGAGGTTCTGCAGAATTTGAGCAAATTGTTATAGGTAACACAAAAGTGGACTGTAAGATTAGAAGTCAGGCTTTGGGGGCCTTTAAATATAAAGAGTTAGACATTAAGCAGAATAGATCGGTACTAACCTTGAATCAATAATCATACTTAAACAGTGTTAATTGAATCCGATAAATCACTTTAGGTCCTCATAGAAAGATGATCTTCCACCCAGAGAAGAAATAGAATAGTTAAGAAGCTTGATTGGACAGTTAAACTGGCTATGCATCAGACAAGCCAGTTATTATGTATTGGAACTTAGTACTGTGATGAAATGCGCTACAGTTGAGGAGGTTCTGGGGGCAAATAAAACAATAAAGAAATTAAATTTGGAGAAATGAGCACTCAAGTTTCCAGCATTGAGTGGCCCAAAGATAGTGATGCTTCCCATGCCAATCTTCCAGATGGGTACTCGAGTATGGCCATGTTTATCATATTCTTAGTAGGTGAAAACGGAAATTGTTGTCCCTTGGCTTGGGAAGTCAAGAAAATAAAAATTGGTGGTTATAAGTACCCTAGCTGCAGAAACACTGGTGCAAGTGGAAATGATAGATATTGGATTATACTTATCTAACATTCCAAAGGAAATCCTATACAAGGGACATTCTGAGAAAAATTTGTCCATTGAATGCTATGTGGATAACCATTCTCTTCTGGATAATGTACATTTGACAAAGAGTATCACTGAGAAAATTTGAGGATTGGCTTTGCTGGTATAAAGGAAATGTTGCAGAGAAAAGAGATCTCTAAAATAAAATGGATCGACACAAGTCACCAGTTATCAGATTGTTTTACAAAAAGGAATGCTCACTCTAAGAAATCATTGGAGGTCCTAGGAGAGGGATGACTTGTATTTTGATGAGTTTTAAAAAGTATAGAAAACGAATTTTTTCTTTGATTGCATTGCAACGATTTAAGCATGTTATAAAGTTTTTGTTAAAAGAAAGGAGAATCTGTTAATGGTTGGTTGATTATGTCATTAAAGATACACACGTGATTGGCATTGTTTGATTAAGGACTGAAAGCAGATCCACTGGTTAACGACACTGGTATTTAGAGATGCAGAGATCTGTATTGCTGCATCCTGTAATTAAACCTACTAACAAGGAAAATATCTGTATCCTGTTTCATACTTCACCATCTGGCTTGGATCCATTTAACATGGCTACCCATTGAGGACTCGCAACATGCTCATGGTATGCTAATGTTAATGGGCCTCAAAATATCTTGGACCTCATGCTAGCACAAAAGGATGGCTGGAACAGCTGGCCCACTGAACACATATTTTGAGTGCTACTTTAAATTATCTTCTGGTGTCTTGGGAATCAGCCATCACTGAATAAATTATTTTTGATGCATTGGGTGCTTGTTGTATGGCCAGAATGAGCTTCCCCTATACCAAAAGCATTATAATTATTTAATTGTCAGATATAGTTCTTTAACCACATTTTTGGCTTAATGGCAACCTTACAATAAAGAATTTCCATGATGCCAAGAAACGGTTGAAGGAATGGGATACAGCAAAAGCTATGGGTTCTGACAACATCCTGGCAGTAGTGCAGAATATTGGTGCTCCAGAACTAACTGCACCCCTATCCAAGATGTCCTAGTAGATCTGGAACACTGACATTTGCCCAATAATGTGGAAAATTGACCAGATATACCCTGTCCACAAAAACCAGGACAAATCCACTCTGGCTAAGTACTACTCATGAGTCTATTGTTGATCACCGGCAAAGTAATGGAAGGTTTCATCAACAGTGCTACCAAGTGACAATTACACAGCAATAACCAGTTCATAGATCGCAGTTTGAGTTCCACCAGTACCACTTGGCTCCTGACCTCATTACAGCTTTGGCCTATACGTGGACAAAGAGCTGAACTCAAAAGATGAGGTGAGACTAACTGCCCTTGACATCAAAGCAGCCTTTGACTGAATGTAGCATCAAGGAGCCCCAGAAAAATTGAAGTCAATGGGAATCAGGGGGAAAACTCTCCACTGATTGGAGTCATACCTAGCACAACAAAAGATGATTGATGTTGGAGGCCAATCATCTTGGCTCCAGGACAGCACTACAGGAGTTCCTTAGGGTAGTATTCAAGGCCCAACCATCTTCCGCTGCTTCATCAATGATATTTCTTCCATTATAAGGTGAGAAATAGGGATGTTTCCTGATGACCGCAGAGTGTTCAGTACCATTCACAACTCCTCAGATACTGAAGCAGTCTGTATCCATATGTAGCAAGACCTGGATAACATTCAGACTTGGGCTGATAAGCGGCAAGTAATATTTGTACCATACAGGCAATGACCATCTCCAACAAGAGAAAAACTAACCATCTCCCCTTGACATTCAATGATATTACCAATGCTGAATCCCCCCATCAACATCTTGGGTGTTACCATTGATCAGAAACTGAAATGGACTAGCCATATAAATACTGTGGCTACAAGAGCAGGTCAGAGGCTGGGAATTCTGTGACAAATAACTCACCTCCTGACTCACCCAAAGTCTGTCCACCATCTACAGGCACAAGTCAGGAGTGTGATGGAATACTCCCTATTTGCTTGGATGAATACAGCTCCAACAACGCTCAAAATCAGCATTCCATCCATCACCTTAAACATTCACTCCCTTCATCATTTATGCACAGTGACAGCAGTGTGTACCATAGATAAGATGCACCACAGCAACTCGCCAAGGCTCCTTTGACTGTACCTTTCAAATACATGATCTCTATCGCCCAGAAGGACAAGGATAGCAGACTCATGGAAACACCAGCACCTGCAAGATCCCCAAGCCACACACCATCCTGACTTGGAACTATATAGCCATTCCTTCACGATTTCTGGGTCAAAAACCCAGAACTCCCTTCCTAACAGCATTATAGGTGTACCTACGCCAGAGGTGCTCCAGCAGTTCAAGAAGGTGGCTCACAACCACCTTCTCAAGGGAAATTAAGGATGAGCAACAACTACTGGCCTTGCCAGCAATGCTAACATCCCATGAAAGAATATATATCTAAAAATAAAATGCTATGCTCTGTTCAAGAAGTGGAATGGATATTTGATCTTGATGTTGTTAATCTACATAAGAGCAGGACCTGGACAATACTGCTTCATATTTTTCATCAACAGTCAAGCAATTTCAATGTTGAATCTTTTTTATTGCCGAGGATTAGTTACGAACAATAAACAAGATAATGCACCCCTTTTAATAGTTCAGAATTTGCTTGTGCAGGGCATCTCATGTGAATTGGATTCTTTTCCTCACCATTTTGGGCCACAGATAGAATGAAGTGTGAACTGATAATGGTGCAGGGAGGTCAACAGAGCATCTCCTGAAGAGCAATGGTATCAACAGTCTATCTCATCATTTAAATTTAAGGATAGAGAAGAAACAGAGGAATGTCAGAGGGAGAACTAGGGTGAATAAGGATTAAATTAGACACACAAAGCAAAATAAAGAAGGGGAAGGAAAGTTTGAATTAAGAAAAAGACAATAAGAGAAAGTAAGGAAAAAAATTAAAAATCAAATTTTAACTTTTAAAAACCTTTAGCAACAATTTACTACTTGCAAGAATGAGACTCCAAAATTCCAATTTTTTCTTTGGGCCTGTAGGAGTTGGTGGTGTGTGTCAGCTTCACCTCTGACTTCTGAGCGGTCCGAATCGCTCCCACTCCCTGGGTTCTAGACTTGGACTTATTTGGGGGTTGTGACAAAGTGCAGCAGACAACTGGTTTTGGTGCAAGAAAAAAACTGGGTTTATTGAAGTCACAAATGAATTTATAACATTAGGATCACACTGAGATTATACAGACCTACAAAGTACACTTAGTTAAGAATGGGGAACACACAGCATAACGAGGGAAAATCACGCTACTAATCCCCTTACCCTTGTCCCACCCCCAAAACCTAACTAAATTGAACTAGGAGAGGTCAGGGATCATGCTCACCAACCAGGGTTCCTTGACAGTTCGAAATCCAGCCAGGTAAGCCGGTTGCAGTTTTGGGGTACGCTCTTTGTGTCCTCTGGGGCCTGCCGTCCCCATGTGGTCCTGGTCTGTAGAATCTGCGAAGGTTCTTCAGTTGGGTGGAGAGCGGGGTCGTGGGTGGTCGATCTTCGTGGAGGGCTGTGGTTGCGGCCTTGTTGTCTTCGGTTGAGCCTGCCACCCCATGGCCCTCGTCGTGATGTTGCCTGCGGGCCTGCAAACCTCCAGATCTCCTCCCTCTGCTTGGCTCAGCTACAACCACTCCAAATTGCTCACCCTTCAGACCTGCTCACCCTCCTGTGTCAGCTTCCCCTTCGTAACTGGTGGCCCAGTTATACTGTTTTTTTTGAATTTCTTATCTCAATCCAAATCAAGGTTAGTTCTTTGTCTGATTTTGGTGGGCTTCCCTAGGTGATTGTTGTCTCGTTGTTTTTAATGGGCTTGCATGATGTTTATCGTTGTCTTCCTGTCCCCATAACTAGTCTTGAACTGAAAGCCATTGTATATGTAGAGTATTGATGGGTTCACATAATTGCATTGATTGCCGGCTTCCTGCCTTAGTAGTTAGTAGCGATTATTTATGCAAGATTTTGATGGGCTTTAGTTTTGTGTAAGATGAAGTCTTTCTCTGGGTTGATTGTTTTAAAGGGAAGAATGCATATTCTGTCTCCTCTCGTCCTAGCCTCCTGTCTGCAGGGTTCTACACTTAACCCAGCAGTTGGGTCCTCTGCCATAAAAGTCCAAAAGTCATATCCTTGTTGATGATATGAAAAGTGTGGGAATTTTGAGAACCCTTCAGGCCTCTGAGCTTGAGTAGCATTGCAGGAATATAAATGTCATCATTAATAAGGTCCTTGCATCATTAAATGCCAATCCTAACTTTCTGATCTAAATTTAATGAATTCAACCAGCAGAAATGCAGCAATATCATGAATTTGGTGAGTTCCAATCTTTCCGAGGCTGACAACAGAGCAGCACAAATCATCCAGCAATTTGTGGTAATTTACTGCACCCCTCTTCTTTGCAACAACTGCTGTGGGGGTTTAATAATTGCATATCCATTTAGCTCTTCATTGTTTTCACAGAAAATTCTAGGCTAGCATAATTTGTCATGCTTCCTAACCCCTAGGAGTTAAGAATAACTCACCTGAGCAGGGTATAATTTGCTGCCATTATGTTCTCTCCTGTTTTAGGGAGAGTCTCTGCAGACTCAGCTACATCACTTGGTTCAGGTAAATTTGAAGCTCCTTCTAGCATTCCATTTAATTTGTGCCAATTAACCATTTCCCCTGGCACCAATTACACTCTACTGCAGAGTGGCGTACTGTCTGATTCTACTTTAACATGCGATAGATGGCTCCTTTTTTCAGTAACGA
The DNA here is from genome assembly GCF_964194155.1 of Cetorhinus maximus. NCBI lineage: Eukaryota > Metazoa > Chordata > Chondrichthyes > Lamniformes > Cetorhinidae > Cetorhinus > Cetorhinus maximus. The sequence goes on from NC_135880.1 coordinate 112,657,129, forward strand.
GTGATTCTAATGCCTCTGAGTCAAATGACAGGAGCCATATTACACAGACAAAATTTGATGGGGAAGAATGAGTTTACTAAACAAACTCTGAAATTAACTGTTTTGATCATAAACCTGAGATGACTCCAATTTCCCTTAAATGTTTAGTTTAGATGTTTCAAAGTAATGGGACAAAGCCTGAAGGATCTGCTCCTGACAATATTTCACCATTGAGAATACATCCTACAAAGCAGAGATCTTCTAACTTCTCGTTCATTTTGGTATTATTTCCTCTGTGCTGATGAGCTTTGAAGACCATTACTGTTATATAATACAAGAAATTCGGTAAGTGATGATTTTATTGCAGAAAATGTTCATTTGTCATTGTTTCCAAATGTGTTTCATCCTACATTTACCAAAATAATATTAGGCTTTCCAAACCTGGTAGTTAGTTAGATCATGAGCCTAAGCCCCTCACCTAGTGTTATGACCACAGCCGGTGTTAATCATAGTGCAAAACTAATCCCAGAGGGAAACTTGGCTTACCTTTTTTTTGTAATCTGAAACTGAGAAGACACCATACCGATCTCAGCAGTAAGAGGTCCAGTAACACTTTTGGGATTTTAAAAATTAAAAGTACAAGTTTTATTAACAAAGATAAAAGAAAACTTAAGCACACATGATTACAATTATGCAATTAAGGTTAGTCTTACAAAACATTCCCCCAAAACTCTCTACTTGGTCAAACCCACAAGTGAACACCTTCCAGGCAACACTTTTTTATAGATATTAACAATGAAATCCAGTAATATTACACAAGACAAACTGCTGTAGCTTCAATAAAGGTGTACCACATGACCTTTACCCTCTTCCACCTTACGATAGAATTCACTTCAAAATAAACCTGCTTGTTGCAGCCCAAGACTTTTTGGCTTGACTGGATGGGTGATTCAAATGGCATCCTCCTCCAGCCCAGCGTGTCAAATATCTCAACTGCTCAAACAGCTCCAGCTATCTCCAACCATCTCTAGCTCTCTCTCCCATTCAACCACAGTAACTCTAATATACCTTTTTTCCCTTTCATCTTCATTCCATTGTTCTCTCGTACCCCTTTGAAACTCAAAACCTTCCAAATATAAGATCTTTCATGTTTGCATCTTGTCTTTGCTTTTGAGTCAAGAAAATATCATATCCCCACTACTTGTTTACTTATGAACTCCTGTAAGGTGCAAACATTTCCCTTGGGACCTCTGACTTCCCTTTGATATTCAAACAAACTCTCAACTTATCTAAAAATGCAAATGTTAGATCTAACTGATTTACCTCAACTTAATACCTCTATCCTTTTCATGTTTCCAAATGCCCAGACAACCTGACTCCTATTAAACTCTTGCCAGCTTAATTAAATCACACACACAAATTGACACAGATACCTAGCCTTCTTTACAGAAGAACACAACATTCCACCAAAATATTAAAAAAAGTAACATCCATTCTCACATTTAGATTTCTGAATACAACAAAGCATCAGGCTTAGGACACTGAAGCAGCAAAAGACATTGTAAATGAGACCTGAATAAAATTCAGAACAATTCCCCACATTAGGTATAAATTATTTGAATTTGGAAAATTCGTTGGTTCATTTTCAAAGGAGGGATATACTCATGCATAAAGCAGCAAAATACCCCTACATACACTTACATTGTTACAATACTCATATCAAAGATTGGTCAGTGATGATCAGTGTGGCGAGCTTTAAAACTTTGAGATTTTTTAAATGAACTTGGCTGCTGAAGGTGAAGTGGTGTGTGTCAGTTCCTGAACATCAGGGCCAGGATTTTCCAGTCATCGGACGGGCTTGGTGGGCGGACCTGGGAGTGGTCGGGAAGCCGACATCCGCTCGCAATCGGGCCTCGACTGCAATTTCACACAGGCTGGCTAATTAAGGGGCCAGCCAGCGTGAATCGCGGGCTCAGGGCCTCAGTGCTGCCGGGGTGGAGTTGAGAGGAGGGTGAGTGCAGAAGTTTGCGCACGTGTGCAGGTACGCGCAGTAAAAGCTTCCTGAGGCACAGAGCTGCCTCAGGGAGCTGAAAATTTTTTAAATAAAAAAAAATTAAAAATAATGATAAGATGCCCCCTCATGTGACTCTGTCACATGAACAGGGACGGGTTAAATATGAGCGTTAAAAGATTTCATTTTTTTAAATCACTGGACTAAACATCATCCCGCCCATGGATGAGGGTTTACCAAAAACACAAAGGCCACTTGGCCTTTTCGCCTGCCTGCCAACCAAACGCTTGGACGGGCAGCAGAAAATTCTAGTCAATTAATTGATTAATAGGCCGCTTAATTGTCGGCGAGTGTGCTGCTGACTCCCGCGTGCGCCCGCCAAACAAAATATCGCGCGAGCGCGCAATGACGTCAGGGACACTCGCCTGACGTCCTCGCGTGTCATTTTATGCTTGTTCGGGTCGGGTGTGCACTCACCCAGCGAGAGAAAAATTCTGCCCCAGGTGTCAGTTTCCTAAATGGACTTTCTGATTTCTGACTTATAGTGAGGGCTGTCTGATTTCTGACTGCAGTGTGTAAGGGGTATCTGATTTTGAATGGGTATTGAGCGGTGTTGTAAGGTTGTTTGGTGTCTCACTAAGAGGTGTGGAGGCTTGTATGGTTGAACATAAAGTGTTTATTGTTAACACAGAACTGCATACATTTCCAGGGTAGAGCCCTAAACGGGTTTTATCTCCATGCTAGCTTCTGCGAGACCACGACTGTACTCAGTCCACTATCATGTGACTCTCTACATCATACTGTGGGCGGTACTGTTCTCCCGACCCACGTTAACCCTTTCCATGCTATTATACTACACCTCAACCCAAATCTTTACCCAACATATTCACAATGCATTCTTTCTTTACATGCTACCCATTCTCCAGCGCCCACCCCCCCCACCTCACCCCACCCCCGGCTCACCTCCCCACCACCCCTCAAGTCTCTGACTTTATAAATTGAGATGGTCTGGAGGCTTTACAACTCTTCCAGATCTCATTCTCTTCCCATTCGGAGGAGTAGTAGTTGCAGTTGCTCCGGGCTGACTTAGTTGGTTCGGTGTTGAAATTGTAGTACTTGGGGCGGAATCATCCCAGATTTGCAGTAAGTGTGGTAGCAGGCAGGAAAAAGAACCTTTTACCCACTGGCCGCAATGGAGGCTTTTCACGCCGTATCCTTCCAATCCCATCTCATTAATTATGCATTCCTGGGAAACACGCCATTTCAATGGCGGGCAGATTCTCATTCGCCTGCCAAACTGTCACCTCGCCACTTCATCATGCAGGGCGCCATATTTAAAGTGCAGCCGCGTGCACACCTATCAGTACTTCAGCCCAGAATTGCTGCAAAGAAGACATGACCCCGAAAGGCAAGAAGACTGCAGCCGCCCAGTTTAGTGAAGCATCCCTTGAGCACCTTTTGGATGTCATGGAGGCCCGCTGTGATGTCCTCTACCCCTGCTCTGGCCGCAGGAGGTGCAGCAACATAACCATTCAAGCACGGGAGGCGGTGGTCAGCGCCAATGCCCTGCAGAAAAGGACAGCCACCCAGTGCCAAAAGAGGATCAATGATCTCCTCTGTTCTGCCAAGGTAACTCACTCTTCTTATCACTCTCAACTAACACCCTCACAAACTCATCACACATCCACAGGGATCTCACACCTCAAAGGACAACACCACTAACTCTTACACACACCCTCACATCTCCATCAGGCTCATATCCTCTCGAGCTTGCATCCTCATTTCGTCTATGGCTCCGCTCATCACACAAACATTCTATGCCGTGCCATGTGTCCTGCTCACGCCCTCTTCATCTGTTTCTAAGCAGGAGAAGCTGGTTCGAAGCAGCAGGGAGAGGTCCCAGACGAGGGGTGGAGTGGCCCACATTAGGCCCCTCACTGACTTTGAGGAGCGTGCCATCACGCTGACTGGTGAGGACATGGACCGTTCCTGTGGTGACAGTGAGGTTGGCGGTGAACACCCACGTGAGGATCCTGCATCACATCATCCCTCTCTCAACACAAATGTGAGTGCTCTCTCTCCTGCTTTTGACTCTGCTGCCATGCACTAATTATCTCTACTTTGGTTCTCAGGGAGTTCTGCCAAGCAACCGACAACCTCAGCCAGCCTGTCCCTCAGCTCCATTCAGGTCCTCACCTCCAGCCAAGAGGACTCCTCCCCATTGAAGAGCTGGAAATAAGCAGCCTGGAAGATCCATCACAGCGCTTACCGACCACCAGCGCAGAGATACTCACCATGGAGGGACCTAGACCTAGAGCAGACTTGGGTTCACAGTCTGGTGGTCACTGCATGGACACATGTCTGCAGCAGGAGGCAAGTTCAGCCGAGCTCCCCGGCACTTGGATGACTGCTGGGAAGAGGCATCTGTGAGGTCCGAGTCAGATGACAAGCCTCTGGATTCGGCCTTCCAACTCATCATGGAGAGTCAGCAGAAAGCATGAGAACATCAGGCAGAGCCGTTGGAAGCTCTCAACAGAATGGCATGCAGATTAGAGGAATGTGTATGTCTGCTCTCTGATGAAGTGGTGCTCACACGTGCTTGTATGGAGGTCTCCATGGGAAAGGTGGCAGATGCCATGGAGACCCTGGTCCAGCAGAATGCAGAGATGTGTACAGACCTGCACTCCATCGCGGGAGCCATGGGTGAGTTCCTGCAGTGGCAACGCGAGAGGGAAATGGAACACCTTTTTGTCCCTGCAGGTGCTCCTTCCTCTCAAGGAGTCAGGCTGGGTCCTGCGGGCACCTGAAGAGAGGAGGAGAGGCAACTGGACATCTCTGGGTCATCCACTCAGGAACCTTAGAGGCTGTCCGTTCCCTCCGAGTCCCCTTTGCATGTAACACCCTCAACCTCGTCTTCTGTCACCACAGAGGGAGCAGCTGGCCCACAGGAGGACAGCCAAAGCAAGGCCTCAGCTCTCCAGAGGACCCAGGCCGAAATCATCAGAGGGAGCAGGGCCAACCATTGCACAGGCTGTCTCCACCGCTGCTGCAGGTGTCAGGGCAACACCTAGAAGTCTAAGGCATTCAAAAGTTAAGAAATTCTGATCACAAAATGAACACATTTTGTCACTTTACAATCTGAAAATATATTCATTTTCACTGAATAATGTGTAATGGTGTCTTTCAGCTTCATTGACAGGCTTCTCGAGTCAGCGCCCTGCATCCCCCCACCCCTCTGCCCCCAACTAGCAGTTCAGCTGCACGCAGCCGGCCCACAGGTGATGCTGGAATGAGAAGTTGTGTGTGGCAGGGCCTTTCGGAGTTTCGTGCAAGCTCTCTCAAGCACACGGATCCTTCCTCCATCACATTCATCTCAATGTCCTGAGCATTTTTAATGCTCACTGTTAGGGTTTGCTTTCAGTTGTCCATTTGAGCTGACCTACATCTCCGCTCACCCACTGATCGCACTCCCATGCAGCACCTGTTCCTGCCCATCATGAGTCTCGTTTCACTTTTAATTTAACAACTGTAGTGGTACAGTTTTTCTCGAGGTCCCCTGTCCTTTCCCCTCCCCCAATTACCTATTTCCTTTCCCCCATCACTGTTGACACCCCTGCAATCATCTTCCACCTCCCCGCTATCACCTACCAGCCACAACCCTTTTCTTTTGGAGATGTTCACGAAAACGATCCCAGGAATGAAAGGCTTAACATATGAGGAACGTTTGAGGACTCTGGGTCTATACTCGATGAAGGATGAGGGGGGATCTGATTGAAACTTACAGAATACTGAAAGGCCTGGATAGAGTGGACATGGGGAAGATGTTTCCATTAGTAGGAGACTAGGACCTGAGGGCACAGCGTCAGAGTAAAGGGAAGACCTTTTAGAACGGAGATGAGGAGAAACTTCTTTAGCCAGAGAGTGGTGAATCTATGGAATTCATTGCCACAGAAGGCTGTGGAGGCCAGGTCATTGAGTATATTTAAGACTGAGATAGATAGGTTCTTGATTGGTAAGGGGATCAAAGGTTACGGGGAGAAGGTGGGAGAATGGGGTTGAGAAACTTATCAGCCATGATTGAATGGCAGAGCAGACTTGATGGGCCGAATGGCCTAATTTCTGCTCCTAGGTCTTATGGTCTATGGTCTTATGTCCAGCTGAATGTGCACGTTCCCTACCTTCCCGAAAATCCCATACCCATCCACATTAACCTCCCTGACCTCCTTCCCACTCCCAGGGTCTTGTGTCTGCCTCCAAATCCCCATCAACCACCCTCACCGCACCCTTCTACTAATACCATTGCACCCTCACCCTCCCACCCTACTGCCTCACTCTGCCCTCCACATCGACTCCACAGACCTCTCCATTGCACGTTCATCTGGACATCCCCCGCCTCCAGACTGCTTCCCTCCTTGGACCTCCTTTCCCCCTTGAAACTCCTTCCACACCTTGGAACTCATCTGACTACCCTTCACACCGGACTCCTTCACACGCCTCTGCCACCCCCTTAGTCCTTCCCCCTTCCTGACTCCTTCCTCCACCCTTACACTTACCCCTCTCTGGGCTCCTTCCTCCAGCCTTACTTATTCCTCCACAGTTACTCCTTCCCCTCTCTGGACTCCTTCCTCCTCCTGGACTCCTGCCTCCTCCTTAACTTCTTCCGCTCTCCAGACTCCTTCCCCTCTCCTGACTCCTTCCTCCTCCCAGACTCCCTCCTCCCCCTGGACTGCTTCCCCTCTGCAGGCTCCTTTCCCTCTCCAAATTCCTTCCCCCCTCCGAACTCTCACTTACACCTTCCTCCCGTCTTACACCTACCTCCCTGTTTTCTTTCCCGTTACCCCCTCCTTCCCTTGTACTCCATCCCTCCATCAACCTCAACTCCCCCGTCACCTTCGTTCCCCCGTCTCCCAACCTCCCAACCTCACCACCCACCCCGACACACCTTCCTTTCCCAGTCAAACCTACACCTTCCTCTCCCACCCCCGGTACATCTTCCTCTCCCAAACACAGCTGACTTTGCTCTCCACCCCCTCGACAATCATCCATGGCAGACCATGGCCAGGACACTGAGCAGACCCTCAATGGTGATTTTTCACCTTCCGTGAGCTGCTTCGCAGTGGAGCCATGTCCATCAGAATCCACCTGGCATACGATGAACGTTCCTCCAGGATCCCATTGCTGTTGGGCTCCAGCATCTTCTGCTTCTTGGATGTCTGTGATGTGAGCAAGGCCCTGAATTTAAGTCCTGACTTCTACATGTCATATTTATCAAAATGTGTTCTGCACCAGTGTGTTTTCCCACCAACGTGCTCAGATGATCCAGCATTGGAGGATGATTCCGGCGACCTGGGCTTATAATTATATGCAGATGTATTAGAATGAAGTTCCCGTGTCCAACGGCAGAAAACGGTCATTGATGGGCAGACAGGACGATTGCAAACTGGTTTCACGGCATCGTGAAACCGATTTTTGACCTTCTTGCCATATTGCCCGCTCACACTGCCAAACAAGCCCAAAGCCAGTGGGCATGGTAAATTCCACCCTTAGTGTTCCAAATACTCAGGTTTTAACATCTGGTTCACTTCTTGCGCTCTTTAGAGTTACATTTCTCTTTGTTGCCAATCCGTCTTTTTTGATCAGATACCATGGGTTTATCCCATTGTTTTCAGAGGGAATGTTCGCTCCTTTCATTCATAAAGTGGACACGGGTTTTCTTTTTTCTGTGGAAATTGACATTTCAAAAATGGTACCTTCATTTCCACTTGTTTCACAATTCTAGCCAAATATTTGTCTACTCTCTTATTTTTCAGTTCTTTCTCAAGCCAAATAATCTTTTCATTCAGCTCAGCAACCACTCTGGTGAGTTCAATTGCCTTTGTTTCAGGCTTATTTGCAGAACCCTTATACAAGCTTAACAACTTTACCTGGGCATTCAGTTCCTTTCGGAGTCTTTTTTCCATGATCACTGACGACTCCTTAGACTGTTTCAATTCAATCGTTAGATCTTCAATCTGTTTCTTAGAATTTTCCTTATCTACTTTTAAAGTCTGGATTTGCTCTTCCATACTGCGCATCTCATCTTTCATGTTGTTCAGATTGGATCAAAGTTCAAGAATTTCATCGCTCTTTTTGCTATGAAGTTCCAACATTTCATCAGTTTTGGTTGTTAATTCTGCATTCAAACAACTGTTCATCAGCAATTCCTTTTCCTGTTCCAGGCATTTTTCACAATAGTTAATAGATACTTCTGATAATTGAAGTTCATCGAGTTCTAATTTTTCAGTAGCAAATTCATCTTATGTACATGAAAGTTGGTCCTCTACACTGGACAGTTTTCCTTAGCAGAGCCTAATTCCTCTGTGCTATCCTTCAAGCTCACATTTTAATTTTACTTCTGTTAATGGTTTCTGAGACTCCTCACGTTCCTTTGTGAGAACTTCTACTTTCTCTTGCAACTGTTCAACTTTTTCTTGACATTCTAGGTTCTTGATTTTCATTTTAGCCATGTTATTTTTCAACAACTCAATGGTTCTCAGTAACTTTGAGGCACCCCCAAGAAGCATCACTTCTAGTTCCTTGATCTTCAGCATCAGATTTATATTTCCCGATCTTTCTTCTGTCTTTTCACTCTCCGTCTGCAGCAGAGCTTTGTCCTTGTCCTTCATTTTGCTTTCACTGTTGGCCAGGACTATCCCCAGTAAAGTCTTAACTTGCTTCAGTTCTGTAATTATATTACGCATGGTTTCAGTATCCTCTTGCAGTTTGGGAAGCTCTACGGCTTTTCCTTTCAATGTCTCCTCTTTTCCATTCATTTGGTTCTTCAGCCTAACAATTGTTCATCTCTTTCAATTGGGTATGCTGCAAACGTGGTAGAGAACTTATTTTCTGACTGTCAAATTGGAGCTGCAAGTTTTCTATTTTATGTAGCACCTGTACACAAGAATTCTTTATCTTTCCCTTTTCCTCTTGGAGTCTTTCACTTGGCAGTTCAATCTCTGCATACGTCCGAACCAATTTTCCTATGCGCTCATCCTTTTCACGCATAGCATTATCAAACTTGCTTTCCATTTCTTAATATACATCTTTGGAAATATAATGTTTTTTTCAAGTTTTATTCTAAATGTCCAACCACCTTCTTCAGCTCTGCAGTCTCTTTCTTGTAACTCTTGGCTTCCTCTTGGAAATTTTTCTTTATTCATTCAAAGGATGTGGGCGTCGCTGGCTAGGCCAGCATTTATTGCCCATCCCTAATTGACCTTGACAAGATGGTGGTGAGCTGCCTTCTTGAACCGCTGCAGTTCATGTGGTGTAGGTACACCTACATTTATGTTATGGAGGGATCACAGAATCACAAAATCACACAGTGCAGAAGAGGCCCATCGAGTCTGCACTGACACGTAAGAAACACCTGACCTACCTACCAAATCCCATTTACCAGCACTTGGCCCATAGCCTTGAATGTTATGACGTGCCAAGTGCTCATCCAGGTACTTTTTAAAGGATGTGAGGCAACCCGCCTCCGCCACCCTCCCAGCCAGCGCATTCCAGACCGTCACCACCCTCTGGATAAAAAAGTTTTTTCTCACATCCCCCCTAAACCTCCTGCCCCTCAACTTGAACTTATGCCCCCTTGTGACTGACCCTTCAACTAAGGGGAACAGCTGCTCCCTATCCACCCTGTCCATGCCCCTCATAATCTTGTACACCTCTATCAGGTCGTCCCTCAGTCTTCTCTGCTCCAACGAAAATAACCCAAGTCTAATCACTCTCTTCATAACTTAAATGTTTCATCCCAGGCAACGTCCTGGTGAATCTCCTCTGCAACCCCTCCAGTGCAATCACATCCTTCCTATGATGTGGCGAACAGAACTGCACACAGTATTCCAGTTGTGGCCTCACCAAGGTTCTATACAACTCCAACATGACCTTCCTACTTTTGTAATCTATGCCTCGATTGATAAAGGCAAGTGTCCCAAATGCCTTTTTCACCACCCCACTAACACGCCCCTCCGCCTTCAGAGATCTATGGACATGCACGCCAAGGTCCCTTTGTTCCTCAGAACTTCCTAGTGTCATGCCGTTCATTGAATACTTCCTTGTCAAATTACTCCTTCCAAAGTGTATCACCTCACACTTTTCAGGGTTAAATTCCATCTGCCACTTATCTGCCCATTTGACCATCCCATCTATATCTTCCTATAGCCCAAGACACTCAACCTCACTGTTAACCACCCGGCCAATCTTTGTGTCATCCATAAATTTACTAATCCTACCCCCCACATAGTCATCTATGTCGTTTATATAAATGACGAATAATAGGGGACCCAGCACAGACCCCTGGACATGGGCTTCCAGTCACTAAAGCAGCCTTCTGTCATCACCGTCTGTCTCCTACAACTAAGCCAATTTTGAATCCACCTTATCAAATTACCCTGTATCCCATGTGCTTTTGCCTTCTTTATCAGTCTCCCATGTGGGACCTTGTCAAAGGCTTTGCTGAAATTTTGACCCACCGACAGTGAAGGAACGGGGATATATTTCCAAGTCAGGATGGTGAGCGGCTTGGAGGGGAACTTCGAGGTGGTGGTGTTCCCATGTATCTGCTGCCCTTGTCCTTCTAGATGGTAGTGGTCGTGGGTTTGGAAGGTGCTGTTTTACGAGGCTTGGTGTGTTCCTGTGGCACATCTTGTAGATGGTACACACTGCTGCCAGTGTGTGTCGGTGGTGGAGGAAGTGAATGTTTGTGGATGAGGTGCCAATCAAGTGGGCTGCTTTGTCCTGGATGGTGTCAAGCTTCATGAGTGTTATGGGAGCTGCACTCATCCAGGCAAGTGGGGAGTATTCCATCACACTCCTGACCTGTGTCTTGTAGATGGTGGACAGGCTTTGGAGAATCAGGAGGTGAGTTACTTGCAGCAGGATTCCTAGCCTCTGACCTTCCACAGTATTTATATGGCTATTCCAGTTTCGTTTCTGGTCAATGGTAACCCCCAGGATGTTGATAGTGTGGGATTCAACGATTGTAATGCCATTGAATGTCAAGAGGTGATGGTTAGATTCTGTCTTGTTGGAGATGGTCATTGCCTGGCACTTGTGTGGCGCGAAGGATGGGTGATATATTTCCAAGTCAGGATGGTGACTGGCTTGGAGGGGAACTTCCAGGTGGTGGTGTTCCCATGTGTCTTCTGCCCTGGTCCTTCTAGATGGTAGCGGTTGTGGGTTTGGAAGGTGCTGTCTAAGGAGGCTTGGTGAATCCCTGCAGTGCATCTTGTAGATGGTACACACTGCTGCCACTGTGCACTGGTGGCAGAGGGAGGGAATGTTTGTGGATGGGTTGCCAATCGCTTATCAGCCCAAATTTGAACATTGCTGAGTCTTCTCTGCCAACTGGTTCTCTAGTTCCTTCAGAGGCATTAAATTCATTTTGCTTATATTTGTAATCTTCCAGAGGAATATGCTTTGACCTGAGGGAACCTTGTAGCATGTGATAGTCCTTCAACATGTTTTCCTTTTCTTTGTGAAGCCCTATTGCTTCATCTTGAGTTTTCTTGTAATTCAACAGAATCTTCCTGACTTTTTTCTGCTGTTCTTCCATTCTGCTGTTGAAGGCAGTCTTTATTTCTTCATGCTGTTGAAGGGTTATGTACTCCCTTTGCATTTGATCTTGAAGGGCGATTATCTATTCTTTCAACTGTTTGTTGTTCACCTCCTGCTGACTTACGCTGTGCTTCAGTGCATTGCTTTGCTACTGATAGTTCCAATTCAGCCTTTTCTGAAGAAGTATTCAACATCTTTTTCAACTCTTCATGTTTTTCCACGGTCACATATTGATTCTTCAAAGAGTCTTTCAGGGCAGCAACCTCTTTGAGTACTTTTTCTGCCTACTGTTGTGTCTGTCTGTTCTTCTGGCTCAGTTCTTCCAACTCAGCTTTTATACAAATATTTTCCTGTGGAATAGCTTCATTTTCCTTTTTCAGGTTTTAATGCTTTTGGGTTACATCAGATGACGTTCCTTCATTCACAGCCATCTGCTCGCTCTGCACTGCCTGTTGTTGCAGTTTGGGAACTCTGTTGGCATTTTCAAAAAGCTCTATTTTTAAGCCTTTTGGCTGCTTCTCAGCCTCTTCTTTCCTCTGCTCTAAACTCCTTAGCTTGTACACTTCATTGCGCTGATATGGTCTGTGAATATCTCATATTTTGCTTGGGTATTATCTCCCTCATCCTGGGGTGTCCTTGCCCTTTTGGTGCTGTATTTGGTGGTGTTCTAGCCTTTTTTGTAAGGTTGCACTCTCCACAATTTGGAGTTTAAAATACTTGTCAAAGGCTTTTAATATCCCATCAAATGTGGCTGAGGATTCAAGTATACCTTTGGTCTTATGACAACATTGTCGGCAATTTCACCAAATAAGTACAAGAATGTATTAACTTGCACTCCCTCTGCTTTCTCACTTAATCCTGATGTACTCTTGTAATTTAAACATTTTCTTCTCCATATCATACAATTTTGCATGCGGTTTGGCCCTTGCATGAGCTTAAATTGGTTTGATAGTTTTATTTTACTATCCGTGGCTGTTTTTCACAACAGGCAAGTACAGCTTTTTTTTTTCAACATGGCACTGCAGTAACCATTCTTTCAATGTTCGTTCCCACGCTTTGTCAGGTTTTGGCGGGTTCCCACTGTGATTATGGGCCCAATTCTTTAAACTAATTGATTCTGCAGGAAATCTCCAAAACAAGCCCTTTGGGCCAGCTACTTGGCTTTTTAAGCTTAGAGAATGTAATTGAAGGTGAATTTTTAGCTCTGGCTTCCACCTTAAAACTTTCTTTCAAAAATTCCAACTCTGTTGCCACATGGTATGGCACCAACTCCGGACCCAGCTAGTGTTGTTCCAGCTGCACTAGTTAAACAATCGGTATGCCTGCCAGATTAGTGCCCTGCTTATTTTAAAAGGCTAGTTCAGCCTGTTAGTGACTTTTGCTCACCCTTTTGTGATCTGGCTAGGTCCTTTGACTCTGCATTTGATCAGGTTTGGCGATGGACCTCCATGTGCTCTGATGGAGACTTTTCAGCTCCACAGTCAATATTTCTCCTGCCCTTCAGCCTCCATACCTGTAATCAAGCTTTTTTAGGTGATCTCCAAGCTGTGTCTTCAATTTGGGTGCACTTCACTCAGGTCAGGCTGCAGTTTCTTTACTCTTTCATGCCTTGAGATTCTGAGATCCTTCTCCAGCATCTTTGAGGTTATGGGTTATTTCATTAGCTGTCACCGTGTTGTAAGTTGTTTAGTGTTTCACCAAGAGGTCTTGAGGCTTGTGTGGTTGAACCTTAAGTTTTTATTGTTAACACACAACTATATAGATATTAGGGTATAACCCTGACTAGCTACTATCTTCATACTGCATTCTGCTAGACTGTTACTGTACTCAGTCCACTATCATGTGACTCTCTACATCATACTGTGGGCAGTACTGTTCTCCAGTCCCACATTAACCCTTGCTACGCTGAACAACATTATACTTCAGAGGTGTGTGTGGGCACGGAGGTTGCTGTCTGATTCCTCAGTACTTGCTGAGGGACATCTGATTTCTGAATTTACAGTGAGGATCGAATGATTCCACTGTGTATATAGTTAGTGGTGTCTAAGTTCTGGTTTTTGTTGGATATTCAGTTATGCAACTTGGGTTAATTGTCACCAAGTGGGTCTCACACCTCCAGTGAACTTGAGTGTGCCATCACTTTCCCAATATCTTTGTAAACAATACTGTGAGCCAGTGGTTGACCAGAGAACATAAGTACATAAGAAATAGGAACAGGAGTAGACCATTTGGCCCCTCGAACCTGCTCCACCATTCAATAAGATCATGGCTGGTCCTCTTGTGTTTCGATTTCCACATTCCCATCTAACCCCGATAACCTTTGATTCCCTTGCCAACAAGAATCTATCTACCTCTGCCTTAAAAATATTCAATAACCCCACCTCCACCACCTTCTAAGGCAGAGAATTCCAAAGTTGCACAACCCTCTGAGAGAAAAAAATTTCTCCTCATCTCTGTCCTAAAAGGGCAACCCCTAATTTTAAAACAGTGCCCCCTAGTTCAGGACTCATCCACAAGTGGAAACATCCTTTCGACGACCACCTTGTCAAGGCAGTTCAGGATCTTATATACTTCAATCAAATCACCCCTCACTCTTCTAAACTCCAGTGGAAACAAACCCAGTCTGTCCAACCTAATAAGACAACCCACTCATTCCAGGTATCAATCCAGTAACCTCCTTTGAACCACCTCCAATGTATTTACATCCTTCCTTAAATAAGGAGACCAAAACTGCACATAGTATTTGAGGTGTTGTCTTGTCAATGCCCCGTATAACTGAGTATAACATCCTTACTTTTATGTTCAATCCCTCTTGTAGGAAAGGAGAGCATTCCATTAGCCTTCTTAATTACTTGCTCTACTTGCATACTAACTTTTTGTGACTCATGTACTAGAACACCTAGATCCCTCTGCACCTCAGAATTATGCAGCCGTTCTCCATTTAAGTAATACTCTGCTTTTTTTGTTCTTCCTTCCAAAGTGAACAACTTCACATTTTCTCACATTAAACTCAATTTGCCAGATCTTTGCCCACTCACTCAACCTATCAACCTATCTATATCCATCTGCAGCCTCTTGTCCTCTTTACCACATATTTTCCTACCTATCTTTGTGTCATCTGCAAATTTAGCTACCTTCACTCCCCTCATCTAGTCATTGATGAAAATTGTGAAAAGCTGAGGCCCCAGTACAGACCCCTGTGGGACTCCACCCATCACATCCTGCCAATCAGAAAAACACCCATTTATGCATATTCTCTGCTTTCTGCCAGCCAGCCAATCTTCTATCCATGCTAATATGTTACCCACTACACCATGCACTTTTATTTTCTGTAATAATCCTTGATGTGGCACCTTATCAAATGCCTTCTGGAAATCCAAATACAGTACGTCCACAGGCTCTCCTTTATCCACTGTGCACCTGAGAATTGGCAGTGAGCCCGCTGACAATTAAGAGGCCTATTAAAGCCATTAAAGTTTCAATTAATGGTGATTTTTCACTACCCATCCAATGTTACAGTTGGCTGGTAGGCAAATCAGCCAGGCGGCCTTCGGATTTTTGAGGAAACCTCACCCAAGGGCAGGATGAGATTTCTGATATCAATTTTAAAAGATAAAAATGTTTAAGCACAGTTTTTATTATCTGTATGTTTAGCTGAGTGAGTCTGATGTGTGGACATTTTTTAACGTGTTTTTACATCCTTATTTCTTGATTTTAAATTCTTCAGCACTCTGAGGGAGCTCTCTGCCTTCAAGGAGCTTTCATTGTGCGCTCTCCTGTGCCCTCACAGACTTCAGTGATCGCTCTCCTCCCACCCCCACCCCGTCAGCGTTGAGCCCTTCAGTGTGCATTTCACGCTGGCTGGCCATTAATTGGCCAACCAGCGTGAAATTATGGTCAGGGGCCAATCGCGGCGGTGGGTCGTGTTCCGGATGCTCCCGAGCCCACCCACCGCACCCGCCCGATGACCTGAAAATCCTGCCCATAGGCTGGAAAAGTCAGATGGGCAAAGATAGCCCAGATGAAGAGTACATTGAATGTTTTCGGGATAGTTTCTCAGACAGCATGTTCTGGAGCCAGCCAGAGAGCAGGTTATACAAGACCTGGTGTTGTGTAATGTGATGGGAGTTATTAATGATCTCAGAGTGAAGGGGCCCCTAGGTAGCAGCGACCATAATATGATTGAATTTTACATTCAGTTTGAGGGAGAGAGGAGTGGATCTGAGACTAAGTTTTAAACTTAAATAAGGGCAATTATGAGGGCATGAAAGCTGAGCTGGCTAAAGTGATTAGGTTAAGGGATAGGTCAATCGAGATGCAATGGCTAATATTTAAGGGGATATTTCAGAATGTACAGAAGAGATACATTTCAACCAGTAAGAAAAAGTCCAAGGGACAGACACACCATCCGTGGTTAACTAGAAAGGTTAAAGATAGGATCAAACTTAAAGAAAAAGCATATAATTGTGCAAAGATACATGGAAAGCCAGAAGATTGGACAGAGTATAAGGAACAGCAAAGAATGACTAAAATACTAATAAGGAGGGAAAAATTAGAGTATGAGAGAAAGCTAGCAAGAAATATAAAACCAGAAAGTAAGAGTTTTTATAAATTTTAAAAAAGAAAGGAGTTAACAAAGTGAGTGTTGGCCCTATAGAAAGTGAGTCTGGGGAATTGATAATGGAAAACAAGGAGATGGCAGATGAATTGAATAGGTATTGTGCGTCAGTTTTCACTATAGAGGATACAAGTAATATCCCAGAAGAAACTATAAACCAGGAAATGGAAGTGAGGAAGGAAGTCAGCAAAATTACTGTCACCAGAGAAGTAGTACTGAGTAAATTGTTGGAGCTGCAGGCTGACAAGAGCTCAGTTCTGATGGACTTCATCCTAGGGTCTTAAAAGAAGTGGCTAGTGAGATAGTTGATGCAATGGTTTTAATTTTCCAAAACTCCCTAGATACAGGGAAGGTCCCATTCGATTGGAAGATAGCAAATGTAACTCCATTATTCAAAAAAGGAGGGAGACAGAAAGCAGGAAACTAAAGGCCAGTCAGCTTAGCATCTGTCATAGGGAAAATGTTAGAAGCTATTATTAAAGAAGTTATAGCAGGGCACTTAGATAAGCTCAAGGTCATCAGGCAGAGTCAACATGGTTTTGTGAAAAGGAAATCCTTTTTAACCAACTTATTGGGGTTCTTTGAGGAAGTAACATGTGCTGTGGATAAAGGAGAACCAGTGGATGTACTGCACTTGGATTTCCAGAAGGCTTTTGTCAAAGTGCCACGTCAAAGGTTATTGCAGAAAATAAAAGCTCATGGTATGGGGAGTAACATATTGGCATAGATAGAAGATTGGCTGGCTAACAAGAAGCAGACAATAGGCATAAATTGGTCTTTTTCAGGTTGGCAAATGTAACGAGTGGTGTTCCACAGGGGTCAGTGCTGGAACCTCAACTGTTTACAATTTATATAAATGACTTGGATGAAGGGATTGAAGGGATGGTTGCCAAATTTGCTGATGACACAAAGATAAGTAGGAAAGTAAGTTGTGAAGAGGACATAAGGAGGCTACAAACAGATAGATAGGTTAAATGAGTGGGCAAAGATCTGGCAGATGGAGTATAATGTGGGAAAATGTGAAATTGTCCATTTTGGCAGGAAGAATAAAAGAGAAGCATATTATATAAATGGTGAGAGATTGCAGAACTCTGAGGTGAAGAGGGATCTGGGTGTCCTAGTGCATGAGTCACAAAAGGCTAGCATGCAAGTACAGCAAGTAATTAGGAAAGCTAATAGGATGTTATCATTTATTGTGAGGGGAATTGAATACAAAAGTAGGGAGGTTATGCTTCAGTTGTACAGGGCACTAGCGAGACCACATTTGGAGTACTGTGTACAGTATTGGTCACCTTATTTAAGGAAGGATGTAAATGCATTGGAAGCAGTTCAGAGAAGGTTTGATATGATCCAAGCTGAGGTTACCCCTGGACAAGCCTGATCCCAGAGTGGAACCCAGCTTGATAGATCCTAACTTTTTTAGTTTTGTTTGTTTAGATACATGGAGAGTAGCTACTGAACTGAGACATAGGAGTCAGCTGATGAACTTTTAACAAAAGAATAAAATATTTATTCAACAAGAAAAGATGAACTATATTACAATACTCCTTCACCCACAATTATATCTTTACAGATATATACAGGTTTGTAAGGATAACACAAGTTACAAAAGCTATCTTTATACTCTAATGTTCACAGTAAGTATACTGTCCATGAAAACCTATGGCACCCTGTGTTTAGACACACCACATTCTGAAACCAAGTGACAGATGCCACCTCAAGCAGATGCTATGGATCTCTCCTCAACTCCTCCCTGGCGCTTGTTCCGTGAGCCAACCAGTCTCCCTGAATTCTGTCCTTCACACGAGAGATTCCAATCTCCACTCTCCAGGACCTCGCCTTGGAATCTTCTCCCAAACTGATGTTTTCGCTCAGGCACCTTCCACAAAGGTTCACCTCCAGGATTTCGAACCTTCCTTCTGATGCTCTTCTTCCCTGGGTCACCACATGCACTCAAACTGTCTGCCATGCATTTTCTCTCACCAACTCAGCCTTAACAGTACACCACTGCCTCACATGCCCATAATAAAGGACCTTCAGTTGTCTCTTTGAACCTTCTTGCTTCTTTCAAGCTGTTCTTACTTTAAATCTGAAGCTTGGAACCTTTCTCTCTGCCCCTCACTTGAAACTTCACTTAACAGGACCTTTTCCCAGGTTCCTGTCTTTCCTTTAACTAGAAGATCTTCTTTGGACTTTCTCTTCTTCTACTTCCTTGCACTTTTGCCATTTTTCTTAGCTTGGGACTTGCTATCTGTCCCCTTTTAGGCTGCTTCTGCTTCACAGCTGCCTTCAAACCAACTGAATTCAAACAGCTTCCAAAACAAACTGCTGTCTTTCTTTTGTGTGCATGTCTGTGGGAGGAACCTGCCTATCTGGCCCCCCTGTTGCTAAGCAACAGCATTGTTCATCCTACTCTTGTGTTTACTTTCACTTTATAGGGGTCGTAAACATCTCATCAGAAATGCATACAGTCTTTTAAAGTGAAACTCCATTTGACCTTTCTTAACACACAGATAAAGAAATACAAATCAAACTTAAATCTAAAACTCATTCCTAACACCCATAAATACAAGTATAACTTACTTAAGCTAACTCCATTTCCTAACAGGGTTGCCTTATGAAGAAAGGTTGGACAGACAAGACTTGTATCCGCTGGAGTTTAGAAGAGTAAGAGGCGACTTGATTGAAACATATAAGATCCTGAGGGGTCTTGACAGGGTGGGTGTGGAGAGGATGTTTCCTCTTGTGGAAGAGTCTAGAACTAGGGGTCATTGTTTGAAAATAAGGGTCGCCCATTTAAAACAGTGATGAGGCAAAATATTTCACTCAGGGATCGTGAATCTTTGGAACTCCCTTCCTGAAAAGCTGGTGAAAGCAGATCTTGAATATTTTTAAGGCCGATGTGGATAAATTCTTGGTAAGCAAGGGGGTGATAGGTTATCCACGGTTGGTGGGATGCAGATCTCAGTTAATATCAGATAAGCCATGTACTTATTAAATGGCGGAACAGGCTCTAGGGGCTGAATGGCCTACTCCTGCTCATTGTTTGTATGTGGACATTCAAATGGACATCTCTGAAGGAAAGTAGTTATGGCTGGTAGATCACGGAGGAGAGATGGAAGGTGATGCCAGGGGGGTCAACAGTGATGGGGGAAAGGAAATGGGTGACCAGGAAAGGGGAAAAGACAGGGGAGCTTACGAAAAACCAAATCAAGACCATGCTGTCTAAATCGAAAGTGAAATGACAATCATGGTGGGCGAGATCAGACGCTGATTGGGAGTATGATCATTAGGTGGGTGGCGATGCAGGTCAGCTCAGATGGACAACTGAAAGTGAAGCCCAGTGGGCAGCGTTAAAAATGCTCAGGACATTGAGGCGAGTGTGATACGTGAAGGATCCGCGTGCACAGGAGAGTGCTTGCACGAGGCTTTGGAAGGCCCTGCTACACACACCCTTCTCCCTCCAGAATCACTCATTGGCCAGCTGCTCCCTCTGCAGTGACTGAGGAAGAGGTTGAGGGGCTCACAGGCAAAGGGGACTCGGAGGGAGAGGACAGCTTCTGAGATTTCCAAGTGGATGACCCAGGGGTGTCCAGCTGCCGCTCCTCCTCCCTTCGGGTGCCCATGGGATCGCCCTGACTCTTTGAGGGGAAGGAGCACCTGGAGGGGCGTCGAGGTGCCCCGTTTTCTTCTCGTGTTGCCACTGCAGGAACTCACTCATGGCTCCCACGATGGAATGCAGGTCTGCACACATCTCCGTGTTCTGCTGGACCAGGGTCTACATGGTGTTCATCATCCTCCCAATGGAGACCTCCATATGTGCACATGTGGGCACCACTTTGTCAGATAGCAGGCATAAACACTCCTCTGACTTGCATGCAAATCTGTTGAGGGATTCCATCTGCTCTGCATGATGTTCCCACACCTTCTGCTGACTTTCCAGGATGAGTTGGAAGGCCAAATCCAGAGGCTTACTATCTGACTCGGACCTCACAGATGCCTGATCCCCAGCAGTCCTCCAAGTGCCAACACGGCCAAACCTGTCTTCTCCTGTGTGGACCGTGCGCTGACCACCAGATTGTGGATCCGAGCCTGCTCTAGATTTATGTCGCACTGAGGTCTCTGTCTCTGCACTGGTGCAGGGTGTGGTTAAGCACTGTGATGGGTCTTCCAGGCTGCTTATTTCCAGCTCTTAAAAGGAGGATGTGTCCTCTTGGCTGGAGGTGAGGACCTGGATGGAGCTAAGGGACTGGCTGGCTGAGGGTGTCGGTTGCTTGGCAGAGCTCCTTGTAAGTGAATGTAGAGATAAGTAGTGCATGGCAGCAGAGTCAAAATCAGGAGAGAGAGCACTCATTTGCATTGAGAGAGAGATGATGTGGTGCAGGATCCTCACAAGGGTGTTCACCGCCAACCTCACGATCACCGGAGGCACAGTCCATGCCCTCAACAGTCAGCGCGATGGCACACTCCTCATAGTGATTGAGGGGCCTAATGTGAGCCACTCCGCCCCCCAGTCTGGGACTCTCCCTGCTGATGTGAGCAGTCTCCTCCTGCATAACAACAAATGGAGAGAGTGTGAGTAGAACACAAAGAACTGCGTGGAATGTTTGTGCGGTGAACGGAGTCATGAACAGGATGAGGACAAGAACGCGAGAGGGTATGAGCCTGATGGAGATGTGAGGGTGTGTGTGAGAGTTAGTGGTGTTGTCTCTTGAGGTGTGAGATCCCTGTGTACATGTGATGGGTTTGTAAGCGTGAGAGTTAAGAATGATGAGAAGAGTGACTTACCCTGGCAGAACCAATGAGGCCATTCATCCTGTAGTGGCACTGGGTGGCTGTCCTGTTTTGCAGGGCATTGGCGTTGACCACCGCTGCCACCGACTCCCATGCTGGATTGGTGATGCAGCTGCCCAACCTGCGGCCGGGGTGAGGGTAGCAGATATCACGGTGGGCCTCCACTGCATTCAAAAGGCACTTGAGGGATGCGTCGCTGAAGTGAGGGGCTGCACTCTTTTTGCCTTTTGGGGCCATCCTGTCTTCTGAGCGGCAGCCCTGGTCTGGAAGCACTGAGAAGTGTGCACACGGCTACACTTTAAATGTGGCACCTGGCGTGATAAAGCGACGAGGTAATGGCATGGTGGGCAAATGAGAGCCTGCCCGTCATGGAAATGGCGTGTTTTCTGGGAATGCATAATTAATGCGGTGGGTTTGGGACGATACGGCCTGAAAAGCCACCATTGCGGACAGCGGGTCAAACATTGTTTTACCCGCCCGCTACCACACTTAATGCAAATCTGGGACTATTCCACCCAAGATATTTTAAGTAATTGAAAAATACAGTTTAAAGCAAAATTAACAATGTTCCTTTTTCTGAGTTATTGATGAACATAACATTGAACCTTGAAAATGGTTGCTTATTTCTTACATGGCATTACACTACTATTGAGATTTCTGATTAATTTATGAATCTCCCTTTCTGTCATGCACAGGCATGAGGGTATTGGACATTATGGACTGTAAGATCAAAATTTGTGAAAGTGGCCACAAAACCTGCTAAGATGGCTGCAACTTAACATATGACTATGGGCATTTAAACTGTGGACAGTATTCATTCTGTTGCCAATGTTTAGTTAAACATGGACCTAAATAAAGGTACTTCTCATCCACCTGTGAAGTTTACACATAACATTGTTGAAGGATAAATCAGTGTTTGAGGAATATGGGATCTCTAGACTGTTGGTCTCTGCGTGCCATATTGAACAAAGGAGAATATTTGAGCAGTTGGGGCAGAGATAAGGGTGAATGACCATTGTCGTAAGACCATAAGACGTAGGAGCAGAAAGAGTCCATTCAGACCATTGAGTCTGCTCCGCCATTCAATGAGATCATGGCTGATCTGCAAATCCTCAACTCCTCCACTTTCCTGCCTTTCTCCCATAATCCTTGATTCCCTTACCGATTAAAAATCTGTCTATCTCAGCCTTGAATATACTTAATGACCCAGCCTCTACAGCCCTCTGTGGTAAAGAATTCCACAGATTAACAACCCCCTGAGAGAATAAATTCCCCCTCATCTCTGTCTTAAATGAGCGACCCCTCACTCTGAGCTTATGCCCTCTGGTCCTAGACTCAACCACATGGAGAAACAACCCCTCAGCATCTACCTTGTTAAGCCCCCGAAGAATCTTATATGTTTCAATAAGGTTGCCTCTCATTCTTCTAAACTCCAATGAGTACAGGCCCAACCTACTCAACCTCTCCTCATAAGAAAATCCCTCCATACCTGGGATCAATCTAGTGAACCTTCTCTGGACTGCCTCCAATGCCAGTATATCTTTACTTAGATAAGGGGACCGAAACTGTTCACAGTATTCTAGGTGTGGTCTAACTAGTACCTTGTATAGTTTTAGCAAAACTTCCCTATTTTTATACTCCATTCCCTTTGAAATAAAGGCCAACATTCCATTTGCCCTACCTATTATGTGCTGAACTTCTATGCTAGTTTTTTGGGATTCATGCACGGGGACCCCCAAGTCCCTCTGCGCTGCAACTTTCTTCAGTCTTTCTCCATTTAAGTAATATTCAACTCGTTTATTCTTCCTGTCAAACTGCATAACCTCACATTTTCCCACATTTTATTCCATCTGCCACATTTTTTCCCACTCACGTAACCTGTCTATATCCTTCTGTAGGCTCTTTGTGTCTTCCTCACCACTTGCCTTCCCACCTGTTTTTGTGTCATCCACAAACTTGGCGATAGTACATTCATTTCCCTCATCCAAGCCATTAATATATATTGTAAATAATTGTGGCCCCAGCATTAATCCCTGTGGCACACCACTAGTTACAGGTTACCATCCTGAAAATGCCCACCCCCCCCCGCCCCCAACTCTCCGTCTTCCATTAGTTAGCCAATCCTCTATCCATGCTAATATACTACCCCCAACACCATGGTCTCTTATCTTATTAAGTAGCCTCATGTGTGGTACCTTATCGAACGCCTTTTGGAAATCCAAATATATTACATTTACTGATTCCCCTTCATCTATCCTGCTTGTTACCTCCTCAAAGAATTCTAATTTGTCTGGCATGATTTCCCCTTCATGAAGTCATGCTGACTCTGCTTGATTATATTATGCATTTCTAGATGCTCTGCTAATACATCCTTTATAATAGACGCCAACATTTTCCTAATGACAGATGTTAAGCTAACTGGCCTACAGTTACCTGTTTTTTGTCTCCCTCCCTTATTCAAAAAGGAAAGGAGACAAAAAACAGGTAACTATTGGCAGTTTTTCAATCCTCTAGGACTATTCCAGAATCTACGGATTCTTGGAAGATTACTACCAGTGCATCCACTATCTTTGCAGCTGTTTCCTTTAAGATCCTAGGATGCAGCCCATCAGGTCCAGGTGACTTATCGGCCTTTAGCCCCATTAGTTTCCCTACTACTTTTTCTCTAGCGATAGTTATTGTATTTATTTCCTCCCCCCCTTTTGCCCCAGGATTACTTAGTATTTTTGGTATGCTATTAGTGTCTTCTACCGTGATGTAAAGTATTTATTCAACTCCTCTGCCATCTCCTGGTTCTCCATTATTATTTTCCCAGCCTCATTCTCTAAGGGGTCTATAATGATTTTGGCCTCTCTCTTCCTTTTTGTATATTTAAAGAAGCTCTTACTGTTCGTTTTTATATTATTTACTAGTTTATCCTCAAAGTTTATTTTCTTCCTCTTCATTATTATTTTGGTCATGTTCTGTTGGTTTTTAAAACTTTCCCAATCCTCTGGCTTACCACTAATCTTTGCCACATTGTTTTTTTCTTTCACTTTGGTACTATCCTTAATTTCCTTGGTTAACCATGGTTGGTTTATCCCCTTCCTACAATCCTTCATCACTGGGATATATCTTTGTTGTGATTCATGAACTATTTTCTTAATGTCTGCCATTGTTCATCAACTGTCTTTTCTGCTAAACTCCTTTCCCAGGCCATTCCAGCCAACTCTGCGCTCGTTTCTTTGAAATTACCCTTATTTAAGTTTAGCACAGTTGCTTATGAGCTAAGTTTTTCACACTCAAACTGAATGCTAAATTCCACAATGTTATGGTCACTGTTTCCTGTGGGATCTTTTCCTCTGAGATAATTTATTAAACCTGTCTCATTACTCATTACCAGATCCAAAATAGCCTGATCCCTGGTTGGATCCACCAAATATTGTTCCAGGAAACTGTCCCGAAAACACTCTGTGAATTCTTGCTCATGGCTACCTCTGCCAATTTGATTTTCCCAATCTACATGAAGATTAAAGTCACCCATGATTAATATACTGACTTTTTAATATGCCCTCATTATCTCCTGATTTATTCTTTGTCCGACAGCACAGAGACTGTTAGGGGGGCTATAGACCACTCCCACCAGTGTCTTCATCCCCTTGTTATTTCTTACCTCCATCCATATGGATTCCACATCTTCCGATCCAAGATCATTTCTTGCTATCATGCTTATTCCATCTTGTACTAACAAAGCTACCCCACCACCCTTTCCTTCCTGCCTGTCCTTTCGAAAAGTCACATACCCTGAAATATTTAGCTCTCAGCTTTGATCACCTTGTAACCATGTCTCCATAATGGCTATAAGATCATACCCATTAACCTCTATTTGTGCCGTTAATTCATTTATTTTGTTCCGGATGCTATGTCCTTTTAAGTAAAGAGTCTTTAATTGTCACTTTACCATTTTTTACCCATTTGAGCATATTAGTTGCTGTTTTTTAATGTCTGTACACTCTGTCCCTTCCTGTCACGCTGGGTATCATTACCTAAGTAGCTGTCCTGCAATGCTGCCATATCCTTTTGCTTTGTAAGCCTAGTATCCCCTCTCCAGAACCCTCCCCTCCTCTATTTAGTTTAAAGCCCTCTCTACAGCCCTAGTTATTCGATTCGCCAGGACACTGGTCCCAGAATGATTCAAGTGAAGTCCATCCCACTGGAACAGCTTCCTTCTACACCAATACTGGTGCCAGTGCCCCATGAACTGAAACCCATTCCTCCCACACCAATCTTTGAGTCATGCATTTAACTGCTTGACTTTATTTACCCTATGCCAGTTTGCCTGTGGCTCAGATAGTAATTACCTTGGAGGTTCTGTTTTTTATTTTAGTTTCTAACTGTTCAAATTCTTTCAACAGAATATCCTTTCTAGTCCTATCAATGTCGTTGGTACCAACATGGAAGATGATGACAACTGGTTCCTCTCCAGCCCTGAGGAGATGTCCTTAACCCTGGCACCGGGCAGACAACACAGCCTTCAGGACTTGTGCTCATGGCTGCAGAAAACAGTATCTATCCCCCTTATTATACTGTCCCCTATCACCACTATGTTCCTATTTCCTCCACCCACTTGAACTTCCTCTGCAGCAAATGTGGCAGAGACTGCTATGCCAGAGTGGGGCACCTGAACCACACCAGGCGATGCTTAACACAGAGTTGACCAGCAAGGTGCAAACCATTGTCTTAGGAGATGGAAGGCTTTCACCAAAGTTGAAGTCTTTCAATAGTTTGAATCTTTTAAAACTCTTTGGGTGGTGGAGCCACCCAACTTATGCAAGAAGAAGTCATTGAAGCCCTTCCCATGTTTGAGTTGGGCATCCCAGTTGTTCCATACATGGTGCAAGTGCCATTTGACCATGAGATTTTCACATGTTTATAGTGCATCCATGGGGCTTGCAGAAGTTCTACCCAGCCCTCTGTGGATCTGCTGCCTCAATGTCTCTCATGAAATTTTGAGGCATTGGTATCCATTTATTTAAATGCTCCTGTTCGGCATTTTTAATTCTGGATAAATAAAAATTAGTTGCTCAACAGGGCAAAACATTCTGCCGGACTGGTATTTTCCACTAATACAGAGAAATCCCATTGTGTAGGCCAAATCATTCACGCTGCATAATCCAATGGGAAAATGATTAATTGTTTGCGTTGAGACAAAGCTAAACCAGACATTTAGCACATAAGGTCAAATTAGGGTTCATAGGCTGCCAATAGAACATGGCTTTTATAGGAAGCAGAAATAAACCACATTGGGAAGTCACTAATGGATATTGCAAGTTATTCCTGTCATTAGGGCTATCTGATCTGTGTTTTCACAATGAAGGATGTCTGTTTTCTGAGGACAGAATGATTTGTGTCTGTATACTGTGGGCTATCAGACCTTTTTCTGTGTAGTAAGGGCTATCTGATTTCCACCTATTTAGTGAGGGATGTCTGATTTTGGATTATACACTGAGGACTTTGGCCTGGATTTTCGCCATGTCAGGCCAACTTGGGAGCCCTTTAAAAATGGCAAACGAGACCCGATTCTCACTCCCATTACCATTTCCGGCAATATTTGCTGGTGTGGGAAAAGGGTGCGGGTAGCCCGCCCATATGCAGCACTCCCACCCTTGCTGGCTCCATTGTGGGGGATTGGCAGTTTATTCCACCCTCCCCCCACCACAATTTTTGTGGAGTCAAGTCCCTTCTGTAAGAACACGTAGTTCCCCTCAGAGGAATCCTGAAACAAGAGGGAGCCCCAGTCCCAAGTGGGGAAGCAAAAAACAAAACAGGCACCTGCTCCTGGAATTCTATCATTGACAGGTTTGTCTGGTTCCACATATGCATTGATGAAACTCAGCTGTAACTCACACTATTACCCCTCTCGACCCCTCCATTGTCTAATTTGTTACACTGCTTGTCCGACATCCGGTACTAGAGAAGAAGTTTCCTTCAACTAAATATTGGTAAGACAGGAGCCACTGCCTTCAGTCCCTAACCACAAATGCTGTTCCCTTCCCACCGACTCCATGCCTCTCCCTGGCAATTGTCTTAGGCTGAACCAGACCTTTTGCAGCCTTGGTGTCGTATTTGACCCCAAGATGAGGTTCCCATCATCCATAACCAAGATCACCTACTTCCACCATTGTAACTTTGCCTGGTTCTGCATTTGTCTCAGTTGTAAGCTGTGGCTCAGTTGGTAGCTGCCTCACCTCTGATTTAGAAGGATGTAGGTTTAAGTCCTATTCAAGTACTTGAGCACAAAAATCAAGGCTGGCACTCCAATGCAGTTTTGAGGGAGTGCTGCTCTATTGGAGGTACTGTCTTTTGGATGAGATTGTTAGACTAAGGCCTTATTTGACCCCTCGGGTGGTGTAAAAGATCCCATGGTACTATCGTGAAGAAAAGCAGGGAAGTTATCCCCAGTGTCCTAGGCAATAATTATCCCTCAATCAAAGTTACAAAAGTATCTGGTCATTATCACATTAAGGCAGCTCTTTGTGTACAAATTGGCTGCTGTGTTTCCCACATTATAATAGTGACAATAAAGTATTTAATTGGTTATAAAGTATGTTGGGACATCCGGTGTTCATGAAAGGCACTACATAAAGTCTTTCTTTTCTCTTTTCACTGCACCAGCTGATCTGCTACTGCAACCCTCGTCCGTGCCTTTGCTACCTCTAGGCTTGATTATTTGAATGCACTTCTGGCCAGCTTCCAATCTTTCACTCACCATAAACTTGAACTCATCCAAAACTCTGCTGCTCATATCTTAACTCGCACTAAATTTCATTTACCCATCATGCCTGTATTCCCTAACCTACCTTGATTCCCAGCCTGGAAACACATAAATTTTAAAATTCTTATCTTTGTTTCAAGTACTTCCCTATCTCTACTTCAAACCTACAACACTCTTGAGATCTCGATGCTCATCTAATTCTGGCCTCTTGTGTATCCTGATTTTAATCGCACCACCATCGGTGACGGGCCTTCAGCTGTCAAAGGCCTTAAGCTAAGCCTCTCCATTTTTCTTCTCCTCCTTTAAGATGGGCCAAAATTTGGCAGATGGAGTTTAACGTGGATAAGTGTGAGGTTATCCATTTTGGTCGGAAGAATAAAAAGGCGACTTATTATTTAAATGGAGAGAAACTTCAGAATGCTTCAGTGCAGAGGGATCTGGATGTCCTCGTGCATGAATCGCTGAAAGCTAGTATGCAGGTACAGCGGGTAATAAGGAAGGCAAATGGAATTTTGGCATTTATTGCTAAAGGAATAGAGTATAAAAATAGGGAAGTGTTGTTGCAACTGTACAAGGCATTGGTGAGACCGCACCTGGAGTACTGTGCAAAGTTTTGGTCCCCTTACTTGAAGAAGGATGTAGTTGCACTGGAGGCGGTTCAGAGGAGGTTCACTAGATTGATTCCAGAGATGCGGGGCTTGTCTTATGAGGAGGGATTGAGCAGTTTAGGCCTATACTCGCTAGAGTGAAGAAGGATGAGAGGAGATCTAATTGAGGTATATAAGATGCTAAAGGGGATAGACAAAGTTGACGTGGAGCGGATGTTTCCCCTTGTGGGGCATTCTAGAATGAGAGGCCATAGTTTTAGGCTAAGGGGTGGTAGATTTAAATCAGAGATGAGGAGGAATTTTCTCAAAGGGTCGTGAATCTGAGGAATTCACTACCTCAGAGTGCAGTGGATGCCAGGACGCTGAATAAATTTAAGGAGGAGATAGACAGATTTTTAATTAGTAATGGGTTGAACGGTTATGGGGAGAGGGCAGGAAATTGGAGTTGAGGTCGAAATGAGATCAGCCATGATCGTAATGAATGGCGGGGCAGGCTCGAGGGGCTGAATTGCCTACTCCTGCTCCTAGTTCTTATGCTCCTTAAAATCTATCCCTTAAACCAAGCTTTTGGCCATTTGTCTGAATATCTGCTTATGTGACTCAGTGTCAAATTTTGTTTAATAACAATCCTGTTAAGTGCCTTGGGATGTTTACCTACATTAACAGCACTATCGAAACGCAAGTTCTTGTTACTATTTGTGCCAATGAGAATAACAGATTCAATGAGCTGAATTTTGGCTGGAGGTGGGGTCCCTGCAGCCTGTCTCCACTTGGCTGGATCACTCACAGCTATTTCGCATCCATCAAGTCCCAGAGGGAAGTGTACTGTAATGGAGTGGACTTGAAGGCAAATCCAGGGTCTTGTCAGGGTCAGGCTGGCAGGCCCTAGCAAGGGATTGAAGGGCCAGGGTGGGGTGGAGGGGCAGAAGAGAAACACAGGAACCAATGAATCTTTTGAATCTTTCAAGAACTGTTATTAAATTTTGACAAGATATTATTTAAAAACAATAAGCCAACTTTTTGTTTGTGATAATATAAAATCATTTCTTAATTGTACTTGTATATCATACATGTGTGCATTTATTATCTAGTATGAGCTGTAAGGTAAAATAGAATGCATTCATTGTGATGGTAGATCCCAGGTATTCTCAAGTCAAAATGGAAGTTCCAATAAATATTAATTGCTTTGGAGTGAATTCTGGATCTTTATAGAGCAAAAATGTGCTATTATAGTTTTTAGATATGCTTAGTATCTGGTCAATCTTGTAATGCAGATTTTGCTTTGGTATGTTAATCTTAATATTTAATGTTTTAAAATTAAAACAAGGCTATCAGGAAACAATCTCAGTATTTAGAAATTGATTTGTAAAAAGTTGCATGTTATAGAGTATGGAGAACGAGATGGAGAATGGATTAGACCCAAGACTTGTAGAAGGATAAAAGTGGGCAGATTTGAGGGCAGAATAGCCTGCTTCGATGCTGTAACATTCTATGATAGTGTGTTTTTCTCTGCTTAATAGCCTGGTAAATATTTTTCAACATTTTTTTCAATAATTTGTTGCATCGAGATGAAGGATGCAAGTGATGGTGAATGCAACTCTTCCCAACTGTCAACATCATGCATTCCCAGGTCAGCTATATCACTGCCAAATACAAAGTAAAGTTCCATCTTCTCTTCCAACCTCAGAAAACCATCCCCTGCATTATTTGCATTTTCCACATTGGCCATCCTCTGACCATAGACGTAAGATGTGGGAGCAGAAGTAGGCCATTTGGCCCATCAAGGCTGCTCCGCCATTCAATGAGATCATGGCTGATCTGATAATCCTCAATTCCACTTTCCTACCTTTTTCCATAATCCTTGATTCCCTTATTGATTAAAAATCTGTCCATCTCCACCTTGCATATACTTAACGACTCAGCTTCTACAGCTCTTTGGGGTAAAGAATTCCACAGATTAACTATCCTCTGAGAGAAGAAATTCCTCCTCATCTCTGTTTTAAATGAGCAGCCCCTTACTCTGAGATTATGCCTTCTGGTCCTAGACTTTCCCACAAGGGGAAACAACCTCTCAGCATCTACCCTGTCAAGCCCCCTAAGAATCTTATATGTTTCAAGAAAGTCGCCTCTCATTCTTCTAAACTGCAATAAGTACAGGACCAACTTACTCAACCTCTCCTCATAAGAAAATCCCTCCATACCCAGAATCAACCTAGTGAGCCTTCTCTGGACTGCCTCCAATGCCAGTATATCTTTCCTTAGGTAAGGGGACCAAATCTGTTCACAGTATTCTAGGTGTGGTCTAACTAGTGCCTTGTATAGTTTTAGCAAGACTTCCCTATTTTTATATTCCATTCCCTTTGAAATAAAGGCCAACATCCCATTTGCCATCCCATTACCTGTTGAACTTGTAATTTAGCTTTTTGGGATTCATGCACAAGGACTCCCAAATCCCTCTGAGACTGCAGAAGGCTGCAGCATTCTCCATTTAAATAATATTCAGCTCCTTTATTCTTCCTGCCAAAGTGCATAACCTTACATTTTCCCACATTATATTCCATCTGCCACATTTTTGCCCACTCACTTAACCTGTCTATAACCCTCTGTAGACCTCTTGTGTCATCCTCGCCACTTGCCTTCCCACCTCTGTATCATCCGCAAATTTGGCGATAGTACATTCACTTCCCTCATCTAAGTCATTAATATATATTATAAATAATTGAGGCCCCAGCACTGATCCCTGTGGCACTCCACTAGTTACAGGTTGCCATCCTGAAAATTCCCCCCTTATCCCAACTCTTTGTCTTCTATTAGTTAGCCAATCCTCTATGCATGCTAATGCACTACCCTCAACACCATGGGCTCTTATCTCATTAAGTATCTGGCCTCTGTGATTGAGATTATTGAGGTGTCAGCTGTGGCTCAGTTCATAGCACCCTTGCCTTTGAATCAGAGGGTTGTGGGTTCATGTCCCATTCCCAGAAACCAAGAACTGTGATTGTAATCGAAAAGAGTTGCAATCTGTGACTGTTGATAACTCGAAAGAGAGTGATTGAGATTATTAACTGGTTACAGCCAAAAGACATTTGCATCCTAATGAATCTGGGCTGGATAGTAACCCAGATCCTAAAAACAAAAGGCCAATGTCTGACAGATCTCTTCAACACAAGTGATATTGTTAGGGACATCACCCATTCAGTTTTCAACTGTTTTTCAATCAGGTGTTCAGAAATATATAAAAAAAGGTTAATTGAGGTCCATATATGTGCTATTTAAAAGAGAAGCTGAAACATTAATTGTTAAGATCTGCAATTAATTTGAGCGCAGCAAAACAAAGATGGGAAATATATATCCAACATGAAGGGAGGCAAAATAGCTAAGCATAAATTTGAAAAAAATCTTGAGGCATTTGTAGACTTAATGCTTAACATTTCCAATTGTTCCAGAAGAGCAATTAATAAAGCAAATAGACCATTGATCTATGTGGCCAAAACAGTGGAGTATAAGTCATAGGAAGTCATGCTAAATCTGTGCAGTGCACATCTTGAATGCAGTGTTTAGTTTTGATTACTGAGGTGCAAAGAAAACATTTAAGACTTGGTTATTTATCATTGTGAGATTCGGCTGTATGCAAATTGTCTGCCATATTTGCCAACGGACAATGACGACAATTCAACAGTAATTCATTTGCTGCAACGCACTTTGGGATATCTTTAAAGGTGTTTTATAAGGGAACATTCTTTTTCTGGAGACAATGCAGCGATGCGCTACAGGATTGATCCTCTGCCTCAGAAAACTGGAGAAGTGTTATGACACGAAGATTTTGGGCAGGATTTTCCCCCCGTCGGGGGCGAAGTTGAAGGGCGGGCACACACAGGTGTGCTTCTGATCGACGCCCCCAATTAGGGGCGTGGTGCCATTTTATGGCAGGCAGGGTGGGGGAATCCCAAAATCGAGAGTGCGCTCTTTCGCGCACGAGCACAAAAGAGTACACTCATCTCCCTGAGGCTAAGTGCAGCATCATGGAGATCGGCTCTAAATGTCAAAAAGCTAAAAATAGAAAAATAAAATTTCCCTAACATGTCCCCTCATGTGACACTATCACATGAGTTGGGACATGTCCATAATTTTTACAAAAACTTAATAAAAATTTTTAAAAACCTACATGAAACCTCATCCCGCCTGTGGATGAGGTTTTATGCTTTTTCTAATTCGCGCCGGGGCTCCTGGCCTGGACCAGGTTGTTTAATTATTTAATTGACTCTGTCAATGGGGAGTTCCGCCCAACGTCACCGTGCGTCATTTTACATGTTGGTGAGCGGGGGGGCCCCCCCCCCCCCCCCCCCCCCGACGCGTAAAATCCTGCCCTACGTGTACCAGGCTGATCAAATCCACGAGAGAAACTTGATCACACGGTCACAACTGTTTTGCAATTTGTATTTTATTTCAAGATGCATGCCCTGAATTCAGAAATAATAAGACTACCATGACTTCAGAGGTTTTTAGAAAACTAAATTAAATATTTATTAACAAAGGAAAAGATTTCAAGCACATACATAGGT
This sequence comes from Cetorhinus maximus, assembly GCF_964194155.1. Classification (NCBI taxonomy): domain Eukaryota; kingdom Metazoa; phylum Chordata; class Chondrichthyes; order Lamniformes; family Cetorhinidae; genus Cetorhinus; species Cetorhinus maximus. The sequence goes on from NC_135880.1 coordinate 112,690,052, forward strand.
CTACAAATTACTATTATAATAACCCCTAAACCCCCTAATTAATCTGGCTTCCAGTTACACCCCTGTTAAGGCAACAATAAAAACAAATAGATTTAAACAGACCCAGGCAAAGCCACACAATACCCTGAACAGTTGAATTCAAAGTGAGTTTTCTCAGCTTTGGTTCCTGTAGACAACAACTTGATGCACAGAGGCTGGAGGCTTTTCATACTTGTTAGATTTTAGAATGCCTTCTCACTCATCACATAGCCTCATCGCCTGTATACATGTTTCTCCCTTTTTAATGTAAACTCCATTGTTCCGATATGTCTTTGAAACTACCTCTCTCATAATACAAATCTTTTCATAGTAATAATTTTATCAGTAACCTTTGGGAAAAGTAAACACACTGTTTGGCTTAGCTTCTTCTGGCTAGGTGTGACATCCTACCATCTCTTTGAAATTCAAGCAAGCCTAATTTATCTATAAATGCAAATTTTCCTCACACCTCACATTCTAAAACTTCAGCCACGTTTATGTATTTAGCATTTCAAATCTAGCTTCTTTTTGATGAGTTAAAAACCTCCACACCAGCTGTCCCCATTCAATTAAATCCCCCACACACACACAAACTATCCAACCCCACTATTAACCAACTTTTACAATAAGTCACAATAATATTATGAGAATTATTATACTTTCATGACAGAAGTGCTTTTCAACCTTGAAGGGAATGGTGGGGTAACCTTGTAGAATTGTATAAGACAGTAAATGGTATCAAAATGATAAATCAGGAACGCTACTTAAAATTGAAATGTGTCTGTAGGAGAAGGGACCCAGTTCAAACTCATGAAAGCCGAATTAAGAACTAATTTAACAAAAAGCTCTTCATACAAAGAATGGTCAACATGTGATAAGAATTTTCAGATAGGGTAGTAGAGACAAAGTTCAGGAATAATTTAAGAAACAGCTGTGAAGGGGCACCATATGGTATTTCTAGATGAATGAGTCTAGATGGTCAAATGGCTTCCTCATGAGAACATAAGGAATAGGAGCAGGAGTAGCCACATGGTCCCTCTGGCCTGCTTTGACACTCAGTAAGATTATAGCTGATCTTCTACATCAACCCCATTTTCCCACCTATCCCCATATCTCTTGATTTCCTCAATGTCCAAAATGCTACTGATCTCAGTCTTGAACAACTGAGCATCCACGGCCTTCTGGGATAGAGAAATCCAAAGATTCACACCCCTTTAATTCAAGAAATTTCTCCTCACCTCAGTGCTAAATGGTTGACCCATTATCCTGAGACATTCCTGTCGAGAAAAACAGCCTCTCAGTATCTACCCTGTGAACAGCCACCTAGAATTTTATATGCTTCAATGGGATGTTTCTATTGGAGGTGGTGGCGTAGAGGTATGGTCACTCCAGATACCCAGGGTAATGCTCAGGGGACCTGGGCTCGAATCCCACCACGGCAGATGGTGAAATTTGAATTCAATAAAAAACCTAGATGACCATGAAACTATTGTCATAAAAACCCATCTGGTTCACTAATGCCCTTTAGGAAAGGAAATCTGCTGTCCTTACCTGGACTGGCCTACATGGCCTTGCAAGCCTCCCACTTCTCAAGGGCAATTAGGGATGGGCAATAAATGCTGGCTACCCCCTAAAGAATTCCCATATAATGCTGCTATGGGTCCTTTATCGATGTAAGGAAAAGGTTAATGGACTGGCTATGAGTTCAGAGCAGTGTTTGTTATGCGGAAACCATGTGGGTGCCAAACCTGCTAATTACATCAATACCTGTTAATCGCAGTGAACTGGTTGAAATCAGTGGAGGCTGACTGAAGCCAGACAGGTAAGCACAGCATGACAGGAAGAAGTCCTTTTTTGGCTAAACCAACAGAAAACAACTTGGAAATACACTAACAGCCGATCATGCACCCAACTAACCAATCCGGATCTAGAAGGGGATTGTACATGAGCTCTTTCAAAATTTGTATTCTGTATATAAACCCCTGAAAAAAAAGCCCACACAAGAGCACTCAAGAAAAGAGACTGAAGATACAAAATGACAGGGAGCGCTTGAAGAAAGAAGCCATGAGATACATGTTGAAGAGTTCTGGTGAATCAAGCAGGAAGATCTTAGTCAAAGATCCCTCTTAAGCAACCTACAGTCATCTCAGATTGATGACCTGAGGGGTAATTGTGTGATTTACTTGAAACTGTTTTGTTGAAAATTCTCAATAAAAGTGTTGAATTCAGTGGGCGGAATCATCCCAGATTTGCAATAAATGCGGTAGTAATGGTGGCTTCTCATGCTGTATCATCCCAAATACACCACACCACATTAATTATGCATTTCCAGCAAACACGCTGTTTCCATAGTGGGTGGGTCTCATTCGCCCGCCGTGCCATCATCTCGCTGCTTCATCACACCGGGTGCCATATTTAAAGTGCAGCCGTGTGTACACCTCACAGTGCTTCCAGCCCACGACTGCTGCATGTAAGACATGGCCCTGAAAGGCAAGAAGACTGCAGCCCCCAAGTTTAATGACGTGTCCCTTGAGCACCTTGATATCCTCCGACCCGCTCTGGCCGCAGGATGGGCAACAACATCACTAATCAGGCTTGGGAGGCAGTGGCAGAGGCGGTCAGCGCCAATGCCATGCAAAAGAGGACAGCCACCCAGTGTCGCAAGAGGATGAATGATCTCCTCCGTTCCGCCAGGGTAAGTCACTCTTCTCATCACTGTCAACTCTCACACTCACAAACCCATCGCACATCCACAGGGCCCTAACACTGCCAATTCAAGGGACATCACCATTCATTCTCACACACACACCTTCATTGTCCTCATCCCATTCATGGGACAACTCACCACCCACACATGCCAGGCATACTTATCATCTGGCCTAGCAGGCATTCTGCTTACACTCTCTCGATCTCTATTCATGCAGGACAAGCTGGCAGACAACAAGATGGGGAGGTTGCAGATAGGTGGGGGAATGCCTGAAATCAAGGTCCTCACGGACTTTGAAAACAGAGCCAACCAGCTGGCCGATGAGGATCCGGACCATTCCTGTGCTGACAGTGAGGTCGGCGGTGCTCTACCAAGTGAGGGTCCAGCAGTGCAACATCCATCAGTCAACCATGTTGTTAGTGATGTATTCTGTTTCACAGGCCACTGCCATGTGCTCTCTCTCCTTGTTTTCACAGGAACATCTGGGAAACTGCCAAGTCAGTCCACGACCCAGGGCCTCCAATCAAGCCCTGAGGGAAGCTCAGAAGAAGAATCCGCTGAAATCCTCCCTGAAGATCCATCACAGTCTCACCCACACCCTCCACCAGCGCAGAGACCCACACCTTGGTTGGATTTAGCTTCAGAGTAGCCTTGGGATCACAAACTGGTGAGTACGTTGCACTTTCTGATCCACAGGGACTTCCCAGGTGTCCGGCACTTGGAGGAAGACTGCAGGAGGCCAGCAATTTGCTGAATCTGAGTCAGATGATGAGCCTCTGGACTCAGTCATTCACAGTTGCTGGAGCTGCAAAGGCAAACTCGGAAACATCAGGAAGGGATGTCTGCCTTCAGGCTGAGGTGATAGTGCCAGCATGCCAACACACCGAGGTCAACACTGGGTAGGTTGGGAGGCACCATGGAGACCTTCGTCCAGGAAGTCGCTCCTGCACTGCTGTGTGGGCTGAACTCCATCGCCAACACCATAGGTGGCCTCCAAGTGTGTACAGGAGAGGGACATGGGGCATCCCAATTCTACTCCATCTACCCCTTCTCCTCAAAGAGTCAGCCAAGGGCCCTAGGGCACCCAAAGGGAGGAGGATCAGCAGATGCGGCCATCCATCCAGGTGACCCTGGGAGTGTCCAGCCCATCCAAAACCTCTCTTCATGTGACCTTAGCAGCTCCACAGGCCGAGGAGGGTGCCATGGGCACCCGAAAGCAGGCCAGGTACTTCAGGTCTCAGCCCTCTACAGGACACTCGCCGAGGTCATCACAAACAAGGTGCAGCAGTCAGCAGGCTGCTTCCATCCGCTGTGGATGTCTGCAAAGCACCAAGACATTGTGGCAGGGTCAGGAATGTTAAAAAGATGTAACTCTTTTTGTTACAAAACAAGTAAACTAAATTAAAAAATCAGGGACAAAGGAAAAGGCAGTCCCTTAAAAGGGAAACTGTAAAAACAAAAGACAAAATATAAAGGAAACTTACAAACATTAAATCAAAATGTGATTAAAGGGGTCCATAAAACACCCCAGTGCCCACCGAACATGGAAGGCCTCAATGGTGCCAGCGTACACCACGTGCTCCCTCTCCAGGGACACCCGACCGTGAATGTGGCTGTGGAAGAGGGGTGGACAGTCGGGCCGGACGACCCCCTTGACTGCCTGCTGCCTGGGTCTGTTGATGGCTAACTTGGCCAGGCCCAGGAGCAGGTTCACGAGGAGGTCCTCCACCCTCCCTGCCCACCTCCGCACCGTGTGCCCGTAGATCAGAAGCATGGGACTGAAGTGCAAACAAAACAACAGTAAAAGGTTTATCAAATAACCAAAAAGGGGGTGCAGCCTACAACAGCTTACACGTGCGTGGTCGATGGACTCCACAAGGCTGCAAAAAACACAGGCGTCTTGGGAGTCCGTGAACCGACACATCCTACAGTTGTACAGGATTCCCACGTGCAGCACCCCCCATCCCAGGTCCTTGATGGAAATGGGGAAGACAACCCTGTAGAAGGCCCCCCAATGGTTACATCTGCCTCTGGACAGCAACAAGGCATGCCAAGTCATGTCTGGGCAGCGGGCAAGAGCAAGGGAGTGAAAGGTGTGCAGCAGCAGCCCATACAGGAAACCCCTCCACACCGTGCTAAAGGACACAGAGGGCATTTCCGCGAGGCGACTCAGGTTGTGGGGCTCCGGCTCCCGTGGGAGGGTTTGGGGCTTGGGGCCAGTGTGGAATTCCGTCCGAACAGGGGTATGCTCAGACAAAAGACCAGCGCACACCTGCACCACCTTGAGACCCAGAATGACATCGTGGCTAAGTGCGACCATCCGAAGGTGATAGATGGCATTGGCTGCGAGCTGGACATCCACCGATGCGCAAAGCGCCAACTCCTGTGGGAGCATCCAGCCCACTCCTCTGTGACCCAGCACGTCCCTGATACTGGTCACCCCGGCAGCCACAGCCCTCCTTTCCACTCGCCACCGAATGTGGCAGAGGTGTGGATTCCTGAACAGAGGCTCTCGATGATAGCTGCTACTCCTGACGGTGGAGAGCTACAGCACGAGGCGACCATGTTCCAGACTTTGATCAAGTCCTGGTAAAAGACAGGCAACGCCTGCAAGAAGCCATGAAGGCCCCTCAGGTCTACAAACAGAAGCTGCGTGTCACAATTCAACTCGCTGGGTCCCGCAGCGCGCCCTTCTGCTCTTCGTACATCAGCCGCAGGGCCAAGTCCTCTTCGGGCTGACGGAGACATGCGTACAGATTGAGCACCTCCTTCACCAACTCCTCGACCCAGGATTTCCGCCTCTTTGTGGACCCCCTCGTGGACTCCTGACAGAAGACCTGGACGTGAGCCTTGCCTATGTCCCACCATAGCCTCAAGGAGAAGAAGCCTCCCCGCTTCCTTCTCCAACCGGCCCAAAAACGACGGAACAAGTCCGGGAACTGCTCATCCTCCAGCAGCAGGTTGTTAAAGTACCAGTACGCGGACCCCGTCCACGGGCAGAACGGAACAAGCTCCGCCCAAACCAGACAATGGTCCGAGCACGCAACCTGCCTCACTGAAACTGACAGAACACAGGACACAAAAGCCTTTGAAACGTAAAGGCGGTCGAGTCTGGACGCTGCTACTCCAGGTGACACAAAAGTGAAAATGTCAGAATGGAGATATCACCAGACGTCCACCAAGTCGAAGAACCCAACCAAGTCCCTCAACTTACTCACACCTAGTGTGTGGTGCTGGGCATCGTGATGGTCCCTGGCCCGAGGGTACATTTGAATTCCCCGCTGAGGACAATGCACTCGCCCGCGTCGATGGAGCCAAGATGAGTGGACACTTCCTCAAAGAATCTCGCTTGCTGCCGCGCGCCCAGGGGAGTGTACACATTCACAAAGTGAAGCGCTGCACCCCCCAGGCGCACAGTAAGGTGCAGCATCTGGCCTGGCACCAGCTCCTTGACCCCCAAGATCTCTGGCTGAATATGTGGGGCCAACAATACAGCCACCCCGCCAGAATTGGAGGCTAGGTGATTCATGTAGACCCCATCTTGCCACTCCAGGAGCCACGTAGCTTTGTCTCCCAGAACTGTATGGGTTTCCTGCAGGAAGCACACCGCATACTTCCTGTCCCCGAGGACCGAGAAGTTCTGAAACCTGCGCTGTGCGATCCTGCTGCCGTTGATGTTGAGGCTGGCTATGGTAGTCCTCATTGCCAGAAGTATGTGCTACCACCACCTAGTGTAAGAGCAGAAGGAAGGGACTTTAAGCCTTTCTCTCCTTTAGGAGCCCAGTGAGAAACGTATGGACCCTCCGCTCGGCATTCCGGTCCAGTGCAGGGGCTTTTAGGGCCTTGTGGGTGGACCAGAACACCAGCGGAAATGAATGCCACCATTTCATGACCAAGTGGACCGCGATTATGCGCCAAAAAGTCCTGGAACTCCCAACGGGGATGAGGGGGAATCGACAGCAGGCACCAACCCCCATCACCTCACCTGGCTTCAACGACTCAAGGTTGTCGGCGGTGCTTACTATCGACGCCACCTCCTCCTCCGGCTTCCGACCCCTCCCCTGAGTTGAGTGTGGGGGCTGATCCGGAGCCTCCAGCTGGATCTACCTCTGCCTCGATCCCACCCCCAGGATCAAGGCCAGTGGAGTCCTCTCTGGTCTCCTCTCAGGGCTCTGGGTCAGAGGGCGGCAGCAGCTCAGAGCTGCTCCACTCTAGGTTGCTACATTGGGTTGCTCGGCGTATCCAGGAAAAGTTCCAGTTCTAGAATGGTAATGCCTGCCGCCAAAGGCTGAGATGGAGCGGGTGGCCCTCCTCACCACCGCCACCCAATGACCCAGCAGTTGGGGTATCACCGCGGTCCCCCGGTGGGCCAGATGATAACTCGGGGGTACAGGGTGGGTCAAGGTGGGGTGCCACTTCAAGGGCAACAAGGGCCCTGATCAGGGGACCGCAATGAGACACTAGAATCACCACCCTCATCCAGAAGGTGGAACGAGGATTTTAAAGGCGGAGATGCCACCTCCTCTTCATCTGGGGAGGAAACAATCTTGACTCCAGGAGTCGCGAATTCCTCCCCATCCAAGGTTTGGCACCTCTTCCAGGGAAGGTAAGGGGCTAGGGAGATCTCCATGTGTGAGGCTCCCAGTACCTCATCCCCCTCCCCCGGACTCTCTGCCCTCTGACCTTTTGGCAAGGGCATCTCTTCAGGAGAGACTACTGGCTTGAGAAGCCGTGCCCCAATGTTGCCAGACCCAGGACCCCACACAGAGACTATGTCAGGCCCAGCACTAGGCACTGAGGCACCAATGGGCTCGGGTTCACACGCCACAGCAACGCCAGGTCCGGATGTTTCTGTATCCCCCGAGCAGGTGTCCTGAGCGGTCTGGGGTTGAGGATGAGTTGGAGGAATTGGGGGAGGGGCCGTCTCTTGATGCTAGGTCTTCCTCTCCGCCTTCTTCTGGTGCGGGTTCTATCCCTCGACCTTGCTGGCAGCTGAGGTGGTATTGGCAATGGTGTCACCTCCCCTTGCAGTTAAGTAGCTGGAGTGTTGGTGGGGAAAGGTGTGGCAATGCCAGCCATGGCTGCCTGAGTGACATTGGCAGCCTTGGAGCTGGGGCAGTTCTTTTGGAACTGCCCCACCTCCTTGCAGGCATGGCACCGCACGCCATCTACACTCCAGTAGACCCTGTTGGCGGCCTCCTCCTATTCTAGACTGAAACCCCCCTCCACACACTTCTCCCACGGCAGGTGTACAAATACTTGGCACCAGAAGAAGTATATGTGGCGGAGGTTTGCCTCCCTGAGGCCAAGCGGGATCAGCACAATCCCGGACCTGACCTTCCCCAGTAGATGGAGGTGGGGGAGGAGAAGCCCACTGGGGACAAAGGGCGGGACAATACCAGTCTCTGGGCGTTGGCTCAAGGGGGTCCCCTGCCAGAAAGGTCCCAGCCACAATGAGCCCCTTTTCCAGGGCCAGGCGCATTGCCTGCTTAGCCCTCAGTAAAATGTTTGGCAAAGCCATATTTTTCGAGGCCATAACAATGGCCGAGGGGCCGACAACCCTGGCCATTACCTTTATACAGGCCTTGATGGTCATTTCGGGGTGGGTGTAGCTCTTAACACCATGCTCCCTAGTAACCAGACCACAAGGTGACGGGGCCACAGGAGCGGGAGAAGATGGAGGAGCCACTGCTCCCGCATAGGCGTTTTTCGGTGGCCCCGTCACCACCAGAGATGGTTTAGCCGTGGGCTATCAGAGCCACACCCACCCCAAAAAGGTATCGGTATTAGTATAATACGCGAAGACAAGGGTGGGAAATGTACTCCCCAAATGAGAAAGGTCAGAGAGAGGTGGGTAGAGAGAGAGGGGAGGGCACAAGAGGGAGCATGGAGCGGCACGGTGTTGTCAGGTGCCACTAGTGGGTAGGTGGTGGGGGGCAGGGGTGGGGAGGTGGTTTCTTCACAGAAGATTTCTCGGACAGGGAGAAGCAATGTCTTTGTCCACGTAGCTAGAACTTAGAGCAGAGAAGGCTGAAGGGGTGTCCAGATAGAGGGATACAAAATTATGAGGGGCATAGATAGGAAGAAACTTTTCCCCTTAGCAGAGATATCAATAACCAAGATCATAGATTTAAGGTAAGGGGCAGGAGGTTTAGAGGGGATTTGAGGAAAATGTTTCTTCACCCAAAGGGTGGTTGGAATCTGGAACACAATGCCTGAGGGGGTGGTAAAGGCAGGAACCCTCACAACTTTTAAGAAGTATTTATATGAGCACTTGAAACAGCATAGCATACAGGACTATGGGCCAAGTGCTGGAAAATGGGATTAGAATAGAAAGGTGCTTGATGGCTGGCATGGACACAATGGGCTGAAGGCCCTGTTTCTGTATAACTCTATGACTAACTGCCCGGCACACAGTCTTTGAGACAGATGGTATTCTTCACCAAGCAGTCCCACCGAGCCTGGACTCGAAAGGAAGGCGAGGGGTGGGGTGGGCGCGGATAATCACAAGATGAAAATAGAAAGTGCACAAACACAGGCACACCCCACCGGTATTATTTGCTTTTAAGCCTCCCCCTGCCAGCATAATAATCTCCTGGAGAGAAATCTGCCCCCACTCTCACCTCAGGTCCACAGCACCCACCTCTTGAGGTCACAACAGTTTTTGTTCCAGGTGCGATTTCTCCTCCTTCCAAATGGGGATAGGCCCAAAACCTGAGGCCTCCTCCCATTGCAGTAGTTCTCCTTCCCTTCTCACAATGTTCTGTTTTTTCCTTCCCCTCTCTCACCAGATAGGTAAACTCCCTAGGAGGGATGTTCTCATTGCCTTCCAATCCACCACAGCAGGAGCAGCCACCTCAAGAGCAGCAGGAGCCACAGCCACAGCTGGAACTGCAGCAACAAGCTACACCTGATCCCTATCAAGGAGGTGTAACTCTTTTCGTTACAAACAAATAAACTCAGCCTTTTGGCTAAGATCAAGTGTAGTATCTGTTTTATCAGTTTAATATCTGATACGTCCCTTATCTGGGAACCATATATTAAATTTAAAAAAACCAAATAAACTAAACAAACAAAATCAAGGATAAAGTAAAAAGCAGGTCCTTAAAGGGAAACTGCAAAAACAAAGACAAAATTTAAAGGAAACTTACGAACCTTAAATCAAAATGTGATTAAAGGGGTCATTAAAACAGTCCCCAGTCCCCGTGGTGCCCACCGAGCATGGGAGCCCTCAACGGTGCCAGCATATACCGCGTGGTCCCTCTCCAGGGACACCCGGCCGGGAACATAGCTGCAGAAGAGGGGCAGACAATCAGGTCTGATGACCCCCTCGATCGCCCACTGCCTGGACCAATTGATGGCCAACTTGGACCAGGCCCAGGAGCAGGTTCACGAGGAGGTCCGCCTCCCGACCGGCCCCCCTCCGCACTGGGTGCCCGTAGATCAGGAGTGTGGGACTGAAGTGCAAACAAAACAGTAAAATATTTATCAAGGAGGTGTAACTCTTTTAAGAGTCAACCAATTAAACTAAATTAACAAAATAAGGGATAAATCAAGCACAGCCCCTAAGTCAGGTCAGCTGTAAAACCAAGAACAAAGTTTAAAGGAAACTTACAAACATTAAACCAAAATGTGATTAAAGGGGTCAACAAACCACCGTGGTCCCCGCGGTGCCCACCGGGCACAGAAGGCCTCTAGAGTGCCGGCAGACACCGCGTGCTCCCTCTCCAGGGACATCCGGCCGCGAACGTAGCCGCGGAAGAGGGACAAACAATCGGGCGGGATTCCCCCCTTGATCGCCCGCTGCCTGGACCTGTTAATGGCCAACTTGGCCAGGCCCAGGAGCAGGTTCACAAGGAGGTCCTCCTCCTTCCCGACCCCCTTCCGCACCGGGTGTCCGTAGATCAGGAGCGTGGGACTGAAGTGCAAACAAAATAGTAACAAAAGTTTTTTAAATAACTAAAAAGGGAGTGCAGCCTATCACACCCTATATAAGCATGGTCCACGGACTCCACAAGACCACAAAAAGGGCAGGTGTCCTGGGAGTCGGTGAACCTACACATTCTCCGGTTGTAGGGGACTGCTGCATGCAACACCCTCCAACCCAGGTCCCCGATAGAAAGAGGTAGAACACCTCCGTAGAGGGCCTCCCATCGGGGGCCTCCGCCGTCGGACGGCAACAAGGCACGCCAGGGCGTGTCCGGGCGGCGGACGAGGGCGAGAAAATGAAAGGTGTGCAGCAGCAGTCCGTACGGAAAGCTCCTCCGCGCCGTGCCAAATGGCACGGAGGGCATGTCCCCGAGGCGGCTCATATTGTGGGGCACCAGCACCCGAGGGAGGGTTCGGGGCTTGGGGCCAATGTGGAATCCATCCGAATCAAGGAGGTGTAACTCTTTCAGAGTTAAAACAATAAACTAAATTAACACAATAAGGGGTAAATGAAGCACAGCCCCAAAGTCAGGTCAGCTATAAAATCAAGGAAAAACTTTAAATGAACCTTATAAACATTAAACCAAAATGTGATTAAAGGGGTCAACAAAACACCCCAGTCCCCACGGCGCCCACCGGGCACGGAAGGCCTCGATGGTGCCGGCAGACACCGCGTGCTCCCTTTCCAGGGACACCCGGCAACGAACGTAGCCGCGGAAGAGGGACAAACAATCGGGCGGGACTCCCCCCTCGATCGCCCACTGCCTGGACCTATTGATGGCCAACTTGGCCAGGCCCAGGAGCAGGTTCACGAGGAGGTCCTCCTCCTTCCAGACCCCCTTCCGCACCGGGTGTCCGTAGATCAGGAGCGTGGGACTGAAGTGCAAACAAAATAGTAACAAAAGGTTTTTTAAATAACTAAAAAGGGAGTGCAGCCTACAACACCCTATGTAAATGTGGTCCACGGACTCCACAAGACCACAAAAAAGGCAGGTGTCCCGGGAGTCCGTGAACCTAAACATCCTTCTATTGTAGGGGACTGCTGCATGCAACACCCTCCAACCCAGGTCCCTGATAGAAAGCGGGAGGACACCTCCGTAGAGGGCCTCCCATCGGGGGCCTCCGCCGCCGGACGGCAACAAGGCACACCACGGCGTGTCCGGGCGGTGGACGAGGGCGAGAAAATGGAAGGTGTGCAGCAGCAGTCCGTACAGAAAACTCCTCCGCGCCATGCCAAATGGCACAGAGGGCATGTCCCCAAGGTGGCTCGTATTATTGCGGGGCACCGGCACCCGAGGAAGGGTTCGGGGCTTGGGGCCAATGTGGAATTCCGTCCGAACAGGGGAACGTTCAGCCGGAAGACCACCGCGCACCTGGGCCCCCTCAAGACCTAAAATGACATCGGGTCCGAGCACGACCGTCCTTAGGTCTTGGATGGCATCGGCCGCGACCTGGACACTCACTGACGCGCGTTGCGCCAACTCCTGCGGGAGCATCCAGCCCAGTCCTCCGCCACCCAGCACGTCCCCGATCCTGGTCACCCCGGCAGCCACAGCCCTCCTCTCCGCCAGCCACTGAAAGGGACGGAGGGGCGGATTCCTGAGCAGCGGCTCTCTGACGATAGCCGCTACTCCTGACGGGGGAGAGCTGCGTCGCGAGGCGACCACGTTCCAGACTTTGATCAGGTCCTGGTAAAAGACGGGCAACGCCTGTAAGGAGCCACCGAGGCCCCTCTGTTCTATAAACAGGAGCTGTACGTCATAATTCAGGCTGTGCATCTGGCAGAAGAAATACGTCGCCAGGGCAATCAAGGAGGTGTAACTCTTTTGAGTCAAAACAATAAACTAAATGAGCAAAAAGAACAAGGGAGAAAACAAGCACAGCCCCTAAGTCAGGTCAGCTGTAAAATCAAGGAAAAACTGTAAAGGAACCTTACAAACATCAAACTAAGATGTGATTAAAGGGGTCAACAAAACACCCCAGACCCCGCGGTGCCCACCGAGCACGGAAGGCCTCGATGGTGCCGGCAGACACCGCGTGCTCCCTTTCCAGGGACATCCGGCCGCGAACGTAGCCGCGGAAGAGGGACAAACAATCGGGCGGGACTCCCCCGTCGATCGCCCGCTGCCTGGACCTGTTGATGGCCAACTTGGCCAGACCCAGGAGCAGGTTCACGAGGAGGTCCTCCTCCTTCCCGACCCCCTTCCGCACCGGGTGTCCATAGATCAGGAGCGTGGGACTGAAGTGCAACCAAAACAGTAACAAAAGATTTTTTAAATAACTAAAAAGGGAGTGCAGCCTAAGACACCCTATATACACGTGGTCCACGGACTCCACAAGACCGCAAAAAGGGCAGGTGTCTTGGGAGTCCGTGAACCTACACATTTTACGATTATAGGGGACTGCTGCATGCAACACCCTCCAACCCAGGTCCCCGATAGAAAGAGGGAGAACACCTCCGTAGAGGGCCTCCCATCGGGGGCCTCCGCCGCCGGACGGCAACAAGGCACGCCAGGGCGTGTCCGGGCGGCGGACCAGGGCGAGAAAATGGAAGGTGTGCAGCAGCAGTCCGTACAGAAAACCCCTCCGCGCCGTGCCAAATGGCACGGAGGGCATGTCCCCGAGGCGGCTGATATTATTGCGGGGCACCGGCACCCGAGGGAGGGTTCGGGGCTTGGGGCCAATGTGGAATTCCGTCCGAACAGGGGAACGTTCAGCCGGAAGATCACCGCGCACCTGGGCCACCTCCAGACCTAAAATGACTTCGGGTCCGAGCACGACCGTTTTTAGGTCTTGGATGGCATCGGCTGCGACCTGGACACTCACTGACGCGCGACGCGCCAACTCCTGCGGGAGCATCCAGCCCAGTCCTCCGCCACCCAGCACGTCCCCGACCCTGGTCACCCCGGCAGCCACAGCCCTCCTCTCCGCCAGCCACTGAAAGGGACGGAGGGGCGGATTCCTGAGCAGCGGCTCTCTGACGATAGCCGCTACTCCTGACGGGGGAGAGCTGCGTCGCGTGGCGACCACGTTCCAGACTTTGATCAGGTCCTGGTAAAAGACGGGCAACACCTGTAAGGAGCCACCGAGGCCCCTCTGTTCTATAAACAGGAGCTGTACGTCATAATTCAGGCTGTGCATCTGGCAGAAGAAATACGTCGCCAGGGCAATCAAGGAGGTGTAGTTGCTCAGCTTGGGCACAGGTATTAATCACTTGTATGTAATGCTCACTATTGTAAACAAACTCCCAAGAATGTCTCCCTGCCTATGGCTCCTTGTTCTGATCAGCAATGTTTATATCACACATGTGAAACCTTTCTGCACAAGATAAAGACAGTCCAGTCTCAGTCCAGGGCCTCCTCCCTGTAATTTATGCAGCCTTCAGACCAAAGTGATAGTCTGGCCTCACACACCCTGGACACATTACTGATGCCTGCACCTCAATGGTGCTTGTCATTGTTGTCAGAATGTTGTGGGCAGGAGTCACAGAGTTCTGTCATTCTGTCTGTGTGCTCTCAGCACCTTTAAGGTGGGGCTGGCCCCCATCTCTTCAGCATCTGCGACCAGTGACACTGTGCTCCTGAAGGGGTCATGTGCGAGGCAGACAAAGAAGCTTTTAAAGTTTCATGACTGCCTCTCCATAATATGACCATGATCATAGAGCGCAAGCAAGCTGCCCTCGGCCAGGCAGGAGTCAGACATTCTCAGAGGCAATGTGAAGATCTATGGAGTGTCCTCACTGCATGTCGTCATCATCTTCATGCAATCGAGCGACTATTAGGACCTCCACTACGTCCCCATCACAGAGGGTATATGCACTGCCACAAGCAAATGCTCACAGATGCAATATGAGGATCTATGTTGTTTCCTCACTGCATGTCGTCATCATCCTCCACAAGTATAGCAATTATCAGGGCCTCCCGAGCGGGCCTAACTCGTCCGGCCAGTGCAAGGGCCTCATTGCCATCATCATCGCCGTTGAGGACCTCCTCCTGTTACGATCCGCAGCTGAAGTTACCACTGGACAAGCCTGATCCCAGGGTGAAACCCAGCTTGATAGATCATAAATTTTTGTTTAGATACATGGAGATAGCTACTGAACAGAGTTACTGAAGTCAGCTGATGAACTTTTTAACAAAAAAAATTTATTCAACAAGATGCATTACGTTACAATACTCCTTTACCCACAACTATACCTTTATAGATATATACAGATTTTTAAGGATAACACAAGTTACAAAAGTTATCTTATACTTTAATATTCGCAGTAAGTACCCAGTCCCTGTAAACCTATAGCAACCTGTGGTCAGACACACCACACTCTGAAACCAAGTGACAGATGTCACCTCAACCAGATGCTATGGATCTCTTCTCAACCCCTGCCCCACCAGACATTTGTCACACTGTAAGCCAACTAGACTCACTGAACCCCGTCTTTCACATGAGACTTTACAATCTCCATTCTCCAAGACCTTGCCTTGGAATCTTCTCCCAAACCGATGCTTTCTCTCAGATACCTTCTGTAAAGGTTCACCTCCAGGGTTTCAAACTCTCCTTCTGATGTTCCTCTTCCCTGGGTCACCACATGCATTCAAGCTGTCTCCCACAGACTCAATCTCTCTGACTCGGCTGTCAACCGTACATCATTGCTTCACATGCCCATAGCAAAGAGTTACAGACCTTCAGTCTCTTTGGAGCTTCTTGCCTCTTGCAAGCAGTTGTCGCTTTAAATCTGCTTTCTGCAGCTTTTGTCTCTATTTCTAAAGCTTGGAGCCTTTCTCTCTGCCCCTCATTCTTAACCTCACTTAACAGGACATTTTCCAGGTTCCTGTCCTTCGCTTGACTAGAAGGTCTTCTTTGGACTTCCCCCTCTTCCACCCTTCTGGATTTTTGGGGGTTTTCTTTAGTTTAGGACTGGCCATCTGCCCCCTTTGTTCCAGCCTCTCCTGCCAGAAACTTTCAGAACCAACTGCACTCGAACAGCTTCCAAAATAACTGCTGTTTCTCTTCTTTTGTGTGTGTGTGTGTTTGTGTGTGTCTGTCTGTCTGTGGGAGGGGCCTGCGCTCTGGCCCCCTGTTGCTAGGCAACATTCCAATCCTTCTACCCTTGTATGTTGACCTTTACTTTATAGGAGTCGTAAAACTCCTCATTAGAAATGCAAGGATCTTTCTAAAGTGAAACTAAATCTCCATTTGACCATTCTTAACATACAGATACAGAAATACAAATCAAACTTAAACTTTAAAGCTAAAACTCATTCCTAACACCCACAAATACCAATATAACTTACTTAAATTACCTCTATTTCCTAACACTCCTCATAGGAGATCTCCAGCTCCTCCATCACCACCTCAGCCAGCTCCTCTCCCCGTTGCAGTGCCAGATTGTAAAGGGCACAGGAGGCGACGACGATGCGTGACATTCTCTGTGGACTATATTGCAGGGGTTCACCAGATCAGTCCAGGCACGGGAACCTCATTTTCAGCATCTGATGGTTTGCTCCACCAAGTTGTGAGTTACAGCATGAGCCTTATTACACCTTCATTCTGCTGCAGTCTGAGGCCGCCCAGGGGTATCATCAGCCACATCCTCGGCAGGTAGCCCTTGTCCCCTAGGAGCGAACCCCTGCAGCCTCTGTGGACCCTGGAAGACTTCAGGGATCTGTGACCGACTGAGAATGTAGGAGTCGTGGACACTGCCTGGAAACCGTGTACAGACCTGCAGCCTGCGTTTGTGGTGGTCACACATCAGCTGCAGATTCAGCGAATGGAAGCCCTTGCGGTTGACATAGTTAACCCCTTGTTGCGATGGAGATCTGTGCGCCACGTGAGTGCAGTCGATTGCACCCTGCACCTGTGGGAAACTTGAGATCTGGGCAAATCCAATCGGTCTTGCATCCTGGCTCTGTTGGTCCCGAGCAAAATGCACAAAGTTGTGTCCTCGTGAAGATGGCATCCATGATCTCATGGATGCATCTGTGGGCGGAGGCTTGTGATATCCCATAGAAGTCACCTGTGGAGCCCTGAAAGGAGCCACTGGCGTAAAAATTGATCTCTGCGATCACTTTCACGGCCACTGGCAGTGGATGACCTCCATGTCCCCGTCGCACCAAATCCTGCAGCAGCTGGCAGATGTGACCGACCAGTTCCCTAGACATGCACTGTCTTTGGCAACATTGGTTCTTGATCATCTACAGGAATGAAAGGCTGTGTCTATAGACCCTGGGTCTACTTAGGCACTGACCAATAATGGCTCGCTGTGGCTTTTCAGCAGAATGTGCAGGAGCTCCAGCCGCCCCTTTTCCAGAGGGTGCTGCTCCTCCCTCTGCGCAACCAGGCGCCTCTGTTGCTCTCTCCTCCATACCTCTCTCTCTGTATGCCACAAGGCACACAGCTATTCCGCCAGGCTCCATGTCCCTGATGTACTCCTCTTGCAGGATGAAAGGGAGAGACATGTGAGTTAGTTTGGGTATACTAACTACCTCTCTTGGTTAAGTCTGAAAGCCCCTTAAAGCATCCCGGAGAGTGCTGGCTACCACTTGGATGGCCAGAGTTTAGTGCGCTGCATGGCTGCCCGAAACCCCAACCACCTCTGCCTCATTCCACCTAACCGATTGGTGGCAGCCTTTCCCATTGGAAAGCATGCTGTGCTCTCAGTTCAGGCATTCTCCTAACACGCACTGCAAGGCTGCACTGTTAACTTGAACCATGGGGGTGACTGGTTCAAGCCAGGATGATTACATTGCAAGGGGCTGTGAGCGCCTCCACCAGTGACTGCTCCACAGCCAGCTTTAGCAAGGAGATTGTACAATGTGCCCATTCGCCCAACTATTCTGCAGTCCACTAAAAAGCTCATTAGTTTGCAGTCTGTGCCCATGGGGTGAAAAACTCTGGAGCACTGGGTGGTACTTGCATGCCTTTCCGTTGATTGAGTGGGCAGATAAGCTAGAGGCCTGACTCCATGCATGTCAATGTGGCTGTGTCTGAGTAGTCTCAGTCAATCTGAACAGTGTCAGAGGAATGGTCACTTTATACAAGGTTTCCCTAATGTGTGGCCACTTCCCTCCACCCCCACCCCCAACCCCACTACTTTCAAATGCAGGGCAGCCCTTGCCCCCACCCCCAAGTCATCTCAACTGCAGGGCAGCCCTTGCCCCCACGCCTCCAATGCTTCTCAACCTTGAAGTCCAACAGGCATGCGCTGTGCAACGTTACTGTGTACTCACCTCCAAGTTGTCCTCGAAATGCAGCCCGACAAGTGCATGCCTTATATGTGCAGTTGTGAAACACGTTAGTGTGCAATCACACCGACGTGGACAGACGATCCAGCAGGGGTGGATGATTCCGGCAGGCTGGCCTTTTAATGATATGCAGGTGTATTACAATGAGGTTCCCGATGTCTGATGGCAGGAAAAGCAGCCTGCCATCAACGGGCTGAGCAGACGATTGCAAACTGATTTCACAACATCGTGGAAATGATTTTTGGCCGTCTCATCATATTGTCTGCTCATGTCACTGAGGATACCCAGTGCCAGCGGGCACAGACAATTCCACCCAGTGTGAAGTTGTGTCAATCATGTGTAATTCTCAGTCTCTGAATTTAAAAAATAGGTAAAGTCGCTTACATAAAGCTGTGACATATTTCACTGGAGTATTTACATACTATATATCCGACCACATCACACATCAGGGCCATCATTAAGACCACCTATTTCCATCTTCATAGCGTCGCCTGATTCCACCCTAGCTCATCTGATCAGCTGTGAAACCCTCAATTGCGCTTTAGGATCCCTAAGCTTGACTATTCCAACACACTCCTGGCCAGTCTCCCATGTTCATTCTATAAACGTGAAGTCATCAAAACGCTGCTGCCTGTGTCCTAACTCACGCTAAGTCCTGTTCACCCATCACTCCTTTACTCACTCACCTACATTGATTCATGGTTAAGTAACATCTCAATTTTAAAATTCTTATCCTTGTTTTCAAATCCTTCCATGGCCTCACTTCTGTAATGTCTGTCACACCCTCCACCCCATGAGTTATCTGCACTCCTCTAATTAGGCCTGTTGATCATCCCCAATTTTAATCACTCCACCATTGTTAAATGTGCCTTCAGTTGCCTAGGCCATAAGCTCTGGAATTCTCTGACTAAATCTCTCCATCACATATTCTTCCTTTAAAGTTCCTTGAAACCTACATCTGTAGGGGGTGGTGTGTGTGTGTCAGCTTCACCTCTGACTTCTGAGCGGTCCGAATCGCTCCCACTCCCTGGGTTCTAGATCTTGGACTTATTTGGGGGTTGTGACAAAGTGCAGCAGACAATGGTTTGGGTGCAAGAAAAAAAAACTGGGTTTATTGAAATCACAAATGAATTTATAACATTAGGATTACACTGAGATTATACAGATCTACAAAGTACACTTAGTTAAGAATGGGGAATACACGGCATAACGAGGGAAAATCACGCTTCTAATCCCCTTACCCTTGTCCCACCCCCAAAACCTAACTAAATTGAACTAGGAGAGGTCAGGGATCATGCTCACCAACCCAGGGTTCCTTGACACTTCGAAATCCAGCCAGGTAAGCCGGTTGCAGTTTTGGGGTAAGCTCTTTGTGTCCTCTGGGGCCTGCCATCCCCACGTGGTCCTGGTCTGTGGAATCTGCGAAGGTTCTTCAGTTGGGTGGAGGGCGTGGTTGTGGGTGGTCAATCTTCGTGGAGGGCTGCAGTTGCGGCCTTGTTGTCCTTGGTTGAGCCTGCCACCCCATGGCCCTCGCCGTGATGTTGCCTGCGGGCCTGCAAACCTCCAGATCTCCTCCCTCCACTTGGCTCAGCTACCTCACCCTGTTTAAACTCTGCTTCAACTGCCCCAAAACTGCTCATCCCCCCTCCCTTCGTAACTGGTGGCCCAGTTATACTGTTTTTCGAATTTCTTACCTCAATCCAAATCAAGGTTAGTTCTTTGTCTGATTTTGGTGGGCTTCCCTAGGTGATTGTTGTCTCATTGTTTTTAATGGGCTTGCATGATGTTTATCGTTGTCTTCCTGTCCCCGTAACTAGTCTTGAACTGAAAGCCATTGTATATGTGGAGTATTGATGGGTTCGCATAATTGCATTGATTGCTGCCTTCCTGCCTTAGTAGTTAGTAGCGATTATTTATGCAAGATTTTGATGGGCTTTAGTTTCATGTAAGATGAAGTCTTTCTCTAGGTTGATTATTTTAAAGGGAAGAATGCATATTCTGTCTCCTCTCGTTGTCTGGTTTCAGGCAACAAATCCACACTGCACTCAACAAACCTGGGCATGTCCAGTCCCAGGCCTTCATGGGCCTAGCCTCCTATCTGCAGGTTTCTACACTTAACTCAGCAGTTGGGTTCTCTGCCATAAAAGTCATATCCTTGTTGATGATATGAAATATGTGAGAATTTTGAGAACCCTTCAGCTTTTGTCCAAGCTCTGAAGGAGAGTAATATGGACTCAAAACGTGAACTCTGTTTCTCTCTCCACAGATGCTGTCAGCTCCTGCTGAGTTTTTCCAGCATTTTCTGTTTTTATTTTATCTTTGACTAAGCTTTTGGTCATCCACCTTAATATCTCATTGTGGCTCAGTGTCAAATTTAGTTTTTTCAACGTTATGGGGCATTTTATTGCTATTGCTATATAACAATGCAATAGACATATCATTTATTGTTATACTATCGTAGCTCCTAGTATCATTTGCAAACTTAACCGTAATACTACACTCTACCATAGACCTTCACACAACCTGATATAGCTTGCACTTCTGTGATGCAGGTTACATTAATAGGACTATATTATTTTTACAAAATTCATTTCCCCTGTATCAACTGGCCAAGCTGCTTTGCAAGAGAATTTGCAAATTTTTGTACCTTAACACTGAGGGTATTAGTGATTAAAATGTATTTAAACAAATTTCACAACTGTTTTTTTTTTCAGCAGTCTACTATGATTTAACCACCGCAAGGTTCAAAGCAGAACAAAAGGAACTCGGGAGCTTTAAATTGGCGCGCCTGCGTACAATCGGAAGGAAAAAAAGTCAGAGACTGGTTGTGGAGTGCAGCCTCTTGTATATGCATAATACCAGTGAAGGACAAGCAAGCATTGCTCTCTCGGCTGCTCAACAGAGAGAATTAGCAGGACCACTTTCTGGCAGGAAGTCGGCATTACGCGACGCTGTACCGACTGTAGCTAGATGCGGGGGTCCACGCGTTAGCTCACTATCTGGCAAGGAGAGGGGAGGAGGAAAAGAAGAGGGAGGGAGTGAATGAGCTTTAACGTCGTCGTTGCTGCAGTGTGTGTTTGTGTGTGTGTGAGACGGTGGTGTAGTGTTTGTGGGCGCGGGGACAGAGACTCCAGTTTTGTTTGTTTGTGTGTGTATATATATATATATATAAAGGTAAAGGAAACGAATACTTTTTGTTTTACCTTACAGGCGTACTCAAGTCTGTCGTGTTTTCAGAAAATAGAGCGACACCGGGTGAGGTAACGGGAAGCAGAATAAAAAGGGAGAAGAATGAGGAAACACAAGTGAGGATAAAGTGAGAGAGAGAGAGAGGGCGGGAGAGAGAAAGAGAGACTCCGGATCCTTTGTTCGAGCGCGAGCGATGGTTGGAATCTGAGCCCAGTCGCTTCTGATTCTAATGCTGCTCGTGCAGACAAATAGTGCGGCGTTGCTAACCTGCATCATGGCTGCTACACTGCTGCTGTGATTTTATATATATGTTTGTGCATCATTTTTATGTTGTACTGCCAATGCCCAGCGATTTAAGTGGGAGCAGAGCTGTGTTTTAAGTATTGAAATAACCAGCCTCTCTGAAGGTTTTGTTTTGCCTCTTGTCCTTTCTGCCTTTCCACCACCTCCGCCCCATCTATAGATTCAGGTTCACTGGTGTCATTGAAGAGGGAAGGTTTTGTTGTTTTTGCTTGTCGACGGAAAGTAAAACGTAGATTTTCCATAAACCGAGAGGACCAGCGAAATAAATGCATTTGGAAGATTTTTTTTCAAAAATTCTGTTTGGTTCTAGATTGGAATGTTTTAGACTGTGTCCGCTGGATTCGAGCTTGTTTATTGTGAAGTGCAGTTGTATTATAATGGATGCAAATGCTGCATTCAGCACTCCTATCCGGGTTTAAATATTTTGCATTTTCACGTAACTGTTCAAAATATTTAATCTATTTTTGAAATAGCGTTTCTATAGCAAATTACTGCAAATCTACTGCAAATTAGTTATACATTTGGAGTATGATGTCAGTGTGGAAGATGTGGTGCATTGATGAGAGGTAGCATCTGCACTGTTTCTGCCACCACACAAACCGACCCAAAACTGAATAAACTCCCACAAGACACGTAAACATAGTCATTGAGGAATAATTTAAAGATTCAAATCAATAATAGTCCTATATTCTGCCCGTGGCCTGTAGATAACAGGAGCAGGCATATTCACCTTCTAGACTCTATTCTAATGTTAGGTAATTTGTGATCTGATAGCAAAATTAATTTTATTTGAACATAACAATACATTATTGTTTAGAAATCACTTTTATTTAATTCTCCAGTATTGTAAATTATTGTACTAGGCAGAAAAAGAATCGTTGACTGGCTAATTAGCAGATCAAGGAGCCTCAAAATGCTGTAATTGATACAACATTGCTCACTTGCATAACCATATCAAACTGCACTTCAAGGTTTTACATATTCAATTTCATGTTTAATATGAATCATTTTAAATGCCTTTAGAAATGTTATTAATACAATGTTTAGGTAATATTGAAATTTTATTTATTTTTCCAATTTCCTTCCTTTAGGTACGAGCGCATTCAAGAATATGGTTTCCTGGACATCGGCCCCTCTGCACTTCACTTAGTCATTCTTCATTCTTGTCGCTAGGTAAGGAGCAACACAGTCAAGCTTGATCCACTTCATGCCTGACACTTACTTGCCTAGTTTCAATAATTGTGATTATCAATGGGAATTCTGACTGTTTGTACTCTCTACCCTCTCCCCAGTCCAAAGGTGATCAGGCCAATTTTTGTGGCTCACCTGCAGCTTTGATAGAGACGAGCTATGTCATGTAGGGAAATGCAGCAATCAGTTTGCACCTCAGCAAGGTTCCACAGAAAGCAATGTGATTAATGACCAGATAAGTTTTTAGTGATATTGGTGAAGGTAAATTTTGTCCAGACACCAGGAGAACTCGCCTCTTCTAGAATAGTGCCAACGGGATCTTTTACATCCATCTGAAAAGATTGGTGTTGGGAAATAGAGTTTAAGTAAATTATATTGGTATTTTTGGATGTTAGGAATGAGTTTTAGCTTTAATGTTTAAATTTGATTTGTATTTCTGTACCTGTGTTAAGAAAAGGTCAAGTTGAGTTTTAGTTTCACTTTTAAAAAGTGCCTGCATTTCTAATGAGAGCTTACAACTGTAAGAGAAGTTAAGCAAACACGAGTAGAAAAACTGGGCTGTTGCCAAGCAATGGGTCCAAAGAGGCTGGCCCCTCCCACAGACACACATAGAAGAAACTAGAAACAACAGTTTTTAAGTTCAGTTTTGAATGACAGCTGTCAAGTAGAAGCAACCTAGAAGGTGCAGATAGCCAGTCCCAAGCTAAAGAAGGAAGTCTCGCAAGAATCCAGGGGAATGGAACAGGAGAAAGTCACAAGCAGACCTTCTAGTCAAAGGAAGGACAGGAATCTGGAAAAGGACCTGTTAAGAGTGAGGGGTAGAGAAAGGCTTTAAGCTTAAAGCTCCAAGCTGCAGGAAGTGGTGTCAAAGCAATATAAAGGCCTGTGTGAAGCCAGAAGGTCCAAAGAGGCGGTTGAAGTTCTGTTAATCTTTGCTATGGGCATGTGAAGCAGTGGTACTGTTGAAGGCTGAGTTGATGAGAGTGCATGCGTGGAAGACGACTTGAATTCGTGTGGTGACCCAGGGGAAACATCAGAAGGAGAGAAGGAGGTGGACCCTTGTGGAAGGCATCTGAGAGAAAGTGTCGGTTTGGGAGAAGATTCCAAGGTGAGTTCTTGGAAAGTGGAGATTGAAAACCTTTGTGTGAAAGACTGAGTTCAATGAGACTGGTTGGCTCATCATTTAACAAGCATCTGGGGGAAGTTGATGCGAGACCCATAGCATCTGTTTGGAGGTGGCATCTGTCAATTGGTTTCAGAGTGTTGTGTATCTGACCACCTATTGCCAATTGGTTTATATGGACTGCACTTGCAGTGAACATTAGGGTATAAGGTAGCTTTTGTAACTTGTGTTATCCTTACAAACCTGTATATATCCGTAAAGGTATAGTTGTGGGTGAAGGAGTATTGTAACATAGTTCATCTTTTGTATTAATAAATGTTTTATGCTTTTGTTAAAAGCTCATTAGCTGTCTCCTGTGACTCTGTTCAGTAGCCCCTCTCCATGTATCTAAACAAACAAATAAAAGTTAGGATCTACCAAGCTGGATCCACCCTGGGATCAGGTTTGTCCAGTGGTAACCTCAGCTGGGGATCATAACATTGGTATGGCCTAGTTTAATGTCTTATTCAAAAGGGTTACCCCTGACAATGTAGCACTCCTCAAAATACACTGGTGAATCAACCTGTATTATTTACTGAAATCTCTGGAGTGGAAGTGAAATTTTTACCATTTGAACCAAGGCTGACACTAGGCTATCAGTGATGCACGTTCAATAATTCTATTCTGCTATATTTAAGAACACGTTGGGTCTCTTTGGTGTTTGTGTTTGGACTGTATAAGTTACTTAAACTAAAGATCTAATCAGCTTCTAGTATAGTTTGTTCATGTTTCCTTATAATTGTTTTCTGGCTTGTGTTGATGAAGGGTATTACTTTCGTACCCCTGTATTTATGGTAGAGCATTGTTCGCGGCTGAAAGACTAATCAGACTGGCTTACAGTGTGGTGATAACAAATGGATGCAGCGGAGAAGAGAAGAACAAGTCAATGAAATTGGGATCGGAGCCAAAATGACAGACAAATATTTTAAAGCTATTGAAAGCAGGAATGGAGGAGATGAGGTGGAAAGATTTAAGAAGTTAGTCTGAGAGCAGGAGTACAGCAGATGAATCGACAGCCACCAATGTTGAATGTGGAGGATGGGGAAACAAGGAGTGGGCCAATGTTAGAGAAGGATGAGAGCAGTGCATAGGGCTGAAATTGAAGTGGATGGGGGTGAGGTAATGGACACAATTGAAGGCAAAGACAGGAATTTTATAATTTACATGAATGGTCACAGGGAGCAGTTGGGTTGATGGAATTGTGAGGCTATGAATAGATAAAGATATGAGTAGTGCTTTTTTGATTAGTTGCAATTTATGGAGGGTGGAAGTGGGGAGGGAAGCTTGGGAACTAGGAGAGAAACAAAGCATGAGGTGACAAAGGCACTGAATGATCTGAGCAGCAGTTGGTGTGGTGGTAGTAGTGGCTAAATCTAGCTTTAATGTTACCATGTTTAGTTCAAGGTGGACGAATATACTCTCTTTGTCTAGCCTGCTAAGGATGGCTGAATTTATTGTCCTTTTCACATCCTTCAACAAATATTCTGGAATTTGTAGTAATTATTTTTGACCAGTGTGTGGGTTTCAAAGCTGTTCAGTTAACACTTGTACCGTAATCCATTTTGAGTTGAATGTTGCCAAGGTCCGTTGCCTTTTGCAGACAGTGGAATGTTGCAAATAAATTAGTTTGGGTACTTTCCTTCAATATCAGCAGTGACAACTTTGGATAGCTCTTGTCTTGGACAGATACTACTTAAAGAGCTTCTGAAACTTTTCTTCAATTGTTTGGAGTCAACAGATTTTGTGTAAAATAGGTTGAGCTGCTAAAGCATGCTGCCTTTATTTAATGGTTCTTGACTGTTTGTCTGTTGCTGAATCTCTGCATCACAACCAAATTCCAGAGTTGGGTTGGTAAAGCTTTATACAGTTTGACAAATGCTCCATGGATAACTCCATGTTTCTTTCCACAGAGGATTTGCTATTGATCCAGTTTGGCGATGCCTTGGTAGTGATGTCATTGATCATGATTTTGGGAATGTCAGCCCTGTCTTCGTGGCAACCCTCTTGCCTCTGAGGATTGAGCGTATAATCTAAGTTGACACTTTAGTGACGTACTGAGGGGGTGTTATACTGTTGAGGGTGTCGTCTTTCTGATGAGACGTTAAACTAAATTAGAGAGTCATAAGGACTCGAAACATTAACTTTGTTCCTCTCTGCAGATGCTGTCAGACCTGCTAAGTTTTTCTAGGTATTTTTGTTTTTGTTTTGGATTTCCAGCATCCGCAGTTTTTTGCCTTTAAACTAAATTAGGTTACATCCACTTAACGTCTGCCCTGTTAAGTGGATGTAAAGGACCCCATTGTATTGTTTGAGGAAGAGGAAAGAAGTCCTTCCTGGTGCCCTACCAATACTTAACCCTTAAACCAGCATTACTAAAGCAGTTTATCTAGTCATTACCCCATTGTTATGTGCAAATTGGCTGCCACATTTCCTACATCACAGCAGTCACTACGCTTCAAAAGTACTTAATTGGCTGTAAAATGCTTTGTGGTATCCTGAAATTGTCAAAGGCACGATTTAAATGCAAATGATTTTATCTCTGCCACTCTGTGGATTTGACAGCTTAGCGTACGCTTGCATCTGTCTGGCTTGACTTGGTAGTGCATGGTGGAAGGTCAAACCTGATATAGTCACTACTTCATTTGTCATTACAAAAGTTCAGATTGACTCAGAATTAGCAGATTTCCCCAAAAACTTGTAAGCCAAGTAAGGCAAAGCATTTTAAAAAATTTAAACTGCAACATTTTGGAGACACTTTTTTTCTCTTGTGGATTGTATGGAAATTGCAGTGTTTCTTTGTACTCGCACAAATTACTACGGTCATTGTATTTTGGGTACACAGTTCTTATGTTTCCCTCTAATGTTCTAAATAACTTGGTGATAAAGGACTTTATTGTGTTTGTTAATTTAAGAATCTAGCTTTGGGGTTGATGGGAAGATTACTATCTGGATATGTTTGGTTCTTGGGAACTCCTGTCTGGAGTTTGGAAGAGCCTGGGGAGCTCCAACCTGTGATTACATGCTCAGATTTCAACTAAAGAGCACTTAGATATTGAGCATGACCACCAACTAATTCACAATGTGTAGAAATTTTGTAAAGCAACATTGAAGTCTATCAAAGTGTATGACTTCTATATTCTCTTTACCTACCATTGTAATGTGTGTAATTTTATATTTGTATATTTTTCGGCCCTCTACTCTCTCTCTATTCTTCCTTCCACTTCCCTCTCCACCCAAAAAAAGAGAAGGATGGATTGGTGGCCTAGCTTGTTAGTTGAAACATTCTGATTTAGGTTTCGTAGGTGGCAATCCCACTCGATTACCTCACAACTCTGTTTCACTGCTTATAATCTGGTCACAAGATGTTCAAACAGAAGTTTACTCATTGAATCCCATTATGCAGCATTCAATGTATTTACAAATTGTGGATTCATTAAAAAAACGTTTATGCTCCATGGATGTTCATTGCTTTTAAAATATATTTACTTGTTGAGTATGTCTGGGAAATGAATAAGGATTGGCTAACTGACAGGAAGCAGAGGATAGGGATACATGGGTCATTTTCAGATTGGCAAATTGTAACTAATGGAATGCCACAGTCATCAGTGTTGGTGTCTGAACTATTTATGATCCATATTAATGACGGGGAGGAAGGGACTGATTGTATTGCAACCAAATTTGCTGACGATGCAAAGGTAGGTAGGAAAGCAAGTTGTGAGGAGAAAGCAAAGAGCCTGCAAAGGGATGTAGATAGGTAAAGTGAGTGAAGGGGAAATAATTGTCAGATGGCGTATAATGTGGGAAAATGTGAGGGTATCCAGTTTGGCTGGAAGGATAGAGAAGCAAAATACTACTTAACTATTCAAAATATGGTAGCGAGATCTGGATATCCTTGGACATGAATCACAAGTTAACATTGCAGGTAGAACAAGTAATTAGGAGGGCAAATGGAACATTGGCCTTTAATGTAAGGGGGATGTAGTCTCAAAGTAGGGAGGTCTTGCTACAACTGTACAGGGCATTGGTGAGACGGCACCTAGAATACCATGTGCAGTTTCTTTTTCCTTAAAGAGGGATATACTTGCAGTGGAAGCAGTTCAGAATAGGTTCACGAGGTTGATTCCCAGGGTGAAGGCATTATCTTATGAGGAAAAATTGAGCAGGTTGGGCCAATACTCATTGGAGTTCAGAAGAATGAGAGGTGATCTTATTGAAACATATAATATTTTGTGGGGGCTTGACAGGATAGAAGAATGGGGGGGGGATGTTCCCCATACTGGGTGAATCTAGAACTAGGGGGCACAGTTTTAAAAGTAAGGGATTCCCCATTTAAGATGGAGATGAGGAGGAATTTCTTCTCTTGAGGGTTGTTAGTCTTTGGAATTCTCTTCTCCAGAGAGAAGTGGAGTTAGGCTTATTGAATATATTCAAGGTGGAGTGAGACACATTTTTGATTGACAAGGGTGATCAGGGGTTTTGGGGGCAGGCAGGAAAGGAGTTGAGGCCATAATCAGATTAGCCATGATCTTATTAAATGCTGGAGCAGGCCTGATAGGCTGAATGGCCAACTTCCCCTATTTCTCTGATCTCAATTCTATAATGACTAGTTGAAAAGTCAACATTTTCCTGTGATGTCTGAAGACCTTACGAATAATGTAATTTAATGCTGCAGACACATTGAGAGACATTTTTTGCATTAGTGCTCTGGGTGTGGAATCTTGCTTGATGGAGGAGAAGATTGGTCACAGATGTCAACTTCCCAAATTTCCACTCATTAAAGCTAATAACTGGAAAATTGAATGGGTTGAATGGGCGGAACTATGTCCTTATTACCTAATCTGCTCTTCTGCCAGTGAGTTTATATGTTGCACGTAAGGTCAGAATTTACCCTAGTATTTTTGGTTTGCCCCGTTCATGCAGGTTACCTAATTTGTTGACTGATACTGCCCTTGTGAAAGATTTAAAAATAAAATGCTAAGAGGTTAAGCTTCTGTATCCTGTACATGTGAAAAAAACAAACAGAAATTCTCTATCTGACCAGTGTTTTCTAAACTGGTTTCAGTATGTAACATTGCACGCACACTTTTGAAAATTTCCTTTAGGTTAGCTAATTTAGACAAAATGCAACAGTCTGTTTGTAAATTTTCAGTCTACAATTGGTCACTTATTTAAGATGAAATGAGTTGGGTGCTTCAGTGTGTTTTGCATATTGTTTTATTTTCTCTGCTGGAGTTATGATACAAGACCTGCTTCTTCCTGCTAGGAAAGAATTTTACAGCACAGAGACAGGCCATTCAGACTAATAGACCTATGTCATCGTTTATGCTCCAAACATGCCTTCTCTCACCTTAGTCCATTTCAGCCTATCGATGTATCCTTCTATTCATTTCTCCCTGCTGTACTTATCAAGCTTTGTTTTAAATGCATTAAATTCCTTATGTTGCAAGCCCACAGCACAACTGTCCACAAATTGATGCAAAATGGCAGGGTCGCTGTAAAGATGACTTGTGTTGGAAATGGAGAAGTCAAACTGGTGTGGTTGGAATAATGTCTCAGGATTGGATTAAGACATACAGCCAGAAGAATCTTGCATTCTATTAAATGATCTCATCTGGCTGTGATTTGTTTCATGGCATGAACCAAATTGTGAGACGTGCTATGGCCTTTATGCAAGCTTAAGTAGGCTATTGAATGGTTGTTTATTGAGCAACATTGTATATAGATGCCTTAAAACACACAGCTGAGGGATGACTTGGCTATTTCATGAGTAAGGTCTTAACATGCAAGTGACAGAAGTTGAATAAAGTACAGGGATCTTGTAAATATAATACATTCAATATTTCATTGTTCATTATACAAATTATTTTGTGGAAGTTACTGTTGAGCTATTTTGTTTGTATGTTTTATATTGAATAGATTAGTTTGTTCAGTACTTCAAAATAATTTTTCCTTTGGCCTGTGGATGATAAATTCAACAGGATTAGTTGCAGTGGGGTATATCTCATAGTAACTTTGCTCATGGACTGTTGTGTGCTCATGTTCAGAGCCAGTGAAACTAGTGTAATGGGCGTGCAGGCTTTGCCAGACGTAAGTACAGACGAAGACCTCCAGATATGGAAAACAAAACAAATTGGAAATAAATGGATTGTGTATTTTGTAATATATTTTTGATTTTTAGGTCAGACTTTTGTTCTTGAAAATAAACAGCAACATTCCACCACCGGGCTGGATTTATTTCTCAATCAGCTCCTTTAGCACCCCCAATACCCCCCAGCTTTTTTTTTGGTTCTTCCAACCATTTAGCAGATAAATAACTTGGAACCAGTTGCCAAAAACAGCACGGGTTGATGCCTTACTATTTATTTCCTTTTCCTCCCTGTGGAGGAAATAACTTGTTGTCTCCAGATTGAGATTAGACAATTCCCATATGGATGATCCCAGGTGTACACATCCTGCATCTTTTAATTTTATTACAGGTAGTGTAACAATGGTGCAGGTAGAACCAACTGGCAGAAACTAAATGTTAAAGGTTAAAATAGGTTTGGTGGTTACTTGGAGTATTAACAGCTAGATGAATTTATATTGGAGTTTTAATAGTCATTAAGTTTAATGTTTGTTCCAGTAGTTCAACAAGGTGCAACATTTAACAGGCAGGAGAAATGTTTAGGGGAAACTTTGCTGATTTTCTGTGTGGATGTGCAACTTTAATTAGTTTTGCTTCCTTAATATGTGGGGATCAAGCAATATTTGACTCTGATCTGTGATATATAGAATTGTGGAATGGTTAAACTCAGGAGGCGGCCATTTGGCCCTTCATCTCCATGTTGGCTTGCTGCAAAAGTAACTCACTTAGTACCATTCCCTGCCTATCCTCTGTAGTCCTGCAGTATTTTTCTGTTCAGATAATTATCCATTTCCCTTCTGAAATCCATAATTGAACCTGCCTCCTCCAGACTCTCAGGCAGTGTATTCCAGAAACTAACTAACAAGATGCTTGCGTACCAGCATGGGCCTCAGTTATGCCTTTCTCTTTGTGGGGTATGTGGAACATTCCTTGTTCCAGTCCTACTCTGGCCCCCTCCCACAACTCTCTTTCTCCGGTACATCGATGATTGCTTCAGTGCTGCTTCATGCTCTCGTCTGGACCTGGAAAAATTTATTAATTTTGCTTCCAATTTCCACCCCTCCATCATTTTCACATGGTCCATCTCTGACACTTCCCTTCCCTTCCTTGACCTCTTTGTCTCAATTTCTGGTGATAGACTGTCCACCAATATCCATTACAAGCCTACCGACTCCCACAGCTACCTCGCCTACAGCTCCTCACACCCCGCTTCCTGTAAGGACTCCATCCCGTTCTCTCAGTTCCTTCGCCTCCATCGCATCTGTTCTGATGATGCCACTTTCCAAAACAGTTCCTCTGACCATGTCTTCCTTCTTCCTTAACCGAGGTTTTCCACCCACGGCGGTTGACAGGGCCCTCAACCGTGTCCGGCCCATCTCCCGCGCATCCGCCCTCATACCTTCCTCTCCCTCCCAGAACCATGATAGGGTCCCCCTTGTCCTCACCCCACCAGCCTCCACATTCAAAGGATCATCCTCCGCCATTTCTGCCAACTCCAGCATGATGCCACCACCAAACACATCTTCCCTTCAGCCCCCCCTGCCCCCGCGGCATTCTGCAGGGATTGTTCCCTCCAGGACACCCTGGTCCTCTCCTCCATCACCCCCTACACCTCAACGCCCTTACACGGCACCTTCCCATGCAACCGCAGAAGATGCAACACCTACCCCTTTACTTCCCCTCTCCTCACCGTCCAAGGGCCCGAACACTCCTTTCAAGTGAAGCAGCATTTCACTTGCACTTCTCTCAATTTAGTCTACTGCATTCGCTGCTCCCAATGCAGTTTCCTCTACATTGGAGAGACTAAACGCAGGCTGGGTGACCGCTTTGCAAAACACCTTTGGTCTGTCTGCAAGCATGACCCAGACCTCCCTGTCACTTGCCATTTCAACACTCCACCCTGCTCTCTTGCCCACATGTCCATTCTTGGCCTGCTGCAATGTTCCAGTGAAGCTCAACACAAACTGAAGGAACAGCACCTCATCTTCCGACTAGGCACTTTACAGCCTTCCGGACTGAATATTGAGTTCAACAATTTTAGATCATGAACTCTCTCTTCCATCCCCACCCCCTTTCCCATCCCCCTTTTTTCCAATAATTTATATAGATTTTTCTTTTCCCACCTATTTCCATTATTTTTAAATGTATTTCCATCCATTGTTTTATCTCTACCTTTTAGTCTATTTCGATCCCTTCCCCCCACCCCACCCCCACTAGGGCTATCTGTACCTTGCTCGTTCTGCTTTCTACCCTTAATGTCACCTATTAGCACATTCCTTAGATAATATCACCACCATCAACACCTCTTTGCCCTTTTGTCTGTGACATCTTTTGGCTATCGCCACCTATCACTGGCCCTCTATCCAGCTCTACTTGTCCCACCCCCCTTAAACCAGCTTATATTTCACCTCTCTTCTATTTTTCCTTAGTTCTGTTGAAGAGTCATACGGACTTGAAACGTTAACTGTGTTCCTCTCAGCAGATGCTGTCAGACCTGCTGAGTTTTTCCAGGTATTTTTATTTTTGTTTTTGTTTTGGATTTCCAGCATCCGCAGTTTTTTGCTTTTAAGATACTTGCTGTGTTTTTTTCAAAAAAAGTTTTACGCACATTGCCTTGGGTTCTTCTGCCATTCACCTTAAATTTGTGTTCTCTGGTTTTTGACTCTTAAGCCACTTTGAACAGTTTTTCCCTATGTAGTCTGTCCAGACCCACATGATTTTGAACACTTCTGTCAAATCTCCCTTCGGCTTACTCTTTAAGGAGAACAGCCCCAGTTTCTCTAGTCTATCCACGTAACTGAAGTCCCTCATCTGTGGATCCTTGTAAATCTTTTCTGTACCCTTTTCTAATGCCTTTGTATCCTTAATCTTAACAATGTGGTGTGCACGGTGTGGCCTGTGGGTGTGTTTTTTCAGGGGCTAATGATCTGTATCTACTTTCAGATCATCATAAAATTAAATGCACTCATGTTGATTGTTCTATCTGAGACCCATCTTGCGCTGTTTGACGCTGTTCCCACTAAACTTATGACCAACCAACTTCCCTTCCTGGCTCCCATGTTAGCTGTCGTTCTTAATTGTTCTCTCCCTTCGCGTACTGTATCACTTTGCTTCAAATCTTCCATCATCATCGTTTTTCTCAAAAGTCCAACCTTCAACTCTTCTGTCCTTGCGAACCATCTCCCCTTCTTCAACCTCCCTTCCTTTCAATTCCTTGAATGTGCTGTTACCTCCCAAATTTGTGCCATCTTTTATCGAACTCCATGTTTGAATCCCCCCACTGAAACAGCTTTTATCAAGGTGATAAATGAAATCTTGTGTGACTGACCATGGTGAGCTATCAATCCTCCTTTCCTTGACCTGTGTGCTGCTTTTGACACAGTTGACCACACCATCCTCCTCCAAAACTCTTCACAGTCATCCAGCTGGGTGGGACTGCATTCTTTTTCTATTCTTATTTTGCTAACTGTAGCCAGAGAATGGCTTTCAATGGCTTACCACACCCACTCCTTCACCATTACCTCTTGTGTCCCCAAAGATCTGCACCCCTCTTGTTTCTCATCTTGGCAACATCATCCAAAAAGACAGTGTCTGTTTCCATATGCATGCTGACGATATCCAGCTTGGTCTCACCAGCACCCCTCTCGACCCAACTCTTCCACTGTCTTTAAATTGTCAGACAGCTTATTCAACTTGGTGGTTGAGCAGAAATGTCTTGCAACTAAATATTAAACTCCATTCCCTGGCCATTGAGTCCTTCTCTTTCCCTGACTAAATCAGACTGTTTGCAACCTTGGTCTCCTATTTGACCCCAAGATGAGTTTCAAACCACACGTAAGATATAGGGAGCAGGAGTAGGTCATTTGGCCCCTCTAGTCTGCTCACCGTTCAAATAAATCATGGCTGATCTTCTAAATGCCATTTTCCCACACTATCCCCATATCCCTTGATGTATTTACTGTCTAGAAATCTATCAATCTCTGTCTTGAACATACTCACTCTGACTCTCCACAGCCCTCTGGGGCAGAGAATTCCAAAGATTTATCACTGCCTGAGTGAATAAATTCCTCCTCACTTCAGTCCTGAAAGGCCTAGCTCTTATTCTGAGATTGTGACCCCTGGTTCACGCCATCACTAAGACTGCTTGCTTCCACCTCTGTAACATCACCTGATTCTGTCCATGTCTCAGCTTGTCTGCTGCTTAAATGCTTGTCCATGCCTTTGATACTTCTAGATGTGATTATTCCAAAACACTCCTGGCTGGCCTCCCATGTTCTCCCATTCATAAACTTAAACTCATCAAAATCTCTCCTGCCTATGTCCTTACTTGTACCAGATTCCAATCACCCCATATCCAGTTGCTTGCTGACCTATATTGGCACTTTGTTAAGCAGTGCATCAATTTTAAAATTCTCGGCCGTGTTTTCAAATCCCTCCAAAACTTTACCCCTCCCTATCTCTGCCGTCTCCTTCAGTTGTCCAATTCTGGCCTCTTGAGCATCCCTGATTAATGCTGTACTAGCAGCTGTTACAATGGTGAAGTTTAGATGATTATTATGTGTTAGAGCTGTATCTTTTGAATTGTAAGAGGGTTATAATTTGGGACTGTATTTTAAACTTAGGGTAACTGAGGGGGATCATGTGATCTGTGCTGGAGTCTACCTGTCTGTAAAAGCTGGATGTGATTAGTAAGGATCAAAAGGAAAATTCAAATTGTATTACTGAAGGGGAGGTGAGTGTTATTTACATTTGGGGACAATCATAGCTGTTGCTATGTCCATAATCAAGTCTCCTGAAAACAAAGATGTCACTGGTATCAAGATTATAAATAGTTGACAAAAACAAAAACAATTACCTGGAAAAACTCAGCAAGTCTGGCAGCATCGGTGGAGAAGAGAAGAGTTGACGTTTCGAGTCCAATGACCCTTCAACAGAACTGAATAAATATGGTTATAAATTATGGTTATAAATAGTTGTGCTGAAACCTGCCCTTTGTTTCTAAGATGAAAGGCTGTTGTGGTCAGGGATAGCTAATTAACATTTCTACTTGGAAGCAGGGTTAAAGGTGTTTCCTGTTGCTTGGAGAAGGGGATAGGGGAAGTCATTTTTGGGATCAAGTTACAGGCTTTTGTAATAACCCCAGGAATATCGCAGACCAAGACAGTTGATGCTTTAATCTTGTGTAGTTTGCAGCTCACTGATAAGGGGAGCAAGAGATAAATGTTAGCCAGGCAGAGGAAATACTAATTTTATCCAGCTCAATTTGGGAATGGAGTTAATGAGGGAAGAGGCTGGAAGATTTGCCTAGGTTGGAACTAGCTGAAGAAATCTACAGAAACCCTCACAGTGAAAGGGAGTTAGACTGGGAGAAAGCAGATGGGCTTCACTTAAACCGTGCTGGGACCAGTTCCTTGGTGAACTGAATAACTAGGGCTATACGGGGGGGGGAGGGTTCTGGAGAGGGGATAAGTAAGCTTACAAAGCAAAAGGATATGGCAGCATTGCAGGGCAGCTCCTTAGGTAATGACACCCAGCGTGTGACAGGAAGGGACAGAGTGTACAAACATAAAAGAAACAGCAGCATATAGGGTCAAAAGGTGAAAAAATGGTAAAAAGGCAAAGTTAATGGCTCTTTACTTAAATGCACATAGTATCCGGAAGAAAATAAATGAATTAACGGCACCAATAGATAATAGGTATGATCTTATAGCCATTACGGAGACATGGTTACAAGGAGATCAAAGCTGGGAACTAAATATTCCGGGGTATGTGACTTTTCGAAAGGACAGGAAGGAAGGAAAGGGTGGTGGGGTAGCTTTGTTAGTACGAGATGGGATAAGTACGATAGCAAGAAATGGTCTTGGATTGGAAGATGTGGAATCCATATAGATGGAGGTAAGAAATAACAAGGGGAAGAAGACGCTGGTGGGAGTAATCTATAGGCCCTCTAACAGTAGCTATGCCATTGGACGGAGAATAAATTAGGAGATAATGAGGGCATGTAAAAAAGGCAGTATATTAATCATGGGTGACTTTAATCTTCATGTATATTGGGAAAATCAAATTGGCAGAGGTAGCCATGAGCAAGAATTCACGGAGTGTCTTTGGAACAGTTTCCTAGAACAATATGTTGTGGATCCAACCAGGGATCAGGCTATTTTGGATCTGGTAATGTGTCATGAGGCAGGTTTAATGAATGATCTTAGAGTAAAAGATCCCCTAGGAAACAGTGACCATAACGTTGTGGAAGTTAGCATTCAGTTTGAGAGTGAGAAACTTGGTTCATAAGCAACGGTGCTAAACTTAAATAAGGGTAATTACAAAGGAATGAGGGCAGAGTTGGCTGGAGTGGACTGGGAAAGGAGTTTAGCAGAAAAAGACAGTTGATGAACAATGGCAGACATTTAAGCAAATATTTCATGACTTACAACAAAGTGAGGAAGAAGGATTGTAGGAAGGGGTTAAACCAACCATGGTTAACCAAGGAAGTTAAGGATAGTATCAAAGTGAAAGAAAAAAACATACAATGTGTCAAAGATTAGTGGCAAGCCAGAGGATTGGGAAAGTTCTAAAAACCAACAGAAGGTGACCAAAAAAATGAGGGAGAAAATAAACTTTGAGTGTAAACTATCAAGTAATTTAAAAATGGACAGTAAGACCATCTTTAAATATATAAAAAGGAAGAGAGGGGCGAAAGTCAATATAGGCCCCTTGGAGAATGAGGCTGAGGAAATAATGGGGAACCAGGAAATGGCAGAGGAGTTGAATAAATACTTTGCATCAGCCTTCGTGGTAGAAGACACTAATAACATACCAAAAATACTAAATAATCAAGAATCAAAAAGGCCGGGGGGGGTGGGAGAGTAAATAAATACAATCTCTCTCACTAGAGGAAAAAGTAGTCGGGAAACTAATGGGCCTAAAGGCCGATAAGTCACCTGGGCCTAATGGGTTACATCCTAGGATATTAAAGGAAATAGCTGCAGCGATAGTGGATGCACTGGTAGTAATCTTCCAAGAATCCTTAGATTCTGGAAAAGTTCCAGAGGATTGGAGAACTACCAATGCCCTTATTCAAAAAGGGAGGGAGACAAAAAACAGGTAACTATAGGCCAGCTAGCTTAACGTCTGTCATTGGGAAAACATTAGAGTCTAGCATAGAGCATATAATAGCAGAGTATTTAGAAATGCATAATATAATCAAGCAGAATCAACATGGCTTCATGAAGGGGAAATCATGCCTGACAAATTTATTAGAATTCTTTAAGAAGGTAACAAGCAGGATAGATAAAGGGGAACCAGTATATGTAATATATTTCGATTTCCAAAAGGCGTTCGATAAGGTACTACACATAAGGCTACTTAATAAGTAGTGTTCGGGGTAGAATATTAGCATGGATAGAGGACTGGCTAACTAACAGAAGAGAGAGTTAGGATACGGGGGGCATCTTCAGGATGGCAACCTTTAACTAGTGGAGTGCCACAGGGATTAGTGCTGGGGCCACAATTATTTACAATATACATTAATGACTTGGATGAGGGAAATAAATGCATTATCACCAAGTTTGTGGATGACACAAAAATAGGTGGGAAGGCATTGGTGAGGATGACAGAATCTACAGAGGCTTATAGTCAGGTTAAGTGAGTGGTCAAAAATGTGGCAGGTGTAATATAAAGTGGGAAAATGTGAGGTTATGCACTATGACAGGAAGAATAAACAAGCTGAACATTACTTAAATGGAGAAAGACTGAAGAAAGCTGCAACACAGGGATTTGGGGTCCTCGTGCATGAATCCCAAAAAATCAGCATGCAAGTTCAGCGGGTAATAGGGAAGGCAAATGGAATGTTGACCTTTATTTCAAAGGGAATAGAGAATATAAATAAGGAAGCCTTGCTAAAACTATACAAGGCACTAGTTAGACCACACCTACAATGCTGTGAACAGTTTTAGTCCCCTTATCTAAGGAAAAATATACTTGTTTTGGAGGCAGTCCAGAGAAGGTTCATTAGGTTGATCCTGGGTATGGAGGAATTTCCTTATGAGGAGAGGTTAAGTAGGTTGGTCCTGTACTCATTGCAGTTTAGAAGAATGAGGGTGACCTTATTGAAGCATATAAGATTCTTAGGGGGCTTAACAGGGTAGATGCTGAGAGGTTGTTTCTCCTTGTGGGAGAGTCTAGACCAGAGCGCATAATCTCAGAGTAAGGGGTTGCCCATTTAAGACAGAGATGAAGAGGAATTTCTTCTGAGGGTAGTGAATCTGTGGAATTCTTTACCACAAAGGGCTGTAGAAGCAGGATTGTTAAGTGTATTCAAGGCTGAGATTTACCGATTAAAAATCTGCCTGTGAATCAAGGGTTATGGGGGAAAGGCAGGAAATTGGAGTTATCAGATCAGCCATGATTTCATTGAATGGCGGAGCAGACTCGATGGTCCGAATAGACTACTTCTGCTATGTCTTATGGTCAGCCTGTCTGTCCAAAGCCAGGTCAAGGAGCAGAGGGCTATTAGGAACCCAGGGTTTTTCTGATTTTTTAAAAAAAATCACTAAGCAGTAAGGCAGTGAGGCCAAAGCTTGAGCTGAGGAGTCCACGCTCGTGAGGTCTTAAAGGAGTGTTAGAGGGCCACTTAGCCAAAAGCTTCCCCATGAAATCGCATAACTCGAAGGATATCTGGAACGCTGAGGCGAAATCAGTGAATCCCAGAGAGCTGCGACATACTTCGTTTGATCCCAGGAGAAGAAGTGAATGAGCAGTGTATAAGGAGTGTATAAGGGTGGAATTAGAATGTGAAAAGGGATTTTTTTTTTGCTCGTGGGATGTGGGTGTGGCTGGCTAGCATTTATTGCCCTTGTCCAGAGGGCATTTTTTAAGAGTCAACCACATTGCTGTGGGTCTGGAGTCAATGTAGGTGACCTGTAGGTGCAGGTAAGGACAGCAGATTTCCTTCCCTAAAGGGCATTAGTGAACCAGATGGATTTTTATGACAATTGACAATGGTTTCATGATCATCGTTAGACTTTTAATTCCAGATATTTATTGAATTCTGATTCCACCATCAGCCATGGTGGGATTCAAACCCAGGTCCCTAGAACATTAACCTGGGCCTCTGGATTACCAATACCACTACCACCGCCTTCCCACTCAAGTCTTGACAAACTATAGTGTTAAGTTGGTGCTTGGTGAGGGAACATGTCAAAAATAAGAAATTAGAAAACAAGCTGCATATACAATTATTTGCAATTGCGCAAGTGGTACAAAAAAGATTGGGAGAAAATCAAAATACCAATGATAAATAGGGAGATAAACTGCAAGCCAGAAATATCAAAAGTATGTTAACTATCAAGAGGCTAAGGTAGACATGATGCATTTAGACATTCAGTAGCCTTGGGGGTCAGCATTGAGCATGTAATGAGCAGCCATTTAATAGATGTGCCACACCACAGCCAGGGTCATTTTGTGTACACCTTACTACACCGCATCTAAAATTATTGAGCTTGCAGCAAAGATGGTGTGGCAGTCTCTCATAAAGCTGGCTGATGACCAAGGAGTTTCTTTGAGGACAAGCTGTTCTCTCTCATTCTAGTTATAATGAGGTAGCGTCTGTTGTGAAGTTGATTGCTAACATGGTCTGGATTGGTCTTTTGTTCATGAGTTGGTGACACTTTAGTGGCAGCTGTGGCATCTCCCAAGAGATTCTTTGCTGCAATATGATTTTCTGATGCCTGGGAGACAATATGTTTGCAAGGACTGGTAGCCATTTGGTGTTAATTGATCTCAGTTTCTGTTATTATTTTCATTGCATTATGTGGGAAGAATTTAACCATTCGGGTGTACAATATTATTTAACTGAGTAGGAGAGAGCTGGAATATTGGTGCATTAGGTCCCCAAGTTGAGCCTGGAAGCTTATTTTGCAGGCCCTTTCTATTCATGATTTTCTGAACTAACTTGGAGCTACCATTGTTCTAGGTAAGAACATAAGAAATCTGATCAGTAGTAGACCATACAGCCCTTGTAGCCTGCTCTGCCATTCAGCACAATCATGGCTGATCTTCTGTCTCCACTCTACTTTCCCACCTCCTCCCCATATCCCTTGACTCCCTGCCTATCTCAGTCTTGAATATACTCAACAATGGAGTTCTAGAATCTAAGTAGTTTTGGAAAATCATAAGAGGTTGCTGCAAAGATTGTGGGTACATGGTTTAAAACCCTCGGATGTAGGCCTCAAGTCCTGGGGATTTGTCTATTTTATTTCCTTAAGTTTCTCAAACATTTTCTTTTGCTGGTAACTAATTGCTTTAAATTTCTCACTCTCTTATCAGCCACTTGATTATCCTCGACCCCTGGTGCGTAATTTGTGTCTTCTACTGTGAAGACGGACATCAAAATATTTGTTCACCATCTGTGCCATTTCCTTATTCCCCAGGGTAATTTCTACCTCCAAGGGCTCTTGCTATCTGTTTTTCTATTCCTGGCTTATTTACTTTCCATCTTTTCCCCTTTTAACTAACTTTTTAGTTACCTTTTGCTGGTTTTTAAAACTCTCCTAACCCTCAGGCTTGTTACTAGTCTTCGCAACATGATAAATTTCCTCTCTTAATCTAATACTATCCTTAACTTTCCTAGTAAGCCACGAATGATTATTTCTGAGTTTTTGTCTTTTAAGGCAATGTATTTTTGTTGAAAATTTTGAATTGTTTCTTTAAATATGTCCCATTGTTTACTTACCACCATAACTTTTAATCTATGTACCCAATCACCCTTAGCCAGCTCACCCCTCATACCTTTGTAATTGGCTTTGTTTAAGTTTGAGATTCTTGTTTGTTACTTGGGTATGTTGCTCTCAAACTTAATATGGAATTAAGTTGTATTATGATCATTTTTGCCCAGAGGATTTTTTACTATTATTACATTGCCTTTGTTGCAGACTCCAATTATTTCTTGTTTAATGCTCTGTCCAATGGTATAACTAATGCTGAGGCTGTAAATTAATCCCATCAGCATTTTCTGATCCTGGTTATTCTTAATCTTGCTACTGTCTTTATGTCATCCTTTTATCAGGACTGCTATCCCTTTTCCATTCTGCCCATCTTTTTGAAATTTTGTGTACCCTGGCATATTTATTTCCCAACCTTGGCCACCTTGTAATCATGCCTCTGTAATGGTGATTAGATTTAAATTATGTATAATTTTATTATGAATGCTTGGCATATTCAGGTAAAGAGCCTTTAATTTTTTTTTATTGCTGTTCTTTGTATGGACAGAATTTGCTGATGCACTATTCTCATTAAACAGTCTGTCCCTTTCTGCTTGTCTTTACCCAAATTGCTACCTGCTGTATTGCTGTAGCTGTTCTATTTAGATTTCTAACTTCCCCCACCCCATTTTTCAGTTTAAGGCCTTATCAAAACAGATAAATGTGTAATATAGGAACATACTTTGTGCCATTCAATGTCCATCCAAAAAGATGTTGAGTTCTTGTGAAGCATTGGTATGATGAAGAATGCAAACATCCTTGTTAACACAATGGATCTCCATTTCCTGCAATAACCTTTGAAGGTTGCCATATCTTGACTTGAGTTATTCCCTATCTTTATTCCAAGAATGACCAGGCAGGCATCAGACCAAATAGGAGCAGTTGTGATCAATTTCTTGTTCCTTCCACCCAAGTTGAAAGTGGTTTCCAAAAGAAGAAGGCAGAGACTGTTTCTTGACTTGATGGAGGCATTGGATATTTCTGCCGCACTGGTTCCCTGATCAAGATGCCAAAGATGTGACCTCAATGGGTTGTTATGGCCATAGAAAGGATGTCTTGAGACAGGAAATTTCAAATAATGCTGGGTAATAAGATGAATACATGGAGGATCCAGAAGAATGGGCCTCTTTGGGGATCTATTTTTGCTTCAATTTTTTTCAGTATTTTTGCAAATAATCTACTTTCAGCAATCTACAGGTTATTCAAGTATGCAGATGCCATCTGCCTGGTTTCAAGATATTGCACATACTTGATAGCAAAGAAGAAGAAAATAGATAGTTTTGACAGACGCACGACTTTTACAAATGAATTTTTTTTTACCAATTTGAAATGTACGATGTATAGTAAAAATAGAATTTTGACTTCCTAAGCTTGTAGATTTAAAAAGCAATGCAACACACTTTAAAAACTGTTGGTTTAGTAGCACAAACCAGCTGTGTTCCTGCAATGTTGTTAAGATTTCCCCTTTGATTTGTAGTTGTTAGCTCCTAAATCAACATTTCTGGCTGCAGTGCAAATAGCCTGTTAGCCTACAGCTTAACTATTTGTCTTAATCTACACTTAGCTTAACTATTTGTCTCGAGACCTCTGAGTTGAATATGTCCAACTGCAACCTCGTATGGGACATGTTACCTAAACACGTTTTCGCCATCGTTCAGTCTTGGTATCCGGCTATCCAGAGCACAATGCCAATGTGTCAGCTTGCCAGCGCATGTATTGTCAATTGTATATGATCAGTAAACTCATCAAAGTTGGCTTTTAAAGGCCTTTTTTTAAAGGTATTTATTTCGTATCGAAGGTATAAACGTTTCTTTTTTATGTTCAGATGCTTTTCTCAATGGGCACTGCAGGTTTGGATGCAAAAACTCCTTAGGCAAGGTGGTTTACATATTATACCAAGAAACTGACGAGTGAAGTTTGCCAGAAGAAGCTGGAAGAACATTCGATTCTTTAAACAACTGTGCCTTTTGAACATATTGTAAAGGACTAATATTATATAATACCTGTTTATATTTTTTCTTTCCAAATCATCAAATTATTGGCAAATCTAATTAATGTGCTTGTCTAGTGTTTGGCAGCAACTTGCATTTGTATCTTGCCTCTAATGTAGAAAAATGGCCCCAGAACTTCCAAGGAGGTGTAATGAAACAAAAGTGGATGTTGAGCCAAGGAAGGAGATATTAGGAGGTGTGAACAAAAGCTTAGAGGTTTTAAGTTGGACCATAAAAGAAGGGAGGGAAGTGAAAGGGTTTGTTGACCGTAAAATGCCACCTATGTGCAGTCAACTTAGCGTATTGGACAAAGAGCCGGGATAACTGAAAATCCAATCAATAATATCTTTATTGGTTACTAATTTCAAACACCCAAGTAATTAATAATGTATATAGATTCAATTCAACTGTTATGTAATAACTAAACTACGCTACTCTGAGCAACTAGAGCGCTTACAGAATAGCTATCTATCACGCATTTAAGTTCGGTATTACCCCCACAAGCAGAATTGATCAGGCTCGGCCGGTGACGAACGCTCTTGATAGTAGCTCAGGGTGGGTCTTACTTCGACGGTTGGTCCTAGGTTGTCGCTTTATTGGTTCCGAACCTCTGCCTTTTTATAGGGTTTTGTCCAGTTTTCCGAATGTTCCAAGATGTGCTTGGTCACCGTGACTCACGACCCTCATGACCTGAGGTTTGACATCGTTAATTCGACGTTGTTAATTCAGTGACCGTTGTAAGCAGGACACCCCTGCTCCCTTATTCTTCTTATCAGGTCTTTATTTAATCATCTTGCTGATCACATTTGTTTCACTTTAAGTAACTGGTCATGAGACGTTTTGCTCATCTCAGATGATCTTGTTAAACTGCAGCCACAGCCCTCCTTACAGGTTTTGGGTCAACTGCAGAATTGTTCTTTCTCCCAGCATGCTGTGGGGCTGAGGCCTTAGCCGTGGGGCGTACGGCTACAGTCCCCCCTTTGATCCATTGAGTGAATAACGAAATCTGATCACACCTTGAGTCCTGATCAACTTCATGCCTATAGGAGAGCATCCTTCCTCTCATGGTGTTACAAAGCAAAACTAACTAAGGCGCTCATTTGTTTAGTTATTAGCATTGCTTTGCTCATCAGTTTAAACAGTTGTTAATTTTGCATTAATTCTCAGTTCTGAGCTCTTATAATTTTCTTACAATCCTTTGTTATTCAATGCCACCTCACATGAAAGGCCAATTTCTTGTCAATCTTAGCATTCCATCGTTTCATTAAAGTTACAGTGTGCACTTGCCAAATTAATATCATCATCACAAAAATGACAGAATTCTGATCCATGGGTGAATCTGTACATTTGAGCCCCAATCCCAAAAATCGTCCCACCAAGTAGTTTCCTTAATACCTTTAATGGTTTGGTCAATCTCTTTGGTCTGCTGGGTAACTTTCAGAAAAACTTTATGGGCATGTTCGAGCTGCTCCCTAATCTTTTGCAAATCCTCCGGTAGCAACTTGATCTGCATTTCATATTTCTCAAAATAAGTGTCTAGGTTATCCTTGATTTCCTCAGTTGCATTAATGGTGGATTTCTTCCTCCTACGAATGTCCACTGATTCTGCTTCACCGATATGGGCTGTGACCCTGGGCTTCAGACAAAGTTTGGTTGGTAGTGGGGCATACCCTTTTCCATACTGAAACCCCGGTAAGGTGGTAGTGATACAATATCTCCCTTTTCCTTGATATCCCACTCTGGTTAA
Source organism: Cetorhinus maximus (assembly GCF_964194155.1). Lineage (NCBI taxonomy): Eukaryota > Metazoa > Chordata > Chondrichthyes > Lamniformes > Cetorhinidae > Cetorhinus > Cetorhinus maximus. Next base: position 112,734,411 of record NC_135880.1, read on the forward strand.
CTCTATTTCTAACTTGCGTGCTTCCATGGTGCAATTTAGGGTTCTATTCACCTTACTCCCACAAAGTGCATGTTCATTTGGATATATGGGGTAAGGACAAACCATAACTTTGTTTGCTGACACGAGGTTAGGGCAGACCCTACTAATCCTCCCTTTCTTTCTACCGCATAGGGTAGGATATCCTTGTATGCTATCCAAACTCTCCTCTTATGATCCCTATGTTTTGTAACTTGGAAACCTTCATCCCTTGTGCATTCTGGAGTATGACAGGGTGTCCCAAAACTACCCCCATGGCTTGTTCAGTGGGTCCCTTACAATCCCAATTGAACCATACGCGGGTCAATTGCCTGAGTTGACAGTCTGTTATCTGTGAGGGGGGTCGGTCTTTTCACTAAACTTCGCAGTTGTTTGTTGGTTGTCCAAGATGGAACTGAACTCTGATTGGCCTGCTCTAGATTTTACCAGCAGATGGATATTCACCCTGTACTCCCGGGTCCTGGGAATATTGGTGGACTCATCCTACATGTCCCCATCATATCTGGCAGGAGATATGTCTCCTCAGAATCGGGGGTTGGGCCCCAGGGGGATGCCCGGGCAAAGTATTACTGGGCATGCCTTCCTGCCTCCCCCCAATTTTCTACTTACAATGTCGGCTACATGTCTCAATGCACATTGCATGGCCCCTGGTGTCCCACTATGACACCTAACACACACCCAAGTCACGTTCTCATATGCTTGGATTCTCCTGATTTGTAGACATTCTCCTTCTCCCCTATTGAACATCAGACAGTCCTCCTCTATTTCCAGGATGGATTGAGTTGTTAGCAGAAGCATTAGTGTCAGCCAAGTTGCGGTAGATTGCATGTCGTCTCCTTGTTACCTCCTATAATATACAAGGTAATTTCTGCTCTTATGTACAGTTTTTTTTAAATCAGTGTATCAATCATGTGGCAATCGTGCCCATAGTTTATTACCCCATGTCAGTGGTACATCTAGCCTCCCGTTTTAGATATTGTTGAGTTAGATGAGCCAAAGGTTTTCGTCGTCCCCTCTCCTATTACTGTCTACGGTCAGGTCCTACCAACTGATCCAGGGGCACCTCATCATCCCCTATGTGTAATAACCTGCCTTGTGAATTTCTTGACCACTCTGGTTGGAATTGGGCCCACCCACCAAGTGGGGTTGAGATTTGATTCGGTAGAGTCGTCAGAACAGTCAACTCTGATGGGGCTGTATCCCCCATGTCTGTGTGTGCTGCTTTGGTGGCGAAGCCGTCAATGTGATTCCTACAGTAGCTTACCAGAAAGGATCTTAAGGCTTTTAAATCATGGGGCAAGGGTAATTTAAGGATGGAGTCTATGCGCTTCCGTTCTATCTCCCGTTTTCCATACATGATAGTGGCTCCTAAATAAGTGACACTGTCGCGCATGATCTGTGCCGCCTTTGGGTTAACCTTAAACTCCAGTGATTCCAAAAGGTTTAATACTTCCCCCAACAAATCAAGGTGTTCATCTTTGGTGTCAGTCTGTAGAAGTAGATCGTCTACTGCACCAGGCACTCAGGGCGAGAGAACTTTTGGAGCCCCATGGCTAAGTGCTGGTGGAAGATGGATGGAGAATTGTGGAATCCCTGTGGATGGCAGGTCCAGGTGTATTGTCTGCCCTTAAAGGTGACTGCAAACTTATATTGGCATTCTCTAGTTAAGGGAATGGACCAAAATCCATTCCTGATGTCCAGAACCGTGAATAATTTTGCCTTCGGGTTTTGTTTGATCATAGTTTCGGGACAAGTCGCTACGGTAGGGGCTGTAAGAATTGTCTTTTTGTTCAATTCTCGGTAGTCGATCGAGAGTCACCATGATCCATCCGGTTTCCTGACTGACCATATGGGGGAGTTGTTCGTTGAAGCAATTAGTCGTAGGACGCCTTGTTGGAACAGGCTGTCTATTATCCTTTCCACATTAGCCTTAGCCGCTGACGGGAACCCATACTGCCGTTGTGGCTTTGGGTCCTCCCCATCAATGTGGACATCACCCTGCATATGCCCACAGTCATGCTTATGCGAGGCAAAAACAGATTTATGCTTATCCAGCAATGTCTGTACCGCGGGTACCGACAACATCTCCGTGGGGTTAACCCAGAAATCGGCAATGGTACACACCCGGTCTTGATAGGTTCCCGTGGGGATATTCAATGGAATGCCCCCTTCCTTTACCTAGCATCTGCCAAATGCAGACATTGGCCGGGTCAAATGAGAGACTGTGTTTCCACATAAAATCTGAAGCCGAGATATGTTCTGTATGGGTGGGAAGCTGAACTAAGATAGTGGGGAGGTAACAAGTCAACCTGCCTAATTTAAAGGAAATATGTTCAGTCCCCTCCCCCATGTTGAGTGTCCGAAGAATCCACTTAAAAGAGAGTGCGCCATGTTGTTGTGTTGATAGCTCTGGATATGCTCAGGGTCGTGCGGGAGGCCCCCGTGTCCCATAAAAATTTGACGGGGTGGCCCCCAACCTCGCCTTTCACTAAGGGTCTCCCTACATCGTCCCACCTGGCACTACGTACCCAGAGGGGAGGAGCCTGACACTGTCATGCTTGGGAGTGCTCCCCCGAGATTCTGGGTACAAACATTCATGGCCTCCTTCAACAGCCAATGGAGCTATAGGTTGGGGCTGTTTGTCGACTCCTGGATTCCCTCGTCTAGGGGCCCCTTGTGAGGGTGCCCTCTGACTATCATAACTCTGTGGTGGTGATGGACAATCTCGAGCAAAATGCCTGACCCTCCCATACCCCCTGGCACCGGTAACATTTATCTCTCCCTCCCTCACATTGGTCCATCTGGTCTTGGCCTCTGCTACCTGCCTGTCCTGACGGTTGGCGATAGGGAGGGTCACTGTTTTGGGGGAATGGAGTCTTTACCTCGCCCCTCATTCCTCCAAGCTGGATCAGCCTCCTGGACCTTTGCTGGGTTCATCTTTGTTTCCTTCCCTGGTTTTACTTTGATATCTCACGAATCGTGCTCCCACACCATGCCAACTTCCTTAAATGGGCCCCCTTTATCTAATCCCATCACCGACAGGATTGAGCCCTTCATCTCATCCAGCGTCCCTTCCCCTTTATGGTCCCAATCTGAGAGAACTGTTCACAAAATATGGCTGATGCACAGAAGTTTTAACCTGGCGGTCTCGGGGCCCTCCAAGTCCGTTGTTTCCTCCATTTGGGTGAAAAATGCGTATGGGTCTCCTCCTGGATTGAGTCCCTTCGCTATTTCCTTCAGATCTGAAGCTCCTACCTGGGTCTCGTAAGTGCATCGCCCATTCTCTTTATTCATCGTCCGTTTGGTGCGAATGGGGTTTATGGGTAACGGCGCAGGTAGGGCTGAGGGTCCAGGGGGTGGACAAGGATCAGAATACCAATGCTGGTGGTCCCAATCCTCCCGCTGCCCATACGTATATGCCTCCCCGTCGAGATCTGGCCAATCTATATCACTGTCCCCGTCTGCAACTGCAGCATTCGTAGCGCAGATCGTACCCCTTTTAACTGAGAGTTGTGCTTTAAGCTTCTCTATTTCCCTTTGACATTTGGTATGATCAGCCCTCAGATGTGTCTCCTCCTGTTTTGACTTCCCCACAACTTTAATAGCAGTTTGTAAATCGGTACACCTTTTAGTCAACTTAGTCATGCCCTCCAGCGCCTTCTCCCTGTCTGCTAATGTACGAGCTCGATCTCAAAAGGCTACATCACATTGCTTCTCGAAATTTCCCAACTGAACCATAACAACCTCGTGCTGTCTGTGACCTTCATCCAGTGCCAGCCTTAAACTCTCGACCTGTTGTTTCAAATCATCGGTTTGTTGATGGCAAGAGGACAGCGCTTGGCCTTGGCTTTCTATTTCTTTACTCAACTTTCGTTCACAAGCCGCTAACCATTTAGTCCATTCCTCCTCAGATCTATGGGCTATTTCCTGGCGTTCTTTCTCCTGAATTAACATACGCTCTTGATGTCCCCTTTCTTGGTCCCTCAGGTGCACTTGTTGGGCCTGTTTTAAATCCTTCATTGTCTGAATGGTCTGACAGACTTCCCCCTTGTCCGCCAGCTCAACCAGGCAAGCGGTGTAAGTTTAGCAGCTTGTTTTCCCAACTTCTGACGTGCCTGTTCCCAAAAACACACTGTTGTCAAACCTGTAGATTCGTGCATACATTGTTCCCAATTGGGTCATTTTTTTTTTGTCAGAAATTTTCGTAGGGCTCCAAGCCACTCCAGCTCAGAGTCCACTAACGGGTAAACGGTTTCGCCTGAGGTAGCTTTCTCTGGCGGGGGTGGGGTGGTTCCTCCGAGACCTTCCCACCACTTTCCAGGGACTCATATCTCAACGAAGGGGGATCTGATCCTACCGAGAAAAGATCAACACTTCTCCCCACCTGGTACCATGTAAGGCTGGGCAGGTGCGGGACTGCTCAAAACTAGGACGATAAGACCCCAGTTCGGTTGCCAACGAGCAGATGCCCCTTGGAACAAGAGGGGAAAAGACCAGCCTCTGCCAAGTCTGCACTGTTGGATCATACTCGCACGTAACCAAGCCAAAACCTCAGTAGCGTCTACGCCAGCATATCCTGGCCCTGTCCGCGCATTGATAAAACCTTAACAAAAAAAACTTCCACTTATTGATAAAACCTTTGAGCGCCAATTGCTGGCTAAACTGTCTCTATGCTCTCTTCCCAACTAGATGCTAATCCAACTGTTTGTCCGGTACACCCGTGATTCAGACCAGGTGTAGCTGTAACACGACCACTTAACCTCGTGACCACCCAGGGACGCCAGTTGTTGACCGTAAAATGCCGCTTACGTGCAGTCAACTTAGCATATCGGACAAAGAGCCGGGACAACTGAAAATCCAATCAATAATATCTTTATTGGTTAGTAATTTCAAACACCCAAGTAATTAATGTGTACAGATTCAATTCAACTGTTAAGTAGTAACTAAACTATACTAATCTGAGCAACTATAGCGCTTACAGAATAGCTATCTATCACGCGTTTAAGTTCAGTATTACCCCCACAAGCAGAGTTGATCAGGCTCGGCCGGTGACGAACGCTCTTGATAGCTCAGGGTAGGTCTTCCTTCAATGGTTAGTCCTAGGTTGTTACTCCAGAGGTTCCGGACCTCTCCCCTTTTTATAGGGTTTTGTCCAGTTTTCCGAATGTTCCAAGATGTGCTTGGTCACTGTAATTCACGACCCTCATGACCTGAGGTTTGACATCATTAATTCGACGTTGTTAATTCAGTGACCGTTGTAAGCAGGACACCTCTGCTCCCTTGTTCTTCGTATCAGGTCTTTGTTTAATCATCTTGCTGATCACATTTGTTTCACTTTAAGTAACAGGTCATGAGATGTTTTGCTCATCTCAGATGATCTTGTTAAACTGCAGCCACAGCCCTCCTTACGGGTTTTGGGTCAACTGCAGGATTGTCCCTTCTCCCAGCCTGCTGTGGGGCCGAGGCCTTAGCCGCAGGGTGTACAGCTAAAGGTTTAAGGAGGGGATTCTTGAGCATGCATCTGAAAGCAATGATGGAACAAAGGGATTGGGACTGGGGTGCAGTAAAGGCTGCAGAAGGAAGGAGTAATGTTTCCACAGTTATAGATGATGTAATCTATGTGTTTGGTAAGCGCTGTCCCAGTGTTGTGGCAGGGACAGAAACCAGACCAGAGAGTTTCAAACACAATTGTGTGAAAGTATGGGCATGTATTTGGGAGTGGATAGCACATTCAGAAAACTTTGGACAGAAAATGGATGTTGGAAATATGGTAATTTGCAAGGACAAATGGGTTGAAGGTAGATTTTCTTTTTGAGGAGGAGTGCGATGGCAGTTTTGAAAGGAAGGGGGAACAGTACTTGAGAGGAAGCCATTTACAATGCCAGCTGGCATAGAGGCCAGGAAGGGAAGTTGGATCGTCAACAGTGTGGTGCAGTTGCAGGAGCAGGCAGCAAGTCCTGAGGACAAGCTAAGCTTGGAGAGTATATTTGGAGAGGAATTAAGAGGAAGGCACGATTTTAGAGCTCTGATAGTGAGAACCTGAGAGGAAGCAAGAAGAAAGGGGAAAGCAACTGAATGATTGATTAGTTTTGCTAATAAAGAAGTTCTTGAGTTCTTTGCATGTTTTGGGGATGTGTGTGAGGCTGGGGCGGGGTGCGGGCGGGAGGTGGTTGAAGAAAAAGTTGGTAGTTGAGAAAAGAATACATTTAGAGCTCAAAGGAAACAAAATATTGCTAATTTGTACACTACAGACACTTCACACAGGAATTGAGGACAAAGTATTTTGAAGATTCAGTTGCAGTTAAGAGTTAAAATATTTGGTCCTGTTAGACAGCAGGCTCAGAATCATTAAACAATTTTGCAGATACCTTGATGAATGGAGACAGAGGATTTACAGAACATAAATGACGAGGGCACTCAGGAAAGTGGATACCTCTGCAATGCTGTGTTAATTGTGTTATTGCAATTATGTTGGCTCTTCCTTGAGGCTTTTCCCTGCCTGGTTGATGCTGTGTACCTGTAAGCTGAAAAAAACCTTTTTGTTTTAAGCTCTTCCATCTCACTGAGGAGGCTGCAGGCCAATCCATATCCCATAACCTGCTCTGAAAACTCTGCTCACGTTTTGACTGGATCCAGATCTCCCTCTTCACCAAAAATTAATCCCTTCTTCCTTGGGCTATACCCTATCTGTGTACCAAGTTATGTTGAAATCTGTCCATTAGTTTTTGAGGTATATTGTTTGCAAATAGACTAACAGGGGCTAAAACACTACCTCAGCCCACCTTCAGTGCCGGAAGTAGCAATACTAACTTGCACATGTTTGTTTTGATACATGGAGATGAAGCAATGATTAAAATACAATGCATATTGCACTGAGGTGATTGGGCTTCAATTATTTCTCTCAGGAGAATGATGTTAATGGATAGATTGGTCAAATTAACTAATATGATTGGTTGGATTGATGTGTGGTGAAAGCCTGAATTCTGAAAAATAACATTGACAGATGTGAAGTTCCAAATGGCCTGCTCATCAAGATTTTCTAAAATAATGAAGGCAAAACTGCTCTTATTGTTAAGTGAGCTATGTGGATTAATAGATTGATTGATTTTAGATATTGAAAGTGTTTAATGTATGATGTATATGTGCATAGATATTTTTAATAAGTCTCAGCATATTGGGACACTTTTTTGATCTAATGATAGATTGCAGGTATAATGGGAATTCCTTCAGAAGCTCCACTACTCAATGTTTAAAAAGGACTTGCGTGCCTGTACCACCTTCCGCAACCATGGGACCTTCTAAAGTGCTTTTCAGCCATTGAAGTACTTCTGGAGTGAAGTCAGTTTTTTAATGTTGGAAAATAATTGCTGAATAGAATAATTGTTACCCTGGCCTACACTTAACTATTCACGGCAGAGAGTGAAACGTGCAGCTTGCAAATTGTACTGCTTACTGAAATTGTCAGGCTGGTTACACTAGAAAACAATGTTGGTAACGACAAATTATTATATACAGCTGCTGAACATTTTCAAGCAAGAACTGTCTTATTTCACTAGAATTTGTGCAGATGTTAGATGAGGATAGAATTAGGAAAGGTTCAGATTACTTCAAGTTTGAGGTCCTCTTGAAGAGTGAACTACAGCAGTAAATTGCCCCTCCTCCTTTGGGCCCTTCTCTGCTGCTTTGGTTGATTTGCATTGTCAAGCTTCCAGTTGTCATGTCAGTCTTTTTAAACTTACTCTAAGCATTACTTTTTTGACTGTGAAGATTTGAATGCCTTGACTCCATAGACCAGATGATCAAGCTCACAACAAAAAAATTGTCTTCTGTAGCTGTTTGTAGCACTGCAAAATTCAGAAAAGGTCTAGTTATCTTAACCCAAGAACAGAAATATAGAAACCACTATTTTCTCAAATATATTCTAATAAACTGTAGCTATCCTAGTTATATTTGTACTAATTTACTGCATTTGTGATCTGATCTTGTATAATGATGTCACAAGAATGTTCCATTATCTCAAACACATAGAAGTGCCATACCTTCCAGACCCTCTACTTGCACTTCTTATATGTGTTGATTGTGCAGAATAAAGATGTTAAGTAATTATAAAACATACAGATGTTCCTTAGTTCAAGGATGTTGACCCTTACATCCCACATTGTTATCAAAGTTCCATTAAAATACATAACATGGCAGTACAATTAGACAATTTAACAGAATCTCATCTCTCTACAGTTTAAAAATTATCAAGGTTAACAAATGTGGGGTGAGGTAGCTTAGGAGATAAATTGAGAAATTATTGTTTGACAAGTTTGCTATTTATGTAAAATGAAGGAAGGATAGAATAAGGAAAAGTTCAGATTACTTCTCTAAGTTTGAGGCCCTCTTGAGTGAACTACAGTAGTAAATTGCCCCATCTCTTTTGGGGCCTTTTCTGCTGCTCTGGCTGACTTGCATTGTCAAACTTCCAGTTATCCTGTGTCAACCTTTATAAACTTCCTGAGTCTGGCGAACACTTCCTGATTTGGTTGAGTAATGTTGCCAGTTCTTTAGTCCATTAAACTAATCAGGAAAAAGTCTTTCCTAATCCTTCAGGCTCTGGAAATTTGATTCACATAGTGGAGTATTTTCTTGTGCACAGGTTTCCAAAGGAACCAAGTACTAGGTAGCTTGCAGGCTAGATTTGGGCTGAGTGTTGCACAGCACTAATGTAGGTGGTAAAAAAACACTTGCTTAATATTGTGATCACCTATAATTGCCCCATCAAGGGCCCTTTAAGGAGAACTCTCTCTTTGGCTCTGTCCTGAAAAGACATTGGTAGATGCTTGGAAACTGGTTTCTAGGAAACCAGCCAATGCCTTTTGATCATACTATAAGTGGCAAAGAGTGGGTATAAGTAATTGTAATGCATCACAGCTCTTCAGTGAATTTCTGCTTTCCCAGGTGGTTTGTCAAATTGGACCTGGCAAGTGCACTCCACAAATTCCCAGTTTCAAAGATAAGTTGTTGTGTGGACTTGAAACAATTTCCACAAACAGCATTGAGAAAATTATTGCATATCTGTTTTCGTCATTTTGGTTGAAAGTTGAATTCTAGCTAGAAAACCCCTCTGCTCTTCAAATCGTGCTAGGGAATCTTTAACATTCATCCAATAGGGCAAACAAAGCCTTGGTTTAACATTGCAAGTGCAAGAGTGCATTGCTAACAATGTAGTAATCACTCAGTACTGTACTGAAGTTTTGGCTTAGATTATGTGCTAAAATTCCTGGAGTGGGTCTTTAACCATTTGACACTGGTGAGAATGCTCCCATTTAGCTAAGGTTGACAATGATCTGTTTTGATGAAATCAAAAATGTACTTCTATTAGCGATACCTATAGTGAGTTGGCAGATGGGTTGTATTATCCATATAATGCACAAAAATTACTCTATAGTGACTGATTAATGGTGATCGAGTGAGTTAACTTGTTTTTGTACAGGCTATTGTGTGCATTTTGGTGTTGCTTTCTGGTTGAGTTTCATTATCATAGTTAATTTTATCCCCTGCCTTTTAGAAACCACAGGATGCAAATGATGCTCTGGAAGATATTCTAGACATAAAGGAGGTCCCAGGTACTGTGTGTTGCAGTACTGAGGATGCCATATGGTTCACTGATTTTGGGAGCACTGAGAAGGGCTAGTGAGGTGTGGTAGACAGAAGGTTGTTGGGTATGTGAGCATCTTCTGGGCTGTGTGAGAAGGGTTCCATAATGTGAGTTCACCGTATTAGGGTGTGGTGCTCCCAGTTTGGTGTTCTGGGTTTGGTGCTGCTGGTAAATTAATGCTGGGTGAGATGACAGGCCTTGGATCTGGTAAGAGTTGGAGCACATTCTTGTAGGAAGGAAGCACTTGGAGGCTGACAGAATCCCTGGCCTGTTAGAATACTTGGGGTTGTAGGGGTGATGTGTATCCAGGTGTAGTTATGGTGGTACAGTGGTCTTGGTGTGTGAGATCTCTTGCAAGACAGTGGTAAGGTGTGGAGTAATGGAAAAAAATGGATGAAAAATTGAGGTCCAACTGTTAAGTGTGTCAGAGTGGAATGGAGGAAAGACCAGTTTTAGGTTCTGCAAATTACTTGAACCTTAGTCATTTTCTTGACTAGACAAAAAGTTTGATGTAACAAATTTAGAGGACTTATTAAGTAATGAAGCAATACTTAAACAACAGGCAATAGTTTACAAGCCTCACACAGCCTTTATGCTTCAGAGCAGCCTGGACATGGGTTGATGCTAATTCTGGCCTGGTGTGACTTTTTACTCTTCTATTATTTTTTTGCAAAAATATACCTCATTCATAAAATAACATTACGAAGCATTTCAAAATGGTTATTCCAGAAGGTGCAAGGATATTCAAATTTTCTACATAGATCTTGTTGCACCCTTGAGGTGCTTCAGTACAATTGTGATGCATGCAATATTCACTGTATACATTCACTGTGAGTCATACAGCCTGGGGGGGGTTCTAGACAATTTCCAGCCCTTGGGTGCACGATGGCTGAAAGGCCTTAAACAGCGATCTTTCCCCATTGCGCCTCTGCAATGGCTGCCCCAAGTTTTAATGCACCCTTCAGCACACAGCCCTGGACCCTGGAATGTGCCAGTTTGCAACACTCGGTCAAGGACAATTCTTTGCACTGGAAGACCAACAGGTTTCAGACAGACCAAAGAGTATCTTTCACTGAGTTGGTGATCCTCCAGCTGCAGTTGATGTTTGTCCCTGTGAACAGCCCATAGAGTACAGAGTCCTGCACTGCAGAACTGCTTGGGATGAACCTCAACAAAAGCACTGCATCTCTCTCCAAACCTTGTTTGCAAAGACACATTCCAGAAGGAGGTGAACAATGGCCTCTTCCCCACTACAGCCACCTCAAGGGTAACATGCGGAGGGGGCGAGACTCCAGGCGGGTAGGAAGGATCTGATGGGGAGGGCCTTTCTCACCACCAGCTGAGCTATATCTTGGTGATTGTTCTTGTTTGAAAGTTCTGGCATAGAGGCATTCTGCCAAATTACTTTGACAGTCAGCTCGGGGAACTATCCGACGGGGTCCACCATCTCCTTTTCCCGCAGGACCTCTAGGACATTACGTGTAGACCACTGCCTGATGGACTTGTGGTCAAAGATGTTTTTCTGCATAAACTTTTACATGAGGAATATATGGTACAGCACAGTTCAACTGCTTGGAGTGTTCCACGGCAATGTGGCCAGACCCATCCTTCGCAACACCGGGGACAGGTAGAACCTCAGCACATAGTGACACTTGGTGCATGCATACCAAGGGTCTACGCGCAGCTAGATGCAGCCACGCATAAAGGTGGTCAACAGGATGAGGACCATATTGGGTATGATTTTTTTCCCCTTTTTAGAGGTTTGTACATTGTGTCCCTGCGAACACGATCCTTTTCCGATCTCCAGATAAAGCAGAAGATAGCTCGGGTGATTACCACAGCACAGGTGTGAGGAATGGGCCAGACCTGTGGCACGAACAACAACACCAAGACTGCCTCACACCTGATGTCCAGGTTCTTGGGTACCAATGACATAGGTAGAACTAGGAAAGAGGTTCTGTAAAGTCAGTATGAGGAGCTAGGTACCAAATTAAGAAGCAGAACCTCAAAGATAATCTCTGGATTATTACCTGAGCCATGTGCAAATTAGCATAGGGCAAATAAGATTCGCGAGATGAATGCATGGCTGAAAGACTGGTGTAGGAAGAGTGGGTTCCGGTTTGTGGGGCATTGGCATCAGTACTGGGGAAAGTGGGGGCTGTACCGTTGGGACGAATGTCCTCATAAATCGCATAGCTAGGGAAGTAGAGAGGGCTTTAAACTAAACGAGAGGGGTGAGGGATCAAGCTTGGGTAGAGGTAGCAATTTAAGGGATAGTGTCGAGACAGGAGAGCAAAATAATGAGAATTGAGGGTCAGAGAATGGCAGGAAGGAACAGAGAAAAAACATAAGAATACACCAACAGTCAAGACTAGATGTTACAACGGTAATAAAAAGACAAAACTGAAGGCTCTTTATCTGCACGTAACATTTATGACAAAGTAAATGAATTGATGGCCCATATTTAAGTAAATAAATATGATCTGATAGCAATTACGGAGATGTGGCTGCAGGACGACAAAGATTGGGTCCTTAATATTGAAGGGTACATGACATTCAAGAAGAATAGGAAGCTAGGTAAAGGTGGAGGAGTAACATTTTTAATCAAAGAGGGCATTGGTGCAATAGTTAGAGGTGACCTTGATTCAGGAGATCAGGATATAAAATCGATAAAGGCAAAATACTGCAGATGCTGGAAGTCTGAAATAAAAACAAAAAATGCTGGAAAAACTCAGGTCTGGCAGCATCTGTGGAGAGAAAGACAGAGTTAACATTTCAAGTCCATATGACTCTTCAGAGCTCTGAAGAGTCATACGGACTCAAAGCTAACTGTCTTTCTCTCCACAGATGCTGTCAGGAATGTAGAATCGTTTTGGGTGGAGATGAGGAATAGTAGGGGACAAAAGACATTAGTGGGAGTGGTCTACAGGCCTCCTAACAGTAGCCACAGTGTAGGACAAAGTATTCAAGAGAAAAAGTTGTGTGCCTGTGATAAAGGGACGGCAATAATCATGGGTGATTTTAATCTACACACAAACTGGAAAAATCAGATTGGCGATAGTAGCCTGGATGAGGAGTTCTTAGAATGCTTTTGAGAGAGAGTTTCTTAGAGCAATGTGTTCTGGAACCAACCAGAGAGCAGGTTATATTAGACTTGGTATTGTGTAATGTGACAGGATTAATTAGTGACCTCAGAGTAAAGGCACCCCTAGATAGCAGCGATCACAATACCTTAAACTTAAATAAGGGCAGCTATGTGGGGATGAAAGCTGAGCTAGCTGAAGTCAACTAGGAAACTAGGCTAGAGGATAGATCATTAGAGAAGCAGTGGCAGACATTTAAAGGGATATTTCAGAGTATTCGGAATAAGTACATTTCTACTATAAAGAAAAATTCTAAGGGGAGGACCCACCTCCGTGGTTAACTAAATATGTTAAGGAAAGCATCAAACTTAAGGACAAAGCATACAATTCTACAAAGATGAATGGCAGGACAGATGATTGGACAAAATATAAAGAACGGTGGAGAATGACTAAAAGGTTAATCAGGAGAAAGACACTAGAGTATGAGAGGAAGCTAGCTAGAACTGTAAAAACGGATAGCAACAGTTTCTACAGGCATTTAAAAAGGAAAAGAGCAAGTAAAGTGAGTGTTGGTCCTCTAGAGACTGACAGTGGGGAGTTAATAGTAGATAACAAGGAGATGGCAGAAGATAAGAACAACTATTTTGCTTTTGTGTTCGCTGTAGAGGATACAAAAACCATTCCAGTAATAGCTGCAAATGAGGTGGTGAACGGGAGAAAGGAACTCGGTGAAATTTAAATCACTAGGGAAACGGTACTGAGCAAACTGATGGAGTTACAGGCTGGCAAGTCTGCGGGTCCTGATGGACTACATCCTAGGGTCTTAAAAGAGGTGGCTAATGAGGTAGTCGATGCCCTGGTGTTAATTTTCCAAAATTTGCTAGATTCTGGAAAGGCTCCACCAGATTGGAAAGTAGCAAATATAGACCCTCTATTCAAGAAGGGAGGGAGGCAGAAAACAGGAAACCATAGGCCAGTTAGCTTGATGTCTGTCACCGGGAAGTTATTGGAATCAATCGTTAAGGAGGTTATAGCTGGGCACTTGGAAGAGCTCAAGGCATTCGGGAAGAGTCAGCAAGGCTTTGTGAAAGGAAAATCATATTTAACCAATTTATTGGAGTTTTTTTAAGGAGTAACATGTGCAGTGGATGAAGGGGAGCCTGTAGAGGTACTGTACTTGGATTTCCAGAAGGCATTTGACAAGGTGCCTCATCAAGGATTCTTCAGGAAAATAAAGGTTCATGGTGTAGTGGGTAACATATTAGCGTGGATAGAAGATTGGCTGGCTGGCTGGCAGAAAGCGGAGAGTATGCATAAATGGGCCTTTTTCCGATTGGCAGGATGTGACAAGTGGAACCCCACAGGGGCCTGTACTAGGGCCTCAACTTTTAACGATTTACATCAATGACTTAGGTGAGGGGAGTGAAGACATGGTAGCTACATTTGCAGATGACACAAAGATAGGAAAGTATGCTGTCAAGAGGACATGGGGTTGCAGATGGATATAGATAAGTTGAGTGAGTGGGCGAAGATCTGGTAAATGGAGTTTAATGTGGGAAAATGTGAAGTTCACTTTGGCAGGAAGAACAAAAAAAGCAGAGTATTACTTAAAGAACGGTTGCATAATTCTGAGGTGCAGAGGGATCTAGGTGTTCTAGTATATGAGTCACAAAAAGTTAGTATGCAGGCACAGCAAGTAATTAAGAAGGCTGATGGAATCCTATCCTTTATTATGAGAGTGATTGAACATAAAAGTAAGGATGTTATACTTCAGTTATACAGGGCATTAGTGAGACTGCACCTCGAATAGTGTGCAGTTTTGGTCTCCCTTATTTAAGGAAGGATGTAAATGCATTGGAGGTTTACTAGATTGATACCTGGAATGAGTGGAACAAAAACAAAAATAGCTGGAAAAACTCAGCAGGTCTGACAGCATCTGTGGAGAAGAATACAGTTAACGTTTAGAGTCCGTATGACTCTTCATCAGAACTGTGTTCTGATGAAGAGTCATACGGACTCGAAACTTTAACTGTATTCTTCTCCGCAGATGCTGTCAGACCTGAGTTTTTCCAGCTATTTTTGTTTTTGTTTCAGATTTCCAGCATCTGCAGTATTTTGCTTTTATCCTGGAATGAGTGGGTTGCCTTATGAGGAAAGGTTGGACAGACTGGGCTTGTTTCACCTGGAATTTAGCAGAGTGAGGGGTGATTTGATTGAAGTATACAAGATCCTGAATGGCCTTGACAAGGTGGCCATCGAAAGGATATTTCCTCTTGTGGATGAGTCCAGAACTAGGGGACACTTTTAAAATTAGGGATCACCCTTTTAGGACAGAGATGAGGAGAATTTTTTTCTCTGAGGGTTGTGCGACTTTGGAATTCTCTGCCTTAGAAGGTGGTGGAGGTGGGGTCATTGAATATTTTTAAGGCAGAGGTAGATAGATTCTTGTTAGGCAAGGGAATCAAAGGTTACCGGGGTTAGGTGGGAACATGGAAATCGAAACACAAGAGCAACAGCCATGATCCTATTGAATAGCAGAGCAGTCTCGAGGGGCCGAATGGTCTACTCCTGTTCCTTTTTCTTATGGTCTTATGTTGCCCACAATGAAGAGCTAGACAGTTTTCATTTGACCGTAGCTACTCGCTTCCAGTTTCTAGCACATGCCCCGGTCCCTCCAAACCATATGCCCAGCACCTCCTGTTGCTCTGACCTGATGGTGAAGGGGACAAAGGATTGGTGAGCCCAGTTCCCAAGGAACATGGCCTTGCTTTTGCCGTGATTTACTTTGGCTCCTGAGGCCAGTCGAACTGTTCATAGATGCTCATCAGTTTGTGCACCAACAGCGGAACCGAGCAGAAAGTGGCAATGTTGTCCATGTAAAGGGAGGCTTTGACTTGAGTGCTTCCACTGCCTGGGATTCTCACTCCTCATTCCAGAATCCTTCCTGATGGACATAGCAAAACGTTCTATGCAACACCCGAACAGGACAGGAGAGAGGGCAGCCCTGCGTGACTCCACATTTATTTGGAAAGCTGTCCGATTCCCATCCATTGATTGAAATTGTGCTACTGATGTTTATGTAAAGCAGTTGGATCCAATTGTGGATTCGTGCCCTCCCCCTCACCACCAAAACCCAATTTGAGAGCATATCCATCATGTAGGTGTGTGATATTCTGTCAAAAACCTTCTCCTGGTTCAGGCTGATGAGGCAGGTGTCCACATCACTGTCCTGTACTTAGTCTTGCGCTACTCAGATCTTCCTGCCAGGTACAGTGCAGGTCTGGTCAGGGTGCATCACCAACTCCAGAGCAGACTGAACCTTAAAAATGCGTACTGGACCCTTTTTGTGAGCCCTTTTTATCACTTTATAGCTCTGGTATCCAGGATGTTTCCTGCTGTATTTGGTAAAAGCAATTGACTTGCACCATTCGTAACACAATCAACATGATCAGTACTCCACGCATAGTTACATCAATAGACCATTGATACACAACCTATAGCTACATCCTTAACTACAATTAACAAAGTTAACATGCAGACACCTTAATAGGCTTACATTGTTCTTTACAATGAGTTAGTACGAATATCAGATGTATGTAGACAGTTGTCTTTTTCCTGCCTCTTACTGTTAGACTATACATTCTGTAGGCAGACTGAATATGTTCTCATTTCTATTCAGTCTTCCTGAGTTCTGACACCCCCTTCTGTTTCTTTAAATTCAGATTCATGCAATATGCTATCCCTAATGCCTAACCTAATCAATGCAAACAGTTATTCTCGTACCTGCAGTTAACTCTTGGCTTATCAAAAGCCCATGCAAGCATTTATAAAATACAGTCCCTAAAATTCATTGTATAAGGAAAAAGATATTAAACCATATTTCTCACGTGCCTTGCATAGGTATGGGGACATGTGTTGCATTGCGACATGATTTGGAACATGGGCAGGGCATAGTTTGCACAGAACTCTACTCAGCTCATTGCAGTGTACAGAGGCCGCTGACAATGCTACTGACAGCAGTTCATTGTGGGAATCCACAATGTTACATGCTGCCCACTTCTTTTTGAACTGTTGAGGGCAGGTTGCAAAACATGACTCCTGCAGCCAAAACAAAGCTATCCAATTTCTCACCCAATATTATGTATGACTGATAACTAGACAGGATGAAGTAATTAATGTTTAATAAATAGGAAGTTTGTGTATAAAAAAGACTCCTAACATACTATCGTAGTAGGTCTTTGTGGCATTGCTCACAAAGCCGAGACTGGGTGTAGTTGTTTGGTGAAGCGGAGTTGGAGTGCTGGGGATAATTGGACCAGGGTATGCAGACATAATTCCGGTGTTATTTTGAAATGATATTATTAGTTTTTATATTTCCATTTCAAATTCTTGTGTTCACATTTCTAATGGAAATTTGCTGCAGCAGCCTTCACTGGGGTGGGGGGAGATGGGGTGGGGTGGTGCTTTAACTACAGGATGACTTGTTTACCTAGGTGGTTTCTATTATAAATATAAACATAGGAATTTTTAATGGAAAACGCATCAGTGCACACATGCACAAGAATTCTAAATTACTGTATTATAATTGATTGCAAATAGATACCCCCAAAATTAAGCCTAAGCATTTCCATGCAAAACTAACAGTGGCTGTTGCAGAAATTAACTCTGATTCAAAGCTCCAGCAAGCCTTTGATCCCAAATTACTCAAATGATAGATTTTTCTAAGACAAAGGATGTTTTATATGTTAACTTCATTAAATGTGAGACAGAGTTTTATTTACAACTGCTGTCTGGTGTTGGTGCCAGAAACAGACTACATTGATGGCTAGGGAATTTCAAGTTGCACCTTAGTTTTTTACCTGGATGTTAAAAATAATATTTTAAATTTCTGGCCTGAAGTTTAATCATGAAACAGAAAGATGTCTTTCAACCCACTTTCTTAGGCTCTAATATTTCCTCCCTCGCATACTAGAATATACACTGGAACTAATAGGGGCTCACTGATGAATCATTTCCTATTAACTTAGCTATAAGAGACTCTCCTTCTGTTCTCTGGACCAGATCTTTAATGAAGATGTTACAAAGTTGATGGACTATTGCAGCACATGGCGTCTCACATTAAATCCCTCTAAAACGATAATCAGTGTATTCCACCTCCACAATGCCAGTGCCAAAAAAAAAAATTGCATATCTGGATGGATGGCCAGAGACTAAAGCATAATTCCAACCCAACATAGTTGGGAGTGACTCGAGATAGGACTCTGTCCTTCCAGGAACGTTTGAAGAAAACAACAAAATCAGAAACAACCTACCAACCAAACTTGCTGGATCTACACTCTGGACCTCAGCACTTGCCCTGTCTGGCACCTCATTGACGCTCAACCGAAGGCAACAATGTGCATCATAACTGGAATTCTTGGCTCAACACCCTTTGCCTGGCTTCCTGCCCTCGTAAACTTCCACCACATACCTGCTGACTGATGAAAACCTGTAAATTGGTTGAAACCATCTGTGCACCACCTCACTTACTTATCATTCCACGATGATCTGTCTTCCATCTTGGCACCTCATATGGAGCACCATTCCTGAGCAAGATCTGCCAGCATACATCCTGCAGATCAAGGAATGGGAAGCATGGGAAGTCACAAACAAGTTCCTTGTGGCAAACCCCATCTGTCGAATGGTAGGCTTTGAACTGCCACGGCGAGAGTGGTCTTTGCTAAATAGTTTCAGGAAGGGCCAGGGCCCCTGTGCAACCAACCTCCACCACTGGGGTCTCAAGTAAGAGACTGTTAATAAACTTGTGCTGAAAACAGCTATACTTGTGATGAAGGTGCTGGGACAATACATGTCCATCGGATTCAACAATGACTGGTTTACCATGATTAGCAGTTAATTGTTAAACAAGGAAATTGGTTTAGATTCCCATTGACCAATTTGCTTAGGTGAACATGAGAGCACGTGTTTGGGGAGGGGGAAGTCAAAATTATAACATCAACATCTTAAAATACTTGCTGGAAACCAGGTTTCAGTTGTCTCAAAAACTAACATGAGGTTAAACCTCCTCTCCTGCCCATCATCCAGTTATCTTTCATTTCTCCCCTCTTGGTTACTTTGCCTCCTGGTACCTATCCCAATCCATTGCTGTTGCTCTGCCTTCTTTCTTTCTTTTTTCCTGTTGCCACTCCAGGCTCTAATACTACTTGGAGGGTAGCTGTGGGCTTATCCATGTCTGCTTTGGTATTCTTCAAAGGATTGATCAGGGCACTCTTTGCTGCCTGCCAACCAGCACCAACCCCAACTGTATGAGCCTTATTTATCTCTGGCCTTCCTCTCCAGGACACCTGCTGGGGGCTAATTTCACCTTCTCCCTCCTGCCTGTCCTGTTCACCTCATCCACCACCACATCGTTGGACTCGAGATCAACAATCCCGGTCCCCCTCTACAGTTCCCTCCAGAATTGTCAGTTCACTTGTGAAAGAGTACTTTGCTATTCATGCCAATTTGTTGGTGGCAGCATTGAAAAGATGACTTTGATGGAAACTTTTAAAAAAAAGTTGTTCACAGGATGTGGGCTTCTGGCTGGACCAGCATTTATTGCCCATCTCTAATTGCTTTTGAGAAGGTGGTGGTGAGCTGCTGCCTTGAACCGCTACAGTCCATGTGGTGTACATACACCCACAGTGCTGTTAGGGATGGAGTCCAGGATTTTTACCAGTGACATTGAAGGAACGGCCATATATTTCCAAGTCAGGGCGGTGAGTGACTTGGAGGGGAGCTTCCAGGTGGTGGTGTTCCCATCTATCTGCTGCCCTTGTCCTTCTAGATGGTAGTGGTCATGGGTTTGGAAGGTGCTATCTAAGGAGGCTTGGTGAGTTCCTGCAGTGCATCTTGTGGATGGTAGACACTACTGTTACTGTGCGTCAGTGGTGGAGTGAATGAATATTTGTGGATGGGGTGCCAGTTAAATGGGCTGCAGTGTCCTGGATGGTGTCAAGCTTCTTGACTGTTGTTTGGAGCTGCACTCATCCAGGCAAGTGGGGAGTGTTCCATCACACTCCTGACTTGTACCTTGTCGATGGTGGACAGGCTTTGGGGAGTCAGACAGTGAGTTACTTGCCACAGGATCCCTAACATCTAACCTGTTGTAGCCACATTATTTATATGGCTAGTCCAGTTCAGTCTCTGGTTAATGGTAACCCTCCAGGATGTTGATAGTGTGGGATTCAGCGATGGTAATGCCATTGAACATCAAGGGTCGATGGTTAGATTCTCTCTTATTGGAGATGGTCATTGTCTGGCACTTGTGTGGCGTGAATTTTACTTGTCAGCCCAAGCCTGGATATTGTCCAGGTCTTCCTGCGTGGACATGGACCGCTTCAGTATCTGAGGAGTCATGAATGGTGCTGAACATTGTGCAATCATCAGCGAACATCCCCACTTATGATGGAAGGAATGTCAAGAACGAAGCAGCTGAAGATGATTGGGCCTAGGACACTACCCTGAGGAACTCCTGCAGTGATGTCCTGGAACAGAGATGACTGACCTCCAACAACCGCAACCACCTTCCTTTGTGCTAGGTATGACTCCAGCCAGTGGAAAGTTTTCCCCTGGTTTCCGTTGACTCCAGTTTTGTTAGGACTCCTTGAAGCCGCATTCTGTCAAACACAGCCTTGATGTCAAAGGCAGTCACTCTCACCTCACCTCGGGAGTACAGCTCTTTTTTTTTCCTCCAAGTTTGGACCAAGGCTGTCATGAGGTCAGGAATGAGTTGCCTCAGTGGAATCCAATCTGAGAGTCAGTGAGCAGGCTATTGCTGAGCAACTGCCACTTGATAGCACTGTTGATTATCCTCTCCATCGCTTTACTGATGATCAAGAGTAGACTGATGGGGCGGTAATTGGCCAGGTTTGATTTGACCTTTTTGTGTGCAGGACGTACCTGGACAATTTTCCACATTGCTGGGTATGTGCCAGTGTTGTAGCTGTACCGGAACAGCTTGACTAGGGATGTGGCAAGTTCTGGAGCACAAGTGTTCAGTACTTTTGCTGGTCCAGGTCTCATACCTAGCACAAAGGAAGGTGGTTGCGGTTGTTGGAGGTC
The DNA here is from genome assembly GCF_964194155.1 of Cetorhinus maximus. NCBI lineage: Eukaryota > Metazoa > Chordata > Chondrichthyes > Lamniformes > Cetorhinidae > Cetorhinus > Cetorhinus maximus. The sequence continues at coordinate 112,755,276 of NC_135880.1, forward strand.
AGTCATCTCTGTTCCAGGACATCACTGCAGGAGTTCCTCAGGGTAGTGTCCTAGGCCCAATCATCTTCAGCTGCTTCGTTCTTGACATTCCTTCCATCATAAGTGGGGATGTTCGCTGATGATTGCACAATGTTCAGCACCATTCATGACTCCTCAGATACTGAAGCGGTCCATGTCCACGCAGGAAGACCTGGACAAAAAGGGCTCATGGCCTTTGGAGTATCCAGTAACTTCAGCCATTTCTTGATTTCACGTGGAGTAAATCGAATTGGCTGCATACTGGCATTGGTGATGTTGGGAACCTTCAGAGGAGGCTGAGATGGATAATCCACGTGACACTTCTGGCTGAAGATTGTTGCAAATGCTTCAGCCTTATCTTTTGCACTCTTGTGCTGGGCGCCCCATCATTGAGGGTGGGAATATTTGTGGTGCCGCCTCCTCCAGTGAGTTGTTATATGTCCATCACCATTCACAACTGAATGTGTCAGGACTGTTTAGCTCTATCACTTGCTGCTTATGCTGTTTGGTGTGCAAGTAGTCCTGTGCTGTAGCTTCACCATGTTGACACCTCATTTTTAGGTATGTCTCGTGCTGCACCTGGCATGCCCTTCTGCACTCTTCTTTGAACCAGGGTTGATCCCTGACTTGTTGGTAATGGTAGAGTGGGGGATATGTCGGTCCATGAGGTTACAGATTGTGGTTGAGTACAGTTCTGTTGCTGCTGATGGCCCACAGCACCTCATGGTCGCCCAGCCTTGAGTTGCTAGATCTGTTCGAAATCTATCCCATTTAGCATGGTGGTAGTGCCACAAAACCTTCATTGTGTTATCCTCATTGTGAAGATGGGACTTCGTCTCCTCCATGACTGTGCACTGGTCACTTGTACTGATAGTGTCATGGACAGATGCATCTGCGGTTGGCAGGTTGGTGAGGATGAGGTCAAGTATGGTTTTTCCCTCTTGGTTCCCTCACTACCTGCCGCAGACCCAGCCTAGCAGCTATGTCCTTTAGAACTCGGCCAGTTCGGTCAGTGGTGATGCTACCGTGCCACTCTTGATAATGAACATTGATGTCCCCCACCCAGAGTATGTTCTGTGCCCTTGCTGCACTCGGTGCTTCCTCCAAGTGGTGTTCAACATGGAGGAGCACTGATTCATCAGCTGAGGGGTGGGGGGCAGTACTTGGTAATCAGCAGGAGGTTTCCTTGCCTAGGTTTTGACTCTCTGCCATAAGACTTAATGTTGAGGACTCCCAGGGTATACCACTGAGCTGCCATCTCTGCTGTGTCTGACCTGCTGGTGGGACAGGACGTACCCACGGATGGTGATAGTGGTGTCTGGGACATTATCTGTAAGGTATGTTTCCCTGACTATGACTATGTCAGGTTGTTGCTTGACTAGTCTGTGAGACAACTGTCCCAATTTTGACACGAGTCCCCAGATGTTAGTAAGGAGGAGGACTTTGCAGGGTCGACAGGGCTGAGTTTGCCGTTGTCATTTCCGGTGTCTAGGTCGATGCTGGGTAGTCTGCCCAGTTCCATTCCTTTTAGAACGTTCAGACTTTTTAGTGGTTTGAAACAACCGAGGGCATTTAAGAGTCAATCACATTGTGCACATCAGCAGAGGCATTCAAGAGGGCATTAGATGATTGTTTCTGCTCAATTCTGTCCTATTCAAATAATGTGCAAGGACATGGGGGAAAAAGCAGGGCAATGGCACTAGGTCATAATGCTCATTTGAAGAGCCGGTGCAGACACGATGGGGCAAATGGTCTTCTTCTGTGCTGTTAAAATAACGTGTTTCTGTGATATCGGTGCTTATCCAATTCTGGCGCCTTGACCATCGCAGATTTTAAATGTTCTGCCATTTGTGGCCGTGCTTTCAATTGCCTAGATCGCCCTAAAACACTGATTCCCTACCGCTGTTTCTTCCTTAAAGATGTTTTTTAAAACCTACATCTTTGACCAAGATTTTGGCTATATGCCCTAATATCACCTAATGGGACTCAGTCTGATTATGCTTAATAACACTCCTGTGCAATGTCTTCCAATGTTTTATTACAATAAGGCAAATAGAGATGCTGTTTCAGACTTGCATTGGAAGATGTTGCGGACACTTTGGACATGCCTGAGGTTAGGACAATGCATCCCTGCTGTTCTGTTGAGTAAAGAGCAGAGTTTGAGTCAGTATTCACTGGAGATAAGATGATTATACTCACTCCTTTTGAATATTAACTTTTAATTTCTGGAGTTGAACTCGATTAAAACATATTTTGGTATTGTAGAATTTTTCAGCTAATCACACTTGTGTCTGCTCTCTGAAAGAGATATAGCTGTTTAGCCCGATTATAAATTTAGGGACTGCCTTTGATATTGCCTTGGGTACAGTGGTGCTGATCACGTCTGTAAATGGTTTGACTTATGCTTTGCAACACAGCTGTAATGTCCAATATCTAATTGTACAACAGTGTGTGGCAGGTTGTAACAATCTCATCCCCTTATGATCTGAACTGGATATTGTGACTTTCACACATGGCCTCACATCGGCTTTTCCAGTCCTTCTGAAGGAGGACTAAAATTATGGTTGATAAGGCAAGGCCAGATACAGAATGTAATTTATTTCATGGACAGCATTTCAGCACATAGTAACAGTCAAAGCAAATTCCATTTGCTTCACTTACACTCGCTTCTCTGCTCAAAAAATGGAGAATGAATAATATGTCAACAAAACTCTGACTCTTTAGTGACCAAGAACATGTTTTGAAAACTTTTTTCTAAATCAATACAACTTACAAAAAATTACTGCCTGCAGTTTAGCTTCTAGTCCCAGGCCCCTGGTCTACATGTTGCAATTTCTAGTTTAAATCCTGACTCTCAATCCTTCTTACCAAAGGGGTGTGATGCTGACTTCCTCTCTGATCAATGAATCATTAGTAAACCCACCAATAAAACCACCCCATTATCCTTGAGATAATGTGGGATTAAGGAAAACATCTCTTTGCTGTTCTGGAGAATTTTTAAAATTCATCTGCAGGATGTGGGCTTCGCTGGTTGGGCCAGCATTTATTGCCCATCCCTAATTGCCCTTGAGAAGGCAGTGGTGAGCTCCCTTCTTGAACTGCTGCAGTCCATGTTATGTAGGTACACCCACAGTGCTGTTAGGAAGGGAGTTCCAGGATTTTGATCCAGTGATGGTGAAGGAACGGTGATATATTTCCAAGTCAGGGTGGTGAGTGGCTTGGAGGGGAACTTCCAAGTGGTGGTGTTCCCATCTATCTGCTGCCCTTGTCCTTCTAGATGGTAGTGGTCGTGGGTTTGGAAGGTAATGTCTGAGGAGCTTTGGTGGATTCCTGCAATGCATCTTGTAGATGGTACACACTGCTACTGCTGTGCGTCGATAGTGGAGGGAGTGAATATTTGTGGTTGTGGCGCCAATCAAGCGGGCTGCTTTGTCCTGGCCGGTGTCAAGCTTCTCGAGTGTTGTGGGAGCTGCATTCACCCAGGCAAGTAGGGAGTATTCCATCACACTCCTGACTTGTGCTTTATAGATGGTGGACAGGCTTTGGGGAGTCAGGAGGTGAGTTACTTATTGCAGGACTCCTAGCCTCTGATCTGCTCTTGTAGCCACAGTATTTATACGGCTAGTCCAGTTCAGTTTGTGGTCAGTGGTAAACCCCAGGATGTTGATAGTGGGGGATTCAGTGATGGTAATGCCATTGAATGTCAAGGGACAACGGTTAGATTCTCTCGTTGCAGATGGTCATTGCCTGGCACTTGTGTGGCATGAATGTTACTTGCCACTTGTCAGCCCAAGCCTGGATATTGTCCAGATCTTGCTGCATTTGGACATGGACTGCTTCAGCATCTGAGGAGTCGTGAATGGTGCTGAACATTGTGCAATCATCAGCAAATATCCCCACTCCTGACCTTATGATGGAAGGAAGGTCATTGATGAAGCAGCTGAAGATGGTTGGGCCTAGGACACTATCCTGAGGAACTCCTGTAGTGATGTCCTGGAACTGAGATGATTGACCTCCAACAACCACAAACATCTTCCTTTGTGCTAGGTATGACTCCAACCAGTGGCGAGTGAATAGGCCTAGGATGAACCGCTTTACCATCATTAAACCTACAATCTTCTGACCTTTGCTTTTTACCCCACATCTCAGGGCAGAGTAGCCTTCACCTCATATTTCTTATGATCCCATACTGTGTTCCCTGTCCCTGTCCAATCATGAATCCAAGAAAATTTGTGTGTTTTTTATTCTTTCATGGGATGTGGGTGCCGCTGGCAAGGCCAACATTTGTTGCCCTTGAACTGAGTGGCTTGCTAGGCCATTTCAGAGGACAGTTAAAAGTCAATCATATGTAGGCCTGACTAGGTAAGGATGGCAGATTTTCCTCCCTAAAGGGCAGTAGTGAAGCAGATGGGTTTTTATGACAATCAATGATAGCAATGGTGATCATGAAACTGAGACCAGTTTTGAATTCCAATTTTTTATTAATTTAAATTGCACCAGCTGCCATGGTAGGATTTGAATCCATGTCCTGAGAACATTAGCCGGTCCTCTGGATTACTAGTCCAGTGACATTACCACTATGCCACACCCATCCCTAAATATGGCAAATATATAAACTGTTACCCACTCTGCTTAGGCAAAGAAAATCTAACTTTAATTAAAGGTCCTCCAACTTTAACTTTGTAATTTAATATGATATTTCATATGAGGAAGTGCAACAGTGCAAACCCAAGAGATTTCTACAGGATGTTTCGCTGCATGTAGTTTGTAGGAAAGGATCAAGGTGTACAGGAAAAGTGAGTTTTTGAGGATGTTTCAAAATTTACAAATGTTCAAGGCAACTGTTTATTTGTAGGATGTGGGCATTGCTGGCAAGACCAGAAATTATTGTCCACTCCTAATTGAGAAGTGGTGAGCTGCCTTCCTGAACCATTGTTCAATTGTGTCAGCCATACAGATATAAAAATGCTGAACTGTCTTGCCAGTCCTCCATCACCCCCTACACCTCAACCCCCTCCCATGGCACCTTCCCATGCAACCGCAGAAGGTGCAACACCTGTCCCTTTACTTCCCCCCTCCTCACCGTCCAAGGGCCCAAACACTCCTTTCAGGTGAAGCAGTGGTTCACTTGCATTTCCCCCAACTTAGTCTACTGCATTCACTGCTCTCAATGCGGTCTCCTCTACATTGGAGAGACCAAACGCAGACCGGGTGACCGCTTTGCAGAACACCTTTGGTCTGTCCGCAAGCATTACCCAGACCTCCCTGTCGCTTACCATTTCAACACACCAACCTGCTCTCATGCCCACATGTCCATCCTTGGCCTGCTGCAATGTTCCAGTGAAGCTCAATGCAAACTGGAGGAACAGCACCTCATCTTCCAGTTAGGCACTTTACGGCCTTCTGGACTTATCTGAAGTTGTTGAACTCAATGTTCATGAACTCTCTCCTCCATCCCCACCCCCTTTCTGATCCCCCTTTTTTCTAATAATTTATCATTTTAAAAAATTTATTTTTCTTTTCCCACCTATTTCTATTATTTTAAAATTTATTTCCATCCATTGTTTTATCTCCACCTTTTAGCCCATTTTGATCCCTTCCCCCTATCCCTATCCCAACCCCACTAGGGCCATCTATCACTTGATCGTCCTGCTTTCTACCCTTAATGTCACCATTAGCACATTCCTTAGCTAATATCACCACCGTCAACACCTCTTCGTCCTTTTGTCCATGACATCTTTGCCTCCACTGGCCCTCTATCCAGCTCTACCTGTCCCACCCCCCTCAAACAGCTTATATTTCACCTCATTTTTATTTTTCTTTAGTTCTGATGAAGAGTCATATGGACCCGAAACGTTAACTGTATTCCTCTCCGCAGATGCTGTCAGACCTGTTGAGTTTTTCCAGCTATTTTTGTTTTTGTTTCAGATTTCTAGCATCCACAGTTATTTTGCTTTTATATTATTGCAGCTAAGAGGGTGTGGTGGGTACTCCCATCAAAAATATTTTTCCAAACAGAAAAGCAAAATTAATGAGTATGTTATCGCAATGAAGCATAAGTTACAAAATGGAGATGAGAATGATTAAACTCTTAGAAGTAGAAGCAGGGCCACAATTCATGGTACAGATATACAAATTGTACTCAACGTAGATCAAGGTTAATTGAAGAAGTTATATTTGCAAGTGGTCAGAATGCCCTGGGAACCCTATGAGGCATTGAGCGTGGCTATCTAGACAATTCACTTTCCACGCCCCACCCACTTCTTCCCAGCCCCACCTTAAACAAAGGGTCCCACAAAAGATTTGATAATGTGTGAAACGTTTGTTATTCCTGGGCTATCTCTAGATCTAAGTTTCCCAAATGGGTTTTTTAGTAGTAAAGAGGATTTTGATTGTATACACAGACTTCATGATATCATTTTAAAACTCTATATAACCCAAGTGGCTTTAAAGCGTTTATGATCTCCGACTAGCCGTGACATCTTCTTTCTCAGCCACTTCCCACAATTCAGCCTCATCTTGTGTGGATAACTTTCAAATTGAAACTCCATTTTGGGCTCATTTCAGTTGATTGCCATTTCACAAGCAAATCTTAAAGGCACTTGTCAAGCAAATTACTTTTCCTGTAAGTGGAGAGAAAATAGTCAAAATTGGGTTTTAAAAAAAAATTGGCTCAGATAAATTTGATAGAAAAATTGGCAGATAAGTTTACATATTTGATGTATTCCTACAAATAGTAAAGAAGATGCAGCAATAGCTGGAATTGCTTGGATAAGTAGAGGTATTAAAGCAAAATCTGAAAAAACAGGCATATGGTGAATCTAGGGTGAATATGAAAATCAAGCAGACTGTAGAAAACAAAGGGGAAACATAAAAGATTAAGAGGGCAATGAAGGGATAAATATTGGCCAGGACACCAGGGAGAACTCCCCAGATCATCATCGAAATTAGTGCCGTGAGATATTTTATATCCACTGAGAGCACAGAGGGGACATTAGTTTAACGTCTCATCTGAGAGACAGCACCTTCAACAATGCAGCATTCCCTCAGTACTGGCAATGGGATATCGGCCCTGATATTTGTACTGAAGTCCTGGAGTGAGACTTTAACCTAGAACCTTATGACTGAGAGGCTAGAGTGCTACCAACTGATCCCTGGCTGATGCTGACAAATTGTCAGTAGGTAAATATCATGGGTAAGACTTAGAGTAGGGTGAACTAGAGACTGGATAAAAAGTGAAATCTTTTGGAATATGGGAATGACTAGTGGACTGTGGCAGAAGGAATGACAGGGCACAAGAGGAAGAATTACATGCAGTTAGTGTGACTAAAGGAAAGGAATTGGTATTCAAAAAGTTGGTGGAATTCAAAGCGTAAAAGGCTCTTTGTTCTGATGGCTTGTATCCTAGAATACTAACTGGGAGAGGAAATACCAAGAGGCTTTAATTACAATTTTAAAAACATCCTCGGGTATCCAAGTTGTTGGAGGTTTGCTACTTCTGTTGAAAGGGAGACAGGGTTAAATGGTTATTTATAGACTCATCGGTCCAACATTAGTAGCGGATAAATATCAGCGGCCATATTACAGGATAAAATTAACGCTTAGTCATGTGTTTATTAAGGAGATCCAACATAGATTTGTGAAAGACAGATTATGTTTGACAACTTTAATAGTGTTTTTTGAGGATTTAATTGTGTGTATTCATAAAGGAGATGCAATGACATGCACTATAAAAAGCATTTGATAAGGTGCAGCAGAGGAGACCTTATTCAACTGGTATTAAGTGAAATGTGGAATCACAGAAGGAAGTTGGCTTGAGGGCATAAAACAAAATGGTGGATAATGGAGTATTTTTGGGACTGTAGGGTTCGAACATGAGGTCCGGGGCCAGTGTTACGACTATCATTCTTAATATGTAAATTTCCTGGACTCATTGGGGTTCAATATCAAATGTTCTGAAAATGCCTAATTTAATGATTCAATGATTTAATGGAATAAAACTTTAATGTTGGGATTGAAACTTTAAAAATAAGATAGTGGAAAGCACCTGTTTTGGGAGGCTGGTTAGCAGAGTGATTGGAATTCAAAGGGTGGCCTGTGTTTATTCATTAAGGTTAGAAGTTTGAAAAGACTGAACAATATGTACCCCCTTCCTGAGTCGTGGTAGAGGCGACCTGTCTACAGTTGTCTTAAGAAGTGTCAATTATTCATGTGAGTCCTAGATCAAAGAGAGGTTCGAAAGCAAAGGGTAAACAAGAGAAGACCTTTAAAAGTATCCATATACTTTTCAGATCAAAGAGCAGGTTTAAAATGGGAGATAATTAGATTAATTCTCCACCTGGGACAACTCAGGTGGGCCATGTTGCCATGGAGGTACATTGCAGGCAGGTTTATCTGTGTGTGTTTTTCTCACTGAAACAGTTAGTCAACTTGGAAGGCTGTGAGAAGTTGTATATCTGCTGGCAACCAGAACAAGGAGCAATGATGGCATTAGGACTCGGGGGTGTTTCTGATCTGATATCGCTAAGCAGGAATTGCGAGCGGGGCCCATGCTTGGAAGTTAAAGTCCAAGTGTATGAGGAGTTAAAATTGTCATATCTACCTGGTAAAGCTAGCGGAAGAGATCTGCAATGGAATACTCAGAGGGAATGAGCTTTGGAAGCCCAAGCGCCAGATTGGGAAACTGAAGAGAGTCAAAGTAAATTCCTAAGACCTGTGGCACGCCTTGGTTTGGTCTCAGGGGAAGTGAAGGAATCCTCAAGATCCTGTAATGTCTGGGGAAGTCTTGGGTGGAATCAAAAACAGACCACTTCCCCATTCTGCTGAAATTTTCAGGTTTAAATGATAAGGATTTACGAAACATAGTGTTAAGTTTATTTAATTCTTGTGCAGTAAAAGCTTCTGTTTAAAATATGAAATCTTGTGACATGATTCTTTCAGTTAAAAACCGAGAATTGAAATTTCTTTTTAAAAGTTAATGGTCTCTCTCGATCATAACACAAAATTTACAGGTGACATAAAAAGTGAGTCATTAATTTTACAGAGGACGATAAGTAACTTCAGGTTTAGAAGATGAATCTGATGAGTGTCAGATCGAATTTAATCAAATGCGAAATTATGCATTTTGGAAGGATGAACAAGAAAACATACTTGTATTTCAATAATACCTCTAGCATAGAAAAACATCTCCAGGTGCTTCACAGAGGTGTAAACGGGCAAAAGTGGGCATTGAATCACAAAGATCTTGGGTGCCCAAAAGTATGGTCAAAGGTTGCGTTTTAAGTGGGTGGGTGGAATAGGTTGGGAGGGGTGGGTGGGTGGAATAGGTGGGAATGGTGGCCAGGTGTGCAGAAGATATCACAGGAAGCCAAGTTGGAGGAATAGAGCGTTTGTGTTGTTGGGGTGGTGGGATTGGGTTGCAGGGCTTGAGGAGGTTGCAGGGAAAGAAATGGGTGAGGCCATGAATGGATTTAATCATGAGGATGAGAATTTTAGATCTGAGTTGTTGGGATACTGAGAGCCATTGTAGATCAGACTACCCAGGTGCAATGGGTGAGTGGGATGTGTTGCAGTTAGGATGCATACCACACAGTTTTGGATGGACTGAAGTTTATGCAAAATGGGAATCCAGTTTGAAGAGCACCCTTTAATCTGGAGGTGACAAACGCACAAAGCTGGTTTCAGCACCAGATGAGCCAAAGCAGGGTTGGAGGTAGGTAATGCTGCAGAGGTGGAAATGGTGCTCTTTCTGATGGAGAATATAAGTGATTGGAAGTTAAGGTTGGAGAGAAGTAGGATGCTGAAGTTGCAAATAATCTGGTTCAGTCTGAGACAGTCAGGGAGGGGACTGAAGCTCAAAGCTTAACTTGAAAAGCTTACTTTCAAGAACAAATATTGGAGAACCTGTCTGACCCCATAGAGGCAGTGGAAGGGTAATGACAGATAGTGGAGGGGAGAGCTGAGTATAGTCAGTGTACATGTGGAACCTGACCGCATGTCTTTGGATGATGTCACCAAAAGATCGTTGAGGAGGAGGCCAAGGATAGATAATTGGGTGGTTCCCAAGGTAACACTTAAGGGCTGGGAAGAGAAGGCAATGGTGGGGATACCCTGGCTACAGTGGTTTAGATAAGATTGAGACCATGTGAGGGAATAGTCGAACTATACCATCCTCATGCAATATCTATCTGTACTGAGCTGGATAACAGGAGAGCCGTTGCTAGAAGATGCTGTGGTCAACTGCATCAATGGTTACAGATGTGTCGATCAGGGTTAGTACATCACTGTCACAGAAAATGAAATTTGAGACTTTCATTAGGGCCGCTTCACTAATAGAAAACCTGATTTTAAGGTAATCAAGCTATAATGCTTCTAACTTAACCATATCATGAAGGCTTATGTATAAACGATGTGTCAACAATATCAGGGTGCACAAAATACTGGGAGGGACAGATAGCACTAGTATAGAGAATAGTAAGTTAATAGGTGAAGTCGAGGTGAGGGAGAAAGTAACAAAATCCAAATCATGGAGTATAGTAAATAAGATTGGAGAGTTGCAGATTGCCATGTGGAAATATGATGTGACGATAACAGAGACTTGGCTCAAGGAGGGGCAGAACTGGGTGTTAAATATTCCTGGGTACAAGGTGTTCAGAAAAGATAGGAAAGGAGGAGGGGTGGTGGTATTGTTTAAGGAGAGCATTGCAGTGCTGGAGAAAGGGGTTGTCCCAGACCGTTCAAGAACCGAATCAATTTGGCTAGAGTTAAGGAACAAAAAGGGTGCAATTACATTGCTTGGTGTAGTATAGACTGCCAACTAGCGAGGAGGATATAGAAGAACAAATTTACATGGAAATTACAGAGATGCAAGCATTGTAGAGTAGTTATAATGGGTGACTTTAATCACCTGAATGTAGGCTGGGACAGTGGTAGTGTAAAGGGTGGAGGGGGGCAAAAATTCTGAGATTGTGTTCAGGAAAATTGTCTATAGCGATTGTCCGATCCAACAAGAAAAGACGCACTGTTGGACCTGGTTCTTGGAAATGAGGTGGGCCAAGTAGATCAAGTGTCAGTGGGGGAACATTTAGGAGACACTGGTCATTGTATTGTATGTTTTAGGATGTTGATAGACAAGAACGACAGGCAATCCAGAGTAAGAAAAATTAACTGGACGCTTGGGAGTGTTGTGAACTGCAAGGAGGACAGTGTAGAACTTCAAGAGCACATAGACAAGTTGGTGGAGTGAGCAGATAGGTGGCAGATGAAGTTCAATGTGGAAAACTGTGAGGTGATGCATTTTGTTAAGAAGAACATGGACAGATAATATAAAATAAGGGGTGAAATTTTGAAGGGGGTGCAAGAGCAGAATGACCTGGGTGTATATGTGCATAGATCATTGAAGGTGGTAGGACAGGTGGAGAGAGCAGTTCATAAAGCATATAGTATCCTAGGCCTTATTAATTGAGGCATAAGAGTACAAGAGCAAGGAGGTTATGCTGAATTTCTATAGGATACTGGTTAGACCTCAGCTGGAGTATTGCATACAGTTCTGGGCGCCACATTATAGGAAGGAGGTGAACACATTGGAGAGAGTTCAGAAGAGCTTTACAAGAATGGTTCCAGGGATGAGAAACTTCAGTTACGAAGATAGATTGGAGAGGTTGGGATTGTTCTCTTTAGAGAGAAGAAGGTTAAGAGGAGACTTAATAGAGATGTTCAAGATCGTGAGGGGGCTGGACAGAGTAGATAGGGAGAAGCTGTTCCTGCTCGTAAAAGGATCAAGAACAAGAGGGCATAGATTTAAAGTGATTTGCAAAAGAAGCAAGTGTGACGTGAGAAAAAACTTCTTCAAACAACGAGTGGTTCGGGTCTGGAATGCACTGCCTGGAAGTGTGGTGGAGGCAGGTTCAATCGAGACATTCAAGAGAACATTTTGAATAGAAACAATGTACAGGGAAAAGGCAGGGCAATGGCACTAGGTCATAATGCTCATTTGGAGAGCTGGTGCAGACACAGTGGGCCGAATGGCCTCCTTCTATGCCGTTAAAATCCTGAGATTTTGTTTCTTGCTAGGGTTGTCAGCTCATTTTGAAGACTCTAGTCCAGTGAGTTTCGAACATAACACGTTCCTACATATTTGTGAGGCATCTTAATGGAGAGGCAAGCTTGATCATAAAATGGAGACCCACAACTAGTTGTACTCGGGATATTTAGATCAACAACTCCGATAATTCAGGACCCTCCGAGTTTATTAGAAGTGATTGATAGAAGAGTGATTCGAATCTTGGCACACGTGTCAGTCAGATTAGTCAGGTTTCTTTGTCGCCATCTGTAATAACAGTCTCTCTTGGTAGCTTAGACTAGTCCAGTAGTCAGTATTAGTAGTAGTTGCCTAGTAGATATAAAAGGTACAGTACAAAGGATAGTGTGACAAAAGTTAGAAGTTAAATTTTGGCTACATGAGCCACTTGGAGATAGGGGTGAGTGTCAGTGAGATCAAGAAAGGCGAGAGCCAACCTAATTAGCTCAGGTGTAAGGTGGGTTTAGCCAGGACTGAAGATCCAAGTAGAACCAATAACACTGACACCGAAATACCTGAGATATTTGATGGACTAACTATCTAATGTTGTTAGCTTCTCAACTATCTACCGATTTAACTCTAAAATAACCTCACCAATTGTAATAAGCTCAAATCCTGGTCACTCCTATGATCAATGTTCAGTGTCCATTAATGTTGATCTGGTAATACACTGAATTGGTGGTGTGCCCTCTGGTACTTGACTTATTGAGTAACCCGATCATTAATTGTCGATCTCCACATTGCTAAGTAACTTCGACTATATCCACTTAGAATACATGTTCAATTTGTGCAGGTAAGTAATCATGGTCAACAAACAAGATATGAGACAGCATTAAGTTAAAAGAAGAGTTACACAAATGCAAGAAAAAGTAGAAGTCCAATTGACTGGGAGAGCTTATCAAAAAAAAAGGAAGGGGAAATAAGTAGTAAGAGGTGCAAAATGAAATGTGAACAAAAATTTGCAAAGGATATTAAAGAAAACAGTAAATTTCTTAATAGCATATTAAGAGAACAAGTGGTATGGAGGACCATTAAATACAGATGACGGCAATATATAATTGTTGTTAAGGGAAAGGAGGACTTGTTAAATGAATAAATACCCTGTATCCATTTTCACGGTAGAGGAAGTGGATAAAATGAATAATTCAAGGGGAAGAACTTAATAGATTTAATATAAGTAGAAAGATGGTAAATAATGGAATTTATGATGGAACCATCAATGGTTTACACTCAAGGACATTAAAAGAAGCCAGTTGTCATAATTTTCCAAGGGTCTCCAACTTTGGGAATTGTGCCTTTGGATTGGAAAATTGCAAACATCGCTACTTGAAGACTAAAGTGGGGAGAAACCAAGAAACTATAGGGCTGTTAGTTTAATGGTAGTTGTGGGAAGCTGTTGAAATCAATCATCAGGGACAGAGTACCTGAGCATTTGAACAAGTATCAACTGGCCAAAGTGAGTCAGTAAGAGGAATATTAAGAGGAGGTAGTAGGGGAAGCGGTGGTGGTGTAGCGGTGTTATGATCCAAGCTGAGGTTACCCCTGGACAAGCCTGATCCCAGAGTGGGACCCAGCTTGACAGATCTTAACTTTTTTATTTTTGTTTAGATACATGGAGAGTAGCTACTGAACTGAGACATAGGAGTCAGCTGATGAACTTTTAACAAAAGAATAGAACATTTATTCAACAAGAAAAGATGAATTATATTACAATACTCCTTCACCCACAATTATACCTTTACAGTTGTATACACATTTGGAAGTATGACACAAGTAACAAAAGCTATCTTATACCCTAATGTTCACAGTAAGTACACAGTTCATGTAAACCTATGGCACTCTGTGGTTAGACACACCACATTCTGAAACCAAGTGACAGATGCCACCGCAAACAGATGCTATGGATCTCTCTTCAACTCCTCCTCCCAGACGCTCGTCACTCCGTGAGCCAACCAGTCTCCCTGAATTCCGTCCTTCACACGAGGGATTCCAATCTCCACTCTCCAGGACCTCGCCTTGGAATCTTCTCCCAAACTGACATTTTCGCTCAGACACCTTCCACAAAGGTTCACCTCCAGGGTTTCGAACTCTCTTTCTTTCTGATGTTTCTCTTCCCTGGGTCACCACATGCACTCAAGCTGTCTTCCATGCACACTCCCTCAACAACTCAGCCTTAACAGTGCACCACTGCTTCACATGCCCATAGCAAAGAATTACAGACCTTCAGTTGTCTCTTTGAACCTTCTTGGAAGCTGTTCTTACTTTAAATCTGAAGCTTGGAGCCTTTCTCTCTGCCCCTCACTCTTAACTTCACTTAACAATACCTTTTCCCAGGTTCCTGTCCGTCCTTTAACTAGAAGATCGTTTTTGGACGTTCTCTTCTTCCACTCTCCTGGACTTTTGGGGTTTTTCTTAGCTTGGGACTTGTTATCGGTTCCCATTTAGGCTGCTTCTGCTTCACAGCTGCATTCAACCCAACTGAACTCAGCTTCCAAAATAAACTGCTGTCTTGTGTGCGTGTGTGCGTGTGTGCGTGTGTGCGTGTGTGCGTGTGTGCGTGTGTGCGTGTGTGCGTGCGTGCGTCGGAGTAACCTGCCTATCTGGCCACCTGTTACGAGGCAACAGCACTGTTCGTCCTATTCTTGTCGTAACACAGATACAGAAATACAAATCAAACTTAAACTTTACAGCTAAACCTCATTCCTAACACCTACAAATACAAATAAATATAAGTTAAACTACCTCTATTTCTTAACAAGTGGTATTGTCACTGGACTGGTATTCCAGAGACACAGGGTAATGCTCTGGGGACCTGTGTTCAAATCCCACCACGGCAGCTGGGGGCATTTGAATTCAGTAAAAACCTGGAATTAAAAGTTTGATCACAAAGCCATTGCCGATTTGTCATAAAAACCCTAATGTCCTTTTATGGAAGGTACCCCACAGCAATGTGGTTGATTCTTAAATACCCTCTGAAGAAGGACACCCACGTCCCATGAATGAATTTTTAAAAAAAGGTCACGTCTGATTAATCTATTTAAATGTTTGAAGATGTCACCAGCGTGCTAGACAGGGGGATTGTCTATGGATGTTGTCTACATGGACTTCCAGAAGAAGTTTAAGGTTTCGGATGTTGAGCCAATTGAAATTTTCAAGAATGAGGTTGATAGATTTTTATTTGGGATATGAAGCAGGTAGTGAGTACGTACGAATGAGCATATGAAATAGGAGCAGAAGTCGGCCATTTGGCCGTTTGAGCCTGCTCCTCCATTTAATAAGATCATGGCTGATTTGTTTGTATTTCAAATTCCACATTCTCATCTACCTCTGATAACCTTTGATTCCCTTGCCTAACAAAAATCTATCTACCTCTGCCTTAAAAATATTCAATGACCCTGCCTCCACTGTCTCCTGCGGAGGTAGAGAGTTCCAAAGTCGCACAACCCTCAGAAAATTTCTCCTCATCTCTGTCCTAAAATGGCAACCCCTAATTTTAAAACAGTGCCCCCTAGTTCTGGACTCACCCACAAAAGGAAACATCCTTACCACATCCATCTTGTTGAGACCATTCAGGATCTTATATACTTCAATCAAGTCACCCTTCACACTTCTAAACTCCTCTGGAAACAAGCCTGGTCTGTCTAACCTTTCCTCGTAAGACAACCTGCTCATTCCAGGTATTAATCTAATAAACCTCCTGTGAACCACCTCCAACTCATTTACATCCTCCCTTAAATAAGGAGACCAAAACTGCGCACAATTTCGAGATGTGGTCTCACCAATGCCTTGTATAATTGAAGCATAACATCCTTACTTTTATGTTCAATTCCTCTCATGATAAAAGATAGCATTCCATTAGCCTCTTCAATTACTTGCTGTACCTGCATACTAACGTTTTGTGACTCATGCACAAGAACACCTAGATCCCTCTGCATCTCGGAATTGTGCAGCTGTTCTTCATTTAAGTAATACTCTGCCTTTTTATTCTTCCTGCCAAAGTGAACAACTTCACATTTTCCTACATTATCCTCCATCTGCCAGATTTTTGCCCATTCACTAAACTTATCTATATCTGTCTGCAACCTCCTTATGCCCCCTTCACAACATACTTTCCTACTTTATCTTTGTGTCATCTGCAAATTTAGCTACTATACCTTCACTTCCCTCATCTGAGTCATTGATATAAATTGTAAAAGGTTGAGGTCCTAGCACAGACCCTTGCGGGACTCCACTTGTCGTACCCTGCCAATCAGAAAAGGGCCCATTTATATTCTGTCTTCTGCCAGCTAGCCAATCTTCTATCCATTCTAATATGTTACCCCCTACACCATGGGCTTTTATTTTCTGTAATAACCTTTGATATGGCACCTTGTGAAATGCCTTCTGGAAATCTGAGTACAACATGTCTACAGGCTCCCCTTTATCCACAGCATATGTCACTCCTTCAAAGAGCTCCAATAAATTGGTTAAACATGATTTTCCTTTCACAAAACCACGCTGACTCTTCCCAATTACCTTGAGCTTTTCTAAGTGCCCAAATATAACCTCCTTAATGATCGACTCTAACACCTTCCCCACGATAGAGGTCAAGCTAACTGGCCTATAGTTCCTGTTTTCCGCCTCTCTCCTTGAATAGAGGGTTATATTTGCTACTTTCCAGCCTGATGCAACCTTTCCAGAATCTAGCTATTTTTTTGAAAATTAACGCTAACGCGTCTACTACCTCATTAGCCACCTCTTTTAAGACCCTAGGGTGAAATCTATCAGGACCCAGAGACTTGTCAGTCTGCAGCTTCATCAGTTTGCTCAGTACTGCTTCCCTAGTGATTGTAATTTCACCAAGTTTCCCTCTCCCTTCCACCTCCTGATTTACAGTTTTTATTGGAATTTTTTTTGTATCCTCTATAGTGAAGACAGAAGCAAAATATTTATTCATTCCACCATTTCCTTGTTATCTATTATTAACTCCCCACTGTCACTCTCTAGAGGACCAACACTCACTTTACTTACTCTTTTCATTTTTAAATATCTGTAGAAACGCTTGCTATCCAATTTTACATTTCTAGCTAGCTTCCTCTCATACTCTAATTTCTCCTGATTAACCTTTTAGTCATTCTCTTTATATTCTGACCAATCATCTGACCTGCCATTCATCTTTGCACAGTTATATATGTTTCTTCCTTAAGTTTGTTGCTTTCCTTAACTCCTTTAGTTAACAACGGATGGTGGGTCCTCCCTTTAGAATTTTTCTTTATAGTAGGAATATACTTGAGTATTCGGAAATATCTCTTTAAATGTCTGCCACTGCTTCTCTATTGATCTATCTCCCAACCTAGTATCCCAGTTCACTTCAACTAGCTCAGCTTTCATGCCCACATAGTTGCCCTTATTTAAGTTTAAAACACCTGTCTTAGACCCACTCTTCTCCCTTTGACTGAATTTTACATCCAGTTTAAAGGGAGTTGTGTTTTAGATCAGCCATTATCTAATTAAATGTAAACGGTCTCAAGAGACTGAATAGCCTCCTGTTCCTATATATTAATTAATTTTGCACTCATTGTTTGACTTTAATGAGTTTGTAGTCAATAAATAGTTGTTAGTGGATGACTTTCGGTCTGACTTCTTTGGTTTGGAAAGAAAGGATTAATTCATTGTCAGAACTTGTACCTCTCCTAATGGAGAATTGGGAAGATAAACTCAAATTCAGTCTGAACTCAAAACTCAATCATGTAAAGTGTTACTTAGTAGTACAGAACTTGAAGTAGTACTGAAAAGAGAAACGTGTTGCCAAAACTTTTTGTTTTGCACTCATCAGGACAAATGTAAGAATGCCAAATTTCAAACAATCACAACAATTTATACTCCAGGAGAAAAGGGTGCTGATTGGTTGTGTAAGGGGGTGTGAGAGTCCCTTGCGGAGTCTCACTTTGGTTCGGAGCCGTACTGTGGACGAACAAGAATGAGTGCCTCAATACCAAACAATGTATGAGAACAACAATCTTCACTAGACAACTATTAAACAATTATTAATGAATAAAAGGAAATGAAAGTTAACTTTTTTGGAAAGAAAGGAAGAAAAAACTTTTAACATGTATGTGTATAAAAAATATAAAGGAAGAAAGCCAACTTTACATAAATACTATATTGCAAGTGTTAACCCCAAATTGGTGTTTTCAAGACTGCTCCCAAAATGGTGAAATTCCCCTTGGCTCCTTGCACGGGTGGGCACTCCGGTCACTCACTCTGTCCACTCGCTCCATCGACAGCCCTTCGTTCCGAAGTCTTGGGTGGTTGACTAACCCACTCCGGCTGCAGACCCGAATGTTGGGGGCTGTGCTCCTTTTAAGTCCAATTTCTGGCTCCATTCCAGCCTTTCAAGGCTTTACTCAAATTTTCTCCAAACAAGGAGAAATGTTTGGAGAATACATGAGTCGTAGAGATCTACAGCATAGAAAAAGGCCCTTCGGCCCATCGAGTCTGCGCTGGTCAAACAAGTACCTAACTATTCTAATCCCATTTTCCTGCACTAGGCCCATAGCCTTGTATGCCATGGCATCGCAAGTGCGCATCCAAATACTTCTTAAATGTTATGAGGGTTTCTGCCTCTACCACCCCTTCAGGCAGTGAGTTCCAGATTTACACCACCCTCTGGATGAAAAAATTCCTCCTCGCATCCCCTCTAAACCTCCTGCCACTTATCTTAAATCTATGCCCCCTGGTTATTGATCCCTCCACCAAGGGGATAAGTTCCTTCCTGTCTACCCTATCTATGCCCCTCATAATTTTAAACACCTCAATCATGTCCCCTCCTCAATCTCCTCTGCTCCAGGGAAAATAATCCCAGTCTATCCAATCTCTCCTCATAACTATAAAACTCCAACCTGGGCAACATCCTGGTAAATCTCCTCTGCACTGTCTCTAGTGCAATCACATCCTTTCTATAATGCAGATTCCAGAACTGCACGCAATACTCTAGCTGTGGCCTAACCAGTGTTTTATACAGTTCCAGCATAACTTCCCTGCTCTTATATCCTATGCCTCGGCTAATAAAGGCAAGTATTCTACATGCCTTCTGAACCGCCTTATCTACCTGTCCCGCGACCTTAAGGGACTGGTGGACATGCACACCAAGGCCCCTCTGATCCTCGGTACTTCCCAGAGTCCTACCATTCATTGTGTATTCCCATGCCTTGTTTGTCCTGCCCAAGTGCATCACCTCACACTTATCTGGATTAAATTCCATTTGCCACTGATCAGCCCATCTGACCAGCCTGTCTATATCCTCCTGTAACCTAAGGCTATCCTCCTCATTATTTACCACCCCACCAATTTTCATGTCATCCGCAAACTTACTGGTCAACTCTCCTACATTCAAATCTAACTCGTTTATATATACCACAAACAAGGGATCCAACACCAATCCTTGTGGAACCCCACTGGAGTCCTTATCAATTCTCTCAGGTTCTATAAGGCTTTGCTATAAGACTTTGCAATATTCAAGTTGTTTACACATCTCCCATCCGCCATCAATCAGGTTGTGTGTCCATCAATCAAATTCCATCTGTTGATTCCATAACATAGTTGACCAACCCACGTGCAAGTTTATTCATTGTCCTGGCTTGTAGTTCAAGGGTCATTGAATTCAGTAAGAAAAATGACACCCGATAAATAAAAGACAACGTTTATTTTAGATGCCTAGTTTGAAAGGGGAAAACAATGATGTAGACAAAATGCCAGCTGTGAATGGCCAGTATGAAAAACAAGGTCTTGGGAAAACACTCCCCTTGCTCCCAAGTAATTCAAAAAAGGTGCAAGACTTGAACATATTCCTGTTTGCAGAGAATAGGTACCTGTGCAGAGAATGGGTACCTGTATATGAATGTATGTCGCTTCTAGCAAGCATAAACTGATTATCTTAAATTGGTTGTTAGTGTCGTTATTAGCACAGTTAGGATTGTTCAGCAAGTGCTACACAATCACGGAATCACATCTAACAGTAGACGTTTTGATTTGATTTTCTCTGCCTGTTACAAAAAAACCAAAGGAACATGTTGTTTGATTCGATCCACTAATCGTTGGGGCTTATGACCTCCATACCTGCATCACTCTGGCACTGAAATTCATACACCCTACTGTCTACTGCAAGCTTACTTTCACCAGACAATATACATTTCAGGATTTGTGTAACTGCAAGTGCTATCAAATTGGCTTTATCAGCAATCTTGTAAATAGGGCCAGAGCCTTTTTTTTATTCATTCATGGGATGTGGGCTTCGCTGGCTAGGCCAGCATTTATTGCCCATCCCTAATTGCACTTGAGAAGGCACTGCTGTGCTGCCTCCTTGAATTGCTGCAGATGACTGACCTCCACCTAACACAACCATCTACCTTTGTGCTAGGTATGACTCCATCCAGCGGTGAGTTTTCCCCCTGATTCCCATTGACTCCAATCTTGCTAGGGCTCCTTGATGCCACACTCGGTCAAATGCGGCCATGATTGTCAAGGGCAGTCACTCTCACCTCACCTCTGGAGTTCAGCTCTTTTGTCCATGTTTGATCCAAGGCTGTAATGAGGTCAGGAGCTGAGCGACCCAGACGGAACCCAAACTGAGCGTCAGTGAGCAGGTTATTGCTAAGCAAGTGCCGCTTGGTAGCACGATTGATGACCCCTTCCACCACTTTACTGATGATTGAGAGCAGACTGCTGTGGTGGTAATTGGTTGGGTTGGATTTGTCCTACTTTTTGTGTACAGGACATGGCTGGGCAAATTTCCACATTGCTGGCTAGATGGCAGTGTTGTAGCTGTACTGAAACAGCTTGGCTAGGAATGTGGCAAGGAATTGTTTATTCCTGTCTGGTGCAAAAGTAAAATAGGAAAGGTGGCCAAACCATGGCTTACAAGTGAAATTAGAGATAGTATTAGATGCAAGGAAAAGACATACAAATTGGCCAGAAAAAACAACAGACCTGAGGATTGGGAGCACTTTAGAATTCAGCAAAGAAGGACCAAGGGATTGATTAAGAAGGGGAAAATAGAGTACGAGAGTAAGCTTGCGGGGAACATAAAAACTGACTGTAAAAGTTTCTATAGGTATGTGAAAACAAAAAGATTGGTGAAGACAAATGTAGGTCCCTTACAGTCAGAAACAGGGGAATTTATAATGGGGAACAAAGAAATGGCTGACCATCTAAATACATACTTTGGTCCTGTCTTCACAATGGAGGACACAAATAACATACCAGAAATGTTGCGGAACACAGGGTTTAGGGAGAGAGAGGAACTGAAAGTAATCAGTATTATTAAGGAAATGATGTTGGAGAAATTGATGGGATTGAAGGCCGATAAATCCCCAGGGCCTGATAATCTCCATCCCAAAGTACTTAAGGAAGTGGCCCTAGAAACAGTGGATGCATTGGTGGTCATCTTCCGAGATTCTATAGACTCTGGAACAGTTTCTACAGATTGAAGGGTAGCTAATGTAACCCCACTATTTAAAAAGGGAGGTAGAGAGAAAACAGGGAATAATAGACCAGTCAGCCTGACGTTGGTAGTGGGGAAAATTCTAGAGTCCATTATAAAAGATTTAATAACTGAACACTTGGAAAACAGTGGCAGAATCGGACAGAGTCAGCATGGATTTACGAAAGGGAAACCATGCTTGACAAATCTACTGGAATTTTTCGACAATATAACTGGTAGAGTTGATGAGGGGGAGGCAGTGGATGTGGTTTATTTGGACTTTCAGAAGACTTTCGACAAAGTCCCACATGGATTAGCGTATAAAATTAAAGCGCATGGGATTGGGTGTAGTGCATTGAGATGGATAGAAAGCTGATTGGCAGACAGGAAACAAAGAGTAGGAATAAACGGGTCTTTTTCCGAATGGCAGGCAGTGACTAGTGGTGTACCTCAGGGATCAGTGCTGGGACCCCAGCTATTCACAATATATATTAATGACTTAGATGAGGGAACTAAATGTAATATCTCCAAATTTGCAGATGACACAAAGCTGGGTAGGAGGGTGAGCTGTGAGGAGGATGCAGAGATGCTTCGGTGTGATTTGGACAAACTGAGTGAGTGGGCAAATGCATGGCAGATGCAGTATATTGTGGGTAAATGTGAGGTTATCCACTTTGGTAGCAAAAACAGGAAGGCAGATTATTATCTGGATGGCTATAAATTGAGAGAGGAGAATGTGCAACGAGACCTGGGTGTCCTCGTACACCAGTTACTGAAGGTAAGCATGCAGGTGCAGCAGGTGCTAAAGAAGGCAAATGGTATGTTGGCCTTCATAGTGAGAGGATTTGAGTACAGGAGCAGGGATGTCTTGCTGCAATTATACAGGGCCTTGATGAGACCACACCTGGAATATTGTGTGCATTTTTGGTTCCCTTATCTGAGGAAGGATGTTCTTGCTATAGAGGGAGTGCAGTGAAGGTTTACCAAACTGATTCTTGGATGGCGGGACTGACATATGAGGAGAGATTGAGTCGGTTAGGATTATATTCACTGGAGTTCAGAAGAATGAGGGGGGATCTCATAGAAACCTATAAAATTCTAACAGGAGTAGACAGGGTAGATGCAGGAAGGATGTTCCCAATGGTGGGAGAGTCCAGAACCAGGGGTCACAGTCTGAGGATACGGGGTAGACCATTTAGGACTGAGGTGAGGAGAAATTTCTTCATCAGAGAGTGATGAGCCTGTGTAATTCGCTACCACAATGTAATTGAGGCCAAAACATTATATGTTTTCAAGAAGGAGTTAGATATAGCTCTTGGGGTGAAAGGGATCAAAGGATATGGGGAGAAAGGGGGAGCAGGCTATTGAGTTGGATGATCAGCCATGATCATAATGAATGGCCTACTCCTATTTTCTATGTTTCGATGAAGGCCTAGTATTCACTACAATTGTTGGAATATTGTCAAGATCCAGTATCCAGTTCCTTTAGCTGTTTCTTGATATTTGTGGAGTAAATAGAATTGGCTGAAGACTGGCATCTGTGATGCTGGGGACCTCCAGAGGCTGTTTGGCACACAAGTTGCCTTGTGTTGTAGCATCACCCAGGTTGACATCTCATTGTTAGGTATGCATGGTGCTGCTCTTGGCATGCCCTCCTGCACTCTTCAGTGAACCAGGGTGGATCCCCTGGCTTGGTGGTAATGGTAGTTTGGGGGATGAGGTTACAGATTGTGTTTGAGTACAATTTTGCTGCTGCTCCTGGCCCACAGCACCTCATGGTTGCCCAGTCTTACGTTGCCAGATCTGTTGGAAATTTATCCCGTTTAGCACAATGGGAGTGCCACACAACATGATGGAGGGTATTCTTGATGTGAAGATAGGGCTTTGCCTCCATAAAGACTGTGCAGTGGTCACTCTTACCGATACTGTCATGGACAGATGCATCAGTGGCAGGCAGGTTGGTAAGAATGGGGTCAAGTGTGTTTTTTCCTCCTGTTGGTTCCTTCACCACCTGCTGTGGACCCAGTCTAGCAGCTACGTCCTTTAGTACTCGACCAGCTCGGTCAGTAGTGGTGCTACCGAGCCATTCTTGATGATGGGCATTGAAGTCCCCCACCCAGAGTACATTCTGCACCCTTGCCACCCTCAGTGCTTCCTCAAAGTGGTGTTCAACGTGGAGGAGTACTGATTCATCAGCTGAGGCGGGACAGTATGTGGTATTCAGGAAGTTTTCTTTCCTGTGTTTGACATGATGCCATGAGACTTAATGGGGTCTGGAGTCGTGTTGAAGACTCCTAGGGCAATTCCCTCCTGACTGTATACCACTGTGCCACCTCCACCACTGGGTCTGTCCTGCTGGTGGGACAGGACATACTCAGGGATAGTGATGCTGTTGTCTGGGACATTGTCTGTAAGGTATGATCCCGCGAGTATGTCTGTGTCAGGCTGTTGCTTGACTAGTCTGTGAAACAACTCTGCCAATTTTGGCATAAGCCCCTAGATGTTAGTAAGGAGGACTTTGCAAGATCGACAGGGCTGACTGAGTTTGCCGTTGTCATTTCCGGTGCCTAGGTCAATTCCAGGTGGTCTGTCTGGTTTCATTCCTTTCTCACGTTTTAGCGGTTTGATACAACTGAGTGGCTTGCTTGGCCATTTCAGAGGGTGTTTAAGAGTCAACCACATTGCTGTGGGTCTTGAATCACATGTAGGCCCAAGCAGATAAGGACAGCAGATTTCCTTCCCTACAGGACATTAGTGAACCAGATGGGTTGTTACAACAATTGATGATGGTTTCATGGTCATCATTAGACTTTTAATTCCAGATTTTTATTGAATTCAAATTTTACCGTTTGCCGTGGTGGGTTTCAAACCTGGGCCCGCAGAGCATTACCCTGGGTTTCTGGATTACTAGTCCAGCGACAATATGACTATGCCACCGCCTGCCCTCCCCATTTGCTCACCTTGCA
The DNA here is from genome assembly GCF_964194155.1 of Cetorhinus maximus. NCBI lineage: Eukaryota > Metazoa > Chordata > Chondrichthyes > Lamniformes > Cetorhinidae > Cetorhinus > Cetorhinus maximus. The sequence continues at coordinate 112,779,799 of NC_135880.1, forward strand.
AGTTTGACACACAGTTGAGCAATGCCATGTATGAATTTCATGGGCTGGTGCGATGCTAGTCTGTATGTTCCGATGCTTGGCTGATTGAATCATACAGCCTGTTCTTTCGGTCGTTCTTAATAGACAGAGTACAGACTGTACTCAACCAGCTCTCACTTGCAAAACCCAAAACAAACGTCTGCTGTTAGATGTGATTCCACGATTGGGCAGTACTGAACAATCCTGAGTGTGCTAATAGCTACATTAACAAATTTAAGATAATCAGTCAAGCTCGTAATATGGCTCATTTATACTTGCTAGAAGCAACATATATTCATATGCAGGGACCCGCTCTCTGCAAACGAAAGGAATATGTTTAAGCCTTGCATCTTTTTTGAGTCACCCGGGAGTTTGGGGAGCCTTTATTTTCCTGTTGCCTTCTCCATGGCAATGCCTTGGCCACTCGGAGTCAACTTGCCAACTAGTCAGCATCCTTTTCTTCTGTAGCGTAAATTGTGATCACTTGAAATTTGGCATTTTTACATTTGTCCTGATAAATGCAAGATAAAAAGCTTCAGCACCATGTCTCTCCTTTGAGCAATATTCAAGTATTGTAAAGTGGTTCAGTGCGCCCACTTGGGCATCTTTTCTACTTAGACCTGGGCGGTTAACCTCAGATCTTCTTCAGTGAAGAGCTAAGTGTGGATGTTCAGGGTCCGCCTGGTTCCTTGGCATATATTTGTTGTGACACTGAAGTTAATGTCTTCCGAGAAACTTGAGATGAACAATAAATACTACCATATTGGGGTCATCTGCATCACAAGAATAAATATTTTAGACATTGTAGTAGAAAGCTAATAATCAACTGTGTTACGATCCCAATAGAGATGGCTGATGTTGAAAGAGAAATTCAAACACCGAGTCTTGGTGCAAAGGCGTTTGAGGGGAAACTTGATAGAGTTGTACAAGATTATGATACATTTTGATAAGATAGACAAGGAAAAACTCTTCTGATTAGCTGCTGGTAGAAGGACGAGGTGACACAAATTTAAGACCTTGGGCAAGAGGTACAGGTGGAATGTGAGGAAGAACTTTTTTTATGCAATGAGTGGTAATGACTTGGGACACTCTGCCCACGAGGGTGGTAGAAGCAAAAACAGTCAATGATTTCAAAAGGATATTAGATAGACACTTGGAGGAAATAAACTTGCAGGTCTACAGGGACGGAGAGGGGGAATGGGACTGACTGGTTTGCTCCGCAGGGAGTTGGCATGGACCTAATGGGCCAAAAAGCAGACTGCTGTGCTGTAAATTACACTGACTCTTGGAATCTTGTTTCATTGTTTCAGAAAATAACTGAAGCCAGAAAATTTCAGGTTTAAAACAAATGAATTTTATTATATAAGAATCAAGTAAAGCAAACGCTACTAAATAAACACTACCCGAGGTGAATACTTACACTTTACATCAATAGGCACAATAAAACCTAATCACATATACGTTAGACTAAAATTCTCAACTGAACTTCCCTTTTTTCATTATGACTTCCCCCAGAAAATCTTTGGCTACTTATCAGGTACTTGAAGGTTATCCACTTTCTTGAGACTAACTCCAAACTTTTCCACAGCAGCTGTGCAAGTTCTGGGATTCATCGGCTGAAGCCTGAACTTTACTCGCAATTCCTGCATGCTGATTTTGACAGAAACTTAGAAACACCCCTAGTTTCTAATAACTTGATATTCTCCCAGTCCACAGCTGTTCCACTGCTCTTGGCAAATTCTTTTCCTCTGCCTTCTGAACTCAGGGCTTATGCTCACCAACCTGGGTGCTTTCAGTTCCAACCCCAAAGACCTTCTGGCTTCTCCAAGTTGAACTGTTTGTTTTCTATGAGGGTTACTGTAGATTTCTTCCTCTAGCTCCAAACTAGGCAAATCTTCCAGCCTCTCTTCCCTCACTAACTCGGTTTCCAAATGGAGCTCGAGCTCCCACCTGCACTCTGCGCGTTAAATAGTATTTTCTCTGCTTAAGGCTAACATTTATCTCTCTTGCTCCCTCGACTCAGCTGCAAACTGCACAAGACTAAAACATCAACTGTCTCTGTCTGATATCAGAGTATAACCCTCTTGCAAAACAAAAGATACAACTCTAAAACATATGAATTTTGAAATCAGACATTCAGAACAACTGTTTGTCAGTTTAAAATAGCAAATATCTCAAACGCCCTTAAGTCATGAACTGCCGCACCCATTAGGGATTTATTAAATTTATTTCTGCTTGCACCTGGATAATTGAGTGCTAACCTACAGGGAACCCCCTTTAATGGACTTCAGAACTACTTACAGATACTTTTCCCCACAATTAAATTATTCTAAAAACTATTCAGGATGATATGGTATGTTGCATCTTTTTTCTTCCTATTATAAAGCAAACTTTTTCTGTTACAGTGGCACTGTTTTTCAGCTTGTTAAGACAGTAACTAGTTTTGGTTAGTTTGCCTGCTGCCGTCATAAGTCCCAATGTGTTCTTACTAATGAGATTTGTGCATTCAAGGGATGTGGTGTACCTACACATCTGCTTAGAAAATATCTTGAGATTTCAAAGCTAGAAGTAAAAAGGGAACATGCACCTGTTACTTGAACTTGAATGCACCTTTACTCGAAGGTAGGAGAAATCAGTTGTTTTGTTCAATTAAATTGTCCCAAAGGTTTAGAATAATATTAGAAGATGTAGAATGAGCACATGCCCTTTTAAATTATAGACCTGAAAGGCACTGTGTTTTGTAAATCCACAGTATTAAGCCAAATATTTCAAAATTTTAATGTTATGTAGTCTACGTTTTAAAGAATCGTCAAAATACAGACTAGTCTGTGATGGGGAAAAATATGCTTGGGTAAGCAGTGTTAAGAAATGTGAACTTGTTCTGGGCAGAGGCCAAGGTCTCCATTTTCCAGCAGGCCCAAGAGTTCCGGTGCATGCACGGAGCATGGCAAGGTTACACGTACTCCGTTCTAGTTTGTTTTTTGCAGTTAAAGGGCTCAGCCAACTGGGACATCCTTAGTGCATCCTTAGCGTGAAAACAACGACCACGGGACCTGTGGTGGCAGGAAAAGGTAAGTCCACATGACTAGGTGTGTTGGAAGGCAGAAGAAGAGTCTCCAGGCAACAAAAGTGATACTGTTGGTCCAGGTAGTGAGGGCTCCGGAGAAGTCCTGGGGATCTATGAAGATTGCAGAAGATCGCTGGCTCCATGTTGGAAAGGGTTGGGGCTCAGAAGAACCCCTAGAGCCGTTTAAAGCTCGGTGCAGAGAGGAGACTGGAGTTTGGAGAAACCCAGACAGTGCCAGATCAGTGAGACTAGCAGTCCGCTAGAGAGCTGAAACTTTGCCAGTAATTGGATGCTAGAGTGCACCTTTGAATCCTGTGGAAGGCAGTCTCAGGAGAAGCAATTGAACCACCAGGAGGTGTGTAGTCATTGAGGCAGTCTGGATCAGAGTGGCTTTTGAGGGAATTCAGAGGCTAGATTTTCGGAAGTGGAGACTTGCAATCCCTTGTGAAGGAGACACAGTTTTAACAAGATTATGCAGCTCACAGTGATCATTGATGTCTGGCTGGGTTGCGGAGAAATCTGAGAAATCTGTTTTGGTCGCATCTTCCGTTTTTAATGTGCAACGTGATGTATTCAACCACAATTTGCCTGTTAACTCTTGATTACCTCAGGTTAATTCTGAATGTTAGAGTACAAGAAAGATATTGTAAATTGCTTTACTTTTCTGACTTTGTATAGTGAAGAGTATTTTGTTTGATTGAAACCATGGAGTCTTGTGGCTTTATTCTCTTTGTAAGTACCTGGAATATCAAACTTTGTCTACTTCAAACAAAAATTTACTGGTCCCTAACCAGATCGTAACAGGAGACATAATATTATTTATTTCCTTTTGAGAATGACTGCTACTTAAATGTCAGAAATATGCACACTAATCCTACTGTATTTTGGTGTATTGACATGAGCTGTGGAGTACAATTCACATATATTAAAAAGTACAGAATCAAAACCTTTGGATAATTATACTGCTATGCTATGAATGTAATGAGTTCACACTGATACTTGTTTACATACATAAAGATTGCAAATGTATGCATTTATATGTCTGTATACACACAATGGTGATACATTAATTGAAAATTTACACACCTGTATCGCTGCTGTGCAACTCCATAACTGGTCATACTCTACTGTATTGGCTCCAATGCAAATTAAGGAGCTGTCATAACACTGTATAAATGTTTGCGTCTACTTACTCGTACAACTTGTTGTCTGTCCCCCACCCCACTCTTTGGATTTATGTTGGCAAATAGTGTGGAGTTGCTTTAAGACAAGTAAACAGGATGCTTATGCTAGGTGCCTTTCAGTTTTGCAGTGTATTTGATGCAGCTATGTATCTTTAGCATTGAATTGTTCACATTAGTAGCGTTATACCTGCCTGAGCAATATAGTGTCTCAAGTTTAAGAGTGAAAAGGCATTTTAATGATTCCTGAGTGTGCTGGAGTTTGTAATCTAATGATAGCATACATTTTCAAGGACTTGGATTTTTGTCCCAAGTAATCTTGATTTTTTTCTGACTCCTGGGTTTATATCCCAGAAAGATGAAAGGCTCCTCTGATTAACTTTATCTGTGAACTGCTGGTGTTGTGCTGTGATTTGTCATCAAAACTGTATCTTACGCTGCTTGCCTTTTTGTATTGAGGTTTTGAATGTTGTAAAGCTTATCTATTTAAATCCACAAACCCCCGGTGGTGTTTTAAATGAAATGGTTCAGTTCAGTAAAATAGCCAGCCAAGATTTTGGGGTATTTCGTTTTACTACTTGGATTGGCATAATCTCCAGCAGTCAGTAGTGTTGCATGGATACTTATATTCTGATGGACCATGGAATGGAATGCTGCTCGTGCAGCAGATGAATTCGTTGTTGACACGGTTTGTTCAGAGTGATAATTATGTTACGGACAGGAGACAGAGGCAAAACTGAACTCCTTTTACCTCTCGCCATCCGTCCGTGAACAGAGATGTTTTAATTGTTTAGAAATAGGCTGTGGCGTGTTTCTCCAAACCCTCAGGGTGGGATTTTCTGGCCCCTCCTGCCAGAAGGGTAAGTTTATAATGATGCAACTGACATCCATCTCTCTTCCTTGGTTCCTTTTTGAAATGGACCTCAACAGTCCCAGGTGTGAAATGGTGGCAGTTAGTGCCTCTGCAGATATAATGAGTTTCAATGTCTCTCTTTGTTATAGTTCGCTGGTTTCATGGTTATATTGGGTTCTTATGATGAGAAGTGAGATTCCACAAGGCTGAGGGTGGAACTCTTTTGTCCTTGTAACTGCTATTGGAAATTTTCAGAAACTGTAGCCAATCTTGAGTCATATGACCTGTAGCAGCCATCTTTAGGATCATTTTTAAATAAGCAAGAGAAATAAAGTTTGATTTACACAGTTTATGATTTTTTTCATGTCTTACTGACATGTCAGTAGGTTGTAAGATTGAGTTAGTATTCTGTATCTTTGATTATCAGCTTTGGGAGTTGACTAGAATTTCAGAAATATTTACTTTTAAATGTTCTACTTGTGGCTGGTGGCCTTAAGAGTTGCAGAGAGTTGGGTGCTGTGCAAGAGCAATAGTTGTTTAATGTTGTTCTTCCATCCCAGCCGGAAAAAAGACTCTTGTCTTCAGTTACCTCTTTGTTTAACATTGTGTTCAAGATGTTTAACATTGTGTTCAAGATGAGGAAATTGCCAAAGAATTATGGATATGAGTTTACTCCCTTTATTGTCCATCTTTCCTTCCCCTTCCCCACCCATACCTCCGAGCATAAATATTTGTCAGTGTGCTTTCTTTGCGCATCTCATTCTAATTTTCATCAAAAATCTGATTACCTGCTGTTTTTTTTAAAAGCACTGGAGTGATAAAGAGAATAGCTGAACCCTCAGTTCAAGGAAGGCCCCAGGTTTCGTCCCTGGTTTGTTATGGGTTAGCTGGTCAAAGGTAGTTACACATCCATATGTTACAGTGGGGAAAATGTAATTGAAGTTTCCATTAGTGCTGGCTGACATTAAAAACATAAAAAAACAGAGAGATTGACAACACAGAAGGAGGCTATTCTGTGCTGGCCAAAAAGGAATTACCCAGCCTATTCCCATCTTCCAGTTCTGGTTCCATGGCCTGGTATGAAGTGCTTTTTAAATGCAGTGAGAGTTCCTGCCTCTACCACCATTTCAGGCAGTGAGTTCCAGACTATTACCACCCTCTGGGTGAAAAAAGTACTCCTCAAATCCCCTCTAATCCTTCAACCAATTACTTTAATTCTGTACCCCCTTAGGCTATTGACCTCTCTGCTATTGGAAATAGGTCCTTCCGATGCACCATATCTAGGCCCCCTCATAATTATAGACACTTCAGTTAAATCTCTCTTCAGCCTCCTACATTACAAACAAAACAACTGCAGCCTAACCAATCTTTCCTTACAGCTAAAATTCTCTATTTCTGGCAACATCCTTGTAAATCTCCTCTGTAGTGCGATCACATTGTACCTGCAGTGTGGTCGGCAGAATTTAGAAGAATTTGGTACTCGAGCTGTGGCCTAACTAGTGGTTTATACAATTCTACCATTCGCCTCTGTTCTTGTATTCTATACCTCAGCTAAAAGGAAAGTATCCCATATGCCTTCTTAACCACCTTATATTACCTGTCCTGCTACCTTCAGGAATCGATGGATATGCACTCTATGATCCCACTGTTCCTCTATGCTTCACAGAATTCTCTTATTTATTGAGTATTCCCTTGCTGTTGTCATGACTCACTGGGGATAGTGCGCTGTAATATCAAGCCCCATTATTCCACGATCCACGACAAATGTGAAAAGTTTGGCCAAACCACCAGATTGCCCCAATTCTACCCAACTGTTTAATTTAGGTTAACAGAATACGAGCACCAAGTTTGTAAACTTAATAACTAAATAACTGTTTATTGAGCAAATTGCCTTTAACTAGTGGCAAAGAAATATGAACTGCTAACTTCTAACTCAATGACTTAAACTCCATCCCTTCTTAAACCCTGACTCCCGCGGGTGCGACACCTGACACACAAAACATGGATTTTAAGGGTGAGATAAAATAGTTCAATAGCACCAATCTGGAGCACAGGATTAGATGGGTTGATTTTGATAGATGTCTCCCAGGTTCCTTGCAGCTTGTTGTTGATGACATGAGGTGGTCTCCCAGCACTCTCAATCTGTAGTTCAGTGGTTGAAAAACTTGCTTTTCAGTGTGTCTACTGGTATTTTTCCCCTTTTCTTCTTGACAGGGGTTTTCAGAGAAAGCGGGTTACAGAGATGAGTGATAGCCAGCTAGCTATTGTGGCAGAATTGCTGGAATCTTAATAACATTGGAGAAGAGAGATTGCAGGTCTTCCCTCTTTTCAGGCTAGGAGCTGTTCTGCCTGTACTGATACCACACAAAACCCTGGTCACCTGGTCAGGAGCCAATTAAAATGTTGTCATCAGGCAGTTCCCCTTAGTCCAGAACCCCTTTCCGGCACCATCCTATTCTCTTTTAGCACCCTATGTTCCAAGATAGCGATATTGTAGATATTCCTCATCCTGCTCCAGTGAACATATCTTTCAACTGCAGTCATGGTAGTTTCTTAAAGCCACAGTCCAATTTTAAAGCTGCCATCCAAGAAAAAAATAGGTTCTTTACATTGCGCATGTCCTTCCCAAATGCATTTCTCTGGATTGAAATTGAGCCGCCATTTTTTTGGCCAGCTGACCAGTCCATTGATATCTTCCTGCAGTCTACAGCCTTCTTCCTCACTACCAACCATACGATCAATTCCTGTATCATCAGCAAATTTCTTAATCTCCTCCCGTCCCTGCCCCTGCCCACTCCCCCCACCTGACCCCTACATTTAAGTCAAAGTCATTGATATATACCTCAAACAGCAAGGGTGCAGTACTGAGCCCTGCGGAAGCCCCTGGAAACAGCTGTTGGCCATAACCTTTTTTTGTTCCTGCTGCTAAGATGATTTTAGATCCAACTTGCCACTTCCCTCTTTGATCCATGAAGTTTAAAATTTTTGGCCAGTCTGCTATGTTGCATGTTGGTGATTAAATGATGACAAATGTTAGCTTAGCTGCAACTTTTTTTCAGCGTACCTACTGTATGTTGCATTAAAGCTAAAATAAAGTAGGTTATGAATTTCCTGTCAAGCAACAGTACGTGTCATTAGCCTTATTGAGATACTATTTGTTCTTAACTGGGCAAGAAGAAAAAAAATATGCATATTTAAAAACAGCTGTTTCCTCGGAACAAACATTAGAGAAAAGGGGTTAAGAGGTTACATGCCACCAACACCAGCTGCCACCTCCCCCCCCTCCCCCCCCCACCCTGACTTTATATTTTGCTGAGATTCCTGGAGCTGGCTCTGAGGGACAGTGTAGGACATGCACACCTGCAATCGGCATAGCTCCAACGCATTCATGTAAATAAAGTAACCGAGGTTTCTCCTGGCCAGCTGCCACAATTTTCTGCAACTGCGACTCAGCAACACCCCCAAGGAGGGCCTAAGGGAACCTGGCAGCAAGCCAAAGAAGACCCTTAAGGTGGAGGGAAATCATCTTCGGTTCCCACCAGATTTTCAGGCCATCGGGCTTTCTGGCTTTAAGATGCTCGAAAAATATTAGTTAAAAATGGAATTTAGAAAAAATGTAAGGCATACTCCATATCAATAGTGATAAACACAATTGTATTTCAGTAGTATTTCTTACCATTGAGCCAAACCGGTGCTGTAAGGCAATGTGATTATAATTGAATTTTCTATACAAAGGAAATAATATTGTCTTGGAAAATTTTTACTTAAATGTGGAATTTGCTTAGATAAGTTTTGACAAGCAGATGTGTTTACCAGAAATAGTTACATTGTTTTTTTTTCAAACAGGACTGTTAGACCTGTGTGCACTGAACCAGGTTCCATGTAACTCTTAATACTAGTGCTGGGTGCTACTACAGCAGTTGCCTGCGTGGCTTGGGGCCCCCTACATCACACTGTCGGCATCACTTTAGCTTTACCTTACCAAAAGCTGTGCTACCTATCCAGATGAATGAAGACCCCATTTGGGAAGCGATCCAGTCAGAGGTTATCGATTGATGCAGCAGGTAAGGCTGTTAAAACTGAAAGATGCATTTGATTTGCTCTGCACTCCGAAGTAGTTGCAAAAAAAATCATTTGATGCTGTAGATGACAAACTTACACTACCACCTTTGTTTTGGATTTCCCTATTGGAGGAACTAGTTTCAATGTATCTGCCCTATTGAATCCTTTTATAATTTTAAGTGCCTTGATTAGACCAGCTCTTAAGTCTTCTAAACTCAAGGGAATACACACCCTGTTTATGCAACCTTTACTCTCAATTTAACCCTTAAAATACCTAAAATAATCTGGTGAATCTACTGTATTTTCTTCAAGGTCAGTATATCTTTCCTGAGGTTTGGCCCCCAAACTGAATGCACTACTCCAGCTGGGGTCTGACAGACACTCTGTACAACTGAAGCATCACTTCTTCACTTCGGAATTCCAACCATCTCGGATAAAAGATTTTTAGACCTTAGACATCAAACTTTTTAATGACTTATATCTGTGCACTAGCTTTTAGTGAATTTGGAACATGGACACCTAAATCCCTTTGTTCCTCAAGAGTTCCTAGTCTCTCACCATTAAGTACATTTTCTGATTTGTCTTTTTTGGATTTAAAATGGTTGACCTTACACTTGCTCACATTGAACTTCATTTGCCATAATTTTGTAAACTCATTAAGTCTGTGTCCATTTCTAATGCTCTGCATCCTCTATACAATTTATTGTGTACCCCAACTTAATGTCATCTCCAAACTTGCACATTCAACTCTTTCATCCAAGTCATTAATAAATATGGTGCAAAGCCCGTAAATCATCTTTGATGTTTGATCACTCCCCATGCCCTCCTGATGGGAGCGTGACTTAAGTAGCAAATAGAATTGCAGATATGGCTCCAGCAATGACTGTACAAGTTTAGAATAAGTTATTCTGATTTGATGTCTTGAAACCCCTTGAGGTCATAATCAAGATTTTGTTGTGAAATTTAAGAACATCGGTGCATGATGTATTTACAATAAAACTTTTACGATAACCCATTCTGTCGCACTGACACACAGTGCAGTGACCATTCTTTTTATCCCAACCGGTCAAAATTATTCTATAGCAATTCAGACTTTTGGATGAATTAGGATGAGTTATTTTGCTTTGAAATTTTCTTTCGATTAATTTTAAAGAAGGTTGGAACTTCTTCGAGACAGAGGGAAATTTAGATATGACATGCTTCACCACAAGTAAGTATTCAAGTAGATCCAATGATATGGATAAACCAATCAAGAAAACTGTTAGCATACAGGTAAAGAGTTGGGGGAAGGCTCTGGTGGAAGCACTAATGTAGGCACCTGAATAAACTGGCTTTGTTCTGTACCAAAATATATATGATTAACAAGTATTGAAATGTTTATTTTAGATAAGGCAAGTTTAAAATGGGGTAAAAGAACAAAAAACATGACATGGAAAGAATCAAAGATTGGAAGAGGAGAGGAAGAGGGTTCTTTTTTAAGAGGCAATTTTGCTGTTAACTTTTCAAAAATTTGCTAGTGTACAAGTTGTTGGGACACCAATGTACAGTTCCATGAATTGTTTGGATGTGAGCTCAATTACCTCATTTTGCTAAGTTTTCTTGGCTATAGTATTGTGGGGAGCTGCTGATTCAAGGGATGGAAAAGGCCAGTTTTGTACTTGTATAAGTTTTAATTTGTGCGATCAAACTTGTTGCAACTTTCAACTTTTATAAGAGTCTTGGTTAACAACCCACTTGCATCTATTTCCCCTACAACTTTCACAATTAAATTATATCAACCCTTACGTTTGTTTTCTCCAATGAAAAAAAAAAGTAATAGATGCTAAATTTTGTGGCGGGTGGGAAGAGAAGAAAGATAGTATTCTTTAACTCTAGGGAGTTGAGTTGATTCACAATACAATAAACCAATACAAAACAGCTGCCGCATAGTACTTGAAGGTATATTCCATTACATGACTGGTACTTGTAAGACTGTTGTAAAGAACATATCATCTTATTTTCTGTTGAATTGTGGATTAACATTGCAATGGCTGCAGGTTGAAAGACATGTCCACTGGAACAAGATGAGAAATGTATACAATGTTGCAGTCCTGGAACAGTGTGCCATGAAAGACAGGATGGTGCATGAAAGGGGAGCTGCCTGAAAACAGCATTTTAATTGGCTCCTGACCAGGTGACCAGGTTTTGTGTGAGAACAGGGCAGCTAAATAGCTCCTAGCCTGAAGGGAACAAGACCTAAAACCTTTTTCTCCTGTGTGTAAAATTCCAGTAATTCCACAGTAATAGCTAGCTGCCTTTTTCTCCGCATTTCTCTGTAACCCCTCTCTCTGAAAACCCCTGTCAAGAGGCAATGGGGAAAATCATGGTTAGAGACATTGAAACGCAAGTGCTCAACCAGTGAACTAAATACTGAAAGTGCTGGAAGACCACTTCATGTCATCAACATGAACTGAAAGGAATTTGGAAGACATCAATCAAAACCAACCCATCAATATTCCGGAATTGGTACTATTGAACTGTTTTATCCCACCCTTAAGACAAACAAAAACATGGATTTTGTGTGCCTTATATGTGTGTTTTTAAGAAGGGTAGAGTTTAGGTTATAGAATTAGAAATTAGTTCATATTTTTTTTTAACCACTAGCTAAAGACAATTTGTTCAATAAACAGTTACTTATTAAGTTTACAAACCTGGTGTTCATATTCTGTTAACCTAAATTAAACAAGTAGAATTGGGGCAGTCTGGTAGTTTGGTCAAACTTTTCACATTTGTCACAGCTCAGGGAACAGAGGGGCTTGATATTACAGCGCACAATCCCATTGAGTCGTGACCTATTTTAAAGGGGGTGCAGGAACAGAGAATCTGGGAGTTGTGGAAAGATACTGATTTAAAGGCTTAGCTGTATTCCTCTGTCTATACGTTCCAATATATATTTTTAATACCTAACCTCTCTCCTATGATGCCCTGTAGCCTAGAACCAAACATTTAGTTCATATTCACACTGCTTATTTCTTTTCCCTAGTTTCATTACTTTACATTTGTCCATATTAAATGTCATTTGTCATTCTTCAGCTCACCTTTCTAGATGTGGTTTTTACCCTTCTTCCCTTATGGTTTGTATCAGTTTAATAGATATTTGTAAAGGTACTGTTTGTAAACATGATACATTTTTCTCCCATGCTTTTCTGCTCTGAAAGTGCTATGTAATCCAATTTCTTCAGCCCACAAGACAAAACCAGCCATTCTAATGTCATCATTTTTCCTAAAACTTAACTTTAAACTCCACCGTATTGAGATCCTTGTTGCCAAGATATTCTGTAACTCTGACCTGCTGAATCGTCGGGTTGTTGCTTAATATCAGATCCAGTAACGCCTGGGTTCCTTGATTAATTGTTCCATGTAAAAAAAAACCATTATAAAATTTTTGCTGCTTCGGCGCACTTTCTAGATTTCCTGATCTGTCCTTAATAAATTGAACCCACCCATAATAACTGCATATACTCCTGTAGGCACATTTAACCCATTGTGTAAACAATGGAAACACTGATATTGTTGTCACATGACAGAAACTGGCTTGAGATAGGAAATGCTTTATTAATCCACAAGGGCAACCCAATGAGTCAGTCTCGGACCAACACCTCAGGGGGAGATCTCATCCAAAAAAAGGAAAAAATCTTGCCTTGAAAAGAAAGTCATCTCAGGTGGGGAAGAGGGGATATTGGTTTTACCTGCAGGGTTACAACCTTACTGTAGGAGTTCAACTACAATTTTGACTGAAAAAGCCAGAAACTTCCAACCTTCAGTGAACCAAGAGAGAATCCTTCAGGCCGGCAGCGTTTCGACCACCATCTTAGGATCTGTTTAAAGAAGTGACCAGTTTCTTTTTTTTTAACATTTTAGTAATCTAAATGCACGTTACCTCTTTAGAAATAATATTTTCTTATGTTTGTGTATGCGCCTGTGTGTTTGAGGAGTGGGTGTTTATTGCGTTTACATTTCGGCTCTTATGAAAAATAAACATTTATCCTTTATCTTGATTTGAAATTACAAGAGAGCCTGTTTCGTGTCTGTTCTTTTAAAGTCACAGCACTCAAGGGATTAAAACACTCCTCAAAAAATACATCTTTTTGTGGTCAGCTGAGAGATGGGAAAAGGGAAAAATTATCCCTTATGTCTCCTTCGTGTCCATGACGCAACATAAAGCAGTAATAATTGTTTCACTTATGCAAATTACTTATTTGGGTTTCTTTATGATTTCCAGTTTTCCAATATTGTAATCGTAATATGTTTACATTTTGCTGCATTTTTCTTAGATGCCATGGGGGGAGGGGGGTGTTTATAAAAGAAAAACAAATTATACACTGAGAAGGCTTGGGTCTGGACAAAAGCCTGCTGCAAAAGGGGAGGAGAGAGACTGAGAGAAAGAGATATAGAGAGGGAAATATGGCGAGAGAGAGACTGATGGAGAGAAAGCGGGGGATATGGAGAAATGGACTGACAGAGACGCAAAGAAATCAACTGGCTTTATAACCTCACACTCTTTTCCCGTGCTACAGAGTGAGCACATCCCCACCATTACTTGCCATTTTCTACTTAGTCGGAAGATCGGGTGAGTCCATGCCTTCCTGATTTGTTGCAGCATTTCAACAGTGAAATAGCAATTCTATGAGTTGCTTGGGTTTGCTCAAAAAGTTTCAGGACAATTTCAGATTTCCGGATTGGAGGGGTTATAGTATATATACATGAGAAATCAAGAGTCCTGTAGGTACTTTGTGGTGTGAAAAGCAAAGCAAGCTTGCTTCTGACGTGCATCAGTAATTTTCTGGGAGCCTTGTAAATTCTGACACTTGGAGCCAGATTTTCATACTGGAGGCGGGAATTGGGAGAGGGGGCTAATCCTGCATCTCCGCCTCCGTCTTGAGACTGTTGGGAGGTGAGATATTTCAAGGGTCCAGGCCTTAAATGTCCTCCAGCGGCAGGCCTGTTGCAGAAGTGATGGCAGGCTGAGTCCAGAGTGGGCAGGTTAAGAGGCCCTCCTCCATTCCCAAAAAATCTCTGCTTGGTTCTTCTAATGCAGTCAGTGGCTCAACCTATTTACAATTGAACCTTCTGACCAGCTTAACCACCCCCCCCCCCCGCCCCCCCCCCCCCCCCTCACCTGCCCTCCACTTTATTAATAGAACTCTCAAGTCTTATTATAACAGTTGGGAGGCTTTTGAATAGCCTATAACTCTCCCCAAGTAATCAAACTGACTTCAGAACTGCTATCTCAACAGATGTCTAAACTGAATATATAAAAGCAGTGAAAAAAGCTTAAACAATTAGGCATTGTTAACATGCTAAGCTATTACTTGACAACTTGTCAGTTGGCAGAAATAACAATGTGGCAAGCACATCATCTAATGGGTCATTACATCTTCCAATCACAGCACTGTCATGTGTCACCTGAATGAACACATACAATTCATGCTATAGCTTTTCAAGATGAACTTTTATGCATTTCGCTTACCTTTTAAACTCCTCCTGCCTCCAATCCATGGTTCATGTCTCCATGCAGCTGGTGTAAAGCCCAATAACTGTTAAATTCTAGTTCATTGAAAGTTTAAAAAAACCTTATCGAAGATGGGCTCTTGATGAGCCCACAACTCTTTGATTGCCTCCTGTCACAGACCCACTCTATCCCTTGCCTTGTGAAAATGGCCGAGGGCAGGTACAGAGGCGAGAACTCTGCGTGCGCTGCTCAGCAGCCATGTTTTTCTAGTCCCACCTGCGTTTGGTCCCGATCAGGTGTGTTGACTATCTTTAGTTATGGCCTTCTATTTTTTTCCAGTTCTGTCTCCTCTGAGATGTTGCTCAATGCTGTTCAAAACGCTTCATCTTTGGTTGCATTTAAATTGAGCATAATCATCTATCTGTTGCAACAAAATGAAGAACAACTTTGCTTAATACATTTGTACACTTTATTAAAGGGCAACTATTAAGACTATTTTTCCCTTAATGCTTAAAGTATCTCTGGGTTTACTTTTGATCATACTGCATGCTGTTACGAAAATGCGTTATATTAAAAAAATTAATTTATAATATAGTTGGCTGGACACTAGCATACCGCAGCTACTATATTGCATTTGTGAAGGATACATCCTGCTTTTATGGAGACGCAGTCTACAGAGCTCGTGGAGAGAGGTCACATGATCCAGCTCTTGGGTGAATAGATACTGGATTTTGAATAGTCAGAGAGACTGCCACAGGGGCAATAGCCTTAACCCATCTCTTTCTTCTGAAATCTCTCTCATCAAAGCTGAACTGTTTGCAATTTGAAAAACCCACCAGAAGACCTCATTGCTGCAAACCGAGAGTTCTCAAAGGAGAATTTCAAATCAATCAGCCACGACTGCAGACCAACTGCTTCACTGTGGAAAGGGACTCTTCAGCTGTAAACAGAGACAATCTAGACAATCCATTAATATTTTTTTTCCTGACTTATTTGGTAAAGTTTTTAATATCTGATACACTGCAGTGTTTTATTTATTTTTTTGCATGCTTGGGGCACTTTGTGTGTGTTTTTGTGTTAGTGGGCAGTTGGACATATTTGTACATTTTAAACTTTGGTTAATAATTTATGCATCTTTACCTGAGTGAGTTTTAGCAATAAAATTAACCATTATTAACTTAAGGAACCTAACTGGCTTATTTCTTGCATTGAGCTATACACCATTAAATATATATCAAATTGGTAATATCACCTTTTTAAATTCAAACTCTTATAACCAATTCGTGTAGGAAAAAGAGAGGAGTCAGTTCATCTCTGCTGAACTGATCGTAGCAATGTTGTAAAATAGGTAATTTATACAAAGCTAAATTATCATAAAAGGAAGTAGACCAGCCATGATCTTATTGAATGGCAGGGCAGGCTTTAGGGGCCGAATGGCTTACTCCTTCTATTTCTTATGTTTTTATGTTTCACGGGTTTTATCTTTGAGCATGAGCATCACCACACACTACTGTGTATGGAGTCCATGTGGGCAAATAAAAATTTCCTAGAATTTTCAAAACTGCAACAAAAGCTGCTACCTTCAGACATTGAATAGTTTGCTTGCTGAGTACCCATTGCAGCATTAGCTAGCCAGCACGTGGATTCTGTTCTTAAGGCCTTCTAAAACTGGAACCAGTACATAACTCACATGGTCAATCCAAGCATTGAAATACAACCATTATTAGAAAGTACACCTCAGAACAGTGAGACGCTAAACGATCTGAAAATCGTATCAACAGAAGTACAGTCACACTTATAAAAAAAATTCATTCTTGGGATTTGGACATTGCTTGCAAAGCCAGCATTTACTGCCCATCCCTACTTTCCCTTGAGACCTACGTTAACTCCAAACTGATACTTGATTAACTGTATAAATTGATGTTTGATATTTCCAATGTGCTTCAACAATGTGTTTGTCACATGATTTGATCACTCTTCGTTTCTTTTAGGCCTTCCTGGTGTTTCTGGCAATATGATGAAGAAGAAAACTAATCACAGGTGTGTCTGCCAAAACAATTGTGATTGTAAAATTTAATAAGCCCAGTAGAGTTGCCAACTCTCCAGGATTGTCCTGGAGTCTCCAGAAGTTGAAGATCAATTTCCAGGACACTGCTGCAAAATTATGGAGGCATGAAAAATAATTTATTAGAACACTTTTTCTTATTACTTATAAGAATGTTCGAGTAGGTAAAGGAAAGGGGGTTTGACTGATGGTCAAGAATCATCCAATCAGGTACTGAGGTTTTTGTTTGCTTTCTCATGGGCGTAGAAAAGTGTGGTATGGGAATAGATATATAGATGACTGGTGGTGCTTGGATAGTGTTAAGTGCAGGACAGTTGGAGAGGGAGATAATGTGTTGGAACTTCCAGGAGTACATCCAACTTGACTTGGCAGCCCTAGAGCTGGGCAAATACTAGTTCTGCAGTAAAGCATGCTTGACATTGTGTAACTTCTTCCCTAAGCTCAGTTCAAGTTTGAGTATTTATAACCTGGCATTTCAGTGCATTATCGAGGGAATGCTGTTCTGTCCCAGGTGCTCTTTCGGATGAAATGTTAAAATTTAGACCCATTTCCCCTCTTAGATAGATATGAAAGAACTCGTGGTACTAATTGAAGAAAAGGAGGGAAGTGGTCTGAGTGCCTGGTCAACATTTATTCCTCAGCCGAAAAACAAATTATTTGGTTGTTTACTTTGTTTCTGCTTGTGTGACATTTTCTACGTTACAATGGTGACTACACTTCAAAAGTACTTCATTGGCTGTAAAGTGCTTTGGGATGCCTTGAGGTCGTGTAAGGTGCTATCTTTCTTTATAATAAAGTTAAGCATGCCTCCATAATGTCACTGTTGAAATGATCCCCATAGAGACCGATTACTTTATAATAAAAGAGATTAATTTCCCAAACGATCAACAAAAATTAACCAGTGGAAAATATTTCATTTTTTAAAGACTTCTACTGAAACAAATAATCTAGAATCAGCATCGATCAAACATTAATTAACAGGAAAGCAATACACCAAACTAAAGACAAAGATAAGCTTTTGCATTCAGGAGTACCACGGCAATATGTCTTACAAAACACTGTTATGCAGTGCCGCATTTCTGACCAATATGTAGCTTTGCAGGAACAGTCCCACAGACACTCCCAGCTCATCAGCGAAGGTTCACTTCTCCCCACCATGCCAGGTCGAAACTTACTTACGAACATACAAATTAGGAGCAGGAGTAGGCCACTCAGCCTGTTGAGCCTGCTCTGCCATTCAGTAAGATCGTGGCTGATCTGAGTGTAACCTCAACCCCACATTCCTGCAAACCCTTGATAACCTTCCACCCTCTTGTTAATCTAGAATTTATCTAGCTCTGCCTTAAAAATATTTAGATTCTGCTTCCATTGCCTCCTGAGGAAGAGTTCCAAAGACTCCTGACCCTCAAAGAAAAAATGTCTCCTCATCTCTGTTTTAAATGAGCGACCCCTTACTTTTAAACAGTGATCCCCTAGTTCTAGATTCTCCCACAAGAGGAAACATCCTCTCCACATCCGCCCTGTCAAAGACCCCTCAGGACCTTAAAGGTTTCACTCACATCGCCTCCTACTTTTCTAAATTCCAATAGATACAAGCCTAACCTGTCCATGGTTTCCTCATAAGACAACTCGCCCATTCCTGATATTAGCCTAGTAAACCTTGTCTGAACTGCTTCCAATGTATTTACATCATTCCTTAAATAAGGAGACCAGTACTGTACACAATACTCCAGATGTGGTCTCACCAGTGCCCTGTACAACTGAAGCAGAACCGCCCTACTTTTGTAATCAATTCCCCTCGGAATAAATGATAACATTCTAATAGCTTTCCTAATTACTTGCTGTACCTGCATACTAGCCTTTTGTGATTCATGCACTAGGCCACCCAGATACCTCTGCATCTCAGCTGTGCAATCTCTCACCATTCAGATAATATGTTCCTTTTTTATTTTTCCTGCCAAAACGGGCAATTTCACATTTTCCCACATTATACTCCAATTGCCTGATTCTTGCCCACTCACTTAACCTATTTATGTCCCTTTATAGCTTCCTTATGTCCTCTTCACAATTTAGTTTCCTTCCTGTCTTTGTGTTGAGGAAATGTAGCAACCATTCCTTCAGTCCCTTCATCCAAGTCATTAATATAAATTGTGAAAAGTTGAGGCCCCAGCAGCATTCCCTGTGGCACACCACTCATCACATCCTGCCAAACAGAAAAAGCACCATTTATGCCTACTCTCTGCTTCTTATAGCTAGCCAATCTTCTTTCTATGCCAATATGTTACTCCCTACACCATGAGCTTTTATTTTCCGCAATAACCTTTGATGTAGCACTTTATCAAGTGTCTTCTGGAAATCTAAGTACAGTACATCCACCCTTTTATCCGCAGCACGTGACTCCTTCAGAGAACTCCAATAAATTGGTTAGACGTGGTTTCCCTTTTACAAAACCAAGTTGACTCTGCCTGATTGCCTTGAATTTTTTTCTAAGTGCCCTGTTACAACATCTTTAATAACAACTTCTAACATTTTCCCTATAGCATCATTTGACATTCTTTCTACTCCGTCTAAGTTTATCCAGATACAATTACCACCAACAAGGCACACCTTGGTGATTCTCTTGTTCCTTAAATCTTCAAAAGCCCCATCTGTTGTGCTCTTTTCCCTTTCTTTTGAGCATAAACATAACTCCTCAGCATCCTGCTTTGTTGTTAACACTCAAACAATTCACCCTGTTTTGCCACAGCAGTTGCTTCTTTGTCTCTGCATCTCAAATAGCAGCTGTCCTTTTTTTCTGAGATACTATGAAAAGGTACTTAAAATTGCCACCCCACTTCAATGGGTTCCTCTCCCTATGGCCATCGGATCACACAGGCTTTTTCCAAACTGAGGCGTTTAAATCCAGCGTTTCTTGATATCACGTGGAGTAAATCGAATTGGCTGAAGACTGGCATCTGTGATGCTTGGGATCTTTGGAGGAGGGCAAGATGGATCATCCACTCGACACTTCTGACTGAAGATTGTACCAAATGCTTCAGCCTTATCTTTTGCACTGCTGTGCTGGACTCCTTCATCGTTGAGGATGAGGATATTTGTGGAGCCTCCTCCAGTGAGTTGTTTTTTTTGCCAACACCATTCACGACTGGATGTGGCAGGACTGCAGAGCTTAGATCTGATCCGTTGGTTGTGGGATCGCTTAGCTCTGTCTATCACTTGCTGTTTGGCATGCAAGTAGTCCTGTTTTATGGCTTCACCAGGTTGGCACCTCATTTTTAGGTATGCCATGCCCTCCTGCACTCTTCATTGAACCAGGGTTGATTCCCTGGCTTGATGGTATTAGTAGAGTGGGGAATATACCGGGTCATGAGGTTAGAGATTGTGTTTGAGTACAATTCTGCTGCTGATGGCCCACAGCGCCTCATGGATGCCGAGTCTTGTGGTGCTTTTTAAATTTTAAATTAACTTGATACAAAGGAATGGTAAAACAATTTCCATCCTAGCTCATGTTTATTTAGCAAACTTTCTGGAGAGAAATTCCATTCACCTACCAATATAAGTGACTCTGCTGACCCTATGGCTTGAATCTTCTGGTTGGCGTGCGGGGGCGGGCCCTGCCCGCTGATGCGTAAAATGATGCACGATGACATCGGGCCATCACCGCGTGTCATTCAGATCTCCAGTTCGATGGGCATGCAGCAGAGTCAGCTGCGCACCCGCCGAACTGTCAAAGGCCTACTAAGGCCATTTAAATATCAGTTAAAACAATTAACAGGGTTGGCCCAAGTGGCCTTCGCATTTTTCATGGAATCTCATCCACGGGCGGGATGAGGTTTCATGAAGGTTTTTAAACTTTAATGAAAATTTTTAATAAAATTCAAGGACATGACCCAGCTCGTGTGACACTGTCATATGAGGGGACATGTCCGAATAATTTTTTGAAATCTTTTATTCACTTTTTGATAATGATATTAAACTCCCTGAGGCAGCTCCGCACGCGCAGAAGAGCGCAGGCCCCGACTCTTCTTCCCCCGCCCCACCCCCTGTACAGGGAGTGCTCAGCACTTCCGGGGGAGCATGTCACACTGGGCGGGCCTTAGTTGGCCTGCTCATGTAAAATGGTGGCACACAGCCAATCGTGGGCGGCGATCTCCTGTGCCCACTCCCACTCAGCCCCCCTGACGAGGAGAAAAATCTCCCCTATACCTCTAAGAATAACAATTTTTTTATTCTTTCATGGGTTGTGGGCATCTCTGGCAAGGCCCACTCCTAATTGCCCTTGAGAAGGTGGTGGTGTTAAGACACTTTCTTCAACCCCTGGTGTAAGTACACCAGCAGTGCTGTTGGGAAGGAAGCTCCAAGTTTTTGATCCCGTGACAGGAATGGAACAGCGAAATAGTTCCAAGTCAGCATATTGTGTGGCTTGGAAGGGAACTTGCAGGTGGTGGGTTCCCATGCCTCACTAGGCAAATGTGAGGAAACTTCACCTTTCAACCGAAAGCTTCCATAATTTCCTGTACTCTGATCCACTTTAGTGATAAACACGAGAACTTATCGCCTTGTCATATGCTTTACTCACTTGAGATAGTATTTTCTGGAGGAGCACTGTGCAACCCTACAATTACTACAGCCTTGCTTTTTAATTTCCAACTTTCAGCTTTCACATGTTATCTTTGTCATTAGAAAGAACATGTCAATCCCATTGAATCAAACTTGTCTTTCGGACTGTCTCTTACCAACCCGAGGAGTGCCTCTGTTTTCCCCCCAGCCATTTTCCTTACTCTGATCAGATTTCTTATCTCTCCAGTTTCTGAGTTCCCAAACAAAGACCTGTTACTAATATGCGTATAAGATAACTTGTAGTCATCTGCCATTACTGCAGCCTCCCTTATCTTAGAAATTTTATGGTCTTCCATGTGGGACCTTATTCCAAAGGCATAGTATTTTTAAATTCTTCCATTAGAACAACCTTTCTAAGGATCTTAAAGTCTTGTTCAGCCTTCATAGATCTACACATCACCTATCAAACACCATTTCCTTTTATCTAGCAAATTCCACAAAAGTCTGACTGTTTTTCCTAAATTTCTGTCTATAAGCCTCTGGCACTAACTCATAGGAATTGAAAGCAGCAGTTTTCACTGTATCATAGTGACCAGACTGTAGGTCTGAAAGAGATGAGTACACCTCCAAAGCTTTTCCTACGGACACACTTTGCTGTATAATAGTCCAATTTTCTTTGGCCATAATTTATTACGAATACTTTTTGGTAGTATAAAAGACCACATGTCCTTTTTACTCAGTTCTTGCTTCATAACACCCATTGGACCTCTTCTGTAATGAGGCCACTATGGTGTAATTTCTTTAGTCAGTTTTCACAAATTGGATCCTGGTCTATAATCAATACTGCTAATTAGATGTGAATTGCACTTTCAACCAATGTTGTCAACATTTCCAGTGGGTTTCCCAAAAACAAATTTCCAATTACATATGGCACAAAAATAATCTTCATAATGTTATATTTGTAAGTCTCACTGAAAATGGATTTCTTTGCTGTCTGTTCATGTCAATACTTTGTATTTTTCTGATTTGATGTTTCATTTTTTTTTGCTTTTTGAAAATGAATTCATGGGATGAGAGTTTTGCTTGCAAGGCAAATATTTGTTGCCCATCTCTAAAAATAAAAAGAGGCGTATTCCGTTCTGTGGTGGTGAACCACCTCCTTGAACTACTGCAGTCCATGTGGTATAGGTACACCCACAGTGCTGTTAGGGAGGGAGTTCCAGGATTTTGACCCAGAGACAGTGAAGGAATGGTGATATAGCTCCCAATTCAGAATAGTGAATGGAGGGGACCTTGCAGGTGGCAGTGTTCACATAAGTCTGCTGCCCTTGTCCTTCTAAGCTATAGAAGTCATGGCTTTGGAAGGTGCTGTCGAAGGAACCTTGGCAAGTTGCTGCAGTGCTTCTTGTATTAAGTACACACTCGTGTCACTGCACTGATTGTGGAGGGAATGAATGTTTAAGGTGTTGGATAGGGTGCCAATCAAGCAAACTGCTTTGTCTTGAATGGTGTTGTTTGAGTTGCACTTATCCATGCGATAGAGAGTATACCATCACATTCCTGACTTGTACCTTGTAGGTGATGGACTAGCTTTGGGGAGTCAGGAGGTGAGTTACTCACTGCAGAATTTCCAGCCTCTGACCTGCTCTTGTAGTCACAGTATTTATATTGCTGGTTCAGTTAAGTTTCTGGTCAATGGTAAGCCCCCAGGATGTTGATGGTGTGGAATTCAACGATGATAATGCCATTGAATGTTGTGAGGAGATGGTTAGATTCTTTCTTGTTGGAGATGGTCATTGCCTGGCACTTGTGAGGAGCGAATATTATTTGCCGCTTCTGTGCAGTTGTTATGATCCCCGTAGATACTATTAACTTTTAACTGGGAGTTTGAATTTTTTTATATAGCTGAATGGGTGACAATAAGATTTTGCATTTTATGATGTTTACTGTCACAAACAGACTACAAATACTGTTGTCTAAATACTATCTTTGTAAGCAAGTTTATACATTAAATCACAGATGGAATACACCTCTTTTTATTTTTAGCACAACCAAAAACGAGGATACATTACACTATCCTTTAAGTACACCTTCGATTCCCCTGATAGCAGTCCAAAGATATTCTGAGGGTTCACTTGTGTTCTTTTCCTTTTTCAGCCTGGTAACTTCTAACCTCCAGAACTGTTTTCACAGTGAGTGTATTACTGAGGATCATCCCTCTAGCACAAGCTAGGTGAATCTTCCAGCTCTGATTTAACTCCTCAAGAATTTGGTCTTTTTAATCCAAGCGCGAGCTTTCTCCTGCATTCTCACATGGTGAAACATAGAGACTTTTGACTTCTAGCTGCTCTCCCTCTCCCAGACCCAGGCAGACTAATACATCTGTGAAATTCAGTGATATTTTAGGAAAGCCTATAACCCGATATCACACTGACTTCGCCTGTACCCTTCCCGTCTGAAAGCCCATCACCATGGCAACATGAATCACATGAGCCTTGTATCCAGGTAGAGATGCTGATGAAGAGTCATTTGGACTCGAAACATTAACTGTATCCCTCTCTGTAGATGCTGTCAGATCTGCTGAGTTTTTCCAGGTGTTTTTGTTTTTGTTCTAGATTTCCAGCATCCGCAGTATTTGCTTTTATGCTGATTAGCTATCCTTGAAACCCAACTCTTTTTTATCTTGGAAATAAATGGACAGTTTAAAGCACAGTTATTTACAATCTGACATTCTTGACACTTTTATGGAACTTTGGAGGCACTAAGTCTATCCACTGTTAGCACATAGACTGCTGCCATTGTCCCCAAGAGTAAACGCCTTGCACCTTCTTCCCAGTAAAACAATCTGGACCCCTTTAATCTCTAACAGTCAAGTCATTTAGACCTGCTGTCAGGCAGACTCAGAACAGGTCATATTACCCCTTTCCTTTTAACTTAAATTGAAGACACATTTCAAAACATAATAGTTTTATAAATCTCATAATTATAACATTGATCAAGTCATGGACTGCTTCAGTATCTGAGGTGTTGCGAATGGTACTGAGCACTGTGTAATCATCAAACATCTTCACTTCTGACCTTACCCTGGATGAAAGGCATTAATGAAGCAGCTGAAGATGGTTGGGTCTAGGACACTACCCCGAGGGACTCCTGTAGCAATGTCCTGGGGCTGAGTTGATTCTTATGCTCCTCATTGAACCAGGGTTGACCCGCAAGCTTGATAGTAATGGTAGAGTGAAGGTTATGCCAACCATGAATTTACAGATTGATTATGGTTGAATATAATTCTGCTACTTATGATGACCCACAACCTCATGGATGTCCAATTTTGGCCTGTTCTGAGTCTACCCCATGTACATGGTGGTAATGCCATGTAACATCATGGAGGACTGTGCAGTGGTCACTCCTACAAATACTGTCATGAACTGATACATCTGCGACAGGTAGATTAGTGAAAATGAGGTCAAATAGGTTTTCCCCTTTTTGTTGGTTCCCGCACCACCTGCTGCAGGGAGATAATGGCAGATCTTTCTTTCAAGACTTGGCCAGCTCAATCAATAGTGGTGCTACCAAGCTACTCTTGGTGATGGACATCAGAGCCCCCCCCACCTGGAGTAGATTCTGTGCTCTCACTAACCTCCGTGCTTCCAAGTGGTGTTCAACACTGATTCATCAGCTGAGGGAGTGTGGTAGGTAATAATCATTGAGAAGTTTCTTTGCTCATGTTTTACCTGATGCGGTGGGACTTTGTGAGGTCCAGAATCAATGTTGAGGACTCCTGGGACAACTCCCTTCTGTATGCCACTGTGCAGCCAGCTCTAGTGGGTCTGCCCTGCTGGTGGGACAGCATACATATAGAAACAGTGATGAAGGAGTCTGGACATTGGTTGTAAGACATGATTTGGTGAGTATGACTATGTCAGGCTGTTGCTTGACTGGTCTGTGGGACAGCTCTCCCAATTTTGGCACAAGTCCCCAGATGTTACTGAGAAGGACTTTGCAGGGTCAACTGGGCAGCGTGTGCCTTTGTCGTTTCCAGTTCCTAGGTCAATGCTGGGTAGTCTCTCTGGCTTTGTTTTTATTTGTCTTTCCTGTAGTGGTTTGATACAACTGAGTGGCTTGCTTAGACAATTTCAGAGGACAGTTAAAAGTCAACCACATTGGAGTCAACTGCATAGGAATGAGGGTTGAATTAAACTGTCAAATTTTGATGTATATATGTTAAATGGTATGTTATTGCAAGAAGAAAGCATAATATTAACAAACCCCAATGGATTCCCAAATGGCTGAGTGCGTAAATGCACTTCATGTTGCAGCACAGATTCGTGCAGGGCAGAAGGTCCATGATTCAATCCCTCCCACTGACCATGATGGGTACTAACCCCAATCATAACAATCACTAGTAGTTAGGAATAAAACAGAAAATCCTGGGTGGTAGATTTAACACTTCAGATTTTAGAGTTATAAGACCTGAAACAATCAGCCTGCTTTTTGTCTTCACAGATGCTGCCTGGCCTGAGTTAGCTACCCTCAGCTATATGACAAAGGTGCTGCAATTGCCCTGCAGCATTCCCTGGTACAGCATTCCCTTGCAGTCTCAGCCAGGGTTGTCACTCCTGAAGGAGTGTGCTGAAAATAGAATCAGGCTCGGCTATGGTGCTGTTCACTGTGCTGGTTGAATCTGCTGTCAAGACTGTCTGATTAGGCACTTAATGAGGCACCAGAGGGTGCTAGAGCCCTTTAAACTTTAGCAAGCACAAGTCAATGTGTTAACAGAAGGAAGAATAGGGATGAAAACTAGGGGGTAGAAAAGTTTATGATATAGAATTGTTTTTAGATTTATTTACTTGGTTTTCAAGAAAATACATTCACATTAAATATATTGGATGGAGTTATTATCCTTCATGGCCAGAGGGTGGATTGCAGCATTGAGGGTATATCGTATTGAGTAGATCTCCAAAAACAGGCCCCAGGCTGCTGGGTATTTTCCCAAGGAGAGAGCTTTAAAAATAAAAATATTTCTCCATCTATTAAAGTTTCCATTGTGGTTTATTTGTGTGTTCCCTTGACATTTTGATCGCAGAAGGAGAGCTTATTGATGCTTTGCTTAATATATCTTTTGCTTGTATTATATATTTATATGATTTGATTGCCGGGTTACAAATTCTTTTGTAGCGACTAGGTGTTTTGGAGGAAGTAGTTAATTTGTCTGTATTGTGTTTATATGCAATTTTTTTTCTTCTGTTTCCACTGCAAGCTAACCAGCTATTATGAACTTATATTCTGTGGCCTTGTGTGGAAGTCATATTTTGATTTTCACTCTTGCTTAACATTTGTAAGGTGTGCCTTCTCTTTTATGCAGGAAGCATCGTAGTAATGTGGGGCCAAGCAAGACAGTATCTCATTCACGACGGAACATTGTGGGTTGCAGAATTGAGCATGGATGGAAAGAACAAGGTGGAATAACGCAGTGGAAAGGCACAGTTCTGGATCAAGTACCAGTGAATCCTGCACTTTACCTTATCAAATATGATGGATTTGACTGCGTATATGGACTTGAACTTCATAAGGACGAAAGGGTCTTAGGATTTCGGGTCCTACCAGATCGAGTTTGTGAGTGAGAATATGGTTTTAAGATCACTGATGATTCAAATTTACATTTTAAGTTAAAGGAATGTTTTATGTTATAGGTCACTAATTACTTAACAATATTACTAAGTACTGTATATTCACTTTTTGCTTTTAGCTGTCTCTCGAATCAGTGATGTGGATCTGGCAGAAATGATGATAGGCAAAGCAGTTGAGCACATGTTTGAAAAAGATGATGATGGGGCTAAAGATGAGTGGCGAGGAATGGTGCTTGCACGTGCTCCGATCATGAACACGTGGTTTTATATCACCTATGAAAAGGATCCTGTCTTGTACATGTACCAGCTTCTAGAAGACTACAGAGAAGGAGATTTACGTATAATGCCTGACTCAAGTAAGTGTAAGGAGAGCTTTTATTATTTTTTGTTTTCCCCTGCCCTTGTGTGTTTTCATCCAGCTATTATGAAAATTACTTTAGTTCAATGTTGGAAAAGTCAGGTTGCATTTGTACAGACACTGTGGAACGTTTTATGGGGTTCTGTGCAAATTTGAATGTGTGGACTGGGGGCAGTGCTCAAGTATTACAGCTAGCTCTTAGCAAGATGACTTTATAAGTACTTACTCCAACATTTTTACTTTGTCTAACCTTAATGAAGAAATGCTGTGGAAGTGCAGGACAAGCAACAAGAATGATGCACCAGCTGTGGTGCATTAATCGAGTAAAGGATGGTATCAAATTGAAAGAAAAGATACAATGCTGCAAAGATTAATGGTAGGCCGGAAGATTGGGAAAATTTTAGAAACCAGCAAACGATGACTAAAAAAATAAAAGAGGGAGAAATTGGAGTATGAGAGAAAACTAGCAAGAAATATAAAAGCAGACAGTAAAAGCTTCTATAAGTATATGAAAAGGAAATGAGTAGCAACAGTGAGTGTTGGTTCTTTAGAGGGTGAGACTGGGCAATTCATAATGGGAAACAAGGAAGTGGCAGAGACTTTGAACAAATATTTTGTATCTGCCTTCACAGTAGAAGACACAAAAAGCATCTCAAGAATAGTAGAAAAGCATGGGGCAAAAGGGAGAGAGGAACATAAAACAATCATGATCACTAGTGAAAAAGTACTAGGAAAAGTAATGGGACTAAAGGTTGACAAGGCTTCAACCTGATGGCCTGCATCCAAGGGTCTTAAAGGAAGTGGCTGCAGAGATAGTTAATGTATTGGTTGCAATCCTCCAAAATTCCTTAGATTCTGGAAAGGTCCCAGCAAATTAGAAAGGCACAAATGTAACACCATCACTATTCAAGGAAGGAGGGAGACAGAAAGCAGGAAGCCAGTTGGTCTAACATCTGTCATTGGAAAATGCTAGAATTCATTATTAAGGCGGTAGTAGCAGAACATTTAGAAAATCATAATAATCAGGCAGAGTCAAAGTGGTTTTCTGAAAGGGGAAATCATGTTTGACATTTATTAGAGTTCTTTGAGGATGTAACCTTCTATGAGCATGGATAAAGGGGAACCAGTAGATGTAGTATATTTGAATTCCATAAGGCATTCAATAAGGTGCCACGTGTTTATGTTACTGCACAAAATGAGAGCTCATGGTGTTAGGGGTAATATATTAGCATGGATAGCGGATTGGCTAACTAACAGGGTACAGAGAGTTGGGATAAATGGGTCATTTTCAGATCGAAAACTGTAACTAGTGGAGCGCTGCAAGGATTAGTGCTGGGACTTCAATATTTACAACTTGTTATCAGCTGTCTCTTGATTCGAGGATGATGCCTACTCAGGGTTGCGAGTTTCTGCCATGGGTCTTCCTTGACTCAGCAGACTGATTCTTGATCCGCAGATCTTTGGGCATTTTCCACTCCTCAGATACTGAAGCAGCCCATGCCCAAATGCAGCAAGACCTGGGCAACATCCAGGCTTGGGCCGACAAGTGGCAAGTAACATTCATGTCACACAAGTGCCAGGCACAATCATCTCCAACAAGAGAGAATCTAACCATCGGCCCTTGACCTCCAGTGGCATTACCATCACTGAATCCCCCACTATCAACATCGTAGGGGTTACCATTGACCAGAAACTGAACTGGACTAGTCATATAAATACTGTGCCTACAAGATCGGGTCAGTGGCTGGGAATCCTGCGGCGAGTAACTCACCTCCCGACTCCCCAATGCCTGTCTAACATTTACAAATCACAAGTCGGGAATGTGATGGAATACTCTCCATTTGCCTGAATGAGTGCAGCTCCAACAACACTCAAGAAGCTTAAGATACTTTAGGATAAAGCAGCCTGTTTGATTGGCACCCCATCCACAAACACTCACTCCCCCCATGTGGCAATGGCAGCTGTGTGTACCATCAACAAGATGCACTGCAGGAGTTCACCAAGACTCCTTAGGCAGCACCTTCCAAACCTACGACCACTACCATCTAGAAAGACAAGGGCAGCAGACACATGGCAACACCACCAGCCGGACATTCCCCTCCAAGCCACTCCTCATCCTGACTTGGAAATATATCACCATTCCTTTGCTGGGTCAAAATTCTGGAACTCCATTCCTAACAGCACTGTGGGTGTACCTACACCACGTGGACTGCAGCAGTTCAAGAAGGCAGCTCTCCACCACCACCTCGAGGGCAATTAGGTTTTGGCAATAAATGCTGGCCTAGCCAGCAACACCCACATCTCATAAATGAATAAAATGAACACATTGTCCCACAAGGTAGTGGGATCTGGAGTGCAGGATTTTCTTCCATTTCTTTCCTTCTCCACTGCCACCCTAACTCATTATTAAGATGTTTGGACTCAAAAGCATGATGCAGCTTGATGGACAAGTTGTTGCCATTTTGAACAGTTGGTAACAAGCTCCTCGCATTCATTAAGGTCAATGCTGCCATTCTTCAGTGAGAGCTTTAGAGTGTTTTTCTTTGTCCTCCCCTGAATGCTGACCATTTGAGAGTTGTAAGAACAGGACCTAGTGGGGGAAGATGCTTTTTGACAATCCGGTTATTGTCCAGTCCATGATTGTTGATTTTACAGGAGTTTTGCCTGAATGCTTGTTGAGTTGGTTTCAAGAAGAACACTAGCGTTTGTTCGACAGTCCTCCCACTGAATCCGGAGGATGAGGTGGATGCATTGCTAATGGAATTTCACTAGTGTTTTTATGTGCTTCTCATACACAGTCCAAATCTCACTGCAGTACAGAGGAGTGGTGATGACAGCTGCTCTGTAAAGACTTTTGCTGAATTGCAAAGGTCTTTGTTGTCAAACACTCACTGCCATAGATTGTAGATGGCTGAGCTGGCATGGCTGATCCAGTGTTGGATCTCGTCATCAATGGTGGCCTTTTGAAAGAGGTAGCTGCTAATGTATGAGAAGTGCTCAATCTATTCCAGAGTGTCTCTTTCAATATATATGGGATGTGGAATATTTGGATGAACAGGTCTGGGTTGATATGAGTTTTATTTTGGCAACGTTCAAGGACAGGCCGATCCCTTGTATGCAGAATTGAATAGATTGAGAGTGGCTTGCAAATCTGGTGTAGAGTGGGCAAAGACGCTGCAGTTATCTGCAAACTGTAGATCATGTATGTCTATGCTGGTCTGTGTAATTTTGGCACGGAGGCAACTGAAGTTAAAGAAATTTCCGCCTTGATGGTATTTAATACTCCCACCAGAGACAGTTGATGAGGTGAATAGCCACTGTCAGGTAGATTGTAAATAGTATGGGGGCTATCACACAGTCTTGCTTGTTTGGATTTTGAAGACATCTGTTTCATATTTCCCATTCAATATAGTTGCAGTCATATCATCAAGAAGCAGTTGCAGGGTTGTGATGAAGGTTCTTGGACATCCAAATCTTTGGAGCACAATTCACAAAGCCTCGCGGTTTACTAAATCATATACTTTGGTCAGGTTGATGAATGCAATGAAGAGTCCCTGGTGGAGTTCTTGACATTTTCCTTAGATTGTCTGGTAACAAAGACCATGTCAGAGATTCCTCTGGAAGGCCTAAAGCCACACTGTCTGTGGGAGGCTTTCCACGGCCACAGTAAGTCAGTGATTCAGGAGAGTGCGTGACAGGATTTTCCCTGCAATGGACAAGAGGGAAATACCTTGGTTGTTTTCAAAGCATAATTTATCCCTCTTCTTGAACACAGTTATAATAGTTGTATTCCGGGAGTTGGTGGGAGTGGGGGAATGGATGTCTAATCCCTTGCAAATCTGTAGGATGAATGCATGGGAGTCTTGATGTGAGCTTAAGCTTTCATACTGTCAGCTGGAATACCATTGGGGCCGCAGGCTTTTTTGTTTTCCTTTCATTTGATTGCTTCTTGTAGCTCTCCCAGCGATGGTGCTTCACTCATGGATTGTTCCACAGGGTACTGGGGGATAGTCTGGAGAGTATCAGCTGCCACTGTGGATTCATGGTTGAGGAGTTGTTGAAAATGTTCTTTCCAATGTTGACAGGTGGCGTTGTTATCCATACGTAGAGTAACACCATCCTTTGAGTTAAGGGGATTTTGGTGAAACCACCAGGGCCATCTATAGACCCGGGTCAAAATCCCCTTACGGATCTATATTAATCACTTGGATGAAGGGACCAACTGTATTGTAGCCAAATTTGCAGATGATACAAAGAAAGGTAGGAAAGCAAGTTTTGAAGAGGATATAAAGAGTCTGCAAAGGGATTTAGGTAGGTTAAGTGAGTGGGCAAAAATTTGGCAGATGGAGTATAATGTAGGAAAATGTGGTTGTCCACTTTGGCAGGCAGAATACAGTAAAATCTTTGTTATCTGGCATGCTCTGAGAATCAGTGGTGCCAGTTAATCAAAAATGCCAGTTAACAGGGAGTTTACATTACTCCAGACACAAGACAAGGTGCTGCTCTGTCTTTTGAATGGTTGAGGGAAGAGGGGAAGCAGCTGGGCAGTCAAGGGCCCCAGCACAGCAGGACAGCATAGTAAAACCACCACAACAGAAGACCAAGCCAACAGCACAACTGAAACCATGACCTTCAGACCAGCTTTTTAAAAAATTGAGCTGAGAGTTTCACTGACAGTTGCTCCGAGCGTCAACTGCTGCTTCTGACCTTTGGTCAACTTTATGGGTTTCCAGCCAGCTTTCTTAAAAAAAAAATCAGAACCGAACAGATCACCACCACACCTGAAGATCAACTGCAATGTTGGGGTTTTGGAAATCCACCATTTGACTCTTCGTTTTTGACCTCTGCAAAACGGCTTTTCAAACAAAATTGAGCTGTCAGAAATTCCAGTTAATAGATCATTCTGGTTGATACAATGCTGGGTAACACGCAGTTTACTGTATTGTTTAAATGGAGAGAGACTGCAGAATGCTGCGATACAAAGGGACCTGAGTGTCATTATATGTGAATTGCAGAAATTTAGGATGCACGTAGAGCATGTAATTATGAAGGCAAATGGATTGTTTGTCTTCATTGCAAAGGGGAGTGGAGCATAAAAGTAGGGAAGTCTTGCTACAACTGTACAGGGCATTGGTGACACTGTACCTGGAGTACTGTGTACAGTTTTGGTCTCCTTACTTAAGGAGAGATGTACTTGCATTGGAAGCTGTTCAGATAAGTTCACTAGGCTGATTCCATGGATGACAGGGCTGTCTAATGAGGAATGGTTGGGCCTATACTCTTTGACATTCAGAAGAATGAGAGGTGATTCATTCAAACGTATATTCTAAGGAGGCTTGACAGGGTAGATGCTGAGAGGCTGTTTCCTTTTGTAAGGGAATTTAGAACTAGAGGGCACAGTTTAATGATAAGGGGTCTCCTATTTCAGACAGCGATGAGTAGGAATTTCTTCTCTCAAACGCTCACTAGTCTGGAATTCTCTTCCCCGGAGAGCAGTGGAGGTAGGGCCATTGAATATATTCAAGACTTGAGTTAGACAGATTTTTGATTGACAAGGGAGTCAAGGGTTTTTGGGAACATGCAAGAAAGTGGAGTCAAGGCCACAGTCAGAGCAGCCATGATCGTATTGAATGGTGGAGCAGGCTTAATGGGCTGAATGCTTACTACTCCTATTTCTTATGATCCTAGGCAAAGATTTAGTTGGAGTTTCATAATATATTTGTATCCACTTTATGCCAGGACTTGTTTTGGAATTGAGGCTTAAAACTAATGAGGTCAGTTTTAATTCAATTTAACATTGCTTTGGTATATTTCATGATATAATGGAACTATACATTTGGCTGTAGTCTGATCTCCATTTAACAATTGGGTATCGCAAGTACATTTCCCTGCTAGCAAAGCATCTTTGATATCTGACCTGTTTGAAAACTTGATTTGTTTTACTGTGGCAAGCATTGCCACATCTGATGTTTGATTGCTGAATGTAATTATGTCATATGAATATGGGGATACAACTTATAGATTGATGAT
The DNA here is from genome assembly GCF_964194155.1 of Cetorhinus maximus. Lineage (NCBI taxonomy): Eukaryota > Metazoa > Chordata > Chondrichthyes > Lamniformes > Cetorhinidae > Cetorhinus > Cetorhinus maximus. Next base: position 112,813,108 of record NC_135880.1, read on the forward strand.
AACTGTAGCCTAGGTTTCTGCCATATCTTTATAATGTTGGTACTAATGCTGACAACAATATAGTCAAATGTTATAAAATATTGAATTAAGAAAAAGAAATCAGTTAAGGCAAGTTTAGCATGTTTTGCGTATTACTGGAAGATCTAACTTATATTAATTGAAATAAAAACATAGCGCTGGAAAAACTCAGCAGGTCTGGTAGCATTAAGGCAAAATACTGCGGATGCTAGAAATCTGAAACAAGAACAAAAAAATGCTGGAAAAACTCAGCAGGCCTGACAGCATCTGTGGAGAGAAAGACAGTTAACATTTCGAGTCCATATGACTCTTCAGAGCTAAAGAGAAGTAAAAATGTGGTGAAATATATACTGTATAAGGGGGTGGAACAGGTGAAGGATAGAAGATAGGTGGAGGCAAAGGAGAGATTGCAAAAGATGTCATAAACAAAAGGTCAAAGGGGTGTTAATGGTGGTGGTACTGGCTAAAGGAGGTGCTAAGCGTGACAGTAAGAGTAGAAAGCAGAATGTGATAATAGCCAGACCAGGGAAAGCAGTCTGGAAAGAACAACATGAGCAAGTGACCAATGGCCCAATGAGGGTGGGTGGGGGGAAGGGAAGGTGATGGGGAAAAAAGATTGAAAATAGGCTAAAAGGTGAGAATAAAACAACGAATAAACATGGAAATAAATTTTAATAATAAAAATAAGTGGAAAAAAATAAAAATTTTAAAATAAAAGTGAATATTGAAATAAGGGGATCAAAAAGGCGTGAGGATGGAGGAGAGAGTTCATAGTTTGAAGTTGTTGAACTCAATGTTGAACTCAACACTGATTAGGCTGTAAAGTGCCTAATCGAAAGATACATCTGTGGAGAGAGGAACAGAGCCCAATATGATCCTCTTCGGTTACACTTCATGGATTGAACCTGGAGGCTGATTCACCAGGTGCTCGGATTACAAGAGCAATTCTTTTAAAATTCATTCTCGGGGTATGGGTGTTGAGAGCAAGGCCAGCATTTATTATCCATCCCTAGTTGCCCTGAGGAGGTACATTGTCGTCTTGAACTGCTGCAATGCATGTGAGCTGTTCGATACAAATGAATGGCTTCCTAGGCCACTTCACAAGGCAGCTGAATTAACCACATTGTTGAGTCACATATAGACCAGACTGGGCAAAGATGGTAGGTTTCCTTCCCTAAAGTAGATTAGTGAAGCCGATAGGATTTTACAACAATCCAACAGCTTCATTTTCACTTTTACTCACACCAGTTTAAATTCTAATGTCGTAAGAACTTGTTCTATGAAATATTATGAAAATCTGTCAAAAATGACCTGGTTGCTGCTTTGTAAATTATGACTGTCATATTATTCTGACTCTACCTCGACTTTCGTCAATAGTCATGCATTTCATCCACTATGAAAAGGTATTTTACTGTCTTTGAAATCAGTTATCTGCTAGACTCTACAAGGTCAGTTAAGGATTTCAGACAGTCGAACTATGTCATTTGACAACTGACCTTTTTTGAAATCAAGTACATCTTGTAGAGGTGTAAGTATTTTCCACTGAAAGTACATTTACATTTAAGGGTAGGGTCATAGTGTTCTGTAGAGTCCTAGTTTTGTTGATGTTTTGTTAAATTTCTGCTTCCACAGATAATGATTCTCCACCAGCTGAGAGAGAGCCAGGAGAAGTCGTAGACAGCTTGGTGGGTAAACAAGTGGAATACGCCAAAGAAGATGGCTCAAAGAGGACTGGCATGGTCATCCACCAAGTAGAAGCAAAACCATCAGTGTATTTTATCAAGTTTGATGACGATTTCCACATTTATGTCTATGATTTGGTAAAAACCTCTTAGACCCATTTCATAGTGCAGTGGGAAGGCCATATTGGCCAACTCATGGACTTTTCCATATGCGGACTTTGATATACTAGGCTTCTAAAAGCCCAGTAAGCTATTGTGATCTCACAATCTCTGCCATTGACAACAAATACAACACAAGTTTGAATCAGCCAAATGGTTCTACTAATGTTACCATTTATGATGGTTTGAATGCAAGAGGGTTACTTGCAAAAGAAACAAGTCTAAAACCAGTATTTTAGAATAAGGGAACTAGGTTTCCAGAGTACTTTGTCACTCATGGGAAACAATAAAGCTTCAAGATAAGAAACCTAAATTAGGGTCTGGAAAAAAAGTGAGAAAATGTATCAGCATAAAACAAATTTTCAATTGGACATAAATAATTTTCTGAGAGGAAAAAGAAGAATGGATCAGACACCATTCAGTCTTATAACACGTTTCCATGTTACACCTCTTTTTTGACAACTGACCTTTTTTGAAATCAAGTACATCTTGTTTGACCTCGAAGGAAGCTGCAAATTTATTAAGATTTTATAACATACCTTTTGATCTTAATAAAACTGCAATGAGCCATACATATTAAAGGAAATGCACTTGAACATTTTTCTTAAACCCTTTTGTTTTTTTTTAAGGAGCTTAGGTAAATTTCATTATTTTTATTATGTAGTGAAAGTACGCATATGAAAGGTGAAATTTAATATGAGAAGTTTGGCAATGTGAGAGAGGAGTAGGGAAGAAAAATAAGCCGTGAAAGTCTGGAAAACATAACCAGTATATTTCCATACTGGTTATCATGGTGCTGAGAATACAAAAATGATACTGTTAAAATTCTCTCTTGGGTATGAGCGTCGCTGGCAAGATCAGCATTTATTATCCATTCCTAGTTGTCCTGTGGAGGTGTATTGTCGTCATGAACTGCTGCCATGTATGTGAGGAGGTGAAGGTGAGCTGTTTGATACAAATAAGTGGCTTCCTCGGCAGCTGAATTAACCACGTTGTTAAGTCACATATAGGCCTGACTGACAAAGATGGCAGGTTTCCTTCCCTAAAGGACATTAGTGAACCAGTTGGGTTTTTCCAACAATCTGACAACTTTGTTTTCACTTTTATTGATGGTGACACAAATTCAAATATCATATGACTTTTTTCTGTGGAATATTATGAGGAGGTGTCTAAAATGAACTTGTTGCTATTTCTAAATTATACCTGCCAAATTATTCTGGTTTTACCTTGGCTGGCTTTTTTTATAGTGACACATTTCATCCACTATGAGATCTGTACTTCATTTGTGCTAAGAAGGTGCACAGTTAATTGGCTATAATATTATAATCATCTTTAAATGTTTCCTTTGAGTAAACTTAATAACTTTAACTGTACAGTATAGCTGAAGTAATTCCTAAAAAGTATCAGAAGCTGATTCGGCTCTGGCCTGCTGCATCTTGGTCAAACCAATTATCATACTTCAATTTTAAGATGTGCTGTGCAAAATAATATTTAGCTTAACTCCATTAAAAAAAATTCTTTAACACCCCAAGGCTTATTATCTAATAAATATTTAAAGTCACATGTCTCAATTGTCTATAACGCTCTTAGTCCAATGATTAAATGCCTTACATTCTGTCATTGCTCAGAGTTTGCACTTAATAACATCAATAAAATTATTGTTCTCTAAAAATAAAGCATTCTAGACCTGATTGGGAGTGAGCGAGTAAAGCGGCAATTTAAATGATGACACAATAACCTGAATTTCCAAATGCTGCTGCTTATACCTTTAGGGCAAGGATATTTTACAGCAAAAAAAAACACATTGTACCTCGGAAGAATGTCACCTGCCTTGGAATTTGGAAGTGATTTAAATATAAGTGCAGCAATGAACCTAAAATGAGTAAGCAATGCATCAGGCAACATTAATATTTTCCTTATTAGGTCTTTTGGAACTTAATGAGTGTCAAATGGGCATTTCATACCATTACAGATGGAATATCAAAATATCCCATAGCCTTAAAACCACAGGTGTGTGTCTCTTTTTTGTCATATAATAGCATTTCTGATTTCATGACATGAAGAAAGTGGGAACTTTAATTTATAATATATGCTTTTATATGAACTACTTTCCTTAGAATTGCTAATGGACCATAACTTATTCCATTCCTTCACCGCCCCCAATGCCTGATGTTTCTTCAGCCTCTCCTGACAGCAGTAATTTACACTGGGATATGATTCCACAGGTGCTGGTAGAAATCCAACATCTTGCCCAAGTGATGATTCAACATGTGTGTACCTAAATATTGGGGTAATAAACTGCAAAAAGGCACAATCTTAATATTCAGGTAGACCCACTGTGAATTGGAACCTTATCTGGATTTTTATTTGATTCTCCTTCATGATTGAAACCTCCTCCTGGTGGTGTTAACATTATAATTTGTCTTGGCTAACCATGCACAAAACTGGGGTTTTCCTTGTCTGTATAAATCCACTGAGTCATTTGAAATTCTATAATTAAACCTTCCAAATAAAGTTTGGCACCATTTTGTATAAAATATTTAACATGTATTGTAAACACAGTACATAGAGTGGTGGACCAATTATGATGCAATTTAAAATCTCAATTTTGAGAAACCTTCACTTGAGGGGTCCATCTTTGTTGCTCCTCCTGGGATATGGAACTAGATGTCACTTGCAGTATTAATCTTTTGTGCATCCTTCATTAACCTAAATCATTGATCTTAATTGACTGCAATAGTCCTTGGTCACAATGCCTGTTTGGTTAATTCATCGAAGACAGTGTATTTCTGAGGAATCTGATGTGAATGCTACTGGTTTAAATATTTCTTTTCAAAGCTGTAATTCAAAAGTGATTTACTTGTGCACCTGTTCTTGGTTATGAAACTGTATTCTGGAACACTAGTTCAACGTTAGAAACTTAAAAAAACATTTTACATTTATTACGTCACCAGGTTTTAAACGCCAACAGTTATTTTTCTTAGACTAGGGTACCTTTCCAGATCCCTCTATGACGATAATGTTGGTTCCAAAAAGCAGGCATGCTTAGTTACCACTTTAGTAGAGCTACCTTAGTCTTTACTTGCAGTGAAAACAACAGCCATTTTCAAGGGTTTATGGTAGAATACTGACTGCTTGTAAAAACCCAACTTTCATGTGAGACAATTTTTGGCAACGAATTGTGAACCTGGATGACAGTTATTTCAAAAATTAAGATACTAAGGATTCTTTAAAATAAGTTGTTAATCACCTATTCATGTTTTTGCTTTATTTATTCAAGTTGCAATTCTTTAGCCTTATGGCTTGTACCTAAATGTAATGTACTGGACAATAATATGAATACATCACTGATGTTTAATCTGAAAATGACTACATGCAGGAACTGTCATTTCTCCAGTATTCCAAAGTAGGCAACCAAAGGCAGGTTACTGTGTTCTTTTTAAATTATTTCTGCTCGCAAAGAACCCCTTGATACTGTATTATGAAGCACTTCTAACCCAGCTCTAAGTCTCTGTGTTGTTAACAGTGTGTTTAAACAGATTCATCAGACCTGCAAATTCAGTATTGGCAGAATTTCTGCAAGATTTGTCAACTTGTAAATGTTTCTAGAGTAGGTCTACAAGAAGATTTAAAATCTAATCCTTATTGGTAGTTGAACCAAATGTGACTCTTTATTTTAGGTCTTTCAACAGAAACATAAATTGGGCAGGGAACACCAAAACATACTTGATGGATTGAACTTCAAATTGAATTTGTTACAGATGTGAATGCAGTGCTCTCATGACCTTGGTTAACAGTAGAATTTTTTTTTCCCTGGGAGCCAGTATTGCTTTATAAAATTATCTTGGGGCTTGTGGTTGTAACTGACACAATCTTGGATACGTATTAAAAATAGTTGATCATTTAACTTGGGTTGTATAACTACTGTGTGTGAAATATGGCTTCTATAGTGTGATCTTTTAAATGCAAACGTTGTGTTTTTCTGCATGTTCTAATGTTAGACCCATTTCACATAATCAGCTATGCATGTAACATCTTATTTTAGGTTGCCTGTTTGCTTATTGTATTGTCTGATTGTTAGCTAGGATGAAATGCACTGATTTTAGAACAGTGCCAATTGTGGTGGCTTATGTCTTAAAAGGGACCATACTTTTTCCTTTTTTGAGTGGGGTGGGGTGGTGGGGAGATAGAGAAAATCTGGCATGGGTTCTTCATAATCAATTAACAAATGTGAAAAAGCTAGGTTTACCTTTTTAAACATGTAACCCCTCTTGGAATCTGTATCCTGAGCATTTTAAAATGTCCGTGCCAAGTTTGGTAAAGATACAGATTTAAAATCGTACTTATTGGAGCTTATAAGCAGAAAGGGGCCTTTTGTTACTAAAATTAAACGCACAAAATGAGCATTTATTGACACTTGTGCCTTGAGCCATTGCTTTATCTCTTGTAGATCTGGCTAATGTAATACAATGCAGTTAATTTAGTTCAGATGGTGGCATAATAGAAGTGTGTGTAGCAGGGAGCTTGATAATGGACCTCATGATTTGACTTGCTTTTGGAAAACAAAGCCCACTATTTCCATGCTACTACGTTTTTGAATTATTCTTGAATAAGGGGGAAAATACCACCATTAGAATACAGTTGCAAAATGTATGGTCCTTCATTAGTTACAATGCTTTTTAAGGAAAACTCAGCTTAACAGTTTATGGTATATGTATAGTTAAAATGCAATGTTGATGTTTGCTTCTGGAGTTAGGCAAATTTTCAAATGTATAGACATTGTAGATCATGTTGCTGTATGCCATTAGATCTATAAACATTTCACATCTTAAAAATCTGTTTACTTATGTAAGGTTTTTTATAATTATGTTGTATAACTATAAAAAATAAATTTCTGTGCAATTTAAATGTGTATGAAACAATCTTTAACCACTATTTTTAAAGTTCTTATTGAACTAGAAGACAACTGACATTGAACAAGGACCGTGTCCACACCTCTATGATTGATAATAAGTACAAGTAGTGACATACCCAATTCTGCTGCACTTACAAGTCCATTATATTGCTGGGAATTGTGCTTATTTTGACCCACTGGATAGTGCATTACTCCAATGTGTTAAGGAACCATGGATAGTTGAGTGGACACAGGCTGATCCTGTGAGCAATCGAGGTTTACCTGACTTTTTATTCTTTGCTGGGATGCCAGCATTTATTGCCCATCCCTAATTATCCTTGTGTAAGGGGTGGTGAGCAGTCTTGAACCGCTGCAGTCCATGTGATGTAGATACAGCCGCAGTGCCATTAGGAAGGGAGTTTCAGGATTTTGACCCAGCAACAATGAAGGAATGGCAATATAGTTCCAAATCAGGATGGTGAGAGTTGGAGGTGGTGACGTTCTCATGCATCTGCTGCCCTTGTTCTTCTAGGTGGTAGAGGTTGTGGGTTTGGAAGGTGCCGAAAAGAGCCTTAGCAGGTTATTGCAGTGCATCTTGTAGATGGTACACACTGCCACTGTGTGCTAGTGGTAGAGGGAGTGTTTGTTTAAGTTGGTGGATGAGGTGCCAATCAAGTGGGCTGCTTTGGCCTGAATGGTGTTGGGTTCTTGAGTGTTGTTGGAGTTGCACGCATCCAGGTAAGTGGGGGACTATCCCATCATTCCTGACTTGTGTCTTGTAGATGGTGGACTGGCTTTGGGGAATTGGGAGGCATGCCACTCAATGCAGAAATCCTAGCCTCTGACCTACTCTTGGAGCCAGTTAAGTTTCTGGTCAATGATAAATCTCAGAGGTCTTCTAGTGCAGTGAGTAGCATCCCTACCTCTGAGCTAGAAGCTCTGGGTTCAAGTCCCACCCCAGGACTTGATGGCCACAGAAGGTGTGTTCATAACCTGGACAAACCGGTTGATTATCTACCTGTAAATCCTTCCGATAAGCTTGTGGCAGGTGGTAAGAGCAGGAGAGTTTCCTGGTCAGCCAGAACTGTGCAGTAACTACAGTGAAACAGCCTTCCCATGTTAAAGACTCCACTCACAAACTCGTGCCACAGGCTGTACTCTGTGGCAAGTGTCTTTGCTTCAAGGCACTGCTGGGGGAGATACAGAAACCCCAAGATGTTGCTGGTGGGGATTCTGGTAATGTTGTTGAATGCCAAGGGGAGATGTTTAGATTCTCTTGTTGGAGATGATCATTTCCTGACACTTGAGGTGTGATTGTTACTTGATATGTATCAGCCCAAAGCTGGATGTTGTGTGGCCTTGCAGACTGCTTCAGTGCCTGATGAGTTGCAAATGTTACTGAACACTGTGTAATCATCAGCGAATATCCCCACTTTTGGGCCCTGCTGGTCTTTTGGACGGGTCATCGCCCTGTATAGCATATCCTTTGGGATATGGCTATCTTCCATCCTGTGCACATGACATACCGGGCATAATTTTCCCAAATTTGCACTAAGTGCGGTAGCAGGTGCGTAAAATGATGTTTTACCCGCTGGCTGCGATGGCGGGTTTTCACGCCTTATCGCCCCGAACCCGCCTGATTATCTATGCACTCCTGGGAAACACGTCATTTCCATCACGGGCGGGATCTCATTCGGCCGCCCACCATCACTGCATCACGCCGACTGCTATGTTTAAAGTCCAGCCGCAAGCGCACATTTCAGTGCTTCCAGCTCACCACTGCTGCACGGAAGACATGGCCCTGAAACTGAAGACTGCAGCCTTCAGGTTCACATCTCTCGAGCGACTTGTGGAGGCCTGCCGGGATGTCCTCTACCACCCCTCTGGCCGCAGGGTGGGCAGCAACAGCCCTAACCCGGCTTGGGAGGTGGTGGTCAGTGCCAACGCCCTGCAAAAAGATCATCTCCGTTTCGCCCAGGTAAGTCACTCACTTCATCACTCAACTCTCTCACTGTCAAACCCATTACACATGCATGGGGCCCGCACTCACTGCCAGTTCAAGGGACATCACCACTCACTCACACTCACCATCACTGTCCTCAACCCATCCACTGAACCACTCAACATTCACACAGGCCAGGCATACTTGTCACCTGGCCTGGCAGGCGTCCTGCTTACACTTTCTCCATCTCTATCCATGCAGGACAAGCTGGCACACAACAGAGAGCGAGGTCGCAGATCAGTGGCAGAATGCCCAAAATCAGGGTCCTCACAGACTTTGAAAACAGAGCCATCCAGCTGGCCAGCGATAACCGGGACCGGTCCTGTGCTGACGGTGAGGTTGGTGCTGCTCTACCAAGTGAGGATCCAGCAGTGCAACATCCATCGGACAACCATGCTGTGAGTGATGTGTCCTGTTTCACAGGCAACTGCCATGCACTAATTATCTCCCCTTGCTTTCGCAGACACATCTGCCAAACAGCTGACAGAATCCATGACCCAGGGCTCCAATCGAGCCCTGAAGAAACCTCTGAAGAGGAATCTGGAGGCACACTCCCTGAAGTCCCGTCACAGCGCTCACCCACACCCTCCTCCAGTCTCCCTGGAGACAGGGCTGCACTTGTCCCCTGATCCACCGCCCCCCACCCCCCTCCACCAGTCAGGCAGGGCAGCACTTAACCCTGACCCCCTGGTGCCCCTGAAGCCTGCAAAGCAACAGGCAACCCTGGTGAGCTCTGCAGAACATTGCTGTGCACTCACCTCCAGTTCGCCCAAAATGCGGGCCATCAAGTGCATGTCGCCTCTGCTGTTGTGAAACATATTGGTGTGCTTTCCTGCTGACGTGAATGGACGATCCAGTGGGGGTGCAAGAGCCTGGTGGGATGGCCTGATAGTGATAGGCTGATGTATTACAATGAAGTTCCCGACGATCAATGGTGGGAAATGTGGACAATCGCAACCTGCCTTCCTGCCGTTGTGAAACCGATCAAGCCATATGGTTCGCTCATGCCCGCCAGCAGCCTGCACGGAAATTCCACCCACCAAGTCAATATTTTACATTTTCCATTAGATGCCAGTGTAGCAGTTGCACTGGAATAGCTCAGTGTGAAGCGCTTCTAGTCCTACGACATAAGTCCTTAGTACTGCAGCCGGGATGTTGGCAGGGCCCAAAGCCTTTGCTGTACTGAGTGCATTCAGCAGCTTCTTGATATCACACACAGTGAATCAAATTGTCTCAACTGGTATCTCTGTTGAGTTGGTACTTCTGGATGGTTGCAAATGTTTCAGGTTTGTCATTTGCATTGATCTTCCCAGCTCCCCCATCATTGGGGATATTCATGGAGCCTGTTGCTCCAGCTAGTTGTTTAATTGCCCATCATCATTTAAAACTGGATGTGGTAGGGCTGCATGCTTTGATCTGATCTGTTGGTTGTGGGACCGCTTACCTCTGTCTATCACATGCTGGTCACATGTTTTAGCCCTGTATTGTAGTTTCAGCAGTTTGGTACTTCATTTTTAGGTATGCCTGGTGCTGCTCTAGGCATTCTCTCCTGTAGTCTTTATTGAACAGGGTTGTTCCCCTGGCTTGATGGCAATTGTAGAATGAGGGATATGCTGGGCCACTAGGTTACAGATTGTGATTAAACACAGTTCTATGTGCTGACGATCCACAAAGCCTCACAGATATCCAGTTTTGGTCTGCTAATTTCTGTGTAGCACAATGATAGTGCTACACAACACGATGGAGTGAATTCTCAATGTGAAGATGGGACTTCACAAGAACTGTGCGGTGGTCACTCCTAACAATACTGTCATGGAGAGATGTGTCTGTAATAGGTAGATTCATGACGATGAGGTCAAGTTGGATTTTACCTTTTGTTGGTTCTCACCACCACAGGTTGATATGAGCTTAAGGACTTGGCCAGCTTGGTCAGCAGTAGTGCTACCGAGCACCTCCATCTCAGCAGGTAGGACTTGTAGGCCTGCCTGAAGTGCTGGGCTGCCAGCCCACTGCAGGGTGCCTGCCTCCAAGCAATTGATCTGCATGCCTTCCCATGCTTCCCTCTCCCAGACATTGTCTGGAAAATCATAGTCAGCCTCCTTAAATTACCTTTAACAAGGCTCTCAGTGAGCCTCATTGGCTGCCTGCGTCATGGAGACAGACAGGTTTGGGACAAGCCAGGCTGTCTTGGACAGAATGGCCAGTGTTGGGAAACCAGCACGCTGGCCGGTTGTGGCATTTTTCACACCGCTGGCTCTGATATTTCCAGTCTGTTCAGGTCCAGGTCTGTTCCCGACCTCGGCAGGGCCCAAAAATCTGCCCAAAAAGTTAGCATGCTGATACAGCAAGAACTTAGCAAGGCAAATGGAATGTTGGCCTTTATTGTAGGGAAGTCTTGTTGCAACTAAAGGGCATTGGTGAGATCACATTAGAGGGGTCTCCTTATTTAAGGAGGGATATATTTGCATTGGAGACAGTTCAGAGATGGTTCACTAGGTTGATTCAGGGGATGGCTTATGAAGAAAGGTTCCGCTTATACTCATTAGAGTTTGGAAGAATGAGAGGTGATTTTATTGAAACAAGATTGAGGGGGCTTGACAGGGTAGATGCTGAGAGGAGGCTTCCCCTCATGGGGGAATCTAGAACTATGGGACATAGTATTTGAATAAGGGCTCTCCCATTTAAGACGTAGTTAAGAAAAAAATCTTCTGTGGATTGAGAATCTTTGCAATTCCTATCCACAGAAAGCAATGGAGGTTGAGTCATTTACTATGGTCAAGGCTGAGATAGACAGATTTTTGATCTACAAGGGAGTCTAGGGTTATGGGGAACAGGCAAGAAAGTGAGTTAAGGCTAAGTTCAGATCAACCATGATCTTACTGAACAGCCGAGCAAGTCAGAAGTGAACCCCTCTGCTCTTGCTCCTATTTCTTATGTTCTTATGTAAAGTTAATCATTAGTATTCAGTACGATAAAGCATTGATGCAATGTGATTCAATATGAAAGAAAATATGAGAATGTGGGATACAGTGTGATTGCAGAATTGAGTGTTTTATCAATAGTACTAAAGTTGGGGATTTTGTGCAAGAGGGATTTTTGTGCTAAGTATTTCATGAGCTGAAATTTAGCTTAAAATGTGGGATTTTTAAAAACTAAAAGAAACTGTAAGCTAGTTAAGATACCTAGTTAGCAGAAACTGCCTGTCAGTGGCAGTTAATCGTCAATCAGTTGAAGGTAGTTGCCTGAATAGATATTAATTACTGTAGCAGGAAGCTAAATTAGATGTTGCAACTTTGTTGTGATTTATAGCACCGGATTTTCATGGAGTTGGGACGACTCTGAAGACCTTTTTAAAATGGGTGGGACCTGGCTGGGGAGGTCTCACCCCCATTTCCAAAAATTGTTACAATTTTTGCCAGTAGGGTAGGGGAAAGAATCATACAGGTGTAAAATACAAATCTGCTGGGCCATTTGAAAATAGTACAAAGTTTAAACAGGTCCCATTTTGGCTGTTCCAATGACCTTAACCTGCAGTTTAGAGTCACAAATTTATGGAGATGTAAACACTATTGAAGGGTGGATAAGTTCTGTTAAAGTGTTATGATCTGAAGTTATTTAAGTCCCTAGCCCTTTAAAAACAAAAAAAAAACCTGGGTTGCAGTTGTCACTTAGAGTAAAATAAAACCACACACACATTGCCGGAATGCATTGATTGACAGGCCATCTGGTGTAGCTTAGAAGAAACATTATCATTTACTCCAGCTTCAATAGACTTCATTGTTGTTATTACAGCTGAGCCCATTATGAATGCTTGACTGTATTTCAAAAGGCCCCAAACCACTTAGCCACCACCCCCCCCTCCCCCCCCCCCCGGCTGAGATAAGTTCACGTTTTGATTGACAATTTTAAGAGGTTATTAAAAGATCAACTGTCTTTGATGTGGTTATTGACTAGAAGTTTGTTTTTATAACGGATTGACCACTTGAGGGGATTTTAAATCTTTGAATGGGTTTCATGAATGAGAGTTTTTTTCTGATTCAAGTGTGTATGAATGAGAGTTCTATTAGATTGTTAGAAGTTTAATATTTTTTCAGCTCCACATGGCTCCCGAGTTCTGCTTTTAGTGGACTCGGTGAATGGCTATGGAGGGAGCCTAGGGGGTACGAGGGGGCATGAGGTGGGGTGGGGGGGTGAGGGCTAGAGGGTTGAACAGCCTTTTATAAAACTGGGCTGAAGTCTGAGAACTGAGGCAGGCCTTCTAACCAGCCTGCCTCAACAATCACCCGCCCACATTGCCGCCTCCAAACTGTCTTGGAGGGCGGCGGGCCCAATTCGAGCATGCACCCGCCTCCTTGGAGAGAAAATTGCATGTGACAAGGCCTTTTATATTGAGCTGGGTTGAGCTACAGGCCATAACCTCTATTTAAGTAAATTAGTTGCTACCACACAGGGTGTCCAGAAAAGAGCGCACCATGAGCAGAGCACTGAAGTCAGAAATCTGGTAGAAGTGGAAACTGAGTGCCAAGGGGGAAGGAGATGCTGCTTTTTGCTGATTTTTATCTTTTTTATTTGCCTCCAATAACTGGAGTGTTTTTCTTTGGTCTCCAAGCTAGGAAACTGTAAATTGCTGTTTGGAAATTAACAAAAAGGGTTAGATGTACACAGTGGTGTGTCACAACAGCAGAAACTTGACACCATCCAGGACAAAGCAGCCCACTTGATTGGCACCACATTCACAAACATTCACTCTCTCAAAGGGAGGCTTAAAGCAGATACAGAGGGCTCAAAACAGCGGAAGACAAGAGGAGTATAGAATGTGTAGGGGGGAACTTAAAAAGGAAATTAGGAGAGCAAAAAGGGGGCATGAAAGAACATTGGCAGGTAAAATAAAGGAGAATCCAAAGTTATTTTACAAGTTTAGAGGATAACTAGGGAAAGAGTAGGGCCCATTAGGGACCATAGTGGTAATTCATGTGCGGAGCTGGAAGACGTGGAAAGGGTTCTAAATGAATACTTTGTGCCGGTGTTCACAAGTGAGAGGGATGACGTGGGTATGAAAATCAGGCAGAAGGACTGTAATATAATTTGAATAAATTAGCACAGAAAGGGAGGAGATTCTAAGTGGTCTGGCAGGCTTAAAAGTAGATAAATCTCCAGGCCCGGATGAAATGTATTCCAGGCTGTTGAGTGAGGCAAGGGAGGAGACAGCAGGGGTGCTGGCAATAATTTTCAATACCTCTCTGGCCACAGGAGAGGTGCCAGAGGACTGGAGGACAGCCAATGCGGTACCAATATTCAATAAAGGAGGAAGGGATAAACCAGGAAACCACAGGCCAGTCAGTCTAACCTCAGTGGTGGGGAAACTATTGGAAGGAATTGAGGGACAGAATTAATCTACACTGGGCTGGACCCGGGCCGCCATGTTGAGCCGCAGCGGTTGCTTGGATGGTTGGAGCCGGCAGCAGTTGCTCAGGTGGTTGGAGCTGGCGAGAGGGTGCGCGCAGCCTGGACCACACAGCCTCAGTCACTCTCCCAGTGGGAACTGGCACACTGCCAAACAGTGGCAGTGGTAGGAGGAGGAGTAAGAAGAGGAGCCGCAAGGAAATGGCCTCTGGATCCTCATGATAGGTCAGAGTTTGTGTGATTTTAACAAGTTACCCATCTGTTCCCAGCAGGGAGGGAAGGCAGGTTCCTTGCTATAATGTGGAACTAAGGATTAGTGATGCGTGTAGAGTTCTAGCCTCAGGAGGACCAGGGCAGTTTTTTTTTTGTGTGCCACTGCCAAATTCCCTGAGTTCTCTTATGCAGGATGGTAGCAGAGTGATAATGTTGCTGTTAACGTAGGGTGACCAGATTTTCCAAAGTCAAAACTGGGACAAGTTGAAAAACCTTGGGAAGGCGGGCCTGCGTAATAATGCACATGTTGGGCAACCAATGGCAGGAGTCTGGGGGAGGGGCAGTTGAAGGTAGGAGGTCATGTGCAATGTGTTCTTGTTGCCTTTGGATCCATGGTGTTTGTAATAATCACACTTTTTAAGCTTGGAAAGATTAGAGCTCTTTATGTCTAATACTTGCCATGCTGCTTTGTACAAAAAAAGGACCAGTTTGAACTGGTTCTGTTAAACACATGAGTCTCTAGTGCAGCCATGAAAAGTGGTGCCCTGGAACAATTACACATAATTCGTTCCTAGCTAATTAGTCCCCAGCTCTTTACAGATATTTACAGATAATACAACAAGCTATAATATCCCTTTTTCTTTAAACCTTATCAATGTAGCTGTTCCAGTCATTAGCTTTTCTAAAAATATTTTTCACAGTATCGCTTAGGCAGTAAGATGTTGTGCCTCCATCTTGTAGATTTGGCACTCGTTGCTCTTAGTGCTGAGTTGGCACACTGCACAAACAATGTTATACGTGTTGTCCCTGGTGTTGCAGGAGTCGTGCTTGCTGTTGCCATTGTTGTATCATTTGCTGGTGATAATGTTGTCTCCCCAGATATTAATGTTTCTGGTGTTGTTGGTCTTTTCTGTTTTTCCAGCTCTGATTTGGTTGAATATGGGCTCTGTCTCTTCTCATTTGCTTATTGGTTTTGGTCTCAATTATGCAACAACTTTTGCTGGGCTCCGGGTTTTAATGATCAGGGACTGTATGTGTACATTTTATCCTGTCAACACCTCAGGTAAGGATTTAGCATTTTTGTTGAAGTGCTGACCTCTTTCCAGTGCTTCAGTGAGTTGTCTCACTTCCTCCTGGTCACTTGGAGGATATATTTTCCTTGGCAGAGTAGTCTTATATTTTCTTCCGTTCAACAATTCTGCAGGTAACTTCATGTCAGCCTTGAGAGGTGCGGATCAGAGTGACAATAAGGCAAGGTTTGGATCTTCCTTTATATCTCAGCATTTTGCAAGGGTTCTTTTAACTGTCTGGATGTGTCTTTCTATAAACCCATGTCCTTGAGGATAGTATGGTGATGATGTTGAACCCAAACTGTTAAGTGAATTCCTTAATTTCCCTGAATGTGAACTGTGCCATTGTCATATATTAATCTTTCAGGAACTCCTTGCTCAGCAAACAGAACTGAGATGATGGTTGTGGCCCTCAAGTCTTTTACCTTCCAAACAGAAACTTTTGAGCAGTAGTCTGTCACTGTGAGATATTATTCTTGATTGTATTTGCATAAATCGGCTCCCACAACATGCCATGGTCTAAGTGGTACTTCAATTGCAATCATCTCCCTTTCTGCTGTGTGTTTCTGTACTTTTGGCAATGTATGTAGACATCATCTTTTCAATGTTTTGTACATCCTTCTCCAGTACACCACTCATCAGGCTCTAAGCTTGCACTCCTCCATTCCCATATGGCCCTCATGTATCTTCTGGAGAAGTTCTTGCATTGTTTTGGGTATGATTATTCTGGATCCGGCTAGCAGAACATCGTCTTCCAAAGAGATGTCATCTCTGACAAACCAGTATTGCTGTATTGCTGGCTGTGTTTGCTGCTTATCAGGCCATTCCTTGATCGCTTACTGAGGAAGCATCTTTGCTAGTCTCATCGCTAATTTGCCTCAGTTTATGTGGCGTTACGTTCACTAGGTGATGAATCTTTATACCTAGAACTTCTATCTCATGTTTCTCCTGTGGTGACACCTGAGATAGGGTATCTGCCAGCACCATTTCTCTTCCTGGCTTGTATTTCAGAGTGAAATCGTATCTCTGAAGCCTCAAAAGTAATCTCTGTAGTCTTGCTGGTGTTTTATACAGATTCTTCTGGTAAATCTGCTTCAGTGGGCAATGATCTCTTTCCACTGAACTTTTCTCACATTCATACACAACTGCCAAAGCTCTCTTTCTATGTTGGAATATCTGGTCTCGGTTGAGGTTGGAGCTTTGGATGTAAATGTTATCAACTTTCCTTATTGTACCAGGGCTGCTTCAGCCCTTTTGTAGAAGCATCTGCTTGCAGAGTGACAGGTTTCTTTCTGTCATAGTATGACAAACTTGTCTCCTGGCAGATTACCTTTTTGAGTTTGTTGAAACTCCTGTTGTGTGACTCTGACTACTGGTACTCTACATCTTCTTTCATCAGCTTCCGCAAGTTTGCCGTGTGCTCTTGACATATGCAGTCTGAAGGAACTCATGTATTGGATTAAACCAGAAAAACTTCTCAACTCTCTCTTATTTTTTATGGCTATCTCTGGAATGGAAGCCTCAATTCTTTCAGGGCTCGGCCTGATTCCGTCACGTGTGTACCCACACGTGTACGTGTGTATCCTCCAAGTGACCAGAACTGGCATTCTGTCACTTTCACAATGCATTTGTCTGCATTTAACTTGATCCCAGCTTCTTGGTTCCCACCATGGCTTCATGTAGATAGTATCCATGATCTTTTTCATTTACACCGTATATCTAGACATCATCTACTTTATCAACTGCTCCTTTGCATCCCCTATATGTCTCATCTATTTTTGCTGGAATGTATCCTGGTTCACTTTAAGGCCAGGAATTTGTACTGTCCAAAGGGCGTGTTGAATGTTGTCAACAGCGAAGACTCTGCGAATAGTTTCACATTCCAGTAGCCATTTCTGGCATTGAGATTGCTGAAAACTTTTGTCCCTGCCAGTACTAGTGTGATCTCTCCCAGTGTTGGAATGGAGTGGTGATCCCTCTTTATGGCTTGAGTAAGATTTTTTGGATCCAAGCAAGTTCTTAGCCATCCATTTGGCTTCTTTCTCACCATAATGGAATTTACCCAATCTGTAGGCTTTGTGACTCTGGTGATCACCTTTTTTTCTTCCATCTCTTGGAGCTCTCGTTCAAGCTTTCCTTTTAGTTCTTTCGATACTTTACGTGGGAGATGAATCTCTGGTTTCATCACTGGGCCAACAGTGATGTGATACTCAAAATCTTGAATGCGTCCAACTGCCTCATCGAAACACTGAGAATATTTGCACCAGGTCTTCTTTGCATCTGATCAGAGGGTGCTTTTCAATGGTGTACTTTCTTCAACCCCCAATGTCACCTCCTTCATCACATGGTTTACTGAGATAATCTGCAGCTTTTTATAACTGCTTAACCCCAGGATAGCAGGACCATCTGTTTCAGTGACGTAGAACATACACAAAGGAAAAGATGATAAATGTATCTCTCTGATTTGGGATTTTCCTAGCGGCCAAATCTCAGTCCCCCTGTATGCTGTTAGCATGAAATTGTTCGGTTTCAGAACACCTTTCTGTGGATAACGATTTTCTTACAAATTTTCAGGAAAGATCATCTGGCATAGTGTGAGCGGGACGGTGTTACTCTGTGTTCCAGTATCAATCTTCATCTTCAGAATTATCATTGTGGGCTTTTCTCTCACCCTTTTCCAGATCTGAATGGTTATGTGAATTTCTTTTCTCCAGGAACTGTCGCATCCAGCCTTCTCATGCAGTTGTATGGTTCCTATGCTTATTGTGTTCTCAAATTCACTGTCATTTTCCAGCATCTAGATGTTCTGGTTTCTTTTCCTGTCCATTCGCCCTGTTGCCCTGGGTCGGGTGTCTTGTTTACCACCTCCTCTCTTTGTTCTGCACTTCTTTTCCTAATGATTGGCCTTTGCACAAGCTCTACAGATTGATCCATATTTGGGACATTTCCTTCTGTCTGTGAATTCATGTGGTTGTCCACTGCTCCTGCATGTTCTTCTGTTTGGTGTACATTCTTTTGTTGTTGTTGCTGCATCCTGATGCCTTTCTCTTGGATCAACTTTCTCTTTGTTTGCTGTTTGGGTAGTCAGTGTCTTCATCTGTCTGCTCATGGCTTTGTGTGCTCCGGCAGTGTTTACAGCCTGCGATATTGTGAGCTTGTCTTTCCCGCTTAGAACATTCTGTACTACAGGGTGTGCAGAACCCCAAACTAATTGATCTATCAGCCTCTCATCTGTGTCCTTAAACTTTATATTTTCTAGCTCCATTCTTAATCTTGTTACAATGTTATCCTAATTGCCTAATACCTATCTCGAGCCTTGACATTCATACCGGTAGATCCAATAATTCAATTTGGCTGGAGATGGATGCTAAATTTTTTTAAGTTTTGCCTGGGCTCTTGCTCTTCAGTAAGCTCCCAGTTGTTAAGTAAATTTAATCCTATATCTCCTGCCCACAGAAAGATATAGCTGACTCTTTTCATTGCTAGTGCCTTTTAGGAAACTACTGAATGTCAATCTGCATTTTTGTTTAAACTTCACAAATGCCTTTACCACATAATCAGTTTCCCAATTCATTGTGGGCTATAGTGGTGCATTCATTGCTGTGCTGATCAACATTTTGTTTTTCGTTTTTGCATGATTCACTCAGATTTTCTTCTGGCACTAAAGTGGGTCTATTTTCCAAATCAGCATTAATTTAAAATGCTTTGGTTTACTCACAGACACTCCCATCAGCATGCTATGTTTCTTCTTGTGTTTTGGAACCCAGATGTTGTAATAATCGCACTTTAAGTTTAGAAAGATGAGTGCTCTTTATGTTTAATACTGGCCATCCTGCCATGTACCAAGGAAGGACTGCTTTGAACTGGTTCTCTAGTGCAGCTGTGAAAACTGGCCCCCTGGAACACTTGCACATAACAATTTAGTTCTTTGCTCTTTACAGATAATACAACAATAGCTAACATCATGTGATGCCATTTCCCTACAATTTGCACTACCTGGCTGTTAGGGTCCCTAGAAAGCCCTCAATCCCTTATGGTAACTAGCAGCCAACCCCCCAGGTCTAAGTGTCCCTTATGAAATAAAATAAGAGTTGGTCACCCTGAACTGCCTAGTCGAAGAGCTGGTCCAGGCATGATGGGCTATACGGCCCCTTCTGTACTGTATCATTCCATGATCAGGCAAAGAAAGTGTAGAAATTACTTTGCAACCTCTGCATTATAGCAGAAACATCGGCCCGAATTTTACGCCCCGTCACGGCGGGAAGAAGGCCGTAAATGAGCCGTTGTAAACTCCAAGATTAAAGCAAAAAACTGCGGATGCTGGAAATCCAAAGCAAAAACAAAAATAAAAATATCTGACTCGAAGCGTTAACTGTATTCCTCTCCGCAGATGCTTTCAGACCTGCTGAGTTTTTCCAGGTATTTTTATTTTTGTTTTTCCGTTGTAAACTCCATTAACTTCGGCGGGAATGTAAAATCCCACTGCCGTAGCTGTCTTTAAGAAAGTTTTCCAATTGCTCAATCGCAATGTCAATCAAGCCAAGGAGGCGGTAATAAACAGCAGCGATTGATTGGCGCGCGCAGATCTGGGACGTTCACCCAATGGAAAACTCGCTTTCAGTCAGTCAGCTACGTCACACAGCGGTGGGCGGGGTTAGACGGGCGGGGGCGGGGCGGTTAGATAGGGAAGGGGGCGGGGCTTTCCAGCGGTTGGACTTACCCTGCGTTCCTCCGCGGCGGCCAGAGGGAAATAGGTCACTTTGTCGGTGTGTAGGGATGGTCGAGGTGTTCGCAGGTCACACGCTGGTGAATAAAGACGGGGAGGAGGTGGACCCGGAGGAGGCCTTGAAGAATAAAGTTGTGGGTATCTATTTTTCGGGGGGCTGGTGTCCTCCGTGTCGGGATTTCACCCCGCTCCTGTGTGAATTCTACACCGAGCTGGTACAGGAGAGCGAGCCGGCGGCGCAGTTCGAGATCGTCTTCGTGTCTTCTGATAAGAGCGAAAATGATATGGTGAACTACATGGGAGCGATGCATGGAGACTGGCTGGCACTACCCTGGCATGATGCATACAAACTGTAAGTACAGTAAATGTTGCGCGGTGTCCGTGGAAATGATTAATGTTTGATGGCATCTATCCCTCCTGGGAGAAGGAGTATTGGGTTAAAAGCAAAAAACTGCGGATGCTGGAAATCCAAAACAAAAACAAAAATACCTGGAAAAACTCAGCAGGTCTGGCAGCATCTGTGGAGAGGGACACTTGAAGAATGACTCTTCAACAGAACTAAGTAAAAATAGAAAAGAGGTGAAATATAAACTGGTTTAAGGGGGTGGTGGTTAGAGCTGGATAGAGGGCCAGTGATAGGTGGAGATAACCAAAAGATGTCACAGACGAAAGCACAAAGAGGTGTTGAAGGTGGTGATATTATCTGAGGAATGTGCTAATTAAGGGTAGAAAGCAGGACAATGGGATGTGTGGAAGGATTGGGAATAAGTTTCCGCACCTCAGCTTTCAGTCACGAATGCAATTACTGCACCAGTGAAATGTTTTCAACATTGAGTCAGCAATAACGCTGATTATTCTGCATAGACATAATCTCTGAGCGAATTTGCACTTCAGTAGTTTCTGTCTGTGATGTAGTTTGTGAAGCAGAGGTTCTCTTGACAAATTGGTGCAATGAACCTGAAGAAAAGATGGGCAATTGTTTTTGATGCCCCCCACCAAGTAGTTTAAATGTGACGACTTAATGCAAATGC
Organism: Cetorhinus maximus; assembly: GCF_964194155.1. Lineage (NCBI taxonomy): Eukaryota > Metazoa > Chordata > Chondrichthyes > Lamniformes > Cetorhinidae > Cetorhinus > Cetorhinus maximus. Next base: position 112,834,306 of record NC_135880.1, read on the forward strand.
ATAGCAGGAACGTGGAACAAGGAAAGACAATACTACGCATCAAGCCTCTTATCCTAACTCTCTTATCCTTTGAGGAGAGATTCTGCATACATGCTATCTGTTACCAGCAACATCTTTTACCTCCGTGCTTTAAGGATTTTTTATTTTACTTTTGCCTCTGTCTCAAGAGTTCAATTTAAACAGTAGTGTTTCATCTGGCTGTGCAAAATCCGGAATTGTCCGAAAACCAGACATTTTTAGATTGTGTCATGCATCAATTTTAATTGGGTAAAATAAAAAAAACTTACAGTATCTAGCCAAATTGTTCTAGTATGTGTTTCTTGTTTGCATGTTCAGAGATTCCTAATCCCTTGTTTAGACGCTAAAATGGCTTTTGAAAAACTATGAGGGCAATAATTTTGTTTTAACGTGGCACCAACTAAAAATCATTTTTTTCTGCTAGATGCTGTGTGTAAATACTGAAATATTAACTTCGTAACATTGCTTAAAATGCAAATTTTTAGCTTTGTCTTTCTTAAACTCTTTAGCAATTGCATATTATGGGATAATATAAAGCTTGGAATGAAGTAAGGCCATTTATCCCAACAGTCTCTCCCTCCGTAAACCGCATATAATCTGCTCTATTATGGACTCCACCCAACTCGCTTAATCTTCTGAGGAAGGGTATGTTGAAAGATAAATAGATTGAAACTCTAAAATATCCATCTAATTTTGAGTTCTTTTCTATTATCCATTACTGAATGACTGCTTTCTTTGAAATGAACTTTCCTAGTCCTTAAAAGATCAGACACCACATAGAATTTGGCTATTTCCAATCTCAGTTATATCCCAAAACAGCTATTCATCCAACTGTTTAAAGTTGAGATCAGTTTTTGTGTCAAGGAAGTTGCTATCCTCCATGAGGATTGTAAGTGAGATACTTACTGCTGTAGTTTTGGGTGATTGTTGAATTTAGGAGTGCAGGTGCACTATAGTAATCAGTTTCAATTCAGAGCCAGGAACTGCAACTAGAGTTGGTGTGTTGGACAATCCTCTGCCTTAGCTTTCCTACTGTATTTATGGCAACAATTTACTGTCTCACAGTTCTTGGCTGTTATAGACATTGTATTTTGGTCCTTCACATTTGTTTCAGATTTAAGGGCAGTTTTTAAAATTTGTCAAGTAACTTTTTAAATTACTTTGCCAGCCTTGATTTACATTTGAATGCGTTTTACTCTCTAGAATCACTGTTTCAGTGCTATCACCAAAATAGTTAAAGGATAGTAATAAAAAATACATGAGTTAGCTGGAGCTGATGTGTTGTCAGCATTCATTCACTAAATGATAAATTGCTGTACAGAATATTTAACTAGCTTAATGTAAAATAGACTGGGTGACATTTCCTAAGTGTCGAACTTCTGATCTCAGCTATGTTGTTGACAGCTCGGGTGCTTTTCTATAAGGAGAGAATTTAATGTCAAAATATAATGAAGAACCAGGATATTGAAATTCAAATTTTCTCTAACGCAGTTTTACACCCAGCAAAGTATTTCCAAACTTATATTTTATACTCCATATACAATTGCAAGACAGTTCTGTTTATGTTTGTGTGTGTCCATCCATGAGGACTTCATATTCTTCTTACATTTTCCTACATCACCATAGTGACTACACTTCAAAAGTACTTCATTGACTGTAAAGCATTTTTGAGACATCCAATGGTCGTGAAAAGCGCTATGTAAATACAAGCCTGTCTTTTCTGTTTTTCTCCCATTCTCTTGGTTTTTCTTGTGTTACAGACCTGTGAAGGTCATTTGAGTAGTTCTGACCCACGAGAGGGAATGGAACCAATGTGAATATTTTAGAGTGGGGGTGAATAGTTTTGTGCCAACTGGTTCAGACTTAATAAACTACAGGAATAGAGATTTCAGTAATTTATAATTGTCATCTGAACCCTGAGATGATACAACCTTGAAAGTGGTCCTTTGTTAATATTGTGTTATGGGTTTAAGAGACAAAGTAGTTTTATCTTATTGCTGATCCCTTGTTAGTTGCTAACAAGGTATCAAGGTGAACTTTCTCCACAGATAAATGATTGACAGTGATGGTGTGATTTAGTGTAATCCATGTTTAAACTTCTTACAGTCTGTTGGTGAAGGAGACCATAAGTCATTCTTTATTCAGTTTTAGATTTATTCACAAAGTGAAACATTAAAATGTATAGCTCATAACTCTACAACCAGTGTTCCTAATATGTATTTAAGTAATTATCTAATGGGTACCACCCACCTGTAGACACTTAACTTTAATTTATACAACCGACAATCCACATTGGCAAAAACACTTCCAAAAAAAAATTGGTGAATAAGATCCTTTTCAATAATGATTTTGAACACAATTCAATATAACATGGACATAATTTATTCCATTCCTTCTTAAAATAATAGCGTTTACAGCATAAAAGTTTGTCGTTTGGTTTAGCCTCCTGATTGAACTATCCACTTAGTCCCATTTCCCTGTCCACTTTTAAATTTTCCTTTCCATAAAAGCTTTTAAATATTTGTAATCTATTTTTGCTGCTGTTTCTAGTAGGTATCCTAGCAACCCTCTGCATAAAAACAAAACCTCAATCTCTCCCTTCATATTTTTGATGATAAATTGTTAATAAGAGTCTAGCTGATGATCTCTGGTTGCTATTATAGTCTTTTACATCCTCACAATGGCTTTGACCTGCTTTCTAAAATAAAGGAAAGACTTCATGCAACGCCTTTCAAAACCACAGAACATGTCCAAACACTTTACAGCTAGCGAATTACTTTTGAATCATTGTTGTCATGTAAGGAAACATGCAGCGGTTTGCATACAGCAAGCTCTCACAAGCAACAATGAAATAAATGATTAGATCATTTATTTTAGCAGTTTGTTGAGAGATATATATTGGCCAAAACATTGAAATTATGCCATGGGATCTTTTATGTCCACCTGAGAGGGATTTAACTTGTTATCCGAAAGATGGCACCTCCAATAGTGCAGTACTCCTTCAGCATTGCACTGAAGTGTCAGCATGGATTATGTGCTCAAATCACAACCTCATGCAAAGCTGTTACCACTGAGATGTGTCTGATACAAAGTAGGGCACCCAGAACTGGACTTGACATTCTAACTGCGGCCTAACCAATAGTAGATTTAGTATGACCTCTTTGTTTTTGTTTTCAGTCTGGTTAGAAAATTGAGGATCCCATTTTGTTAGCATCTTTATCAAATTGCCCATCTTGTGTATCTAAATCTATAAGTGCTGTTGTTTTTCTTCCTCTTACCATTTAGTGGGAAACAATGACATTGATAGAACCCAACTTCTGTATATGTCATTGGGTTCCATATGAACCATGATCTCTTGCAGCTCACCTTTCCATTCCAGAATATTTTGAATTCGCTCTGTGATGTTGCAAACCCTGACATCTTGGAAGTGATGTACCATTTGCATCTCTGGAATATGTCTACAAAATAAACTATCTCCACACCCCCTTGACTATAGAATTTCCTTGCATCACCTCTTGCTACCCATACTGATCCCTGTGGATAACTATTTGATCTTCAATTCCTGTCATCATTCATGGTTACCCTCCTCTGTGACACCCATTTTGTTTACATCACTGGTCTTGCTGTATCATAATTAGTAAATCCAAGTGTCAAGGAACAATCCCAGCATTCATTCACATCCACTCACTATCAGCAGAGACAGAGTGACTGAGCGCTTGAAAAAATGAGCTGATCAAATAATCATAACAGATTTATGAATGATAGGTTTTGTCTGACTAATGCTTTTAGAATGTTGCTAACATGATGTATAAGAAAGCGTCTATGGATATTGTCTATGTGGACCTCCAGAAGCATTTAAGTTTCCAGGACACACAGTAGGGAATGTTCTCTGACTGGCAGAATGTAGCAAGTGATGTTCACTAGGGATCTGTAGCAGGATTTTAGCTTTTCACCATATTTGTCCATGATTTGGATGAAAGAATAGAAAGTTATATATCCAAGTTTACAGGTAACACTTAGTTAAGTGGTACAGTAAGTTGTACAAAAGAAGAAAGTAAACACCTCAGGACATGTCAACATGCTTTACAGCCAATGAAGTACTTATGAAGTATAATCACTGTTGTAATATAGGAGCAGCCACTATACAAGATAAATATGAACATTAAGTTTAAAAAAAGGCATATAGATTGAGTGAGCAGCAGGGCCTTGTGGCTCAGGCAGTAGCACTGCTGCCTCTGCCAGATGGCTCAAGATTCAAGTCCCACTTCAGGACTTGTTGGCCTTGGAAGAACCCAGCCACTAGTGCAGGCAAGCCAACGTTTATTGGTGCTGGTCCCCAGTCCAGGTAAATGAGAAGGGGTAACAGCAGGAAGGGCATCTGATTGTACAACTATCTATCTAATCCAAAAATGATGGTGATATGAATGGAAATATGAATGAAGTGTGAGCAATCAGCAATGCGGAGACTCCAAGTAACATGGGGAAAGCCGTGAGAGAGAGAGAGATTGAGTGGACAAAACTATGGCATAAGAAGTGAGAGGTCACCCACTTTGGATCTGAGAAAGAGAAATTTTCTTAGTGGTAAGTGACAAGAACAGCTGTGGAGAAACAAAGGGATCTGAGTGTCCACATGCGCAGATAACTAAATGCAAGGGCGCAGCCACAGAAAGCTACAATTTGCACCTTTATTTCAAGGGGGTTGTAGTTGAAAAGCCAGAAAGTTTTGCAGAAACTTTGTCAGTCTCTATCTAGAATACTGCATTAAATTTTGGGCACCAAACCTCAGGAAAAATATATTGGTGTTGAAGAGGGTAAAGTGTTGATTCGACAAGGCTTAAAGGGTTTAAACTTAGCATAGGCCATGTAAACTTGATTTATATTCCCTGAAATTATAAGGATAACGAATGATCTAATTGAAGTGTTTAAAACAATAAAGGGATCTGTTAGGGTAAAGACGAGAAAGTAATTCTTCTGGTGAAGGAATCCAGAAAAAGCAATCTGCTCTTAAAATTAAATCTAGATTAAAGGGGTGTGGCTGCTGTGTCAATTTTCAAAACTGAAGGTTGTTAAATCTGAATGCAGAACAGGTTTGAGAGCCTGAAAGGCCTACTCGTGTTTCTAATGTATTTGAACTATCTTTGTTCTATCTTCTAAACTGTATTACCTCACTTTTTCCACTGAGCTTCACTTCATGTCTATGTAACCAATTTACTAACCTTCCTGTATTCCTTACATTTTTTTTACAGGCTCTTTATTGTTAACCGCACTACTTAATTATGCCATTTTATGTGGGCGGGCCAATTAAGGCCCACCTGACGGGAAGTGCTATGTGCTTCGGGGGTGGGGGGGTGAGTGATTTCCCCAACTGCTAGAGTACACTCTTTCGCGCTTGTGCGCGAAAGAGCACACATTTCCCTGAGGCTAAGTGGTGCCTCGGAGATCACTGAAAGGTGGTGAAAGTTGAAAAATAAAAAAAATCATTAACATGTTCCCCTCATGTGAAAATGTCACACGAGATGGGACATGTTAATACAGTACAAAAAACTTTATTAAACTTTTTAAAATCCGACATCAAACCTCAACCCGCCAGTGGATGAGGTTTGTTAAAAAATCACTTACCCGCTTGCCTGTTGGGCCCGTGCGCCGAGCCGAAGTTCGCACGGGCTCTTCAAAATCGTCGACAATTGCTGACTTAATGGCCTTAACAAGGCCTTTAATTAATGGCGGGTGCGTGTCGCACTGCATAGCGCGCCCGCTGACCTAAACATCGCGATGCCACGCGCTGATGTCGGGGTGCGCGTGCGTGACATTTTAAGTGCTGATGTGTGGGCTCCGCCACCCGCCCGTCAGCCAGAACGTTCAGCCCCATATGTCAAATTTCCATTATCAATAGATTTTTTTTGTGCAGCGTTCTATTAAGTTTGCTAGACATAACAAGCTGGTCTCCCATATGGACTATGTTCCCTGTACTCGCAGATGGCTGTCTAATTTGTAAATACTTACCTTGTGCTGTAAATGGCAGTATATCAGTTATATGGCTGGCATTTAACGGCCTGAATAATGTTCAGCCTGAATAAGCTCCAAATATTCTGTTGTATTGCCGCCCTCTCTATTTTGGATTACTTATTATTGATATTACTACAAATGTTAACATGTGTCTGAACAATAAGTATTGTACTGCTGATGGTTAACTATATGCTTCATAATCAAAGCCTTGCTGGTGCAGTATTTGTCTCATTTGTGCAAGCCTTTTAAAAATATGTCCATGTTACTAATTACATCCCCGATATGGTGTATCAAAGCAAAACAGATTAGAAAAAATGAGATAAAATAATGTAAGTTAATTTTTTAAAGTAGGTGTTCTGAAAATTGAATTACAGCTTTGGCTGATCAACTATCAAAATGATGTGAACATTTGTATACTACTTCTATACTGATTCTAATGTCATGCTTTCTAACAAAACCATAATAAGTGTAGAATATTAAAGAAGGCCAAACCTGCATTTGAATCTTTTCTGATTTAGTGGCCTGAACATAACGGGAATCCAGTCTCATTGATATAGGGAGCTTGAAAAGCAATAGCGAGTTACTGACCTGTTATAGTTGACTACAGATATTATTTTAAAACTACTCTTGTGTGCCAGTTTAAATCTTCCGTCTCTGTGATTCATGCTCATTCAATCTATTTAAAGCTGTTATTAACTAAAGATGAAGATTGAGGATTGCAATCTTAGCCATAATGCTTGGTGTTCCAGCATTCTGTATTCAGCAGCTGCCATGCATAATGATAAAAGTAGCATAGAATATCAAAAAATGTCGGAAGTACACGGCACGTCAGTCAGCATTTATGATTTGTGTAATGACTGGCCATCATTAAGTATGTAGGGAGAATGATATTACTGACAACTTCGAGGCTGATTTTTGTGCTCAAGATGAAGGAATATTGGTGTTCAGGAGAGGAATACGTATCAGCACCAAGGACTCCAGTTCTACATTTGAAATATTAACCTGCCCTTTTACCCTTTGTTAAGAAATGTGGACTTAACTTTTTCTGGGTGGTGGCCGAGGGCTCCCGTATCCCAGCAGGCCCAAGAGTTCTCGGCATGCATGGAGTGTGGCAGGGTGACTGGCTTTGCATGCTCTGTTCTAGTTTTTTTCCGTTGAAGTGCTTGGTCACCCAGGACATCGGGAATGTGCTTGCATGGCGTGAAACAACAACCATGGGGTCCATTTTTTTGGTGCCATAAGAAGGGGAATCCTGGGACAGACAGACAGAGAGAAGGAAGGAGCCACCAGGAGGACACCACCCTTCAGAACCACTGAGGAGAGAAAGCACAGGGAGGGAGGCTGAAGAAGAGGCTCCAGGCAGCAAACGTGCCGCTGTTGGCAGGCTCCAGGTAGTGAGGGCTCAGGAAAGCCCTGGAGAGCTGAAAAGACAGCGGAAGATCAGTGAGTCTATACTGCAGGCTGTTGGGGCAAAAGTAATCATTTAGAGCCGTGGTGTTCTGCTTGGTGTGCCTGAAGAGCAGAACACCTCGGCCCTGAGTCAGTGCTGGAATGGAGATTTAGGAAACCAGTGGAATGTGGCCTCAGGACAAGAGATTGAACCATCAGGAGATGAGCAGTCATTGAGGCAGTCCAAGTTTTAGTGACTTTTGGAGGGAATTGAGATGCTAGATCTTTGAAAGTGAAGACTTGAAATCTCCCTTGTGAGGGAGACAGAGTTTTAATGAGATTCTGTAACTCGTAGTGGACACTGATGTCTGAGTGGGTTACAGAAATTTGTGGATCTCTCTTGGCCACATCTGCCATTTATTGTGCAGTGTAGTGTGTTCGACCATAGTTTGCCTGTTCACTCACATGTACCTCATGTTAATTCTGAATGTTAAAGTATAAGATAGATATTGTAAATTGTTTTACTTTTCTGACTTTGTAGAGTAAAGTTTATTTTGTATGCTCAAAAACCGTGGAATCTTGTAAGCACCTGGGATTTAACTTTGAACTTTGCCTAATTTAAAACAAAAAGTTGCTGGTCCCTAACCAATTCCTGACACTTTTCAGTTACTGATTGACCTGCAGTGTGTTTCCAACATTTTCAGTTTTTTTTATTTTGGATTTCCAGTGTTGGTAGTTTTTTTGTGTGGTTCAATATGTGATTAATTTACCTATTGAGACATGAAGAAGGAAAGGACATTGAAATTTGGGGTCTTTGGTAAGCATAAGGTCAATAAACAGATAATAGCTTAGGACTTTGAGTTGTAATCAATGTATATTGATGGATAAAATGCTGATGATTTGGCTTTGATTTTACTTTAAATCAACCCTGACTCTATCCTTTTGAGGTTAAGATATGTTTTTAATCCTTGTTTAAAAGTGTACTTTCAAATGGCTATTGCTTTGTACAACATCAATCGCTTCCCTTTCCCAGCACTCAGAAAATTGACAATTATGGGTAAATAACTAAAAATTACAGGCAGTTTGATGTCCAAGTTTTGACTCTTCTGCAATCGTCTTGAGACTACAATAACATATCTCCTCCACGTTTTTGCTAGCCTTAATACAAAACTTGAAAAGCTCAGATGATTTTGCATATGTTGCTGCCTTTGCTGTAGTTATAAAATTGCATTGCTGGACTGATTTTGCTGGAGAAGCATGTCCTGTTTAGGTAGACCTGCTTGAGCATGGTTAGGTTTTAACTTTGTTTTCCCCAAAGTTGCTGGAAGTAAGAACTGATAATGGTGCAGCAGGGCACCTGGGACCTTTTTGAATGACAGGGCAGTGCATCTCCTTAACCAAGACAGAAGCATTGAACAAATACTTTGCACCTGTCTTCACAGTAGAACACAAGTTGCATACCAGAAATAGAGGGTATCTTGGGGACTAAAATGAGTTGGGAAATTAAGGTAATTAAGATCAATAGAGAAAAAGTATTCGAGAAACTTAAGGAACTAAACTCCAACAAATCCCTGGGGCCTGATGGCCTACATCCTATGGTTCCATAAAAGATAGCTGCATAGATAGTGGATGTGCTGGCTATGGTTTTCCAAAATTTCTTAGATTCGGGAACAGTCCCATAAGGTTGGAAATTAGCAAATGTAACTCTGCTATTCAAGAAAGGAGGGAGGGAGAAGTCGGGGAACTGCAAGCCAATTAGCTTGACATCAGTCAATGTGAAAATGCTGGAATCTATTATTAAGGATGTCATAACAATGCACTTAGAAAAGGATAGTACAATTAGAATAAGTCAACATGGTTTTAATAGGGAAATCCTGTTTGACAAACTTATAGTTTTTTGAGAATGTAACTAGTAGGGTAACTGAAGGGGAACCAGTAGATGTAGTATACCTGGATTTCCAAAAAGCATTCAATAAAATGTCTTTCAAAAAGTCGATAGGCAAGATGAGGGCTAATGGAGTTGGGGGTAATATATCAACATGGGGGTTGGAGGATTGGTTAACGACAGGAAACAAAGAGTAGGCATAAATAAAACATTTCCAAGTTGGCAGGGTGTGACTAGTTGAGTGCTGCAACGGTCAGTGCCAGGCCTCAGCTATTTGCAATTTAGTTTAATAATGTAGATGAGTCAGAGTAATGTATTTAAGATTGCTGATGATACAAAGCTAGATGGAAAGGTAAGCTGTGGGTAAGACACAGGCTGCAAAGAGATATAGACAGATTAAGTGTACTCCATCTGCCACCTTGTTGCCCACTCAAATGTGGGTAAGTGTGAGTTATTCATTTTGGCCTTAAGAATAGTGAAGCAAAATATTTTTTGAAAGGTATGAAACTTGTACATGTTGATGTTCAGAGAGACTTGGGTATATTTGTACAGGGAATGCAGAAAGTTAGCATGTAGGTACAGTGAGCAACCAGGAAGGCAAATGGAATGTTGGCCTTTATTGCAAGGGGATTGGAGTACAAGAATAAAGAAGTCTTGCTGCAATTGTACAGGGCTTTGGTGAGACCACATCTGGAATACTCTGTGCAGTTTTGATCTTCACATTTAGGGAAGTATATACCTTGCATTGAAGGCAGTACGGTGACATCAGTAGATTGATAGCTGGGATGAGAGGGTTGTCCTATGAGGAGCTGAGTAAATTGGGCATATATTCTCTGGAGTTTAGAAGAATGAGAGCAGATCTTATTGCTACATACAAGATTCTGAGGGGTTTTGACAGGGTAGATGCTAACATTGTTTCCACTGGTGGGGGAATCTAAAATGCAAGGACGCAGTGTCAGGAAAAGGGGCCGATCATTTAGGACTGAGATGAGGAGGAATTCACTTGAAGGGTTATGAATCATTGGAATTCTCTAGCCCGAAGGGCAGCAAATGCTCCATCATTGAATACGTTTAATACTAATAATTGGGATTTCAGGGAATCAAGGGATATGGGGAGCAGGAGGGAAAGTGAGTTGAAGCCCGAGATTAGCCATGGTCCTTTTGTATGGTGGAGCACCATATGGTCTACTCCTGTTCCTATTTCTTGTGTACTTGTGTTCAATGAGATTCAAGCCTTGAGAAGTAGAGTAGGGACTTAGATGGAGGGATACAGAAAGAGAAATAGAGAGATGGAAAGAAAGATTGGATTAAGGAAGAGAAAAAGGGAAAGTAGTTTTTTTTAAGAATTGACCTTTTTACAATCTCCTAAACAATTCACAACCTGAAGGAATGAAACAACCACACATAATTGTTTAATTTCTAAGCAAGAGAGGTTGACTGGCAGTCATTGACAATTAACATGTCATTTTTAAAGTGTTAATTACTAGACTTTGCTTTCTGTGCCAAGTATAATTGACAATTAATGAGCAAATACAGCAACTTCATCATGGGTAACCTCTTCCCTGTTTCAAGTTGTTGACCAATTTGTATATTAATAACAGCGGGTGTCATTCAGAAAATGGTTTTTTTTGAGTAAAATCTTGCCTGTTGTGTAAACAAAAATTGGTACAATCAAACGCAGAAATAGTCTGGAACAAGCAGCCATGAAAAAGTTTGGGTGGGAGTAGGGAGGTTTTTTCAGAATCTAAAAAAGTTTGGGAAAGAAGCAGCGGGGAAGTTTGGAATCCAAGCTGTGATGCATAAAGCACCAGCAAGGCACTGAAAGACACACAAATTGAGAGAAACTGAGCTTGTCCATGTTGGTAAATACTGCTAATGAAGACTACTAGCTGTAGAAATGGAGCAGAAGTCAACAGGGAGAGAAGAGAGGCTTATGCTGGAGAAAAGTTGTGTATTGAGCTGTAATGTTTTACAAATATGTCTTTCAAGATGTTTAATGTGTTATAAATTCACTTGTTAGTGTTCTGGGTTGAAGGCAACAGAGCTATCAAAATTAATTTCAACAACTTGGATTTATGGTGCTCCTGATTCTAAATCAGTAGTTTTGGTGGTGGTGGTGGTGAAAGGGAAAAGTGATTTGGTTGATTTTACTTGGTTCACTTGTCTCTGATTAGTGTTGACTTTTCTACCTGTTGGACATCTGCAACCAAATTAGCATGCATAGCTTCACAGAAAATAGTCATTTATAATTTGAAAATTTACATTCTGGAATTGCATGTATGCCATTCTGGATGTGATGTTGCTATGCACAAGATGTTAATGTTTTAAAAGATAAAATTTTAATGTAGATCGAGTTACTTTTTAATTTTTCAAATGAAAGAATAGTTTTAATGTACATATTGCAAGCATTCAGTCTTTAAACACTCCAAAGGTTTCTGCTTCTGTATCCATCTCTAATATTTTGTACTACATAAGTATGTTTCTGTGGAAGGATGATTAATCTTAAACAAGATAAACCATGTGATCTTTGGTCTGGATTCTCTTGCTTGCATGAAGACTAGATCATTGTGGCACAGAAGGAGCCATTAGGCTCATTAAGTCTATGCTGGCTGTCTAGAATAATCCACTCAGTCCCATTTCCCCTCTCTATCCCCATAGCCGTGCAAGTTTATTTCCCTCAAGCGCCTAGCCCAGTTTCCTTTCAAAGTCGTTGATTTGTCTCAGTTTCCACCACCCTAGTAAGCAGAGTGTTCCAGGTCATTACCACTCGCTGTGTTTTTAAAGAAGTTCTTCCTGTCATTTTTTCCCCCAACCGCCTCGCCTGTATTTCTTGTTCAAGACCTTAAATCTGTGCCCCTTAGTCCTTGCACCGTCAGCTAATGGGAATTTTTCCTCATCTACTTTATCTAAACCTGTCATAATCTTGTACAGCTCTATCAGATTTCCCCCAAACCTTCTTTGCTCCAAGGAGAATGACCTCCAAAGTACCCTTAAAGCTAAATTTCCTCATCCCTGGAACCATTCTGGTAAATCTCCTCTGCACCCTCTCAAGGACCTTTGCATCCTTCCTAAAGTGTGGTGACCAGTCTCTGCTTTTGTGCTCAGTACCTCTACTTTTGAAGCCCAAGATCCCATATGCTTTGCTAACTACTCTCTCAGTATGTCCTGCCACTTTCAACGATGTGTGTGCATAATCCTCCAGGTCCATCTGCCCCTGCAGAACTGTATCATTAGTTATATATTGCCCCTCCATAGCCCTTCTGCTGAAATGTATCACCTCATGCTTCTCATTAGTAAATTTAATCTGCTGCTTGTTTGCCCATTCTGCCAGTCTATTTATGCCCTGTTACATTCGACTGGTATCATCCACACTGTTTGCCACACTTACAAATTTTGAATCGCCAGCAAATTTTGAAATTTTACTTTCTCTTTCAATATTCAAGTCATTTATTTATGTCAGTAAAAGCAGTGGCCCTGGCATTGACCTTCGGGGCACAGCACTGACTACCATTCTTCAGCATGAAAAATAAGTTGTTTTCTGTCTTTAAGCCAATATTTTTTATCCAAGCTGACACTGACCCTTGCATTCAATGAGCCTCAACTTCATTAACCAGCTTTTTACGTGGCACTTTATCAAATGCTTTCTTAAATCCATAAGTCCATTGCTTTCCCTTCATCAGCCTTCTCTGTTATGTCATCAAAAATTCAATCTGCCGTTTACAAATTCATTCAAGCTCTCCTTAATTAACTCAAACCACTCCAGATGCCTAGCAATGTTTTTCCCTGATTACTGTTTCCAAAACCTTGCATAACGCTAAGGTTAAACTAACTGGCCTGTAGTTACTAGGATGTCCTTACATCCTTTCTTAAGCAAGGGTGTCACATTTCTCACCCTCCAATCCTCTGGCCCCTCCCCCACATCGAGGAAAGATTGGAAGATTATGGTATGCCCTTCCACTATCTCCAACATGGGGTGCAAGCCATCCGAACCAGGTGACGTAGGCACTCCAAGCAGAGCCAGCCTGTCCAGTGCATCCTCTCAATTTTCACCCCACCTCCACCCTGTCTGCTTCTACTTACACTTTCTCAGCATTTTCTTCCTTTAGTAAACACCAATACAAAATACTAATGAAGGATTCTAGCTTTGTCCTGTGCTTCAAAGCATCTATCACTTTCTTTGTCCCTAATAGCCCCGACCCTGGCTTTTACTACCTCTTACTATTTGCATGCCAGTAGAAGAGGTTTTTTGTTTACTTTTTATTTTAACTGCCATTCTATTCTCATATTCTTTCATTGCCAGTTGTATTTTCCTCTTCTCTTTCCCTATTAACTTATTTAGCCTGGTTTCTCGCTTGAAGAATTCATCTGATGTCCTTTTTTTTTGTTTCTTCATATTCTGTGTCTCCCTTGTCGTTCAAGGAGCCTTGGATTTGGTTCCACTATCTTTCGCACATTAAAATGTATCTAGCCTATACCTGAAACATCTCTTCCTTAAAGATCGCCCATTATTCCATTACATTCCATTTCTGTCAAACTTTGGTTCCATTTTACCCTGGCTAGATCCTCTGTCATCCCATTGAAGTTAGTTAGCATACTTCCAATTTAGAAGTTCTACTCTAGGTTATTCCTTGTTCTTCTCCATTACTAAAATTAAACGATGATCGCTCTTAACCAAGTGTTCTCCAACATACATCTGTTCAACTTGGCCCATCTCATTTCTCAGCACTAGACACAGCAATGCTTCCTTGCTAGTTGGACTGACAACATCCTGGCCAAGGAAGTTGTCTTGAACATATTTCAGAATCTAACCACTACCCACCCTCCACTTTACCCAAGTATCATTTAGGATTATGTTAATTAAGGTTTCTCCCAATATCACCATTCTATGGTCCTTGCAAATCTATGATTTCCCTGCAGGTTTCTCCTTTATCTCTCTCTCTCTCTTTCTTTCTTTCATTGAGACCTATCATACCTTTTGTTGTTTTCTCAACTCTAACTAAATGGATTGTATACTTGCCCCCTCAAGGACATCCAGTCATCCCAACTCTATTAGGTTTTTTTCAAGCTTCCTTTGATCACCTCAATACCTGGACAACTAATTTGCAAAGGAAAGCATTGATCTGAATTTATGTGCAGCTTCCAATATTGGACAGAAGTCATGGATAACAGAAAACATAATGGTGAAGAGGCTGCCTTGTAACCTAGCTTTACTAACAATATTTTTTTCCCCCTGTGTCAGAGATTTGAAGAAGAAATACTGCATTACAGCAATTCCAAAACTGGTGATTGTAAAACAGAATGGGGATGTCATCACGGACAAAGGTCGTAAGCAGATACGAGATCAAGGCATGGCATGCTTCAGGAACTGGATCGAGGTGGCAGAAATTTTCCAGAACTTTACAGTTGATTGAGAGCTGCCGTGAAATATACTGTAGGAAATACCTGTGACATTTGAATGTAAATTTTATAGTTGAAGCATAGGTCTGCAACAAAAAGGACATTCTAGCTTTCCATGTACAGTCTTATTTTAAATAAAGCTCTATAACCAAACATGGCAAACTATGCAACTATAAACAAACAATTTGTGGTCTTTTGAAATGTTTTTTCTCAGATTTAAACATTGTGGAAATGAGCAAATATTTATACTGCATAAATATGGTAAAACCATTTTTATTAAAGACATTTTAATCTTAATGTTTTTGAATTTGTTTTTTTTTCTCTAAATTGCCAGATTGTGGATAGTAAGATAGCAGTAAATACTATAAATTTTATCTGCATGCAGGAGGCTTGTTTTGGATGTGATGTCATTATAGCTCAGATATACCAGTCTCCGGATCGCTAGAGACCAGACGAACCCCCAAGATGTGCTTCAGGACTCTGTAGAAGTGCTGACGCAATGACTGTGCAGGAATTGTCCAGGAAGTCACAAAAGGCTGGTATGCAAGTACAGCAAGTAATTAGGAAAGCCATTAGAAAGTTATTTATTGCGAGGGGATTTGAATACAAAAGTAGGGAGGCTATGCCTCAGTTGTACAGGGTACTGATGAGACCACATCCTGGGTTACTGGGTACAGTATTGGTTTCCGTATTTAAGGAAGGATGTAAATGCGTTGGAAGCAGTACAGAGAAGGTTTAACAGACTAATACGTGGAATGGGTGGGTTGTCTTATTGTCAGGAAGATATAATAATTTTCATAATGTTATTGGAATTTATTGTCAAGTAGAGTAATATGGGGTTTGTGTGTGTGACTTAATTGAATTAAAGGTTCTGGTCTGAAGGCTTTGATGTATCACAAGATAAGCTAGGTTTGAAACATTAAGTAGGTAAACATGAGGGACGTTTTAGAATGTAAGGTGTAAAGGGAACATTTGCATTTTTAAATAAACCAGACTAGCTTGAATTCAAAAGAGGGGGGTGTGAAATATTTCACCTAGCCAGGAGAAGTTTAGTGTGTTTATTTTCCCAAAGATTACTGGTAAAATTAGTACTATGAGCGATTTTTATTATTAGAGAGGTAAAGTCCAAAGACATAGTGAAACAATGGGAATTTGCATTCAAAGGGGAAAATATGTATAAAGGAGAGAAGGCTGTGTGTAAGGGCAGGCATTCTAAGATCTAGCAAGTGTGAAAGACCTACAGTCTACAAAGAACTGAAGTTAACAAAGCTCACCTTTGAATTTGACTGTTCAGGGTATCGTGTTACTTTGCCTGGGTCTGTTTAAAATCTGTGTCTTACTGTTTCCTTAACGAAAGTGTAACTGTGAGTTAGATTAGCTAGGGGAGTTAGACATCACAGTAGTAATCTGTACATATATATATGTGCTTCAAATAATTTCTTCAATTAATAAAGGTTTAATTTAGTTTTGCAAGAAACCAAAGGACTCCGTAGTCTTACTACTACTGAATTCAAGGCACGCATCTCAAAATTTATACAAATTGCAAAACAGTTGTGGCAGTTGTTTCAAGTTTCCCTTTGGGATTTGAGCAGCTCAGCATTTACCATCGGCTGTGCCATAACACTTATGAGGAAAGGTTGGACAGACTAGGCTTCTATCCGCTGGAGTTTAGAACAGTAAGGGGCTTGACTACAACATAAGATCCCGAGGGGTCTTGACAGAGTGGATGTGGAGAGGATGTTTCCTCTTGTTGGAGAATCTAGAACTAGGGGTCACCCTTTAAAAATAAGGGGTTGCCCATTTAAAATAGACATGAGGCAAATTTTTTTCACTCGGAGGGTTGTGAGTCTTCAGGACTCTCTTGCTGAAAAGGTGGCGGAAGCAGAGTCTTTGAATATTTTTAAGGCAAAGGTGGATAGATCCTTGGTAAACAAGGGAGTGATAGGTTATCTGGGGTAGGTGAGATGCAGATTTCAGGCTACTATCTACAATATTACAATTGGGAATCTCATGATTAACGTGAGGGACGCTAATGGGGATTTTGACATTTTACAGTAACTGGAAAACTGAAAGAAGATAATGCTCGATAGTTCTAGAAAATGAGTGGTATAAGTAAAGAGAGAAAAATGCATTTGTATAGCACCTTTCATGACCTCCGGACAGCTCAAAAAACTTTACAGCTGCTGAAATACTTTTGAAATGTAGTTACTCTTGTCATGTAGAAAACGTGGCAGTCAATTTTCACACAGCAAGACTCCACAAACAGTAATGTGATTATGACATTTGTTTTAGTGATGTTGGTTGAGGGATAAATACTTCCAGTACACCAGGGGCATCTCCTGATGTATTTTAAAAGCAAAATACTGTGGCTGCTGGAAATCTGAAATAAAAACAGAATGTAATATTTAATAGGCCACGAAGCTTCTGTGGAGAAATAGGTAACACTACAGGTCAATGGCCTCTCATCTGAACTGGAAAAGACTAGAGGTACAAGCAAATACATAGGCAGGGAAAAGGTTGGGGGTTGTTGGAGTGGAGGCAGTGGTCAGAGGTGGAGCAAAGGACAAAAGGGAAGATCTTGGATTGGATGGAAGCTAGGAGTGATTAAATGACAAAAGAGATGATTTTGCAAGGCGATAAGGAATGGCCATGGAACAATAAAAAAAAATAAAAGATGGGTCCAGAGGAGCTGAAAATAACAAAAGCAGAATCCTTACCTGCAACTGCTATTTGAGAAAATGGAAGCTGTGGTTATGATCTGAAATTATTGATCTCATTGCTGAATCCAGAAGGTTGTAAAGTGCCCAATTGAAAGATGGGGTGCTGTTCCTTAAACTTCTGTTGAGCTTCATTAGAACAATATAGAAAGCTGACAGGTCACAGTGGGAATGGGATGGAGATTTAAAATGACAAGGGACTGGCAGCTCAGTATCCCACTTGCGGACAGAACAGAGGCGTTCAGCAAAGTGATCACCCAGTCTCCCTAGCATAGAGGAAACCCCATTGTGAGCAGAGAATACAGTAACTGAAAGTACAAGTAAATTGCCATCTCGCCTGGAAGGAATGTTTGAGGCCCTGGGTAGCGGCGCGGGCATTTGCTGCATTTGCATGAGGAGGTATCGTGGAATGGAGAGGGTGTGTTAGGGGTGATTTAAGAATGGACTAAGGTGTTGCGAAGGGAACAGTCCCTTTGGAGTGCTGAAGGGAAAGCAGAGGGGAAGATGTGTCTGGTGGTGGGTTCAGGTTGGTGGAAATGGTGGAGGATGATCCATTTGAATGTGGATTTGGTAGGATGGAAGATGAAGATAAGAGGAACCTGATCTGGGAAGGAGGGCGAGGTGACCGAAGCACTGCGGTACAGTTACGCAATCAAGGGCCCTGCCAATCAATTGTGGTGGTGTGGAATTCTTCAATTGGGGAAAAGGTAGACATATTGGAAGCACTAATGTGGAAGATTGCATCATTAGGACAGATGTGATGGACACAGAGAAACTGGGAGAAAGAAGTAGAGTCCTTACAGGAAGCGGGTGGGAGGAACTGTAATAAAGGTAGCTGTGGGAGTATGGTAGATATTGCTTGACAGTTTATCCTCAAAATGCAAGATAGAGAAGTCAAAGAAGGGAAGAGTTGACGGTGGACATGTGATGGCAAGGGATGGGTGGGAATTGGAAGCAATGTTGATGACACTTTTCAGGGCAAGAGCAGAAAGCGGAACCTGAGTAAGACTGGAACAGAGTATTCTATGTATCCACTGAAAAGGCAGGCTTAGCTAGGACACACAGGTCCCCATAGCATCACCTTTTATTTATAGCAAGTGAGTGAAATCAAAAAAAAGATTGTTCAGTGTAAGAGCAAGTTAAGCCTGATGGAGGAAGATGGTAGTGGATCGCTTGGGCTTCATGAAAGAAGTGGAAGGCCCTCCGGCTGTTCTAGTAGGGGATGGAGTTTTAGGGGGACTGGGCTTACATAGTGAAACGGAGATGGATAGGGTCAGAAAACTGTTAACGGCGGAAGGCATCAGAATTGTCGTGGATATAGGCAGCAAGAGACTGGACAAGGGGAGAAAACATAGAGTTGAGATGGGAAGAAGTAAGTTCTGTGATGTAAGAACAGGCTCAAATGCTGGGCCTACAGGGCAGGCTTGTTTGTGGATGTTGGGAGGGAGGTAGAACGCAGGCTGTTATGAGTTGGGGGATTGTGAAGTTGGAGGTCATGGAAGGAAGATGTCCAGAGGAGATGAGGTCAGTGACAGTCTGGGAAACGATGGATGATGTTCGGTGATGGTGTCATGGTCTAGAGGGCGGCAGGAGGAGTTAGTGCTCAATCTTTACGGAGGAGGTCAGTTTGGTAAACAACACTGCAAGCTCAAAGAGAGGTAAGTTAGAGTTAGTGAACTGTCATGTTTACAGTTCCAAATGAAAAGATCTAGAAAGGGTAAGAAACCAGACAGAGGTTCAGGTGGAATCATAATTATGAAGTGAAATACTGTAGATGCTGGAAATCTGAAATCTGTTAAGTGGAGTATCATGTTTCTGAATTTTTTGTCTTTTTCCACAGTAGGAAATTGGAGAAAGATTTACTTTTAAGCTCGGGGTTTTTTAAATGAAGTGTGTTCTCAAGCTTTTATTAATATTCAGACACTCCATTGAAAGGTGCATTTTCCAGACTAAATGAGAAATTGGTTAGGTTTTTTTTGGTATTCAGAAAGATATCTCTCCATTATAGTGTTGGAAACCTGATTAATCTCTTACTGATCTGTGAAGCAGGTAGAGTAGAAGGGATAGACTTTTAAAAATAAGAATACAGCCACCAAAACTCAACCAGTGATGTGCTGCAAACACCATATTGAAGGGAGAAGTTCCTGCTGGGCTTTCAGACATAATGTAGAGGAGCAGGTTTATGGTTAGTTGACTCAGCAAATGAGGGTAGTAAAACATACACAGTACTTTAGTTATTGTGCGGAGATAGGTTGTACCAATTGAACTAAGTGAATTTTGTATGTTTGTCTTACTGTTAAATAAAACATCTTAAAGATTTTAATCAAATTTTGCCTCATCTAGCATTAACTCATCCATCAAAGGTATTGAAGAAACAAATGCAAAATACACTAGAATCTGGACTATATCTAAGCATGATGCACCCCATGTCTGCTATTGTACAATTAGATATAGGTCAGTATAACTCCCATAAAGTAATTCACTGAGAATGAGTGTGGGAGTCATCTGGCAAGAGCAGTGCCGGGGGATTTCAGGGACACTATGATTGTGACTATATTCAAGAAGTCTGATAGTGGTACCTACAGAGGGGTCTCCCTGCTGTCTGTCACAAGGAAGATCATTGTAAGGACCTTCCTTAATCGCCTCCTCCCAATGGCAGAAGAGTTCAGAGTTGCGATGTGGTTTTTGCCCATGGAGATACACCGCAGCCATGACCTTCACTTCTCAGCAAATCCATGAAAAATGCAAAGAACAGCACCAAGTGGCCTTATTTGACCTCATGAAAGTCTTTGACTCTGTCAACTGTGAAGACTTTTTTTTCATTTGTTCATGAGACTTGGCTGGGCCAGCATTTATTGCCCATCCCTAATTGCCCTTGAGAACTGAGAGGCTTGCTAGGCCATTTCAGGGAGCATTTAAGTGGTCCAACAGCAGTGTCATCTCTTGAGCAAAAATGCTCAGCATTGAGGCACTAATCACTCAAAACCAGCTCCGCTAGGCAGGTCATGTCGTTTGTATGCCTGACCCGAATCCTGAAGCAACTGCTCTTCTCTGAATTCGATCGTGGTGGGAAACTCCCGTGAGGACAGCAGAAATGCTTTAGGGATATCTTCAAAGCATCCCTGAAGAGGTCCAAACATCTCCCCCAACTTATGAGCCCCAGCTTGTGACTGACCAAAATGGAAAAGATTCATTCGGGAAGGCACCAAACACATTAAGAGACTTCATTAGGGACATGCAGCGATGAAGCAAAGGCAACGGAGAGAGTGCACAAACCTCCAAACAACTCATCTACTCAACCCTTTGCACATCACCTGTCCCTTGTGGCAGAGTCTGCAGATCATGCATTGGACTTGCCAGCCATCTCAGAGCTCATCAAACTGGAGTGAAAGCAAGTCATCCTCGATCCCAAGGGACTGCCTAAGAAGATAATGCCATAGAACTCCCAAAAAATATCTGAAGTAGCCCTGAATTTATAACTATAAGGAAAGGCTACAAGGTAATAATGAGAAATGGTGAAGGTTTTATAAACACAACAAAAAAATTTGAAGTAGGGTTGATTTGAAAATGAAAAAGAAAATTGCATGATAGAAAGGCAGGATACTGAATGAGTATTTTGCCTCAGTTTCTATATTTCATGGTGATAGTGGCGATGAATAACAGAAAAGGAACAGATAGAGCAATTAGGATAAATATAAATAGAGGTAATAGTAACCGGGGAAAAGTAACAGAATGGATAGCTGGCTGGCTGAAAGGCAGAAACCAGAAAGTAGGGGTAAAGGATAGTTATGATGAGTAGCAGGATGGAAGTGAGGTCCCACAAGGACCTGTGTTAGAACCACTGTTCACAATTTATATTAACAATTGAAACTTTGGAATGAAAAACACAATTTTTTAATTTGTGAGCAGTACTAAATTGGGAAGATAATCAACACACAAGAACTGCAACAAATTACGGGAAGACATAAATAAACTTACAGAATTGGCATATAATTGACAAATGGATTTCAAAATAGATAACTGGAAGGCGTTACATTTTGGGAGGAAAAATAAGGAGGCCATAATACTTACAACCTAAAAATCTAAATGAGGTAGAGGATCTGGGAGTACAAATACACAAATCACTAAAAGTTGCAATGCATGCCGATAAGTTTATAACACAAGCAAGCCAAGTACTACAAGTGGCAAAGACAAGACAAAGGTTACTCTCTGAGACAAAAACAAATTACTGCAGATGCTGGAAACAAAACCAAAAATACTGGAAGCACTCAGCAGGTCGGGTCGGATCTATGGAGAGAGAACTGTCTTGAGAACTTGACAGATGACACCTGTCAGGAGCCTTGCCAATGATGCTGAGGAGAGATACAACAGGAGCTATACCACTGTGAAGGTGATCTTTCATCAAGCAATTGGCTCACTGAAAATGAGATTCAAAAGCCTTGACAGATCTGGGTGTGTCTTTCAGTATGCACCGGCAAGGTAATAGTCTGCCGTACCTTCCACAATGTTACACTGCAGAGAGGAATGAAGCTGCAGGAGGAGGAAGTTTCGGTTCACACGTTGTCATCCTACAAGGAAGAGCAGAAGAGGAGCATAGTGTGGCTAGGGTGGGTGTAGCGGCACAGCTGGTTGCCAGAGAAACCCACACTGGCCAAATTGAAGCACAGCTCAGATTAAATACAAACCTAGCGCCATATGGAACTGTAATCTGTAATCCTGAATGCTCTGTACCTGTCACAAACCCCCTCCTTCCCACTCCAGCACAAAGCATTCCCACAGTCATAAATCACTGCATCACAAGCACACCTTCCATACACACCACTGTGGATCCACCATTCTGACGAAGCCTTTTGCCCACTGGGGAATCAGAATGCCGAAAAAAAAGAGGACAAAGGAATAGAAAACATTTTCTCATTTAGTATTTCACAAATTAAACGACATTTACACAGGCGTCATGGCAGGTGTGAGTGGAAAATAAGGCAGGAAGGCCAAAAATCAGTTTCACAACATCATGAAACCAGTTTGCAATCATCTGCTCTGCCTGTCAATAGTGGGCCATGTTTCCCGCCGCCATGTGTTGGGAACTTCATTTTAATACATCTGTATATCATTATAAGCCCTGCTCACCGGAATCATCCCCCTACGCTGGATCATCTGAGCACGTCGGTGTGATTGCATGCCAACATGTTTCACAAAACCATTTATAAGGCGTATGCCTGGCGAACTGCACTGCAAAGGGAACTCAGAAGTGAGTGCACAGTAACGTTGCGCAGTGCTTGCAAGGGTCGCTTGTTGGACCTCAAGGTTGAGGTGTGCATTCAGGCGAGGGCACAGGCAAGCCGCATTTTCCCGGCTGGCTGACAGTGCAGTGCTGGGCCAAGGGCTGCCCTGCGGTTGAGGTGAGTTGGGTGGTGCAAAGGGCTGCACTGCGGTTGATGGTGGTGCACAAGCATGTGCGGGGGTAGGAAGCAGCCATGCATTAGGGAAACCTCGTGTAAAGTGACCATTCCACCGCAGCTGAGACGGTTCAGGCGCAGCCACATTGACATGCTTGGAGTCAGGCCTCTAGCTTATCTGCCCATTTAAGCAATGCCTGAAAGTGCCACCAAATGCTCCAGAGCTTGTCACCCCTTGTGCACAGACTGCAAACTAATGAGCGTTTTAGTGGACTGCATAACAATTGGAAGACTGGGCACATTGTACAATCTCCTTACTAAAGCTGGCCATGGAGCAGTCACTGGTGGAGGTGCTCACAGCCCCTTGCAATGTCATCATCCAGGTTTGAACCTCTCTCTCCCATGATTCAAGCTAACAGTGCAGCCTTGCAGTGCGGATTAGGAGAATGCCTGCGCCTGAGCTGAGAGCACAGCATGCAGTCCAATGGGCAAAGCTACCATCAATTGGTCAAGCAAAGTGGGGCGGAGTTGGGTGGCATCTCGAACAGCCATGCAGCGCACTAAATTCTGACCATGCAAGTGGTGGCCAGCTCTCTCTGGGATGTGTTAAGGGGCCTTCAGACTCAACCAAGAAAGGTTCTTAGTACACCCAAGCTAACCCATGCTTGTCTCTCTTTCACCCTGCAGGAGGAGTACATCAGGAGCATGGAGCTTGGTGACCTAACTGTATGCCTCATGGCGTACAGAAGGCACAGACGAATGAGAAGAGAGTGTTGGAGGTACCTGGCTGGGCAGAGGGAGGAGCAGCACTCTCAGGAAGAATAGTCACTCGGGCTCCTGTGCATGCCGCTGAAGAGCCACAGTGAGCCGTCGCTGGTCAGCACCTAGCTAGATCCAGGATCTATAGACATCGCTTATCATTCCTGCAGATGACCAAGAACCAGTGTTGCTGAAGATTGTTCTTGTCCAGGGACTGCTTGGTCACATCTGCCACCTGTTGCAGGATTTGGCGCCATGGGGATATGGAGGGCATCCACTGCCAGTGGCTGTGGAAGTGACTGCAGCACTCAATTTTTACACCAGTGGCTCCTTTCATGGTTCCACAGGTGACCTCTGTGGGGTATAGCAAGCCTCCATGCACAAATGCACCCATCAAGTCACAGATATCATTTTCGCAAAGGCACACAGCTTTGTGCATTTTGCCCGGGACCAGGACAGCCAGGATGCAAGAGTGCCGGGATTTGCCCAGATCTCAGGTTTCCCACAGGTGCAGGGTGCCATTGACTGCACTTACCTGACATTCAGATCTCCATGGCAACAAGCGGTCAACTACGTGAACCGCAAGGGCTTCCACTTGCTGAATGTGCAGTTGGTGTACCGCCACCACAAACGCATCCTGCAGGTCTGTGCACGGTTCCCAAGGAGTGTCCATGACTCCTACATTCTCAGTAGGTCTCAGATCCCTGACATCCACAGAGACTGTAGGGTTGGCTCCTCGGAGACAAAGGCTACCTGCAGAGGACCTGGCTGATGACACCCGTGTGGTGGCCTCAGACTGCAGCAGAGAGAAGGTATAACGAGGCTCATGCTGCAAATCACACCTTGGTGGAGCAGACCATCAGGATGTTGAAAATGAGGTTCCGGTGCCTGCACTGGTCTGGTAAAGTCATGCAGTATAGTTCTCAGAGGGTGTCACGCAACATCATTGCCTGCTGTGCCCTTTACAACCTTGCGCTGCAACGGAAAGAGGAGCTGGCTGAGGAGGGGATGTAGAAGATGCATGTCTCCTCCAAAGAGGAGGACATCGGGGATGTGGGTGAGGAGGTCCTCAAAGGTGAGGATGATCGCAATGGTGCTGTCGCACTGGCCAGACAAGGCAGGTGTGCTCGGGAGGCCCTCATACCTACTAGATTTGTGGATGATGATGACAACACGCAGTGTGGAGATAACATAGTTCCTCACATTGCGTCCGCGAATGTTTGAGTCCTGTCTAACTGATGGCAGTGCACCTACCCTCTGTGATAAGGCCCCTGTCATGGAGATGCAGCAGATGCCCATAGTCCCTACATTCCAGGAGGAAGATGATGACATGCAGTGGGGACACTCCATAGATCTGCACATAGATTATGTGAATGCTTGATTCCTGTCTGGTTGATGGCATCTCGCTTGCGCTCTGTGAACAGGATCACATTGTGGAGATGCAATGGGGAATCTTTAAATTCTCCTGATCCTGTGGCATCCTTCATGAGCTGAACCCTTCAGGACCACACTGTCACCAGACAGAGATGCTGATGAGATGGGGGACCAGCCGCACCTCAAAGATGCTGGGAGCAGACAGAGATAACGATGGAACTCTGTGCCACTTGCCCAGGACATTCTGGCAGCAATGATAAGCCCCATTGAGGTGCAGGCATGACTGATGTGACCAGTGACAGTGAAGGCACACTATGAGTGTGCTTGGAAGGTTGCACAAAACACAGGGAAGAGGCCCTGGACTGAGACACCTGCCTTTATCTTGTGCAGGGACCCAAGATTTCATACCTGAGCAATACGAACACAGCTCATCAGAACAAGGAGCCATAGACAAGGAAATATTCTTTGGAATTTATTAACAAAGTGAACATTACGTACAAGTGATTAACACCAGTGCCCAGGCTGTGCAACTACATGTTCTTAACTATCCTAACCCTGTCGCTACGTCAGTGATGGAGTCCAGCCCGCACAGCAGTGCAGGACCGATATCCTGGACCAAGATCTCCATGGTACTGAGTGAGATCCCTGTGGATGTATGATGAGTTTGTGAGTGTGAGAGTTGAGAGTGATGAGAAGAGTGACTTACCCTGCTGGAATGGAGGAGATCATTGCTTGCTGGCCTTCGCTAGAGGACATTACGGCGGGCCTCCACGGTGTCCAAAAGGTGTCGCAGGGATGTGTCACTGAATCGGGGGCCTGCAGTCTTCTTGCTTTTCAGGGCCATGTCTCCTGTCCTGGGTTGGAAGCACTGAGAGCTGTGCACACAACTGCAGTTTAAATATGGCACCCGGCGTGAAGAAGTGGCGAGGTGACAGCATGGCGGGCAAATTGGAGGCCGCCCACCAGCGAAATGGCATGCTTCCCGGGAACGCATGATTAGTGAGGTGGGATTGGGACGATATGGCATGAAAAGCTGCCATTGCAGCTGGTGGGTAAAATGTTCTTCGCCTTCCTGCTACCATGCTTAGTGCAATTCTGGGACGATTCCGTTTATAGTTACAAACACTCAAGTGGAACTATGAAGTCTTCCTCTTCCACTTCCTATTCTTCATAGTGCCACCACTGTGGCTTCAGCTTAGCAAGGGGCAGGCTGTTCTTTCCCCTGCTCTGACAAATGAGGTGTCTACTGCAGACCTCCTCTGGGTTTTAAAGGCCATGAGGATCCTTCCAAAGACAGCCTCATCTACAACTGAAGGACAATCAGTTATCGGGACAGGAGGCACCATGTGGAACTTTGTCTGAGAGGGGTGGGAGGGACAAGGGATGAGAAGTGGGAGCACCCATTTACAGTTGCCCTTTCTCTATCCTCCCTCTTGTGGTCCACCTACAATTCTCTGCTAGGAGAAAGCTGGAGAGAACTTGGCTGTATGTTTGTGAGGCTTTAAGCAACCATGCAGAGGCCTCCCTCCATCCTGTGTAAAGTGGCAGTCAGAATGTGTAGGCCATTGGTCTGGGCCAGCATGCACTCAATGGCCTGTCTCATCTGATTCTCCATGAAGATTGCCACTCTTTTCATGGAGGTGGATTCCAGTGTAAATGCCTGAGGCATCATGGCACTTATGCTAGAGATGGATTCCTTCAATTTCTCTCAGGGTGCACACGGCCTCAAGAAATTTTGTCAGAACCGCAGAGATTTCCCTTCTTTGGATAACCCCTAAGGCTCAACACCTGTGTCCAGTTGAGTAGAGCTTGGAATGACCTGTGTCCTGCACCCTCTGATGGGGACTCTCCAATGCTGCACCTGTCTTCAGCACCTGCTCCTGCTCACCCGTCATGTACTCCTCACCACGTGACAACATAGCTATCTCCATTGCACCACACACTGAGATATGTGTGACTGCACTGGTGAAGGGTGTGAATGAGTCATGTGATGGTACATCCTCAGAGTCCTTACTCTGCTCTGAAGACTCCTTGGCTGGCCTCTCAGCAGCTCCTGCACCATCTTTGACTTGTGGGTGATGAAATACATGAGTTAATGCTGACATTGAGAAAGGGTTCAAACTCACTATAGTGCAGGTCATACAGTTCAATTATTGGAGACATCAGTTCAGCGTGAGAGGCATTTAAGTGCCAAGTGGTAGTGTGATATGCTGTCACCAGGCCTCTGGGCCAACCCCATTTTCCCATTGCCAATGTTCAATACTTGTGCCACCCTGTCAATCTCCAGGCACCCACTTGCATCAATGTCAGGATGGCTATGACTGCAGACCCACCACTGGTTCTCTGACTCTCCCTGGATTGTGAGCTTTCTTCTACAATGAGAAGAGGTTGAGGGTTCTGTGAGAAGTAAAATGAGTGTTGAGGATGGATAGAGAACATTTGAGGAAGGTGATTGAGGAAAGGGTATGAGAAGGCAATTAGACGAGGGTGAGTGTGAGTAGTGTGTGCTAAGATTGAGGTTTGAGGAGGTGTCTGGGGAGAAATGGATGTGTAGAACTACAAGGTATGTTGGTCAGAGGAGAGCTATGCAGGAGAATGCTGGGGAGGTGAGAGAGTGAAGGATGCCACCTGAAAGTGGTATGACATTCACCTTCCTAGTTCTAATGAGGTCATTAAACATTTTACAGCCTGGGGACCACACTCCTGCTGTTGACAGCCCCTGCAATCTCCAACCACTCCTTGGTGAGGCTCGCTGACTTTCCTCCCGTCCTCAGGGAAGAGGACTTCAATCCTGGCCTTGACAGCTTCCACAATTACCTCCAGGAACAAGTGTGGTGGGGGGTGTTCACACATCTGGCTTCCATCATTGGACAATTTCCTCCTTTTCAGTGCTAGATTCACTGCTGGCACTGTGACATGCCACCTACTTGGCAAACCTTTAAATAGGAATCCTTCAATGACTGATTCAGGAGCGAAATCCTGCCTCCCTCCCAGATTGGTCAGGGAACATTTTGGCAAGGGCTAAGTTGAGAAAATTGCACCCAGGGAGCATGTTCAGACCTGTTGGGGAGAGCCAAACTAAAGGCTAACAATATAAAATGTATGGTATGGTATGTGAGAATTCCACAGACTAACAAACATCTAAGAGAAAAGATTCCTCCTTATCTCTGTTTTAAACGAGCGACCCCTTATTTTTAAATTGTGTTCCCTAGTTCTAGTCTTTTCTATAGGGGAAATATCCTAAGGCTCAATGGCCTATTGCCTGCTGATGCGCCATCCTGAGCCTTTCTCTTGGCAGCTTTTTGTCAGTGGTGGTTTGCCATTGCCTTTCACTTTCAGGGGCAAGGTGAGGAGGCAGGCCCCAAGTCTACCTCAGCCAGCATAGGAATTAACCCCACACTATTGGCAATATTCTGAACCACATGAACCAATTGAGCTAATTAGCTCCTCCAAGATAAAATAGTCAACTGGGGAATTCAGAAGAAACTTCTTCACATAGAAGCCTGTGGAATTCTGTGGAAGATGCCTGTGGAATTCGTTACCACAGCAAGTAGTTGAGGCCAAAACATTATATGTTTTCAAGAAGGAGTTAGATATAGCTCTTGGGGCGAAAGGGATCAAAGGATATGGGGAGAAAGCAGGGGCAGGCTATTGAGTTAGATGATCAGCCATGATCATGGTGAATGGTGGAGCAGGCTCGAAGGGCTGAATGGCCTACTCCTGCTTCTACTTTCTATGTTTCTATGTTACTGTAACTTTCATCAAGCTTCCAAATACATAATAAAGTTCGATCATTGAAATATAGACCCTGATAATGACCCCAAGGTTCACACATGGACACTAGTGGGTGAGTGGAGAAAAGGTAGTGTGATAGCAAGTGGGAAACCCACAAGAACTTTCAGCACACCTGCTTGTGCCATTTTAATGCAGCCGCCTTATTAGATTAGAACTTCCAGTGTCAGCATGAATGTGGGGAAGCAGGTGTGGTGCACAACGTGATCTCAACTTAAAGCACCAATCCAGAGATGGAATTTGAAGAGTAAGTGGAACCCAGGTGAGTGAGAGAACAAGGATCTGCAGAAGCTGATCCTACTCAATAGGTACAATGTACTTGCTATCTGTGAGGATGAGCATAAAGACAGTGGCAGGATGTGGTTTCATGTAGGGTTTTAAAAATTGTAATAATTGTTCTGTAAATTATGAACATGTCCCAACTCATGTGACATTGTCACATGAGGGGACATGTAAGGGATTTTTCTGACTGTGTATGTGTGTGTGTGCCTTTCTGTGTGTGTGTGACACTGTGCGTCTGTGACACAGTGTGTGTGACTGTGTATGTGTGTGTGTCAATGTGTGTGTTTGTGTGTGAGACTGTATGTGTGAGGCTGTGTGTGTGTGACTGTGGTTGTGTGTGTGACTGCGTGACTGTGTATCTGTGTGTGACTGTGTGTCTGTGTGTATTTAATAAATACTCAGATAGAAGAAAGAAGCAGAGGGTGCATCATGTAAATATACTTAAAAAGTACTTTGACAGGGAAGAGGAACAAAAAGAAGTGTTAGTAATGGTGGATGATGAGAAAGAGGTAAAAGTGCAGGACTCTGAAATTGATTTTCCTCTAATCAAATTGGACAATGAGGGGGTGCTTGAAAATTTAAATGCAATTTTGAGTTACCTTCCAAGCAAGTGTCAAAATGATTTGGAAAAGCTATTGCAGTCACACAAACCTATTTGTGGAAATAAATTGGGAAAGACGCATTTAGCTTTACATGATGTATATATAGAAATATCATCTTCAGTGAGGCAACAACCTTATAGATTAAATCCAGGAAAGTTATCACAAGTACAAAAAGAAATCGATTTAATGCTTCAAAATGATACCATTGAGCCTGGTTGCAGTAACTAGAGCTTGCCTGTTGCACTGGTACCGAAACCGGATGGAACACAAAGACTGTGTGTGGACTATCGAAAATTAAATTCGGTGACAAAAGCGGATTCATATCTCATACCACGGTTGGAGGATTGCATTGAGAAAGTGGGACAATCGAAATTTATCACAAAGATTGACTTGCTGAAAGGATATTGGCAGGTACCATTGTCGGAGAGGGCAAAGGAGATATCAGCTTTCGTAACACCAAGTGGACTATATCAGGTTAAAGTCATACCATTTGGTACGAAGAATGCATCTGTGACATTTCAAAGACTGACAAAGTAATTGCAGGTCTAAGCAATTGTGCGGTTTATATTGATGATCGAATTGTTTTCAGTCAGACATGGGAAGAACATTTACAGCATCTGGAGGAATTATTTACTCAACTACAAGAAGCTAATTTGGTGATGAACTTGGCTAAAAGTGAATTTGCAAAAACACAAGTTACGTATCTAAGCCATACCATTGGACATGATAAGGTAGCTCCGAGAAATGCAAAAGTCAAGGCTATCGTGAATTTCCCAGTGCCGACAACAAAATGAGAAGTTTTGAGATTTCTGGACATGAGTGGGTTTTACTGGAAATTTGTACCAAATTTTAGCCACATGGTAGCTCCACTGACTGAACTATTGAAAGTGAACAAGAAGTTTCAATGGACACTGGTGTCAGAAGTCATTTGATAATTTGAAAACTGTATTAACTATGACACCAGTTTTGGCAGTACCCAATTATGCCGAGCAATTCAAGTTGGCCATTGATGCAAGCAATATAGGCATTTGGGCTGTACTGTTACAAGAAGATGACACTGGAATTGAAAAACCGATCGGGTATTTTTCATGGAAACTGAATGTACAACAGAGAAGATATTCAATGATCGAAAAAGAAACTTTGAGGTTGGTGTTAGCATTGCAGCATTTTGAAATTTATGTTGCAAACAATTAATAAGAAACAATCGTTTATACAGACCATAATCCTTTAAAGTTTTTGGACAAATTTTGAGACAAAAGTGCGAGGCTTTTCAAATGGAGTCTATTATTACAACCATTTAATCTACGTATTATACATATTGCTGGAAGAGAAAATCTGTTCGCAGATGCATTATCAAGAGTTTGAAGCTTAAAAGAAAATGGGACATTTAAAAAAAAAACTGGAGACAATTGGAGTGATTTCTGTTGATACCAAGGACTTGTGTATATATATATTTATGTTAATACATGCTTCTGGTAATGTAATAGTGTAATGAGTACAGGAGAAAGTGTGAGATGGGTTATTAAAATGAAGCCA
The DNA here is from genome assembly GCF_964194155.1 of Cetorhinus maximus. Taxonomy (NCBI): domain Eukaryota; kingdom Metazoa; phylum Chordata; class Chondrichthyes; order Lamniformes; family Cetorhinidae; genus Cetorhinus; species Cetorhinus maximus. Next base: position 112,865,459 of record NC_135880.1, read on the forward strand.
TCTTTTAGAATTATGACTATCATTTTCTGATAAGGAGGGGATGTCATGAAGCTATTAATGTATATAATATTTTGGAAAATATTTTTCTTTTAAAATAGAGGTTTAATCCACGGGTATGTCTTAATTGGATTAAAGACAGCTAGTGTGGGTGCTTTGATATGTAAGAGAGAGAGCATGCATTTGCATTTTTTTGAATAGAGCATTCAAGAAGTGGGGTGAAAATTGATGCTTTTCTAACAGATACCAAGCAATCTGTTTATATTACTAATAAAATTGGCACAATGAATGGGCTTTCATTGTTAAAAGGTAAAGTTCAAAGAGACTGGTGAGACAATGAGAATTTGAGTTCAATCAATGGTGGTAGGTATAACTTCAGTAGTTTTTGGGTGTGCAGGCAGAGGCAATGTAAGATCAAAAGGCAACTGCAACCTCCAACTGGCTCTACAGTGAAAGAAACCTCATTTTGAATTCATAAGATGAAAATGCTTTGCCTGGTGTTTGGTTAAGTCTATGGGTTGCTTTTGCCTTAATGGAGATTAGTTTGGGAATTTGTTAAAAGTTATGGTAGTAGTAATTTGTAGCCATGTGTTTAATGTAAAACTTCAAAAACTAATGGACTGGTTCCTGAATTTAGAGTCGCATCTCAAACATAACACTTAAAATTACAGGTTATGACAGTTGTTTAAAGTTTCCCTCTAGGAATTTTAAATAACTCCGCTTTACCAACTGCATCGGACATAACAGTGACTGTGTGTGTGTGTGACTGTGGGCAGAATTTTCCCAGAATTGCACTAAGTGTGGTAGCGGGCAGGTAAAATAGATTCCTACTGGCTGATGAAAATGGCAGGTTTTCACCCTGTATCTCCCCAAGCCCGCCTCATTATATATTCACTCCCGCGAAACACGCCGTTTCCATGGCGGGTGGGCTCTCATTTGATTGCTTGCCATCATCCCGCTGTTGCATCACACAGGCCGCCATCTTTAAAAGGCAGCCGCCAGGAAAGCACTCACCGTCACCAGCTCACCACCACTGCCTGGGAGACATGGCCTGCAAAGGAAAAAAGACTGCAGCTCCCTGTTTCAACGATGGGTCCTTCAAGCGATTGCTGGATGCCGTGGAGGGCTGCCGGGGTGTGCTCTACCAGTGCTCTGGCCGCAGGATTGGTAGCAATGTCACCAACCCAGCTTGGGAGGCGGTGGTCAGCGCTAACCCCCTTTAGAAGAGGACAGCCACCAGTGCTGCAATAGGATGAGTGATCTCCTCCATTCTGCCAGGGTAAGTCACTCTTTTCATCACTCCCAACTCTTTCACTCACAAACCCATCACACACCCACAGGGCCCTCACTCACTGCCAGTGCAGGGGACATCACCATTCACTCTCTTACACACACCATGATTGTCTTCATCCCCTCCATGAGACCACTCACCACCCACTCAGGCCTGGCAGGTGTCCTGATACACTCTCGCCCTCTCTATCTATGCAGGACAAACTGGCTCACAACAGAAGGGAAAGGTCGCAGACAGATGGAGGGATACCGGAATTTAAAGTTCTCACAGAATTTGAAAACAGAGCCATCCAGCTGGCCGGTGATGTCCAGGATCAGTCCTGTGCTGACGGTGAGGTCGACGCTGCTCTACCAAGGATCCAGCAGTGCAACATCCATCAGACAACCATGCTGTGAGTGATGTGTCCTCTTTCACAGGCCACTGCCATGCACTGATTACCTCCCTTTGCTTTCGCAGGCACATCTGGGAAGCAGCAGACGGAGTCCACGACCCAGAGCCTCCAAGCAGGCTCCGAAGAAACCTCTGAAGAGGAATCTGAAGGCACCCTCCCTGAAATCCTGTCACAGCGCTCACCCACACCCTCCACATGTGCTGAGACACACACCTCGGTGGGACCTAACTTTAGAGTAGCCTCGGGATCACAATATGGTGAGCACATTGCACTTTCTGATCCACAGCAGGCAGAGGCAGGGTCCCCTGGGGATTGCTGAAGGCCAGAAATTTGCTGAGTCCGAGTCAGATGAGGAGCCTCTGGACTCGGTCATGGCACAGTTATTGGAGCTGCAAAGGCAAGCTCGGGAATATCAGGAAGGAATGTCCACTGCACTCCTCAGATTGCAAGGCATGATGGAGGAGTCCATCCATTTTCAGGCTGAGGTGATAGCGCCAGCATTGCAACGCACTGAGGTCAACACTGGCAGGATGGAGGCTGCCATGGAGACCATGGTCCAGGACATCACCCCTGCACTGCTGCGCGGGCTTAACTTCATCGCTGATGCCAAAGTTGGCCTCCAACAGTGTGTACGTGAGAGGGGGACTGGGCAGCTCGATCTCACCCCAGCTTCCCCTTCTCCTTAAGGAGTCAGCCAGGGGTCCTTGGGCATCCATAGGGAGGAAGATCAGCAGGTGCACGCTCCAGGGTCATCCGCCCAGGTGACTCTCGGAGTGACTGGCTCATCTGAATCCCATCTTCCTGTGACCTCCACAGATCCAGCTTCACAGGCAGAGGAGAGTGCCACTGCCACACCGCAGGACCTCGAAAGCAGGGCGGGGCCTACTAAGTCTCCATCCTGCAGAGGGTGCCCACCAAAGTCATCACAGACAGGGCGTCGCAGTCAGCAGGCTGCCTCCACCTGTGCTGTGGATGTCCGGGGAGCACCAACACATAGCGGCAGGGTTAGGAAAGTGAGGTAAAAGTAGTTGTACAGTGGGCATGGGTGTTGATCACTTGTACATACTGTACAAGTGCACGTTGCCTGCGTGCTGTTGTGAAACACATTGGCGTGCTTTCCCGCCGACGTGGACTGATGATCTGACGGGGTTCCAAGAGCCTGGTGGGATGACCTTTTAATTATATACTAATGTATTACAATTAGCTCCCTGCTGTCCGATGGCGGAAAACGTGGCCCGTCGGGAAGAACACGACCTGCCTTCACGCCGTCGTGAAGTGGGTCCCACCATATTTTCCATGCATAGCACCTATCATGACAGCCGTGTGTGTGTGCGTGAGAGAGAGACTGTGTGTGTGACTGTGTGTGTGTGTGTGTGTGTGTGTGTGTGAGAGACTGTGTGTGTGACTGTGTGTGTGTGAGAGACTGTGTGTGTGAGAGACTGTGTGTGTGTGTGTGTGTGTGTGAGAGACTGTGTGTGTGAGAGTGTGCATGTGAGACTGTGTATATGTGTGTGCGACTGTGTGTGTGTGTGTGTGTGTGAGAGACTGTGTGTGTGAGAGTGTGCGTGTGAGACTGTGTGTGTATGTGTGTGTGACCGTGTGTGTGTGTGTATGTGTGTGTGAGAGAGACTGTGTGTGTCAGAGACTGTGTGTGAGTGTGCGTGTGAGACTGTGTGTGTGTGTGAGAGACTTTGTGTGTGAGTGTGCATGTGAGACTGTGTGTGTGTGTCTGTGTGTATGTGAGAGAGAGACTGTGTGTGTGTGTGCATGTGAGACTGTGTGTGTGACTGTGTGTGAGACTGTGTGTGTGTGTGTGAGTGTGAGTGTGCGTGTGAGACTGTGTGTGACTGTGTGAGAGTGTGTGTCTTGTGTGTGACTGTGTGTGTGTTTGTGTGTGTGTGTGAGAGACTGTGTGTGTGTGTATGTGTGTGTGTGTGAGACTGTGTGTGTGACTGTGTGAGAATGTGTGTGTGTGATACCGTGTGTGTGTTTGTGTGAGTGACTGTGGGCAGGGCTTTAGACTCGCCAGGCGGGCTCACCGGGGGCAAGTGGGAGCGATCGGGAAGTCAACTGCGATCCGGGCCCGGCTGCGATTTCACGCTGGCGGGTCAATTAATGCACGCCCAGCGTGAATGCCAGCGGCCGAACATCCGAGATGGAGGGGGCAGGGGGCTTCCGGCCGCTGGGCTGAATAGCCACCCAGCATCCGGTACAAAAACGGCATAGGCAGCACACTTCGGAGTTGCACCAGCGACATTGCTGCAAACGAATATGTAGAGACCAGGGAGGTGAAGTTGGCTGGACACTCAGCGCCCCGTTTTTATGGTGAGTGCCTCGCCGCCCTCCTGTAGACGGTGGCTGGCAGAAGGGACACCCTAGTCCCCAGAGATGGGAGGAGGAGGCCACCGCACCTCCCAAAGAGGGCACGGGAGGAGGTGGCAGCCTTGGTGAGAAGCCGTGATGTGGTGCGGCGCACCTGGGTGCAGTGCTGGATGCACTTCAATGACCTGCTGCGCTCAGGAAGGGTGAGTACTGTGTTGGCATGGGTCAGTGTGTTGAATTGTTTTGGGCTGTCCGTACCCCCGTGAAGCTCAGGGGTGCTAGAGTCTGAGTGCCAACTGTCAATCACACCTGAGTTGGCCAAGGGGCTGAGCCCTGGCTGCTTTGACTGAGTGCCGTGTGCCTCAAGGGTCACGACTCGATCTGCCCTGCCAGGTGCTCCTCAGCTGGGGTTGGCCAGGCTGCAATGGCGCTCCAGGTAGAGAGTGCACTAATCCATACTCCTCTGTCCTTTCAGGGAAAGACATCCCATAACAATATTGAGAGGTCGCGGACTGGCAGGAGGACCCCCACACCTCCTCATCCTCTCCCAGTATGAGCAAGAGGCCTCGGAGCTTGAGAGGCGTCTTGAGAGAACCCACATTTCCTGCCGCCATACGCTGGGAACTTAATTTTAATACTTTAGCATCTCATGTGAAACCCTGCTCGCCGAATCGTCTCCCCACATCAAATTTACTGCCCATGTCAGCATTGATTCAGAACAGCGTGCTTCACGAATGCCCTTTAAAGGCATGCACTTGGCGACCTGAACTTTGCGGGGAACTGGGAGGTGAGTGCACACAACCTTGCACAGTGCTCACAGTCATCACCCATAGGAAATCGAGGAAGAGGCGGTATGTATTCCAGGGTGGCACAGACAAGCTGCTTTTTCCTGGCTGGCTTTCAGTGCAGTGCCAGGGCACGGGCTTCAATGCGGGTCAGGCCAGGGGGTTGGGGGAGCAAGGTAGCACAAACTGAAGCAAGTACATAAGCACATGTCGGCGGGAGGGCAGGGTTGGTGGGAGGGTGGTGGGATGGGGCATGGAGGGGAGGGGTGAGGGAAGCGGCCACACACTTGGAAAAGTTTGTCAAAAGTGAGCACTCTTCTGCAGCTGAGACCGTTCAGCTACAGCTCCATTGACATGCTTGGAATCAGGCCTCTGAAGCTTTTCTGCCCACTCAAGCAACGCAAAAGCATTAAGCTGCCACTAAATTCTCCAGAACTTTTCACCCCTCGGGCACAGACTGCAAAGCTGGCTATAGTGCAGTCACTGGTGGAGGCACTCACAGCCCCTTGCAATGTCATCATTCGGGTCTTGACCAATATCCATCATGGTTCAAGCTAACAGTGCAGCCTGAATGTGTGGGTTAGGAGAATGCCTGCGCCTGAGCTGAGAGCACAGCATGCAGTCCAGTGCCCAAATCAGTCAAGTGGATTGGGGCAGAGGTGGGTGGGCTTTTAGACAGCCATGAAGCGCACTACATACTGGCCATCCAAGTGGTAGCCAGCACTCACCTGCATGCATGAAGGTACTTCAAACTTGACCAAGAGAGATTCTTAGGAGGCATATGCTAACCCATGCGTCTCTCTCTTTGATCCTGCGGGAGGAGAACATTGGGATAATGGAGCCTGGGGATTTAGCGGTATGCCTCATGGCTTACAGTGAGCAGAGAAGAAGAAGACTGAGGCAGAGGCGCCTGGCTTGGCAAAGGGAGGAGCACCTCCCCCAAGATGAAGGGTCGGCCGGGCCTGCTGCACATGCAGCTGAAGATCCACAGTGAGCCGTCTTTCATAGGCGCTTCGCTAGACCCAGAGTCTATAGACGGCATCTGTCATTCCTGCAAATGACTGAGAACCAGTATCCCCAAAGAGTGCGCATGTCTAGGGAACTGGTCAGTCACATATACTACCTGCTACAGGATTTGATGCCACAGGGACATGGATGGCATTCACTGCCAATGGCCGTGAAAGTGACCACGGCACTCAATTTTTATGCCAGTTGCTCCTTCCAGGACTCCACTGGTGACTTGTACAGGATCTCTCAAGCCTCCACGCACAAGTGTATCCAGGAGGTCACAGACACCATCTTTGCGAAGGCACAGAACTTTGTACGTTTTGCCCGGGATCAGGAAACAAGTGCTGGGATTTGTGCCAATCTCAGGTGTTCCACAGGTGCAGGGTGCCATCGACTGCACTCACGTGGCACTTATATCTCCATGGCAACAAGCAGTCAACTACGTCAACTGCAAGGTCTTCCACTCGCTGAATGTTCAGCTGGTGTGCGACCACCACAAATGGATCCTACGGGTCTGCGCACAATTCCCACAGAGTGTCCACGACTCCTACATCCTTAGTTGGTCTCAGAACACTGACATCTTCCAAGGTCCACAAAGGCTGTAGGGTTAGTTCCTCGGGGACAAGGGCTACCCACAGAGGACGTGGCTGATGATGCTGTGCGGCAGCCTCAGACTGTAGCAGAGCGATGATATAAAGAGGCTTATGCCTCAAACCGGACTTTGGTGGAACAAACGATAGGCATTTTGATAATGAGGTTCCGGTGCCACGACATGTCTGGTGGAGCACTGCAATACCCAGAGGGTGCCTCATATCATCGTAGTTTGCTGCGCGCTACACAACCTGATGCTACAATGGGAGGAGGACCTGGCTCAGGAGGAGATGGAAGAGCTGCACGTCTCTTCCAGAGAGGAGGATGTCGAAGGGCGTGAGGGCGATGAGGCCCGTGAAGGCGAGGATGCTGGCGATGAGGCCATTGTACTGGCGAGACAATGTAGGCGTGCTCGTGAGGCCCTAATAGCTGCAAAATTTGTGGAGGATGTTGACGAGATGCAGTGAGGATAGTCCTGACATCCTCACCTTGTATGTGTGAACGTTTGACTCCTGTGTGGCTGACGGCAGCGCACATACCCTCAGTGCTCAGGCTCATGTCTTGGAGATGCAGCGGAGGCCCTAGTAGTTGCTTGATTCCAGGAGGATGATGACGACAAGCAGTGAGGACACTCCATAGATCTTCACATTTCCTCTGTGAATGTCTGACTCCTGTCTGGCTGAGGGCAGCTCACTTGCGTTCTGTGATCAGAGTCATATCATGGAGACGTAGCTGTGAAACTTTAAATGCACCTGATCCTTTGTCAGCCTTCAGCATCTGTACCCTTCAGGAGGACACTATCACCAGTCACAGATGCTGAAGAGATGGGTGCCAGCCCTACCTCAAAGGTGCTGAGAGCACACAGAGAGAATGACGGAACTCTGTGATACCTGCCCATGATATTCTGGCAGCAATGACAAGCACCATCAAGGTGCAAACATCAGTAATGTGTCCAGGAAGCGTGAAGCCGGACCATCACATTACTTAGAAGGTTACATACTGCACAGGGAAGAGGCCCTGTACTGAGAAACCTGCCTTTATCTTGTGCAGAAATGTTTCACCTCTGAGTGACAAGAACACTGCTCATCAGAACAAGGAGCCACAGTCAGGGAGACATTCTTAGGAGTTTCTTTACAATGGTGAACAGTATGTACAGGTGATTAACACCCATGCCCAGGCTGTGCAACTACATCTTCTTAACCTTCCTAACCCTGCCGCTTTGTCTTGGTGCTCTCCCGACATCCACAGCGAGGTTAAGGCAGCCTGCTGACTGAAATGCCCTGTCTGTGATGACCTTGGCAGGCGTCCTCTGGGGGACTAAGACACTGGAGGGCCCTGGCCTGCTTTGAGTGCCCTGCTGTGGGCCAGCTGCACCCTCCTCGGTCTGTTGAGCTGAAGTTGCGGGGGTCACAGGAAGATTCCCGGAGTCACCTGGGTGGATGGTCCTGGGGTGTCAAGCTGCTCCTCGACTCCCTGAGGAGAATGGGAAGCTGGAGTGAGATCGAGCTGCCCCACACCCCTCTTGCATTAACACTGTTGGAGGCCAACTATGGCATCAGCGATGGAGTTCAGCCCACGCAGCAGTGCAGGAATGATGTTCTGGGCCAAGGTCTCCATGGCGGCCACCATCGACAGGATGAGGACACGATCTGTTGGGTAGATGAAGGTGTGTGTGAGAGAGTGAATGGTGATGTCCCTTGAATTGGCAATGACTGAGATCCCTATGGATGTGTGATTGTTTGTGAGTGTGAGAGTTGATAGTGATAAGAAGAGTGACTTACACTGGCGGAACAGAGGAAATCATTCATCCTCTTTCAGCACTGGGTGGCTGTCCTCTTTTGCAGGGTGTTGGCCCGGACCGCCACTGTCACCACCTCCCAAGCTGGATTTGTCACCTTGCTTGCTGGTCTTGGCCCAGGGCGGGGGTAGACAACTTCACAGCGGGCCTCTACTGCATCCTGTAGACGCTCGAGGGAGGCATCGCTAAATTTGGGGGCAGCATGTTTCGTCCTTTTGGCAGCCATGACTTTCCAGCAGCTTCAAATCCCTTAGAGAGAGCTAGCTCTGTGCAAGGACACCCTTTAAATATGGCGCCTGGATTACTGAAGGCCTGAGGTGATGGCAGGGTGGGCGATTCAGAAACTGTCCTGCCAGCATTCTGGCGTGTTTCCCATGAATGCATTATTAATGAAGGGGGATGTACCGGGAAGGGCTCGAGAACCCACCATTGCGGCTGGCGGGTAAAATGACCTTTTTCATGCCCGCAACTGCATTTAGTGCAAATCTGGGATGATTCCGCCCTGAGTGAGTGTGTGGGGATACGGGGGGCAGGGTGGGAGTGCAAGAGACTGAGTATATTGAGGGGGAGTGTGAGTCTGCCTTTACACCCGGACTCAGGTTTCTCACTCACTCTCACTGCCACACACCAACACATACACACGCACCCATGCACAGTGGCTGAGAGTGAGTGAGGGAGCAGCCTGAGTCTGGGAGTCAGCCGGATACACACACATTGACCCTCTCACACTCTGGTCATTTTTATTAATTACTCTTTTTTTACTTAACAATTTATTGCTATGACATTGCTGTACTTATGCTCAGCAATTGTTTCTTACTTGAAGCCTTATCATTTAAAAAAAAATTAGTTTATTGTTGTGCCAAACCTTATCTTTCTGAAATTTGCTCATTGGCCCCTTGAGTGAGAAAAATATGCAAATGTGGCCCCCCAGAGTGAAAAGCTTTGACAAGCCTGAGTTAAGTGGAACCACTTCATCAACTAGCACATACACAGATGCCAGAATGGAGGCTGCATAAAAGATTACCATATAAAAATATTTTGCAATATATAAAAAAATACTAATGATCATATTTCTAATTAAAATGTTCAAGTGGCAACCAACACCAATTAAAAAAGATGTGTCATTAAAGAGCAAGCCAGATGCTTTAGATAATCAGATCTGCAGCTTCCTTCAGCTTATCGTCCTTATTTTTAACAGTCTTAATTGTCCTGTTCCAGAAAGAACATCCTCTATAAGCCTTACATGATAGTTTACGCTGCATGTTTTAATCATAAAAAATCTTGAGATATAATAAATGTAGCGAATTGATTCTTTCACTTGCATGTACAAAAAGATTCGGCTTGGTCTTCCAAGTGTTAAATTGAGAGCACCATACAAACAGATTGTTATACTGGCCTGTGAGTGCGATTAAATAATTCAAGAATTCCTAATAAGAAACGTTATAAGCCTATGTAGGCGCACAATGCATTTAAAACTCGGAAATCACTGATGTTTACATGAATGTTAAAATGTACATATGTTGATAAAAATGTGTGGTGGGATTTGTAGTTCTCAATCATTTTCACTGGGAAGAAACACATTTCACAAAACCTCTCACACTGCAGCCCTGATAGCATTCATATTAAATGGAGTCAACCATACTCCCACTGTAGCATATGTACATGTATGAATGTGTAGCTGGTCCTCATACCAATGTGAAGTCAATAATACATTTTAAAAACTAAACTATCGCTCTTGCAAGGATTGAGTGCAATTACAGGTGCTTTGATGGCCCTATTGGTAATTGCAGTGTGGGATTTGGTACTGAACCCACAAGCTATGATGGTCTTAGTTTCAACTTCTGTTGTGCTCTGACCCACTGGTCTCAGCTAAGGTACTGGTGGTAGATGGGGTGGGATGTTACATTTGGGTTCAACATCTCTGGGGTAGGGAGAAAAAAATTGACTAGGGTTTCCAATGATGTTGGAATTGCAGATGTCCAGTTGAGTTGCTGGATGAGGCAAGATTAGGCTCTCCTATACAGGGCTTTGGTTGAACAGCCTGCCATCATTCACCGTGTGCTTACACAAAGAATGGGAATTTAGGTCAAAGTATGGAAATACATCAGTAAAAGTGACCCCAAAATGGAGATGACCTCTCCCCAATTTTAAAAAACATTTAAGTTAAAAAGTAGCAGCCAGGACACCGCTGTGTGGTGGGGTGAACCCATTTACAGGCCGACCCTCAAGTGCTGTTGCACCCACCCAGGAAGGGAGGGCCTCTAAGTCTGCCTTGAGCATTTGTGCCATCCACCACCCCCGCCACCCCCCCAAGGTCAGCTGTTGGGGTCTGTCTCCAGCCAGCTAAATTGTCCCCTGCCATTGCGGGGACCTGGAGGCCAACCAGAAAATCCCAGCTGGCCTCTGTTAACTGGCTTCAATAGACCTATTAATGGGTTAGTTCTTGCAGACAGATAGTCCTGCCACCATCCCCAACCCCTGCACCCCACGCCATCCCCCATCCCACCTCTGGGGAAATGACTGGGTTGGAATGGAATCGGGGAACTGGCAAGCTGCCCAGCAGCGGTAATTCTGCGTACACACACCTCCATGCCCAACCCCTGGGCGGGAGGGCGGGCTAAAAATATCCAACGTTATTAGTCACATCCTGCCACTGTGAGTACATATCCATTATTCCTGGTATCTGTCTTTCACTTGCTAACCAATTTCCCATCCAAGCCAATAGATTGACTCTAATTCTATGTGCTCTCATTTTTGTTAGCATTTCTTATGTACAACGTTGTTAACTAGCTCCTGGAAATTCAGATGTATAACACCTCTAGGCACTCACTTATCTAACACATTAGTTACCTCACAAAAAATTTCAGCTAAGTTTATTTTACATTATTGATCCTTTACAAATCCATGCTGTTTCTCTCTGATCAGCTTATATTTCTCCAAATGTTTAATTACTCTGACCCTAATAACAGATTTCAGTAATTCCTCCACATTGGACTAGTAGGTCTTTCATATCCCAGTCCTAAATAATGGAATGACATTGGCAGCTTCCCATTTCAACAGGACAATTCCTGAATCAAGAGTGTATTAGAAGATCATGGATCTTGGGTGTAAACAATTACGTCCTGAAAATTTGTGCATCTTTAGTTTCATTAGTTTCTCCATCATATTTTTTTTTAAACTTACTTTGATTCTAGTTGGTTCCTCTCCTTGATTTATTTCTATTTTTCTTCTCTGGTGCTTTATCCTCATCCTCTACTGCAAAGATTGAGACAAAAGTTATTTAGCAAGTCGCCATTTTCCTGATTTCCAATTACAGCATCTTAATGTCTGTCATTAAGGGGCCCACATTACCTGCAGCCACCCTCTTTCTCTTAATATATTTTTAAAAACCTTTAGTGTTGTCCTTAATATTCCTTGCAAGCATTTTCTCATGTTGCCTTTTTGCGACTCTGACCACTTTTTTTTTTGCTGTTCTTAATGTCTCCCAGTCCGTAAGATCTCTACTGTACTGTTCTTGCCTTTTCATAAACACTTTCTTTTTGCTTTATGCTATCTCTCACTTCCTTTTCTACCAAACACTTAATTCCCACTGATCATCTGTGGTTTCGTCCGTTACTGATCTGGCCCAGTCTATTGTAGTGGAGGTGGACAGGAGGAGAGGCACCAGGAGCACCTCAAGGACCACACTCAGAAGGGAGAGTGGGATCAGGCAGCCAGAGAGATCAAATGATGGAATTTGGGCTCAAGGGCCTAGCAACAAGTGTCACAAGATGACTAATGCCTTTACATTGGGTGGTCAATGTCAATGAATTCATCTTCACATGACATCTCCTACCCACCATAACAAACTCCCACACTGTTCAATGCACCTTACCCCCAAAACTCACCCAGCAGCAGTCCCCAGCACTCAGGACCTCACATCTAACATCCAGATACTTCACCTCACCCTCACACACCTACCAATGCTGCCAGCCTCACACCCACCTCTTGCTGACTTCACATACTCACCAGCTACTCAGCTATGGCAGACCAAGACACAAGGCAAAACAATCACTGCCAAGCTGTACCAATTCCGGTGATGCAAGGATCAATGATGGGGCCTTAGCTGTTTACAATCCATATTAATAACTTAGATGGAGAGACTGAGAGTAACGTATCCAAGTTTGCTCATGATACAAAGCTAGGTGGGAATGTAAACTGTGAGGACACAAATAGGTTGCAAAGACATCTCGACAGGGTAGGCACCAAGGTGTTAGGTGAACTATTAAGCGGAGAAGTGTGAGGTTATTCACTTTGGTAGTAAGAATAGAAAAGCAGAATACTTTTTGAAAGGTGTGAAACTTTTCAATGTTGATGTTCAGAGAGATTTGAGTGTCCACGTACAAGGAACACAGAAAATCAGTATGCAGGTACAGCAAGCAATTAGGAAGTCAAATGTTATATTGGCATTCATTGCAAGGGATTTGGAGAGTAAGGAAGTCTTGCTGGAATTGC